>NC_135233.1:502956120-504314453 GCF_051348905.1 Ranitomeya variabilis
CCTCAATGGTAAGTCTGTTGGAAGGAAACAATGTGGCAGAAAACGCTGTACAACGAGAAGAGGTGACCGGACCCTGAGGAAGATTGTGGAGAAGGACCGATTCCAGACCTTGGGGAACCTGAGGAAGCAGTGGACTGAGTCTGGTGTGGAAACATCCAGAGCCACCGTGCACAGGCGTGTGCAGGAAATGGGCTACAGGTGCCGCATTCCCCAGGTAAAGCCACTTTTGAACCATAAACAGCGGCAGAAGCGCCTGACCTGGGCTACAGAGAAGCAGCACTGGACTGTTGCTAAGTGGTCCCAAGTACTTTTTTCTGATGAAAGCAAATTTTGCATGTCATTCGGAAATCAAGGTGCCAGAGTCTGGAGGAAGACTGGGGAGAAGGAAATGCCAAAATGCCTGAAGTCCAGTGTCAAGTACCCACAGTCAGTGATGGTGTGGGGTGCCATGTCAGCTGCTGGTGTTGGTCCACTGTGTTTCATCAAGGGCAGGGTCAATGCAGCTAGCTATCAGGAGATTTTGGAGCACTTCATGCTTCCATCGGCTGAAATGCTTTATGGAGATGAAGATTTCATTTTTCAGCACGACCTGGCACCTGCTCACAGTGCCAAAACCACTGGTAAATGGTTTACTGACCATGGTATTACTGTGCTCAATTGGCCTGCCAACTCTCCTGACCTGAACCCCATAGAGAATCTGTGGGATATTGTGAAGAGAAAGTTGAGAGACGCAAGACCCAACACTCTGGATGAGCTTAAGGCCGCTATTGAAGCATCCTGGGCCTCCATAACATCTCAGCAGTGTCACAGGCTGATTGCCTCCATGCCACACCGCATTGAAGCAGTCATTTCTGCCAAAGGATTCCCGACCAAGTATTGAGTGCATAACTGAATATTATTATTTGATGGTTTTTTTGTTTGTTATTAAAAAACACTTTTATTTGATTGGACGGGTGAAATATGCTAATTTATTGAGACAGGTTTTTTGGGTTATCAGGAGTTGTATGCCAAAATCATCAGTATTAAAACAATAAAAGACCTGACAAATTTCAGTTGGTGGATAATGAATCTATAATATATGAAAGTTTAATTGTAATCATTACATTATGGTAAATAATGAAATTTAACACTATATGCTAATTTTTTGAGAAGGACCTGTATCTACTCGAAAAATTCTATCAATAAAAACATGTCATCATGCAAAAAATAAGCCCTCAGACAGCTCCATCTAAAATGAAAATGTTATGGTTCTTGGAAAATGGTGTTATACGCAAACACTTTTTTTAAAAAATTTTATTTTTTTTTACCACTTTGCTATCATTTTTATTGCAAAATAAATGCCATAATAGAAAAAAGCACAACAAAAAATGAAGAATTACATTTTTTTTTTTGCAATTTTTTCTCACTCTGAATTTATTTTCCTGTACATTATATGGTCAAATGAATTGTGTCATTCAAAAGTAAAACTTGATCTGCAAAAGTCAAGCCCTCATACGAGATACTTGGGCAGAAAAAAAAATATTATGGCTCTTGGATGAAGGGGAAGAAAAAAGGGAAAGAGCTAAAAGGAAAAATAGCATGGTCTTTAAGGGGTTAAACAATATTTTTTTTTATGACTGTGAAAGAAATTCAGTATATTCTATGGTTTTTGAACTCCAAATTAATAAAATATGTCTTACAAGCGATCGGGCAACCAATACAGCACAGCCTTGAATGGTTTTCTGCTTTAGGACGGAGTCCCACTGGCGAGTGTGATGCGAGAAACTCCGGAGCGTTTAGCTGCATGTATTTTTATGCAGCCGCATACTCCGTTCACGAGTGTCGGCGGCAGTGCCCAGGTATTGATGGGAGTTTCTCGCACCAAGTAGGACCCCAGCCTTATTAGCACATGCAAGCTACTTAAGTAGTGTCACAGACAAAGGAAACATTCTCTCTAAAATATGTAGCCAATAGGAACTTTAAGGACGTGAACAGAAATGCGAAACTTCTCCACCCATCAGTGTTATTTGATCACCATGATACTGGATTTATAAGACAACATGATGCCATTCCTATAGTAAGAAATTACATGAAAACTGATTGTTTTATGGATCCAAAATGGTCTTTTCCTTCCCCCATACAGGGACATCCTAAACAGAGTAGGGATCTATAGAGCTTAAAAATGATAACATTTCTCTTTGGTTCTCCCACAGAGGCCTAGAACATAACATGGTCCTTATTGTCTAGGCAGCTATTCAACACACCCAATGGGGTAAGATGCAGAATGGAAGACATGAGCTGTATCGGAATGGGTCTTTGGTACTAAGTGCGGATGCTAATAAATATAATAGTGGAGCCTAATATGACATGCAGGTCTTGTCTGTGACCTTCACCACAGCTCCGGATGCCTGTTACGCGATAAAGGCGTCTCTCTCCAATGATAAGTAATTGCATTATCATCCTGGATGTACCTGTCAGAGTGACTGAGATACTGATTGATGTACTTTACCTGCTCCAGTGTGAGAATATTTTCACAGAGCAGATGAAAGCCGAGAAGCAGAACCATCTGACATAGGCCTCAGACATAGTGTGTGTTTGATCGCATGTTTTATCTCATCCTATTGATCAACCCGTGTTTAACAATCCTTATTCCAAGAGATATCAAGGCATGTCTCCATGGGCCATTTCACAGTGCGGCTCCACAATATTTTATCTTAATTAAATGATACTTTTCTGTGTGTGTTATAATCAGTCCACTAGATAGATGATTTTACAATATGAGCAGGCACTTCTGTAATAAGATGGTGGAAATTTCTGGGGCACCACAGGACCGAGGAGCAAATGATACACAAAAAAAAAGTTTGGTCCCATTGGTAAGAGGGGTAATGGCCCTTATCATGCATAATGCGACTGTTTCTGCTTTTACAAATTAAGAAACAAAGGGACATATTTATCAAAAGTGTCTAAAAGGAAAACTGTTATCGATAGCAGCCAATCACGGTGCAGCTTTCATTTTACCAGATCAGTTTATGAATTTAAAGCTGCCTTGTAATTGGTTGATATGGGCAACAATGCCTGTTTTCTTTTGATAAATGAGGCCCTAAGGCTGTAATATTTTTTACCTTGATTTCAGTCTTACAAGGTCATATGTGTTCATAATAATGTCACATCAGATGGCTATGTGACAATGGCTGACTGGTCCAAAGTCCAAATTGTCAAAATGAACCAATTTCAGGAGCCACAAAAGAATTTATAGGGGTTTTACCAATTATATCAAATGTACTATATAAACCATAAATATCTGATATGTGCCTGCTGCAATTCCAAGACTCCCAACTATTGGGAGAATGGGACCCTTTCTACACTGTTGATATTGCAGAAAAGACCATTGTGGTTTATCTCAGTAGCTGAAACAACTAAGTCTAGTGTCACAATCACTGATACTTACCTGTCTGGCGCGCTCCCGACGTCCCTCCTTGTCCTTCTCTGCCCGGCTTCTCTGGCTCCCGACATGTTGGCGGTCCGCGCATGCGCCCTAGTGTTTCTTCCGCCGCTCGGGTTTCTGGGAGGTCGTGACCCGGTGGCCCCGCCTCCAATATGGTGGCGCCCACGGGGTATTTCTGCTTGGCGCTTACCCAGGTAAGCGCCTGTGTATCTTCGTTGCTGCGATTCTGCTTTGTAGCTTATCCTGCATCATGCTCAGGCCTTTTTCTGCCTTCTCACTTGCTCGTTCCAAGTGCTCTTTTCCTTCCGTGCTTGTCCCTATAGAGAACTATTCCTGGTTCTATTGTCCTCCTCTGCCTCCAAACTCTCAGTGTTGCCGTCACTTAATACATGTGGTTCTTCTCCAGCTCACCGCCTCGTCATCCTCTTATCCTCAGCGCTCCTGTTTACCAACTTGACCCAGTCGTCCCTTTGGCTCTGGCAGTTGCGGTTACATCCTACTTGGGCCTGCTCCTAACACTCCCTGTATAGGGGGTGCGTCCATCAGGTTTGCTCGCCCTTGGGGGCTCTGGGGCTGCGACCCAGAGGGTCCACTCTCGGGTTCACCATTCCCTCTGTCTCTCTCCCGTGTAGCATTATAGTATACACAGGCCATGGATCCGCTGGAGCCTCTGCTGCTCAAAAAGAGTTACTCTTTCTATGAGAGAATCAATCCCGTATGATGGCTTTATGAAGTCCATAGACTCTCGTCTGTCCTCACTTCAGTCCTCCGACCCCGGGAATGCTTCCCAATTGGCCAGTTTGCAGCAAGAGCTGGCGCAACAGCGAGACACCCAAGCCCATATTTTAAGTTACGTGGCGTCTGTAGATACTCGGCTTCTCTCCCTGCAGACTACTGCATCTGCTGCCGCCCCAGTCCTGGCTTCTCACGCATCTCCTCGTCTGGCTAAACCCCTACGCTATAACGGTGATCCCAAATTATGTAGGGGATTCTTAAATCAGTGTCACCTTCTTTTTGAGCTTTTGCCTTTACAATACCCCACTGATCGGGCCAAGATAGCTTTTATAATTTTTTACCTAGAGGGAGATGCGTTGGCATGGGTAAATCCTCTCTGGGAGCGTGACGACCAGTGATTTCACAATTAGCAAATTTCTTTGAGACTTTCCGCCAAGTATTCGACGAACCAGGTCGCCTGGCCTCTACTAGGGAGTCCCTATTTAATTTACAACAGGGGTCCTTAACTGTTGGTTAGTATGCCATTCAGTTCCGCACATTATCTTCCAACTTGGGTTGGAATAATGAGGCTTTGGTGGGGGCATTTTGGCGAGGTTTATCCGGGTGTATAAAAGATGATTTAGCGGGTCACGATACACCAACCAATTTGGAGGATCTGATCTCTTTGGCTACCCGTATTGACCTTCGATTTCAGGAGCGAGCCCATGAGAGAAGGATTCCTCGATCTTCCCTGCCTTCACGTAGACCACTTAGTCCTAGACCAAGGGTGTCTGCCACCGTACCTGCGCCGGAGCCAATGCAAGTTGACCGGCTCAAAATGTCTGAGCAACGGCGCCAGGAGAGACGCACCCAAGGTCTTTGTTTCTACTGTGGCAGTGACTCCCATCTCCTCCGTGCCTGTCTGGATCGTCCAGAAAACTCCTCCACCTAGGCCAGGTAAGAGAGGCCTCCCTAGGTGCATGTGATACCTCTCTACCCCTCACTCTTTCTGTCTTACTGCACGTTTCTGGTAAACGCTATTCCTTGCTATCCTATATTGACTCAGCTGCTGCGGGGTATTTTATTAGGCTAGAGGAGGTTATTAGATTTTCTGTTCTCATTAGGACCTTAGAAAAACCCCTTTTCCTTGCCTCTGTGGATGGCAAGCCCCTGCAAGAGACTATAACTCAAGTCATCTTTTCGCCAAGATTGAAAAATGTGTTTTCGAACAGTCCAGTGTACCTTTTTTTGGATATATTGTTTCTGGTGCCGGTCTAAAGATGGATCCAGCTAAGGTGTCTGCTGTTCTGGATTGGCCACGGCCCGTCGGGGTAAAAGTCATTCAACATTTTCTTGGCTTTGCCAATTATTATAGGCAATTTACTCCTCATTTCTCCTCCTTAACCAAGTCCATCTCAGCTCTCACCCGCAAAGGAGTCGATTCCAACTACTGGTCCTCGGAAGCACAGAATGCATTTCTAACTTTGAAACAGAGATTTGCTGCTGCCCCAGTGCTGCACCGTCCAGATGCCAACAAACCCTTTGTTCTTGAAGTGGATGCATCTTCCATAGGAGTTGGAGTAGTCCTTTTACAAAGGTCTGTTTCTGGATGTATCGTCATGTGTGGCTTTTTCTCTAAATCGTTCTCCTCCTCGGAATGTAATTATTTCATTGGTGACAAAGAACTGTTAGCCATTAAGTTGACCTTAGAGGAATGGCATTATATCCTCGAGGGGGCTATTCATCCCTTCATTATTTTTACAGATCATAAGAATCTGGCCTATGTTCAGTCTGCCCAAAGACTAAATCCTCGACAAGCCAGATGGTCCTTGTTTTTTGTACGTTTTGATTTTGAACTCCACTTCCATCCTGGTGATAAAAACATCAGAACTGATGCTCTCTCCCAATCCATTCAACCTTTGGATGAAGTAGAGAGTCCTGCACATATTATTGATCCGGCTAGGATCATTTCCGTGGCTCCTTTGGATGTAATATCTCCGCCTCCTGGGAGGACCTTCGTGGCAAGCGGTGACAGAAGGAGGGTTCTGCAGTGGGGTCATTCCTCCAAATTTGCCGGGCACGCAGGAGGCAAGAAGACTCTCTCTCTTATTGCACACCACTATTGGTGACCGTCTCTTCGTCAAGATGTCCTGGATTTCACAGCTTCGTGCTCCTCTTGCGCTAAGAACAAAGTTCCTCGGAAATTACCTTCTGGACTCTTGCATCCGCTTCCAGTGCCTTCAACTCCTTGGAGTCATATTGCTATGGACTTCATCATGGATCTCCCTCGCTCCTCAAATTGCTCCGTTATTTTGGTAGTTGTGGATTAATTTTCCAAGATGGCCCACTTCATACCCATATCTGGATTACCATCTGCTCCCGAATTAGCGAAGATCTTCATTCATCATATCTTCCGACTTCATGGTTTTCCTCTACATATTGTTTTGGTTGAGCGTGTTAATCAAGTTCTCACGTCATATCTATGACATTTCTCCAATGCTCATCAGAATGATTAGGTTTCCTTGCTTCCATGGGCTGAATTAGCCTATAACAATCATACTAGAGAATCTTCTTCTAAGTCTCCATTCTTTGTGGTCTTTGGGCAACACCCTGGCATTCCTCTTCCCATTTCCTGCACTTCAGGCGTACCGGCGGTGGATTCTCTGTCCTTGGAGTTCTCCAAAATTTGGCAAGAGACTAAAGAGTCACTTATAAAGGCTAGTAATCATATGAAAAGGTATGCAGATAAGAGAGATCTTGATACTCCTCCATACCAACCAGGGGATAAGGTCTGGCTCTCCTCTCGTTACATTAGACTGAAAATCCCCTCACATAAACTGGGTCCTCGTTACATTGGTCCCTTTGAAATTTCTAGTCGAATCAACGATGTGGCTTATAAGTTAAAATTGCCTGCCTCTTTGCGTATTCCTAATACTTTTCATGTCTCGCTTCTTAAACCCGCAGTATTTAATCGTTTTCACTCGTCTTCATCTTTTGTTCCTTCTTTCTCCACTTCTGACGATCTATTTGAAGTGAAGGATATTTTAGCCCAAAAGACTGTTAGGGGTCGGATGTTATTTTTAATTGACTGGAAGGGATTTGGTCCTGAGGAGAGATCATGGGAATCTCGATAAAACATCAATGCACCCCATATTTCAAAGAGGTTTCTTTCCAGCTTTAAAAAGAGGGGGAGTAAGAGAGGGGGTACTGTCACAATCGCTGATACTTACCTGTCCAGCCGGCGTGCTCCTGACGTCCCTCCTCGTCCATCTCTGCCCGGCTTCTCTGGCTCCCGCCACGTCGGCGGTCCGCGCATGCGCCGTAGTGTCTCTTCCGCCGCTCGGGTTTCTGGGAGGTTGTGACCCGGTGGCCCCGCCTCCAATATGGCGGCGTCCACAGGATATTTCTGCTTGGCGCTTACCCAGGTAAGCGCCTGTGTATCTTTGTTGCTGCGATTCTGCTTTGTAACTTATCCTGCATCATGCTCAGGCCTTCTTCTGCCTTCTCACTTGCTGGTTCCAAGTGCTCCTTTCCTTCCGTGCTTGTCCCATCTATTCCTGGTTCTATTGTCCTCCTCTGCCTCCAAACTCTCAGTATTGCCATCACTTAATACTTGTGTTTCTTTTCCAGCTCACCGCCTCATCATCCTCTTATCCTAAGCATTCCTGTTTACCAACTTGACCCAGTCCCTTTGGCTCTGGCAGTTGCGGTTCCATCCTCCTTGGGCCTGCTCCTAACACTCCCTGTATAGGGGGTGCATGCCTCATGTTTGCTCGCCCTTGGGGGCTCTGGAGCCGCGACCCAGAGGGTCCACTCTCGGGTTCACTATTCCCTCTGTCTCACTCCCGTGTAGCGTGATACCTAGGTTCACATTGCATTTTACTCACACATCAGTGGCTCCATCGGGACTTACCGTACATCTATAGCCAGAGAAAATGGGATTTGGGTGCATGCACTGAAGGGGTGATGGGCTGTAATGATGCAGACAGAGTCACTGCATGCTCTGCTGGACATTATTTTCAGCCGTATCAGAGCTTCAGACGTAGACACCGACAGAGTAACTGATTTAAAGGTGAAACACAATGTGAACATAGCCTTAGTGTAAGGTGAGGACCTTCGGTAACCAGAGGACGCAGACTGGGAAATGCTGAGGACTCCTACCCGCAGCTATAAGGGGGTCGAGGGTCCGGTGTCTAGCGTGGGTATGAGCAGCCAGGAGCCGAAACCTGAGGAGAGTGGAGGTGCTGTGGAATACTTAGCAACAACAGGACCTGCCAAAGGTCATACATAAAAAGGGTGGTGAAGTACAGCAGGGACAACCAAAGGGATTTCAACACGTAGCCAAAAGGTCATAAACAAAGAGGGTGGCGAGGTACAGAATCAGCAGATGGAAGACTTTAACAAGGACCGGACCAGATAAAAACCAAGCAGACATACAAAGATAGGCACGAAGCACAGGCAGAACAGCATCAGACACACTCATCTTAGAGTATAAACGACAGAGAATGACCCCACAATGAGGCTATAAGAACCCTCCCAAGATCCCAAAGAGAGGCCATCCACATTAACTTTTAAACCACCCAACCTGCAAACCCAGCGAACCATGACACTTAGTGTTTAGCTTCTCCCAAAATTTCCAATACAGGTTGTTGCAGTGACGCTTTTCCACCTATTCACCTTGTCTTCTTTCTGGTGCAACCCACCGACATACATGGGTAGTGGATATGGCTACAGTGCACCATGAGTACTTACTCATTCCTGTTCCCACAATATGTGCTACTTCTCTTTTCTCTGACATGAAAAATATACATGAGCGGCCACAAGACACAGACAAGCATGTCTGGGGCCCACAGAATGCCATCATTGTGCACAACTGCTATAAAGATCATCAAAAGCCACTTGTTATGATGCATTCTGTCTGGGGTTTATCAGTGAGAAATTTGATAATTGTGTTGCAATTTTTACTTTATTTTTGATGGTTTGCTTGGGTTTTCTTTGTCCCACAACTTGCAGTGTGCATCTTGATAAAGGAGTTGGAGTTCCACTTAACTTACGCTGAGGTTCACATCTCTTAATTCTCTTCATAGAGCTGCATTTAAGGAAGCGATATGATTTTAGACATATCCTATCTTTGGCATATTCTGTGATATAAAAAATATTTGGTAAATGCAGGTCTTATGGATCACAGGAGAAAGGACATACATTTAAAAAAGTTACAGACAAGGAAACAGCCTTACCAACACCAGGTCTAATTACCAATGCACTAACAGGATGCAGCAGGCCCTCATGATAGAGGCGGGAGCAGCACGGATGCAAAATACTAAGATAACAACCAATCACATATCTACCATCCATGGTATGGTAAATGAACATGGATATTGAAAAGGATGCCAGTCACACAGGTAAGTGTGATGCACAGTGTCTCACTTACAGCTTATAAGTGACGCCCATATTACTAGATCAGGGGGCTGCCCAGCACTATATAACTGCACCCCACATGGAGAAACATCCTAATTAATCCAACCAGTACTACAAGGTCCGGTGGCAAACAGCATAGAAATGGTAGAATGTGCAATAAAAATATGAAAAAGATGTATAGAATACATGAGGTATTGGAATTTTGGCCAAAATATGGAAGTTGGCAACCCACGTCAAGGGTCCTCATTGTCTTGCGATTCGCTGCACTAAAAAAATGGCTAACAAACGTGTATGAATTTAAAAAAAAATTCACAAAAAAGAATCAGATTTATCAGCACCAGGTTAGAATAACAATGCACTAATATCAGAAAGTTTGTAGAGAATACTAGGGGCTTAGGGATATAATTACTGTTTACATGCCACAACACATGTCCTTCTCCTGGTTTATAAAGTTTAGAGATATGAAATATATGTATATATATACAATTTTATTTTTTTTCTTTTGCTTTGGGCCCTGTGATTTCTATGTATGCCACTGTAAAAGTTCTCCTGTCACATAGTCTCACAATGGGCTCACTGATAGATTTTCAAATATCTGATTCTGCAGCCAGCAATATACAACACAACGCAGAGACTACAGAAGACAAATGGTGGAACATTTTTAATGAGAATCAATGGCCAAAATATTTTGTTCCCAAAATAAATAGCGCCAAAGATGTATGACCATCATCAATTTTTTTTTTGATTAACCAGATGCTGAGACCTCTACTAGTGATGAGCAAGTGTACTCGATTGGGTGATCTCTGAGTATTTGTAACTGCTCGGAGATTTCGTTTTCGTTGCCTCAGTTGCATGATTTACAGCTGATAGAAAGCTTAAATACATGTGGGAATTCCCTAGCAACCAGTGAATCCCCACATGTACTCAGGCTGGCTATCAGTCGTAAATCATGCTGCGGTGTCTACAAAAACTAAATCTCCGAACAGTTACAAATACTCGGAGACCACCGGAGCGAGCTCGGGAAAACCCAAGCAACGAGTACACTCGCTCATCACTAATCTCTACCAATGCTGAGAAAAATGAAATAATGTCCTCAAAGTCCCATGTGTGAGTAGTGTCCATGGTTTACTATCACCTATTTCACTTCTATGGTGCTGATGGAATTATTTTCTCGAACGGCACCCTAAAAGTGAATCAAGTATTGTTTACACACTACAATTCCATTCACACTGGCGTTCCTTGGGCTCCTAAATACTCTTGAAACAAAGGAGAGATCTTCATTCTCAGAGATTTCTTGAGTTAACTTAGTACAGCATTCCTAATGGACAGTAGTGGCAATGTTTCTGGAAATTAAAACAATCTCGTCTCTCCAAATATTTTCAATATGTTCCCATTTCCCTTTAAGTTTTTCAGTATCTTCACTAAGTGTCATTTTAAAGCCAAAATTGTCATGGGAAAGACAAAAGAATGTGTCTATTGGTTAAGTGATTCTAACTATATAAAGCATTGATGCAAAAATAGACTATTCATATAAGTATTTGAATATAACTTATTGAGAAGATTGACATTGGATGACTACTATAATAGACAGTGTGATCTAAAATCAAGTGAATGTGTTTTCACCAAGAGCAGAGTTAAGGAGCTACTTCAAAGAGCATTTAGCAATGATAAAATGAGCCAGGAAAATGTGTATACAAGATGACAGTGAGACTCTCCATTCATCTTCAAGCCTCTCCAGAGAAGAATTCTGGCGCCCAACTTGTCATAATATAGGATGGTCTGAGAACAGGGTGGATTTGAATCCTAATGAAAATGACAAGAGGTAATACAGGAGGATGATCAAAGATACATTTATAAGACAGAGCACTGAAAATTTACAAAAGGTTATGGTCACCAAAGTGAGGGAGAGTGCTACATTGTTTGAGCATGGTTTATACAATTTATATCTCAGCACTTCTTTTTGACCCTTTACTTTACAGATTGTCACAGAGCATCTTATTCATTTTAGTCTAAGCTGAAGGGGACATGTCACATCCTGACATGTTTTCGTAAATAAGTATGCCATGATCCTTATAGGATACTAATTCTAAAGCGTCATTTCTTGCAGCTCAGTGTTTCACATGACTATGTGTCTATGTGCAGCGCATATAATCTTTTTCTGGTATGCTTTCTTACCCATCATCTTGTTTCCATGACCTGATTCATGTCTCTCATTATGTTATTCTGGCATATCTTTGAGTGGTCACTCCGACCCCTCCCTCTCTTTATGACCTTTGCTTAACTCTCTACATCTGGTCTCCCATACCCACCTACCTCCTCATTCACACCTGATTGCCCTTAGCTGGGGATATATTCAGATCCAGGAGTCTGACCCAGACGTAGTCTGATCCATGAATCTTTCCCCTTCCATCTTTCAAATTACATATTTTTAATTACTTTGAATTAGACTGAATTGGACTGGAATTGACTGGAAGGTAACAGAATACCAAACCACTGCAATGTTTTGGTTTCTTTTCTCTTTCACCCCCATACTACTTTCCTTCTTACAATCTCCTGCAATCCCTCCACCTAGTAAAGAACTAGTCAATTCTTCCTCCATTCTCCCCAGCCATCTCACCTTCTCTTCAGAACTGTTCCTCCACATGCAATCCTTTTTCTCCAGACACACACGGCCCCATCATGTCCTAATCTGCTCCCACCTTCTAATGCTCTGTCTGCTACTCCTCATCTCTGGTGATGTATCCCCAAATCCCGGCTCTCCTCAACACATCCCCACACTCATTTCTAACCCCCTGCCATGATCCTCTGCATGTTTTCCCCACCATGATAACCTCATACCCATTCATCCAGCCCCCACTCCCATGGCCCCCCTACCTGGAGCACTATGGAATGCACTGTTAGGGTTTGCGGAATGCATCGGATATATTTATTGGTGTGATTGGTGCGTTCGCAACCCGGGATCCACCGTGCAGGAAATATCCCGCCGCTAAGTGGATGGCGGCACAATATGGCGGTATTAACCAGCTCTGTTAGCTTCACAGAGTGGCCGAGAAAGCAAGCTCTGTGCCCTGTTAACTCTCACAGAGACACAGGCTAACTACCCTGAAGAGAGCAGTCAGTGGTCATACATGCACACAACGCTCCTAGCCGGAGGTGCCAGCATTCTAAGGGCCTATTTCAGCCGGGTCCCTGAACACTCTCATACACAAACTCCTCGCCGGAGGTGCCAGCATTCTAGGGGCTTATTTCAGCCGGGTCCCTGAACACATTCACGCATATGACCACAGTGGCGCAAAGCATGTAACTTTTGAAGATACTAGCACATGGCCGTGCGGCCATGCGAGCCTTAAATAGCAGCAGCACATACAAGACCTTAAAGAAGAGGACCAATGGGAGATTGCCACTGAGTCTGCGTACCTACAGGACCTTCCTAGAAAGACCAATAGACTTGGCTGCAGAAGCTGAACATGTGACCCCTGATCTCCACTGAGAGATCTTACCCTGGGCATGCTCAGTGTGTGCAAAGCAGGACTTAGTCCCAGAAAAGCCTGTCCGCCATAGATCAGTGCAGGGTACAATAGCAGAGCCTGGAGAGGCAGCAAAAACCCTTTGCACTGAATCAGGCTCAGCGAGACGCTGGGACCGACGTCTCCGCTGAGCAGGCTCCACTGCGGCCGAAGGAGAATGGGAGACCGCAGCATAGACGGATCGAGATTCCCCCTGTGCAGCAGAGGAAACTCGACTCCTAACATTACCCCCCCTCCTAGGGCCCCCCTCCTTGAGCCTCGCTATGCTCAAAAGCTGCAATGAGCAGCGGAGCCCGAATGTGCTCCACAGTCTCCCAGGTCCTATCCTCAGGAACGTGACCCTTCCAATCCACCAGGTAAAATTTCTTGCCATGTACCACCTTGCACCCCACGATAGCATTCACCTCAAACTCATCCGTGGATGACCCTGATGTCCCAGCAGAAGACTCAGAAAACCAGGACAAAAGAATGGGCTTTAAGAGGGAAACGTGAAAGGTATCGGTGATACCAAGGCATGAAGGAATAGCAAAACGGTAGACTACAGGGTTCACCTGTTCCAGAACCTTGAACGGGCCAATGTAGCGAGGCGCAAACTTAGTGGACTCAACTCGCAACCTGATGTTACGGGCGGAGAGCCACACTAAGTTGCCAGGAGCAAAGGTCGGAGCGGGGCGCCGGTGTGTATAGGCTGAAACCCTCATTCTCTCCTTGGAGGCCCGGATGGCATCCTGTGTGAGGTCCCAGATGTCACGTGCCTCCACCGCCAAGTCTGCCACCCTAGAATAGGTGGATGACACGGGCATGGGCACAGGGACACGCGGATGCTGGCCGTAATTAAGGAGAAAAGGATTCTGACCAGTGGAATCGGCTACAGCGTTATTCAAGGCAAATTCCGCCCAAGGTAGCAAAGATGCCCAGTCATCCTGCCTAGCAGAGACAAAATGTCATAAGTATGTCACCAGAGTCTGATTGGTTCTCTCTACCAACCCATTCGTCTCGGGATGATATGCAGAGGAGAGATTCAGCTCTATGCTGAGTAAACGGCAGAGCTCTCTCCAAAACCGAGACGCAAACTGGGGACCCCGGTCGCTGACAACTTTATCGGGCATACCTGTCATGGTTCTCAATGGCAAGAGAACGTAGTAAAGCATACAAAAAGGACTAGCTCTTGGAAGATGGGAACTCGAGCTGACTGTGAGCTAAACCTACCGCACAAATAACAGTGGCCGGGTAGCGTGCCTACGTTTTATCCCTAGACGCCCAGCGCCAGCCAGAGAACTGACTGACCCTAGCAGAGAAAAATACAGACCTGGCTTACCTCTAGAGAAATTTTCCCCAAAAGGCAGACAGTAGCCCCCACATATATTGTCGGTGATTTCAGAGGAAATTGACATACGAAGTATGAAGATAGGTTTAGCAAATTGAGGTCCGCTTACTAGATAGTAGGAAGACAGAAAAGGGAACTTCACAGTCAGCTGAAAACACCATCCTGGAATTACTTTAAGACTCTAATATCAACTCATGACACCAGAGTGGCAATTCCAGCTCACAAGAGCTTCCAGCCTCAGAAATAAACAATCACAGAGAACTGGAACAAAAATGCAAAACAAACTTAGGACTACAAGTCCAACTTAGCTGATAGTAGTCTAGGAGCAGGAACATGCAACAGAAAGGCTTCTGGTAACATTGTTGGCCGGCATAGAAATGACTGAGGAGCAAGGCTAAATAGACAACTCCCACATCCTGATGGAAACAGGTGAACAGAGGCGATGAAGCACACAAGTTCAGTACCACCAGTGACCACCGGGGGAGCCCAGAAACCAAATTCACAACACATACCATGTAAGTGGAAAATATGCTTAATGAACAACGCCGCCAAGGCCCGTGCAGAAGGTAACCGTGGTAGTGGCACCAAATGCACCATTTTCGAGAAATGATCGGTGATGACCCAAATGATGGTACAGCCGCGAGACTTGGGAAAACCCACCACAAAGTCCATCCCAACCATCTCCCAAGGCCTGTCTGCCACCGGCATGGGGTAAAGTAACCCGGCAGGCCGTTGCCGTGAAGACCCATTCTGGGCACAGGAGACACATGCCCGAATATAGTCCCCGACGTCACGGGCCATATGCGGCCACCAGTACGTCCTCGCCAAAAGCTCAGATGTCCTCTTGGTTCCAAAATGTCCACCCACTCTGGACGAGTGAGCCCAAGAGAGAACCTCCGGTTGCAAATTCGCTTGTATGAAAGTCTTGCCCGGGGGCACGGACTCTAGCGAAACTGGGGCCACAGTTCTCAGGCTCTCAGAGGGGACAATAAGCCGAGACTCCTCATCCTCCTCCTCAGATGACACTACGGAGCGAGAGAGAGCATCGGCACGAATGTTCTTCTCCCCAGAGAGAAAATGGAGAGTAAAATGGATCCGGGAGAAGAACAGGGACCATCTGGCCTGGCGAGAATTCAGCGGCTGGGCCGTCTGTATGTACACCAAGTTTTTGTGGTCGGTGAATACTTGGAAGGGAAAGCGAGATCCCTCCAAGAGGTGTCTCCACTCAAAAAAGCCAACTTCATTGCTAGCAACTCCCTGTCCCCGATGGAATAATTCTTCTCCACTGGTGTGAAGGTCTTGGAGAAGAAGAAGCAAGGATGCTTCCGACCTTGAGCAACCTTTTGGAAAAGGACTGCTCCAGCACCAACGGATGAGGCATCCACCTCCATTATAAATGGCTTATCTACATCGGGGCGATATAGAATTGGAGCGCTAGCAAAGTGTGACTTAATCGAAAGGAATGCCTTGGAGACATCCTCCGACCACAACTTGGGATTTGCTCCCTTCTTGGTGAGGGCAACCAAGGGAGCTACCAAAGTTGAAAAGTGTGGGATGAACTGGCGATAGTAATTGATGAACCCCATAAAGCGCTGCACCGCTTTAAGTGAATGGGGTTCCTGCCAGTCCATCACAGCCTGTAGTTTGGCAGGATCCATAGCCAAACCCTGGGCAGAGATGATATAACCAAGGAATGGCAAGGACTCCTGCTCAAACACACACTTCTCCAACTTGGCGTAGAGGAAGTTTGCCCATAAGAGGTCGAAGACTTTGCGAACATCTCTCCGGTGGGAGTCAATATCTGGAGAGTAGATGAGAATATCATCCAAATAGACTACGACCGAGGTGGTGAGCATCTCCTGGAAGATGTCGTTCACAAAGTCTTGGAAAATGGCTGGGGCATTACAGAGTCCGAAGGGCATCACCAGATATTCATAGTGCCCATCCCTGGTGTTAAAAGCCGTCTTCCACTCGTCCCCCTCACGGATGCGGATCAGGTTATAAGCACCCCGCAGATCTAATTTAGTAAATACCTTTGCTCCCCGTAGCCTATAAAAGAGCTCTGATATCAGGGGTAGTGGGTACTTGTTTTTAACGGTGATGGCGTTAAGACCCCTGTAGTCAATGCATGGACGCAATTCTCCACTCTTCTTCTGTACGAAGAAGAACCCGGCCCCAGCAGGTGATACTGACTTCCTAATAAAACCTCTTGCCAGATTCTCTTGGATATACTGAGACATTGCCTCCATCTCCGGGAGAGATAACGGATAGACTCGACCCCGGGGAGGCTCAGCTCCAGGCAAGAGATCGATAGGACAGTCATAGGGGCAGTGAGGCGGAAGGGTCTCCGCAGCCCTTTTGGAGAACACGTCCGCATAAGGCCAATAGTGCTTGGGGAGAGAGGAAAGATCTGCGGGTACCTTAGTTGTAGCAACCTGAACGCACTCCCTCTGACATCTACCCTCACAGGATTTACTCCATCCCCAAATTTTCCCTGAGGACCACTCTATATGAGGAGAATGAAAACGAACCCAGGGTATGCCCAACAGGACCTCATCAACTCCCTCAGGAAGGACCAAAAGAGAAATAATCTCCTGATGTGATGGAGATACAGAGAGGGTGAAAGGGATGGTTTGGTATGTAATCTGTGAAGGTAGTGTCGACCCATTTACCACTCAAATGGTTATTGGCTTGGCGAGCATCACCAGGGGTATTGCGTGTCGCTGAGCGAAAGCGGATGACATAAAATTACCCTCCGCTCCAGAGTCCACGCAAAGCTCTACCATAAGAGTGGATGGGCCTATGGTAATTGTCCCCTTGAAGGACAATTTTGAGGTAAACGTCGCCGTGTCTAATGTACCTCCTCCAACTGCCACTAGACGCAGACGTTTCCTCGACCGCTGTGGACACTTGGAGGCAAGATGTCCGGGCTGCCGGCAAACGTGACAGACCTTAGGGGCATGAGCGACCTGAGACTTAGACCTCGCTCGCGACCCCTCTATGGCCTCATGTGACTTGGGCGCCTGGACCGGAGATTCCAAAGGTCTGGCGAAGGTGGGAGCCAGCCGAAACCTCTGCTTACACTGGGCTAGCTCCAACCTTCGCTCGTGAAAACGAAGGTCTATGCGAGTTGATATGGATATGAGCTGCTCCAGTGTAGCGGGAATCTCCCTAGTGGCCAGAGCGTCCTTCACATGGTCAGCCAGCCCCCTCCAAAATACTGGGATGAGGGTTTTATCTGACCACTCCAACTCAGACGCCAAGGTCCGGAAGAGAATGGCAAATTGGCTGACCATGGTCGAACCCTGAGTCAATGCTAGCAGTTGGAGCGCCGTATCTTGGGTGACTTGAGGTCCTACGAAGACCTGCTTCAGAGTGTCCAGAAACCGAGGAACACTCTGCACCACATGATCGTTGCGCTCCCACAGCGGCGTAGCCCACTCCAAAGCTCTGTCCGACAGGAGAGAAATTACAAATCCCACCTTTGCCCGCTCTGTGGGAAAACATGCGGCCAGGAGCTCGAGATGTATACCGCACTGGCTCACGAATCCCCTACAGGACTTACTGTCCCCAGAGAATTTTTCAGGCAAAGGAAGGTGGGATAAGGTCGGGACAGAGGTGGCAGTGGGTAAAGCTGCTGCAGCCACGCTAGCAGCCTGAACAGCAATTGCGGTAATATCCACCGCCGAGGTTGCATGCTCGAGAGACGCCAACCGGCCCTCCAGCAGCTGGATGTACCCCTGCAATCGCTGTTTGTCCACCATTACTTAGCCAGATCCTGGCGCTAGTATAATGTTAGGGTTTGCGGAACGCACCGAATATATTTATTGGTGTGATTGGTGCGTTTGCAACCTGGGATCCACAGTGCAGGAAATATCCCGCCACTAAGTGGATGGCGGCACAATATGGCGGTATTAACCAGCTCTGTTAGCTTCACAGAGTGGCCGAGAAAGCAAGCTCTGTGCCCTGTTAACTCTCACAGAGACACAGGCTAACTACCCTGAAGAGAGCAGTCAGTGGTCATACATGCACACAACACTCCTTGCCGGAGGTGCCAGCATTCTAAGGGCCTATTTCAGCCGGGTCCCTGAACACTCTCATACACAAACTCCTCGCCGGAGGTGCCAGCATTCTAGGGGCTTATTTCAGCCGGGTCCCTGAACACATTCACGCATATGCCCACAGTGGCGCGGCCATGCAAGCCTTAAATAGCAGCAGCACATACAAGACCTTAACGAAGAGGACCAATGGGAGATTGCCACTGAGTCTGCGTACCTACAGGACCTTCCTAGAAAGACCAATAGACTTGGCTGCAGAAGCTGAACATGTGACCCCTGATCTTCACTGAGAGATCTTACCCTGGGCATGCTCAGTGTGTGCAAAGCAGGACTTAGTCCCAGAAAGCCTGTTCGCCGTAGATCAGTGCAGGATACAATAGCAGAGCCTGGAGAGGCAGCAAAAACCCTTTGCAGTGAATCAGACTCAGCGAGACGCTGGGACCGACGTCTCCGCTGAGCAGGCTCCACTGCAGCCGAAGGAGAATGGGAGACCGCAGCAGAGACGGATCGAGATTCCCCCTGTGCAGCAGAGGAAACTCGACTCCTAACATGCACGCTCCTTTGCTCCAATCCCGCTACCACCCTCCGCTACTCTTCCCTCATTTGAGGTGCACTCCGTCCGCATCTATTCCCCCTCCAACCTCCAGCTGGCTGTCATCTACCACCCCCCAGAACTAGCCATCTCCTCCTTTCTCGACCACTTCACCACCTGGCTTCTTAATTTCCTCTCTGCTGACATCCCCACTATCATCATGGGTGACATCAATATCCCCATTAACACTTCCACCTCAGCTGACTCAAGACTTTGATTGCTCATTGCCTCCTTTGGCCTCACTCAATGGTCCTCTGACACCACTCACAAAGATGGCCACACATTGGACCTCATCTTCACCCACCTCTGCTCCTTTACTAATCTCACTAACTCACACCTCCCCTGTCTGACCACAACCTACTGACATTCTTTTCCCTCTCCTCTCCTAGTGTGCAACCCCCATTCCACAAACTCCCTCACCCTCGCAGAAATCTCAAACACCTCAACTTACAATCACTCTCTGAGTCTTTTATCCCTCTTACAGACATAGCCTCCCTTCATGACACAGATGCTGCTGCCACTTTTTATAACACCACAATAACAGCAACACTCGATTTGGCCGCCTCGCTCATGCATAGCAAAACTCATACTCTCAACAGGCAGCCCTGGCTGACCAGACTGACCAAAAACTAAGATGGGCTTCCAGGATCGCTGAGCGGAGATGGAAGCGATCCCGCTCTGCCGACCACTACACTGCATACAAGCAGTTCCTCGCCAGCTTCAAGTCCACGCTCACTGCAAAACAAACTTACTTCTCATCTCTCATATCCTCCTTGTCTCACAACCCTAAACAGCTTTTCAACACTTTCAATTCTCTACTCTATCCCCCTGCACGCCCTCCCTCCCTCTTATTTCTGCTGAAGACTTTGCCTCCTTCTTTAAACAGAAGATCGATACGATCAAAGAAAGCTTTGGCCCACAGCGCCCAATGCCCCTCTTAGTTGCTCAACCCTGTTCCTCCAAAACCAGCTTCTCCACCATGGCAGAAGATCAGCTCTCCACCATCCTGTCAAGTTCACACCTCACCACCTGCACTCTTGACCCGCTCCCATTCCACCTCATCCCTAAATTTGCCGTGGTCTTCATTCCAACCCAAACACACCTCTTCAACCTCTAACTCACAACAGGTGTCTTCCCCTCAGCCTTCAAACATGCCAAGATCACACCCATCCTCAAAAAGCCCTCCCATGACCCATCCTCTGTGTCTAGCTATCGCCCAATATCTCTTCTCCCTTATGCCTCAAAACTACTGGAACAGCATGTCCATCTTGAACTGTCCTCCCACCTCTCCTCCTGCTCCCTCTTTGACCAGCTACAATCTGGCTTCTGACCCCACCACTCAACTGAAACTGCCCTAACTAAAGTCACCAATGACCTACTAACTGCAAAGAGCAAGCGACACTATTCTGTCCTCCTTCTCCTGGATCTGTCTTCTGCCTTTGACACTGTGGACAACTCCCTTCTACTACAGATCTTCTCATCTCTTGGTATCACAGACTTGGCCCTATCCTGGATCTCGTCATATCTGACAGACCGAACATTCAGTGTCTCCCTCCCCCATGCCACCTCCTCACTTCGCCCCTTGTCTGTTGGTGTTCCTCAAGGCTCTGTTCTAGGACCCCTACTCTTCTCCATATACACCTTTGGCCTGGGACAGCTCATAGAATCCCACAGTATGCAGTATCTTCTCTACGCCTATGACACACAGATCTACCTATCCGAACCTGACCTCACCTCCTTACTTAACAAAATCCCACACTGTCTGTCTGCTATCTCGGCCTTCTGTTCTGCTCGCTTTCTAAAACTGAACATGGACAAAACAGAATTCATCATCTTTCCCCATCTCACTCTACCCCTCCACCAGACCTATCCATCAATGTCAATGGCAGCTCACTTTCCCCAGTCCCACACGCTCAGTGCCTCGAGGTGATCCTCGACTCTGCCCTCTCTTTCAAGCCACATATCCAAGCAGTGGAAATAGAGGGCGCTCCAGCTCCATAAAATAATGATTCTTTATTCATATAAAAATATTAAAACAGTATAAATCCTTGCCTTTGTACAAATGTAGGGGTGCAGAGCAATGATATCATTAACAAATCAATATAAAATTTGGAGCAGGTGAGAACAAAAACACAGGACAGAGGGACATATGCTACTTACGGGCCAGAAAAATATATATAATAAATCATAAAAGAACATATATATATATATATATATATATATATATATATATATATATATATATATATATATATATATATATATATATATATATATATATATATATATATATACATGTGTGTAACACCAAATCCGGAATGTTAAGAACAATGATGGTTAGTGAGTGTGTTATAATATATTTACCACACATGCACAATATATAATAAATTATATATTGTATACTGTGAACCCCATAACAACAGGTAAGAAAATATATATATATTTTTTTATACTAATAGGACTACACAGGAATGATGGAAAAAATTAGTGTCAAAGGACAACATAAAGGTTTGAGAGCAGAAAACACTCATATAAAGTAACAGTGCATATGGCAGTGCATATAAGATAATTGTAGCAAAAATATTCACATAATATGTGCATGCGATCGTATGATCAGGATGATAGAATATCTAAAAATATTGCAATATCCGGTAATTATAGTAGAGATATACTCATATAAAGTGACAGTGCATATGGCAGTGCATATATGACAATTATAGGAAAGATATTCACATGATATGTGCATATGATCGCATGAACAAGGTAGTAAAATATCTAAAAATGTTGCCATAAGTGATATATACCTGTGATATCTCTTAGTGTATCCTCACCTATCCCCTGCAGACTGTGAGCCCACGCGTGAAGGGTCCTCCCTCCTTATGTACCTGTTAGTGCCTTGTTTTTTGTTCATGTTTAATATATTTTTCTATATTTGCCCCCTTATTCACATGTAAAGCGCCATGGAATAAATGGTGCCATAAAAATGTATAATAAAATAATAATAATAATAATAATAATAATAATGAATAGCGATGGGCGAACCCCTGGATATTCATGTCCGGTGAGTTCGAATGAACAGTTAAAAAATGATCAGCTGGACTACCAGGACAGCACCCGAACCCAAACCTGGATCCTATTCACATGAATGGGAGGCCCAAACATCCATTGTTTGCCACTCTGTCAATGAACCCTTCATTGTGAGCACTCAGGACAGGGTGAGGCTCTCTGCAGCAGCCTCCAGTCAGGAGAAGCCCTTTTTGGCCCCCTGAAGAACCCGGGCTTATTATCCTGGGGGAAATGCATTGGGATGGGCAATCGATTGGATAAGTACAATTTGTACTATTATTTTCTGTGACCACGATCAATCTATGGATCTACTGCTTCCCTGCATTATTTCTAAATGTAATATATGACTAAGGAATATATCATCTGTGGAGCATACTGGTACTATTTGTTTTTTTGGACATACTTCAGCCGCTAAGTTTTGGTAGCGGGTTATGGTTGTGTCGGACTGAAAATTAACTCTTTAAGACATTAACCTTGATTAACCCGGAGGAACATGTTTCCTCCCTTTTTGGTCCAGAAGGGTGCTCACAGATGTATCTTTGTGAAAATTTGAGGGGCACATACACTCACTGGCCACTTTATTAGGTACACCTGTCCAACTTCTTGTTAACACTTAATTTCTAATCAGCCAATCACATGGCGGCAACTCAGTGCATTTAGGCATGTAGACATGGTCAAGACAATCTCCTGCAGTTCAAACCGAGCATCAGTATGGGGAAGAAAGGTGATTTGAGTGCCTTTGAACGTGGCATGGTTGTTGGTGCCAGAAGGGCTGGTCTGAGTATTTCAGAAACTGCTGATCTACTGGGATTTTCACACACAACCATCTCTAGGGTTTACAGAGAATGGTCCGAAAAAGAAAAAAAATCCAGTGAGCGGCAGTTCTGTGGGCGGAAATGCCTTGTTGATGCCAGAGGTCAGAGGAGAATGGGCAGACTGGTTCGAGCTGATAGAAAGGCAACAGTGACTCAAATCGCCACCCGTTACAACCAAGGTAGGCCTAAGAGCATCTCTGAACGCACAGTGCGTCGAACTTTGAGGCAGATGGGCTACAGCAGCAGAAGACCACACCGGGTACCACTCCTTTCAGCTAAGAACAGGAAACTGAGGCTACAATTTGTACAAGCTCATCGAAATTGGACAGTAGAAGATTGGAAAAACGTTGCTTGGTCTGATGAGTCTCGATTTCTGATGCGACATTCGGATGGTTGGGTCAGAATTTGGCGTAAACAACATGAAAGCATGGATCCATCCTGCCTTGTATGGAGCATCTTTGGGATGTGCAGCCGACAAATCTGCGGCAACTGTGTGATGCCATCATGTCAATATGGACCAAAATCTCTGAGGAATGCTTCCAGCACCTTGTTGAATCTATGCCACGAAGAATTGAAGCAGTTCTGAAGGCAAAAGGGGGTCCAACCCGTTACTAGCATGGTGTACCTAATAAAGTGGCCGGTGAGTATATTTTTAGTGCTCTGGAACATATTTGTGTCTTTTAGTCTTTGTGTACGCTGTGGGTGCAAAGAAAATATGAGTAGCCATAAGATATGGCATAAGTAGTAATTATTTTTCTCTTTTGAACTTATACTTTTGCTCACAGCTGCACCTTAGTTGTAAGGCATCAAGATCTATGTAACTAAGAATCCTGAAATTAATTGGTATCTTAAACCAACAAGAATATACCTATGCAGGTGTTATTGATTAAGCACTTTAAGCACATTAGCACTTTAGGTATACTGGTGTTGGTGTTTCTTTGTTAGTCCCCCTTAGGGTCTTAAGGGAGAGCCGTCATTGAGTGGGGGTGCCATGTCGAACTTAGGGTGCCAACCTCCGCAGTAAAGTAGGGTGCGTAAGGGAAAGAGCACCCCCTCACCTTTTTTACCTCTATCCTTTTTAGTGTTAAGATTATCTTGCTATGATTAACCATCATCTCCTGACCCTTGCTTAGGTTAATTTTTACCTATCAGTAATAAAAGTTTTATTTTAGAGGTATGTTTTTTGGTTCTTTTTGGTTGACAAATCTATTTACACTGTGTTCCAAATTATTATGCACAAAGAGTTTAGGAGTGATAAGGTTAGAATTTTTTTGTTTGTCATTTCATTGATGGTGATGTGTGTCAGGGCTCTTTATATCACTGAAAGCAATTGCAGATACCTGTGCAAATTAGTTTGGCCGGTGTGTCCAAATAAAGGCAAGACTACTTAAGAAGGCTGTTCCATATTATTAAGCAGCCTACATTTTTTGCCAAAATGGGAAAGAAAAAGGATGTGTCGGCTGCTGAGAAGCAACAAATTGTGGAGTATTTAGGTCAAGGCATGACTACAATCAACATTGCCAAGACACTTCATCGTGATCATCGCACAATCAAGAAGTATGTAGCTGATTCCCAGCACACACATGTGTGTGCTGATAAGGAAAAATTGAGGACTCTTTCCAACAGGCAATTGCGTAAGGTTAAAAGAGCAGCTGCAAAAATGCCTTGTCATAGCAGCAGACAAGTTTTTGAAGCTGCTGGTGCCTCCAACGTCCCCAGAACAACAAGATGCAGGGTCCTTCAGAGGTTTGCAGCTGTGCGTAAGCCATCCTGTCGACCACCTCTATCCACTGCACACAAGGAGAAACGGCTCCAGTGGGCCAAACGATACATGAAGACTGACTTCCAAACTGTTTTGTTCACCGATGAGTGCCGTGCAACACTCGATGGTCCAGATGGATGGAGTGGAGGATGGCTGGTTGATGGACACCACATGAAAACGCAGCTAAGGCGCCAACAAGGAGGAGGTGGAGTAATGTTTTGGGCTGGAATCATGGGGAGAGAGATTGTCGGCCCCTTTATGATCCCTGAAGGGGTAAAGATGAACTCCATAATCTATGTGGAGTTTCTAAAACAACACTTCCTGCCATGGTTCAAGAGGAAGAACCGTGCTTTCCACAGCAAGATCATTTTCATGCATGATAATGCACCGCCTCATGCTGCAAAAAACACATCTGCATCTCTGGCTGCTATGGGCATAAAATAGGACAAACTTATGGTGTGGCCACCATCTTCCCCTGACCTCAACCCCATTGAGAAGCTCTGGAGCATCATTAAAAGGAGTGTCTATGATGGCAGGAGGCAGTTCACATCTAAGCAACAGCTCTGGAAGGGTATTCTGTCCACATGCAAAACAATTGAAGCAGAAACTATCCAAAAACTGACAAATTCAATGGACGAGAGAGTTCAGAAGCTTCTCGAACAAGGGGTCCTATGTGCAAATGTAACATCACCTAGAATAAAGTTTCACTTGAAAACTGTTTGATTTCATTTTGTAATAAGCTGATAATGCTTATAACTTCACAATTGACCATTTTTTTGTTCAAAATAAAAAAAAGGTTGAAAACTCTGCTGTGCATAATAATTTGGAACATGCATTTTGAGTGTTTATTTTTATTAAAAGATACTGTTTTCATAGGCAGTTTGTTCCAAAACATTGCAATTATACTAGAATAGTAGATGACTGGAAAATAACAATGACTGCAATTCAGATAGGTAATTTAGAGAAAATATGAGGAAATATTATTTGCATAATAATTTGGAACACAGTGTATACTCCGTTTCTCAATATATTGGTTATTCTCTATTCATATATATTCATCAGCCAGCGCCTGTGCTACAAATAAGTAAGGAAATGAAGAAAAAAATTACATTGATTCCCCTGTATTTTTGCTAACCAGCCAGGCAAAATGGATAGGCTGGCTATTAAGAATAGAGGGGTTCCCATGCCATTTTTTTAAATTATTTAAATAACTAATCTACAAAATGTGGGGGGAGCCACCATTTTTGACAACCAGTCAAATTAAAGCAGACAGTTGGGGGCTGCTATTCTCAGGCTGGCAAGGGCCATGGATGGATAAGATGCCTATCCAATAGTAATCCTATGGTTATATTGTAAAGAAACACACAGACAGAATAAAGTCCTTTATTTGAAATAAGAAAACACTTTTACTTTTTTATTTTAAAAAGTTCACCATGAGTTCATGGTGAACTTTGGTGACCTCACTGAGCTCAGTGCTGCAACGTGAGACTTTTTCTCATGGTGCTACCAGTGATTTCACTGAGGTCACCACAGTTCATTGGCCAAGCTGGGTGCGCAGACTCAGTGACTTGCGGTAACCTCAATGACATCACTGCTAGTCACTGATGGAGCACGCACAGCAGCTCATTCTTCAGTGGTTTTCAGACTGGACGGTGACATCTTGGCACCATCAAGGTTGGAAACTATTTATTGCAGATATGGATTACAGCGTGGGACAGTATGTCAGACAGGTGAAAGATGTGGTTGATTTTTATTTTTGTTTTTTTCTTTCTCTACAAATGTAACATCTTTTTTTATTGACTGAGGTCTCTACAGATCATTAAGCATAATAAATGCAAGATGTAAAAAAATAAAAAAAATACATATACTCACCTCTCTGGCTGCTACTCTCCTCACAGTCACCTGTTTGGTTCTCTTTGCAACTTCTGATCTCTAGCGCTGAAATCCTGAAGGCATCTCACGCTGACCTAGGACGTTCCACTCTGATGAGGCCAGGAAGGGTTCTGCACCATGGCATGAGAGGTCACGACATCATGACATCATGAAGTGCGCCGTGACCTTACACATGCATGTGCAGAATCATTACGGGCCTCATCAACAAAATACTGCCTCAGCTTGAGAGGTCTTCAGCATTTTAGCTCAAGCGATGGGAATCAGAAGATGTGGCAAGGACCAGACTGGTGATAGCAAGGAGAGAAGGGACTGGAGAGGTGAGCAATTAGTATAAGGACTTTTTTTATATTTTTAACCTTTTGATGGCTTTTTACTGTTCATAAAAATAGCAACGACCATTTGGCTGAATCTTCTCGTAAAGCAAATTACAAAAATAAAATCAGAATTTTATCAATGAGGATTTTTCTAAAATTCAAATAGTATTCAATTCCACTCTAAGTTATTTGCGCCTCTCTACTCTTCCACATTGATGTAACACCCATATGTTCACGTAATATTACTGCACAATGCATTACTACACCATTATTGAGGCTTAAAGAGAAGAGTAGTGAGATTTTCACGATAAATAGTTAAGGTAGTTTTTATTTTTTCGTTCTTTACAGGTGCCTGACATTTTAGGGTACGTCTCAATCCCAGGCCAGCACTTTACCTTCACTTAGCAATGTATATATTGGATAATTACTGTCTATAAGCATGTATTGTTTTTAAAGGTTGTGATACTTGTGTAAACTGGTCAAATCCTCTCAAAATGTTCACATTGCGTACTTTACCATGTAATCATATATCTTCTTAACCCTTTCACACTACTGCCAATTTACATTTTTTAATTTTAGCTTTTGCCTCCCCTTCTTCCAAGAGCCATAACTTTTATATTTTTCATTAGTTGTAGCCATATGAAGGCATGATATTTGTGACATGAATCGTACCTGTTAATGACACCATTCATTTTATCATGTGATGCACTGGAAAGCGGAAAAAAAAATCCAAGAGCTCGAACCCCTTCATGACCCAGCCTATTTTGACCTTAATGACCTGGCAATTTTTTGCAATTCTGACCAGTGTCCCTTTATGAAGTAATAACTCAGGAACACTTCAACAGATCCTAGCGATTCTGATACTCTTTTTTTGTGACATATTGGGCTTCATGATAGTGGTAAATTTAGGTCGGTAACTTTTGCAATTGTTTGTGAAAAAAACAGAAATTTGGCGAAAATTTTGAAAATTTCACCATTTTCAAAATTTGAATTTTTATTCTGTTAAACCAGATAGTTATGTGACACAAAGTAGTTAATAAATAACATTTCCCACATGTCTATTTTACACCAGCACAATTTTGTAAACAAAAATTTTTTTTGCTAAGAAGTTATAAGGGATACAATTTGACCAGCGATTTCTCAATTTTACAACAAAATTTACAAAACCATTTTTTTAGGGACGACGTCACATTTGAAATCAATGTGAGGGGTCTATATGGCTGAAAATAACTAAAAGTGTCACCATTCTAAAAACTGCACCCCTCATGGTGCTCAAAACCATATTCAAGAAGTTTATCAACTCTTCAGGTGTTTCACAGCAGCAGAATCAACATGGAAGGAAAAAATGAACATTTAACTTTTTAGTCCCAAAAATGATCTTTTAGCAACAATTTTTTTATTTTCCCAAGGGTAAAAGGAGAAACTGGACAGCAAAAGTTGTTGTCCAATTTGTACTGAGTATGCTGATTGTTATGATCCCAATGGCAGAGGATCTCAGAGATTTCAGCAAAGTCTGCAAACATAAATACCAGCTCATAGGGAAGTGGTAACTAAGCTGACCGTATATCTGATCCTAGCACAACCAACTAACAGTAGCCGGGGAACGTACCTACGTTGATCCTAGACGTCTCGCGCCAGCCGGAGAACTAACTAACCCTATCAGGGAAAATAAGACCTCTCTTGCCTCAAGAAGAAAGACCCCAAAGTTATAGTACAAGCCCCCCACAAATAATAACGGTGAGGTAAGAAGAAAAGACAAACGTAAGAATGAACTAGATTTTAGCAAAGAGAGGCCCACTGACTAATAGCAGAAGATAGTAAGATGACTTATACGGTCAGCAAAAAACCCTACAAAATATCGACGCTGGAATCCAAGAACCCCCGAACCGACTAATGGTGAGGGGGAAGAATATCAGCCCCCTAGAGCTTCCAGCGAAATCAGGAATCACATTTTGTACAAGCTGGACAAAAATAAGAACAATGCAAATAAACAAAAATATGAAAGCAGGACTTAGCTTATCTTGCAAGGAACCAGGACCTGAAGACAGGAGCAAACAGAAATGAACTGATTACAACGATGCCAGGCACTGGACTGAGAATCCAGGAAGTTTAAATAGCAACACCCCAGGCCTAACGAACCAGGTGAGTACCAACCTGGGAAAAGACAATCCAAGTGCCAAACCACTAGTGACCACAAGAGGGAGCCAAGAAGTATAGTTCACAACAGTACCCCCTGTCATGATTCCCAATGGCAGGGACATAGGCAAAAACAGGACTAGCTCTAGGAAGATGGAATCTAAGCTGACCGCGATGCTGAACCTAACGCCCAACTACCAGTGGCCGGGGAACGTACCTGCGTTTTATCCCTAGACGTCTCGCACCAGCCGGAGATCTAGCTACCCCTACTAGAGGAAACACAGACCTGGCTTGCCTCCAGAGAAAACCCCAAAGTAATAGTAGCCCCCAACATATAATGACGGTTAGTTAAGAAGAAAACACATACGCAGTATGAATACTGTTATGACCCCAGTGGACAGGGTCTCAGAGGAACGTGTAAGTCTGCGAGATTCAAAAATCCAGCTCATAGGGCTGTGGTAACTGGGTTGACCAAATAGCTACTCCTAACGCCAACACTAGAAGTAGCCGGGGATCATGCCTACGGTGATCGCTAGATGACTCGCGCCAGCCGGAGAATCTAACTACCCCTAGGAGAAGAAAACAAAGACCTCTCTTGCCTCCAGAGAAAGGGACCCCAAAGCAAGATACAAGCCCCCCACAAATAATAACGGTGAGGTAAGAGGAAATGACAAACACAGAAATGAACCAGGTTCAGCAAAGAGAGGCCAGCTTACTAATAGCAGAATATAGCAAGATAACTTATCTTCCACGCTGGAGATTCAAGAACCCCCGAACCGTCTAACGGTCCGGGGGGAGAACACCAGCCCCCTAGAGCTTCCAGCAAAGGTCAGGATACAGATAGGAACAAGCTGGACAAAAATACCAAACAAAACAAAAGCAAAAAGCAAAGAAGCAGACTTAGCTTGAAAAACAGGAACAGGATCAGAGGACAAGAGCACAACAGATTAGCTCTGATTTCAACGATGCCAGGCATTGAACTGAAGGTCCAGGGAGCTTATATAGCAACGCCCCTGAACTAACGGCCCAGGTGAGGATATAGGAAAAGACAGACGCTCCAGAGTCAAATCACTAATGACCACTAGAGGGAGCAAAAAGCAAAATCACAACAGTACCCCCCCCTTAGTGAGGGGTCACCGAACCCTCACCACGACCACCAGGGCGATCAGGATGAGCCGGGTGAAAGGCACGAACTAAATCGGCCGCATGAACATCAGAGGCGACCACCCAGGAATTATCTTCCTGACCATAGCCCTTCCACTTGACCAGGTACTGAAGCCTCCGCCTGGAGAGACGAGAATCCAAGATTTTCTCCACCACGTACTCCAACTCGCCCTCAACCAACACCGGAGCAGGAGGCTCAGCAGAAGGAACCACAGGCACAACGTACCGCAGCAACAAGGACCTATGAAACACGTTGTGGATAGCAAACGACACAGGTAGATCCAGGCGAAAGGATACAGGATTAAGAATTTCCAATATCTTGTAAGGACCAATGAAACGAGGTTTAAATTTGGGAGAGGAAACCTTCATAGGAACAAAGCGGGAAGAAAGCCACACCAAATCCCCAACACGTAGTCGGGGACCCACACCGCGGCGGCGGTTGGCAAAGCGCTGAGCCCTCTCCTGTGACAACTTCAAGTTGTCCACCACAAGATTCCAGATCCGCTGCAACCTATCCACCACAGAATCCACCCCAGGGCAGTCAGAAGGTTCCACATGACCCGAAGAAAAACGAGGGTGGAAACCAGAGTTGCAGAAAAACGGCGAAACCAAGGTGGCGGAACTAGCCCGATTATTAAGGGCAAACTCAGCTAACGGCAAGAAGGTCACCCAATCGTCCTGATCAGCAGAGACAAAACACCTCAAATAAGCCTCCAAAGTCTGATTAGTTCGCTCCGTCTGTCCATTAGTCTGAGGATGGAAAGCAGACGAAAACGACAAGTCAATGCCCATCCTACTACAAAAGGATCGCCAGAATCTGGAAACGAACTGGGATCCTCTGTCTGACACAATATTCTCAGGGATGCCGTGCAAACTAACCACGTTCTGGAAAAACACAGGAACCAGATCGGAAGAGGAAGGCAGTTTAGGCAAAGGAACCAAATGGACCATCTTGGAGAAGCGATCACATATCACCCAGATAACAGACATGCCCTGAGACACCGGAAGATCAGAAATGAAATCCATGGAGATATGTGTCCAAGGTCTCTTAGGGACAGGCAAGGGCAAGAGCAACCCGCTGGCACGAGAACAGCAAGGCTTAGCTCGAGCACAAGTCCCACAGGACTATACAAATGACCGCACACCCCTAGACAAGGAAGGCCACCAAAAGGATCTGGCCACCAGATCTCTGGTGCCAAAAATTCCTGGGTGACCTGCCAACACCGAGGAATGAACCTCGGAAATGACTCTGCTGGTCCACTTATCAGGCACAAACAGTCTGTCAGGTGGACAAGAATCAGGCCTATCAGCCTGAAATCTCTGCAACACACGTCGCAGATCAGGAGAAATAGCTGACAAGATAATACCATCCTTAAGAATACCAACAGGTTCAGCGACTCCAGGAGCATCAGGCACAAAGCTCCTGGAAAGAGCATCGGCCTTCACATTCTTTGAACCTGGTAAATACGAGACAACAAAGTCAAATCGGGAGAAAAACAATGACCAGCGGGCCTGTCTAGGATTCAGGCGTTTAGCAGACTCGAGATACATCAGATTTTTGTGATCAGTCAAGACCACCACACGATGCTTAGCACCCTCGAGCCAATGACGCCACTCCTCAAATGCCCATTTCATGGCCAACAACTCCCGATTGCCCACATCATAATTTCGCTCCGCAGGCGAAAACTTCCTAGAGAAAAAGGCGCAAGGTCTCATAACAGAGCAACCAGGGCCTCTCTGCGACAAAACGGCCCCTGCTCCAATCTCTGAAGCATCCACCTCAACTTGAAAGGGAAGCGAGACATCAGGCTGGCACAAAACAGGCGCCGAAGTAAACCGACGTTTCAACTCCTGGAAAGCCTCCACGGCAGCAGGAGCCCAATTAACCACATCGGAGCCCTTCTTGGTCATATCCGTCAAAGGTTTCACAATGCTAGAAAAGTTAGCGATAAAACGACGGTAGAAGTTAGCGAAACCCAAGAACTTCTGAAGACTCTTAACTGACGAGGGCTGAGTCCAATCAAGAATAGCTCGGACCTTGACTGGGTCCATCTCCACAGCAGAAGGGGAAAAAATGAACCCCAAAAAGGGAACCTTCTGTACACCAAAAAGACACTTTGAGCCCTTGACAAACAAAGAATTTTCACGCAAAATTTTAAAGACCATCCTGACCTGCTCCACATGCGAGTCCCAATTATCAGAAAAAACCAGAATATCATCCAGATAAACGATCAGAAATTTATCCAGATAGTTCCGGAAAATGTCATGCATAAAGGACTGAAAAACTGAAGGGGCATTAGAGAGCCCAAAAGGCATCACCAAGTACTCAAAATGACCTTCGGGCGTATTGAATGCGGTTTTCCATTCATCCCCTTGCTTAATGCGCACAAGGTTGTACGCACCACGAAGGTCTATCTTGGTAAACCACTTGGCACCTTTAATCCGGGCAAACAAGTCAGACAACAGCGGCAAAGGATACTGAAATTTGACAGTGATCTTATTTAAAAGCCGATAGTCAATACAAGGCCTCAAAGATCCGTCCTTTTTAGCCACAAAAAAGAATCCCGCACCAAGAGGGGAAGAAGACGGACGGATGTGTCCTTTCTCCAGAGACTCCTTGATATATGAACGCATAGCGGTATGTTCAGGTATCGACAGATTAAACAGTCTTCCCTTAGGAAATTTACTGCCTGGAATCAAATCTATTGCACAGTCACATTCCCTATGAGGAGGCAATGCACTGGACCTGGACTCGCTAAAGACATCCTGATAATCAGACAAGTACTCCGGAACTTCCGAAGGCGTAGAAGAAGCAATAGACACAGGCAGGGAATCCTCATGAATACCACGACAGCCCCAACTAGACACTGACATAGCCTTCCAGTCAAGGACTGGATTATGGGTCTGTAACCATGGCAGCCCCAAAACAACCAAATCATGCATTTTATGTAGAACGAGAAAACGTATCACCTCGCGGTGTTCAGGAGTCATGCACATGGTAACCTGTGTCCAATACTGCGGCTTATTTTCTGCCAATGGCGTAGCCCCAATACCCCTAAGAGGGATAGGATTTTCTAATGGTTCAAGAATAAAACCACAGCGCTTAGCAAATGAGAGATCCATAAGACTCAGGGCAGCACCTGAATCTACAAACGCCATGACAGGATAAGATGACAGTGAGCAAATCAAAGTTACAGACAGAATAAACTTAGGATGCAAATTACCAACGGTGACAGGACTAACAACCTTAGATATACGTTTAGAGCATGCTGAGATAACATGTGTAGAATCACCACAGTAGTAGCACAAGCCATTCCGGCGTCTATGAATTTTCCTCTCATTTCTAGTCAGGATTCTATCACATTGCATCAAATCAGGTGTCCGTTCAGACAACACCATGAGGGAATTTGCGGTTTTTCTATCACATTGCATCACATCAGGTGTCTGTTCAGACAACAACATGAGGGAATTTGCGGTTTTGCGCTCCCGCAACCGCCGGTCAATTTGAATAGCCAGGGACATGGTATCATTCAGACCTGTGGGAATGGGAAAACCCACCATAACATTCTTAATGGCCTCAGAAAGGCCATTTCTAAAATTAGCGGCCAGTGCACACTCGTTCCAATGTGTCAGCACGGACCATTTCCGAAATTTTTGGCAATACACCTCAGCCTCGTCCTGGCCCTGAGACATAGCCAGCAAGGCTTTCTCTGCCTGAATCTCAAGATTGGGTTCCTCATAAAGTAAACCGAGCGCCAGAAAAAACGCATCAATATCAGCCAATGCCGGATCTCCTGGCGCCAACGAAAAAGCCCAATCCTGAGGGTCACCCCGTAAGAATGAAATAACAATTTTTACTTGTTGAGCAGAGTCTCCAGACGAACAAGGTTTCAGGGACAAAAATAATTTACAATTATTCCTGAAATTCCTAAACTTAAATCGGTCTCCTGAAAACAGTTCAGGAATCGGAATCTTGGGTTCAGACCTAGGATTTCTGGTAACATAATCTTGTATACCCTGCACACGAGTGGCAAGCTGGTCCACACTTGTAATCAAGGTCTGGACATTCATGTCTGCAGCAAGCTTAAGCCACTCTGAGGTAAAGGGGAAAAGAAAAAAAAAATGAGAGAGGGAAAAAAAAAAACTCAAAATTTTCTTTCTTATAATCCCACTTCTGCAATGCATTAAACATTTAATACTGGCCTGGCATACTGTTATGACCCCAGTGGACAGGGTCTCAGAGGAACGTGTAAGTCTGCGAGATTCAAAAATCCAGCTCATAGGGCTGTGGTAACTGGGTTGACCAAATAGCTACTCCTAACGCCAACACTAGAAGTAGCCGGGGATCATGCCTACGGTGATCGCTAGATGACTCGCGCCAGCCGGAGAATCTAACTACCCCTAGGAGAAGAAAACAAAGACCTCTCTTGCCTCCAGAGAAAGGGACCCCAAAGCAAGATACAAGCCCCCCACAAATAATAACGGTGAGGTAAGAGGAAATGACAAACACAGAAATGAACCAGGTTCAGCAAAGAGAGGCCAGCTTACTAATAGCAGAATATAGCAAGATAACTTATCTGGTCAACAAAAACCCTATAAAAATCCACGCTGGAGATTCAAGAACCCCCGAACCGTCTAACGGTCCGGGGGGAGAACACCAGCCCCCTAGAGCTTCCAGCAAAGGTCAGGATACAGATAGGAACAAGCTGGACAAAAATACCAAACAAAACAAAAGCAAAAAGCAAAGAAGCAGACTTAGCTTGAAAAACAGGAACAGGATCAGAGGACAAGAGCACAACAGATTAGCTCTGATTTCAACGATGCCAGGCATTGAACTGAAGGTCCAGGGAGCTTATATAGCAACGCCCCTGAACTAACGGCCCAGGTGAGGATATAGGAAAAGACAGACGCTCCAGAGTCAAATCACTAATGACCACTAGAGGGAGCAAAAAGCAAAATCACAACAGAATACAGGTTCAGCAGAGAGAGGCCCACTAACTAGATAGCAGAAAATACAAAAGTGGACTTCGCGGTCAACTCAAAACCCTACAAAATTCCATCCTGAAATGACTTTAAACTCCGGTATCAACTCATGACACCGGAGTGGTCATTTCAGTTCACTAGAGCTTCCAGCAGCAAGATTAATATAAATGCCCGCTGGACAAAAGGTACAAATGATCAAACTTATCTGACTCAGCAGACTTGGAGCAGGTAGCAAGTAACAGAGGAGCTCTGGTAACATTGATTGCCGGCAAGTAAATGAGTGAGAAGCCAGACTATATAGGAAACTCCCATTTCCTGATGGGAACAGGTGCACTGGAGATAGAAGACAGAAGTCAACCAGTACCACCAGTAGCCACCAGAGGGAGCCCACAAACAGAATTCACAACAGTACCCCCCCCTTGAGGAGGGGGCACCGAACCCTCATGAGAACCACCAGGGCGATCTGGACGAGCCCTATGAAAGGCGCGAACCAAATCAGAGGCATGAACATCAGAGGCAGTCACCCAAGAATTATCCTCCTGACCGTATCCCTTCCATTTAACCAAATATTGAAGTCTCCGTCTGGAAATGCGAGAGTCCAAAATCTTCTCCACAACATACTCCAATTCACCCTGCACCAGCACAGGAGCAGGAGGCTCAACAGAAGGAACAACCGGTATCTCGTACCTCCGCAACAAAGACCGATGGAAGACATTATGAATAGTGAAAGATGCCGGTAGGTCCAAACGAAATGATACAGGATTAAGAATCTCCAAAATCTTATAAGGACCTATGAACCGAGGTTTAAACTTAGGAGAAGAGACCTTCATAGGGACAAAACGAGAAGACAACCACACCAAGTCCCCAACGCGAAGACGATTACCAGCACGACGATGACGATTAGCAAACTGCTGAGTCTTCTCCTGGGACAACTTCAAGTTGTCCACCACATGACTCCAAATCTGGTGCAATCTATCCACCACAGTGTCCACTCCAGGACAATCCGAAGATTCCACCTGACCAGATGAAAAACGAGGGTGAAACCCCGAATTGCAGAAGAAAGGAGAAACCAGAGTGGCAGAACTAGCCCGATTATTAAGGGCAAACTCCGCCAACGGCAAAAAGGCGACCCAGTCATCCTGATCAGCAGACACAAAACACCTCAAATAAGTCTCCAAGGTCTGATTAGTACGCTCTGTCTGGCCATTCGTCTGAGGATGGAAAGCAGATGAAAAAGACAAATCAATGCCCATCCTGGCACAGAACGCCCGCCAAAATCTAGACACAAATTGGGATCCCCTGTCAGAAACGATGTTTTCCGGGATACCATGTAGACGAACCACATTTTGAAAAAATAGAGGAACCAACTCCGATGAAGAAGGCAACTTGGGCAAGGGTACCAAATGAACCATTTTAGAAAAACGGTCACACACCACCCAGATGACGGTCATTTTCTGAGAAACCGGGAGATCCGAAATAAAGTCCATAGAGATGTGTGTCCAAGGCCTCTTCGGAATAGGCAAGGGCAACAACAATCCACTAGCCCGAGAACAACAAGGCTTGGCCCGAGCACAAACATCACAAGACTGTACAAAAGTACGCACATCCCGAGACAGGGAAGGCCACCAGAAGGACCTGGCCACCAAATCTCTGGTACCAAAGATTCCAGGGTGGCCTGCCAACACAGAAGAATGAACTTCCAAGATGCCTCTACTGGTCCACTCATCTGGAACAAACAGTCTCCCAGGCGGACAACGATCAGGCCTATCCACTTGAAACTCCTGCAAAGCACGTCGCAAGTCTGGAGAGACAGCAGACAATATCACCCCATCCTTAAGGATACCCGTAGGCTCAGAATCACCAGGGGAGTCAGGCTCAAAACTCCTAGAAAGGGCATCTGCCTTCACATTTTTTGAACCTGGTAGATATGAGACCACAAAATTAAACCGGGAGAAAAACAACGACCAGCGCGCCTGTCTAGGATTCAGACGCCTGGCTGACTCAAGGTAAATCAGATTCTTGTGATCAGTCAAGACCACCACCTGATGCCTAGCACCCTCAAGCCAATGACGCCACTCCTCAAAGGCCCACTTCATAGCCAAAAGTTCCCGATTACCAACATCATAATTTCGCTCGGCGGGCGAAAATTTTCGAGAAAAGAACGCACATGGTCTCATCACCGAGCAATCAGAACCTCTTTGCGACAAAACCGCCCCCGCTCCGATCTCTGAAGCATCAACTTCAACCTGAAAAGGAAGTGAAACATCAGGTTGGCGCAACACAGGAGCAGAAGAAAAGCGGTGCTTAAGCTCCCGAAAGGCCTCCACAGCCGCCGAGGACCAATTGGAAACATCAGCACCCTTCTTAGTCAAATCCGTTAGAGGCTTAACGACACTTGAAAAAACAGTTATAAATCGACGATAGAAATTAGCAAAGCCCAAGAATTTCTGAAGGCTCTTAAGGGAAGTCGGTTGCGTCCAATCACAAATAGCCCGAACCTTGACAAGATCCATCTCAATAGAAGAAGGGGAAAAAATATACCCCAAAAAAGAGATCTTCTGAACCCCAAAAATACACTTTGAACCCTTTACAAACAAAGAATTAGCCCGCAAAACCTGAAAAACCTTCCTGACCTGTTGAACATGCGACTCCCAGTCATCGGAAAAAATCAAAATATCATCCAGATACACAATCATAAATTTATCCAGATATTCACGGAAAATATTGTGCATAAAGGACTGAAAAACTGAAGGGGCATTAGAAAGACCAAAAGGCATTACCAGATACTCAAAATGGCCCCCGGGCGTATTAAATGCAGTTTTCCACTCATCTCCCTGCTTAATCCGCACCAAATTATACTCACCCCGAAGGTCAATCTTAGAGAACCACCTTGCCCCCTTAATACGAGCAAACAAATCAGTCAACAGTGGCAAAGGATACTGATATTTGACTGTAATCTTATTCAACAGCCGATAATCAATACAAGGCCTCAGGGAACCATCTTTTTTACCCACGAAAAAAAACACTGCTCCTAAAGGGGATGAGGATGGACGAATATGTCCCTTTTCCAAGGACTCCTTAATATACTCTCGCATAGCAGCATGCTCTGGCACAGACAGATTGAACAAACGACCTTTAGGAAATTTGCTGCCAGGAATCAAATCTATAGCACAATCGCAATCCCTGTGAGGAGGGAGCAAACTAAGTTTAGGCTCCTCAAAAACATCACAATAGTCAGACAAAAATGCCGGAACCTCAGAGGAAGTAGATGAAGCAATGGAAACCAAGGGTACTCCCCCATGAACCCCCTGACATCCCCAGCTTAATACGGACATTGTTTTCCAGTCAAGAACTGGGTTGTGAGTTTGTAACCATGGCAATCCAAGCACTAAAACATCATGCAAATGATGCAACACAAGGAATCGAATCACCTCCTGATGGTCTGGAGTCATACACATAGTCACTTATGTCCAGTATTGAGGTTTATTCCAAGCCAATGGTGTGGAGTCGATACCCTTCAAAGGAATAGGGACTTCCAGAGACTCTAGACTAAACCCACAGCGCCTGGCAAAGGACCAATCCATAAGATTCAAGGCGGCGCCAGAGTCCACATAGGCATTCACATTAATAGATGATAACGAACAAATCAAAGTTACAGACAAAAGAAACTTAGACTGCAAGTTGCTAACTGCAAAAGACTTATCAACCCTTTTAGTGCATTTAGAGCATGCTGATATAACATGAGCAGAATCGCCACAATAGAAACACAACCCATTTTTACGCCTATAATTCTGCCGTTCACTTCTGGACAGAATTCTACCACATTGCATATTCTCCGGTGCCTGCTCAGAAGACACCGCCAAATGGTGCACAGGTTTGCGCTCCCGCAAACGCCGGTCAATCTGAATAGCCATTGTCATGGACTCATTCAGACCTGTGGGCGTAGGAAACCCCACCATGACATCTTTAACGGCGTCAGAGAGACCCTCTCTGAAATTCGCCGCCAGGGCGCACTCATTCCACTGAGTAAGCACAGACCATTTACGAAACTTTTGACAATACATTTCAGCTTCATCATGCCCTTGAGAGAGGGCTATCAAGGCCTTTTCAGCTTGAATCTCCAAATTCGGTTCCTCATAGAGCAACCCCAGCGCCAGAAAAAACGCATACACATTGAGCAGCGCAGGATCCCCTGGTGCCAATGCAAATGCCCAATTCTGGGGGTCACCCCGCAGCAAGGAAGTAACAATCTTAGCCTGTTGAGCAGGGTTTCCAGCGGAGTGAGGTCTCAGAGAAAGATACAATTTACAATTGTGCTTGAAATTCAAAAAACGAGATCTATCTCCAGAAAAAAACTCTGGTATAGGAATTTTAGGTTTAGACATAGGAGCATGTATGACGAAATCTTGTATATTTTGAACCTTAGAAGCAAGATTATTCAGATTTGAAGCTAAACTCTGGATATCCATTTTTCAGCAGCTGAGATCTGAGCCATTCAGGGATTAAGAGGAGGGAAAGAAGCAGACTGCAATTATGGCTAAACAGACTTCAGAGTAAAAAAAAAAAAAAAAAGGTGTCAGAGACTTCTTTTCACTCCTACTTCAGCCAATACTTAACACATTCAGGCCGGCTATACTGTCATGATTCCCAATGGCAGGGACATAGGCAAAAACAGGACTAGCTCTAGGAAGATGGAATCTAAGCTGACCGCGATGCTGAACCTAACGCACAACTACCAGTGGCCGGGGAACGTACCTGCGTTTTATCCCTAGACGTCTCGCACCAGCCGGAGATCTAGCTACCCCTACTAGAGGAAACACAGACCTGGCTTGCCTCCAGAGAAAACCCCAAAGTAATAGTAGCCCCCAACATATAATGACGGTTAGTTAAGAAGAAAACACATACGCAGTATGAATACAGGTTCAGCAAAGAGAGGCCCACTAACTAGATAGCAGAAAATACAAAAGTGGACTTCGCGGTCAACTCAAAACCCTACAAAATTCCATCCTGAAATGACTTTAAACTCCGGTATCAACTCATGACACCGGAGTGGTCATTTCAGTTCACTAGAGCTTCCAGCAGCAAGATTAATATAAATGCCCGCTGGACAAAAGGTACAAATGATCAAACTTATCTGACTCAGCAGACTTGGAGCAGGTAGCAAGTAACAGAGGAGCTCTGGTAACATTGATTGCCAGCAAGTAAATGAGTGAGAAGCCAGACTATATAGGAAACTCCCATTTCCTGATGGGAACAGGTGCACTGGAGATAGAAGACAGAAGTCAACCAGTACCACCAGTAGCCACCAGAGGGAGCCCACAAACAGAATTCACAACAGTACCCCCCCCTTGAGGAGGGGGCACCGAACCCTCATGAGAACCACCAGGGTGATCTGGACGAGCCCTATGAAAGGCGCGAACCGAATCAGAGGCATGAACATCAGAGGCAGTCACCCAAGAATTATCCTCCTGACCGTATCCCTTCCATTTAACCAAATATTGAAGTCTCCGTCTGGAAATGCGAGAGTCCAAAATCTTCTCCACAACATACTCCAATTCACCCTGCACCAGCACAGGAGCAGGAGGCTCAACAGAAGGAACAACCAGTATCTCGTACCTCCGCAACAAAGACCGATGGAAGACATTATGAATAGTGAAAGATGCCGGTAGGTCCAAACGAAACGATACAGGATTAAGAATCTCCAAAATCTTATAAGGACCTATGAACCGAGGTTTAAACTTAGGAGAAGACACCTTCATAGGGACAAAACGAGAAGACAACCACACCAAGTCCCCAACGCGAAGACGATTACCAGCACGACGATGACGATTAGCAAACTGCTGAGTCTTCTCCTGGGACAACTTCAAGTTGTCCACCACATGACTCCAAATCTGGTGCAATCTATCCACCACAGTGTCCACTCCAGGACAATCCGAAGATTCCACCTGACCAGATGAAAAACGAGGGTGAAACCCCGAATTGCAGAAGAAAGGAGAAACCAGAGTGGCAGAACTAGCCCGATTATTAAGGGCAAACTCCGCCAACGGCAAAAAGGCGACCCAGTCATCCTGATCAGCAGACACAAAACACCTCAAATAAGTCTCCAAGGTCTGACTAGTACCCAAATACTGAAGCCTCCATCTAGAGAGATGAGAATCCAAGATCTTCTCCACCACGTACTCCAACTCGCCCTCAACCAACACCGGAGCAGGAGGCTCTACAGCACGAACCACAGGCACAACGTACCGCCGCAACAAAGACCTATGGAACACGTTGTGAATGGCAAACGACACCGGAAGATCCAAACGAAAAGAAACCGGGTTAAGAACTTCCAAAATTTTATAAGGACCAATAAAGCGAGGCTTAAACTTAGGAGAGGAAACCTTCAGAGGGACATACCGAGAAGACAACCAAACCAATTCCCCAACACGAAGTCGGGGACCCACACAGCGGCGGCGGTTGGCAAAACTCTGAGCCTTCTCTTGTGACAACTTCAAGTTGTCCACCACATGATTCCAAATCCGCTGCAACCTATCCACCACGGAATCCACCCCAGGACAGTCAGAAGACTCAACATGACCCGAGGAGAAACGAGGATGAAAACCAGAGTTGCAGAAGAATGGCGAAACCAAAGTAGCGGAACTAGCCCGATTATTAAGGGCAAACTCAGGCAACGTCAAGAAGGTCACCCAATCATCCTGGTCTGCAGAAACAAAACATCTCAAATAAGCCTCCAGTGTCTGATTAGTTCGCTCCGTTTGGCCATTAGTCTGAGGATGAAAGGCAGATGAAAACGACAAATCAATGCCCATTTTAGCACAAAAAGATCGCCAGAATCTGGACACAAACTGGGATCCTCTGTCGGACACGATATTCTCAGGAATGCCGTGTAAACGAACCACATTCTGAAAAAACAAAGGAACCAGATCGGAAGAGGAAGGCAACTTAGGCAAGGGCACCAAATGGACCATCTTGGAAAAACGATCACACACCACCCAGATGACAGACATTCCTTGAGACACCGGAAGATCAGAAATGAAATCCATGGAAATGTGTGTCCAAGGCCTCTTCGGGACGGGCAAGGGCAAAAGCAACCCGCTAGCACGAGAACAACAAGGCTTAGCCCGAGCACAAGTCCCACAGGACTGCACAAATGACCGCACATCCCGTGACAAGGAAGGCCACCAAAAGGACCTAGCCACCAAATCTCGGTACCAAAAATTCCTGGATGCCCTGCCAACACCGAGGAATGAACCTCGGAAATAACTCTGCTGGTCCACTTATCAGGAACAAACAGTCTGTCGGGTGGGCAAGAGTCAGGTCTACCAGCCTGAAATCTCTGCAACACACATCGCAAATCAGGAGATATGGCCGACACGATTACTCCCTCTTTAAGAATACCAGCTGGCTCCGAGACTCCAGGAGAGTCAGGCACAAAGCTCCTAGAAAGAGCATCAGCCTTAACATTCTTCGAACCAGGCAGGTACGAGACCACAAAGTCAAAACGAGAGAAAAACAATGACCAACGAGCCTGTCTAGGATTCAGGCGCTTAGCAGACTCGAGATACATCAGATTTTTGTGATCAGTCAAGACCACCACACGATGCTTAGCACCCTCGAGCCAATGACGCCACTCCTCAAATGCCCACTTCATGGCCAACAACTCCCGATTACCAACATCATAGTTCCGCTCAGCAGGCAAAAACTTCCTAGAGAAAAAAGCACATGGTCTCATCACAGAGCAACCAGAGCCTCTCTGCGACAAAACAGCCCCAGCACCGATCTCAGAAGCATCCACTTCAACCTGAAAGGGAAGTGCGACATCAGGCTGGCACAAAACAGGCGCCGAAGTAAATCGGCGCTTCAGCTCCTGGAAGGCCTCCACGGCTGCAGGAGCCCAATTAGCGACATCAGAACCTTTCTTGGTCATATCCGTCAAAGGTTTAACAACGCTAGAAAAGTTAGCGATAAAACGACGGTAGAAATTAGCAAACCCCAAGAACTTCTGAAGACTCTTAACAGACGTAGGTTGAGTCCAATCATGAATAGCTCGGACCTTGACTGGGTCCATCTCCACAGCAGAAGGGGAGAAAATAAAACCCAAAAAGGAAACCTTCTGCACTCCAAAGAGACACTTTGAGCCCTTCACAAACAAAGCATTATCATGCAAAACCTGAAACACCATCCTGACCTGCTTTACATGAGAATCCCAATCATCAGAAAAAACCAGAATATCATCCAGATAAACAATCATAAATTTATCTAGATACTTCCGGAAGATATCATGCATAAAGGACTGAAACACTGAAGGAGCATTAGAGAGCCCAAAGGGCATCACCAAGTACTCAAAATGACCTTCGGGCGTATTAAATGCAGTTTTCCATTCATCTCCCTGCCTAATGCGCACAAGGTTGTACGCACCACGAAGATCAATCTTGGTGAACCACTTGGCACCCTTAATCCGAGCAAACAAGTCTGACAATAGTGGCAAAGGATACTGAAACTTAACAGTGATTTTATTCAGAAGCCGATAGTCTATACAAGGTCTCAAAGACCCGTCTTTCTTGGCCACAAAAAAGAATCCCGCACCAAGAGGGGAAGAGGATGGACGAATATGCCCCTTCTCCAAAGACTCCTTGACATAAGAACGCATCGCGGCATGCTCGGGTACAGACAAATTAAATAATCGTCCCTTAGGAAATTTACTGCCAGGAATCAAATCTATAGCGCAGTCACAGTCCCTATGAGGAGGAAGAGCACTGGACCTGGACTCACTGAATACATCCTGATAGTCACACAAATACTCAGGAACTTCTGAAGGAGTAGAAGAAGCAATAGACACCGGCGGAGAATCGCAATGATTTCCCTGACAACCCCATCTCGACACAGACATAGCCTTCCAATCCAAAACTGGATTATGGGTCTGTAACCATGGCAGACCCAAAACGACCAAATCATTCATTTTATGCAGAACAAGAAAACGAATCACCTCCCGATGTTCAGGAGTCATGCACATGGTCACTTGTGTCCAATACTGCGGTTTATTTTCCGCCAGTGGCGTAGCATCAATTCCTCTAAGACGAATAGGAATTTTTAAAGGCTCCAGGACAAAACCACAGCGCTTCGCAAACGACAAGTCCATAAGACTCAAGGCAGCACCTGAATCCACAAACGCCATAACAGGGTAGGAAGACAATGAACAAATTAAAGTCACAGACAAAATAAATTTAGGCTGCAAATTACCAATGGTGACAGGACTGACAACCTTGGTTAGGCGTTTAGAGCATGCTGATATAACATGTGTAGAATCACCATAGTAAAAACACAGCCCATTCTGACGTCTATGATATTGTCGTTCGGTTCTAGTCAGGATTCTATCGCATTGCATTGAGACAGGTGTCTTTTCAGACAACACCGCCAGAGGTTTAGCGGATTTGCGCTCCCGCAAACGCCGATCAATCTGAATAGCCAGCGCCATAGAATCATTCAGACTTGTAGGAGTTGTAAAACCCACCATCACATTCTTAATGGCTTCAGAAAGGCCATTTCTGAAATTTGCGGCCAGAGCACATTCATTCCATCGAGTAAGCACGGACCATTTCCGAAATTTTTGGCAGTACATCTCAGCTTCATCCTGGCCCTGAGAGATGGCCAGTAGAGCTTTTTCTGCCTGAATTTCAAGATTAGGCTCCTCATAAAGCAATCCGAGCGCCAGAAAAAACGCATCAACATCCGCCAATGCAGGATCTCCTGGCGCTAACGAGAAAGCCCAATTCTGAGGGTCGTCACGCAAGAAGGAGATAATAATTTTAACTTGCTGAGCTGAATCTCCAGACGAACGAGGTTTCAAAGATAGAAACAATTTACAATTATTCCTAAAATTCCTAAATTTAAATCGATCTCCAGAGAACAGCTCAGGAATAGGTATCTTAGGCTCTGACATAGGACTGCTAACAACAAAATCCTGAATGCCCTGCACACGTGCAGCAAGCTGATCCACACTAGTAATCAAGGTCTGAACATTCATGTCTGCAGCAAAGCTTCAAGCCACTCAGAGATAAAGGGGAGGAAGAAAAAAAAACAAAAAACTCAGAACTTCTTTTCTTTTATTCCCACTTCAGCAATGCATTAACTATTTATGGGCCTGGCATACTGTTATGGTCCCAATGGCAGGGGACCTCAAAGATTACAGCAAAGTCTGCAAAACATAAATACCAGCTCATAGGGACGTGGTAACTAGGCTGACCATATACCTGATCCTAGCGCAAACACTAACAGCAGCCGGGGAACGTGCCTACGTTGATTCTAGACGTCTCGCGCCAGCAGGAGAACTAACTACCCCTATCAGGGAAAATAAGACCTCTCTTGCCTCCAGAGAAAAGACCCCAAAGTAATACAAGCCCCCAACAAATAATAACGGTGAGGTAAGAAGAAAAGACAAACGTAAGAATGAACTAGATTTAGCAAAGAGAGGCCCACTGACTAATAGCAGAATATAGTAAGAAGACTTATATGGTCAGCAAAAAACCCTGCAAAATATCCACGCTGAATATCCAAGAACCCCCAAACCGACTGACGGTGTGGGGGGAGAATATCAGCCCCCCTAGAGCTTCCAGCAATAACAGGAATCACATATTGTACAAGCTGGACAAAAAATATGAACAATGCAAATGATCAAGAGTACGAAAGCAGGACTTAGCTTATCTTGCAAAGAACCAGGACCTGAAGACAGGAGCAAACAGAAGTGAACTGATTACAATGATGCCAGGCACTGGACTGAGAATCCAGGAAGTTTAAATAGCAACACCCCAGGCCTAACGAAGCAGGTGAGCACCAACCTGGTAAAAGACAATCCAAGTGCCAAATCACTAGTGACCACAAGAGGGAGCCAAAAAGTATAGTTCACAACAGGAGAGCCATTTGACTTTTTGAATGGAAAATTAGCTCCAATCGTTAGCGGTCACATGTCGCGTTTGGAGAGCCCCTGTGTGCCTAAACATTGGAGCTCCCCCACAAATGACACCATTTTGGAAACTAGACCTCCCAAGGAACTAATGTAGATGTGTGTTGAGCACTTTGTACCCCCAAGTTCTTCACAGAAGTTTATAACCCAGAGCCGTGAAAATAAAAATCAATTTTCTTTCCTCAAAAATTATATTTTAGCCCGCAATTTTTTATTTTCACAAGGGTAACAGAAATTAGACTCCAAAAGTTGTTGTACAGTTTGTCCTATGTATGCTGGTACCCCATATGTGGGGGTAAATTACTGTTTGGGCACACATCGGGGCTCGGAAGGGAGGGAGAACCATTTGACTTTTTGAACGCAAGATTTGCTGGAATCAATGATAGCGCCATGTCACGTTTGGAGACCCCTGATGTGCCTAAACAGTGAAAACCCCTCAATTCTAACTCCAACACTAACCCCAACACACCCCTAACCCTAATCCTTAATCTAACCATGACCCTAATCACAACCCTAACCCCAACACACCCCTAACCACAACCCTAACCCCAACCCACCCCTAACCCTAATCCCAACCCTAACCACAACCCTAACCACAAGCCTAACCCTAACCCCAACACACCCCTAACCCTAATCTTAACCCTAATTCCAACCCTAACCCTAATTCCAACCCTAACTCTAATTCCAACCCTAACTCTAAGGCTATGTGCCCACGTTGTGGATTTGCGGGCGGATTTGTCTGCATCGTTTTTTGAAAAATCCACAGGTAAAATGCACTGCGTTTTACCTGCGCATTTACCACTGATTTCCAGTGATTTTTGTGCGGATTTCACCTGCGGATTCCTATACAGGAACAGGTATAAAACACTGCGGAATCCGCACAAAGAATTGACAAGCTGCGGAAAATACAGAGTGGCATTTTCCGCACCATGGGCACAGCGGATTTGGTTTTCCATAGGTTTACATGGTACTGTAAACGTGATGCAAAACTACTACAAATCCGCAGCGGCCAATCCGCTGCGGATCCGCAGCCAAATCCGCACCGTGTGCACATAGCCTAAATTCTAACCCTAATTCTAACCCTAACCCTAATTGCAACCCTAGCCCTAATTCTAATCATAACCCTAACCCTAGTGGAAAAATAAAAATAAATATATTTTCTTTATTTTATTATGCTCCCTACCTTTGGGGGTGATAAAGGGGGGTTATTTACTTTTTTTATTTTGATCACTGTGATAGAACCTATCACAGTGATCAAAATGTACCTGGAATGAATCTGCCGACCGTCAGATTCGGCGGGGCGCACTGCGAATGCTTCCACCATTTTGGAAGATGGCGGTGCCCATAGGAGAAGATGGAGGGACACCAGGACTTGGTAAGTATGGGGGGTGGGATCGGGCAGCAAGGGGGCAGAGGGGAGGATGGGCACGGAGGGGAGAGGAGGGCGCTGAGGACAGGACGGAGGGGTAGGAAACACTGACGGTGGTAGCAGATCGGTGGCGGGGGCAGATCGGGGTCTCCAGCCATGGCCGATGATATTGCAGCATCGGCCATGGCTGGATTGTAATATTTCACCAAGTTTCATAGGTGAAATATTACAAATTGCTCTGATTGGCTGTTTCACTTTCAACAGCCCATCGGAGCGATCGGAGCCACGTGGGGGCAGAGCCACCCCTCCTGGGCTGAAGTACCATTCCCCCTGTCCCTGCAGGTTGGGTGAAATTTGAGTTAACCCTTTCATGCGATCTGCAGGAATGTGATCATTCTGTGACGCAGCATATGCGTCACAGGTCGGATTGGCACCAACTTTCATGACGCATACACTGTGTCACAGGTCGAGAAGGGGTTAAAATTGCAAAAAAGGTGCAAATCCTCTATTTTTTTTAATTCACCATGTTCACTACACTGTAAAACTGACCTGGCAATTTGACTCTCTCGGCAGAAATATGAACAAATTTAAGCTCTCAAATATGGCAATGCAAAAACTTTTTTTGAAAAAGTAAAAATAGCATATTTTAGTGTGTGATAGCAGTCAAACATAGAAAATATTAATAGAGCATCATTGCGGTTGCACCGACCCAAAGAATAAAGTAGTTTAATAACTTATATCACATAAGAATTGGCACAAAAAATAACCAATTTATCACTTGCTGTTGATTTGTTCATTCTGCCTCCCAAAGATCTCAGTATGGATCGATTCACATTTATCCTGTGCTCTTTGAGTTTCCATATAAATCTCTGAAATACATTATTCAAACCGAACCTCAGGTGGAAGATTCCCTTTAAAGAGGCAGATGGAGACACTATGGATGCCATCTGACTTATGATCATGCGGTGCCCATCTTTTTAAGTGTGCATAAAAATGCAGTCAGCCACAGTTGTGTGCACTTATGAAAAGAAAGACAACACTGAACAGAGGCAGACAAGAGTCCAAAGTATCTCTGCTGCCTCATTATAGTGAATGGATCCCTAAGGGGTTTTATCTGAATCATGTCATTTGGAGGAGATACAGATTTTACTGTTATGGTTTGCAGGTGCTACAAAGAGCAATAGTGTAGAGTAGACACACCATAAACATACCCTCTGGGTCAACAAGTAGGATCAGCTATGGAGGATATCCGCTATTAAAACATAACTTTTAATATTAAAATATAAAAATATATCGTACACCCAACAACAGACACAAACAAAAACAAGTGCTCAAGTGAACCAGTGCTCAAGAATAAAAATTAGATTGGTCTCACCAATAATGACGGACATATAATGGTATGCTTCCAACTGTAGGAGCAGGGTCCGGGGTTGTAGAGTGGAGGTAGGGCTCAAACAATACTATCTACCCTGTGTACTCCTGTGTAACTCCTGTCCTTACAAGGCAGTCCCCAAATGGACCCTACTATGGACAACCGCCACACCAAAGTGTAGATGAAAACAAAGTTCCTTTTTCTCCCTACGCGTTTCAAATCCGGTCCTGTAGAATCATCAGGGGAGTTTAAGTAGAGGTACATGCTAATGGGCACAAATAGTCCAAACAGAAGTCCTTATGTGTGATGGGTCCCGCAGTGTCTGGGTGCCCCAGAATAGAGAGGACTGTCTGTGTCCGCAGTCTCAAATGAGTCTTCACCTATGTCTCAAAAGAATCTCTTTTTAAACAAACAAGCCCGCCCATAATAGATGACGTAAGTATGATTGTAACCAATAAAATACAGAGTGGACCCAAACTGCACCGCAATAAAGAGAGGTGGAAATGTGTACTCACAGTGCATATAGCCGCTGGCATGCCAGTCCGGTAGTTGCACCTAGTGCATGGGGCGCACGTGTACTGGAAGTTATGGCACCATATTAAAGTCGTCACATTCTAGCCGGTACCTGCCCCAAACCCCGGTCCATGCGCTCCAAGAGGTGGAATGCATAGTGGCCGGATATAGTGACATATTAGAGGTGGGAGTATGTACTCACAGCACATATGATCACTGGATTGCCAGATCAGTAGTTGCGCCTCTGCACGTGTGGCGCGCGTGTACCGGAAGTTCAGATGCCATATTACATACGTCACATCCTGGCCGGTGCCTGCCTATTACCCCGGCCTATGTGCTCCAATGGGTGGAATGCATAGTGGCCGGAAGCTGAGACGCCATATTGCATGCATCACTTCAAAGGTAGCGCCGGTCCCCAGTGTTATGCCAATGTTACCGGGACACTAGACCGCCGAAGCCAAATATGTCAGACCGTCGGCGATGCCGAATTACTGAAATAGGGTCCACTAGTCTGTTGTATTCACCAAGCGAGCAACCACAGGGATGGGATCATATAGGGCAAGTTACTATATTTCTCAGGACCCAGATACATAGTACACTCAATAATAGGTCAGATATAAACTGCTGTGCAGCATTCGCAGACAAGTCCAATGGGCACAATAAAGCATAGATGTATGCCCCGTTTTGGAATTGTCCGCTTACAGAGATAATGAGACATTTGTAATTAGTTGGTGGGGAGACCAAACCAGATATAAAAAAGTAGAGTGCCAACATATATGATAGTCCAATATCACAATATTAGTGTATAACCCTACAGTCGGGTCAACACTTAGTGTGGAAGAAGATAGGGCTATCCTAGGGAATAGCAGTGGCACAATCCCAGCAGGTCACTGTCGACTATTTCACAGTCTTGTGGTTTGCAGGTGCCATGATATCCTAGGGAATAGCAGTGGCTCAATCCCAGAAGGTCACTGTCGACCATTTCACAGTCTTGTGGTTTGCAGGTGCCATGATACACTGGGAGAGCCCATGAGGTGCCAGAAGAGCAAAAAAAAACATAATTGACCCCATTTTACAAACCACCTCTAAATGAATTCATCTAGGGGTGGAGTGACCATATTGACACCACGGGTGTGTCACATAATTTTATACCATTGAGCAGTGAAGAAAAAATAACAAAATTATTACCATAAAAATGTAGTTTTAGACCTAGGTTTTACATTTTCACACAAGAAGTGGGTAAAAATGGGGCCAAAATTTGCCCCACCGTTTCGATTTAACGTGGCAATATGTTTCTGTACAGTACTGCTTAGCTACACAGAGAGACTCAGGAGTAACAGAGCGCTTTTTGCCTCTTGGAGTGCAGATTTTCCTGGAAGAGGTTGTAGGCTCCATATACAAAACCACTAATTGCAAGAAGATTAAATGTAGATGATGTTAAAATGTATTAGGCACATCTCTATTCAAACGGCCCTTCCTTTATTTGGCACCCTATATTTAAATTGTCCACTGTGACATATTATATTCAATTGCACTTTATTTATTTGTTACCTATTTAGGATATAGGCCATATGTGCCACAAGTGTACATTAATACTGCATTTAGCATGGTTATAGCAATTTTTCTTGGGATCATTTGATCATTTATAGGCGTATTTATGGTACACTCCTCCATGCAGACAGTATATTCTGTTACGGTACCTCCACTGTCTGCTACTGTTTTTTAATATTTCATGTGTATGTAATCTAATAAAAATGTTGAATTTTTTACTGGCTATCTAGCTTCCGGTGTCCTTATTCTGATATTTTATATATATGGAAGTGCTCTTTATTTAGGCCATATTTATGTGAATAATTGCAAGAAGAGCAGAATCCCCTCTCAAATGACCCCATTTTATACCCCTTTGGAATTTATCTACAGGTATAGTGTTGATTTTGACTCCAATGGTATTTTCCAGAAACAAGCAGCAATTAATGTAGACAAGTGAAAATTGCAAACTGCCGCTGTAGTGACCAGTACACTGTAGTAACCAGTACGTTGCAGTCCCCAGTATGTTATGCCTAGCCCGTGCTTCTGGAGGCATGCACCCATAAGTTAGGCGAGCTCTCATTGCTTCAGAAATGCCAAGCATGGACACCATATGTGGATTAGGTACACCGTGGTGCTCAAAAGGGAGGGCACATTTGGATTTGGGAGCACATAATTTCCTGAATTTCTTTTGAAGGGTTATGGAACCATTTCCCCTTTGCAGAGCCTTTGTGCTACCAGTAACATGGAAGCCCTCTATATTTCCATTACCAGATGACAGACCTGAGTGGGGACTTGCTTTTTTGTGGGTTGAGTTAATGCTTTTATTGGGAACATTTTACATAATGTTTGGGATCACATTTAGCACTATACTTTACACTGAGCATTTACTTTGGGGTTTCCATCTAAATCTCTGAGTGACGTGATTCAGATGAAACCTCCGAGGGATCCATTCACTATAATGAGGCAACAGAGTTACTCTGGACTCTGTCTGGCCTCTGTTAAGTGGTGACGTTCTTTTCAGAAGTGCACAAAACTGTGGCCAACAGCACTTTTATGCAATCTTAAAAAGACAGACATCGTTGGATCCCTGGTCAGACGGCGTCCACAGTGCTTCCATATGCCTCATTATATTGAATCTTCCACCAGAGATTCCATCTCAATCACGTATTTCAGAGATTTACATGGAAACCCCAGTGTAAGCGCTCAATGCAGAGTGCAGGATAAATGTGTGCTGAGCCTTACTGTGATCTTTGGGAGGCAGAATGAAAAAATTAACAGTAGGTGAATAATTGGTTTTATTTATTTTTTATGTCGTTCCTCGTGCGGTATAATTGATTAGGCGACTTCTTAAGGTCGATGTGATTACAGCGATACAAGATTTATATCCGGTTTTAATGTTTGGCCACTGTCACATACTAAAGGCGCTTTTTATTGCAAAAAATAGTTTTTTCATCACCATATTTTGAGAGCTATAATTTTTCCACATTTTGGCCCACAGAGTAATGTGAGGGCTTGTTTTTTACGGGATCAGTTGACATTTTTATTGGTACCATTTTCGGATGCATGACATTTTTTGATCGCTTTCTATTCCAATTTTTGGAAGGCAGAATGTTCAAAAATCACCAGGGGGTGGGGTTTAAGCCATTCTGTGTGTGTTAAAATTGATAAGGCAGTTTTATTCTTCGGGTCAGTACGATTGCAGTGATACCCAGCGGTGATTGCCCACACACCACCCGTGTGCACGTTCAATTGCGTGGATGTAAGAATCTGTTCCTGGTCAAATAGGCCCAGATAACGTGGATGGACTACTACGTCTGATATCAGAGAGGGGTTAATGTAATAATTTAATCTCTTTTTTATTATACTATAATTAGTGATGTGAGAGCATTTCCGGGTTTGCTCTGCGGGAGCTCGGGTCTCCGCCCTTCATGGTTGATGCTCTTTAGAGAGCCAACCAACATGCAGGGATTGTCTGCCATGCACTGTAATGCCGTAGCTATCTTGGTTGTGGCATTAAAGAGATTGGCTGGCCACACAGCGTCATCAGGTCTATAAGAGACCTGGCGCTGCCCTGCTCATCGCATTCATCTCCGGATTCAGACAGTGTAAGGAGAGGTGTTGCTGAGATAGGGTCAGATTTGGGGGTTTGTCAGTTACTTTGGATATACCATCATATTTTACACAAATCCAGCTAAACCAACAGTCCTTCTAAGGACTAGTTTCGGAGTATATAGATTGCAGTTCTAGGTAGGCAGGGGAGTGTATGTGGCTAATGTCATGAATCACGGGGAATATTTTTTTATTATCCCAGCGCTGCCACCAATATGTCATGAACCAGGGGTGTTTGGTTGCCCCAGTTCTTTCTTCAGGAATTTATTTATATCCCACTTCCCAGTTCCAGTTTGGAACTTGCAGCTCTCTGGCGCCCCCTTACCCTCAAGTCAGCGAGGAACTGCACCTAGGATAATTACTCGCTAGAAAGGCTACCTGGTCATGTACTGGCTATTGGGCATGCTGCCATGAGGGTGATATAAATATTCTCAGCCTCAGCTGAGCAATACACTTATAAACCCCGTTCCGTCACTGCCAGTGCTACCCAACAAGCTCAGTATGATCTGCTGCCACCAGCTCCTATTCCTATGACTAATAGCAGGTCAGGAGCCAACCCAAGCAGTAGCATAATTTATTTCAGAGGAAGCTGGAGGTACGTTTTAGAGCAAGGAGGAAGAGTCTAGTAAATATTATAGCTTTTACTCCAAAAAGATTAGGCAGTGTTTACAAAAGGTATAAAAAGCAATATTATAAGCAGAGAGAATTACATATGTACAGACAACTACAAAATAAAAGGGATTAAAGGTGAAAAAACTTACAGTCATCTCAGATAGTGACACGCCATGTGGTTGTGAGGGGGGTGTGGACCTTCCCAAATTATCCTGTTGTAGCTGAATTCCCCAGCAAAAGACATTTCCTAAAATGAGGTTGAACCTCTTATACCCTCTGCTAGTGACATCACTGAGGGGCTGGATATTCCCCTTTGGAAAGGTATGGAAAACCATCTATTAAACATATCTCGGGGTATGAACCTTGTAGAAGGACGACGAATGTATTATATGACTTCACACTAAATTAGCTTACGTTCCAAATATGTAACTTTCACACCTATGTCACTACTTGGGGTCGAGTTATTTCATCTTGAATAACTATATCCTACAACAAAAACAGGACATGGCTATTAGAACTGCTTTCAGCCAGTTTCACAGCTGCACAGGCGGGAGGGGGAATGAGTGGTTTAGAATTACAGAGGCAGACTGAGGGAGCTAAGCAGCTGTGCATTTGGACCAGCAAACCTAAAAGATATAGCAGAGCTCTGTATGAGTCATGGCACAGTGAGGTTTACATCATATTTCATGACAGCTATATACATATCAGTGCAAGGTATGCAGGTGTGGCACTCCAGGAGTTCGGGTATCACAGTGGTGCTGCCTTCCTCTCAGGGAGGGTAATGCCATGCCTGGAGTCAGGAGGGATCCCTTTGGCAGGTAATCTCACATTCAACACATTCTGACTCCAGGCCAGAAGGGGGAGCTCAAAACCCGGTTTAAGGGGAACTCCCCTAGATACATCATGGTCTGGAGGAGGAGTTGGTTAGTCTGGTAGAGATAACAGACTGTGAAGGAGCAGAGAGGAACAGAGGAGCTAGAGGAGGCTGCAATTGGGCCCCTCAAAGCTGAGCGCAGAAACCGGGCACCGGGAGCCCGAGGCTGTGTGGAACTGCAAATCTCACAGCAGAACCAGAGGGCAGAGAGCTGAAAGTAACCTCCCCACATTAAACCTGAGGTACAGCAGCATTCTAGAGCCTGGAGTCACCGTGTAAAGAGACCCCAGAGAAATGGCTCAAGTTGCCTACCGTTCAGGTACTGTCCCAGGACAGGAGAGCAAGAGAACCTTGTTAGGACACTACAGGTAGCAAGGCACTAATAGTCCAGCGAAAAGTGGAAGGCTCCCAAACTGACCTATCAAAGGGGTTTCCACCTGTCTTCAGGCTGCCTGGACTCCACCTACACCTGTTGCCGTTACCATGGACTGAGGCTGACTACAAAAACAGTAAACCAGGTAAAGACTGCAACCTTGTGTCCTCCATTTCATTACCAGCAACCCACCATCCTTGCCCACTGCACTGGGAACCCTGAGGACCCCGCTTCACCTGTGGGAAGCGTCACCATCTCTGCTGCAGTAACATCACCCCAGATGACCCTTTTAAGCAACGTTGGTCCCCTCTGACCGAGAACCACAAGTGGCATCACAAACACAAACTTTATTACAAAACTTTCTGAAGACCTTTCCCGTTGTACTTGAGTGCCCAGGGCCACGGACTGGGTCGCTGCCACCGTGACCACCCCTTTAACTGCAACCGGACCTGGTACCGAATATCTCCACTGCCCTGGTGGGTGACTCAACTTGGCATCACAAGAAGGATGTCGTGCCCTGGCATCGCCAGGTACTGTGTGCCAGAGACTGTGACAATTGGCCTGTAAGCCACTATTGCCGCGCCGCGTGGGCTGAGTCAGCAAAAGAGCGCAAAGAGGAAGAGGGTGCCGTGATGCCAGGAGAGCCACAAGTAAGAACGCCGTGTGGGGAAGCCGCAGGTGAGGACGTTAGGGAGCCTCGAAAGGAAGACCGGAAGGAGCGACTTACCGCACACAGGAGGGATCGCTGCAGACTCCGGTGGCAAGATGACAGCCCAGCAAGGTTAACAAGGGGGAAAGGGACATGTCCAACCCGGGAGGAGAACTGGTGGTGGACACAGCTGCAGGCCCCATGATGCCCCCAGGCCCCGCGGTAGATGCAGCCGCAGGCTCCATGATGCCCCAGGCCCCGCAGTGCAAACCGATAGGACCCCACCACAGTAACTGCTCCTATAATGCTGCTGTGTATCATGCCATGCCTTAAATACCAGGAGTGGCCTGGCTGCCACAATATTTAGGGAAGTCCCATAAGTTAAGTGACTTTAAAGAAAGGCTATGCAGCTTATTTGAAGTATATCCCCTGACAGAACATCAAAAGGTCAGCATCCTAACTGGCCAATTAATTGGCGCAGCACAAAGAGAAGTAAAATCTTGGCCGTATATGGAAAAAGGAACTGTTAAGCAGATATTTGCCAAACTTAAAACCACTTTTGACACCCGCACCGCTGCAGAAATCAAAATGAGGTTTTTCGGGTGCAAACAAAGAGCACAGGATAGCATACGGGACTATGCCCTTAATATCCAGGAGGCACTACGGGCCATTAAACAGGTTGACCCTAACAGCGTGCAGATTGGAGACAATCTATTGAAGGAACAGTTCATTGACCAACACAACAGTAAACCAGGTAAAGACTGCAACCCTGTGTCCTCGGTTTATTTAACGGCAACCCACCTTCCTTGCCCACTACACTGGGAGCCCTGGGGACCCCACTTCACCTGTGGGAAGCGTCACCATCTATGCTGGAGTTAACATCACCCCAGAGGACCCCTTTAAGCAGCATTGGTCCCCTCTGACCGAGAACCACAGGTGGCGTCACGAACACAAACTTTATTACAAAACCCTCTAAAGACCTTTCCAGTTTTACTTGAGTGCCCAGGGCCAAGGACTGGGTCTCTGTGCCACCGTGACCACCCCTTTAACCCCTTTACCCCCAAGGGTGGTTTGCACGTTAATGACAGGGCCAATTTTTACAATTCTGACCACTGTTACTTTATGAGGTTATAACTCTGGAATGCTTCAACGGATCCTGATGATTCTGACATTGTTTTCTCATGACATATTGTACTTCATGATAGTGGTAAAATTTATTTGATATTACCTGCGCTTATTTGTGAAAAAAATGGAAATTTGGTGAAAATTTTGAAAATGTCGCAATTTTCCAACTTTGAATTTTTATGCCCTTAAATCAGACATACAGTACAGACCAAAAGTTTGGACACACCTTCTCATTTAAAGATTTTTCTGTATTTTCATGACTATGAAAATTGTAAATTCACACTGAAGGCATCAAAACTGTGAATTATAACATGTGGAATTATATACAAAAAAGTGTGAAACAACAGAAAATATGTCTTATATTCTAGGTTCTTCAAAGTAGCCACATTTTGCTTTGATGACTGCTTTGCACACTCTTGGCATTCTCTTGATGAGCTTCAAGAGGTAGTCACTGGAAATGGTCTTCCAACAATCTTGAAGGAGTTCCCAGAGGTGCTTAGCACTTGTTGGACCTTTTGCCTTCACTCTGCGGTCCAGCTCACCCCAAACCATCTCGATTGGGTTCAGGTCTGTTGACTGTGCAGGCCAGGTCATCTGGCGTAGCACCCCATCACTCTCCTTCTTGGTCAAATAGCCCTTACACAGCCTGGAGGTGTGTTTGGGGTCATTCTCCTGTTGAAAAATAAATGATGGTCCAACTAAACACAAACCGGATGGAATAGCATGCCGCTGCAAGATGCTGTGAAAGCCATGCTGGTTCAGTATGCCTTCAATTTTGAATAAATTCTTAACAGTGTCACCAGCAAAGCACCCCCACACCATCACACCTCCTCATCCATGCTTCACGGTGGGAACCAGGCATGTAGAGTCCATCTGTTCACCTTTTCTGCGTCGCACAAAGACACGGTGGTTGGAACCAAAGAATTTCAAATTTGGACTCATCAGACCAAACACAGATTTCCACTGGTCTAATCTCCATTCCTTGTGTTCTTTAGCCCAAACAAGTCTCTTCTGCTTGTTGCCTGTCCTTAGCAGTGGTTTCCTACTATTTTACCATGAAGGCCTGTGGCACAAAGTCTCCTCTTAACTGTTGTTGTAGAGATGTGTCTGCTGCTAGAACTCTGTGTGGCATTGATCTGGTGTCTAATCTGAGCTGCTGTTAACCTGCGATTTCTGAGGCTGGTGACTCAGATAAACTTATCCTCAGAAGCAGAGGTGATTCTTGGTCTTCCTTTCCTGGGACGGTCCTCATTTGAGCCAGTTTCTTTGTAGCGCTTGATGGGCTTTTGCCACTGCACTTGGGGACACTTTCAAAGTTTGGCCAATTTTTCAGACTGACTGACATTTATTTCTTAAAGTAATGATGGCCACTCGTTTTTCTTTGCTTAGCTGCTTTTTTCTTGCCATAATACAAATTCTAACAGTCTAATCAGTAGGACTATCAGCTGTGTATCCACCAGACTTCTGCACAACACAACTGATGGTCCGAACCCCATTTATAAGGCAAGAAATCCCACTTATTAAACCTGAATGGGCACACCTGGGAATTGAAAACCATTCCCGGTGACTACCTCTTGAAGCTCATCAAGAGAATGTCAAGAGTGTGCAAAGCAGTCACCAAAGCAAAAGGTGGCTACTTTGAATAACCTAGAATACAAGACATAATTTCAGTTGCTGCACACTTTTTTGTTAAGTATATAATTCCACATGTCTTAGTTCATAGTTTTGATGCCTTCTGTTAGGGGGTCGAGTTCCCTCCTATGCACAGGGGGAATCTCGATCCATCTCCACTGCGGTCTCCCATTCTTCTCCTGCCGCAGTGGAGCCTGCTCAGCGGAGACATCGATCCCAGCGTCTCGCTCAGTCTGCCTCTGTGCTAAGAGTTACTGCTGCCTTTCCTGCTTCTGCCATTGAAGTCGGTGCTGGGCAGTGGCGAGCAGACTCTCCTGAGTCTAAGTCCTGCTTTTCTCATTCTGAGCATGCCCAGAGTAAGATCTCTCAGTGGAAATCGAGGGTCACATGATCTGATACTGCAGCTAAGGTCATTGGCTCCTTCAGGAAGGTCCTGTAGGTGCTCACGCTCTGGTGTAGCTTCTCATTGGTCCTTCTAGGAAGGTCCTGTACGTGCTGCAGCTATTTAAGGTTCGCATGACCGCACGGCCATGCGCTAGTATTGTTCTTTGTTAAGTGCTTTGCGCCAGTGTGTTCACGAGAGTATGTGTTCAGGGACCCAGCTGAAATAAACCCCTAGAATGCTGGCACCTCCGGCGAGGAGTTTGTGTTTGAATGTGTTCAGGGACCCGGCTGAAATAAGCCCCTAGAATGCTGGCACCACCGGCGAGGATTTTTGTGTGCATGCATGACCACTGACTGCTCTCTGTGTGGGCAGTTAGCCTGTGCCTCTATGAAGCCTAACAGGGCACAGTGCTTTTCTTTCTCGACTACTCGATGAAGTGACTGAGTTAGTCCATACCGCCATATCGTGCTGCCGTTGCTAGCAGCAGGTACTCCTGCACGGTGGACCCCGGGCTGCGAACGCACCAATATCAATAAAAACATCTCTATTTATTCGGTGCGTTCTGCTAGCCGTAACATAATACTAGCGCCAGGGTCTGGCTAGTAAATGGCGAACATTCAGCAAACTTTGCGGTATATCCAGCAGCTGGAGGGTAGGTTGGCTGCTCTCGAGAGCTCAACCCCAGCTGTGGATGTTACCGCAGTTGCTGTACAGGCTGCTAACGTGGCTGCAGCTACCTTGTCCACTGCCACCCCTGTTCCGACATTATCTTGCCTCCCGCTGCCAGAAAAATTTTCTGGAGACAGCAAATCTTGTAGGGGTTTTGTGAGTCAGTTCATCTCGAGCTCCTGGCTGCACGTTACCCTACTGAGCGGGCTAAGGTGGGATTTATTCTGTCTCTCTTGTCGGACAGGGCATTGGAGTGGGCTACGCCGCTGTGGGAGCGTGGCGATCATGTGGTGCAGAGTGCTCCGCGGTTCCTGAGCACTCTGAAACAGGTCTTTTTAGGACCTCAAGTCACCCATGACACGGCGCTCCAACTGCTGGCATTAACTCAGGGTGAGTCCTTGGTCAGCCAATTTGCTGTCCACTTCCGTACTTTAGCTTCTGAGCTGGAGTGGTCGGATAAAGTCCTTATCCCCATATTTTGGAGGGGCCTGGCTGATCACGTTAAGGACGCTCTGGCCACTAGGGAGATTCCTGCCACACTGGAGGAGTTAATATCGGTCTCTACTCGAATTGACCTCCGTTTTAACGAGCGGAGGTTAGAGCGAGCCCAGTGTAGGCAGAGGTTTCGGCTGCCTCCCACCTTCGCCAAACCTCTCGAATCTCCAGTCATGGTACCTGAGTCACATGAGGCCATGGAAGTGTCACGAGTGGGTTCTAAGTCCCGGACTGCTCGTGCACTCCAGGTTTGTCATGTTTGCCAGCAGTCAGGAAATCTTGCCACCAGATGTTCTCAGCGGTCGAGGAAACATCAGCGTATAGTGGTAGTAGGTGGAGGTACACTAGACACGGCGACGTTTGCCTCCAAATTGTCCTTTGAGGGGACAATTATTATTAGCTCATCCTCCGCCTCGGTAGAGCTCTGCGTGGATTCTGGGGCGGAGGGCAATTTTATGTCTTCTGCCTTCGACCAACGTCACGCAATACCCCTGGTTATGCTTGCTCAACCAGTGACGGTACGAGTGATGAATGGGTCGACACTGCCCTCACAGATAACACACCAGACCATCCCTTTTACTCTGTCCATGTCGCCATCCCATCAGGAGATTATATCTCTGCTCGTCATTCCTGAGGGAATTGATGAGGTCCTGTTGGGGATACCTTGGTTACGGTACCACTCTCCTCATATCGAGTGGTCCTCAGGCAGAATTTTAGGATGGGGTGAATCTTGTGGGGGTAGGTGTCAGAAGGAGTGCGTTCAGGTTGCTACTACAGAGGTACCCACAGATCTATCATCTCTCCCCAAGCAGTATTGGCCTTATGCGGACGTGTTCTCCAAAAAGGCGGCGGAGACCCTTCCGCCCAATCGCCCCTATGACTGTCCTATTGATCTCCTGCCTGGTGCTGGCCATGGATCCTGCCAAACTACAGGCTGTGATGGACTTGCAGGAACCCCATTCTCTTAAAGCGGTGCAGCGCTTTATGGGGTTCATAAATTATTATCGTCAGTTTATTCCGCACTTCTCGACTTTGGTAGCTCCCTTGGTTGCCCTCACCAAGAAGGGAGCAAATCCCAAATTGTGGTCTGTGGAGGTCTCCAAGGCCTTTAACTCCATAAAGTCTCACTTCGCTAGCGCTCTCATCCTACATCGCCCCGATACAGATAGACCATTTATCATGGAGGTGGATGCCTCATCTGTTGGTGCTGGAGCAGTCTTTTTCCAAAAGGATGCTCAAGGTCAGAAGCATCCTTGCTTCTTCTTTTCTAAGACCTTCTCAACAGCAGAGAGGAATTATTCCATCGGGGACAGGGAGTTGCTAGCCATGAAGTTGGCGTTCTCGGAGTGGAGACATCTCTTGGAGGGAGCTCGTTTTCCCTTCCAAGTCTACACAGATCACAAAAATTTGGTGTACCTGCAGACAGCCCAGCGGTTAAATTCTCGCCAGGCCAGATGGCCTCCAGGCAAGACTTTTGTACCATCCGCTTTGTGACCGGAGGTTCTCTCTTGGGCACACTCGTCCAGGGTGGGTGGACATTTTGGTTCCAAAAGGACATCTGAGTTACTGGCGAGGACATACTGGTGGCCGCATATGGCTCGTGATGTCGCAGACTATGTTCAGGCGTATGTCTCCTGCGCCAAAAATAAGTCTCCTCCACAACGTCCAGCTGGGTTATTATATCCTCTGCCGGTGGCAGATAGGCCCTGGGAGATGGTCGGGATGGACTTTGTGGTGGGTTTGCCTAAGTCTTGTGGCTGTACCATCATTTGGGTTATCACCGATCATTTTTCTAAAATGGTGCACTTGGTGCCGCTTCCACGGCTACCTTCTGCACGGGCCTTGGCAGCGTTGTTTATTAAATACATCTTCCGCCTACACGGTATGCCAGACAAAATTGGCAGTGACCGGGGTCCCCAGTTTGCGTCTTGGTTCTGGAGAGAGCTTTGTCATCTTCTCAGTATTGAGTTAAATCTCTCTTCTGCTTATCATCCCGAGACGAATGGGTTGGTAGAGAGGGCCAACCAGACCTTGGTCACATATCTGCGACATTTTGTCTCAGCCACGCAGGATGACTGGGCATCCTTGCTATCGTGGGCGGAGTTTGCACTGAACAACGCTGTAGCCGACTCCACTGGACAGACGCCATTCCTCCTTAATTATGGTCAGCATCCGCGGGTACCTGTGCCCATGCCCGTGTCTTCCGCTGACTCCAGGGTGGCAGACTGGGCTGTGGAGGCACGGGACATTTGGGACCGCACTCAGGATGCCAATCGGGCCTCCAATGAGAGAATGAGGTCTTCCGCCGATGCACATCGGCGCCCCGCTCCGACCTTTGCTCCCGGCGATTTAGTGTGCCTCTCCGCCCGTAACATCAGGCGGCATGTTGAGTCCACTAAGTTTGCTCCTCGCTACTTGGGTCCCTTCAAGGTCCTCGAACAGGTTAATCCTGTGGTCTACCGTCTAGCTCTTCCTCCACGCCTAGGTATCACCGACACCTTTCATGTGTCCCTCCTTAAGCCCGTATACATGTCCCGGTTTTCTGAGTCATCTCCCGGGACATCGGGTTAATCTACGGACGATTGCGAGGTGAACGCTATTTTGGGGTACAAGGTGGTTCGTGGCAAAAATTTTATTTGGTGGACTGGAAGGGTTACGGTCCTGAGAGCCTGCTAAGTGCATCCGGGCTCCGCAGCTCATTGCTGCCTTTGAACGGAGCGAGGCCCAAGGAGGGGGGTAATGTTAGGGGTCGAGTTCCCTCCTCTGCACAGGGGGAATCTCAGTCCATCTCCGCTGCGGTCTCCCATTCTTCTCCTGCCGCAGTGGAGCCTGCTCAGCGGAGATGTCGGTCCCAGCGTCTCGCTCAGTCTGACTCTGTGCTAAGAGTTACTGCTGCCTTTCCTGCTTCTGCCATTGAAGTCGGTGCTGAGCAGCGGCGAGCAGACGCTTCTGGGTCTAAGTCCTGCTTTGCTCGTTCTGAGCATGCCCAGAGTAAGATCTCTCAGTGGAGATCGAGGGTCACATGATCTGATACTGCAGCTAAGGTCATTGGCTCCTTCAGGAAGGTCCTGTAGGTGCTCACGCTCTGGAGTAGCTTCTCATTGGTCCTTCTAGGAAGGTCCTGTACGTGCTGCAGCTATTTAAGGTTCGCATGACCGCACGGCCATGCGCTAGTATTGTTCTTTGTTAACTGCTTTGCGCCAGTGTGGTCACGAGAGTATGTGTTCACGGACCCGGCTGAAATAAGCCCCTAGAATGCTGGCACCTGCGGCGAGGAGTTTGTGTTTGAATGTGTTCAGGGACCCGGCTGAAATAAGCCCCTAGAATGCTGGCACCTCCGGCGAGGAGTTTTGTGTGCATGCGTGATCACTGACTGCTCTCTGTGTGGGCAGTTAGCCTGTGCCTCTGTAAAGCCTAACAGGGCACAGAGCTTTTCTTTCACGACTACTCGGTGAAGTAACTGAGTTAGTCCATACCACCATATCGTGCCGCCGTTGCTAGCAGCAGGTACTCCTGCACGGTGGACCCCGGGCTGCGAACGCACCAATATCAATAAAAACATCTCTATTTACTCGGTGCGTTCCGCTAGCCGTAACACCTTCAGTATGAATGTACAATTTTCATAGTCATGAAAATACAGAAAAATCTTTAAATGAGAAGGTGTGTCTGTACTGTATGTATATATATATATATATACAGGTCCTTCTCAAAAAATTAGCATATAGTGTTAAATTTCATTATTTACCATAATGTAATGATTACAATTAAACTTTCATATATTATAGATTCATTATCCACCAACTGAAATTTTTCAGGTCTTTTATTGTTTTAATACTGATGATTTTGGCCTACAACTCCTGATAACCCAAAAAACCTGTCTCAATAAATTAGCATATTTCAACCGTCCAATCAAATAAAAGTGTTTTTTAATAACAAACAAAAAAACCATCAAATAATAATGTTCAGTTATGCACTCAATACTTGGTCGGGAATCCTTTGGCAGAAATGACTGCTTCAATGCGGCGTGGCATGGAGGCAATCAGCCTGTGACACTGCTGAGATGTTATGGAGGCCCAGGATGCTTTAATAGCGGCCTTAAGCTCATCCAGAGTGTTGGGTCTTGCGTCTCTCAACTTTCTCTTCACAATATCCCACAGATTCTCTATGGGGTTCAGGTCAGGAGAGTTGGCAGGCCAATTGAGCACAGTAATACCATGGTCAGTAAACCATTTACCAGTGGTTTTGGCACTGTGAGCAGGTGCCAGGTCGTGCTGAAAAATGAAATCTTCATCTCCATAAAGCATTTCAGCCGATGGAAGCATGAAGTGCTCCAAAATCTCCTGATAGCTAGCTGCATTGACCCTGCCCTTGATGAAACACAGTGGACCAACACCAGCAGCTGACATGGCACCCCACACCATCACTGACTGTGGGTACTTGACACTGGACTTCAGGCATTTCGGCATTTCCTTCTCCCCAGTCTTCCTCCAGACTCTGGCACCTTGATTTCCGAATGACATGCAAAATTTGCTTTCATCAGAAAAAAGTACTTGGGACCACTTAGCAACAGTCCAGTGCTGCTTCTCTGTAGCCCAGGTCAGGCGCTTCTGCCGCTGTTTATGGTTCAAAAGTGGCTTTACCTGGGGAATGCGGCACCTGTAGCCCATTTCCTGCACACGCCTGTGCACGGTGGCTCTGGATGTTTCCACACCAGACTCAGTCCACTGCTTCCTCAGGTTCCCCAAGGTCTGGAATCGGTCCTTCTCCACAATCTTCCTCAGGGTCCGGTCACCTCTTCTCGTTGTACAGCGTTTTCTGCCACATTGTTTCCTTCCAACAGACTTACCATTGAGGTGCCTTGATACAGCACTCTGGGAACAGCCTATTTGTTGAGAAATTTCTTTCTGGGTCTTACCCTCTTGCTTGAGGGTGTCAATGATGGCCTTCTTGACATCTGTCAGGTCGCTAGTCTTACCCATGATGGGGGTTTTGAGTAATGAACCAGGCAGGGAGTTTTTAAAAGCCTCAGGTATCTTTTGCATGTGTTTAGAGTTAATTAGTTGATTCAGAAGATTAGGGTAATAGGTCGTTTAGAGAACCTTTTCTTGATATGCTAATTTATTGAGACAGGTTTTTTGGGTTATCAGGAGTTGTAGGCCAAAATCATCAGTATTAAAACAATAAAAGACCTGACAAATTTCAGTTGGTGGATAATGAATCTATAATATATGAAAGTTTAATTGTAATCATTACATTATGGTAAATAATGAAATTTAACACTATATGCTAATTTTTTGAGAAGGACCTGTATATATATATATATATATATATATATATATATATATATATATATATATATATATATATATATATATATATATATATTATTTTTTTTTTTATTATTCATGCATATCATTACCTATACTATTTATTTTATTGTGGCACCTCATTTACTTTTGTGACAGGAGAGACAGAGACCTGCTGGAAGAGTCATCTCGTGTTTTGAAAAAAAAGTCCATTATAAAATAAATAAATAAATAATAATAAAGTTATTCATAACTATGATTGGGAAAGGTAAAAAACGCTAAGATGTCAAGGTATTTTCCTGATTTTTTTCTCAATTTCCAATGCAAAAAAAATAAGTGCTTCCTTCATTTGTTAAAAAAATTTCCAAAACAGAATGTTCACAATTAGTGTTGAGCGATACCATCCGATACTTGAAAGTATCGGTATCGGAAAGTATCGGCCGATACCGGCAAAGTATCGGATCTAATCCGATACCGATACCCGATACCAATACAAGTCAATGGGACTCATGTATCGGACGGTATCCCTGATGGTTCCCAGGGTCTGAAGGAGAGGAAACTCTCCTTCAGGCCCTGGGAACCATATTAATGTGTAAAATAAAGAATTAAAATAAAAAATAGCAGCGTTGTTTGCTTAAAATTCGCGCTTTAACTTCCTTACGCGAAGTCCCGGCTTGTGATTGGTCGCGCGCCGCCCATGTGGCCGGGACGCAACCAATCACAGCAAGCCGTGACGTAATTTCAGGTCCTGCGCGCGTGTCCAGCCTCCCGTGACGTCACGGCTTGTGATTGGTTGCGTCGCCCATGTGACCGCGACGCAACCAATCACAACGCCGGAACGTAATTTTAAAATCCTGAAGGACCTGAAATTACGTCACGGCTTGCTGTGATTGGTTGCGTCCCGGCCACATGGGCGGCGCGCGACCAATCACAAGCCGGGACTTTGCGTAAGGAAGTTAAAGCGCGAATTTTAAGCAAACAACGCTGCCGGTTCCCTCGGTAAGGTGCAGGCTGCGTCGGAGAGGTGAGTATAGCAATATTTTCTATTTTAATTCTTTATTTTACACATTAATGTTGTTTCGATACCGATACCCGATACCACAAAAGTATCGGATCTCGGTATCGGAATTCCAATACAGCAAATATCGGCCGATACCTGATACTTGCGGTATCGGAATGCTCAACACTATTCACAATACATTTTATTCTGACATATTTTGAGCACTCATGCTCTGAAGAATAGTGGAAAAAGCACTCACAATCTTCTTATTAATTTCTTTGTAAAAAATAATTTGCAGTTCATATATCCATGCTTTTGAGCATCTTTTAAACACTTCTAGCTTTCAAAAAAGCTTGAAAAACACTGACAAAATGCTTCAGATATACTTAACAAAAAGGCTCCGGGTATATAAAAAAAGCTCGAAAGTATACTGCAGCAGTATTTTGATTGAAAAATGTATCACTTTTGTCAGCCGCAAAAAATTGTATGTGTGAACATAGTCTAACAAGCCCTCAGTTGTAAGTGCAGGAACAGTCCAGATAATATATTTTGGACTCTGATGTATGTTTCTGTTAAGTGCCTGGAAGAACAAATCCTGAAATGAAATTGAATATCAGAATATAATAGAAAGTATTAAATATAGTCTGTATATTAATTTCACTTTTTCCCTTTAGGCTGCATTCACATCTTGCTCATTTGTGCTTTTTTTATCACAGTTGCAATATAACAGCATTGGTTATACTGCAATTCTTGAAAAACGTGAGAAAACCGAACAAACTGTGCAAAAAATGCATTGTGGCTGCATCGTGTGAATGCAGCCTTAATCTGCACACATGCTTTAAAACTTGCAGCCAAAAATAAAAACGTTCCTGGATAACAATTTGCGGCAATTATATTCTTTCTTTGTCTTGTAAGATATGCTGTTTCTTTTTCTAAATGTTTCACCATTCAGTATGAGATCTAGAAGGTTTTTTTTAATCAGCCATATTCAATGGCTTGCAAAATTATTCACCGCCCATTTGGCATTTTTTGAGTTTTGCTAGCTCATAAACTGCAATTTCACAGATTTTTTTGAGGGTTTGTATCAGTTCATGTAAACATGTGAACATTTGTTTTTCTTTTTAATGTGAACCAAACAACAAATAGGACAAAATAACTGAAAACTTCAGTGTGCATAACTTTTCACCCCCCCTAAAGTCAGTATGTTGTAGAGCCTCCTTTTGTAGCAATTACAATTGAGCAGTGGGCTTTCACGAGGCCACTCGAAAACATTTGCACGTTTTTACTTAACCCACTCGACTGTTGCTTTCACAGTACGTTTTGGGACATTGTCTTGTTGGAAGGTGAACCACAGTCCCAGTCTCAAATCACTGACAGACTGAAACAGGTTTTGCTCAAGAATATGCCTGTGTTTTGCACCATCCATTTTCCACTTGACTCTGACCATTTTCCAAATCACTGCTGCCGAAAAACATCCCCACAGCATAATGCTGCCACCACCATGTTTTACTGTGGGGATAGCATTCTTGGGGTGACGAACTGTGTTGGTTTGGTGCCAGACATAGCATTTACATTGGTGGCTAAAAAGTTTAATTTTTGTATACATTTGTATACGCATATGGAAGAAATATCGCGCTGACTGGATGAGTATGTATAAGGTATACATACCCTTCGGTCCTGGGTCAGAAACCAGCGATTCCCCTCAGCACTTAGTGTATACTGGGGAGATTCATAAGTCTGCAGTCATGCAGAGTGCCACAGACTTATCGATTGGACTGGACAATCCCTTTAATGGTGTTGCAGCCACTGTGGCGTTTCAAAAAAGCTGAGCATATACTGACAGACCATGTGATACTTAGATTGTGCACAGGTGGACTTCCTGTCACTAAGCATGTGACTTATGAACGTAATTACTTGCACTAGAAATTTTTAGGGGCTTTATAGAAAAAGGGGTGAATACATATGCACATGACAATTTTTAGTTATTTGATTCCATAAATTTATTTTACATCGATATTTTTCTCACTTCACCAACCTAGACTATTTAGTGCTGATGCATCACACACAAATCGGATTATAAAATATTTAAACACAGGTTGTAATGTAATAAAATAGGTAAAAAGCCAAGGGGGTGAATAATTTTGCAAGTCACTTTACATGGATCTGTTGTAGCTGCTTAGATAAGGCTTGTGAGACATCACTAATCTCCATCAAAAAAATAATTACACAGTAATTCAGTCCGATTCACTTCAATGGAGTCTGCCTGCAATACTGGACACAACCACATGTACAAGTGTGTCACTATTTCTTGAAAAAACAGTCTTTTTTTAGTTCTACAGAATCATTTTAAGTATCTGTGTAACACCCCAGGTAACTGGTTGTTTCAGTGACGTTGCCTTCCTTTCGGGGAGGGCGATATCATGCTTGGAAGCAAGAAGGATTCTCTTTACCTCTCTTTACCAGGTAACGCACCCACATTCAACACATTCTGAATCTAGGCGAGAAGGGGGAGCTCAGGACCCGGATTCAGGGGAGCTTCCCCAGCTTGAAGTGTTCTGGTCTGGAGGAGGAGTCAGGTTAGTTGGTGAGAGACAGTGGACAGAGAAGGAATTCTGGAACAGAGAGCAGACAGCAGAGCCGTGCAGCCAGGACTGAGCTGCAGCTCCAGGGAAGGAAGTTAACCCGAGGGTTTGAGAGTGGTGGAGCAATTGAGGAAAGGAACACAGTGGAGAAAGCAAGGGGCTCAGAGGGGAACTGTGACCAGGCACCCTCAGAGCCGAAGCACAGGAACCGGGAGCCCGAGGCTGTGTTGTACTCTAGGACACATAGCAGAACCGGATTGCATAGGACTGTATGTTATTTGCCCACACCACGCCTGGAGGCGAAGCAGCACCTGAAGAGCCCAGGTCGTGATAGAGACCCTATAAAATGGCTCAAGCTGCCCACCATACAAGTATCTGCCTCAGGACAGGAGGGAGAAAACTTTGCCAGCAGCCACAGGCAGCAGGAAACTAGCACACTAGCACGAGTAGGAGGGCTTACAGACCTCACCTGGGAGAGGGATTCACTTATGTCTCCAGGTTGGCCGGACCATACCATCACCTGTTCCTTGTACCCTGGTGTAATAATTATAGGGGATAACTCAGGAGACTCTTTGCGTGGAACAAGACAACTACAGGACACAATTTTATAAGTGGTAAAGTCTATATTATCACACGGTGATTCAAACAGGTGCAGAGAGAAACTCACGTCCACAACACTTGGTGTAAATATTAAACGCAGCTTAGCAGTCTATAGGGAACTTCAGAGGAAAATGCAATCACGCAGAAAGTCTATGAAGCACAGGTATTCTTGAGGATACTTGACACGAATAAGTCCTTGTTTTAGTCCAAACACAGATAAATATACTTATAAGGCAGTTCAAGCAATGTCTTATCTCAACCAGGAAGGCCTGGGTGATAATCTCAGGTTTAAGCAGAGCAGCAACAGCTTACATGTCCAGCAAATGCAGATGGGAGTAAACATGAGCAGCAGATGAAGGAGGATTACTGGAAACTGGTGTATGCAGCAGGAACTCAGAGCAGAGTAGCAGGATCACCATACAGGTTCACAGGAGCAGGTATATAGCCAGGGAGTCACCAGAGTCAGGAGCTGGATGCAAGGCAGAATACTCTAGCACAGACTGAAGGCTGGGGTGGAGTTTTATAGCAGGAAGACACAGTGCACATGAGACCAAAGACGCCATCTTAGAAAAGGGCAGTAATGCACAAAAGGTAATAAAAATGTTCAGAGTCCTGACATTACTCCCTCCTTAGAAGCGGCCTCAGGACGATCCTGGACCTGGTTTGTCAGGGAATCTCTGATGAAAAAAAAAATCTTCTGTTGGGCATTGATGTTTTCCACAGGTTCCCAAGAGTCTTCCTCAGGGGGATATCCCTGCCATCTTATCAGATATTGGAGCCGATTCCTGCTAATCCTGGAATCAATAATTTCCTCCACCACAAATTGTTCTTGCCCATCAACCCTCACAGGCTGCGGAGGTGGCACAACACGTCCCTGGAAAGTATTAGGAGATACAGGCTGTAGTAAAGATACATGAAAAACTGGGTGTACCTTCATAGTCTTAGGCAGCTTCAGCCGGCAGGCCACAGAGCTCACAATACCGTTGATCTTGAAAGGGCCAATGAATTTCTGTCCAAGTTTTTGTGAAGGAACGTTTAACTTCAGATTCTTAGTTGCTAACCACATGGAATCTCCTACCTTGAACATGGGTGCAGGTTTACGGAATCTATCAGCCGATCTCTTATAACGTTCTTGAGCTGTGGTCAGGGATTCCTTCAGAACCCCCAGATTTTGCCTCATCACAGTCAGCCTTTCCTCCACTGCCGGAACCGGAGAATTAATTGGAGACCTAGGTAAGATACACGGATGATAACCCAGATTGGCAAAGAAAGGTGTAAATTTAGTGGAGGCGCTCTGAGAATTGTTATATGAAAATTCGGCTAATGGAAGCAACTCCAACCAATCATCCTGGAGATGGCTGACATAGCATCTTAGATATTGTTCCAGGGTCTGGTTGGTCCGCTCAGTCTGACCATTTGTCTGGGGATGGTAAGCGGAAGAGAGACAGACATTAATATTGAGTGCAGAGCAAAACCCCTTCCAGAATCTTGAAGTGAACTGTACTCCACGGTCAGAGATAATCTCATCCGGGACCCCATGCAACCGAAAGACATTCTGTATAACCAAGTTCACTGTATCTTTAGCTGAGGGGAGGCCGGTGCACGGAACAAAATGAGCAGCTTTAGTCAGGTGATCAACTACCACCATGATTGTATTCATGCCCCCCGATGTAGGCAGCTCCACAATAAGGTCCATTGATATAGACCCCCAAGGGCGGGATGGAACAGGTAATGGTTGTAGAAGACCCGTAGGTGCCACACGAGGAGTCTTGTAATGAGCATATACCTCGCAAGAGAGAACATAGTCCTTGGTATCCTTCAGGCAAGTTGGCCACCAGAAGAATCGGCTCAGGAACTCTTGTGCCTTCTGTACCCCCCTGTGACCAGCCAACTTGGAGTCATATACCAACTTGACGATCTGCAGACGGACGATTTCAGGGACGTAGATATGTCAATCTCTGAACCACATGCCACCCTTAAAGACAAGATTAATATTCACAGGTGGGTTGGACAGAAATACATCACCGTCATAAGCCTCCCTGCACTCCTTCCACAAGTCCTGATCGTGGATAACTCCAATGAAATTGGCATCAGATAGAATGGTCTTGGACGGGGCTGCAGGTATGGAATCCGCAGCATGGATTCGGGATAAAGCATCAGCCTTCCCATTACGAGAACCTGGATGGTACGAGATAACAAAGTGAAATTGATTTAAAAATAAGTTCCAACGAGCCTGATGAGGATAAAGACATCTAGCGGATCTAAGGAACTCTAAATTGCGATGGTCAGTTAGCACTATGATCTGTTGTGCAGCTCCTTGCTGATGATGCCTCCATTCTTTGAAAGCCGCAATAATAGCCAGCAATTCCTTGTCTCCCACGTCGTAATTCTTCTCTGTTGAGGTTAGTCTATGGGAAAAGAAAGCACAAGGATGTAGCAGACCCTTCTCTCCAATTCTTTGGGAGAGAATAGCCCCCAAAGCATTATCAGAAGCGTCCACCTCCACAATGAAAGAAAGTGTTGGATCTGGGTGTATCAACAGCGGTGCTGAAGTGAAACAGATCTTAAGCTGATCAAAAGCTTCTTGAGCCTGTGATGACCACTTAAAGGGCTTTTCCTTCTTTGTCAAGGAAGTAATAAGACGGACAATATCAGAAAAATTTTGAATGAAGCGTCTGTAGAAATTTGCAAAACCAATACAACGTTGGACCACCTTAACGTTCTTGGGTACCGGCCAGTCAAAGATAGCCTGAATCTTACCAGATTCCATGTTCAGCCCCTGGGGATAGATGATATAACCTATGAACTGTATCTCAGAATGATGGAACTCGCATTTCTCTGGCTTAATATACAGATGGTTCTCTTTCAGACATCTTAAAACAGTTTTGACATGTTCTTCATGTTCCTGTAGAGAGTCAGAAAAGATTAGTATATCGTCCAAATAGATCACCACAAACTGGTCCAACAAATCTCTGAAAATGTCATTAGCAAGGTGTTGAAACGTTGCAGGGGCGTTACAAAGCCCGAATGGCATCACAAGATGTTCAAAGTGTCCATACCGGCACCTGAATGCTGTCTTCCACTCATCCCCTGGACGAATACGCACCAAATTATAAGCCCCACAAAGATCCAGTTTATAGAACACCTTAGCATGGCGGACTCTTTCCAGTAATTCGGGAATCAGAGGCAAAGAGTAATGGTTTCGTATGGTTACCTTATTAAGTTCCCGATAGTCAACACAGGGTCTCAGGGTCCCATCCTTCTTTTTTACAAAAAATATAGGTTCCCCTGCTGGTGAGGAAGAGGGACGTATGAAGCCTTTGGCCAGATTTTCATCAATATACTCCTTTAAGGCTTGAAGCTCAGGTGCCGCCAAAGGGTATACGTTACCAAAAGGAATAGCTGCCCCAGGAAGCAGTTCAATGGGACAGTCATAATGCCTGTGTGGAGGAAGCTGATCTGCATTCTTCTTGTCACAGATGTCAGAGAACTCTTCATATGCTGAAGGTAAAGTAAATACCTGTACATGTGGTTCCGTAGCCGTGGACTCAGGGACAGCTTCTGTTAACGCTGAGTTGCTCCTTGTTGGAAAGATAATCTCCTTGGTCTCCCAGTTGATAATTGGGTTCTGAGAACGCAACCAAGGAATGTCTAAAATCACAGGAAAATGAGAAGAAATTAGCAAGAAAGAAAGTTGCTCCTGATGATTAGGCTCCAACAAAATTTCAAGGGGTATGGTCTCCTGATCCACAGGCCCAGAGATTAAAGGTGACCCATCCACTGTTTCCATGGTAATTGGAGAAGCTCTTTGCTGAATTTCAATACCATGTTCCTTGGCAAATGCGATATCCATGAAATTGCCACCTGCCCCAGAGTCAATCATAGCTGCACTGGAAATCCACTGCCCTGAACACAGGATCTTAATAGGGAGAGAACAGTGAGAGTTCTTCTTCTTCAGCTCCTTGGGGGGGTGAAGTCATAGAAAGTAAATGGAATACAGTATTTAAAGGCAGGCTACATTCAGAGATGTCAGATTCATCATCACAGTTGTCATATTCTCCTACCTCTGCTAGTACCTTGTTAGGCCGCTTGGGACACTTGGGACAGTTGATTAAAAAGTGGTCAGACTGACCGCAGTAGAAACATAGACTTTCATGAAAGCAATGCTCCCGGCGCTCATTAATCTTGTGCCTCTGAACGGAATCAATTTGCATGGGCACCTCCTCCACCTCCCGAGAGGTTTTACCTGCAGGCTCTTTGGAAGGAAGGGAAAAGTTAGAAATACGGTTATATGCAGCAAACTTCTCCTGCCTGCGCTCAGTAAGACGAATGTCTATGCGCACACAATGCTGTATAAATGTCTCTAGCTCTTGTGGTGACTCTGAGCGAGCTAGTTCATCTTTTCAATACTAGACAGATCCCTTTTAAAAATAGGCAATTGTGCATAACTGTCCCAATTGGTATCTACCGCTAATCTCCTGAATTCTGTGGCATACTCAATAACAGAACGTTTAGCCTGGCATAAAGACAAGAAAGCAGATTCAGCAGTTGCACGGCGATTAGGATCATCAAACATTAATGCCATAGTGGCCAAGAAATCATCCAAGTTATTTAACCGTGGGTCACGAGACTCAATCATCGGATTCACCCAGGCGAGCGCTCGTGAGGTCAGTAGCATTATTACACACAATACTTTGGATCTATCAGTAGGAAAACGGTCAGCATGCACTTCAAAATATAGCATACATTGATTCACAAAGCCACGTAATTTGTCGCAATCACCATTAAATCTGAATGGGGGCAACTTAGGTGGGCTAGCTGGTGGCGGTTGCCCAGAGGGTAAAGTCACTTGTGCAGCTATTTGCGTGCTTATTACCTGAAAAGCCTGTCCATACTGGGACTCTCTGCCAGCAAGTTTGTTTTCCTGGGCTGCCATGCGGGTGCTTAAGTCCTGCAAAGTTTGTCTAAACACGTGTTGATTGTGTTCAAAGCTTCCAAACTTCTTTTGCAAACCTTCAACATCCTTCTGCAGTGATCTAATTATGGAAAACACCTGCTCTAATCTGCTTTCTGCAGTCATTGTTCCAGCAGTCTCCTCTTTTCTGGCTAGAGTATCCTGTAATAATTATAGGGGATAACTCAGGAGACTTTTTGCGTGGAGCAAGACAACTACAGGACACAGTTTTATAAGTGCTAAAGTCTATATTATCACACGGTGATTCAAACAGGTGCAGAGAGAAACTCAAGTCCACAACACTTGGTGTAAATATTAAACGCAGCTTAGCAGTCTATAGGGAACTTCAGAGGAAAATGCAATCACTCAGAAAGTCTATGAAGCACAGTTATTCTTGAGGATACTTGACACGAATAAGTCCTTGTTTTAGTCCAAACACAGATAGATATGCTTATAAGGCAGTTCAAGCAATGTCTTATCTCAACCAGGAAGGCCTGGGTGATAATCTCAGGTTTAAGCAGAGCAGCAACAGCTTACATGTCCAGCAAATGCAGATGGGAGTAAACACGAGCAGCAGATGAAGGAGGATTACTGGAAACTGGTGTATGCAGCAGGAACTCAGAGCAGAGTAGCAGGATCACCATACAGGTTCACAGGAGCAGGTATATAGCCAGGGAGTCACCAAAGTCAGGAGCTGGATGCAAGGCAGAATACTCTAGCACAGACTGAAGGCTGGGGTGGAGTTTTATAGCAGGAAGACACAGTGCACATGAGCTAATCCCTCTTTTTTATTTTGTATTACTGCGCAGGTCTGATCAGGATGCAATTCCGTGCACTTGGAGGGATTGGACATTTTTGATAAGTTGGCTTCATTGCTTTTTTGATTTCCTAAGTCTTCAAGAACCCAAGTAATGTCAATGCAGTCCATCAAGTGTTTAAAATGACAACAGTAGAGCTGAGGTTATGTTACAGTCTCTCTTTTTTAGCTATATAACCCCAAAAAATATTCACCAGACCAATTTAAATAATCAAATAATATTTTATTTAACTATAGAGCTATCATCATAACACTTCGTAAAAAATGGAAACTTTATTGTATTGATAAAAAGATTTTTAATTTATTAAAAAATAAAATTAAAATAATGAAAATAATTACACACGCAATATGGGGGTCAACCACAAAACCTATGCATGCACAGGGCAGGGCATACTGAAACTGATTGGCACAAAATAAATGGCTATCAGTGTATTTAATCTAAGTGCAAAGTATGCATATACACAAATTATACTAAAGATATCGTACAATTTATTAGCAAAAAAAATCATTTATTAACCATAATAAAGTGCAAAGTGCTGAATGAATATAAATAAAACCAAATAAGTTCATATAATCCAGTGAAAATCCATATCACAAAGGATTAGTGCAAAACCAATAAACAAAATAACTAGTGCTAAGTGCAACAATATATAATAAATAAATATAAGTGCCTTGGTATAAAACCGTTGTATTTTAGGCACTTATATTTATTTATTATATATTGTTGCACTTAGCACTAGTTATTTTGTTTATTGGTTTTGCACTAATCCTTTGTGATATGGATTTTCACTGGATTATATGAAATTATTTGGTTTTATTTATATTCATTCAGCACTTTGCACTTTTATTATGGTTAAAGAATGAATTTTTTGCTAATAAATTGTACGATATCTTTACAGTAGTATAATTTGTGTATATGCATACTATGCACTTTGATTAAATACACTGATAGCCATTTATTTTGTGCCAATCAGTTTCTGTATGCCCTGCCCTGTGCATGCATAGGTTTTGTGGCTGACCCCCATATTGCGTGTATAAATATTTTAATTATTTTAATTTTATTTTTTAATAAACTTAAAATATTGTATCAATACAATAAAGTTTCCATTTTTTATGAAGTGTTATGGTGATATCTTTATATTTAAATAAAATATTATTGATTATTTAAATTGGTCTGGTGAATATTTTTTGGGGTTATATATTTTGGTTATATTCATTGACTATATAAGATTATTATTCTGGTATTTCTTTTCTGTATAGGAGTCCTCTTTTTTTAGCTGCTCATTGCTTTAATTTTCATTTGTTTTATTTTATGAAATTGTGTTTATTTATTGAAAATATTATCTTCTTATACTTTCCTACTGTTGGAAATTTTATTTCCGTGCATCATGTAATTTTGAGATTTGTCCAGAAGATGGCAGTGTTGTGTTGCAAATATTCACCAGGGTACATTGGCAGCAGCAGGTACAGATTTAGGAAATTACTACTGGAATGACTGACTGACGCATAGAGCAAAATGACAAATGATGGGAAATATAGATGAGCTGCAAAATACTAATTCTATTTCAGTGTTTCCTGTTGAGTACTTTGTTGCAAACAGTTGAAAGTGCGAATTGCATTTATTATTTTTCCTGCTAAAACTTTAATTTTTTTGTTCGTATATTATGCAGCAGTCTATTTAGTGTTTTTGTGTTTTTTTTATGGAAATATGTTTTTATGTATGGACAAAAGTTAATTCAATGTAGAGGGATATACAAAAATTGCTGCAAAGCTAGACTCCATTGCTGAGCAAAAAGCTTGTTCAAGCGCGTTTAGTCTATGTGTGCATGTTGCAGATTTGCTTGTGTGTAATTCTGAGCAGATTCTGTCTCTCTTGGCAGAAAAGGCATTGAAATTCCGCTTGGATTGATGCGTTTTTTATGCGGATTTGATGCGGATTTTCATGTGGATTTGTAAGTAAATAAAGATATATTATTAAAAAAAGGGATGCCATTTATTTGTTCAACCTCTTCAGCCACATACCCTCATTAATATTAAATAAAGACACACCCACAATTAAAAAAAGAGACACACCCTCACAGTCACCAGTCTATGTAGGAGCATTAACATAATGAACCTACATATGCTGTAAAAGAACAGCAACTGTTATTAGGCTACGTCCCCACAGTCAGTAATCAGCAGCGCTTTGGATGCAGCACATGTCCGCTGTGTCCAAAGTGCTGTTGTCTTTTGAACAGAGGTGCTCATTGAATCGTGCGGAATCACCGCACACTTTACATTGGACGAGTGATATTTATCTTGCGGAGAATGAGCGTCTTCGCAAGATAAATAGACTGTCACTGGGAGACTAGGTGGGCAAGAGCTAATAACCCGGGCCCCTGCAATTTCCCTCAGACTAGGGAAATCCTGACTGACCCTCTACCTAGAGTTTACACTGATGGTGTGCATGTCCAGGCCTCGACCCTCACCCTGTCTCCTGTTTCAACCCTAGGCTGAAAACCACCACCCAGTGAAAAGATAATACACCAATACCCACAGTTAGCACAGACAAGGATAACGGAAAATATACACCACGCCGCAGTCACTCAGGAAAACACTATAAATGCGTAGGGCAAAATAAATACAAATATAGGAAGGAGTAAATAAGACAAAGGGAAATACACCACCAGCAATGATACTCCAACTACTAGCTCACCACTCCAGACCGAGATAACAACGCACAAGACAGAAGCTATAATCGGCGACGCCCAATGTTCAGGAGAACTATTTAAAAGCAATGGGCATGGCCCAGCTTCCAATCCGAGCCTCAGGTAAATTAACCCCCGACCAGCTAGATAAAATCTAGCCGACGCCAATGAGCACATAGTGGTCAAAAGCGGAATTACCGCTGTCTGTCGAACGACCTGGTCTGAACAGCGTCCGACATGACATAGACATGCTGCGGTCTGGAATGACGTGCCACATGCCCGTCTCCGCATGGAAGCCGCGGGTGCTGGTGCATGGATAAAGGAGATATGATTTCTTGAAATCCCATGCACTATGCAGTAACATCTGGCCACTGCGGGTTGTGCCTCCCTTGAGGAAGGTTTATCCGAAACGTACGTCGGGAGGTCTGGGGACGCCGGGGCCCTTTGTCCAGCATCTATTTTTATATCGTATGTTAACTGTATTTATGCTTTGATTTTGCTGTTGTTCTCCCTCTGTTTTGACCCCCATGGCTAGGTTATACTTCACTTGGGAGGGCTAATTACCTAGATTTGAGCATTGCATTATGATCTACTCCACCTGCTGGATTATAAGTGCCGTGTTGTTCCCTCACCATGCAATCACGGCTGTGTAGCCGATTTTATCCCTTTACTGTCACTTTTGACCTGTTTTGTATTTAAAGTTTAATAAAGTTTGTATTTATATTACCTTTTGCACCAGTACACCATTTTTTCGTGGTATCTGAGTATTTTTGTGTGTCCTGCATATCCTATATATTTGGCTTCTTTCAAGTATGGTAAAATGAGGTTGTTTTATTATTTCCTCAGAAGCCATGTATGTTTTCCATGCTTCTATCTATGTGGATGTGGATGTACGTAGCATCCAACCCACAGCGTTAACTGACTGTGGGAACATACCCTCAGAAATCTGCATGAAATGCAATATCTGTTTTTTTTGGGGGAAAAAAATTAAAAAAATTACGTGGGCTCCCACGTAATTTTAATAACCAGCAGAGGGAAAGCCGATGGCTAAGGGCTGATGTTAATATTCTGGGAAGGAGCCAATAGCCACAAAAGTTCCCAAGCTATTAATATCAGCTCACAGCTGTTTGCTTAGCCTTTACTGGCTAGTTTACAGGGGAACCCCAGAAAAAAATTGAAATTGGGCCCCCCCTATAAAATCGAGCAAGCAAAGGCTAAGCAAACAGCTGTGGGATGATATTAGTCGCATGGGAAGCAGCCATAGATATTGGCACCCACTAGGCTAAAAACATCAGCTTTCAGCCTCCCGAGAAATGGCGCATCTTATAGATGCGCCAATTCTGGCACTTAGCCTCGCTCTTCCCACTTTCCCTGTAGTGGTGGCAAGTGGGATAATATTTGTAGGGTTGATGTCACCTTTGTATTTTCTGGTGACTTCAAATCCATGGCTTAGTAAAGGAAAAGCATCTATAAGACACCTATCCATTACTAATCCTATAGTTATATGTTAAATAAAGATACGGCCAGAATAAAGTCCTTTAATTAAAATAATCACACAGACTCCTTTATTAATCTTAATTTACCATACTTACTGCATCGCCTAATCCCCAAATCCCTCTATCTTCTACAACAAAAATAAAATAATAAACCAGCATAAATACTCCCTGTCCACCGTAGTCCATTTACTGAGTGTCCCATGCCGATTTCACTTGTAGACCTCTCTACCCGGCCTCCAGAGATACACTGAAAGGAGGAAATCGCTCCTACAGTGTATCACTGATAGTTCACCTGAGTTCGCTCTCTCACGGTACCGCTGCGTTACAATTTTCTCACTCAGAGGTGCCGCAAGTGAGAACCGGAGCTGATCAGCTGATGAACTCTGGTGAACTCTCATGGCGGCGCAGTGATACACTGCGGGAGCAATTAGCTCCTGTCAATGTATCGCCAGAGGCAGGGTGGAGTGGTCACATCACCCGATGTGACTGTTATACACGTGAGATCATCATGGGACACTCGTTATTAAAAGAACTACAGTGGACAGGGAGTATACACTCACCGGCCACTTTATTAGGTACACCTGTCCAACTTCTTGTTAACACTTAATTTCTAATCAGCCAATCACATGGCGGCAACTCAGTGCATTTAGGCATGTAGATATGGTCAAGACAATCTCCTGCAGTTCAAACCGAGCATCAGTATGGGGAAGAAAGGTGATTTGAGTGCCTTTGAACGTGGCATGGTTGTTGGTGCCAGAAGGGCTGGTCTGAGTATTTCAGAAACTGCTGATCTACTGGGATTTTCACGCACAACCATCTCTAGGGTTTACAGAGAATGGTCCGAAAAAGAAAAAAAATCCAGTGAGCGGCAGTTCTGTGGGCGGAAATGCCTTGTTGATGCCAGAGGTCAGAGGAGAATGGGCAGACTGGTTCGAGCTGATAGAAAGGCAACAGTGACTCAAATCGCCACCCGTTACAACCAAGGTAGGCCTAAGAGCATCTCTGAATGCACAGTGCATCGAACTTTGAGGCAGATGGGCTACAGCAGCAGAAGACCACACCGGGTACCACTCCTTTCAGCTAAGAACAGGAAACTGAGGCTACAATTTGTACAAGCTCATCGAAATTGGACAGTAGAAGATTGGAAAAACGTTGCTTGGTCTGATGAGTCTCGATTTCTGCTGCGACATTCGGATGGTAGGGTCAGAATTTGGCGTAAACAACATGAAAGCATGGATCCATCCTGCCTTGTATGGAGCATCTTTGGGATGTGCAGCCGACAAATCTGCGGCAACTGTGTGATGCCATCATGTCAATATGGACCAAAATCTCTGAGGAATGCTTCCAGCACCTTGTTGAATCTATGCCACGAAGAATTGAGGCAGTTCTGAAGGCAAAAGGGGGTCCAACCCGTTACTAGCATGGTGTACCTAATAAAGTGGCCGGTGAGTGTATATACGTTGGTTTATTATTTTATTTTTGTTGCAGGAGACACGGGCGTTGTGGATTAGTTGTTTGGTGAGTATGATTTTATTTTTGCTTGTTTTACAATTTAACACAGTCGCCGGATGATGGGACTACTGTCCCATCATCAGCTCATGTTGTCACTGTTATATGTGACAGCAGACATAGTTGGATGAGAGTAGTAGTCCTATCAAATGATGCCTGGCTATACACACAGACAACCGCAGACAGACACACACATAGACAACCAAACACACATAGACACATGCACACACACAGACACCCACACACACACAGACACCCGCACACAGCCACACAGAAAGCTGCACAGACACCCACACCCTCACACACACACAGACACCAACAGACACACGCATGGGTATTGTCTGCTGACATCAAGTCCATGGCTTAGCAATGGAGAGGCGTCTACAAGGCAACTATCCATTACTAATCTTATAGCTATTTTGTAAATAAACACACAACCAGAATAGTCTTTATTTGAAATCAAAACAAAACACACGTTTCCATTTTTATTTTAAAATAACAACATATCACCTAACGCCCATTTCATTGAAGCCCTTATCTCCTGTAATAAAGCAAAAATGAAAAAAGAACAATATCCCTCACCTGTCCGACACTCTGTCCTACACCATAATCCATGTCTGAGGATAAATAGTTTTCAACCTAGATGGCGCCAAGATGTGACCATCCAGGCTGAGAACCACTGATGAATGAGCTACAAATGCATCTAACTTCTCTACACCCACTATACAGCTCTGGCTAAAATTAAGATTTTTTTCTCTTTATAGGTATAAAAATATATAATATATATAGAAATTATATATAAATTGTATAAATTGTTCTTTTATTATATAAACTTCTGACAACATGTCTCCGAATTTTCAAGCAATAAATTTAGTATTTTTTTCTGAAAAAGAAAAATGGTTAAAATTTAAAATAAACAAACAGTGCTTTCAGACCTCAAATAATGCAAAGAAAACAAGTTCATAATCATTTAGTCTGGTGTCACATTTGCATTCAGGAGGGCTGCGGATGGCTGCGTACTTCCTCCCTTCTTCCTCCCTGAAGCTCCGCCTATGCTCCACCTACTTCTGTATGAGTCCTGCCTTTCCCTGCGTACCTATCTTTAACATTGGGTACGCAGGGACATGCGTTGTATGCGGATGTGTCTTCATGCGGCGATTTGACATGTGGGCGACCGCACGGGTTTTGATTTGGTGGTCTCTTCATTTTTGCCAGAGCTGTATATATCACAGGATGTACACCACTGCTGTACCCCTTGACTAAAATGCATTCAGCTCAAGCAACCTATAATGTTTTGCGTTTTCCTCCCAGGGCATAACTAGCCAATACTCATACAAGCCGTGCAGCTATACTCTCTCATAAAACCTTCCCATTAATTGGACATCTCCTGGACAAATTTTAATCTAGAAATCAATAAATAATGAATGGATCATTAATGTATTGATTTCAGCCCAGGGAAAAAATTATGTTAGTGTATAGAGATGTTGGCACATAATCAAAAAGGTAATACAATATACAGTATCCCTCTGATAGCCATTAAGACAGGAGACATTTGTTTACTATTAACCTTAACGGCTTCGGCAGAGATTAGTTAGTGAATAATCGATTCAAAAGTTGTGTCAGCAAAACTTTTTTCCTAATGGATTTCTGCTGGATCCATTTTAACAGATCATTACTGGACATATAAATATAGCCTAAAGGGTTTACCTTGCATGGTTAACACGTGTTCGATTCGTGCTCCAATACTTTGTTCGAGTTTGACAGTCGCAACACATGCAGGGATTGCTTAACAGGCAATCCATGCATGCATTGTGGCTCAAAATTGCAGCAAACTATGTGATACATTACTGGAATCAGGTTATCTACCCAGTCTCATGCTGTGCTCAAATGGAGTAGCAAAAACCTGTGGACAGATTCGTTTTAAAGGAAGATCCATCTCAAAAAATAGATTTTTTTTTTAATTCATTCACATTAATAATAAGGTGCAACACAAGTCTGAAAACACTTTAAAGGGAAACTGGGAGTAAATGAACGTCGATCAGTAAATATGAATTGATCAGTGGTTATTTAATAGCATGTTTACATAGGCAGACTATGGATAACAATGCACACCAATGTAATAGATCTGTGAATGATCGGTTAGTGCTCATGGGCTGCCATTGTTCACAATAATGCAAGCTCTTTCTACAGCCAGGGCTGTATTTAGAGTTTCTGCTGCCCTAGGCACTTTTAGTGCTGCCTCCCCCTTTGTTGAGTATGACACTATCGGCAGTGACTTTGGCAAGAATAGCTGATGTGCAAGTAGCCTTTTGCAGCAGATCCAGCAGTTTTTCTGCATCTGCCGCGTAACGGATCACTTAAGACAACACTGCGTTCAGCCTCATTCATTCCCTATGGGATTTGCGGCACTTGCTGTGATCTGGCAAATGCGGTACCATACCTCCCAACTTTTGAAGGAAAAGAGGTATAACGTTTGCGGCGCGCGTAGGGCGCCGCGGCAAATTTTAGGCCACCCTCCTGTATGCATAGCTCATAATCCCCCCTGTATGCATGGCTCATAATTCCCCCCACCTCCTGTACGCATGGCTCATATTCCACCCCCCCTCCTGTATGCATGGCTCATAATTCCACCACCACCCCCTCCTGTATGCATTGCTTATAATTCCCCCTCTGTATGCATGGCTCATATCCCCCCTCGTGTATGCATGGCTCATATCCCCCCCCCCCCCGTATGCATGGCTCATATTCCCCCTCCTCCTGTATGCATGGCTCATATCCCCCCCTCCTGTATGCATGGCTCATATGCCCCCTCCTGTATGCATGGCTCACATCCCCCCCTCCTGTATGCATGGCTCATATTCCCCCCCTCCTGTATGCATGGATCATAATTCCCCCACTGTATGCATGGCTCATAATTCCCCCCCTGTATGCATGGCTCATATCCCCCCTCCTGTATGCATGGCTCATATCCCCCCCTCCTGTATGCATGGCTCATATTCCCCCCCTCCTGTATGCATGGATCATAATTCCCCCACTGTATGCATGGCTCATATTCCCCCCTCCTGTATGCATGGCTCATATCCCCCCTCCTGTATGCATGTCTCATATTCCCCCCTCCTGTATGCATGGCTCATAATTCCCCCCCCCTGTATGCATGGCTCATATCCCCCCTCCTGTATGCATGGCTCATATTCCCCCCCTGTATGCATGGCTCATATTCCCCCTCCTCCTGTATGCAAGTCACATAATTCCCCCCACCTGTTGTATGCATGGCTCATATTCCCCCCGTATGCATGGCTCATCTCTCCACCCCCCGCTCCCACTCTTGCTCCCATCTTGCATGGCGTGGCTTACCATCCTCCTTCATCCCCCCATCCCCCGTCCCTCATACTCACCTTTCCCACACCGCGCAGCCACGTCAACATCCCTCTGGCTCTGTCCCGACTCCTGGCGCAGCACCTTCTTCCTGAGTGAGCAGTCATGTGGTACTGCTCATTAAGGTCATGAATATGCCCATATTCATGACCTTAATGAGCGGTACTACGTGACCGCTCACTCAGGATGCGCTACAGACACTGAGACCAGGTATCGCTGGAGCAGGGTGAGTATGATGTCTTCAAGGAGGGTGGGTGGGAGGCAGGCGGGCAGGCAGGCGGGGGGCGGGCGGGCTTTGTGGGGGCGGTCGGTTGGGAGGTAACCCAGGACTTAAAAAAAAACAAAACCTTGCTCAGGTGCCGCCCCCCGCATCGTCCCTGCCCTAGGCACATGCCCTCAAGTGCCTAGTGGCAAATACGGCCCTGTCTACAGCGCAAGATGTGCTGCCGAGAACATTTCTGTTTTATGCAGCACAAAACAGCATTTCACTTAATGAAATTGCGATTTGACCATTTCTCTGAGGATCGGCAGCCTGTTTATGCTACAAGGTAATTCTCAAAGAGCACATTGCTAGGAACACCGTTCACAATAATATTTCAGTATACATTCTCCTTTAACCTCTCCTGTAATCAGCTGTCATCTGTAACATTTAATAGTGACAAGAGGAATGAATGGAATCCTATTATATACATTTGATGCTGGAAGTCCATAAAAAGTATTTACATTGGCTGATAGTGGCTGTTAAACGACTGCCAATGTTTAGTCGTTATTTAGTAGCCTAGTTACACAGGCCAAGTGCATGTCCAGGAACCCAGAATGTATAAGGGGGCTCTGTCAGAGCAGCTTTAAAAATGTCTATGAGTCACCTGCTAGGGCCGTAGGGTACTCGGTACCAGGTCCAGTACTTAAAGGGGATGTGTCACAGCGGCGTTGACCTGGTCCGTGGCCCTGGGAGCCCAAGTAAAAGGAAATGTCTTTAAAGGGATTAGGTGAATAAAGTTTGTGTTTGTGACGCCACCTGTGGTTCTCGATCAGTGATGGCCGACACTGCTTAAAGGGGTCCACTGGGGTGATGTTATGGCAGCTAAGATGGTATAACTACCCACAGGTGAAGCTGGGTCTCCAGGGCTCCCGGTTGTGTAGATGGAGATGGTCAGTAGTTTAGAAAGAAACGGAGGACACAGGTTTGCAGTCTCTTTACCTGGTTTACTGAAGACTACCGGCAGCCACAGTCCGGGGCACCAGATCACAGGTACAGGCAGGGTCTGACCGGCTTGGAAGCGAGTTTAGAGTCCCCTTTACCATGTGGAGTTAGAAGCCTTCCTACTAGCGCTGTGGTGTAGTCCCTTGCTGCCTTTGTCTTCTGTCAAGGTCCTCACTGTTCTCTCTGTCCTCCTTAAAGGTGGGACACTAACCCACATGACAGGTGGCTCGAGCCATTTTACAGGGTCTCTATCTCGACCCGGGCTCTATGCGCCACTGTGCCTCCAGGTGTTAGGTCAGACAGGTGACGTATAGTCCAGCTGTCCTGCCGGTTTCTGCTGTAGGCTGTGGAGTCCCTAACAATGTCGGTCTTCAGACTACCGATGTCTGCGCTCTATAAGGAGGTAGCCCAGTAGCAGCTATTCTCCCCAGTTCTCACTCTCCTGCTCTTCACTTCTCCAGCACGCTCTCTACAATTTGTTCGTCTTTCTCTTTCTCTAGGAGATGCAGCACCGTCGTGGCTGCACGGGCCCCCTAACTTCCTTCTCCTCTCTCACTACCTGGCTTTTCCTCCAGACCAGAATATGTATAGGGTAGCCACCCACAAGCAGGATCAGAGCTCCCCCTTCTGGCATGGAGTGTGAACATGTTGCATGTTTGTGTGTACCTGATAAAGAAGATACTCCCTCGCTTCCAAGCATGACATCACTCTCCCAGTGAGAATAGCAATGCCACTGTGACAACTAGGAACCTGGGGTGTCACATCTACCATGGACAAGCTTGGCAGAAACAACCCCATTTATCAGATACCAAAGTTTGCCTGGGTGTTCACCCTTTAGTCACTATATAGGGATCGGAATTTGGGTCTATGGAGTCGGCTGCTGACCAAGGGTACAAACTGGCAAGAGTGTGCAGGTAGAATTAGAAAACACTAGAACACTGTTCAGAGGAATAGGCCTAGGTCAGTAACACACAAAAAAACACTAGAACAGGAACTCTCATCAAGTTTTTTTCTGGGTAAGTAGAACAATATCTGGCAACCCCCAGCAGTAAGCTGTAAGTTTTAGCTTGGTGTGGTGCTGGCTAGAGATGAACGAATATTTCAATATTCGGTTCAGCTCATGATAAATTCATAGATTGTTTGAAGCATTGTAGTGCGATGTTTTAAGCTACCAGTAATATAATGGTAGAATATCCAGGAATATTTTGGCATGTACCTACAGTGCCAACAAAAAAAATCTTTATATTTGTGCAGCAAAATAAACTGTATCTGTAAAATATGTGTCATGATTTCACTTCTTAAAAGTGCACACAATGGGAGAGATATTTAAAAACTGTCTAATAGCAAAACTGGCTTGTTTGCCAGTAACATAGTAACATAGTTAGTAAGGCCGAAAAAAGACATTTGTCCATCCAGTTCAGCCTATATTACATCATAATAAATCCCCAGATCTACGTCCTTCTACAGAACCTGTCTACGTCCTTCTACAGAACCTACAGGAGCAACCAATGAAAGCTCAGATTTCACTTCTCAATACTAATTGTAACTAAATATTCACAATAAAACACTTGAATGTTAAGATTTTTTTGGAGTAGTTGAACCTGTAAGGATTTTGTTTGCCTGTACTGTATTTTATAGTTATGAACACTCCTCCTTCCTTGGAACAAATATCCTTTTATTTTTGCTTCTATAATTCTACGTACAGAAAGTTGCCCTAACCACTCTTATTACTGCTGCTGTCTGCTATACCCATGTTGCAGTTTTCTCACCTTATTGAAGGATATAAAATAATAGGATCAAATGTTCTCTCTTACGAGATGATGGTTGGCATATTGCTTTTCACTTGCTGGGAGCCTTGGCACGTTTGGGTCTCTGTAGGTGTTGAATGCCAATGGGAAAGGTGTAGCACTGGACATCATGTTTGGAGGGAGGTAATCAAAGGAAGGATCGGTCACAAATATATCATGCTTCCAATCAGACAATATTGCCAAAAAAATGGAAGCGCAAACTACCAAATAACAACAAAATTATACTTTTGTGAATACCTTAATAACAACATGTTTAACCCCTTAGTGACAGAGCCAATTTGGTACTTAATGACCAGGCCAATTTTTACAATTCTGACCACTGTCACTTTATGAGGTTATAACTCTGGAACGCTTCAACGGATCCTGCTGATTCTGAGATTGTTTTTTTCATGACATATTGTACTTTATGATAGTGATAACATTTCTTCGATATTACTTGCGATTATTTATGAAAAAAATGGAAATATGGCAAAAAAAATTAAAATTTAGCAATTTTCAAAATTTGTATTTTTATGCCCTTAAATCAGAGAGATATGTCACAAAAAAATAGTTAATAAATAACATTTCCCACATGTCTACTTTACATCAGCACAATTTTGGAAATTTTTTTTTTTTTTGTTAGGGAGTTATAAGGGTTAAAAGTTGACCAACAATTTCTCATTTTTACAACACCATTTTTTTTTAGGGACCACATCACATTTGAAGTCATTTTGAGGGGTCAATATGATAGAAAATAACCAAGTGTGACACCATTCTAAAAACTGCACCCCTCAAGCTGCTCAAAACCACATTCAAGAAGTTTATTAACCCTTTACGTGCTTCACAGGAACTGAAACAATGTGGAAGGCAAAAATGAACATTTAACTTTTTTTGCAAACATTTTACTTCAGAACCATTTTTTTTATTTTCACAAGCGTAAAAACAGAAATTTAACCATACATATTGTTGTGCAATTTCTCCTGAATACGCCGATACCCCATATGTGGAGGTAAACCACTGTTTGGGCGCACCGCAGAGCTTGGAAGAGAAGGAGCGCCGTTTGACTTTTTCAATGCAGAATTGGCTGGAATTGAGATCGGATGCCATGTCACGTTTAGAGAGCCCCTGATGTGCCTAAACAGTAGAAACCCCCCACAAGTGACCCCATTTTGGAAACTAGACCCCTTACGGAACTTATCTAGATGTGTGGTGAGCACTTTGAGCCCCCAAGTGCTTCACAGAAGTTTATAAAGTAGAGCCGTGAAAATAAAAAATCGCATTTGTTTACACAAAAATGATCTTTTCGCCCACAAATTCTTATTTTCACAAGGGTAACAGGAGAAATTAGACCACAAAAGTTGTTGTGCAATTTCTCCTGAGTATGTTGATACCCCATATGTGGGGGTAAACCACTGTTTGGGCGCACCGCAGAGCTTGGAAGAGAAGGAGTGCCGTTTTACTTTTTCAATGTAGAATTGGCTGGAATTGAGATCGGACACCATGTCGCATTTGGAGAGCCCCTGATGTGCCTAAACAGTAGAAGAACCCCACAAGTGACCCCATTTTGGAAACTAGACCCCTTAAGGAACTTAACTAGATGTTTGGTGAGCACTTTAAACCCCCAGGTGCTTCTCAGAAGTTTATAACGTAGAGCCGTGAAAATAAAAAATCGCATTTTTTCTACAAAAATGATCTTTTTGCCCCAAAATTTTTATTTTCCCAAGGGTAACAGGAGAAATTAGACCACAAAAGTTGTTGTGCAATTTCTCCTGAGTACATCGATACCCCATATGTGGGGGTAAACCACTGTTTGGGCACACTGCAGAGCTTGGAAGAGAAGGAGTGCCGTTTTACTTTTTCGATGTAGAATTGGCTGGAATTGAGATCGGACGCCATGTCGCGTTTGTAGAGCCCCTGATGTGCCTAAACAGTGGAATCCCCCCACAAGTGACCCCATTTTGGAAACTAGACCCCTTAAGGAACTTATCTAGATGTGTGGTGAGCACCTTAAAGCCCCAGGTGCTTCACGGAGGTTTATAGCATAGAGCCGTGAAAATAAAAAGTCGCATTTTTTCTACAAAAATGATCTTTTTGCCCCAAAATTTTTATTTTGACAAGGGTAACAGGAGAAATTAGACCACAAAAGTTGTTGTGCAATTGCTCCTGAGTATGGCGATTCCCCATATGTGGGGGTAAACCACTGTTTGGGCACACCGCAGAGCTTGGAAGAGAAGGAGTGCCGTTTTACTTTTTCAATGTAGAATTGGCTGGAATTGAGATCGGACACCATGTCGCGTTTGGAGAGCCCCTGATGTACCTAAACAGTAGAAACCCCCCACAAGTGACCCCATTTTGGAAACTAGACCACTTAAGGAACTTATCTAGATGTGTGGTGAGCACTTTAAACCCCCAAGTGCTTCACAGAAATTTATAAAGTAGAGCCGTGAAAATAAAAAATCCTTTTTTTTTTCCTCAAAATGATTTTTTAGCCTGCAATTTTTTATTTTCTCAAGGGTAACAGGAGAAATTGGACCCCAAAGTTTATTGTGCAATTTATGCTGAGTAGGCTGATACCCCATATGTTGGGGTAAACTACTGTTTGGGCGCATGGCAGAGCTCGGAAGGGAAGGAGCGCTGTTTTGGAATGCAGACTGATAGAATGGTCTGCGGGCGTTATGTTGCGTTTGCAGAGTCCTTGATGTACCTAAACAGTAGAAACCCCCCACAATTGACCCCATTTTGGAAACTAGACCCCCCAAGGAACTTATCTAGATGTGTGGTGAGAACTTTGAATGCCCAAGTGCTTCACAGAAGTTTATAATGCAGAGTCGTGAAATAAAAAAATATTTTTTTTTTCCACAAAAAAGATTTTTTAGCCCCCAAGTTTTTATTTTCACAAGGGTACAAGAGAAATTAGACCCCAATGTTTGTTGTCCAATTTGTCCTGAGTACACTGATACCACATGTGTGGGGGGGACCACTGTTTCGGTGCACGGCAGAGCTCGGAATGGAAGGAACGCCGTTTTGGAATGCAGACTTTGATAGAATGGTCTGGGTGCATTATGTTGCGTTTCCAGAGCCCCCGATGTACCTAAACAGTAGAAACCACCCACAAGTGACCCCATTTTGGAAACTAGACCCCCCAAGGAACTTATCTAGATGTGTGGAGAGAACTTTGAATGCCCAAGTGCTTCACAGAAGTTTATAATGCAGAGTCGTGAAAATAAAAAAACAATTTTTTTTCCACAAAAAAGATTTTTGAGCCCCCAAGTTTTATTTTGACAAGGGTAACAAGAGAAATTGGACCCCAAAAGTTGTTGTCGAATTTGTGCTGAGTACACTGATACCCCATGTGTGGTGGGGACCACTGTTTGAGCGCATGGCAGAAATCGGAAGGGAAGGAATCCCATTTTGGAATGCAGACTTTGATAGAATGGTCTGCGGGCATTATGTTGCGTTTGCAGAGACCCTGATGTACCTAAACAGTAGAAACCCCCCACAAGTGACCCCATTTTGGAAACTAGAGCCCCCAAGGAACTTATCTAGATGTGTGGTGAGAACTTTGAATGCCCAAGTGCTTCACAGACGTTTATAAAGCAGAGTTGTGAAAATAAAAAATATTTTTTTTTCCACAAAAAAGATTTTTTAGCCCCCAAGTTTTTATTTTCACAAGGGTAACAGGAGAAATTAAACCCCAAAAGTTGTTGTCCAATTTATCCCGAGTGCGCTGATACCCCATTTGTGGGGGTAAACCACTTTTTGGGTGCACAGCAGAGCTCGGAAGGGAGGGAGCACCATTTGACTTTTTGAGCGCAAAATTGGCTGTGGCGTTTAGAGACCCCCTGATGTACCTAAACAGTGGAAACCCCCCAAATCTAACTCCAACCCTAACCCCAACACACCCCTAAGGCTTCTTTCACACTTCAGTTGTTTGGCGTCAGTCAGCTCCGACATAGTGACGGATCGACGGATCCGTCACAATTGTTGAGAAAACGGTTCTAACGGATCCGTTTTTTTGACGGATCCGTTACTTGGGGGTTGTCTGGGAAAAGTATCTACTTTTTGGAGCATGCGCAATTGAAAAAGCGGATTGGGGTGACGGATCCGCCGAAATGACGGTAACGACGGATCCGTCTCCCATAGGTGGCCATTCTATGGAATGACGAACGCGACTGATCCGTCGCGAACCGCCATTTTGGCGCAAACAAAAAATGTTACAATGGCCGTCAATGTCTAGATAACGTCCGCCAAATCTCGACGGATCAGTCACATGGCGGATGGAAAGGACGACCATCCGCCACAATCCGTCGCTAATGCATGTCTATGGGAAAATAGCGGAACCGCCCCCAAAAAATGGCGGATAAGCTATTTGACGAAAGTGGCAGTTTCAGACTGACGCCAAAAGACTGAAGTGTGAAAGAATTCCATCAGACCAAAAATCATTGTATAAAAATTATATTTTTATTTTCAAATTAATTACAATCACAGGAAAATATGAACAAAATATATGAAAGTTTATTTATTAAAAATATTTAAAAGCAATATCCAACAAATATTTTTATTAAGAATATAAAATGTATAATAAATGATTTCAATATAATACAACTCCTCCTATCGAAGTTTTCTAGGGATTAAGAAAATATAAAATCCCGTATGTGCAGGACCGGCAAACCCAAACTGATCAGTATAAAAATTAAATAAATATAGTGCAGCAAATAATATTTTAGTAATATATATATATATACACTCACCGGCCACTTTATTAGGTACACCATGCTAGTAACGGGTTGGACCCCCTTTTGCCTTCAGAACTGCCTCAATTCTTCGTGGCATAGATTCAACAAGGTGCTGGAAGCATTCCTCAGAGATTTTGGTCCATATTGACATGATGGCATCACACAGTTGCCGCAGATTTGTCGGCTGCACATCCCAAAGATGCTCCATTCAAGGCAGGATGGATCCATGCTTTCATGTTGTTTACGCCAAATTCTGACCCTACCATCCGAATGTCGCAGCAGAAATCGAGACTCATCAGACCAAGCAACGTTTTTCCAATCTTCTACTGTCCAATTTCGATGAGCTTGTACAAATTGTAGCCTCAGTTTCCTGTTCTTAGCTGAAAGGAGTGGTACCCGGTGTGGTCTTCTGCTGCTGTAGCCCATCTGCCTCAAAGTTTGACGCACTGTGCGTTCAGAGATGCTCTTAGGCCTACCTTGGTTGTAACGGGTGGCGATTTGAGTCACTGTTGCCTTTCTATCAGCTCGAACCAGTCTGCCCATTCTCCTCTGACCTCTGGCATCAACAAGGCATTTCCGCCCACAGAACTGCCGCTCACTGGATTTTTTTTCTTTTTCGGACCATTCTCTGTAAACCCTAGAGATGGTTGTGCGTGAAAATCCCAGTAGATCAGCAGTTTCTGAAATACTCAGACCAGCCCTTCTGGCACCAACAACCATGCCACGTTCAAAGGCACTCAAATCACCTTTCTTCCCCATACTGATGCTCGGTTTGAACTGCAGGAGATTGTCTTGACCATGTCTACGTGCCTAAATGCACTGAGTTGCCGCCATGTGATTGGCTGATTAGAAATTAAGTGTTAACAAGAAGTTGGACAGGTGTACCTAATAAAGTGGCCAGTGAGTGTATATATATATATATATATATATATATATATATATATATATGCAATAAAAATAATACGTGATTTTGTTAGGACTCCCTGATGAAGCAGTGAGCGAAACGGCGTTGGAGTGGTGTGTGCGGGGCAGTGGCATCCCTAACTGGTCAGTACTAACAAAATAACTTTTTACATTTGGGCGCACATTTAGCAGCACTGTGATTGAGTAATATAATATATATTTAATTAGGTTGTGAATTCATGCACATTGTTTTCGTGGTCACACTCATTTAATATATATGTTTTGTAAGCAATTTGATTTCATTGCACTATTGCACTTTATTATAAATTGAATATTTGATTGCTGCACACAAATTGAGTGTGTGTGTATGAGGATATACACACATATTATTCACTTATTCATTTGATTTATTTTATCACATATTATTTTTATTGCATATATATATATATATATATATATATATATATATATATATATATATATATATATATATATATTACTAAAATATTATTTGCTGCACTATATTTATTTAATTTTTATACTGATCAGTTTGGGTTTGCCGGTCCTGCACATACGGGATTTTATATTTTCTTAATCCCTAGAAAACCTCGATTGGAGGAGTTGTATTATATTGAAATTATTTATTATACATTTTATATTCTTAATAAAAATATTTGTTGGATATTGCTTTTAAATATTTTTAATAAATAAACTTTCATATATTTTGGTCATGTTTTCCTGTGATTGTAATTAATTTTAAAATAAAAATATAATTTTTATACAATGATTTTTGGTCTGATGGAATTTTTTAAGGGTTAATTTTTATAGTGGTTTTCCTCAGTTTATATAAATTGTATTTCTGGTATCTCTTTCTATATAGGTCTTTGTTTGAAGTGTGAAAGAGGCCTAACCCTAATGCCAACCCGATCCATAATCCTAAACACAACCCTAAGGATAATCGCAACCCTAACCTCAAAACAACCATAACCCTAATCAGAATCCTAAATCCAACACACCCCTAATCCTAATCTCAACCCTAACCTCAAACCTAACCCTAATCCCAATACACCCCTCATCTCAACCCTAACCTTAACCCTAATCCCAAACCTAACCCTAATTCCAAACGTAACCCTAATGCCAACCCTAATCCAAACCCTAATCCCGCGCTGTGGTTTAAGTACCCTTAGCGGCCGCCGTTAAAAGGCGTATCGGCAGTCGTTAAGGGGTTAAAAGATGAGAAGAGCCATGGAGTGTCGCATGATCAGGAATACATGGGATAGCCAAACAGTATATAGATGGTTAAATATACTGGAAAGAGAGAGCTGATGGCACTAAAGATAAATCTGGGTGGATGATAACAATACTTTCCTAACAAGATAACCCTCGAAGACGCCAACGTGAAATGTGCGTTGGGATTTGCTGTACCCCATTTCCAAGTAACACATGATACACTTTGTATTTATATGCCGATGGGTTTGTTTACATTAGAAACTACATCTTGAGCCTGATGGGGTGGTCATGTGACTGTTACAGTGCCTTTACTTTGTTTAGGACTTCTCTTTGTGAAATTGAGAATTTTATATGTAGCCTTCTATGAATGTCACTATTATTTGCCTCTTAACTGTGATATTTTTTTCATTCCTGTAACATACCATCTTGTTAGGAAAGTAATGTAATGTTTGGAGGGAGGCGGGCTCTTGTGTTACCGGCGGGAGCTCTGTACCTTGTATTACATGCGGGAGCTCTGTATCTTCTATTACATAAAGGAGCTCTGAATCTTGTATTACATACAGGAGCTCTGTATCTTGTATTACATGCGAGAGCTCTATATCTTCTATTTCATAGAGGAGCTCTGTATCTTCTATTACATAAAGGAGCTCTGAATCTTGTATTACATACAGGAGCTCTGTATCTTGTATTACATGCGAGAGCTCTATATCTTCTATTTCATAGAGGAGCTCTGTATCTTGAATTACATGCGGGAGCTCTGTATCTTGTATTACATGTGGGAGCTCTGTATCTTGTATTACATGTGGGAGCTCTGTATCTTGTATTACATGCAAGAGCTCTGTATTTCCTATTTCATATAGGAGCTCTGTATCTTGAATTACATGCTGGAGCTCTGTATCTTGTACTACATACGGGAGCTCTGAATCTTGTATTATATGTGGGAGCACTGTATCTTGTATTACATGTGGGAGCTCTCTATCTTGTATTATACACTGTGTTCCAAATTATTATGCACAAAGAGTTTAGGAGTGATAAGGTTAGAATTTTTTTGTTTGTCATTTAAACTCATTGATGGTGATGTGTGTCAGGGCTCTTTATATCACTGAAAGCAATTGCAGATACCTGTGCAAATTAGTTTGGCAGGTGTGTCCAAATAAAGGCAAGACTACTTAAGAAGGCTGTTCCACATTATTAAGCAGCCTACATTTTTTGCCAAAATGGGAAAGAAAAAGGATGTGTCAGCTGCTGAGAAGCAACAAATTGTGGAGTATTTTGGTCAAGGCATGACTACAATCAACATTGCCAAGACACTTCATCGTGATCATTGCACAATCAAGAAGTATGTAGCTGATTCCCAGCACACACGTGTGCGTGCTGATAAGGAAAAATTGAGGACTCTTTCCAACAGGCAATTGCGTAAGGTTAAAAGAGCAGCTGCAAAAATGAATTGTCATAGCAGCAGACAAGTTTTTGAAGCTGCTGGTGCCTCCAACGTCCCCAGAACAACAAGATGCAGGGTCCTTCAGAGGTTTGCAGCTGTGCGTAAGCCATCCTGTCGACCACCTCTATCCACTGCACACAAGCAGAAACGGCTCCAGTGGGCCAAACGATACATGAAGACTGACTTCCAAACTGTTTTGTTCACCGAAGAGTGCCGTGCAACGCTCGAGGGTCCAGATGGATGGAGTGGAGGATGGCTGGTTGATGGATACCCCATGAAAACACGTCTAAGGCACCAAAAAGTAGGAGGTGGAGTAATGTTTTGGGCTGGAATCATGGGGAGAGAGATTGTCGGCCCCTTTATGATCCCTGAAGGGGTAAAGATGAACTCCATAATCTATGTGGAGTTTCTAAAACAACACTTCCTGCCATGGTTCAAGAGGAAGAACCGTGCTTTCTGCAGCAAGATCATTTTCATGCATGATAATGCACCGTCTCATGCTGCAAAAAACACATCTGCATCTCTGGCTGCTATGGGCATAAAAGAGGACAAACTTATGGTGTGGCCACCATCTTCCCCTGACCTCAACCCCATTGAGAACCTCTGGAGCATCATCAAAAGGAGTGTCTATGATGGCGGGAGGCAGTTCACATCTAAGCAACAGCTCTGGGAGGGTATTCTGCCCACATGCAAAACAATTAAAGCAGAAACCATCCAAAAACTGACAAATTCAATGGACGAGAGAGTTCAGAAGCTTCTTTCGAACCAGGGGTCCTATGTGCATATGTAACATCACCTAGAATAAAGTTTTCACTTGAAAACTGTTTGATTTCATTTTGTAATAAGCTGATAATGCTTATAACTTCACAATTGACCATTTCTTTGTTCAAAATAAAAAAAAGGTTGAAAACTCTGCTGTGCATAATAATTTGGAACATGCATTATGAGTAGTGTTGAGCGATACTTTCCGATATCGGAAAGTATCGGTATCGGAAAGTATCGGCCGATACCGTCACAGTATCGGAATCCAATCCGATACCGATACCCGATACCAATACAAGTCAATGGGACTCAAGTATCGGACGGTATTCCTGATGGTTCCCAGGGTCTGAAGGAGAGGAAACTCTCCTTCAGGCCCTGGGAACCATATAAATGTGTAAAATAAAGAATTAAAATAAAAAATATCGCTATACTCACCTGTCCGACGCAGCCGGGACTTCAGCGAGGGAACCGGCAGCGTTGTTAGTTTAAAATTCGCGCTATTACTTGGTTACGTGAATTCCCGGCTTGTGATTGGTCAGGTCGGCCATGTTGCCGGGACGCGGACCAATCACAGCAAGCCGTGACGAAATTACGTCACGGCTTGCTGTGATTGGTCCGCGTCCCGGCAATATGGCCGCCCTGACCAATCACAAGCCGTGACGTCACGGGAGGCTGGACACGCGCTCATTTTAAAATGGGCGCGTGTCCAGCCTCCCGTGACGTCACGGCTTGTGATTGGTTGCGCCGCGATCAACCAATCACAAGCCGGGAGGCTGGACGCGCTCATTTTGAAATGGGCGCGTGTCCAGCCTCCCGTGACGTCACGGCTTGTGATTGGTTGCGCCGCGATCAACCAATCACAAGCCGGGAGGCTGGACGCGCTCATTTTGAAATGGGCGCGTGTCCAGCCTCCCGGCTTGTGATTGGTTGACCGCGACGCAACCAATCACAAGCCGTGACGTCACGGGAGGCTGGATACGCGCCCTTTTTAAAATGAGCGCGTTTCCAGCCTCCCGTGACGTCACGGCTTGTGATTGGTTAATGGCGGCCATGTTGCCGGGACGCGGACCAATCACAGCAAGCCGTGACGTATTTTCGTCACGGCTTGCTGTGATTGGTCCGCGGCCCGGCAACATGGCCGCCCTGACCAATCACAAGCCGGGACTTCGCGTAACCATGTAAAAGCGGGAATTTTAAACAAACAACGCTGCCGGTTCCTGCGCTGAGGTCCCGGCTGCGTCGGACAGGTGAGTATAGCGATATTTTTTATTTTAATTCTCTATTTTACACATTTTAACATTAATGTTGTTCCGATACCCGATACCCGATACCACAAGAGTATCGGAATCCCGGTATCGGAATTCCGATACAGCAAGTATCGGCCGATACCCGATACTTGCAGCATCGGAATGCTCAACACTAATTATGAGTGTTTATTTTTTTTTTTAAAGATACTGTTTTCATAGGCAGTTTGTTCCAAAACATTGCAATTATACTAGAATAGTAGATGACTGGAAAATAACAATTTCATGTGGGAGCTCTGTGTCTTGTATTACATACGGGAGCTCTGTATCTTGTATTACATGCGGGAGCTCTGTATCTTGTATTACATGCGGGAGCTCTGTATTTTGTATTATATGCGGGAGCTCTGTATCTTGTATTACATGTGGGAGCTCTATATCTTCTATTACATGTGGGAGCTCAGTATCTTGTATTACATGTGGGAGCTCTGTAGCTTGTATTACATATGGGAGCTCTATATCTTGTATTTCATGTGGGAGCTCTGTGTCTTGTATTACATGTGGGAGCTCTGTATCTTCTGTTACATGTGGGAGCTCTGTATCTTGTATTACATTCAGGTTCTCTGTACCTTGTATTACATATGGGAGCTCTCTTTCTTGTATTACATGTGGGAGCTCTATATCTTTTATTACATATGGGAGCTCTATATCTTGTATTTCATGTGGGAGCTCAGTGTCTTGTATTACATACGGGAGCTCTGTATCTTGTATTACATGTGGGAGCTCTGTATCTTGTATTATATGTGGGAGCTCTTTATCTTGTATTACATGTGGGAGCTCTGAATCTTGTATTATCTGTGCGAGCTCTGTATCTTGTATTATATGTGGGAGCTCTGTATCTTGTATTACATGCGTGAGCTCTGAATCTTGTATTATATGTGAGAGCTCTGTATCTTGTATTATATGCGGGAGCTCTGTATCTTGTATTACATGTGGGAGCTCTATTAAACATATAGAAATAGCTGGCGCACTATAATGTCCAAAAATGAATAGCTAATGGGGGTGCATAACGTGGCTAGTAGACAAGCAATAGTAATAGAAGAAAAGAAAGCCACTATGATATATGCACACCACCAAATATAAAGTGAATCAAACAAGCTTTATTGATAACATATAAAAACAATTAAAAACATGTAAACAAAGCTCCCTCCGTGTATATGCTCCCAAAACTACTCAGTACACCACACACCTTCCATATGATGATGGAGGACATATATCCAATATAACACTTGGCCAATAGTGTATACACAATTTAGTAGTCACTGGCAAGTCCGCCACATAATACCCCAAAAACACAATAACAGAGTAATATCAGACTGCCACATGAGAGCCCCGAACTATGATATTCCCCCAAAGGTACATATATATAGGGCACAAGATACTGCGGCAAATAGTGGCTCCAGATGGATAGGAAGGAAAAGATTTCACCCTCCAAGCACACTTAGTCACCTGTGCTAAAAATGAAGAGGGATCATGCAGCGGTCATCAAAAAAAATGCTAATCAAAGTAGAGGACTGACAGCCATCCTGAAAATAGCCAGGACCGAGCACCCAGGGAGCATGGAGTAACGGAGGGAGAGCCCAACGCGTGTCGCTGTTAAACACAGCTTCGTCAGGGGAAGTAGGCTCAAGAAAAATCAATAGCGCTTCTATATACCTGATATGATGAGATAAATCACAGTCCGGTGTGTAGCTAGTCGCGGTGGAAGCGCCAGAGACAGCGGCAGGAGGGAACTAGCACCAGATCAGATGCGCATGCGCCGGCCAACCAGACCGACGGAGCGCTCAAGGACCAAAATAGGAAAAAGCGGCAGAGCAATGCTACAGCGCGTGCGCGGCTCCCGGGAGCAGGCAATGTGACAGTCAAACATGCACGACTGGCACATTGCTGAAGGGGAACCAAACTCAGACAATAAATATCGGAAAGTATCACATATATATCTAATGGAAACATGAGGCTGCATAATAAATGAAAATAGCATGACGCCCATTGAAAGACGTCACCATGTGAACACTATGGAAGGCATATGTGCCAGTCGTGCATGTTTGACTGTCACATTGCCTGCTCCCGGGAGCCGCGCACACGCTGTAGCATTGCTCTGCCGCTTTTTCCTATTTTGGTCCTTCAGCGCTCCGTCGGTCTGGTTGACCGGCGCATGCGCATCTGATCTGGTGCTAGTTCCCTCCTGCCGCTGTCTCTGGCGCTTCCACCGCGACTAGCTACACACCAGAATGTGATTTATCTCATCATATCAGGTATATAGAAGCGCTATTGATTTTTCTTGAGCCTACTTCCCCTGACGAAGCTGTTTAACAGCGACACGCGTTGGGCTCTCCCTCCGTTACTCCATGCTCCCTGGGTGCTCGGTCCTGGCTATTTTCAGGATGGCTGTCAGTCCTCTACTTTGATTAGCATTTTTTTTGATGACCGCTGCATGATCCCTCTTCATTTTTAGCACAGGTGACTAAGTGTGCTTGGAGGGTGAAATCTTTTCCTTCCTATCAATCTGGAGCCACTATTTGCCGCAGTATCTTGTGCCCTATATATATGTACCTTTGGGGGAATATCATAGTTCGGGGCTCTCATGTGGCAGTCTGATATTACTCTGTTATTGTGTTTTTTGGGTATTATGTGGCGGACTTGCCAGTGACTACTAAATTGTGTATACACTATTGGCCAAGTGTTATATTGGGTGTATGTCCTCCATCATCATATGGAAGGTGTGTGGTGTACTGAGTAGTTTTGGGAGCATATACACGGAGGGAGCTTTGTTTACACGTTTTTAATTGTTTTTATATGTTATCAATAAAGCTTGTTTGATTCACTTTATATTTGGTGGTGTGCATATATCATAGTGGCTTTCTTTTCTTCTATTACTATTGCTTGTCTACTAGCCACGTTATGCACCCCCATTAGCTATTCATTTATGGACATTATAGTGCGCCAGCTATTTCTATATTTTTAATGAAGCTCTTCTAAACACCTAGTGGTGTTTAATTCTCGTGTCTGGCAGCACACAGCTTACGTTAGCTGGTACATATTGCTTGTGGAAATTATTGATTTTCCTAACGGTTCGGTGTGGTTATGGATTGGGAGGCCAGAGAGGCGGCGTGGAGGGCCTCGGCATCTACAGCATTTGGTGAGACCAATAATCAGGGTCCTGATTTAGACTTTACTCGGGTCTCTGCGGACCTTATGGCAGCGAAAAAACATGGTATTAAACTTTTGTGGAATATTCGGTGTTTAGAGGAATATTTGAAACTCAATTTAGTTCCTCGAGGTTTGAGGATATCCATTTTTCCAGCGTGGGAACCCTCCATGGCTTTCCGTACTACATGGGAGGGGGAGTTGCTCCAGTGCTCACAGATTCTAATGAATATGCTTATAACACATGATAAAGAGCTTTTGGCACAGGTGAGGACGGAAATTAAGGACTTGGAAAATAGACTCCATAAATTTGATGATGCATCACAGGTGTGGCCATTTATGGTCAGACTTAAGGAAGGATTGGATAGATATGATCAAGAGATCATGGATAAAAAAAGATCCAAATTTTTAAGGGATAAACTGGACTTTGATCAACAAACTATGTACAAATGGAGACATCAGGGCAATCGGCGTCGGGGGACAAATACTAGACAAGGTCCCGTCAGTTCTTCACAGAATGCTCCCGTAACGGATGGTTCGGCATCAAGTGATTTTTTATCATCCGCGGAAAGCGGGTCAGAACTAGGACTCGGACCAGGAGAGGACGCGGGAAACACAGGTCTCTTTACCCGGGTCACCAGAAGCAGGGGCTACAGGCCTGCATACCAGAACAGACGGAAACAACATCGCAAGTGATGACATCATCAATCTCGGATGTGGGTGAGTGTATCGCTGATAATATACATAATACACTACAGATTATTAACTTGTCCCAGCATCAACTGACGTCTACAGAAATTTCGGTCTTAAGTAGGGGTTTAACATTTTCACTAGTGTTGAGCGATACCGTCCGATACTTGAAAGTATCGGTATCGGAAAGTATCGGCCGATACCGGCAAAGTATCGGATCCAATCCGATACCGATACCCGATACCAATACAAGTCAATGGGACTCATGTATCGGATGGTATTCCTGATGGTTCCCAGGGTCTGAAGGAGAGGAAACTCTCCTTCAGGCCCTGGGAACCATATTAATGTGTAAAATAAAGAATTAAAATAAAAAATATTGCTATACTCACCTCTCCGACGCAGCCTGCACCTTACCGAGGGAAGCGGCAGCGTTCTTTGTTTAAAATTCGCGCTTTTCTTTCCTTACGTGAAGTCCCGGCTTTGTGATTGGTTGCGTCGCAGTCACATGGGCGACGCAACCAATCACAGCAAGCCGTGACGTAATTTCAGGTCCTCAAGGATTTTAAAATTACGTCCCGGCGTTGTGATTGGTTGCGTCGCAGTCACATGGGCGACGCAACCAATCACAAGCCGTGACGTCACGGGAGGCTGGACACGCGCGCATTTTAAAATGCGCGCTTGTCCAGCCTCCCGTGACGTCCCGGCTTGTGATTGGTTGCTTCGCGGTCAACCAATCACAAGCCGGGAGGCTGGACACGCGCGCATTTTAAAATGCGTGCTTGTCCAGCCTCCCGTGACGTCCCGGCTTGTGATTGGTTGCTTCGCGGTCAACCAATCACAAGCCGGGAGGCTGGACAATGCGCGCATTTTAAAATGTCTGTAGCCAGCTTCCCTCTCCCATAGAGGCACAATTGCTTACAGCTGCAGTAACAGCATTTCGTAGAGCGTCACTTCACTGCAGAGTAGAACGCAGACCAAACAGGACGCTTATAATCCATGGGCAGTCCGGAAGTAAAAAAGGGTTGTCCATGTTTGAGGACTTTCTTTTTTTTTTACGTAAATGCATGTTTGCATTTTGGCTTTTTAAAATGCGCGCATGTCCAGCCTCCCGGCTTGTGATTGGTTGATCGCGACGCAACCAATCACAAGCCGGGACGTCACGGGAGGCTGGACAAGCGCGCATTTTAAAATGCGCGCGTGTCCAGCCTCCCGTGACGTCACGGCTTGTGATTGGTTGCGTCGCCCATGTGACTGCGACGCAACCAATCACAAAGCCGGGACGTAATTTTAAAATCCTTAAGGACCTGAAATTACGTCACGGCTTGCTGTGATTGGTTGCGTCGCCCATGTGACTGCGACGCAACCAATCACAACGCCGGGACGTAATTTTAAAATCCTTGAGGACCTGAAATTACGTCACGGCTTGCTGTGATTGGTTGCGTCGCCCATGTGACTGCGACGCAACCAATCACAAAGCCGGGACTTCACGTAAGGAAAGAAAAGCGCAAATTTTAAACAAAGAACGCTGCCGCTTCCCTCGGTAAGGTGCAGGCTGCGTCGGAGAGGTGAGTATAGCAATATTTTTTATTTTAATTCTCTCTTTTACACATTTTTACATTAATGTTGTTTCGATACCGATACCCGATACCACAAAAGTATCGGAATCCCGGTATCGGAATTCCGATACCGCAAGTATCGGCCGATACCCGATACTTGCGGTATCGGAATGCTCAACACTAATTTTCACCTGTACAACAAACGGACAAGTTCACGCTGATAAAGGATCTGTTTTTATTTTGTAGAAAAATTGTTCTACAGGTCTTACACCATCAACCACAGGTCATGTCATCTTTGGAACAAACGGAGCAAAGAGTCTTTCAAGACCTTATGGATGTTCTTCAGGAGGGTGATTCGACCACAGGTAGGCCTACATTTCCTCACAAAAACAAGTCTACTATCTCCCCATCCTTCTCTACTGTACCTGCCGTTAAGATCTTTTTTGAATTGGCAAAACAGGACATTGAAGCGTTACCATCTAGAACATGTCCCACGCCTAATCTAACATTTCATGAGCAACGGGCTCTAGCTAGTTTACGATCAAACAACAAGTTCCTTATTAGGGAAGCAGACAAGGGGGGCAATGTTGTGTTGTGGCCCCACGACATGTACCTTGAAGAGGCGCATAGACAGCTGGATAATCAACGCTTTTATCAGAGACTTCCCTCCAATCCTACGGACATTTTTGCAATCAAAATGAGAACTTTGCTAGATAGAGCTTTTGAGCTCGGTATTATTAGTGCCAGTGAGCGTAACTTTATTTGGGTAGAAGAACCAATCACATCGACGTTCTATATGCTACCCAAAGTTCACAAAAGCTTAACAAAACCTCCAGGCCGGCCGATTGTATCTAGCATTGGCAGCCTGTTTGAGAAGGCATGTACGTATATCGACTTTTTTCTTCAGCCTCTTGTGTTGGGACTACCCTCATATATCAGGGATTCCTCACACTTCATTAGTACCTACAAAGGAATCACTTTGTCTCCAGGTGAAATTATGGTCACATGTGACGTTGAGAGTCTTTACTCAAACATCAACCATGATGATGGTTTACAGGCAGTGATGTTTTTTCTAGATCAACAGTCAAACTCAGACAGAATGCATGACTCTTTCATTGTTGATTTATTGGATTTTGCTCTGAGACATAATTTTTTCTTATTTGACAGGACTTTCTTTCTTCAAACATCTGGCGTAGCGATGGGGGCACGTTGTGCCCCAGCTTTCGCAAATCTGTTTTTAGGGTGGTGGGAGGCCACGGTCGTCTATGTCTCCGACCTTTTCAACAACAAGGTACGCCATTGGTCGCGATTCATAGACGACGTTTTCTTTATCTGGTCAGGCTCTCCAGAGGAGTGTCTTGAATTTTTGGATTCTCTCAATCAGAATGCCATTAATATTTTTTTGACTCACCAATCCTCTTCTGTTGCAGTTCACTTTCTAGACCTTGAGGTCAAATGTCAGGATTGCACTCTGTCTACCTGTCTGTTCCGAAAACCAACAGCGGTCAACAGTCTATTGGAATACCGCAGTTTTCACCCTGGACACACAAGGGATGGAATTCCTAGAGGCCAATTCCTCAGGACAAGACGAAATTGTACAAGTGATGAGGATTTCCGGAGGGAGGCACAGGACCTCACAGAAAGATTCAAAATGAGAAATTATCCTAAGAAGTGTATATCTCGGGCGTACAAGGGAGCTAAGTCACATTCACAGGATGCTCTACTTGTCCCTAAAAAGAAAAAAGTGGACACTTTTGCACGCTTCATCACAGGGTATCATACCCAATGGGCTCAGGTAAGGAATATCCTTAATAACCACTGGAGAATATTGACCACCGACACACAAACAGCGCAGGTCATTAGCCCACGACCCTTGGTGACAGCTAGGAGGGCCCCAAATTTCAGGGATATGCTCATGAGGAGCCATTACACTAGGCCTACCACTAGACTCAACCGTGGTATCGTACTCAGAGGTTCTTTTCCATGTGGAGAATGTACGGTATGTCCTCACATGCACCCCACCCGTGACAGCTTCATCAATCCGACTGATCAAAAGGCACACAAATTAAAATCTTATATCAATTGCAAAACTTCCAATGTCATTTATGCCATCATCTGTCCTTGCCCTCGTGTGTATGTAGGTCAAACCTCGCAAGGGTTACGCCGGAGGATACAGGGGCACTTTTCCACGATTAATACAGCAGCAGCTGACAAGCGAAAAGGTAAAACTTTAACTACAGTGGCAGCCCATTATCTTATCCACCACGCTGGGAGTCACATGGACACGAGGGTGGTTGGACTGGAACATTAGGCAGGCAGGGGAGGATCTTTACGGACCAAACTATTGCAGGTGGAGTCCCGTTGGATCTACCTACTTCGTTCTATGGTGCCCCATGGAATTAACGAAGATCTTTTGTTCACAGGTTTTCTAGGATAGACGGGATCTTTTCATACGGACTGACAACAGGACCTTGTCTAGTGAAAACGACATTTATATCCAGTGGATTTGGACAATATATGGCTGTATATTGGCTTGCCTGCTCTATGAAGAACTGGCCTGCTGTGTCAAACTTTTCCATCTATAGTTCTCGGATTACAGCACAAGGACGACCCTTGGATATGAACAGAGAAAGTGTTTGGTTCCTCTTCTGGTCATCTATGACCATGTACAAATGAATGTATTGTCAATATGTTTTTCAACTAAGTATATGTACACGTGTCTAAACATTCTATTCATGTCCATATAGCATGTAGTGGGTTATATTTATATTTGTGTACATCTTACTAATCATGCTATTTCCTTCTAGGTCACTGGGGGGCTTTTGTGCCTCTTGCCTTTTGCCTTCCATAGTGTTCACATGGTGACGTCTTTCAATGGGCGTCATGCTATTTTCATTTATTATGCAGCCTCATGTTTCCATTAGATATATATGTGATACTTTCCGATATTTATTGTCTGAGTTTGGTTCCCCTTCAGCAATGTGCCAGTCGTGCATGTTTGACTGTCACATTGCCTGCTCCCGGGAGCCGCGCACGCGCTGTAGCATTGCTCTGCCGCTTTTTCCTATTTTGGTCCTTGAGCGCTCCGTCGGTCTGGTTGGCCGGCGCATGCGCATCTGATCTGGTGCTAGTTCCCTCCTGCCGCTGTCTCTGGCGCTTCCACCGCGACTAGCTACACACCGGACTGTGATTTATCTCATCATATCAGGTATATAGAAGCACTATTGATTTTTCTTGAGCCTACTTCCCCTGACGAAGCTGTGTTTAACAGCGACACGCGTTGGGCTCTCCCTCCGTTACTCCATGCTCCCTGGGTGCTCGGTCCTGGCTATTTTCAGGATGGCTGTCAGTCCTCTACTTTGATTAGCATTTTTTTTGATGACCGCTGCATGATCCCTCTTCATTTTTAGCACAGGTGACTAAGTGTGCTTGGAGGGTGAAATCTTTTCCTTCCTATCCATCTGGAGCCACTATTTGCCGCAGTATCTTGTGCCCTATATATATGTACCTTTGGGGGAATATCATAGTTCGGGGCTCTCATGTGGCAGTCTGATATTACTCTGTTATTGTGTTTTTGGGGTATTATGTGGCGGACTTGCCAGTGACTACTAAATTGTGTATACACTATTGGCCAAGTGTTATATTGGATATATGTCCTCCATCATCATATGGAAGGTGTGTGGTGTACTGAGTAGTTTTGGGAGCATATACACGGAGGGAGCTTTGTTTACATGTTTTTAATTGTTTTTATATGTTATCAATAAAGCTTGTTTGATTCACTTTATATTTGGTGGTGTGCATATATCATAGTGGCTTTCTTTTCTTCTATTACTATTACATGTGGGAGCTATGTATCTTGTATTACATGTGGGAGCTCTGTATCTTGTATTATATGCAGAAGCTCTTTATCTTGTATTACATGCGGGAGCTCTGTATCTTGTATTACATGCAGGAGCTCTGAATCTTGTATTACATGTGGGAGCTCAGTATCTTGTATTTCATGTGGGAGCTCTGTGTCTTGTATTACATACGGGAGCTCTGTATCTTGTATTATATGAAGGAGCTCTGTATCTTGTATTACATGTGGGAGCTCTATATCTTCTATTATATGTGGGAGCTCAGTATCTTGTATTACATGTGGGAGCTCTGTATCTTGTATTACATATGGGAGCTCTATATCTTGTATTTCATGTGGGAGCTCTGTGTCTTGTATTACATACGGGAGCTCTGTATCTTGTATTATATGTGAGAGCTCTGTATCTTGTATTATATGCGGCAGCTTTGTATCTTGTATTACATGTGGGAGCTCTGTATCTTGTATTACATGCAGGAGCTCTGAATCTTGTATTACATGTGGGAGCTCTGTATCTTGTATTACATATGGGAGCTCTATATCTTGTATTTCATGTGGGAGCTCTGTGTCTTGTATTACATACGGGAGCTCTGTATCTTGTATTATATGTGAGAGCTCTGTATCTTGTATTATATGCGGCAGCTTTGTATCTTGTATTACATGCGGGAGCTCTGTATCTTGTATTACATGCAGGAGCTCTGAATCTTGTATTACATGTGGGAGCACTGTATCTTCTATTACATGTGGGAGCTCAGTATCTTGTATTACATGTGGAAGCTCTGTATCTTGTATTACATATGGGAGCTCTATATCTTGTATTTCATGTGGGAGCTCTGTGTCTTGTATTACATACGGGAGCTCTGTATCTTGTATCACATGCGGGAGCTCTGTATCTTGTATTACATGCGGGAGCTCTGTATCTTGTATTATATGCGGGTGCTCTGTATCTTGTATTACATGTGGGAGCTCTGTATCTTGTATTACATGCAGGAGCTCTGAATCTTGTATTACATGTGGGAGCTCTGTATCTTCCATTACATGTGGGAGCTCTGTATCTTGTAATACATGCGGAGCTCTCTATCTTGTATTACATGTGGAGCTCTGTATCTTGTGTTACATGTGGGAGCTCTATATCTTGTATTACATATGGGAGCTCTGTATCTTGTAATACATGCGGAGCTCTCTATCTTGTATTACATGTGGAGCTCTGTATCTTGTGTTACATGTGGGAGCTCTATATCTTTTATTACATACGGGAGCTCTGTATCTTGTATTACATGTGGGAGCTTTGTATTACATGTGGGAGCTTTGTTTCTTCTATTACATGTGGGAGCTCTGTATCTTGTATTACATGTGGGAGCTCCGTATCTTGTATTACATATGGGAGCTCTCTATCTTGTTTTACATGTGGGAGCTCTGTATCTTGTATTACATAATGGAGCTATGTATCTTGTATTACATGCGGGAGCTTTGTATCTTCTATTACATGCAGGAGTTCTGTATCTTCTATTACGTGAGGGAGCTCTATATCTTTTATTACATACAGGAGCTCTGTATCTTCTATTACATGAGGGAGCTCTGTTTCTTCTATTACATGCGGGAGCTCTGTATGTTCTATTACATGTGGAGCTCTGTATCTTCTATTACATGTGGGAGCCCTTTGGGCAACTTATAGTATTCATATCTGTGGTAAGGTCTGTTATTAGGGAGCTGCCAATTAAATGTCACCTGTGCAAGCTGCACTATTGTGAGTTGCAATGTTATTGAAACATCCAAGTTCTGTGGAAGCGTAAAGAGTTTTTTAGTTAAAAAAAAGTGTTCTACAGTAGTTTGTAAACATGTTAGTGAATACTCCCTAGTAAGGTATATTATCATTTTTTTATTATGGAATTAACCCTTTAAAGGAAACCTGTCCCTAGAATCATGCTCCCTGAACCACAGGCAGCACTAATCGGAGCTGGTTGCGCAATTGTAGCCAGATATGGTGTGCTCCAAAATACTGCAGCATTTTAGAAAAAAACATATTTTGATAAGCTGGTCGAAGAATATAGTCCCTTCTCACTACAGATTACTATGTTAACCTTTTAAAGTTTATTCAAGGACTTATTAAACAATCTAAATGACTTGTTACGTTACCAAGCAAGGATAGCAATGCTGCCTGTATGAGGAACAAGTAACGGGATCTCTGCGTGCAACGCTCAATATCTGGCAGGAATATAATACATCTTAGTAGAAATCCCAGTGCTCGGTAAATCTATCCTTTATTCCTAAAGTCTGCCATGATGCCATTTTACCATCTATTTCTTTAGAGGTAATACTTTCCTGATTGATTTTTTAATACACAGGATTTGGCAGAGCTGACTTGTAATTTGGCACCACTCATTGCTATTACTTGATATGGTGTCCACTGTGGTTTTGCATAAAACTTCAGATAATATTTCTACATTATTTAACTAAGTGAGTCCTCATAATGCACAAGGGACATACTGTATTTGATAAAAAAAGATAAATCTGCTACATCTGTATAAATACCTAAAATGTGGAAATGCAGCAGAACCATGAGCATAATATACTCTAAACAGTACAACATCACTGATACATGCCTACAAAATTAGTAAGTAATACAGAGCTAAGGCTCTGTTCACACTGGCATCATGATTTTCCTTATTATTTAATGGATCCACAATTGTAGACAGGTTTATTTTTCTATGAAATGCCCTGTTACTTCAGAGAAAACATATTTTGAAGACACAGCCTGGGACCATATGAAGATGAGACAAGTCCGGTGTCGCCCAAAGCTGACTTCCCTCGCCTCGCTCCAAGTGGCCTTCATGTCTCTAATCATCCACTAACATAAAAGAAACCTGTCAATCACCTGAAGTATTGCAGGAAAATGCCAGCTGGACAAGTCTCGTCTCTTCCTATAGTCCCCGGCTGGATCTTCAAATTACATTTTCTTTTAGTGTCTCAGAAAAAAAATTCTTGGCTGCAATCATCCAAATGGGCTCTGATTCATGCTGCCAGCAGTTGAAATCAGCTGACAGATTCTTTTTAACCCCTTCCCAACATGTGTCGTATATAGACAGCGCTGCAGAAGCTGCGTTCCCACGAATCACTGTATATGGTGTGATGGTAGCGGGCTCACGCTGAGCACTGCCATGATCAAATCCTAGTGTCAGCTCTATATGAGAGCTGGCACCCTGCAGCAATGCCCACAATCAATGCTAACAGTGATCACAAGTGTTTGATCACTCTGATATCGCTGTCAATAGTGATAGAGACATGGCGGGACATCGCAGGGAGAGAGTACTCCCTCTGTGCTCCCATCAGCACAAAGCGATCACATTGTGCCAATGGTCTACATGGTGATCCCGGGCCTAAAAATGGCCACCTAGGGATGGTGGCCTGCATGCTCTTGCTCGGAGAAAGAGCTGACACACCTTCTCTCTGAGTGAGAGATGCTCATCTAAGGCTCTGCAATGCACAATCGGGTCACTTGAGTGGGAGTTCTGCTCTTATAGTACTTAAGGGCTCCCTATATCGAGTCTGCATGCTATTCTAGGAAAATCTGTGCTCCAGGAAGTTAAAAGTGCTCCATTCCTCCCAAGACTCGTCATATGGCTAAGGAGTACTGTACAGCCTCATATAAGGTATCTTTAAATTCAGTAGAAATTGTGTGACAAATTTTTGGTGCCATTTTTGTCCATTTCACAGTGTGAAAATGTAAAATCTGGGGCTAAAATAGCATTTTGATGGTAAAAATGTAATTTTTTTCACTACCCAATGGTATCAAATTTTGTGACACACCAGTGGTGTAAACATAATCACTGCACCCCTTAATGAATTTATAGTGGTTTGTAAAATTGTATTGGTGTACTCTGGAGAAATAGCACAACTGTTTTTGGGGTCCATTTTCTTCTACTACCCTTGTGAAAATAAAAAAATTTGAAGCTAAAATTATATTTTTCTGCAACTTTTTTTTATTATTTCCAATGCTCAACATTATAAACTTCTGTGAAGCACCTGGGGTTCACCAGTCATCTAGATAAATTCCCTGAGGGGTCTAGTTTCCAAAATGGGGTCATCACTTGTGAGGGGTTTCCACTGCTTAGACTCATCACGGGTAGTGTTGAGCGATACCTTCCAATATTTGAAAGTATCGGTATCGGATTGTATCGGCCGATATCCGAAAAATATCGGATATCGCCGATACCGATACCCGATACCAATACAAGTCAATGGGACACAAATATCGGAAGTGATCCTGCATGGTTCCCAGGGTCTGAAGGAGAGGAAACTCTCCTTCAGGCCCTGGGATCCATATTCATGTGTAAAATAAAGAATAAAAATAAAAAATAGGGATATACTCACCCTCGGACGCGCCCTGTTTGTAACCGCTGCAACCGGCAGCCTCCGTTCCTAAGGATGAGCGAGTGAAGGACCTTCGATGACGTCGCGGTCACGTGAGCGGTCACGTGAGCGGTCACGTGAGCGGTTACGCGACCAATCACAAGACTGCGACGTCATTGCAGGTTCTTCACTCGCTCATTCTTAGAAACAGAGGCTGCCGGTTGCAGCGGTTACAACCAGGGCGCGTCCGAGGGTGAGTATATCCCTATTTTTTATTTTTATTCTTTATTTTACACATGAATATGCATCCCGATCCCGATTCCCGATATCGCAAAAATATCGGAACTCGGTATCGGAATTCCGATACCGCAAATATCGACCGATACCCGATACTTGCGGTATCGGAATGCTCAACACTAATCAAGGGCTCTCCAAGTGCGACATGATGCCCGCAGTACATTCATCAAAATCTGCATTCCAAAACATTACCTTTTTGAGCTCTACCGTGTGCCCAAACAGTAGTTTTCCTCCACATGTTGGGCATTTTCATACACAGGAGACATTGCGCAACAAATTGTATGGTACATTTTTTCCTTTTACCTTTGGGAAAATAAAAAAATTGAGGCTAAAAGAACATTTTTGTTGGAAAAATGTGATTTTTTTTTGGCTCAACAAAATAAACTTCTGTGAAGCATCTGGGGTTTCAAGGTGCTCACCACACATCTAGATGCATTCCTTGAGGGGTCTAGTTTCCAAAATGGGGTCACTTGTGAGCAGTTTCCACTGTTTAGGCACATCAAGGGCTCTCCAAACTCGACATGGCATCCTCTTTTTTTTTCAGCAAATTTTGCATTTCAAATTTCAAATGGTGCTCCTTCCTTTCCAAGCCCTGCTGCACACCCAAACAGTGTGAAAAAACTCACAGAAAAGAGCAACATGGGTCCCATATATAGTGATCCAACTGTCAAATTGACTGGATATCTGTACCCAAATACTACAGGACTAATAGGTGTATACTCCCAGAATACATTTTAACACTACAAGAAATTGGAGTTCCATACACAAAAATTATATAAAAACGTAATAAACTTTATTAGAAATAACACAAGTTAAATAAATAACATACACAAGATAATAAGAAAGGACGAAACACCTAGTGTGAAGACAATTAAGTCCTCGGCATAGAAAGTAGTTATAACTCACACCTAGATACGGGTACATACTATATAATAATAAAAATGCCAAGTGCCTGTCATAGTGATCGGCACATGTTAAGCATATATGGCAATTATAATGCACCTAATAAATGGTTTTCTTACCCATGGTGGAGACAAGTGAAATGCCGAGGTACTCAGTCAACTGAGTACCTCGGCATTTCACTTGTCTCCACCATGGGTAAGAAAACCATTTATTAGGTGCATTATAATTGCCATATATGCTTAACATGTGCCGATCACTATGACAGGCACTTGGCATTTTTATTATTATATAGTATGTACCCGTATCTAGGTGTGAGTTATAACTACTTTCTATGCCGAGGACTTAATTGTCTTTACACTAGGTGTTTCGTCCTTTCTTATTATCTTGTGTATGTTATTTATTTAACTTGTGTTATTTCTAATAAAGTTTATTACGTTTTTATATAATTTTTGTGTATGGAACTCCAATTTCTTGTAGTGTTAAAACACCCAAACAGTGGTTTACCCCCACATTTTGGGTATTGGCATGCTCAAGAGAAATTGCACAACAAATTTTGTGACCAACTATTTCTTGTTAGCTTTGCAAAAATAAAAAAATCTCAAATTATTTTTTTGTGAAATAAAGTTAAATGTTCATCTTTTCCTTCCACATTACAATAATTCCTGTGAAGCATCTGAAGGGTTAATAAACTTCTTGAATGTGGTATTAAACACCTTAAGGGGTGCAGTTTTTATAATAGTGTCACTTTTGGGTATTTTCTCCCATATAGACACTTCAAAGTCACTACAAATGTAATGTGGTCCCGAAAAAATGGTTTTGTAAATTATTTTGGAAAAATGAGAAATCGTTGGTCAACTTTTAACCATTATAATTTCCTGAAAAAATATGATGTTTCAAAAATTCTGCTGGTGTAAAGTAGACAAGTGATAAATGATATCTACTAACTATTTTGTGTGACATAACTCTCTTATTTAAGGGAATACAAGTTAAAAGTTTGAAAATTGCTAAATTTGTAACATTTTTGCCAAATTTCAAATATTTTCACAAATAAACGCAAGTCGTATCAAACAAATTTTACAACTGTCATAAAGTACAATATGTCACGAGAAAATATTCTCAGAATCAGTCGGATCCGTTGAAGCGTTCTAGAGTTATGACCTCATAAAGTGACATTGGTCAGAATTGTAAATTTGGCCTGGTCAAGAAGGTGAAAACAGGCTAATGGGTGAAGGGGTTAATAAAAGAACTGCTGTAATTGGCATTATTGTGTTTGGGTTGTACTTTGGATAAAAACTTTACTTTCTGCTAATCTACCAAATATTATGCGTGATTGCTGTATCAGAATATGACATTAGAGAATGAGATAGTCTTCCCTTTGCTCAGAATTCAGAAAGTTCAGAATCATTCTGCTTGTTTGGGGAAGTGAATTAAAGAGAACTGCAGCAGAATAAAAAAATTCAAACTGTAGAGGTGAAATATGGGCTTATGGAAGGAACATATTCTTAGATCAATGGCTTATCGAAAAATCGTGGTGCAGCCAGTAGTCAGAGATGAAGGTAGACATACTACAGTTTGCAGACATGATATTATAAGCAGTGATATCTCTGCACTCAGATAATGAAGATTATGGTATCACTGGAGAATACAATGATGTAACAGTGCAGAAATAATACTTCCAGTGATCTCATAGCACAGGGCTTACCCAGACATTGATTTTGAAACTTAACTTCTCGCTTAATTAGAAAATCATCAAAAAGTTATTTTATTTCAGTTCTTCAATACAAAAAGTGAAACTCATTATATACAGTCATTACAAACAGAGTGATCTATTTCAAGTGTTTATTTCTGATAATGTTGATGATTATGGCTTACAACCAATGAAAACCCAAATGTTATTATCTCAGTAAATTAGAATACTTTATAACACCAGGTTAAAAAATGATTTTAAAATCCAAAATGTTGGCCTACTGAAATGTATGTTCAGTAAATGCACTCAATACTTGGCCGAGGCTCCTTTTGCATCAATTACTGCATCAATGCGGTGTGGCAAGGAGGCGATCAGCCTGTGGCACTGCTGAGGTGTTATGGAAGCCCTGGTTGCTTTGATTGCATCCTTCAGCTCGTCTGCACTGTTGGGTCTGGTATCTTTTATCTTCCTCTTGAAAATACTCCATAGATTCTCTATGGGGGTTAAGGTCAGGCGAGTTTGCTGACCAATTAAACACATTGATACTGTTGTTTTTAAACTAGGTATTGGTACTTTTGCCAGTGGGGACAGGTGCCAAGTCCTGCTGGAAAATGAAATTTCCATCTCCAAAAAGTTTTTCGGCAGAGGGAAGTATGAAGTGCTCTAAGATTTCCTGGCAGATGGCTGCGCTGACTTTGGTCTTGATAAAACACAGTGGACTTACACCAGCAGATGACATGGCTCCCCAAACTATCACTGATTGGGGAAACTTCACACTAGACCTCAAGCAGCTTGGATTGAGTGTCTCTCCACTCTTCCTCCAGACTCTGGGACCTTGATTTCCAAATGAAATGCAACATTTACTTTCATCTGAAAACAACACCTTGGACCACTGAGCAACAGTCCAGTTCTTTTTCCCCTAAAATCCTGTGGGACGTCAAGATCCAGATGGATAAGCAGATGTTGGCTAGCCAACCAGACACTGTGATAGTAGACAAGGATTAGAAGACAGCAATGATAATAGATGTGGCAGTGCCAAGTGACAGCAACATCAGAAAGAAGGAATATGAGAAGCTGGAGAAATGCCAGGGCCTCAAAGAGAACTGGAGAAGATGTGGAAGGTGAAGGCAACAGTGATTCCAGTGGTGATAGGAGCACTTGGAGCAATGACCCCTAAGTTGGAAAAATGGCTACAACAGAACCCAGGAGAAACATCTGAACTCTCTGTCCAGAAAAGCGCAATGCTGGTAACAACTAGGATCCTGCGCAGAACCCGAGAATGCGAAAGGACAACGAAGACCACCCCCATTGGGAGGTGAGAAGAAAGGGTTTTTTTTATATACGTTTATATGTATGCCCTACATCCTGGTATACGTCTCTTATCTTGAACTCCATCATGGTATATATATTGTATATCCCCCGTTCTGCCGCTGTTCTTTAATGTATAGAAAAAAAGTAAACCATTATACTCACCAGGGGCGAGCATAGAAGTCATGGGGCCCCATAGCAGAAGTAAAATTCATTCCCCATAGTCCTCCATTTAGCATAATATACAGTCCATAGTCCTCCATAAAGTATATTGCACCCCTATAGTCCTCCATGTAGTATAATGCACTCCCCATACTCCTCCATACAGTATAATGCACAGCTCACAGTCGTCCGTATAGTATGATGCAACCTAAAAGCTCTCCATATAGTATAATGCACTCCCATACTCCTCCATATAGTATACTGCACCCCATAGACCTCCAAATAATGGAATGCACCATTCATAATCCTCCATACAGTATAATGTGTGCCCCATAGTCCTCCATACAGTATAATGCACAGTGTATTGTCTTCCATGTAGTGTAATGCACAGCCCAGGGCTCTGTAGAGACTAGTTCCACGATTGTAGGGCCCCATCTTAACTTGAGTAAAGGAGCCCATCAGGCACTAAATTTCTAAATATTTCAGGATATAAAACATGGATAACAATGCTGTGATTTTTCTAGTTGTTATCTCTCTGGCTTATCCGTCAAGATTTTGTTAGAAATGCATATAAAGATGACTCGGCAGCTGGAAGGAGGTAATAAATATTGCAGGTTCATTATATAAGCAGAACTCTGGCCTTAGCTAAAGGTTAATGGAATATGTGATATATTCTTTTGCAGGGAGAACTGAGGGTAGCAAAGTTTTGGGAAGTCATGCAGAACGCATCATTTTCATCACAATAACTCCTAAAATGCCAGAAAACAGAATTGCAGGTTGCAATATATTATTAGAAAGACTCGGCAGATCATTCTGAGTTCTGCATTTCACAATATGCTGAAGTCCATGAAATATTCGTCACTTGGAATACTGAAATATGAAGACAATTTAGTGAATACTAGTCTTTTTCCTAGATGAACAGAAGCTCATCTAGGCCACAAGAGCTGTTTCCTTAGGGGAACGTTGATTGTCCAAAAATAACTATGAGTTTGAAATATTTCCTGAAGTGATGAGACAGAATACATTTACAAAGGTAACTGGAGGTAGGGTTATTTTACATTCCCGTAAAGTGTTAAACTAGTGAGTGCAATGTCATTATTCTAAGTAGAGCTGAAAACGGCTGATTGGGAGACTCACCCCATAAGTACAACTGAATCTCTGCAACTAATGCAGCCAAATGATAGTATATATACATTTTTCACTTAGCAGGAGTGATGATGGTTAACAACTAGTGTTGAGCGATACCTTCCGATATCGGAAAGAATCGGTATTGGATTGGATCGGTCGATATTCCAAAAATATCGGATATCGCCGATACCGATACCCGATACCAATGCAAGTCAATGGGACCAAAATATCGGAATTAAAATAAACCCTTTCTTTCCTTGTAGGTTAATTCTACATGAAGGAAAACAACTAACAATAATGTAGGATGTATTGGGGGAGGTGGTGGAGACATCAAAGGCATAGAGGTTTAGCCCAATCAAATAGAATAGCAGGATTTTTTTTTTTTTTAAGACGTTCGGATTTACCAAGATATTGACTATGTTAAGATTTTTTTTATTTTGTCAGATATTGATGTTTCACTACTTCCACACCCTTCACCTTCTTTTTTACTGCTCCCACACTTTCTTCTTCATCATCCTCAGCAGCAGCATCTTTGACATCAACTTCTTCTTCACCTTATTCATCTTCTTCTTCATCTTCTACCTATTATTTTTTTTTTTGTTACATTCATCATATTCTTTTTATTCAACTATTATTCTTCTTCATATTCTACTTCTTCATCATATTCTTATTTGTGACAGGCATTCTTGTAGTTAGTATCTATAAAAGTATGAAGATTACACCTTCCGTTCTGTCACAAAAGAGTTACAACAGGATTTGTCCGCGTTCAGTTTGGCCTGCAGCAGCAGGCTTTATCCAGGGGCACCACGAGGAGGAACGGACTCACCCCCATACACTGCTTAGTTTTCTTCTGCTTATAATTTAGATAATATATTTTGCTCTGTTTAGTCTTATGCTTAATGTTCTTCTGCTCTTTGTTCTGCAGCCTCTTGTTCTTCTGCTTCTCAGTCTTCCATGTCGTCGTCTCCAGGGTCGTCGTCTCCGGGGTCGTAGTCGTCATCGGGGTGGTCTTCAGAGTCATCGTCTCCAGGGTCGTCGTCATCTCAGTGGTTGTCGTCTCTGGTGTCTTAGGGGTGGTCTTCCGGGTCGTCATCTTTAGGGTCTTGAAGGACCACCTGACGTTGGTGGAACTCGGATACCCAGAAGGAGGCACCTAAGTAAAAAGGCTCTGCCCGGAACCAGCTGACGGTACTGGAACCGGTATGGGGAGCAGAAGGTATAAGAGCAAAAGACACTGCCGAGAACCAGCTGACGGTACTGGAACCCGGATGGGTAGCCGAAGGTCCAAGAGCCAATGGAACTACCGAGGACCAGCTGACGTTACTGGAACCCGGTTACTAAGCAGGAGGTACCCGTGCCTGAAAGCACAACCAAGGAGCACCTGACATTGGTGGAACTCGGATACCCAGAAGAAGGCACCTAAGCCAAAGGCTCTACCCGGAACCAGCTGAGGGTACTGGAACCAGGATGGGGATCTATTCAAGATTGTCTTCCTAGAGCTCCAACTAGCGGTGTTGGAGCAAAGGGTCAGCAGGGGGAGCAGAGTGTAGGCCGAAGCCTGCACTGGAGGCAGCTTTGTGTCTGCGTGGCGTTTGCAGGACACGATGCTGGCTACACAGCAGGGGAACAGCTGGCGTTGCTGAACCCCACTGACACAGTGGCGAGTGTTTTCTCTGTGCAGCTAGCACTTCTGAGCACCAACTGGCGGTGTTAGAGCCCAGGGACAGCAGGAGGAGCAGAGTGTAGGCCGAGTGTAGGCCGAAGCCTAACTGAACCAATTTTAAAGGGAACCTTTAAACCCCCCTCAGGTGTTATAAACTAGAAGAGCCACCTTGTGCAGCAGTAATGCTGCACAAGTAAAAGATTGCTCTTTTAATTTTGTTCCTTGCACATGCTGAATGAAACACGTATAAAATTTAGCCCCTTATACAGTCAAACTGTCTTGGAGGCGGGACTTTCCTTCTTAATGAGACGCAGCACAGCTGTCAAAAATACCACCGTGGTGCTGGGCGCAGCCTCCTGAACGTCGCTTTTTGCTGTCCAGGAGTCTGCTCTGTTGTGTTATCCCTTGGCCATGCGCTGTTAGCGCTGCCCGTCTTCTGACATCATTTGATGTCAGTCGGTGCGGTCGCGATGGCCATAAATCCCAGCCCCGCAGTGTCTTTTCATTTATTCCCACTGCGGGGCTGGGATTCATGGCCTTGCGAAGTAAATATGTTCGCCTCTCACTCATGTCCTTACACCTGCTTCAGACTATGTGGCGTCAGCTGATCCCTTATCGCATGCCACGGCCATGAAGCTGCACAGTCTGAAGAAGGTGGAAGGAGATGAGTGACAGGCGAAGATATGCACTGCTGAAGCCCATCAATCACACTCTCACAGTCAAAATAAATAAGACACCGAGGGGCATTGTGTCGGGCAGGGTGGCCACACAGGCGCAGCCATACAGCATACCAATGATGTCAGAAGACGGGCAGCGCTACCTGCGCATGGGCAAGGTTGAACATAGCAGCGCAGGGTCCGTGGCAGATTCAAACAACGCTGATGACGAGGTGGCGCATGGCGCCAAGGGGGTTGCAGCGTGTCATTACAAAGGAAAGTCACACCTCAGGGACGGTAAATGGTATCAGGGGACACATTTTATACGTGTTGAGTTCAACGTGTGCAAGGAGAATAACTTAATGAGCCACCTTGTACAAATGCAGCATTACTGCTGCACAAGGTGGCTGTTATACATACAAATGCCTGGGGGGACAGGTTCCCTTTAATTTCAGTTGTTGTGTCTGCGTGGCTGGTGTTTTTCTCTGTGCAGCCAGCACTTCCGAGCACCAACTGGCAGTGTTAGAGCCAAGGGACAGCAGGAGGAGCAGAGGAGCAGAGTGTAGGCCGAAGCCTGCACTGGCGGCAGCTTTGTGTCTGCGTGGCGTTTGCAGGACACTTTGCCGGCTACACAGCAGGGGAACAGCTGGCGTTGCTGAACCCACTGACACAGTGGCGAGTGTTTTCTCTGTGCAGCCAGCACTTCTGAGCACCAACTGGCGGTGATAGAGCCCAGGGACAGCAGGAGGAGCAGAGTGTAGGCCGAAGCCTAACTAAACCAATTTTAAAGGGAACCTTTAAACCCCCCTCAGGTGTTACAAACTAGAAGAGCCACCTTGTGCAGCAGTAATGCTGCACAAGTAAAAAATTGCTCTTTTAATTTTGTTCCTTGCACACGCTGAATGAAACATGTATAAAATTTAGCCCCTTATACAGTCAAACTGTCTTGGAGGCGGGACTTTTCTTCTTAATGAGACGCAGCACAGCTGTCAAAAATACCACCTTGGTGCTTGGTGCAGCCTCCTGAGTGTCTCTTTTTGCAGTCCAGGAGTCTGCTCTGTTGTGTTATCCCTTGGCCATACGCTGTTAGCGCTACCCGTCTTCTGACATCATTTGATGTCAGACGGTGCGGTCGCGATGGCCATGAATCCCAGCCCCGCAGTGTCTTTTCATTTATTCACACTGCGGGGCTGAGATTCTTGGCCTTGCGCAGTAAATATGTTCGCCTCTCACTCATGTCCTTACACCTGATTCAGACTGTACGACGTCAGCTGATCCCTTATCGCATGCCACTGCCATGAAGCCGCACAGTCTGAAGAAGGCAGAAGGAGATGAGTGACAGGCGAAGATATGCACTGCTCATGCCCATCAATCACACCCTCGCAGTCAAAATAAATAAGACACCGAGGGGCGTTGTGTCGGGCAGGGCGGCCGCACAGGCACAGCCAGCCTGCCAACCAATGATGTCAGAAGATGGGCAGCGCTACCTGCGCATGGGCAAGGTTGAACATAGCAGCTCAGGGTCCGTGGCAGATTCAAACAGCGCTGATGACGAGGCGGTGCATGGCGCCAAGGGGGTTGCTGCGTGTCATTACAAAGGAAAGTCACACCTCAGGGACGGTTCAATGGAATCAGGGGACACATTTTATACGTGTTGAGTTCGATGTGTGCAAGGAGAATAACTTAATGAGCCACCTTGTACAAATGCAGCATTACTGCTGTACAAGGTGGCTGTTATACATACAAACGCCTGGGGGGGACAGTGTTATGGTTCTCAATGGCAAGAGAACATAGCCCAGCAAACATAAGAACTAGCTCTTGGAAGGATGGAAACTAAACTGACCATGAACTAAACCTGCCGCACAACTAACAGTAGCCGGGTAGCGTAGCCTGCGTTTTATCCCTAGACGCCCAGCGCCGGCCGGAGGACTAACTAATCCTGGCAGAGGAAAATATAGTCCTGGCTCACCTCTAGAGAAATTTCCCCGAAAGGCAGACAGAGGCCCCCACAAATATTGGCGGTGATTTTAGATGAAATGACAAACATAGTATGAAAATAGGCTTAGCAAAATTGAGGTCCGCTTACTAGATAGCAGGAAGACAGAAAGGTCACTTTCATGGTCAGCTGAAAACCCTATCAAAATACCATCCTGAAATTACTTTAAGACTCTAGTATTAACTCATAACATCAGAGTGGCAATTTCAGATCACAAGAGCTTTCCAGACACAGAAACGAAACTACAGCTGTGAACTGGAACAAAATGCAAAAACAAACAAGGACTAAGTCCAACTTAGCTGGGAGTTGTCTAGCAGCAGGAACATGCACAGAAAGGCTTCTGATTACAATGTTGACCGGCATGGAAGTGACAGAGGAGCAAGGCTAAATAGCGACTCCCACATCCTGATGGAAACAGGTGAACAGAGAGGATGATGCACACCAGTTCAATTCCACCAGTGGCCACCGGGGGAGCCCAAAATCCAATTTCACAACAGTACCCCCCCCTCAAGGAGGGGGCACCGAACCCTCACCAGAACCACCAGGGCGATCAGGATGAGCCCTATGAAAGGCACGGACCAAATCGGAGGCATGAACATCAGAGGCAGTCACCCAAGAATTATCCTCCTGACCGTATCCCTTCCATTTGACCAGATACTGGAGTTTCCGTCTGGAAACACGGGAGTCCAAGATTTTTTCCACAACGTACTCCAACTCGCCCTCAACCAACACCGGAGCAGGAGGCTCAACGGAAGGCACAACCGGTACCTCATACCTGCGCAATAATGACCGATGAAAAACATTATGAATAGAAAAAGATGCAGGGAGGTCCAAACGGAAGGACACAGGGTTAACAATCTCCAATATCTTGTACGGGCCGATGAACCGAGGCTTAAACTTGGGAGAAGAAACCCTCATAGGGACAAAACGAGAAGACAACCACACCAAGTCCCCAACACAAAGCCGAGGACCAACCCGACGCCGGCGGTTGGCAAAAAGCTGAGTCTTCTCCTGGGACAACTTCAAATTGTCCACTACCTGCCCCCAAATCTGATGCAACCTCTCCACCACAGCATCCACTCCAGGACAATCCGAAGATTCCACCTGACCAGAAGAAAATCGAGGATGAAACCCCGAATTACAGAAAAAGGGAGACACCAAGGTGGCAGAGCTGGCCCGATTATTGAGGGCAAACTCTGCCAAAGGCAAAAAAGCAACCCAATCATCCTGATCTGCAGACACAAAACACCTCAAATATGTCTCCAAGGTCTGATTCGTCCGCTCGGTCTGGCCATTAGTCTGAGGATGGAAAGCAGACGAGAAAGACAAATCTATGCCCATCCTAGCACAGAATGCTCGCCAAAATCTAGACACGAATTGGGTACCTCTGTCAGAAACGATATTCTCCGGAATACCATGCAAACGGACCACATTTTGAAAAAACAGAGGAACCAACTCGGAAGAAGAAGGCAACTGAGGCAGGGGAACCAAATGGACCATCTTAGAGAAACGATCACACACCACCCAGATGACAGACATCTTCTGAGAAACAGGAAGATCCGAAATAAAATCCATCGAGATGTGCGTCCAGGGCCTCTTCGGGATAGGCAAGGGCAACAACAATCCACTAGCCCGAGAACAACAAGGCTTGGCCCGAGCACAAACGTCACAAGACTGCACGAAGCCTCGCACATCTCGAGACAGGGAAGGCCACCAGAAGGACCTTGCCACCAAATCCCTGGTACCAAAGATTCCAGGATGACCTGCCAACGCAGAAGAATGAACCTCAGAAATGACTTTACTGGTCCAATCATCAGGAACAAACAGTCTACCAGGTGGGCAACGATCAGGTCTATCCGCCTGAAACTCCTGCAAGGCCCGCCGCAGGTCTGGAGAAACGGCAGACAATATCACTCCATCCTTAAGGATACCTGTAGGTTCAGAATTACCAGGGGAGTCAGGCTCAAAACTCCTAGAAAGGGCATCCGCCTTAACATTCTTAGAACCCGGCAGGTAGGACACCACAAAATTAAACCGAGAGAAAAATAACGACCAGCGCGCCTGTCTAGGATTCAGGCGTCTGGCGGACTCAAGATAAATTAGATTTTTGTGGTCAGTCAATACCACCACCTGATGTCTAGCCCCCTCAAGCCAATGACGCCACTCCTCAAAAGCCCACTTCATGGCCAAAAGCTCCCGATTCCCAACATCATAATTCCGCTCGGCGGGCGAAAATTTACGCGAGAAAAAAGCACAAGGTCTCATCACGGAGCAATCGGAACTTCTCTGCGACAAATCCGCCCCAGCTCCGATTTCAGAAGCGTCGACCTCAACCTGAAAAGGAAGAGCAACATCAGGCTGACGCAACACAGGGGCGGAAGAAAAGCGGCGCTTAAGCTCCCGAAAGGCCTCCACAGCAGCAAGGGACCAATCAGCAACATCAGCACCCTTCTTAGTCAAATCAGTCAATGGTTTAACAACATCAGAAAAAACAGCAATAAATCGACGATAAAAGTTAGCAAAGCCCAAAAATTTCTGAAGACTCTTAAGAGAAGAGGGTTGCGTCCAATCACAAATAGCCTGAACCTTGACAGGATCCATCTCGATGGAAGAGGGGGAAAAAATATATCCCAAAAAGGAAATCTTTTGAACCCCAAAAACGCACTTAGAACCCTTCACACACAAGGAATTAGACCGCAAAACCTGAAAAACCCTCCTGACCTGCTGGACATGAGAGTCCCAGTCATCCGAAAAAATCAAAATATCATCCAGATACACAATCATAAATTTATCCAAATAATCACGGAAAATGTCATGCATAAAGGACTGAAAGACTGAAGGGGCATTTGAAAGACCAAAAGGCATCACCAAATACTCAAAGTGGCCCTCGGGCGTATTAAATGCGGTTTTCCACTCGTCCCCCTGCTTAATTCGCACCAAATTATACGCCCCACGAAGATCTATCTTAGAGAACCACTTGGCCCCCTTTATGCGAGCAAACAAATCAGTCAGCAGTGGCAACGGATATTGATATTTAACCGTGATTTTATTCAAAAGCCGATAATCAATGCACGGCCTCAAAGAGCCATCTTTCTTAGCCACAAAGAAAAATCCGGCTCCTAAGGGAGATGACGAAGGACGAATATGTCCCTTTTCCAAGGACTCCTTTATATATTCTCGCATAGCAGCATGTTCAGGCACAGACAGATTAAATAAACGACCCTTAGGGTATTTACTACCCGGAATCAAATCTATGGCACAATCGCACTCCCGGTGCGGAGGTAATGAACCAAGCTTAGGTTCTTCAAAAACATCACGATATTCAGTCAAGAATTCAGGAATCTCAGAGGGAATAGATGATGAAATGGAAACCACAGGTACGTCCCCATGCGTCCCCTTACATCCCCAGCTTAACACAGACATAGCTTTCCATTCAAGGACTGGGTTATGAGATTGCAGCCATGGCAATCCAAGCACCAACACATCATGTAGGTTATACAGCACAAGAAAGCGAATAATCTCCTGGTGATCCGGATTAATCCGCATAGTTACTTGTGTCCAGTATTGTGGTTTATTGCTAGCCAATGGGGTGGAGTCAATCCCCTTCAGGGGTATAGGAGTTTCAAGAGGCTCCAAATCATACCCACAGCGTTTGGCAAAGGACCAATCCATAAGACTCAAAGCGGCGCCAGAGTCGACATAGGCATCCGCGGTAATAGATGATAAAGAACAAATCAGGGTCACAGATAGAATAAACTTAGACTGTAGAGTGCCAATTGAAACAGACTTATCAAGCTTCTTAGTACGCTTAGAGCATGCTGATATAACATGAGTTGAATCACCGCAATAGAAGCACAACCCATTTTTTCGTCTAAAATTCTGCCGTTCACTTCTGGACAGAATTCTATCACATTGCATATTCTCTGGCGTCTTCTCAGTAGACACCGCCAAATGGTGCACAGGTTTGCGCTCCCGCAGACGCCTATCGATCTGGATAGCCATTGTCATGGACTCATTCAGACCCGCAGGCACAGGGAACCCCACCATAACATCCTTAATGGCATCAGAGAGACCCTCTCTGAAATTCGCCGCCAGGGCGCACTCATTCCACTGAGTAAGCACAGCCCATTTACGGAATTTCTGGCAGTATATTTCAGCTTCGTCTTGCCCCTGAGATAGGGACATCAAGGCCTTTTCCACCTGAAGTTCTAACTGAGGTTCCTCATAAAGCAACCCCAAGGCCAGAAAAAACGCATCCACATTGAGCAACGCAGGATCCCCTGGAGCCAATGCAAAAGCCCAATCCTGAGGGTCGCCCCGGAGCAAAGAAATCACAATCCTGACCTGCTGAGCAGGATCTCCAGCAGAGCGAGATTTCAGGGACAAAAACAACTTGCAATTATTTTTGAAATTTTGAAAGCAAGATCTATTCCCCGAGAAAAATTCAGGCAAAGGAATTCTAGGTTCAGATATAGGAACATGAACAACAAAATCTTGTAAGTTTTGAACTTTCGTGGTGAGATTATTCAAACCTGCAGCTAAACTCTGAATATCCATTTTAAACAGGTGAACACAGAGCCATTCCAGGATTAGAAGGAGAGAGAGAGAGAAAGGCTGCAATATAGGCAGACTTGCAAGAGATTCAATTACAAGCACACTCAGAACTGAGAAAAAAAAAAAAATCTTCAGCAGACTTCTCTTTTCTCTCCTTTCTCTGTCAATTAATTTAACCCTTTTCCGGCCGGTCAAACTGTTATGGTTCTCAATGGCAAGAGAACATAGCCCAGCAAACATAAGAACTAGCTCTTGGAAGGATGGAAACTAAACTGACCATGAACTAAACCTGCCGCACAACTAACAGTAGCCGGGTAGCGTAGCCTGCGTTTTATCCCTAGACGCCCAGCGCCAGCCGGAGGACTAACTAATCCTGGCAGAGGAAAATATAGTCCTGGCTCACCTCTAGAGAAATTTCCCCGAAAGGCAGACAGAGGCCCCCACAAATATTGGCGGTGATTTTAGATGAAATGACAAACGTAGTATGAAAATAGGCTTAGCAAAATTGAGGTCCGCTTACTAGATAGCAGGAAGACAGAAAGGTCACTTTCATGGTCAGCTGAAAACCCTATCAAAATACCATCCTGAAATTACTTTAAGACTCTAGTATTAACTCATAACATCAGAGTGGCAATTTCAGATCACAAGAGCTTTCCAGACACAGAAACGAAACTACAGCTGTGAACTGGAACAAAATGCAAAAACAAACAAGGACTAAGTCCAACTTAGCTGGGAGTTGTCTAGCAGCAGGAACATGCACAGAAAGGCTTCTGATTACAATGTTGACCGGCATGGAAGTGACAGAGGAGCAAGGCTAAATAGCGACTCCCACATCCTGATGGAAACAGGTGAACAGAGAGGATGATGCACACCAGTTCAATTCCACCAGTGGCCACCGGGGGAGCCCAAAATCCAATTTCACAACAGGACAGGTTCCCTTTAATTTCAGTTGTTGTGTCTGCGTGGCGTTTGCAGGACACGATGCCGGCTACACAGCAGGGGAACAGCTGGCATTGCTGAACCCCACTGACAAATTGGCGGGTGTTTTTCTCTGTGCAGCCAGCACTTCCGAGCACCAACTGGCGGTGTTAGAGCCCAGGGTCAGCAGGAGGAGCAGAGGAGCAGAGTGTAGGCCGAAGCCTGCACTGGCGGCAGCTTTGTGTCTGTGTGGCGTTTGCAGGACACGTTGCCGGTTACACAGCAGGGGAACAGCTGGCGTTGCTGAACCCCACCGACACATTGGCGGGTGTTTTTCTCTGTGCAGCCAGCACTTCCGGGCACCAACCGGCGGTGTTAGAGCCCAGGACAGCAGGAGGAGCAGAGTGTAGGCCGAAGCCTGCACTGGAGCAAGTTGAAAGGGAACCTTTAACCCCCCCCCCCAGGCGTTTGTTGCTGAAAGAGCCATCTTGTACAGCACTAATGCTGCAAAAGGAAAAGGTGGCTCTTTTAATTATGCTCCTTGCAAACGCTGAACTAGACACTTATGAAATGTGTCCCCTCACACCGTAAAACCATCCCGGAGGTGGGACTTTCCTTTGTAATGTGACGCAGCACAGCCATCATTCCTACCCCCTTGGCGCCGTGCGCCGCCTCCTTAGCGTTGTTTGATTCTGTCCCAGAGCCTGCGCTGTTATGTTATCCCTTGGCCAGGCGCACTTAGCGCTGCTCGTCTTCTGACATCATTTGGTGTCAGGCTGGCTGCGCCTGTACGGCCGCGCTGCCCAATATCCCGCCTCGCAGTGTTGTCTAATGTAATCCCACTGCGGGCCTGGGATCCATGGGCATGAGCAGTGCATATCCTCGCCTCTCACTCCCCTCCCTCCGGCTTCTTCAGACTGTGCGGCGTCATGGCCATGGCATGCTATTAGGGATCAGCTGACGGTGCACAGTCTGAAGAAGGCAGAGGGAGATGAGTGAGAGCCTGAGGTGAAGATATGCACTGCGCATGCCCATAGATACCAGGCCCGCAGTGTGATTAAATCAAAAGACACTACGAGGCGGGATCTCGGGCAGTGTGGCCGCACAGGCGCAGCCAGCCTGACACCAAATAATGTCAGAAGACGGGCAGCGCTAAGTGTGCATAGCCAAGGGATAACATAACAGCACAGGCTCAGGGACAGATTCAAACAACACTGAGGAGGCGGCGCATGGCACCAAGGGGGTAGGAATGACGGCTGTGCTGCGTCACATTACAAAGGAAAGTCCCACCTCCGGGACGGTTTACCGGTGTGAGGAGACACACTTCATAAGTGTTAGGTTCAGCGTGTGCAAGGAGCACAACGAAAAGAGGCACCTTTCCCTTGTGCAGCATTACTGCTGCACAAGGTGGCTCTTTCAGTAACAAACGCCTGGGGGGGACAGGTTCCCTTAAATTTAAGTAGTTGTGCCAGCGTGGCGGTCACATGACACATTGCCGGATACACAGCAAGGGAGCAGCAGGCGTTACTGGACCCCACTAACACATTGGCGAGGTGTTTGGCTCTGTGCAAACAGCACTTCCGGGCAGTAACCAGCAGTGTTGGAGCCCAGGGACAGCAGGAGGAGCAGAGTGTAGGCCCAAGCCTGCACTGGAGGCATATAAATGTCTCTTAGTGTGCCAGCGTGGTGGTCGCATGACACGTTGCCAGACACACAGCAGGGGAGCAGCTGACGTTACTGAACCCCAATAACACGGCAGCAAGTGTTAACTGTGCAGCTAGCACTTCCAGGCACCAACTAGTGGTGTTAGAGCCCAGGGACAGCAGGAGGAGCAGATTGGAGGTATTGCCGCACACACAGCTGGGGAACAGCTGACGTTACTGAACCCCAATAACAGAGGAGCGACTGTTGACTGTGCGGACAGCACTTCCAGGCACCAACTGGCGGTGTTGGAGCCCAGGGACAGCAGGAGGATCAGATTGGAGGTATTGCCGCACACACAGCTGGGGAACAGCTGACGTTACTGATCCCCAATAACAGAGAATCGACTGTTGACTGTGCGGACAGCACTTCCAGGCACCAACTGGCGGTGTTGAAGCCCAGGGACAGCAGGAGGAGCAGGCTGGAGGTATTGCCGCAACACAGCAGGGGAGCAGCTGGCGTTGCTGAACCCCAACAACAGAGAAGCGACTGTTGACTGTGCAGACACCACTTCCGGGCAGCAACTGGCGGTGTTGAAGCCCAGGGACAGCAGGAGGAGCAGATTGGAGGTATTGCCACACACACAGCTGGGGAACAGCTGAAGTTACTGAACCCCAATAAAAGAGGAGCGACTGTTGACTGTGCAGACAGCACTTCTGGGCAGCAACTGGCGGTGTTGAAGCCCAGGGACAGCAGGAGGAGCAGGCTGGAGGTATTGCCGCAACACAGCAGGGGAGCAGCTGGCATTGCTGAACCCCAATAACAGAGGAGCGACTGTTGACTGTGCAGACAGCACTTCCGGGCAGCAACTGGCGGTGTTGAAGCCCAGGGACAGCAGGAGGAGCAGGCTGGAGGTATTGCCGCAACACAGCAGGGGAGCAGCTGGCGTTGCTGAACCCCAATAACATAGGAGCGACTGGTGACTGTGCAGACAGCACTTCTGGGCAGCAACTGGCAGTTTTGAAGCCCAGGGACAGCAGGAGGAGCAGAGGAACACAGTGTAGGCCGAAGCCTGATTGGAGCAAGTCGAAAGGGAACCTTTAACCCCCCAAGCCGTTTGTAGCTGAAAGAGCCATCTTGTGCAGCACTAAGGATGCAAAAGGAAAAGGTGGCTCTTTTAATTATGCTCCTTGCAAACACAGAACTAAACACTTATAAAATGTGTCCCCTGATACCGTGAGACTGTCCCGGAGGTGGGACTTTCCTTCGTAATGGGAAGCAGCACAGCCGTCATTCCTACCCCCTTGGTGCCGTGCGCCGCCTCCTCAGCGTTGTTTGATTCTGTCCCGGAGCCTGCGCTGTTATGTTATCCCTTGGCCAGGCGCACTTAGCACTGCCCGTCTTCTGACATCATTTGGTGTCAGGCTGGCTGCGCCTGTACGGCCGCGCTGCCTGAGATCCCACCTCGCAGTGTCGTCTAATGTAATCCCACTGCGGGCCTGGGATCCATTGGCATGCACAGTTCATATCCTCGCCTCTCACTCCCCTCCCTCCGGCTTCTTCAGACTGTGCGGCGTCACGGCCGTGGCATGCTATTAGGGATCAGCTGACGGTGCAGAGTCTGAAGAAGGCGGAGGGAGATGAGTGAGAGCCTGAGGTGAAGATATGCACTGCGCATGCCCATGGATCTCAGGCCCGCAGTTGATTAAATCAGAAGACACTGCGAGGCGGGATCTTGGGCAGCACGGCCGCACAGGCACAGCTAGCCTGACACCAAATAATGTCAGAAGACGGGCTGCGCTAAGTGTGCATGGCCAAGGGATAACATAACAGCGCAGGCTCTGGGACAGATTCAAACAATGCTGAGGAGGCGTTGCACGGCACCAAGGGGGTAAGAATGACGGCTGTGCTGCGTCACATTACGAAGGAAAGTCCCACCTCTGGGACGGTTTTACGGTATCAGTGGACACATTTTATAAGTGTTAAGTTCTGCGTGTGCAGGGAGCTAAACTAAAAGAGCTACCTTTTCCTTGTGCAGCATTACTGCTGCACAAGGAGGCTCTTTCAGTAACAAACGCCTGGGGGGGGACAGGTTCCCTTAAATTTCAGTTGTTGTGTCAGCGTGGCGGTCGCAGGACACATTGCCGGCTACACAGCTGGGGATCAGCTGACGTTACTGAAACCCAATAACACTGGGTCGTATGTTTTGACTGTGCAGACAGCATTTCTGAGCCTCAACTGGCATTGTTGGAGCCCAGGAATTACAGTTCAGGTGGTAGAAAGATGAACACAACAGGAGACCTGGATACTGTAGACAGTCACCCAATTAATCAGGAAGAGGAGTGGCAAATTCCTGCGAGATCCAGGCCTGGTTCATTTTCAGAAAAGTAAGCCGGTCAACGTTATCGGAGGATAGTCGCATGCGACGGTCTGTTAGTCCACCACCTGCAGCACTAAAGACGCGTTCCGATAATACACTAGCCGCAGGGCAAGCCAGCACCTCCAATGCATACTGGCTTAGCTCTGGCCATGTATCCAGCTTAGAGACCCAAAACTTGAAAGAGGAAGAGCCGTCTGGGAGTACAGTAAGAGGGCAAGACATGTAGTCTGTCACCATCTGATGGAACCGTTGCCTCCTGCTGACTGGAGCCGCCTGTGATGGTGTAGACATTTGTGGCGGGCACACAAAACTGTGCCACAGTTGGGCCATACTGGTCTTGCCTTGGGCAGAGGCACTGCTTCTGCTCCCTCTTTGTGCAAAGCCTCCTCCACTGCCTCAACGCACTGAGCTGCTTTGTAAAGCACTAGCAGCACTGCTCTCAGTTGGACTGGAGAAGATAATGGAATTCACCAGTGTGTCTTGGTACTCCCGCATTTTACGCTCCCAGTTCAACGGTGTGATGAGGCTTTGTACGTTGTCACGGTAGCGAGGATCGAGGAGGGTGTACACCCAATAATCAGCCATGTTGAGAATGTGGGCAATGCGGCGGTCGTTTCTCCGGCACTGCAGCATGTAATCAACCATGTGCTGCAGACTGCCAACTGGCCAAGAAACGCTGTCCCCTGCTTGAGGCGTGATCTCTGCCCGCTCTTCATCACCCCACCCTCGCTGTACACACTAACTACTGGACAATTGTGTAACTCCCTCCTCTGGATGGATGTCTTCCTCCTCCATTGACTCCTCCTCATCCTAATCACAAAGTGTCCCCTGCCTATGCCTTTGTGAGGAACCACGTGGTGCTGACTGTCCAGAAGCTGATGGAAATGGTGACTCCTCCTCCTCCACCTCTTCCACAACATCATCCCTTAGCGCTTGCAGTGTTTGTTGAAGCAGGCAGATAAGGGGGACAGTCATGCTGACTAGTGCATCATCTGCACTCGCCATCCGCATGGAATAATCGAAGGGACGCAAAACCTGGCAGACGTCCTTCATAGTGGCCCACTCTGTGGTTGTGAAGTGTGAACGGCGCTGAGTGTGACTTCTTTGCGCCTGATGCAGCTGGTACTCCATTACTGCTTGCTGCTGCTCACACAACCGCTCCAACATATGTAACGTGGAATTCCACCTGGTTGGTAGGTCACATATGATGCGATGTTCCGGAAGGTGGAATCGGCGCTGCAGAGCTGCAATGCACGATCTTGGCGTGCTGGAACGCCGCAAGTGAGCACACTCTAGACGGACCTTGTGCAGCAGTGCATCAAGATCCGGATAGTCCCTCAAAAAACTCTGCACAACCAAGTTGAGCACATGTGCCAGACATGGGATGTGAGTGAGGTTGCCGAGGCCCAGAGCTGCCACCAGATTTCTGCCATTGTCACACACTACCATGCCTGGCTGGAGATTCGCTGGCACAAACCACACATCGCTCTCCTGCTTGATGGCATTCCAGAGCTCCTGCGCTGTGTGGCTTCGATTCCCCAAAGAAATTAATTTCAAGACGGCCTGTTGACATTTGGCCACGGCTGTGCTCATGTCGGTCGTAACAGGTAAACGTTCACAGGTCCATGTGGAGGTGGACTGTGACGGCTCCTGCAGCGCTGATTCTGAGGAACTTGTGTATGAGGAGGAGTCAATGCGTACAGACTGGATTCCTGCAATCCTTGGAGTGGGCAGGACACGTCCTGCGCCACTCGCATGATCTGTACCCGGCTCAACAACATTAACCCAATGGGCAGTGAGGGAAAGGTATCGCCCCTGTCCATGGTGACTGGTCCATGCATCGGTGGTGAGGTGGACCTTTCTACTGACGGCGTTCAGTAGCGCATGTTTTATGTGTCCCTCCACATGCTTGTGCAGGGCAGGGACGGCTTGCCTGCTGAAATAAAAGCGGCTGGGCACATTGTACTGTGGGACTGCCAATGCCATCAAGTCACGGAAGCTGTCAGTCTCCACCAGCCTGAATGAGAGCAATTCAAGGGACAGTAGTTTTGCAATGCCAGCATTCAGAGCCTGTGCTCGGGGGTGGTTTGCCAAGAATGGCCGCCTTTTCTCCCATACCTGTACTACCGATGGCTGTAGACTGGGCTGGGAGTGTGAGGATGACTGGGAACGTGGTGCTGTGGGTGGAATTACAGTGGGTCTCTGGACAACAGAGCCAGAGGTTCTTCCATGGCGATCCTGGGAGGAAGCTGAACCAGCTGTGTGTAAGCTGGAGGAAGAGGCAACATGAGCTGAAGAGGTGGTAGCTGCCGCTGTTGGTTGGCCTAGGTCTTCAGTGTGTTTTTGTAACTCCACCGCGTGCCTGGTCCACACATGTTTCCACATATTTGAGGTATTGAGGTTGCTGACATTTCTCCCTCTTTTGACTTTCTGATGACACACCTTGCATTTGACAAAGCAAATGTCATTTGCAACTGTGTCAAAAAAGGACCAGGCACTGCAAGTCTTGGGAGCACCCTTTTTGGCTGTTGGAAGAGGCATGCTCCTAACGGGTGCCGAAGTGGAGGCTACAGGCTCCACAGTCTTCCCCCTCCCTCTCCCTCTTTGGCCCGTTTGGGGAATCTCTTCCTCAGAGTTGCTCCCACCACCTTCCTGTTCCTCATGCCACGATGGGCCAAGGACCTCATCATCTACACTTCCCTCTGCCACCAACTGCTCCTCCTGGGTAGTCTTGGCAGCACAGCACGCACCAGAAAGTGGCACCTGAGTGTCATCATCAGATGCGTACTGCGGTGTGGTGACCGGAGGCACTGGCCCACCTGCCTCTTCAGAGTCAGAGAGACAAAGCTGTTGGGCATCACTGCACACTGCCTCTTCTTCCATTTCTCCAATGCTGCTTGGCTGGCTCCCTGTTTCCAAGCCAAGAGATTCAGAGAACAGAAGTAGAGATGGCTCCTGTCCTGGGCTCTCTGACTGCCTGGGCAATTTGACAGGTGGTGAAGAGACAGATGGGTGCTCTCCAGTGCTCTGTGCCTGAGAGGATGTGGCACTAATTGAAGTCGATGCGTTAGCTGCCATCCATCCGACAACGGCTTCAATTTGGTCTTCACGCAGCAGCGGTGTATGGCGCTGTCCTACAAAGCTGCGCATGAAGGACTGTTCCCTGCTGAAACTGGGTGATGATGAGTCACCGGTGCCCGCAGCAGGCACAGAATCCCCACGTCCTCTCCCTGCTCCGCGCCCACGCCCACGTGCCTTACTCCCTGCCCTCTTCATCTTGGTTGACTGATAAAGATAAGCAGAAAAGTACTAAGGGCTTAGTGTGCTTATTCCTGAACAGCTCCTAACAGGTATAAGAAACACAAATTTTCTAAAGTGTGGACTAGACTTTAATATGAGCTAATGTGGCCTACACAACTGTAAAGTGGTGTGTTTGTTGAACTTTATTTTTTTATTTTTTTGGGGGGGCAGAACTGACTACAGAGCGAGCTGCACTCACACGGAGACCGTTAAAAATCCGTAAACGGCGCTGCAAGGCCCAAAAAAACTCCTCTATGTTATCCTATGTAGTGTTTTTCCACAATTTAGCTGGATACGGGTGAAAAGCCACTAATAGGAAATATTTGAAAAAATGCGCAGCAGGCTGCACTATTAGCAAAAAAGGACAATGTATTTTACGGTATGAGGCAGTGACGCACCCTGAGCTGAATACAACCGGCTGTGGCTGCACACAGACTACTGAGCGAGCTGCACTCACACGGAGGCCGTGCAGATAGCCGTAAACGGCACTGCAAGGCCCCAAAAAACTCCTCTATGTTATCCTATGTAGTGTTTTTCCACAATTTAGCTAGATACGGTTGGAAAGCCACTAATAGGAAATATTTGAAAAAATGTGCAGCAGGCTGCACTATTAGCAAAAAAGGACAATGTATTTTACGGTATGAGGCAGTGACGCACCCTGAGCTGAATACAACCGGCTGTGGCTGCACACAGACTAAAGGGCAAGCTGCACTCACACGGAGACCGTGCAGACAGCCGTAAACAGCGCTGCAAGGCCCAAAAAAACTCCTCTATGTTATCCTATGTAGTGTTTTTCCACAATTTAGCTGGATACGGGTGGAAAGCCACTAATAGGAAATATTTGAAAAAATGTGCAGCAGGCTGCACTATTAGCAAAAAAGGACACTGTATTTTACGGTATGAGGCAGTGACGCACCCTGAGCTGAATACAACCGGCTGTGGCTGCACACAGACTACAGGGCGAGCTGCACTCACACGGAGACCGTGCAGACAGCCGTAAACGGCGCTGCAAGGCCCAAAAAAACTCCTCTATGTTATCCTATGTAGTGTTTTTCCACAATTTAGCTGGATACGGGTAGAAAGCCACTAATAGGAAATATTTGAAAAAATGTGCAGCAGGTTGCACTATTAGCAAAGAAGGACAATGTATTTTACGGTATGAGGCAGTGACGCACCCTGAGCTGAATACAACCGGCTGTGGCTGCACACAGACTACAGGGCGAGCTGCACTCACACGGAGACAGTGCAGACAGCCGTAAATGGCGCTGCAAGGCCCCAGAAAACTCCTCTATGTTATCCTATGTAGTGTTTTTCCACAATTTAGCTGGATACGGGTGGAAAGCCACTAAAAGGAAATATTTGAAAAAATGTGCAGCAGGCTGCACTATTTGCAAAAAAGGACAATATATTTTAGGGTATGAGGCAGTGACGCACCCTGAGCTGAATACAACCGGCTGTGGCTGCACACAGACTACAGAGTGAGCTGCACTCACACACACACACAGAGACCTTGCAGACAGCTGTGAAAACAGCGCTCTAAGGCAAAAGCAAGGTTCTCACACAGCGGTTGCTAAATTATCCCGGGTAAAGCACAATGAAGCAAATCGCTATCTCAACTAGTCCTCAGTCAGAACACAGCATCCTGTCACTAACTGAATTCACAGCAGAGTGAGCCCAAAATGGCGGCAGCGATTTTTATAGTGCATCATGACATCATTTCAGCAGCCAATCACAGCCTTGCCAGTAGTTACATGCCCACCATGCAGAACAGGATGTGCCCACACTTGTAATCATTCCTCATTGGCTGAATTCATGCAGTTTGAATTCTGTGAACTTCCGATTCCGGTATCCGATATGCGGTAAATATCGGAACTCGGTATCGTAATTCCGATACCGCAAATATCGGCCGATACCCGATACTTGCAGTATCGGAATGCTCAACACTATTAACAACATCTCTTCCAAATTAGAGTGGTCATAGATCACTCCTGTTGGCAATTCTTCTACTTCCAGTGACCTCATGTCGATAGAGCAGCTTCTTATCTTCCACTCTGCTCTGTCAAAGGGGCATCACTGCCGATGTCATGCTGCTTGACAGCCAGATCCCGGTTGCAATACTGCAGTGAGTCGGCTGTCAATCAGCTTGACAGTGAGGCTGCATCAACAGAGCAGACTGGAAGAGAAAACAGCGCTTGGTTGATGTGAGCTCAAAGGAAGCAGGAGAGACAATGCCTGACCTGGCAGAGAAGTATAGCAGCAAAGGCTGGCATCCTGTAGAATGTCAAATCTGTGTCCCTCGTGATGGAGGCATGATTTGGCCACTATCCTGTAGAGTGTTCATGGCTGTAGTTTTGTAAAGAGTCTCTGGTTCTTTGGATCTCTGGATCACTTGGCTGTCTGGATGTGCATTGTTAGAGGCATATCCCACTAATATAGCTCACAACTGTTGTTCTTCCAGCCAGCATCCAGATGTGATCAGATTAGCTCACATTGTTTAACTATTTAATCATTTTGCATTCTTACTTCTCTGTTCCACAACTCAACAATCTAGCTGGCCTGGGCAATGTGTAATCATAATATCAGCAAACATTATTGTTCAATTAACCTGTGTCTCTGTCATCCAGGATAAGAACACAATATGTTACAACAAACGTTAACCTAAAAGTCAATATTACAGGTTTATAGAGCAAAAGTCTGTGTTTTCTTGACCAACTAAAGAACAAATAAATTCAAAAGCTAACATATAGATAACAGTCTATTCATGCTGGCTTACTTAAAATAGACTTTTGGTTAATTAAAATAAAATGCTGTGTCATCACAGGGGTTAGTTAGCAATTATTTGCTAGTAAGTTCTTAGCCCTATATGAAAAAAAAAATAACGAAAGTCCTGGATTTTCTGTTTCAGGTCACCATTGCAATCGTAATGTGACCATATACATTGGATAAAAATTAGCCAAATTTGACAATCTACACTGATTCATTCAGGGGCTCATTGGGGTGCTGATAGATAAAAATGACCAGCACATTCAAACTAGTGTGTACTGGTGCCAAATAAAAATATATAGCTATAGGAAAAGATAAAGTAGCACACTAAATTGCTAAGAATGATAACTTTAGAATGTTGGAACTGCATTAGTGCCACAGAAAATAGGAAAACAATACATTATGTACATGTGGAATATTGGAAAAATGAAACTGCAAAATTGCTATGAAAATTTACAGTAAAAAGATAGCGCATAGATTAGCGAATACATGTGAGCCCAACAGACAATGTCAAGGCGTCCTTTATAGCTGTGTCCCTGTCCTGATATGACATCTATCGTTGACAAGAAGTCTGCAAATTATGAAGCAGCGTGTAACCATCTAATTACTTCAAATCACTTAGGGCCTGTAGGGGAATCACTGTGGGAACATCATACAAAGCTGTTGGACTGTCACGGCATTAAACTTTCTCATGGGCACAGTTGCAGAAACATGCTGCTTTAATGACCCTATAGCGCTATCATAATTTGCTGCGGCACTGTGAGATCACCATCATCATCATCAAGTATTTACCTTTGGTGCAAATTGTGTAGTGGAATTCACTTTGGGGATATCATACTGTGTGTGGAGGCATTTTGGGGGCTTTTATTTTTTATGAGGGACATGAAAGGGATATCGTAGTGTGTGAGAAAAGTAAGGGGCTTCAGTAGGGTCACAAATTCTGCATAAATGATGCAATGCATGTCACTCTCCCCATTTTTAAAATTCTGGAGATAAGCCATTTTCCAGCTATGCAACGTGACCTGCCAAAGTTTTTTTCTGAGGGGGAGAGAAGGAATGCCAGGGGTACAATTAGGATTTTTGCTCTGGGGCCACATGATATCTACAGTATGTACAACCAGGATTATTGTCACCTCAATCTTGCTGCAGAAGTGCCAATGGAGTGACAGAGGGTGGATCTTTCTTCTAATCACTTGGATGGTGCTGTTTCTCTTAGCATCCCTGGCATCAAAAAGATTAAATAGTTGGGATCAGAATCAATTGCCAGCGGGTGCAAGCAGGATGTCTAGGAGAGTGTGAGGTACCGTATGGGGATGTTCCAAGTTCTCAATCAGAAGATTTTTACTCAGGTATGATGATAATTATTATTAATTTGCATATATTCAGAGACAAATCAGACCAAGATTGTATCTATTTTCATTACTGTTTTCTATTTGTGTTTAAAAGAAAGTACATTAGTTACAAATATTCTGCAACATCAGTTTTACAGTCTTGTTTGCCAATGTAAACAGGTGTGAAGTCGAGTTTTCCAGCTCATATCAGCCTACATTGGGAGCAGATTTACACATCATAACATGATGGAGTTCCCTCTGCCAAAGAACTGCGTCCCCTGGGATGCTGCTGCCAGTAGCAATGACAGTTTCAATTGGTTTCTTGTAAAACTTAATAATCGACCTCATAATACGCAATATATTATTTTTTATTGCTGAAGGTTATAGTACTCTTATCACATTCTTCACCATTACAAAAAGAGGAAGGTTCCTGTAGTACCTAGTAGGTAAGTCCATTTTTTATTTGCTTTGCCTTATCCAGAGAAAGGACTATTTCAGGTTATTCCTTTGTGCTGAAGAAAGGATTCTTGTTATTCCATTGTGCTGAAGAATGACTTTTCAATATTGGATCTGTAAATTTTATGAAGGACCCTTTTTTTAATTGAGATTAAAACCCTGTGCCTGAGCATATCCAAACAACTTACCAGGTCTCAGTCGACTCCTCAGAAATGAGATACTCACTGAGCTTCATGCTCGGGTCAATTTAATGCCCAATAGGATTCCCAAAGCCAATTGGAAGGTAGACTCAGAGTAGGTGATACAAAGCTGGCAACGTTCCCTCCAGATAAAGAAGTCAGAGCATTCCTGGAAATAGTAGACTATTACAGTAGGATTGTCCCTGATTTTGCTATCACAGCAGCACCGAGCGCAAATTAATTTATGGTAAAATGGTCCCCAGAGGCTTAGAGGGAATTTCAAAAGATTAAACCCTTCATGGGCAGCACGGTGGCTCAGTGGATAGCACTGCAGCCTTGCAGCACTTGAGTCCTGGGTTCTAGTCCACCTTGGACAACATCTTCCAGGAGTTTGTATCTTCTCCCTGTGTTTGTGTAGGTTTCCTCCGGTTTCCGCCCACATTCCAAAGACATACTGATAGGGAATTTAGATTGTGAGCCCCATCGGGGACAGCGATGATAATGTGTGCAAACTGTAAAGCGCTGCAGAATATGTTAGCGCTATATAAAGATTATTATTATTATCTTGACCTTTGACATACCCATATGCATGGTGGAGTAGAGGTTCATGACCTTTCATGTATGGGTATGTCATGAATGATGATTGTGCATGGCACAGGAACTGTACCCGCGCGATCACCACCAGGAATTTGGCTTAAGTATCAGAGAGTCAAGACGCGGCTAGCGGTGCCTGCAATGCTGCGGGCTTTTTAACACTTTAAATGCCATGGTTATACATTATGCCAGCAACCAGACTAATAAAACTTAAAGTCCCTTAAAGGGACTTAGTAGAAAAGAAAAAAAAAAGGCAAGAAAAATAAAAAAGCATAAAAAATCACAAAAAAATCAAATAATATTATACCAATAAATAGGTGAAAACAGGCTGGGGTGTGAAGGAGTAAAATTGCCCCTTGTAGGCAACCAGTGTTGGTAGTGCTGGATTTCTCCAAAGAATTCATAGTCTAGACCAATACATCCAATGTAGAGCTGGGAGCTATCATGCTCCAGGAGACCAGTGGGAAGCAACACTCGATAGTCTACTTGAGTAGTAAGATTTCCCCGTGCAAGAAAAATTACTCCATTGTAGAGCATAGTTCCAATAAGCAATATGAGAATGTGGATGCTCTTTCATGGCTACACTGAAGAAGAAGGTGCCCAGCCCCCCAGCTTTGGCAAGGGGGAGGGTATATAAGAAAGAAGTAAGTAAGGTTACTGAGATGGACTTTTTTTTACTGGATTTTGGGTATTTGATTTAGGAGTGACCAAAAGAACCTCTTATTATCCTGAAAACTGATCCTCTACATAGGCTGCAAGGATGATATAACACTGACAGTGCAAACCACAGCCATTGTTTGAGGTCTGCTGCTCTGCCAATGTAGACAGTGTGAGACACTGAGTCCAATAATTGGTTGTAGCGGTCACATGTGCTGTAGTGGATATTTTATCTCTCCCATATCTATCTCTCTATCTCATATCTATCTATCTATCTATCTATCTATCTATCTATCTATCTATCTATCTATCTATCTATCTATCTATCTATCTTTCATTATTATTATTTATTTATATAGCACCATTGATTCCATGGTGCTGAACATGAGAAGGGGTTACATACAAATTATAGAAGCACTTACAGTAAGCAAACTAACAATGACAGACTGATACAGAGGGGAGAGGACCCTGCCCTTGCGGGCTTACATTCTACAGGATGGTGGGGAAGGAGGCAGTAGGTTGGGAGGTTACAGCAGCTCTGGTGTTGGTGAGGTGGTAGCTCTGGTAGTGGTGAGGAGGCAGCGTGGCCATTGAAGGCGGTAAGCTTTCTTGAAGAGGTGGGTTTTCAGGTTCCATCTGAAGGATCCAAATGTGGTTGATAGTCGGATGTGTTGGGGCAGAGAATTCCAGAAGACGAGGGATATTCTGGAGAAGTCTTGGAGGAGCTTAGGTGAGGAGTAGTGTTGAGCATTCCGATACCGCAAGTATCGGGTATCGGCCGATACTTAGCGGTATCGGAATTCCAATACCGAGATCCGATACTTTTGTTGTATCGGGAATCGGTATCGGGATCGATATAATGTGTAAAATAAAGAATTAAAATAAAAAATATTGCTATACTCACCTCTCCGACGCAGCCTACACCTTACCGAGGAAACCGGCAGCCTTGTTTGCTTAAAATGCGCGCGTTTACTGCCTTCCGTGATGTCACGGCTTGTGATTGGTCGCGTGCCGCCCATGTGACCGCGACGCGACCAATCACAACAAGCCGTGACGTAATTTTCAGGTCCTGAATGCCTAATTCTAGGCATTCAGGACCTGAAAATTACGTCACGGCTTGTTGTGATTGGTCGCGTCCCGGTCACATGGGCGGCACGCGACCAATCAGAAGCCGTGACGTCACGGAAGGCAGTAAACGCGCGCATTTTAAGCAAACAAGGCTGCCGGTTTCCTCGGTAAGGTGCAGGCTGCGTCGGAGAGGTGAGTATAGCAATATTTTTTATTTTAATTCTTTATTTTACACATTAATATGAATCCCAGGGCCTGAAGGAGAGTTTCCTCTCCTTCAGACCCTGGGAACCATCAGGGATACCGTCCGATACTTGAGTCCCATTGACTTGTATTGGTATCAGGTATCGGTATCGGATTAGATCCGATACTTTGCCGGTATCGGCCGATACTTTCCGATACCGATACTTTCAAGTATCGGACGGTATCGCTCAACACTAGTGAGGAGTGAATAAGTGTGGAGGAGAGAAGGAGGTCTTGGGAGGATCGGGGATTACGTGAGGGAAGACATTAAGAAATGAGTTCAGAGATATATGGAGGAAACAGGTTATGGATGGCTTTGTAGGTCAGTATTAGTAATTTGAACTGGATACACTGAGGGAATGAGAGCCAGTGAAGAGATTTGTAGAGGGGAGAAGCGGATAAGTAGCAAGGAGAGAGATGAATTAGTCGGGCAGCAGAGTTAAGGATGGACTGGAGTGGTGAAATAGTATTAGCAGGGAGGCCACAGAAAAGGATGTTGCAGTTGTTGAGATGATGAGAGCATGTACAAGCATTTCAGTAAATTGAGGGTTAAGGAAAGGACAGATTCTGGAAATATTTTTGAGCTGGAGGCGACAGGAGTGGAAAGAGCTTGGATATGCGGTTTGAAGGACAGGGCAGAGTCAAGGGTTACTCTGAGGCAGCGGACTTCCAGTACGGGGAAAGCATGATGTCATTTATAGTGATAGGTAGATCAGGTAATGAAGATCTGTGAAATAGAAGAAAGATGATGAGTTCAGATTTGTCCACATTGAGTTTGAGGGAGCGAGAGGAAAAGAAGGAGGATATGGCTGATAGACACTCTGGGATTCTGGACAGCAGAGAGGTGATGTCTGGGCCAGAGAGGTAGATCTGAGTGTCATCAGCATAAAGATGGTATTGGAATCCATTAGAGTTTAGTAGTTGTCCCAAGCCAAGTGTATAGATTGAGAAGAGTAGGGGTCCTAGAACAAAGCCTTGGGTGACTCCAACAGAAAGAGGGTGGGATGAGGAGGTAGTGTTGGAGTGGGAGACGCTGAATGTGCTGTTGGAAAGGTATGAGGAGATCCAGGACAGGGAGAGATGTTTGATGCCACAGGAAGAGAGGATCTGTAGTAGGAGGCAGTGGTCAACTGTGTCGAAATCAGAGGACAGGTCTAGAAGGGGGAGTAGAGAGTATTGTCTGTTAGCTTTGGCCGTAAGTAGGTCGTTAGTAATTTTGGCCAAGGCAGTCTCAGTGGAATGATGGGGTGGAAACCAGATTGTAAATTGTCAAAGAGCAAGTTAGATGAGAGGTGGGAGGAAACTTCAGCGTGGACGTGCTGCTCCTGGAGTTTGGAAGCGAGCGGGCGCAGCGATATTGGGCATTAGCTGGACATAGCAGTTGGGTGGAGGGTTGGTTTTTTAAGGATAGGCGTGATTGTGGCATGTTTGAAAGCAGAAGGAAAGGTACCAGAAGTTAATGATAGGTTGAAGAGATGGGTTAGAGATGGCATAAGTGTGGTGGTGAGGTTAGGGAGGAGGTCGGGTGAGATGGGGTCTAGTGCACAAATGGTGACGTGTGATTTGGAGAGGAGACAATTAAGCTCCCCTTCAATGATGTTGGAGAGTGAGGTTATGGGGGAAGGGTATTGGTCTGGTATACAAAGGGGTTGTGGTGGTTGAGCAATAAAGACTTGCCTTGTTTGGTCGTTCTCATTTTTGAAGATGTGTGAGGGAGGTTGGAGGGGGCAGTGGAGGGCGCAGGAGGAAGTTAAAAGTTTTGAATAAGGGTATGTGCACACGTTGCAGATTTGCCTGTGGAATTTTCTGTGCCAATTCTTTCTCTCTTGGCAGAAAATGCAGGTGCAGATTTGATGCATTTTTTTATGTGTTTTTGATGCGGATTTTCATGCTTTTTTATGCAGATTTGTATGTGTTTTTGAAAGCTAAATAAAGATCTATTATTGAAAAAAAAGATTTGTGATGTCATTTCTGGTAAAACCTCTTCATTTACATACTCCATTGAAGAATAATGTTTACACACACAGACAGAGAGAGATAGATTGATCTATAGAAAGATAGATAGATAGATAGATAGATAGATAGATAATAGATAGATGATAGATAGATCTATAGATAGATACATCTATAGATAGATAGATAATCCCAAGCCCAATGTTTAGTAATAGACATTAATAAAATGGTACATAAAGAGTTAAATAAAGGCACACACACAAAATCTGCGTTAGGCCCGGGTCACACTTGCGAGAAACTCGCAAGAGTCTCGCACCTCAGCACCTGGCACTGACGCTGGCACTGGGACCGGAGTGTTCAGCTACACAGAAATACATGCAGCTGCACACTCCGGTCCCAAGTGCCGGCAGCAGTGGCGGGTATTAATGCGAGAGATTCATGCGACTTTCTCGCAAGCGTGACCAAAGCCTTAAACGCAATACCTGTTTAATTTTTTTAAAAAGTTGAAAAAAATGGTGTGGGCTGGGGGTCGATGTTTATAGCATGGGAAGGGGTTAATATCCATGGATCTTCCCAGGCTATGAATATCAGCCCGCAGCTGTATATTTAGTCTTTACTGGCTATTAAAAGAGGGGTACCCCCCAAAAAAATGACGTGGAGTCCCTGTATAATTTTTAGCCAGAAAAGGATATGCAGACAGCTGCCGGCTGATATTTATAGCCTAGGAAGGGACCATGGATATTGGCCCCCCCCGGCTGCAAACACCAGCACACAGCCGCCCCAGAAATTGCGTATCTGTAAGATGCGCCAATTCCGGCACTTAGCCTCCCTTTTCCCACTGCCCTGTAGCAGTGGCATATGGGTTAATAAGGGGTTAATGTCACCTTTGATTGCAAAGTGACATTAAGCCGGCTTAGTATTGGAGAGGTGTCAATAAGACAGCTCTCCATTACTAATCCTATAGTTATTAATGGGTTAAATAAACACACACATGCAGAATAAAGTATTTTAATGAAATAAAACAACACACAGTTTTGCCATCTTTATTGTACTCTCATTCCTCCCACGCCCTCGTTCTCTTGGAAAAAAAAAATAATAAACCAACAGTTTACTCCCTGGTCCAATGCAGTCCATTTTATAACAAGTGTCCCATGATGATCTCCCCTATAGAGCTGTCACATCAGGAGATGTGACACCTTTATAGGCATCCAGTGGCACACTGACAGGAGACAAAGGCTCCTGCAGTGTTATCACTGAGGTTTCAATGTCCTCTCACTTTACAGCACTGCTGCGTGAGAATTTTCCCACACAGCAATGCCGCAAGTGACAGTATGAACTCTGCACTCACAGCGGCAGAGGGATACAGTGCGGAAGGATACCTTCCATCATTGTATCGCCGGAGCCCCTGGACAGTGGTCTCAACTGCCAATGTGACAGCTCTCCACGGCAGATCATCGTGGGACACTCGTTATTATCTTTATATTTGTTACAGGTGATCGATGGCTTCAGGGATTAGCTGTGTGGTGAGTATGTACTGTATGTTGTATGTACTGTATGTCTGTATGTGTGTATGTGTTATGTTTTGTTTTATTTACACTTGAACATAATAGCTGGATGATGGGACTACTGCTGTCCCACCATTCAGCTGCCTGTCACTGTTGCAGGCATTGCCGGGTGGGACTCGTAGTCCCATCGGACGATGCCTGTTGTGAACTCTGTGTTCAGGCTCCCTCTTGTGGTCACTGGTGATATGGTGTGACTTTTGCTTTGGGCTCCCCCTGGTGGCTTTGCCTGTTATCCTGCTGGTCTCTGGCTATCAGCTGGTTCGTTATCCTCTGGGAGGTTCCTATATAGCTCTGTTTTGCTTCCACTTGTTGCCGGCTGTCGATGTAATCAGTGCTACTCAGATTCCTTCTGACTACCTTGCTCCCAGTCCATCCAGGATAAGCTAAGTTTTGTTTGCTCATTTTTTGATCAGCAGTGTTTATCATGTTTTCTGTTCCAGCTTGCTAAAATGTAATTCCCTCGCTTGCTGGTTGCTCTAGTGGGCTGAGTTTCTCCCTACACACCGTTAGTTGGTGTGTGGGTTCTTGAAATCTCAGGATGGATATTTTGTAAGGGTTTTTTATTGATCGCATAGACCCCTGCTCTATTTTCTGCTTTCTAGTACTAGTGGGCCTCTTTTGCTGAATCTGATTTCATCCCTATGCATGTGCCTTCTTCTTACTTCACCGTTAATATTTGTTGGGGGCTTCAATATCTTTGGGGATTATTTCTCTGGAGGCAAGCGAGGTCTTTCTTTCTCTTTAGGGGTAGCTAGTTCCTCAGGCTGGCTCGAGACATCTAGGAATTTTTTAGGCACGTTCACCGGCTACCTCTAGTTGTTTTGGATAGGTTCAGATTTGCGATCAGTCCAGTTACCATCTCCCTAGAGCTCGTCCTTAGTTTAATCACTTGCTGATCTATTTGTGATTCTCAGCCACTAGGGATCATAACAGTACAGCCGGCCAGCAAAGTGTTAATTGCATGGCAGAAGCAGGAGAAAAGAAGCCTTGAGAATTTTTTTTTTTTTTCTTGTTGTTGCCGTGTGTATAGCTGCTGTGCTAGCTTCGCTCCTCCTCTTAATCTTGGTGTGGCTCTGAGTTCAGCTGCTGACATGGATGTCCAGAGCTTGGCTTCCAGTCTGGATCATCTTGCTGCTAGAGTTCAGAGTATTCAGGATTTTGTTGTTCACAGTCCTATGTCTGAGCCTAGGATACCTATTCCGGAGTTGTTTTCTGGAGATAGATCTAGGTTCCTAAATTTTAAGAACAATTGTAAGTTGTTTCTTTCTTTGAAACCTCGTTCCTCTGGTGATGCCGTTCAGCAAGTTAGGATTATTATTTCCTTTTTGCGTGGTGACCCTCAAGATTGGGCCTTCGCATTGACGCCAGGGGATCCTGCATTGCTCAGTGTGGATGCGTTTTTTCTGGCCCTTGGATTGCTCTATGAGGAACCTAATCTTGAGAACCAGGCTGAAAAAGCGTTATTGGCCCTCTCGCAGGGGCAAGATGAAGCAGAGGTGTACTGCCAGAAATTTCGGAAATGGTCGGTGCTTACTCAGTGGAATGAGTGTGCCCTGGCTGCAAATTTCAGAGAAGGTCTTTCTGAAGCCATTAAGAATGTCATGGTGGGGTTCCCTACGCCTGCAGGTCTGAATGAGTCAATGACTCTGGCCATTCAGATTGATCGGCGGTTGCGGGTTCGCAAACCTGTGCACCATTTGGCGGTGTCTTCTGAACAGACACCTGAATCTATGCAATGTGACAGAATTCTGACCAGAAGTGAACGGCAAAATTATAGACGGCAAAATGGGTTGTGCTTTACTGTGGTGACTCAGCTCATGTTATCTCAGCATGCTCTAAGCGCAAAAAAAAGGTTGATAAATCTGTCACCATTGGTACTTTACAGCCTAAGTTCATTTTGTCTGTTACCCTGATTTGTTCCCTGTCATCTTACCCGGTTAATGCCTTTGTAGATTCAGGTGCTGCCCTGAGTCTGATGGATTGGTCATTTGCCAGGCGCTGTGGTTTTGATTTGGAGCCTTTAAAATTCCCTATTCCACTAAGGGGAATTGACTCTACGCCATTGGCTACGAATAGACCTCAGTACTGGACACAAGTGACCATGTGCATGACTCCTGTTCATCAGGAGGTGATTCGCTTTCTTGTATTGCATAATTTGCATGATGTTGTCGTGTTGGGTCTACCATGGTTGCAGACTCATAATCCAGTCCTGGATTGGAAAGCTATGTCTGTGTCAAGTTGGGGTTGTCAGGGAATTCATGGTGACGCTCCTGTGGTGTCAATTGCTTCGTCCACTCCTTCTGAAGTCCCTACGTTTTTGTCAGACTACCAGGATGTATTTGAGGAGCCCAAACTCAATTCTCTACCTCCTCATAGGGACTGTGATTGTGCTATAAATTTGATTCCTGGTAGTAAGTTTCCTAAGGGACGACTTTTCAATTTATCTGTGCCGGAGCATGCTGCCATGCGGAGTTATATAAAGGAGTCTTTGGAGAAGGGACATATTCGCCCGTCCTCTTCCCCTCTTGGTGCGGGATTCTTTTTTGTGGCTAAGAAGGATGGTTCCCTGAGACCTTGTATTGATTATCGCCTTTTGAATAAAATCATGGTCAAATTTCAGTATCCTTTGCCATTGTTAACTGATTTGTTTGCTCGCATTAGGGGGTCTAGTTGGTTCACAAAGATAGATCTTCGTGGTGCGTATAACCTTGTGCGTAGAAAACAGGGTGATGAATGGAAAACTGCATTTAATACGCCTGAAGGCCATTTTGAGTACCTGGTGATGCCTTTTGGACTTTCTAATGCTCCTTCAGTCTTTCAGTCCTTTATGCACGACATCTTCCGTGAATATCTGGATAAGTTTATGATTGTGTATCTGGATGATATTCTGTTTTTTTCGGATGATTGGGAGTCTCATGTTAAGCAGGTCAGGATGGTCTTTCAGGTCCTGCGTGACAATGCTTTATTTGTGAAGGGCTCAAAATGTCTTTTTGGAGTCCAGAAGATTTCTTTTTTGGGTTTCATTTTTTCTCCTTCTACTATTGAGATGGACCCAGTCAAGGTTCCGGCTATTCATGACTGGACGCAGCCTACATCGGTTAAGAGTCTTCAGAAGTTCTTGGGTTTTGCTAATTTTTACCGTCGCTTCATAGCTAATTTTTCTGGTGTTGTTAAGCCTTTGACGGATTTGACCAAGAAAGGTTCTGATGTGACTAATTGGTCCTCTGCGGCTGTGGAGGCCTTTCGGGAGCTGAAGCGCCGGTTTTCTTCGGCTCCGGTCTTATGTCAGCCAGATGTCTCACTTCCCTTCCAGGTGGAGGTTGATGCTTCCGAGATTGGAGCGGGGGCTGTTTTGTCGCAGAGAAGCTCCGATGACTCTGTGATGAAGCCATGTGCTTTCTTTTCAAGAAAGTTTTCGCCTGCCGAGCGGAATTATGATGTCGGTAATCGGGAGTTGTTGGCTATGAAGTGGGCATTTGAGGAGTGGCGACATTGGCTCGAGGGAGCTAAGCATCGTGTGGTGGTCTTGACTGATCACAAGAATTTGATTTATCTCGAGTCGGCCAAGCGGCTGAATCCCAGACAGGCTCGTTGGTCATTGTTTTTCTCTCGTTTTGATTTCGTGGTTTCGTACCTGCCTGGTTCGAAGAATGTGAAGGCTGATGCTCTTTCTAGGAGTTTTGTGCCTGACTCTCCTGGAAATTCAGAGCCGGCTGGTATTCTTAGAGAAGGGGTGATTTTGTCTGCCATCTCCCCAGATTTGCGACGTGTGCTGCAAGAGTTTCAGGCGGATAGACCTGATCGCTGTCCACCGGAGAGACTGTTTGTCCCGGATAGATGGACCAACAGAGTCATCTCCGAGGTTCATTCTTTGGTGTTGGCGGGCCATCCTGGAATATTTGGTACCAGAGACTTGGTGGCCAGGTCTTTTTGGTGGCCTTCCTTGTCGCGGAATGTGCGTTCCTTTGTGCAGTCTTGTGGAATTTGTGCTCGGGCTAAGCCTTGCTGTTCTCGAGCCAGTGGTTTGCTGTTACCTTTGCCTGTCCCGAAGAGGCCTTGGACGCACATTTCCATGGATTTTATTTCAGATCTCCCTGTCTCTCAGAGAATGTCTGTCATCTGGGTGGTGTGTGATCGTTTTTCTAAGATGGTCCATTTGGTGCCCTTGCCTAAGTTGCCTTCCTCCTCCGAGTTGGTTCCACTGTTTTTTCAAAATGTGGTTCGTTTGCACGGGATTCCTGAGAACATTGTTTCTGACAGAGGATCCCAGTTTGTGTCTAGATTTTGGCGGACCTTTTGTGCTAAATTGGGCATTGATTTGTCTTTTTCATCGGCCTTCCATCCTCAGACGAATGGCCAAACCGAGCGAACTAATCAGACCTTGGAGACTTATTTAAGATGTTTTGTTTCTGCTGATCAGGACGACTGGGTTACTTTTTTGCCGTTGGCCGAGTTTGCCCTTAATAATCGGGCTAGTTCTGCTACTTTGGTTTCTCCTTTCTTTTGTAATTCGGGGTTTCATCCTCGTTTTTCCTCGGGTCAGGTGGAGCCTTCTGACTGTCCTGGAGTGGATGTTGTGGTTGATAGGTTGTATCAGATTTGGAATCATGTGGTGGACAATTTGAAGCTGTCTCAAGAGAAGGCTCAGCTCTTTGCCAACCGCCGTCGCTGTGTGGGTCCCCGACTTTGCGTTGGGGACTTGGTGTGGTTGTCTTCTCGCTTCGTTCCTATGAAGGTCTCCTCTCCTAAATTCAAGCCTCGGTTTATCGGTCCTTATAAGATTCTGGAAGTCCTTGGCCCTGTGTCATTTCGTCTGGACCTACCAGCATCATTTGCTATTCATAATGTGTTCCATCGCTCGTTGTTGCGGAGGTATGTGGTGCCTGTGGTTCCTCCGGTTGAGCCTCCTGCCCCGGTGCTGGTTGAGGGAAAATTGGAATACGTGGTGGAGAAGATCTTGGATTCTCGTATTTCTAGACGGAGGCTCCAGTATTTGGTTAAATGGAAGGGCTATGGTCAGGAGGATAATTCTTGGGTTGTCGCCTCTGATGTTCATGCAGCCGATTTGGTTCGTGCCTTCCATGTGGCTCATCCTGATCACCCTGGTAGTTTTCATGAGGGTTCAGTGACCCCTCCTCAAGGGGGGGTACTGTTGTGAACTCTGTGTTCAGGCTCCCTCTTGTGGTCACTGGTGGTATGGTGTGACTTTTGCTTTGGGCTCCCCCTGGTGGCTTTGCCTGTTATCCTGCTGGTCTGTGGCTATCAGCTGGTTCGTTATCCTCTGGGAGGTTCCTATATAGCTCTGTTTTGCTTCCACTTGTTGCCGGCTGTCGATGTAATCAGTGCTACTCAGATTCCTTCTGACTACCTTGCTCCCAGTCCATCCAGGATAAGCTAAGTTTTGTTTGCTCATTTTTAGTGTTGAGCATTCCGATACCGCAAGTATCGGGTATCGGCCGATATTTGCTGTATCGGAATTCCGATACCGAGATCCGATACTTTTGTGGTATCGGGTATCGGTATCGAAACAACATTAATGTGTAAAATAAAGAATTAAAATAAAAAATATTGCTATACTCACCTCTCCGACGCAGCCTGCACCTTACCGAGGGAACCGGCAGCGTTGTTTGCTTAAAATTCGCGCTTTAACTTCCTTACTTGAAGTCCCGGCTTGTGATTGGTCGCGCGCCGCCCATGTGACCACGACGCGACCAATCACAGCAAGCCGTGATGTAATTTTAGGTCCTTCAGGATTTTAAAATTACGTTCCGGCGTTGTGATTGGTTGCGTCGCGGTCAGATGGGCGACGCGACCAATCACAAGCCGTGACGTCACGGGAGGCAGGACACGCACGCATTTTAAAATGCGCGTGTCTCCTGCCTCCCGTGACGTCACGGCTTGTGATTGGTCGCGTCGCCCATGTGACCGCGACGCAACCAATCACAACGCCGGAACGTAATTTTAAAATCCTGAAGGACCTAAAATTACGTCACGGCTTGCTGTGATTGGTCGCGTCGCGGTCACATGGGCGGCGCGCGACCAATCACAAGCCGGGACTTCAAGTAAGGAAGTTAAAGCGCGAATTTTAAGCAAACAATGCTGCCGGTTCCCTCGCTGAAGTCCAGGCTGCGTCGGAGAGGTGAGTATAGCAATATTTTTTATTTTAATTCTTTATTTTACACATTAATATGGTTCCCAGGACCTGAAGGAGAGTTTCCTCTCCTTCAGACCCTGGGAACCATCAGGAATACCGTCCGATACATGAGTCCCATTGACTTGTATTGGTATCGGGTATCAGTATCGGATTAGATCCGATACTTTGCCGGTATCGGCCGATACTTTCCGATACCGATACTTTCAAGTATCGGACGGTATCGCTCAACACTACTCATTTTTTGATCAGCAGTGTTTATCATGTTTTCTGTTCCAGCTTGCTAAAATGTAATTCCCTCGCTTGCTGGTTGCTCTAGTGGGCTGAGTTTCTCCCCACACACCGTTAGTTGGTGTGTGGGTTCTTGAGATCTCAGGATGGATATTTTGTAAGGGTTTTTTTATTGATCGCATAGACCCCTGCTCTATTTTCTGCTTTCTAGTACTAGTGGGCCTCTTTTGCTGAATCTGATTTCATCCCTATGTATGTGCCTTCTTCTTACTTCACCGTTAATATTTGTTGGGGGCTTCTATATCTTTGGGGATTATTTCTCTGGAGGCAAGCGAGGTCTTTCTTTCTCTTTAGGGGTAGCTAGTTCCTCAGGCTGGCTCGAGACGTCTAGGAATTTTTTAGGCACGTTCACCGGCTACCTCTAGTTGTTTTGGATAGGTTCAGATTTGCGATCAGTCCAGTTACCATCTCCCTAGAGCTCGTCCTTAGTTTAATCACTTGCTGATCTATTTGTGATCCTCAGCCACTAGGGATCATAACAGATGCCTGCCTACACACAGAGCAGCACACACACACATACAGCCCCGCAAACATACACACAGCCCCGGACACCCATGCAGACACACACAGATACACACAGCCCTGCACACACAAACATACAGCCTCACACACCCACGCACGCACACAGATACAAACAGCCCCACAGACCCCCGCAGACACACACAGATACACACAAACACCCGCACACAGACACGCACATCTTCTCCGTACACACAGTTTCCGTGCACACACACAGTATCCGCCCACACTCTGCCCACAAACTCTTCCCTCTCCCGATCTGCAGCATTTCTCGCAGGCAGCAAATCTGCAGATCTTTTTTAAACCTGTGGTTTTGCTGCGGATTGACCTGACACAATGGAAGTCAACGGGTGCAGAAATGCTGCAGATCCGCAAAAAGAATTGACATGCTGCGAAAAAAAAGCTACGATTCCGCACAGTTTTTTCCGCAGCATGTGCACAACAATTCTCAATTTCACATTGACTAACATTGCTTGTGCACTACACTGCGGGTTTGATGCAATTCCGCGTGTCCAAAAACGCCACAGAAACACATAAAAATCCACAGCGTATGCACATAGCCTAACTGTTTGGGGTTATAGGATAGGGAAGATATGAGGGTTGTGAAGTAGGCCTGTTTAGCAGAGGTGAGGGCAGATTTGAAAGCGAGTGTTGCTTGTTTGAGTGCAGAGAAATTATCTTCCGAATTTGTTTTCTTCCAATGCTGCTCTGCAACCCTGGGTACTTGCCAGAGCTTTTTAGTGATGTTTTTGTTCCAGGGTTGTTTATTGATATGTCGCACTCTGCCATGAATGAGAGGGACAACCATGTCAATAGCTGATGTGAGAGTGGCATTGTAGAAAGCAGTGACACTGTCTGTGTCGTGGAGTGAGGATATGGATGCTAGTGGTAGAAAACAGTCAGAGAGTGTGTGGGTGTCTAGGTGTGCGGGAGTTTCTGCGGGGGTGCACATGTTGCTGGACATGGGTGACAGGTGAGGAGGACAGGGATGAGAAAGTGAGCAGATGCTGGTCAGATAGAGGGAGAGGGGAGATTGTGAAGTTAGATAGAGAGCAGAGACAGGTGAAGACCAGGTCTAATGTGTGTCTGTCTGTGTGGGTGGCTGAGGAGGACCACTGAGTAAGTCCAAAAGATGAAGTAAGGCTACGTTCACATTTGCGCTGTTGGGCGCAGCGTCGGCGACGCAACGCAAAATGCATGCCCAACGCAGCGTTTTGTGACGCATGCGTCCGACATTTACATGAAATTTGACTCTCAAAAAACTGCATCATGTAGCATCGGCTGCGGCCTGACTGTTGCGCCCAAATGACGCATGCATCACAAAACACTTGACAACGCATACCGGCGCTTGTCCATGCGCCCCTCATGTTAAAGATAGGGGCGCATGAGGCATGCATCGGTATCCGTCGACGACGCTGTGCCCATCAACGCAAATGTGAACATAGCCTTAGGGACAGGAGTTTGGAAGCTGTTGACTGAAGGGTATCAGTAGGGATGTTAAAGTCACCCATGATGATAGTGGGGATGTCAGTGGAAAGAAAGTGAAGAAGCCAGGTAGAGAATTGGTCAACAAAAGCAGTGGCCAGGCCCGGAGGTCAGTGTATGACAGCCACTTGGAGGTTGGAGGGAGAGTAGATATGGACAGAGAGGACTTCAAATCTTTCTATCTATCTCTTTCTCTATCAGTCATTCTGTCGGTCTGTCTGCCTATCTATAATCTATATCATAACTGTAGACTCTTGAAGAAGTCATTATCAGAGTCAGAGAGTATTGTCATATTCACTCCCTTTAATCATTATGTTTTTTTTTATTCCTTTTATTCGTGATGTGAATACAGAAAAATAGGTCTTCTTTAAGCTGATAAAAAATGTAAGCAGCTTAAACAGATGTTTTGCTTCCTCTCCGTATTTCCAGGGAAATGGTATTCATAGCAGTTTGCTGTGTTTTATTTATCCTGTGTATATAATATGCAGGATATTCAATGTGCTTAGCATTATGAATATCTGACATTGGAAAGGTGACTAGCAAAAGAGTAATGGAAACTAAGACTAAACATCTGAAAGTAAAGCTGCTTTATAGTGAACTTTAAGTAGTTATATGTTATTGCAATGGTTGTGCAGTTTGTAAAATCCATTTTAGCTGGAAAGGGACCCTGAAGATAAGCTTGATTAAGATTATGAGGCATCCTGCCGCTGGGGTGGCCAGAGATCAGCTGTAATCTCTGTGGGAATATGAAAAAAAGTTCAATTTTGTTATAGCTTCTTCCAGGAGATATTTCATTGTCTTCAGCATTGTTGTGTTGAAACGACCTTAAAAGGAATCTGTTACCATGTTTTTTCTACCTCATCTAAGAGCAGCATAATGTCGGAAAAGAGACTCTGATTCCAGCGATGTGTTACTTAGTATCCTGGGTGCAGCAGTTGTGACACAATCAGAGTTCTTAGGTGTGTCATGTAGCAGAGCTCAGAAGACTAACCTCATCCATACCACAGCTTTCTGTGTACATTGTCTATTGACAATAAGCTGACTATCAGAGGAGGGCGTGGTTGGACTAGGTCTCACACAAGCTGTAGTGTGGATAGTGATTACAATTTCTTGCTCACAATAATTTAATTGCATTGAAATAACGGCACACAGCCTAATAAGTGGCACATTCCTGAAATACATGTATGTGTCTCAGCTCCTATCTCATGCTGCCCTCAGATTACATAGCAAAAACCCGCTGACAGATTCCATTTAAAGGGAACTCCATAGTGTCCTTAAGCCCTGCAAACTACCACCATGTATTGATTGATACCATTAGGCGTAGCTAGAGTTTTGGTTCAGGGGGGCGAAGCTTCTGAGTGGGCCCCTAATCAGGTAACCTTGAGGAGAACCTCAGCAGATGACCGCGCTATTACTGAAGATAATCTCTATATAAAGACCAACATGGATATTACCGCCATATGGTCAGTGGTAGATACCAGTCCTACAGAACTTAATGCTCTCCCCATAAGCCTGCATAATATAATGCACTCCCTATAGGCATGTATAATATAATGCACTCCCTATAGGCCTATATAGTACAATGCTCTCCCCATAGGCCTGTATAGTATAATGCTCTCCCCATAAGCCTGCATAGTATATTGCACTCCCTATAGGCATGTATAATATAATGCACTCCCTATAGGCCTGTATAGTACAACGCAATCCCCATAGGCCTGTACAGTATAATGCACCCCCATAGGCCTGTATAGTTTAATGCACTCTCTATAGGCCTGTATAGTATAATGCACTCCTCACAGGCCTGTATAGTATAATGCACTTCCCATAGGCCTGTATAGTATAATGCTCTCCCCATAGGCATGTATAGTATAATGCACTCCCCATAGGCCTGCATAGTATAATGCACTCGACAAAGGCCTGAATAGTATAATGCTCTCCCCGTTGGCTTGTATAGTATAATGCACTCCCCATAAGCCTGCATAGTATAATGCAGTCCCTATAGGCATGTATAATATAATGCACACCCTATAGGCCTGTATAGTACAATGGTCTCCCCATAGGCCTGTATAGTATAATGCACTCCCTATAAGCCTGTATATTATAATGCACTCCCCATAGGCCTGCATAGTATAATGCACTCCCCATAGGCATGTATAGTATAATGCTCTCCCCATAAGCCTGCATAGTATAATGCACTCCCTATAGGCATGTATAATATAATGCATTCCCTATAGGCCTGTATAGTACAACGCATCCCCATAGGCCTGTACAGTATAATGCACCCCCATAGGCCTGTATAGTATAATGCACTCCCTACAGGCCTGTATGGTATAATGCAGTCCCCATAGGCCTGTACAGTATAATGCACCCCTATAGGCAGCCAGTACAGTATAATGCACCCCCATTAGGCAGTCAGTACTGTATAATGCACCCCCATTAGGCAGTCTGTATAGTATAATGCACCCCCATTAGGCAGCCACTGCAATATAATGAACCCCCATTAGGTAGTCTTTATAGTATAATGCACCCCCATTAGGCAGCATGTATAGTATAATGCACCCCCATTAGTCAGTCTGTATAGTATAATGCACCCCCATTAGGCAGACTGTATAGTATAATGCACCCCCATTAGGCAGTCTGTGTAGTATAATACACCCCCATTAGGCAGCCAGTACAATATAATGCAACCCCATTAGGCAGCCAGTACAATATAATGCACCCCCATTGGGCAGTCTGTATAGTATAATGCACTACCATTAGGCAACCAGTACTGTATAATGCACCCCCATTAGGCAGCCTGTATAGTATAATGCACCCTCATTAGGCAGTCAGTGTAGTATAATCCACCCCCATTAGGCAGCCAGTACAATATAATGCAACCCCATTAGGCAACCAGTACAATATAATGCACCCCCATTAGGCAGCCAGTACAATATAATGCACCCCCATTAGGCAGCCAGTACAATATAATGCACCCCCATTAGGCAGCCAGTACAATATAATGCACCCCCATTGGGCAGTCTGTATAGTATAATGCACTACCATTAGGCAACCAGTACTGTATAATGCACCCCAATTAGGCAGCCTGTATAGTATAATGCACCCTCATTAGGCAGCCAGTACAATATAATGTACCCCCATTAGGCAGCCAGTACAATATAATGCACCCCCATTGGGCAGTCTGTATAGTATAATGCACTACCATTAGGCAACCAGTACTGTATAATGCACCCCCATTAGGCAGCCTGTATAGTATAATGCACCCTCATTAGGCAGTCAGTGTAGTATAATCCACCCCCATTAGGCAGCCAGTACAATATAATGCACCCCCATTAGGCAGCCAGTACAATATAATGCACCCCCATTAGGCAACCAGTACAATATAATGCACCCCCATTAGGCAGTCTGTATAGCGTAATGCACCCCCATTAGGCAGCCAGTACAGCATAATGCATCCGATAAAAAAATGCAATACTCACCTCTCTTCCTCCTTGTCCCCACGGTGCTCTGAGCGCCCGCACATCTCTAGACAGCAGGCGCCGAGTACTGACGTCATTGCGAACCCCTGTCAGTGTCGGCATCGGTGACGTCAGACGCTGACAGGAGGATAATGGGAGAGGGAGCGTAACGCTCACTAAATATGTTATCACACCCCTGTGGACATAAGTAGCATGGTCGGGGTCTGCAAGAGCGGCATCACCGTCAGCTCTTTTCAAATCTCTGCCTCTCGGACAACGCACAGTAAGTTGAATCTCTGCACCCCAGCTTCATTTGCGCACTTTATATGTCCAGAAAAGCAGAGATGATGTAGTACTCAGCCAGCCGTTACCACCGGCTCAGCAAATTTTGTGACTGGCTGTGTCCTACATCACCGCTGTCTCCAATGGCATACAAGATCTCACTGGATTGCCTAAAGTAGCTTTGCTTGCATCATTAAAATAAAAGTTACTGATTAATAACTGTCTATAACTGAACTGCAAATCCTATTTTAATCCATCCACTGCTCCCTTAGTGAAAATTTTGAGATCTTTTGGTCTAACACTAAATGTTCCCTTTTGTGAGGTTGCAGGATTCAACTGAGCATGCTGGGAACCCATAAGTTATTACTCAACTCCTACTGGAACGTTGGGTCCTTTAGATGCTAATTGCATCCAGTTTTTTTTTTTTTACAAACTTCCCATATTTAAAAAATATATTTAGTGTGTTATTCTTGTACTAATGATGGATATTGTGCTGTATATATGTACTCATGCTTGGTCTAATGAATTATTCATGCCCTGATGATTGTGCTGGTGCTTTATGCATGTACTGATGAAGCATTTGGTGCTGCATTCATGTGCTAAAGGCTGCTTTTGGTGATGTAGTCAAGTGTTGGTGTTTCTGGTGATGTATTCATAATGATGTTTTTGGTGCTGGATTCATGTACTAAAGAATGTTTTGGTGATGCAGTCATGTGCTGATGGTGGTTATGGTGATGCATTTGTGATGTTTCTGGAGCTACATTTTTGTGCAAATGATTGGTCTGGTGGTGATATATTCAGGTAAAAATGGTTCTGGTTCTGTATTCATGTGCTAATATACTGTATTTACCTGTTAATTGTGGTTTTGGTAATGTAAAATATTAATGTGCTGAATGTTTCCGGTAATGGGTTCATGTACTGATAGTGGTTATGATGCTATATTACTGTACTGATGTTTTTTCTGGATCTGTGTTTATGTACTGATGATGTTTCCAGAGATGTGTTCATTTTCTCATGGTGGTTCTGGGGAAGTACTCATGTTATTCATGCACTGATATTGGTTCTGTTGATGTATTGATATGCTAATGATGATTCTGGTGTTGTACTCATTAACTGACAGGGGTTCTGATGATGTATTCATGTATTGATTATATTTCTTATCCCGTAGTAATGTACATGTAGTAATTATTAATTTGTTAGACTTGACAAAAGATCATTATAGGCCAAAGAGCTGTTCATTGTATACATGGACAACACAAAGACTGAAAATACATCCGTTTGAACAAATCCTGAGCTTGATAAATGGCAAAAAGGTACGGACCTAAAGAGAACTGAGACTGTGGGACTAGTGAGAGTCCTGAGTGGTAGATCCAGGGAGTCCAAGTAATAAGATGCATTGCTGCTGAGCGGGTATAGACAAACTCTCCGAACTGTACTGTGGCGAAGTAGGGCAAAGCAGTGTACTACACCGGCCCTGGAGCAGACTACAGTGGGAGGATGATGTCACTGAGATTGTTTCTTACTGTGAATGAAAAGTGCTTAAGACTGTGTACTCACTATCCCTTGTATATAACCCTCATCAAGTTCAGTAAAGTTCTCATGTTTGAACAGAACTCTCCTTTGCTAATCCGTGGAACTCGTGGTCTTGGCAAGCCAATACCATTTGCTATCGGCAGCCTGCATGGGCACAAGGCCCTAACAACATTAACACCCAGCCAGGACCCAAAAATTGTCGGTAGGATGCCAAAGCGAGTGGGGACCGAAGCTCGCCCAAGATTATTTCCCTTGGGCATCTTACATATGCAGTGTAACCTCCCTGTCGGCATTGCTGCATGGCTTCACATCTCCCCTCTTACTCACCACTACAGGCCATGCTGTGAGTTCTGTCCTCTGCCGGCTCTTGGCCTCATGTCCTTGCTTGTTGCATACCTCCTGGCTATATGCTTAGGGCGTTGGCCACGGCACTTCCTGTTTCTTATAGTGTTTGTGTGCACTTTCCTAATGTGTCCCCTGCCAATTGCCAAGAGACATCAGGTACTTAAGGCATTCTCACCCATAGGGGGATGCCTGAGCAATAAACTCTGTCAGTCTGTCTTTGGCTACCTAGTTGCCAGGTCCTTTCCTGTTATTTCTCTTGTCTCTGCCACCCAGGGGGGGCTTTGCACCCTGCCCTGTACCTGTGTCCTGTGTCTCTTGTTTCTGCCACTGAGGAGGCTTCGTATCCTGGTATGAATCCTTGTTTCTGTGCCTTGTCCCGTTCCTGACCCTGTTTGAACTTAGACCTATACCTGTGTCTGTTTGTAACCCTGTCTGTAGCCTTTCCTATTCCGCTGTGTTTCCTTGTGTCCACTCCTACTGCTCTTTTCTCCGCATCCTGTGGCTTTGCTCCATTACCAGTGGCTCTGCTCTTTGCTCCACCTCCTGTGTCTCTGCTCTTTGCTCTGCTTTCTGTGGCTCTCCTCTTTGCTCCGCCTCCTATGGTTCTGCTTTGCTCCATCTCCTATTTTTCTGCTTTGCTCCGCCTCCTGCAGTTCTGCTCTGCTTAGTCTCCTGCGGCTTGGCTCTGCTGTGCCTCATGCGGTTCTGCTCTACTCCCATCTTGCCACCTGTGGCTCTGCCCTGTTCTCCGTATCCTGTGGCTTTTGCTTCTGCTCCATGCCCTGTGTGTCCTTGTGCTTCCAGTCTGTACTGGTTCCTACCTGCTCCCTTATCCTACTCATTCCTGCCTATGTTACGGTGTCTCCTGAAGCAGTTCCTGTTCCTCCAGTCTGAAGTGGTTCCTAACAGTTCCTGTTCCTCCAGTCTGAACTGGTTCCTATCTGTTCCCTACTCGGACCTGCCTATGTTCCTGTCCTACCTGAACCAGTCCCTGTCCCGCTAGCCATGCCCGCCTGCCTACCTAGAGTGCCAACCATGCCCGCCTGCCTTCCTAGAGTGCCTGCCTGTCTGCCAGAGTGCCAGCCATACCTGCCTGCCAGGGTGCCAGCCGTTCCCACCAGAGTACCAGTCATGCTCGTCCTTACTTGCTTGCGCCTGTCTATAGACTTCCGTTCCCCAGTGGGATCCGCTGCTGTGGCCAGACACCACCCTGGAGTGGTACCTGGCAGCTATCTGCCGCACAAGCCTGACCTCACCATCAGAGGCTCCAGCGAACACCAAGGTAGCTGCTTAGTCACGCCCCTTCCAGGGTTGTCTGGTTTGTGGCACAGTGGGGCCACAAGCCCTTCGCTCGCGCCTCCCAGTCTGGGCGTGACCGTAACATGCAGTAAGTTTAATACTGTACTTTTTCATGCTACTTTACTCTTCAATAAAATGAGTTTGAAAAAAAGGAAATGTAGAATACCAATACTCAGCCATGGTAATTTCTGTCTGTTACTTTCATTATAGTAAACTAGCTATTGAACCCGTTCTACGCCCGGGTGGCGAGCATTTATAATGGTATATGGCCTCCATCCTGGTATGTGCTGCTCTCATCTTGCTCTCCCATCCGGTCATGTGCTGCTCCATCCTGCATCCCCATCCTGTCATGTGCTGCTCCATCCTGCATCCCAGGGCCGGACTGGGACTAAAATTCAGCCCTGGCATTTGAAGTCACACAGGCCCACTTGTCACACGGTGACTGTATAATATCTTTGTACACTTGTAGGCTACAAGAAGTGAGGGGAGTGTAACACGACTATATAACATATAATTACAGCTGTATCCAGCATTACAGCTCAGTCCCCATAGAATGTAATACAGCACAGCCCCCATAGACTATAATACAGCACAGCCCCATAGAATGTAATGCTGCACAGCCCCCATAGAATGTAATACAGCACAGCCCCCATAGAATGTAATGCAGCACAGCCCCCATAGAATGTAATGCAGCACAGCCCCCATAGAATGTAATGCAGCACAGCCCCCATAGAATGTAATGTAGCACAGCCCCCATAGAATGTAATGCAGCACAGCCCCCATAGAATGTAATACAGCACAGCCCCCATAGAATGTAATACAGCACAGCCCCCATAGACTATAATACAGCACAGCCCCCATAGAATGTAATACAGCACAGCCCCCATAGAATGTAATGCAGCACAGCCCCCATAGAATGTAATGCAGCACAGCCCCCATAGAATGTAATGCAGCACAGCCCCCATAGAATGTAATGCAGCACAGCCCCCATAGAATGTAATGCAGCACAGCCCCATTAGAATGTAATGCAGCACAGCCCCCATAGAATGTAATGCAGCACAGCCCCCATAGAATGTAATGCAGCACAGCCCCCATAGAATGTAATGCAGCACAGCCCCACAGAATGTAATGCAGCACAGCCCCATAGAATATAATGCAGCACAGCCCCATAGAATATAATGCAGCACAGCCCCATAGAATATAATGCAGCACAGCCCCATAGAATGTAATGCAGCACAGCCCCATAGAATGTAATTCAGCACAGCCCCATAGAATATAATGCAGCACAGCTCCATAGAATATAATGCAGCACAGGCCCATAGAATATAATGCAGCACAGCCCCATATAATATAATGCAGCACAGCCCCATAGAATATAATGCAGCACAGGCCCATGGAATGGAATGCAGCCAGCCCCATAAAATATAATGCAGCACAGGCCCATGGAATGGAATGCAGCACAGCCCCATAGAATATAATGCAGGCAGCCACCATACAATATAATATAAAGAAAACACCGTGTGCACTGCTATTTCTGGTGCAGAGACTAGGTACCCAAATCCTTCTATAGACAGAAAAAGAAGTCTCGCACTCAACTTAAGTATATTTGCAGATTTATTAGGTGCTGAAGTAGCACTGGAGAAACGTTTCAGCCTCAACTCGGCTTTCGTCAGTCACTACAACATTTAGAATGAAAACAAAATATAATACAATGTACAAGTGAACAGCAATAAAAAACAAAGTATATACAATTTATCAAGAGAGCCATATTTATAAGATAATATAAGCTTTGTATCAGAGTAATACCATGCGTAATATTCTCGCTCAATATGGTGATTAGAAATAAATGAAATGAATTCTGGAAAAGATATTCTGGAAAAAAAAACACACATACCGTGCTGTGTCTTTAACGCTGCATGGACATTAGTAATGATCAGGACACAAGTCATGTGTGATGCCTAAACATGGCGTGATAAAAGAGGACATTGGTATATGGCCGTGTGAACGGAAAGGGTATAGATAGCAGTGTACTGAGTAAGATAGTGGTACTTACACTAGGTGGTCGCCTTGTGGAAACGTACAGTAGTAATGAAAACCAGATACTGAGTAAATAATAAATCACTAATAGTGAAAGAGAAAGGAGGAACAGATAAAGGTATAGGTCAGTGGTATATAGTACTATATGTTATATGAACAGAAAACTTCCTGTGTGTTTACCTCAGATGGGCTGGCCCAGATATACGGTAATATGTACCAAGGAACCAGATGAGGAGTCCGTGGCTAGATAAAATATCAGATAGGGACTTAGTATCACAGGAGGTGGATGCTCAAATAGGGCGTCCATAAATATGGTGTATTGCTGACATACCTGGAGGGAAGCCGCTGTGGAGTAGATGCGATCCTCACAGACGCGGTGTCCACCGCTTGTCTGGGATCCTAGTGTGCGCGGCGCTATTTGAGACTCTCGGTGTGCGTCCGACCGGAAGTGACGTGGTGTAATGGCCATCGGACCGGAAGTCCATGGCTGAGCATGTGGGAGGAAGTATATGCATTCCACGGTGTAAGCGGTGCTGCGTTCCACAGTGTCAGCGTGGCTATGTCAGGAGAAACAGCTAAATGTTGCCTGAATGGCAGGTTACATGTAATGAAGTCCAGTATACGAGCATAGAAAGTATAATATTCGTGTTGGCACACAGCTTAATGAGGTAGTAATAAATGGGCGGACCTGTAAGAAGGGGGCGGTGGTGACTGCTGGCTATTGATGTATGTGAATAGTTATGGGCGTAACAAACTGAGAAAGGAAGCTTGTAGGTAGGAATATGAGAGTAGTGGTGTAACCTAGTGGATAAAATAGGTTTTAGAAAAAGAGATCAGTGTCTACATAGCTTTGTGGTGAACTATGTAGTACAGCTGGACATATGATCCAAGAGGGAAGAGATCCGGGTAAACTACTCAGTATATTTGGTGGACCGTAGGGTGTAGTGGTGGTACATCAGGGTGAATGTGGTTACACATACATAGCGAGAGTGCCAACAAACAGGATGGATCTCAGCGTGGTCCGTGGTGAAAAAAGTGGCACAGTGAATAGTGATCAATCCGGTGACGATTCGTGCTGTATCAGACATCATTAATATAGTCGATTCTACAAAATGAGAAGAAATATGTCAATTTCACAGTTCATATCACATATGCAGTATAACATCTACTGCAATAGTACCAATAACAGTGATAATACCCTTAAATGAATGCCGATAACTCATATTCCCTGTTAAGTCCCTTTGGGGATAGTGTATCTAAAGAGTGAATCCAATATGCCTCACGTTTCTTAAGCATAAGTACCCTATTGCCCCCCCCTGCGTTGTATGGGGACATGCTCCAGAACCTGAAATTTCAACTGTGAAATACTGTGTCCTGATGTATGAAAATGATAGGGTAATGGTAGCAAAAGATTATTGCAGCGTATAGTAGATTTGTGCTTGGACACTCGATCTCTAATAGGTTGCGTCGTTTCACCTACGTACAAAAGCCCACAGGGGCATTTAATGACATAGACCACGTAGGCTGAACTGCATGTGAAATACCCCCGGATTTTGAACTCCTTACTGGAGTATGGATGCCTAACAACATTCCCTTTTAATACGTTGTTACACTGGACACAATTCAAACAAGGGAAGGTGCCCTCCCTTGGAGTGCCCAGAAAACTCTGTCTCATATTTGTTTTGGTGCCAATGTCTGCTCTGATTAAATTGTCTCGCAGACTAGGGGCCCTTTTGAAGCATGGGAGGAATGGTTGTTGGAATTCCTTCACTTTGGGAAAGGCATTAGAAAGGATAAACCAGTTGCTTCGTATCGCCCTGTGTAGTTTGTACATGTAGGGATGGAACGAATGTACAAAAGGGATGCGTAGGGAGGTGTCCATCCTGGGTCTACTTGTAGTGGTTCTAGAGGTTTCTAGTAGGGATGAGGGATAACCTCTAGCCCTAAATTTTGTTGTCATTTCTTTTGTGCGTAATTCTCTGGTGTCACTATTTGAGACTATGCGTTCTACCCTTTGGTATTGTGCTTTGGGTATGGATTTCTTGGTTGATGGGGGGTGGAGGCTCTGGAAATGTAGGAGACTATTTCTGTCTGTGCTTTTGGAGTATAAATCCATACTAAGGAGCCCGTTCGTATCCTTAATCACCAGAGTATCCAAGAAATTCATTTCCCACATGTGATAATTCATGGTGAACGTGATGCCTGGCCATGAGGTGTTAAGGAAGGATAGGAAAGAATAGAGGGTCTCTTCAGAGCCCCGCCATAGACAGAAAACGTCGTCTATGTATCTCTTCCAAATAATGACATTATCCTTAAACAGCTGGTTTTGGTAAATGCTACTCTCTTCAAAATGCACCATGTACGCATTTGCGTATGGAGGTGCTGCGTGTGACCCCATCGCGGTCCCCCGTTTTTGTAGGTAGAACGTGTCCTCAAACAGAAAAAAATTTGAGGTAAGTATAACTCTTAGGAGGTCAATGCACAATGATATGTGGTCTATGTCCCTGTCGGTGCTTTCCAGTAGGTGGTGAACAGAGAGGATACCTTCTTCGTGAGGGATAGAAGTATACAGGTCCCTTACGTCAAGGGTCACCAGGAGGGCATCAACTGGTACGATATTGATTTCTTTAATTAATCGTAGGAATGAGCCTGTATCAAGGAGAAAGGATTTTGACTCCTGTATAAGTGGAGTGAGAATCCGTTCAACATACCTTGCCAAGGGAGAAAGGATCGAATCTGTGGAGGCCACTATGGGTCTCCCAGGTGGATTGTCTAGATTTTTATGAACCTTGGGCAGTGTGTAAAAAACGGGTATAATCGGGTTAGGGTTCATGAGGAAACTGCAGGTTTTCTGGTCTAGAATGTAATGCAGGCAGGCCCCATAGAATGTAATGCAGGCAGGCCCCATAGAATGTAATGCAGGCAGCCCCCATAGAATGTAATGCAGGCAGGCCCCATAGAATGTAATGCAGGCAGGCCCCATAGAATGTAATTCAGGCAGGCCCCATAGAATGTAATGCAGGCAGGCCCCATAGAATGTAATGCAGGCAGGCCCCATAGAATGTAATGCAGGCAGGCCCCATAGAATGTAATGCAGGCAGGTCCCATAGAATGTAATGCAGGCAGGCCCCATAGAATGTAATGCAGGCAGGCCCCATAGAATGTAATGCAGGCAGGCCCCATAGAATGTAATGCAGGCAGGCCCCATAGAATGTAATGCAGGCAGCCCCCATAGAATGTAATGCAGGCAGCCCCCATAGAAAGTAATGCAGGCAGCCCCCATAGAATGTAATGCAGGCAGCCCCCATAAAATGTAATGCAGGCAGCCTCCATAGAATGTAATGCAGGCAGGCCCCATAGAATGTAATGCAGGCAGGCCCCATAGAATGTAATGCAGGCAGGCCCCATAGAATGTAATGCAGGCAGGCCCCATAGAATGTAATGCAGGCAGGCCCCATAGAATGTAATGCAGGCAGGCCCCATAGAATGTAATGCAGGCAGCCCCCATAGAATGTAATGCAGGCAGCCCCCATAGAAAGTAATGCAGGCAGCCCCCATAGAATGTAATGCAGGCAGCCCCCATAAAATGTAATGCAGGCAGCCCCCATAGAATGCAATGCAGGCAGGCCCCATAGAATGTAATGCATGTAGGCCCCATAGAATATAATGCAGCACAGGCCCATGGAATGGAATGCAGCCTGCCCCATAGAATATAATGCAGCATAGGCCCATGGAATGGAATGCAGACAGCCCCATAGAGTATAATGCAGCACAGGCCCATGGAATGGAATGCAGCCAGCCCCATAGAATATAATGCAGCACAGGCCCATGGAATGGAATGCAGCCAGCCCCATAGAATATAATGCAGCACAGGCCCATGGAATGGAATGCAGCCAGCCCCATAGAATATAATGCAGCACAGGCCCATGGAATGGAATGCAGCCAGCCCCATAGAATATAATGCAGCACAGGCCCATGGAATGGAATGCAGCACAGCCCCATAGAATATAATGCAGCACAGGCCCATGGAATGTAATGCAGGCAGCCCCCATAGAATGTAATGCAGGCAGCCCCCATAGAATGTAATGCAGGCAGCCCCCATAGAATGTAATGCAGGCAGCCCCCATAGAATGTAATGCAGGCAGCCCCCATAGAATGTAATGCAGGCAGCCCCCATAGAATGTAATGCAGGCAGGCCCCATAGAATGTAATGCAGGCAGGCCCCATAGAATGTAATGCTGGCAGCCCCCATAGAATGTAATGCAGGCAGCCCCCATAGAATGTAATGCAGGCAGCCCCCATAGAATGTAATGCAGGCAGGCCCCATAGAATGTAATGCAGGCAGGCCCCATAGAATGTAATGCAGGCAGGCCCCATAGAATGTAATGCAGGCAGCCCCCATAGAATGTAATGCAGGCAGGCCCCATAAAATGTAATGCAGGCAGGCCCCATAGAATGTAATGCAGGCAGCCCACATAGAATGTAATGCAGGCAGCCCCCATAGAATGTAATGCAGGCAGCCCCCATAGAATGTAATGCAGGCAGGCCCCATAGATAGTAATGCAGGCAGCCCCCATAGAATGTAATGCAGGCAGCCCCCATAGAATGTAATGCAGGCAGCCCCCATAGAATGTAATGCAAGCAGGCCCCATAGAATGTAATGCAGGCAGGCCCCATAGAATGTAATGCAGGCAGGCCTTATAGAATGTAATGCAGGCCCCATAGAATGTAATGCAGGCAGGCCCCATAGAATGTAATTCAGGCAGGCTCCATAGAATGTAATGCAGGCAGGCCCCATAGAATGTAATGCAGGCAGCCCCCATAGAATGTAATGCAGGCAGCCCCCATAGAAAGTAATGCAGGCAGCCCCCATAGAATGTAATGCAGGCAGCCCCAATAGAATGTAATGCAGGCAGCCCCCATAGAATGTAATGCAGGCAGGCCCCATAGAATGTAATGCAGGCAGGCCCCATAGAATGTAATGCAGGCAGGCCCCATAGAATGTAATGCAGGCAGCCCCCATAGAATGTAATGCAGGCAGCCCCCATAGAAAGTAATGCAGGCAGCCCCCATAGAATGTAATGCAGGCAGCCCCCATAGAATGTAATGCAGGCAGCCCCTATAGAATGTAATGCAGGCAGCCCCCATAGAAAGTAATGTAGGCAGGCCCCATAGAATGTAATGCAGGCAGGCCCCATAGAATGTAATGCAGGCAGCCCCCATAGAAAGTAATGCAGGCAGCCCACATAGAATGTAATGCAGGCAGGCCCCATAGAATGTAATGCAGGCAGGCCCCATAGAATGTAATGCAGGCAGCCCCCATAGAATGTAATGCAGGCAGGCCCCATAGAATGTAATGCAGGCAGGCCCCATAGAATGTAATGCAGGCAGGCCCCATAGAATGTAATGCAGGCAGGCCCCATAGAATGTAATGCAGGCAGGCCCCATAGAATGTAATGCAGGCAGGCCCCATAGAATGTAATGCAGGCAGCCCCCATAGAATTTAATGCAGGCAGCCCCCATAGAAAGTAATGCAGGCAGCCCCCATAGAATGTAATGCAGGCAGCCCCCATAGAAAGTAATGCAGGCAGCCCCCATAAAATGTAATGCAGGCAGCCCCCATAGAAAGTAATGCAGGCAGGACCCATAGAATGTAATGCAGGCAGCCCCCATAGAAAGTAATGCAGGCAGCCCCCATAGAATGTAATGCAGGCAGCCCCCATAGAAAGTAATGCAGGCAGCCCCCATAGAATGTAATGCAGGCAGCCCCCATAGAAAGTAATGCAGGCAGCTCCCATAGAAAGTAATGCAGGCAGGCCCCATAGAATGTAATGCAGGCAGCCCCCATAGAAAGTAATGCAGGCAGCCCCCATAGAATGTAATGCAGGCAGGCCCCATAGAATGTAATGCAGGCAGCCCCCATAGCATGTAATGCAGGCAGCCCCCATAGAAAGTAATGCAGGCAGCCCCCATAGAAAGTAATGCAGGCAGCCCCCATAAAATGTAATGCAGGCAGCCCCCATAGAATGTAATGCAGGCAGCCCCCATAGAAAGTAATGCAGGCAGCCCCCATAGAATGTAATGCAGGCAGCCCCCATAGAATGTAATGCAGGCAGCCCCCATAGAAAGTAATGCAGGCAGGCCCCATAGAATGTAATGCAGGCAGCCCCCATAGAAAGTAATGCAGGCAGCCCCCATAGAATGTAATGCAGGCAGCCCCCATAGAAAGTAATGCAGGCAGCCCCCATAGAATGTAATGCAGGCAGCCCCCATAGAAAGTAATGCAGGCAGCCCCCATAGAAAGTAATGCAGGCAGGCCCCATAGAATGTAATGCAGGCAGCCCCCATAGAATGTAATGCAGGCAGGCCCCATAGAATGTAATGCAGGCAGGCCCCATAGAATGTAATGCAGGCAGGCCCCATAGAATGTAATGCAGGCAGGCCCCATAGAAAGTAATGCAGGCATCCCCCATAGAATGTAATGCAGGCAGCCCCCATAGAAAGTAATGCAGGCAGCCCCCATAGAATGTAATGCAGGCAGCCCCCATAGAATGTAATGCAGGCAGCCCCCATAGAAAGTAATGCAGGCAGCCCCCATAGAATGTAATGCAGGCAGCCCCCATATAATGTAATGCAGGCAGGCCCCATAGAATGTAATGCAGGCAGGCGCCATAGAATGTAATGCAGGCAGGCCCCATAGAATGTAATGCAGGCAGGCCCCATAGAATGTAATGCAGGCAGTCCCCATAGAATGTAATGCAGGCAGCCCCCATAGAATGTAATGCAGGCAGCCCCCATAGAAAGTAATGCAGGCAGCCCCCATAGAATGTAATGCAGGCAGTCTCCATAGAATGTAATGCAGGCAGCCCCCATAGAATGTAATGCAGGCAGCCCCCATAGAAAGTAATGCAGGCAGCCCCCATAGAATGTAATGCAGGCAGCCCCCATAGAAAGTAATGCAGGCAGCCCCCATAGAATGTAATGCAGGCAGCCCCCATAGAAAGTAATGCAGGCAGGCCCCATAGAATGTAACGCAGGCAGCCCCCATAGAAAGTAATGCAGGCAGCCCCCCCCCCCTCCCCCCTCAATAGCTCCACAATCCAGTCATCACTCATTGATAAAAAACAAACAAACACTCTACTCACCTCTCTCCTCGTGCCCCGCGCTGCTCCTGGCTCCGGTCTCGGCAGCTGCAGTCTGCCCGCCCGGTCACACAGCAGGTGCGCGATGATATGACGTCATCGCGCACCCGCAGTGTCAGCGGCAGGCAGAGCGGGGAATGATGGGAGAGGAAGCGTCAGCAGACGCTCTCTCCTCCATCATTGCATTCAACTGTACCGGCGTCTATGACGCCGGTATAGTTGAATGCGGGGCTGGGAGTGTGCCGACAGCGGGGAGAGTGTGCCGACAGCGGCACACTCGAGCGGCCCACTACTGCCACCGGCCCTTCTGGCATTTGCCAGAACTGCCCGATGGCCAGTCCGGCCCTGCTGCATCCCCATCCTGTCATGTGCTCCCATCCTGCGCCCCATCCTGTCATGTGCTGCTCCATCCTGCATCCCCATCCTGTCATGTGCTCCCATCCTGCACCCCCATCCTGTCATATGCTGCTCCATCCTACACCCACATCCTGTCATGTGTGTGCCCCCATTCTGTCATGTGCTGCTCCCATCCTGTGCCCCCATTCTGTCATGTGATGCTCTAATCCTGTGCCCCATCCTGTCATGTGCTCCCATCCTGCACCCCCATCCTGTCATGTGCTGCTCCCATCGTGCACAATCATTCTGTCATATGCTGCTCGCATCATGTGCCCCCATTCTGTCATGTGCTGCTCCCATCCTGTGCTCCCATTCTGTTGTAATGTGCTGCACCCATTCTGCCTGTTCCTGTTTCCATTCTGCCATATGTTGCTCCAATCTTTCTCTCTCCGGCTCTACTGCCCGAGTGCGGCTGTGCTGAGTGCGGGCGGCTGTGCTGAGTGCGGGCGGCTGTGCTGAGTGTGGGCGGCTGTTCTGAGTGCGGGCAGCTGTGCGTGGCAGTGGTGAGTGCGGGCGGCTGTGCTGAGTGCGGGCGGCTGTGTTGAGTGCGGGCGGCTGTGCTGAGTGCGGGCGGCTGTGCTGAGTGCGGGCGGCTGTGCTGAGCACGGGCGGCTGTGCGGAGTGCGGGCGGCTGTGCTGAGTGCGGGCGGCTGTGCGTGGCAGTGGTGAGTGCGGGCGGCTGTGCTGAGTGCGGGCGGCTGTGTTGAGTGCGGGCGGCTGTGCTGAGTGCGGGCAGCTGTGCTGAGTGCGGGCGGCTGTTGTGAATTAGACTTTTTGGCTCCCTCTTGTGGTTACTAGTGATATGACTCTGGGATTGTCTTTCCTCAGTTTGGCACCCACCTGGGTCGTTAGTCCAGGGGAGTTGCTATATAAGCTTCCTGGATCCTTAGTCCAGTGCCTGGCATCGTTGTAATCAGATCCTTTCTGTTTGCTCCTGTCTGCTGGTCCGGGTTCGTGCAAAATTAAGCTAAGTCCTGCTTCTTTGTTTTTTGGTTATTTGCTTGCTTTCATTTTTGTCCAGCTTGTACTAAATGTGATTCCTGACCTTGCTGGAAGCTCTAGGGGGCTGGTGTTCTCCCCCCGGGCCGTTAGACGGTTCGGGGGTTCTTGAATATACAGCGTGGATATTTTGATAGGGTTTTTGCTGACCATATAAGTCATCTTACTATATTCTGCTATTAGCTAGTGGGCCTCTCTTTGCTAAATACCTAGCTCATTCTTACGTTTGTCTTTTCCTCTTACCTCACCGTTATTATTTGTTGGGGGCTTGTATCCTACTTTTGGGGTCTTTTCTCTGGAGGCAAGAAAGGTCTTTCTTTTCCCTTCTAGGGTTAGTTAGTTCTCCGGCTGGCGCGAGACGTCTAGAACCAACGTAGGCACGTTCCCCGGCTGCTGCTATTTGTGGTGCTAGGATTAGATATATGGTCAGCTCAGTTACCACTGCCCTATGAGCTGGTTTTTTGTGTTTGCAGACTTAGTAATTATTTCTGAGACCCTCTGCCATTGGGGTCATAACAGTATGCCAGGCCAACATTGAATGTTTATGCATTGCTGAAGTGGGATTATAAGAAAGGAAATTCTGAGTTTTTTTTTTTTTCCTCTCTTCCTCCCCTTTACCTCTGAGTGGCTTGTGCTTGCTGCAGACATGAATGTCCAGACCTTGATTACAAGTGTAGACCAGCTTGCTGCTCGTGTGCAGGGCACACAAGATTTTGTTACCAGTAGTCCTATGTCTGAACCTAAAATACCTATTCCTGAACTGTTTTCTGGAGACCGATTTAAGTTTAGGAATTTCAGGAATAATTGTAAATTGTTTCTATCTCTGAGACCCCGTTCATCTGGAGATTCAGCTCAGCAAGTTAAAATTGTTATCTCTTTTTTACGGGGCGACCCTCAGGATTGGGCTTTCTCACTAGCGCCAGGAGATCCGGCATTGGCAAATATTGATGCGTTTTTTCTGGCGCTCGGGTTGCTTTACGAGGAACCCAATCTTGAAGTTCAGGCAGAAAAAGCCTTGCTGGCTATTTCTCAGGGCCAGGATGAAGCTGAAGTGTATTGCCAAAAATTTCGGAAATGGTCCGTGCTTACTCAGTGGAATGAGTGTGCTCTGGCCGCAAATTTCAGAAATGGCCTTTCTGAAGCCATTAAGAATGTGATGGTGGGTTTCCCCATTCCTACAAGTCTGAATGATTCCATGGCGCTGGCTATTCAAATTGACCGGCGTTTGCGGGAGCGCAAAACTGCTAATCCTCTGGTGGTGTTGTCTGAACAAACACCTGATTTAATGCAATGTGATAGAATTCAGACTAGAAATGAGCGGAAAAATCATAGACGTCAGAATGGGTTGTGTTTTTACTGTGGTGATTCTACACATGTTATATCAGCATGCTCTAAACGCCTTACAAGGGTTGTTAGTCCTGTCGCCATTGGTAATTTGCAACCTAAATTTATTTTGTCTGTGACTTTAATTTGCTCATTGTCTTCTTACCCTGTTATGGCGTTTGTGGATTCAGGTGCTGCCCTGAGTCTTATGGATCTGTCATTTGCCAAGCGCTGTGGTTTTGTTCTTGAACCGTTGGTAAATCCTATTCCTCTTAGAGGTATTGATGCTACGCCATTGGCGGAAAATAAACCGCAGTTTTGGACGCAGGTAACCATGTGCATGACTCCTGAACATCGGGAGGTGATTCGTTTTCTTGTTCTGCATAAAATGCATGATTTGGTCGTTTTGGGTCTGCCATGGTTACTGTTATGACCCCAATGGCGAGGGTCTCAGAGGAACGTGGAAGTCTGCAGAATACAAAAATCCAGCTCATAGGGCAGTGGTAACTGGGTTGACCATATATCTACTCCTAACGCCAACACTAGAAGTAGCCGGGGATCATTCCTACGTTGATTCTAGATGACACGCGCCAGCCGGAGAATCTAGCTACCCCTAGTAGAGGAAAACAAAGACCTTTCTTGCCTCCAGAGAAGGGGACCCCAAAGCTGGATAGAAGCCCCCCACAAATAATGACGGTGAGGTAAGAGGAAATGACAAACACAGAAATGAACCAGGTTTAGCACAGAGAGGCCCGCTTACTGATAGCAGAATAAAGAAAGGTAACTTATATGGTCAACAAAAACCCTATCAAAATCCACACTGGAAATTCAAGAACCCCCGAACCGTCTAACGGTCCGGGGGGAGGACACCAGCCCCCTAGAGCTTCCAGCAAAGGTCAGGATATAGATTTGGAACAAGCTGGACAAAAATGCAAAACCAAAACAAATAGCAAAAAGCAAAAGGCAGACTTAGCTGAAATAACTGGAACCAGGATCAGTAGACAAGAGCACAGCAGACTAGCTCTGATAACTACGTTGCCAGGCATTGAACTGAAGGTCCAGGGAGCTTATATAGCAACACCCCTAACTAACGACCCAGGTGCGGATAAAAGGAATGACAGAAAAACCAGAGTCAAAAAACTAGTAACCACTAGAGGGAGCAAAAAGCAAATTCACAACAGTACCCCCCCCCTTAGTGAGGGGTCACCGAACCCTCACCACGACCACCAGGGCGATCAGGATGAGCGGCATGAAAGGCACGAACTAAATCGGCCGCATGAACATCAGAGGCGACCACCCAGGAATTATCCTCCTGACCATAGCCCTTCCACTTGACCAGGTACTGAAGCCTCCGCCTGGAGAGGCGAGAATCCAAGATCTTCTCCACCACGTACTCCAACTCGCCCTCAACCAACACCGGAGCAGGAGGCTCAGCAGAAGGAACTACAGGCACAATGTACCGCCGCAACAAGGACCTATGAAATACATTGTGAATAGCAAACGACACAGGAAGATCCAGACGAAAAGATACAGGATTAAGGATTTCCAATATCTTGTAAGGCCCAATAAAACGAGGTTTAAATTTGGGAGAGGAGACCTTCATAGGTACAAAGCGGGAAGAAAGCCATACCAAATCCCCAACGCGTAGTCGGGGACCCACACCGCGGCGGCGGTTGGCAAAGCGCTGAGCCTTCTCCTGTGACAACTTCAAGTTGTCCACCACATGATTCCAGATCTGCTGCAACCTATCCACCACAGAATCCACCCCAGGACAGTCAGAAGGCTCCACATGACCCGAAGAAAAGCGAGGATGGAAACCAGAGTTGCAGAAAAAAGGCGAAACCAAGGTGGCGGAACTAGCCCGATTATTAAGGGCAAACTCAGCCAACGGCAAGAATGTCACCCAATCGTCCTGATCAGCAGAGACAAAACACCTCAAATAAGCCTCCAAAGTCTGATTGGTTCGCTCCGTCTGTCCATTAGTCTGAGGATGGAAAGCAGACGAAAACGACAAATCAATGCCCATCCTACTACAAAAGGATCGCCAGAACCTGGAAACGAACTGGGATCCTCTGTCTGACACAATATTCTCAGGGATGCCGTGCAAACGAACCACGTTCTGGAAAAACACAGGAACCAGATCGGAAGAGGAAGGCAGCTTAGGCAAAGGAACCAAATGGACCATCTTGGAGAAGCGATCACATATCACCCAGATAACGGACATGCCCTGAGATAGCGGAAGATCAGAAATGAAATCCATGGAGATATGTGTCCAAGGTCTCTTCGGGACAGGCAAGGGCAAGAGCAAACCGCTGGCACGAGAACAGCAAGGCTTAGCTCGAGCACAAGTCCCACAGGACTGCACAAATGACCGCACATCCCTTGACAAGGAAGGCCACCAAAAGGACCTGGCCACCAGATCTCTGGTGCCAAAAATTCCCGGGTGACCTGCCAACACCGAGGAATGAACCTCGGAAATGACTCTGCTGGTCCACTATCCGGGACAAACAGTCTGTCAGGTGGACAAGACTCAGGCCTATCAGCCTGAAATCTCTGCAACACACGTCGCAGATCCGGAGAAATAGCTGACAAGATAACTCCATCTTTAAGAATACCAACAGGATCAGCGACACCAGGAGCATCAGGCACAAAGCTCCTAGAAAGAGCATCGGCCTTCACATTCTTTGAACCTGGTAAATACGAGACAACAAAATCAAAGCGGGAGAAAAACAATGACCAGCGGGCCTGTCTCGGATTAAGGCGTTTAGCAGACTCGAGATACATCAGATTTTTGTGATCAGTCAAGACCACCACACGATGCTTAGCACCCTCGAGCCAATGACGCCACTCCTCAAATGCCCATTTCATGGCCAACAACTCCCGATTGCCCACATCATAATTTTGCTCGGCAGGCGAAAACTTCCTAGAGAAAAAGGCACAAGGTTTCATAACAGAGCAACCAGGGCCTCTCTGCGACAAAACGGCCCCTGCCCCAATCTCCGAAGCATCCACCTCAACCTGAAAGGGAAGTGAGACGTCAGGCTGGCACAAAACAGGCGCCGAAGTAAACCGGCGTTTCAACTCCTGGAAAGCCTCCACGGCAGCAGGAGCCCAGTTAGCTACATCGGAGCCCTTCTTGGTCATATCCGTCAAAGGTTTCACAATGCTAGAAAAATTAGCGATAAAACGACGGTAGAAGTTAGCGAAGCCCAAGAACTTCTGAAGACTCTTAACTGACGAGGGCTGAGTCCAATCAAGAATAGCTCGGACCTTGACTGGGTCCATCTCCACAGCAGAAGGGGAAAAAATGAACCCCAAAAAGGGAACCTTCTGTACACCAAAGAGACACTTTGAGCCCTTGACAAACAAAGAATTTTCACGCAAAATTTTAAAGACCAACCTGACCTGCTCCACATGCGAATCCCAATTATCAGAAAAAACCAAAATATCATCCAGATAAACAATCAAAAATTTATCCAGATACTTCCGGAAAATGTCATGCATAAAGGACTGAAAAACTGAAGGCGCATTGGAGAGCCCAAAAGGCATCACCAAGTACTCAAAATGACCTTCGGGCGTATTGAATGCGGTTTTCCATTCATCACCTTGCTTAATGCGCACAAGGTTGTACGCACCACGAAGGTCTATCTTGGTGAACCACTTGGCACCCTTAATCCGGGCAAACAAGTCAGACAACAGCGGTAAAGGATACTGAAATTTGATAGTGATCTTATTTAAAAGCCGATAATCAATACAAGGTCTCAAAGATCCGTCCTTTTTTGCCACAAAAAAGAATCCCGCACCAAGAGGGGAAGAAGACGGACGAATATGTCCTTTCTCCAGAGACTCCTTGATATATGAACGCATAGCGGTATGTTCAGGTACCGACAGATTAAACAGTCTTCCCTTAGGAAATTTACTGCCTGGGATCAAATCTATAGCACAGTCACAGTCCCTATGAGGAGGCAGTGCACTGGACTCAGACTCACTGAAGACATCCTGATAATCAGACAAATACTCCGGAACTTCCGAAGGCGTAGAAGAAGCAATAGACACAGGCAGGGAATCCCCATGAATACCACGACAGCCCCAACTTGAGACTGACATAGCCTTCCAGTCCAGGACTGGATTATGGGTCTGTAACCATGGCAGCCCTAAAACAACCAAATCATGCATTTTATGTAAAACCAGGAAACGTATCACCTCGCGGTGTTCAGGAGTCATGCACATGGTAACCTGTGTCCAATACTGCGGTTTATTTGCTGCCAATGGTGTAGCATCAATACCCCTAAGAGGAATAGGATTTTCTAATGGTTCAAGAGTAAAACCACAGCGCTTAGCAAATGAGAGATCCATGAGACTCAGGGCAGCACCTGAATCTACAAACGCCATGACAGGATAAGATGACAGTGAGCAAATCAAAGTTACAGACAGAATAAATTTAGGTTGCAAATTACCAACGGTGACAGGACTAACAACCTTAGCTATACGTTTAGAGCATGCTGAGATAACATGTGTAGAATCACCACAGTAGTAGCACAAGCCATTCCGGCGTCTATGAATTTTCCGCTCATTTCTAGTCAGGATTCTATCACATTGCATTAAATCAGGTGTCTGTTCAGACAACACCATGAGGGAATTTGCGGTTTTTCTATCACATTGCACCGAATTAGGTGTCTGTTCAGACAACACCATGAGGGAATTTGCGGTTTTGCGCTCCCGCAACCGCCGGTCAATTTGAATAGCCAGTGCCATAGTATCATTCAGACCTGTGGGAATGGGAAAACCCACCATAACATTCTTAATGGCTTCAGAAAGGCCATTTCTAAAATTAGCGGCCAGTGCACACTCGTTCCAATGTGTCAGCACGGACCATTTCCGAAATTTTTGGCAATACACTTCAGCCTCGTCCTGCCCCTGAGACATAGCCAGCAAGGCCTTTTCTGCCTGAATCTCAAGATTGGGTTCCTCATAAAGTAAACCGAGCGCCAGAAAAAACGCATCAAGATCAGCCAATGCCGGATCTCCTGGCGCCAGCGAAAAAGCCCAATCCTGAGGGTCGCCCCGTAAGAACGAAATAACAATTTTTACTTGCTGAGCAGAATCTCCAGATGAACAGGGTCTCAGGGACAAAAACAATTTACAATTATTCACGAAATTCCTAAACTTAAACCTGTCTCCGGAAAACAGTTCAGGAATCGGTATTTTAGGTTCTGACCTAGGATTTCTGATAACATAGTCTTGTATGCCCTGCACACGAGTAGCCAGCTGGTCCACACTTGTAATCAAGGTCTGGACATTCATGTCTGCAGCAAGCATAGCCACTCTGAGGTAAAGGGGAAGAAGAAAAAAAAAAAAAAAAAAAACTCAGAATCTTCTTTCTTATAATCCCTCTTCTGCAATGCATTAAACATTTAATACTGGCCTGGCAAACTGTTATGACCCCAATGGCGAGGGTCTCAGAGGAACGTGGAAGTCTGCAGAATACAAAAATCCAGCTCATAGGGCAGTGGTAACTGGGTTGACCATATATCTACTCCTAACGCCAACACTAGAAGTAGCCGGGGATCATTCCTACGTTGATTCTAGATGACACGCGCCAGCCGGAGAATCTAGCTACCCCTAGTAGAGGAAAACAAAGACCTTTCTTGCCTCCAGAGAAGGGGACCCCAAAGCTGGATAGAAGCCCCCCACAAATAATGACGGTGAGGTAAGAGGAAATGACAAACACAGAAATGAACCAGGTTTAGCACAGAGAGGCCCGCTTACTGATAGCAGAATAAAGAAAGGTAACTTATATGGTCAACAAAAACCCTATCAAAATCCACACTGGAAATTCAAGAACCCCCGAACCGTCTAACGGTCCGGGGGGAGGACACCAGCCCCCTAGAGCTTCCAGCAAAGGTCAGGATATAGATTTGGAACAAGCTGGACAAAAATGCAAAACCAAAACAAATAGCAAAAAGCAAAAGGCAGACTTAGCTGAAATAACTGGAACCAGGATCAGTAGACAAGAGCACAGCAGACTAGCTCTGATAACTACGTTGCCAGGCATTGAACTGAAGGTCCAGGGAGCTTATATAGCAACACCCCTAACTAACGACCCAGGTGCGGATAAAAGGAATGACAGAAAAACCAGAGTCAAAAAACTAGTAACCACTAGAGGGAGCAAAAAGCAAATTCACAACAGGTTACAGACCCACAATCCAGTCTTGGATTGGAAGGCAATGTCTGTGTCAAGTTGGGGCTGTCAGGGAATTCATGCTGATTCCCCGCCGGTGTCTATTGCTTCCTCTACTCCTTCGGAAGTTCCTGAGTATTTGTCTGATTATCAGGATGTATTCAGCGAGTCCAGGTCCAGTGCTCTGCCTCCTCATAGGGACTGTGACTGCGCCATAAATTTGATTCCAGGTAGTAAATTTCCTAAGGGAAGACTATTTAATCTGTCTGTACCTGAGCATGCCGCAATGCGTTCGTATATCAAGGAGTCTCTGGAGAAGGGGCATATCCGTCCATCCTCTTCCCCTCTTGGTGCGGGATTCTTTTTTGTGGCCAAGAAGGATGGATCTTTGAGACCTTGTATTGACTATCGGCTTCTGAATAAAATCACTGTTAAATTTCAGTATCCTTTGCCTCTGTTGTCGGACTTGTTTGCCCGGATTAAAGGTGCCAAGTGGTTCACCAAGATAGATCTTCGTGGTGCGTACAACCTTGTGCGCATTAAGCAAGGAGATGAATGGAAGACAGCATTTAATACACCCGAAGGTCATTTTGAGTACTTGGTGATGCCTTTTGGGCTCTCTAATGCTCCCTCAGTGTTTCAGTCCTTTATGCATGATATTTTCCGGAAGTATCTGGATAGATTTATGATTGTTTATCTGGATGATATTCTGGTTTTCTCTGAAGATTGGGACTCACATGTGGAGCAGGTCAGGATGGTGTTTCAGGTTTTGCGTGAGAATGCTTTGTTTGTTAAGGGCTCGAAGTGTCTCTTTGGAGTACAGAAGGTTCCCTTTTTGGGGTTTATTTTTTCCCCTTCTGCTGTGGAGATGGACCCAGTCAAGGTCCGAGCTATTCATGACTGGACTCAACCCACGTCAGTTAAGAGTCTTCAGAAGTTCTTGGGTTTTGCTAACTTCTACCGTCGTTTTATCGCTAATTTTTCTAGCGTTGTTAAACCTTTGACGGATATGACCAAGAAAGGTTCTGATGTTGCTAACTGGGCTCCTGCAGCCGTGGAGGCGTTCCAAGAAGCGCCGGTTTACTTTGGCGCCTGTTTTGTGCCAGCCTGATGTCTAACTTCCCTTTCAGGTCGAAGTGGATGCTTCTGAGATTGGGGCAGGGGCCGTTTTGTCGCAGAGAGGCCCTGGTTGCTCGGTAATGAGACCATGTGCTTTCTTCTCTAGGAAGTTTTCGCCTGCTGAGCGTAATTATGATGTTGGCAATCGGGAGTTGCTGGCCATGAAGTGGGCATTTGAGGAGTGGCGTCATTGGCTCGAGGGTGCTAAGCATCGTGTGGTGGACTTGACTGATCACAAAAATTTGATGTATCTCGAGTCTGCTAAACGCCTGAATCCTAGACAGGCCCGCTGGTCATTGTTTTTCTCCCGTTTTGACTTTGTGGTCTCGTATTTGCCAGGTTCAAAGAATGTGAAGGCTGATGCTCTTTCAAGGAGCTTTGTGCCTGACTCTCCTGGAGTCGCAGAACCAGTTGGTATTCTTAAAGAGGGAGTTATCTTGTCGGCCATTTCTCCCGATTTGCGACGTGTGTTGCAGAGATTTCAGGCTGGTAGACCTGACTCTTGTCCACCTGACAGACTGTTTGTTCCTGATAAGTGGACCAGCAGAGTCATTTCCGAGGTCCATTCCTCGGTGTTGGTAGGGCATCCGGGAATTTTTGGCACCAGAGATCTGGTGGCTAGGTCCTTTTGGTGGCCTTCCTTGTCACGGGATGTGCGGTCATTTGTGCAGTCCTGTGGGACTTGTGCTCGAGCTAAGCCTTGCTGTTCTCGTGCCAGCGGGTTGCTCTTGCCCTTGCCTGTCCCGAAGAGGCCTTGGACACACATTTCCATGGATTTCATTTCAGATCTCCCGGTGTCTCAGGGCATGTCTGTCGTCTGGGTGGTGTGTGATCGCTTTTCTAAAATGGTCCATTTGGTGCCTTTGCCTAAGCTGCCTTCCTCTTCCGATCTGGTTCCTGTGTTCTTTCAGAATGTGGTTCGTTTACATGGCATTCCTGAGAATATTGTGTCTGACAGAGGATCCCAGTTTGTTTCCAGGTTCTGGCGATCCTTTTGTGCTAGGATGGGCATTGATTTGTCGTTTTCGTCTGCCTTTCATCCTCAGACTAATGGAAAAATGGAGCGAACTAATCAGACTCTGGAGGCTTATCTGAGGTCTTTTGTTTCGGCAGATCAGGATGATTGGGTGACCTTCTTGCCGTTGGCTGAGTTTGCCCTTAATAATCGGGCTAGTTCCGCTACTTTGGTTTCGCCATTTTTCTGCAACTCTGGTTTCCACCCTCGTTTTTCCTCGGGACATGTGGAGCCTTCTGACTGTCCTGGGGTAGATTCTGTGGTGGATAGGTTGCAGCATATCTGGAATCATGTGGTGGACAACTTAAAGTTGTCACAGGAGAAGGCTCAGCATTTTGCCAACCGCCGCCGCGGTGTGTGTCCCCGACTTCGTGTTGGGGATTTGGTATGGCTGTCTTCTCGATTTGTTCCGATGAAGGTCTCCTCTCCTAAATTTAAGCCTCGCTTCATCGGTCCTTACAAGATATTGGAAATCCTTAATCCTGTGTCCTTTTGCTTGGATCTTCCGGTGTCGTTTGCCATTCACAACGTGTTCCATAGGTCTTTGTTGCGGCGTTACGTTGTACCTGTGGTTCCTTCTGTTGAGCCTCCTGCTCCGGTGTTGGTTGAGGGCGAGTTGGAGTACGTGGTGGAGAAGATCTTGGATTCTCGTCTCTCCAGACGGAGGCTTCAGTATCTGGTCAAGTGGAAGGGCTACGGTCAGGAGGATAATTCCTGGGTGGTTGCCTCTGATGTGCATGCGGCCGATTAAGTTCGTGCCTTTCACGCTGCTCATCCTGATCGCCCTGGTGGTCTTGGTGAGGGTTCGGTGACCCCTCCTTAAGGGGGGGGGGTACTGTTGTGAATTAGACTTTTTGGCTCCCTCTTGTGGTTACTAGTGATATGACTCTGGGATTGTCTTTCCTCAGTTTGGCACCCACCTGGGTCGTTAGTCCAGGGGAGTTGCTATATAAGCTTCCGGGATCCTTAGTCCAGTGCCTGGCATCGTTGTAATCAGATCCTTTCTGTTTGCTCCTGTCTGCTGGTCCGGGTTCGTGCAAAATTAAGCTAAGTCCTGCTTCTTTGTTTTTTGGTTATTTGCTTGCTTTCATTTTTGTCCAGCTTGTACTAAATGTGATTCCTGACCTTGCTGGAAGCTCTAGGGGGCTGGTGTTCTCCCCCCGGGCCGTTAGACGGTTCGGGGGTTCTTGAATATCCAGCGTGGATATTTTGATAGGGTTTTTGCTGACTATATAAGTCATCTTACTATATTCTGCTATTAGCTAGTGGGCCTCTCTTTGCTAAATACCTAGCTCATTCTTACGTTTGTCTTTTCCTCTTACCTCACCGTTATTATTTGTTGGGGGCTTGTATCCTACTTTTGGGGTCTTTTCTCTGGAGGCAAGAAAGGTCTTTCTTTTCCCTTCTAGGGTTAGTTAGTTCTCCGGCTGGCGCGAGACGTCTAGAACCAACGTAGGCACGTTCCCCGGCTGCTGCTATTTGTGGTGCTAGGATTAGATATATGGTCAGCTCAGTTACCACTGCCCTATGAGCTGGTTTTTTGTGTTTGCAGACTTAGTAATTATTTCTGAGACCCTCTGCCATTGGGGTCATAACAGGCGGCTGTGCTGAGGGCGGGCGGCTGTGCGTGGCTGTGGTGAGTGCGGGCGGCTGTGCGTTGTGGTGCTGAGTGCGGGCGGCTGTGCTGAGTGCGGGCGGCTGTGCTGAGTGCGGGCGGCTGTGCTGAGTGCGGGCGACTGTGCGTGGCAGTGGTGAGTGCGGGCGGCTGTGCGTGGCGGTGGTGAGTGCGCGCAGCTGTGTGTGGCTGTGGTGAGTGCGGGCGGCTGTGCTGAGTGCGGGCGGCTGTGCTGAGCGCGGGCGGCTGTGCGTGGCTGTGGTGAGTGTGGGCGGCTGTGCGTGGCTGTGGTGAGTGCGGGCGGCTGTGCGTGGCGGTGCTGAGTGCGGATGGCTGTGGTGAGTGCGGGCGGCTGTGCATGGCGGTGCTGAGTGCGGGCGGCTGTGCTGAGTGCGGGCGGCTGTGCTGAGTGCGGGCGGCTGTGCTGAGTGCAGGCGGCTGTGCGTAGCAGTGGTGAGTGCGGGCGGCTGTGCGTGGCGGTGGTAAGTGCGGGCAGCTGTGCGTGGCTGTGGTGAGTGCGGGCGGCTGTGCTGAGTGCGGGCGGCTGTGCTGAGCGTGGGCGGCTGTGCGTGGCTGTGGTGAGTGCGGGCGGCTGTGCATGGCTGTGGTGAGTGCGGGCGGCTGTGCGTGGCTGTGGTGAGTGCGGGCGGCTGTGCGTGGCGGTGCTGAGTGCGGGCGGCTGTGCTGAGTGCGGGCGGCTGTGCTGAGTGCGGGCGGCTGTGCTGACTGCGGGCGGCTGTGCGTGGCGGTGGTGAGTGCGGGCGGCTGTGCGTGGCGGTGGTGAGTGCGGGCGGCTGTGCGTGGTGGTGGTGAGTGCGGGCGGCTGTGCGTGGCGGTGGTGAGTTCGGGCGGCTGTGCGTGGTGGTGCTGAGAGTGCGGGTGGCTGTGCTGGGGGCCTGAGCAGGCGGGGACACCGGCGTGCTGTGGGGGACAGGTGCCGGAGTCGCCGCTAGCTCAGGCCCCCGGCACTTGCTATATTTACCTGTCCCCCATTCCACCGCTCCGTCTTCTGGGTCCTCTGACTGTGACTGTTCAGTCAGAATGCGGCGCGCATTAAGCGCATCATCACGCCCTCTGAACTTTACGTCACAGGCGTCCGCACTTTCCGGCGCCATTTTCTCGAAGACACGCCGTGTGTCTTCAAGAAAATGGTGCCGAAAAGCGCGGACTGCGCAAGCGCCGATTCCGGGAGCAGGGGGACATTCATGGCCCGGAATCACGTCGGTGGAAAGGGACAGGTAAGTATTGCATACTCACCCTCCTGGCTCGTCCCTGCTTCTCCGTTGGAGATCGCGGTGTGCGTTCAGCGCTTACGCGTACCGCGATCTCCTGGCAGCGTCACTCTGTGGGGTCCAGACTGCGCCGGCGCTTGCGCTTGCGCAGTCTATAAAGGCTTCGGACAGAGTGACGCTCCCAGCGTTATATTATAGATGATGGTTTGACAGCAGTAAAAATCTCATTATAACAAAACAACTATCTGTTCGGTACTATCAGTATCTGGTGGAAACGATTTGCTCAACTCAGGTAATGAGTATCCAAGCATTTTAATTTTCGCTCATCACTAGTATTTAATTCTTTTTCAATAGTCTTTGTACAGCATAGGTGAGAAAGGAAATAAGAATTTGATGAGAGTGCTTCTTTAAGAGATAAAAACATATTTCCTATTTTCATACACATAAATTAGGCTTTATGAATACTAGCAGATATAATACTTTTCTGCAGCTACTAATAGTGATAATATAGAATTAAGTAAAAATGCTTTTTTCGTGACTTATTTATGTGGAAAGAAACCCATATTGTTAACAAAGATGATCACATGATTAAAATACAAAAAAATGTCCAGCTATAAACGAGGTTTGGTCTGTAAGTAATGCCTCCTAATTTATTGTGTTGACCTACAAGCAGATGATGTTTTAGTAAAGGTTTAACCTTACCTCTAACAATTTGTTAACCTTATACCAGTTCCACTTCATTTCCAGATCCAGAAATGTCTTCTTAGAGACAATGGCTTTTCATTATCAATGACAAGGGCCTATATGTTTTCCAATTTTACTCCAATTATTAATATAAATAAAGTGTTCAAATTAACTCACAAAAATAAAGAAGGTAAACTGCTAATATATGTGGAGACTTCAACTTGTCACCAGATCCTCAACATTTAATTGACAAAAAGTGCACTGAACATTTAAATAATAGAGTACAGCATAAGTCAGAAGCTGTTTGCTGTTAATTTTCACACGTTCAGAACTTCTATTGTAGAATAGATTTATTTGTTGTAGATAAAAAATCTCTTTTATCTTCTACCATAAGGACCATATAATATAAGGCTAGAATCACACAAGCATATATTCTCTCATCTGAGAAAATCTGGTTGATTATTGAAATCACATTATTGAATTATTGAATTGATTATTGAAATCACATTGACCAATCCCTGATCAGAGTGTGGTCAGAGTGTGGTCAGAGTGTGGTCAGAGTGTGGTCAGAGTGTGGTCAGGGTGTGATCCGATTCTCTGAGATGACGAGAAGATGGAGAAAAAACTTTCTCCATCTTTTCCATTCTGTCAGTCAGTGAAAATTGGACTACACTCAAATGTCATCCAAGCGCAGTCCAATGTTTCCTATGGACTCATTGACTTGTAAGGTCGAGTACAATCTGACTATCAAGTCAAACTCTGGCAAATTGCGCCATTTTCTTTGTACCGGCATGGTCTGAAGAAAAATCAGACATCTGTGCAAGCTCGTAGAATAAAATTAGTTTGAATGCGATCCGAAGTTTTGTTTTATCACACTTGGACCGAAAATATATGTTCGATACATTTCTGTGGAGATGTAAATCTTATCTCCTTTCTCAACTATATGGTATTATTAATTATTTATTCCATGGCGCTTTACATGTGAAAATGGGTATACATAATAAAAAACAAGTACAATAATCACAAATGACACAGGTCATGACTGGTGCAGGAGGAGAGAGGCCCCTGCTCGCAAAGGCTCACAATCTACAAGGGATGGGTAAGGATACAATAGGTGAGGACAGAGCTGGTCATGCAGCGGTTTTTTGGATCGGTGGTTACTGCAGGTTGTAGGCTTGTCGGAAGAGGTGGGTCTTCAGGTTCCTTTTGAAGGTTTCCACAGTCTGATATGTTGGGGTAGAGAGTTCCAGAGTAGGGGGATGCGGGGGAGAAAGCTTATATGCGATTGTGGGAAGAGGAGATAAGAGGGGAGTAGAGAAGGAGATCTTGTGAGGATCGGAGGTTATGTGCAGGTAAGTACAGGGAGACAAAGTCGAAGATGTATGGAGGAGACAGACTGTAGATGGCTTTGTATGCGATGGTTAGAGTTTTGAACTGGAGTCTCTGGGTAATAGGGGGCCAGTGCAGAGATTGACAGAGAGGAGAGGCTGGAGAATAGTTGGGGGACAGGGGCATTAGTTAGGTAGCAGAGTTTAGAATAGATTGGAGGGTTGCGAGAGTGTTAAAAGTGAGGCCACAGAGCAGGAGGTTACAGTAGTCAAGGTGGGAGATGATGAGGGCATTGTATAAAGATTATTGAAAAAGAGTTTAAGTGCTAGTGATGAGCGAGCACTTAAAATGCTCGAATACTCATTACTTGAGTCGAGCAAATCGTAATGCTCAGACAGAGTAATGAGTATAATGGAAATCATTTGGAAATGCAGGCATTTTTTTGGTGCCCCCCACAGAGGTCTGGAGGGGATCTAAAAATTGCTGAAATGATGGAAACAGCGCTGAAATGCCATGGGAACAGCATGGGGAAGTCCCCTGGAAGCATCACTGAATCCCATGTCGGTGCTTATAATAATGTTGTCAGAGTATTATGCCACTTTTACGGACTGACAATAAAACATACAAAACCACAGTTAAAATGGATTTGACTGGAAAAAATGTTATGAAGCATTCTTTGCAGGATAATCACTTGTTAGGCAAAAATAAATAAGAGAAAAAAAATGCTCCTCCACACGTTGGGCCTCACCACACCTTGGACCACACCACACACCTTAGTTCTCAAGCAGAGTTTTTGCACGTTTGCAGTGCTTTCAGTGGTGAAAAAAGCATTCAACAGAAAATGTAATTTTATCATTTTTATACCTTATCTGGCCATGTGGTGTGTGATATGTGATCAGACACATCCTTTAATTTATGAAGGAGGAACTCTGAAAGTACCATTTTTTTTCAGGGCCATTGGGAGACCATCATTATTTGTAGAGGGCCATCAGGTGACCCTTTCTATTGTTAAAAGGCCAACAGGTGGGACTCACTATTGTCAGAGGGCTATCAGGTGGAGATGAATTTTAGAGGGCCAGCAGCCAGCTGTTACTAAACATTTTTGTAAGGCTATCAGAAGTCTATGCTTGACATAACCATGTATATTCCTACTGCTATATAATTCATCCATCTGAGGTGGGTACATTTTTTTTTCTTATTTATACTGCAAAGTTTGAAGCTTGGAGGGCTAGCAGGTGGTCCTCACAATTTAAGAGGGCCAGCAGGTGGCCCCCACTGTTTTTAGAGGGCCAGCAGGTGTCTTGTTGACAGATGAGACCAATATAGATTTGTTTTAGTAAATAACATCATTCTAGTGTTGATGGTAAATGGAATAAGGCCTACAAATAAAATAACACAATAGTTACAATCAAATAAGGTGGAGTTCAAAGATATGTTAGGGTTGTTTTACTGCCTCCGACCCTGGGTGCCTTGATTATGTGCAAGGCATCATGAAATGAGAAGTTTACCAAAGGATTTTGGGTTGCAGTGTAGTGCCTGGTGTCTGAAAGATAGGTTTGCATCCTAGGTTATGGGTCTTCCCGCAGGACATTGACGCCAAACATGCTTCAAGAAACACCCGGAAATAGATGGGAAAAAAGCACTGGAGAATTCCAGAGTGGCAATTCCTGCTCTAGAAGAGTAAAATCTCCCACCACTACCTCTTACATACAGATACTACCGATAAACTGTGAATGGACACATTAAATCAGTAAATTTTGCCTGCTTTGATGAATTCTGAGTACAGAGCACCATAAAAATTATGAGTCGGTCAATGAGTGCATGGAAAATAGTAGAAGCAAGGCTTATAATTTAAAAGGCAATAATCCTTGACTAGACATCTGTTCTATGCTATACCTACTTCCATACCTCACCCTACATGAAATGCAGATAAGGGTGGTATTATTTTATAAAATAGAAGGGATTTGGACCAGCCCTGAAAAGATATTATCTTGTACGTGGCAGCACCAATCTCTGGAGAAACACAAGCACCACTGCCATGTTTGATGAACTTCAGAGTACAGATAACTGTAAAAATATTTTTAGGGGGAAAAAAATGAGGAGAGCATAAAATAGGGGACGTGGACATAATCGTTTTGCTGCTGCTGGTGATGGTGTAGCTGCTGCAAGGAGAGGACACAGTCGATCTATGCCTGTGACGTGTATAATTGCAACACCTTTCTCAGGTGCACGCAGGCGACAGGATGTTCTGCGTCAATTTATAGGCACGAGTACCACTGGCCGAATAATGAGGCAAGAAAATGTTGAGGTGGCATTAGATTGGATGGTTGAGAGTGCCTCCAGTTCCTTTGTGTTCTTACAACTGCTTCCCTACAGAAAGCGCAGAGTTAGCAGTTGAGGACCATGGTCAGCCAGCTTCCACCTCTCCCCCTTGCAAATCAGTCAAGCAGTTTTAGCCCCAAGTAATGCAGCAGTCTCTTCTGCTTTTTAATGACAATGCTGGCTGGCGTTCCATGGCCCATCCACCTGTCTCTGCTCCAGATATGAAACAGACTGATGCCCAAATACTTGTTATGTTGAAGGATGAGTATGTGGGAGGGCTAGTGCATCACTGCAGCACATCTCAGATGATGACAAAACACAGGTGCCAACTGCAACGAGGGCAGGGATGAAGAGTGGCAACGAGGTCAGGAATGAACAGTGAGTGGAATATGATGTGGGGGATGATGAGGTCTTAGGCCCAACATGGAGCAGAGGCCATCCTAGTGACATATGCAGTTTGGATGAAGACTAAGTGGTCACATTGCCCAGCAGCACAGCAAAGGCGGGAGTAGGGTGCAAGAGCACAGCAGGCAGCCCATAGCCAGTATGTTGTCTTCTATTGCCCACTACGCCAATTAAATCAGCAAACCAAAGCCAGCTGAAAAGAGCCTGGTGTGACTTTTTTTTCAGGCAATGGGCTGACATGCTTTTCATACTGTGATGTCAGAGTCTGGAGCAAGGCATACATATTTTGAACCAGAGCTCCACCTGCATGACGAGGCATGACATATCTGAGCTACTCCTGCTCCCTCTTTTGCTGCGGTCTCGACCTCTTCAGACCTCTCACAATCAAAAGGGCCACCTGTAGTGGCAGCTGAGACAGAGGCAGAAGGCATTCTAGTCCATGTCCTACAACTACTGAGGATAACTGGATGTTTCTCTGCCCTGGTTGCCACCTCAACCTCCTACTCTGCTTCCTCTACTGCCTCCTCATCCAATCACAGTTAGACCTGCACCACCAACTTTAGCATAGCCAGGGAGAAATGACAGCAGACTATCCTGAAACTCCTCTGTTTGGGGGACAAATCCCACACTGTGTAGTAGCTGTAAATGGGGATAAAACAGCAGATCAATGAGTGGTTGATACCGATGAACCTCAAGAACAGCTTGGAAGTATGAGATAAGTGACAAAATCTTGTAGCAGCTCTGGCCCTACCCGACCTGATTTGACGCATATCCCTTTCTTGGTGCACATACTGAATGTGGTGGTGCAGGGCTTTCATAAAAATTACCCACATTTGTTAAAGCTGCTGAAAGTGTTGACAGCGTGCTCATGCTTTCAGCATTCTCAACCTGCTGCTGCTTCCTTGCATATGCTGGAGAGACTGTGTGATCAGTAGCAGGCAATAGTGGAGTTTCAGCTGCAGCACGCACGGGTGAGTCCCTCTGCAGAACAACTCCACTTCAAAACCAATGATTGGGCCTCCATTTGGGATGTATGTGCCATGATGAGATGCTTCAAATACTTCAGCAACATGTCCAGCGCTGATCACACCATCATGAGCATTATTATACCACTTCTAGGTCTGCTGGAAAAAACACTTCAGGCGATGATGGATGAAGTGGTGTCACAGGTGGAAGAGGAGCAGGAGGAACAGGGACCATTCACAACATCATCAGGCCTGTCATACACACATAGCTCAGAGTATGTGTTCCTGTACCAACAGCGGCCAGGTACACAACTGTCAAGCCAAGGGACAGTTTTGGAAGATGAGGAAGAGGAGGAATAACTGTGTTCACAGCAGGGTAGCACTCAGAGCAGCTCAAGGGCATCATGGGAGCATGGCTGATGGGATACAGAGGACACAGACAATACGCCTCTCACTGAAGACAACTTGTGCCTCTGTGCAGCCTGACACACATAAGCCAATACATGCTTCTGTGCCTGCACAATGACCATTGAGATATCCAGATTGTTACCAACGCTGATTACTAGGTGGCCACCCTACTGGATCCCTGCTACAAGGACAATGTACCATCATTAATTCCGTCACTGGAGCGGGATTGCAAATTGGGTGAATACAAGTGCACACTGGTAAAGGCAGTACTGACATTGTTCCCATCTGAAAGTAGGGTCTCAGTGGAAGAACAATGTCTAGGAGGGGGAAGTCACCAACTCAGCTGGGACACTGACACTACCTCAGAAGGCAGGGTTAGCCTGGCCGAAAAGTCAAAAAATTTTAAGAGCATGCTACAGGATAGATCACCACCATGTCATGGGGTTCATAATAGTGTTAGAACATTATAGTACAAGAATACATGTACACACGACTCCACATACTAATTTATGAGTCTGTCCTATTTAACTTCTGAGTTTCCAAAATGGGCACATGATATGTGCTTGCTCTTTGTGCCTTGGAGGTGCTGGCCTGTCCTGGGCAACTGTACTTCTGAAACGTGCTTTTAGCATGGCAAATAGTGTGATCACAGATAGTTGCAACTGCCTGTCCACAGGCAACGTGGGGAATCTAACATTCATTAAAATGAACTAGGCATAGATCTCACAGGACTTGTCCATACATTTGGTTGAATAGACAATACTAGCTGCACCCAGCAATTGTTATACTCTATTTGCCATTCATTTAATTTTGGGGCCTCGCCAATAGAAAAAAACAAAAGAAAAGCAAAAAGCAAAACTAAAAACCTAAAAAGACAACAACAGTGTTGGCTACCTCCTCCTTCACCTCTTCTAACCACAACTCCACGTCCCCCTCCTCCACCTCCTCCACTTGGACCTCAGACTATAAGTTCTTGCTATTTATTTTATTCTATGTTCTTTTAAATCAGTTCCCAGAAAAAAACACATACATTGTTGGATAGCTCCTCCCCTGCCTTTTCCACCCACAGCGCAACATCCACTTTCACTTCCTCCACCTACTCCAACTCCTCCTCTGATTGGACCTATAGGCCTCCTGGTTATAAATTGTTATTCTTTATTTTTATTTATTTATTCCATATTCTTTTAAGTTAGTTCTCTAAAAAAAAGAAAAAAAAACACAAACAGTGTTGGATAGCTGCTCCCCTGCCTCTTCCACCTACATGGCCACGTTCACCTCCTCCACCTCTACCGCCACTTGGACCTCCTCGTTCTGGTTCAAGATTGTTTTTTTAATTTAATTATATGTTCTTTTAAGATAGTCCCATAATATATATATTTATATATATATAAGTCATTTTCGTATCCACAATTGTTCTGGTCTTACCCCCTTTTTGAATCCTTTTGCAGTCATGACCATTTTTCAGCCATTTCAAAGTACTGAACTTCGTGTCCCCATTGACTTCTATTGGGTTCGTTTCCGAGGTAAAGTGTAAGTCAAGTTCTGGTAACCAAACCAAACTTTCTACTCAAGTACGAATGAATCTGATGAACCCGAACTTCCACGGGTCCACTCATCCCTACTTAAAATCCAACAGTGCTAGCCACATCAATTGCTATTGATATGTCTAAGTGCATGTAAATATAGTGCCCGCTAGGGCCGTGGGATACCGGGCCGGGTAGGACGGTTCTTCGGGGAATATCAGGGCAACAGTGACCCGGTCCATGGCCCTGTGCATCCAATAAAAGTGAGATGAAGGGGGAAAGGGAATAACGTTTATAGGGGATTAGTTTGTGATGCCATCCATGGTGTTCAGCAATAAGGAAAATGGCCGAAGCTGCAGTTCAGGTCCACTGGGGCAATTGGTGACGCAGCAGAGATGTTACAGCTCTCCAAGGGTAGAGCTAGGCCCCAGGGCAGTTAAAGTGTTAAAGTCAATGATGGTGAATGTTGTAGTGCAGGGCAGGTGTCGCAGTAATAATTCTGAGGACACAGCAGGGTGCAGTTTTCACACTTTACTCACAGTTCTTAAATACAATCACCAGTCGGGTGCCATGTCCTCCGGGTCTGTGATCCAGTCAGCTCTCAGGTAATTTGGGTGCACTTTCCCGAGACTCTCTTTTCTTGTGTACCTTCCCTGGCCATCTCTCTGCGCTGGCTTCGCCCTCCTGCCCTGCGCCTCACACACAGTGTCCCAAGCCAGCAGCCTCGGGTCCTGTCAGGCGACCTTCTCCTGGTCCCCTTGTGGCTCCTATGTGGCTGCCAGTGGCGTAACTACAAAGTTATGGGCCCCGGTGCGAACTTCCAAATGGGGCCCCCCCGCCATAAAATTCAATGTAACCCCCATAGAATACAATGCAGCCCCCCTCATAGTATAATGCAGCCCCTCCATACAGGGGCAGTGAGAAAGACACGAGCAAATGGTGATGAGGGGGCAGGGGAGAGGGCACAAGGGGGCAAGGAAGACAGGCACAAGGGGACACATGGGGGCTAGGAGGCAGGGGAGAAGGTTACAAGGGGACTAGTGGGCAAGGGAGACTGACACAAGGGGACAATGGAGACTGACACAAGGGGCACACGGGGACAAGTGGGCAAGGGAGACTGACACAAAGGGCACACGGGTACTAGTGGACAAGGGAGACTGGCACACGGGGACACAGGGACTAGTGGGCAAGGGAGACTGACACACAGGGAACAGTGGGCAAGGGAGACTGATACAAGGGGACTAGTGGGCAATGGAGACTGACACAAGGGGACACACGGGGACAAGCACAAGGGGACACATGGGGACAAGGGACTAGCACAAGGGGACAAGGGAGACAGGCACAAGGGGACACACAGGGACTAGTGGGCAAGAGACTGACACAAGGGGACAAGGGATACAAGCACAAGGGGACACACAGGGACAAGTGGGAAAGGGAGACTGACACACAGGGACTAGTGGGCAAAGGAGACTGACACAGCCCGAACAGTGGTATATCCAGCACAGCCCGCACAGTGGTATATCCAGCACAGCCCGCACAGTGGTATATACAGCACAGCCCGCATCTCTCGCCCCCCCCCCCCCCCCCGAGAATGCCCCCACAGTCCAGTAAAAAAAAAAAAACACTCTCCTTACCTTTCCTCTTGCCAGCGTTGCTTCCTGCTCCGGTCTCAGGCTCGGCTGCAGTCTGCCCGGGACTCAGCAGGTGCGCGATGATATGACGTCATCGCGCACCCGCAGTGTCAGAGGCAGAGCGGGGAATGATGGGAGAGGGAGCGTCTGTAGACGCTCTCTCCTCCGTCATTGCATTCAACTGTACCGGCGTCATAGGCGCCGGTATAGTTGAATGCGACGGCAGGGGGGTGAGTCGGCGGCGGCGGGGGGGAGGCGGATCGAGCTACCCATGACTGGCACCGGCTCTTCTGGCATTTGCCAGAAGTGCCTGATGGCCAGTCCGGCCCTGCTCTGACCTGCCGGTCCTGGGCCCTTGACCTGCCGGGCCCGGTCGCGATGGCGACCGCTGCAACCGCGGTAGTTACGCCCCTGTCCATACTGTACAATGGCCACACATAGTGCTCTATACTGTACAATGGCCACACGATATTGCCTACAGTATAATGGCCACACATAGTTACTCCTACACACGTGGCTGAGCTCCGTACACATTGCACATGCGGCTCCCCTCCGTACACCTCGTACAGACCCGGCTCCGCTCTGTACACCTTGCACACACGGCTCCGCTCTGTACACCTCATACACACGCGACTCCGGTCCGTACACCTCGTACACACCCGGCTCCGCTCCATATACCTCGTACACACCCGGCTCCGCTCCATATACCTCGTACACACCCGGCTCCGCTCCATATACCTCGTACACACACGGCTCCGCTCCATATACCTCATACACACACGGCTCCGCTCCGTACACCTCATACACACACGGCTCCGCTCCGTACAACTCATACACACCTAACTCCGCTCCGTACACCTCGCACACACCCGGCTCCGCTCCGTACACCTTGTACACACACGGCTCCGCTCCATATACCTCATACACACACGGCTCCGCTCCGTACACCTCATACACACCCGGCTCCGCTCCGTACACCTCATACACACACGGCTCCGCTCCGTACACCTCATACACACCTAGCTCCGCTCCGTACACCTCGCACACACCCGGCTCCGCTCCGTACACCTCGTACACACCCGGCTCCGCACCATACACCTTGTACACACACGGCTCCGCTCCATACACCTCGTACACACCCAGCTCCGCTCCGTACACCTCGTACACACCCAGCTCCGCCTTGTACACCTCATACACACACGGCTCCGCTCCATACACCGCATACACACCCAGCTCCGCTCCGTACACCTCGTACACACATGGCTCCGCTCCATACACCGCATACACACCCAGCTCCGCTCCGTACACACACGGCTCCGCTCCGTACACCTCATACACACGTGGCTCTGGTCAGTACACCTCGCACACACCCGGCTCTGCACCATACACCTCATACACACCCAGCTCCACTCCGTACACCTCGTACACACCCGGCTCCGCTCCGTACACCTCATACACACACGGCTCCGCTCTGTACACCTCATACACACCCGGCTCCGCTCCGTACACCTCATACACACACGGCTCCGCTCTGTACACCTCATACACACCCGGCTCCGCTCCGTACACCTCATACACACCCGGCTCCGCTCTGTACACCTCATACACACCCGGCTCCGCTCTGTACACCTCATACACACCCGGCTCCGCTCTGTACACCTCATACACACACGGCTCCGCTCCGTACACCTCATACACACACGGCTCCGCTCTGTACACCTCATACACACCCGGCTCCGCTCCGTACACCTCATACACACCCGGCTCCGCTCTGTACACCTCATACACACACGGCTCCGCTCCGTACACCTCATACACACACGGCTCCGCTCTGTACACCTCATACACACACGGCTCCGCTCTGTACACCTCATACACACACGGCTCCGCTCTGTACACCTCATACACACCCGGCTCCGCTCCGTACACCTCATACACACACGGCTCCGCTCCGTACACCTCATACACACACGGCTCCGCTCTGTACACCTCATACACACCCGGCTCCGCTCTGTACACCTCATGCACACGCGGCTCTGGTCCGTACACCTCATACACACCCGGCTCCGCTCCGTACACCTCATACACACACGGCTCCGCTCTGTACACCTCATACACACACTGCTCTGCTACATCCACACAAACCCCTCCTGACCTCACACAAAAGCTTACCCTCCTCCAGCACTGCACTACTGTCCTGCACTACACGGAAGCCCTTGATCATGTGACTCCGACTCCTCCCCTCCTGTGACCTCATCACAGGTCCTGTGCGCACAGAGCAGCTGCAGCCATAGTTGTGTGCGGCTCTCTGCGGTGGAGGGGCTCTGCTGCGGGACAACTGCAGTCCCACCCGTGATCGCGCATGCACTGAGAGCCTGCACGTGCACCAGGGCCTGTAAAGAAGGTTTATTTAAAGGGCCGGCGGCCCATTTTGTAGCTCAGAGTTCTTAGGGGCCCGCCCAGTCTGCTGGACTGGAGGGGCCCCTAAGACTGCGGGCCCCATCGCAATTGCGACCCCTGCGACCGCGGTAGTTACGCCCCTGGTGGCTGCCTTTTCAGCGAATGTATGTAGAAGTGGCTGTGGCACTTATAGATACCACAGCCTCCGGTTTGCTAGCTGAGTCTTGCAGTTCTCCACCAGTCTGGGGATGGTCAACCCCACTGTGACCTTGTCCTTCCACCTGACTACGGTCCGTGGGAATTCAGGCACCACGGGTGGATTCCTCACTTCCCAGGCCTCTGGGATCCCTTCTCTCAGGAGCTCCTTCCTTAATGTCTGCTCTCCTCCACTCCTCCCCACCAACTCACTAACTGACTAACTAACTCCTGTTTCCATGACAACTCCTCTAACTGTCACTCTCTCCACCCACACCCTCTACCTAGTTCCCCTCCAGCCTGAGATGGGGCCGTCCCTCAATATGGTCCTTCCATATCCCCTGGCCTGGAGTGGTGTGGTGTTGGATGCTAGTGTAGGTCTCGAGGAGTGCCCCCTCCTTACCCGAGAGCAGAATACCACACCTCTGAATGAGGTGCAGTACCTCTGTAGCGACTGGACCCTCAGAGGCGCCACATACCCCCCGTTAAACACAGCATGTCCGCAGGCTGGAACAGAGTAAAATGATGTTAAAAATATGCACATCATTTTTCTGGAATGCATTCAAACATGTAAAACAGTTAAACAGGTAACTATTTCTTCCCTTTACATTGCATATAAATTACAATAACCTAAAACAGAGCATTACTTTTAATTAAAGTTTATCAATCAAGTTCAGTAGATTACAATGAGATCCCGAGCAGGGTATTCTCCTCACCGTCCTGTGTGCAATATGGGGGAACCTGTCTCAAACCCCCAACGTAGGACCTGGGCGTGGCTACAGGGCATAACTGGTCAACTCGTTGGACCACTTTTCGGCCACACCAGAAGGTTTTTGTTCTTTGGGCTTCTGTTAAAGATAGTGTCCTACTTGCGCACTAAAGGTTTGCTGTAAAACTATCAAGGAGCACATTAAATGCTAACTTTTTACAATTAAAGTTTTGGCCATTCACCGTCCATGACCACATTGTCTTTAAACGGCACAAACACTCAGTTAAACTTTTCTTAGTAATCACTTTCTACTTTCTTTTCCAAGGTAGTACTTGGGTCCTGCAACCTTCTGACTGGCAAAATTCTTTGTCAGGCATCACGACAGGTGATTCAAATGGTGCAGGTCCTGCATCTGGGGTCTGAGTGGCCCGTGTCTGCACTGCCATGTTTACTGGAGCTGCAGGGACTTGTGCAGTGTCCTGGGTTGAAGCTTCCAGTTGCCTCTGTGGCACTGCATTTGTCGATATGGGAGCAACACATCCCATAGAATCATAAAATGGTAGAGTTGGAAAGGACCTCTTGGGTTATCTGATCCAACTCCCTGCTCAAAGCAGGGGGTCCCCTTTTGCATTTCTTTACATTGAGGGTGTACCACCCCCTATCACCCACATGACAGGTGTAGGTCACTAGGTCCCCTCGGTGCAATTCATGATAAGGGTGGCCCTTTTGCAGGTGTGACTTCACATCCCGGTGGGTTAAGAATAGTTCAGAGGCCATCCCCGACTCTTTGATGAACCTCCAGCCTTTTTTAAATCGAAGCAGACGACTGTCCCCTGCCTCAACGGACCTTGGTCTGCGTGTCTAACCTGGCGGGCCTTGACCCTCATATTCCATTCTTCCATTGCTTTCCATTGGGATTTGCGCTCCTGCTCCTCTGCCTCCCTTCTGTGCACCTGTTGCCAGCAGTATTCCTCCCAACTGAGGGTTTCCACTCGGTTTTCTCCCACTTGGGCCTCCCCTGGGAACCCCATCAAATCCGTCCTCTGGTGCTCCCAACAGATAACCACTCTCTCACTATGCACCTCTCGGAACATGAGTTGCAGCGGGGCCGCCAGTTTATCTTCGATGTCTGCAGTCCAGTCCCAGGCTATGTTTTTAAATGCCTGGCCAGGTTTCAGGGCTGGCGGGAGTTTTAAGTTTTAAGGGAGTTTTAAGGTTTCATCGGCCACCAGGGCAACACCAGTACCTGTTTCATTTGCCTCTCCAGTGCCAGTCTCCTCCTCCTCCACTGCTAGTCACGAGGCCAACCTCCACTCAGACATCTTCTTCAGGAGGACTTTCTTCCACCTCACTACTGCAGTAAGTTGCGTTCCCAGGAGCTGTCGACTTAACTCCTTTGCCTCTGCTCCAAGGAACTCTGGGTCCATCATGGGCAGCTGGTCCAAATCCTCCTGTCAGCTGGGGGAGTTCACCACTTCTACCCCACGCTCCGGAGATCTCCATCCACCACTCAACCATGGTGCTCAACGGGTTCTGTGCTGCCTCACTGCCTCTCTGCAGCACACTTCTCCGTGCATCCATATGTGCTCCTTCCACTCTCTACCCTTTGTGGGTGGATCCTCCTTCTTTTCCCACCAGCCATAACAGGAGGCGGATCCCTCTCGCTGATAGACAAGTTCATTTAGCATTGCAGTCTTTACAGTGGGCGGGTATGGCTTTTGCACCACTTGGCAACCCGGCCCATGACAGGTGCATGGGACCCGTTTTACCGGGTCGGTCCATCCTGTTCGTGACGTAAAAAAATGGAGCGCCCACTAGGGCCGTGGGGTACTCGGGCCAGGTCCAACGGTTCTTCATGGGGTTGTCACGGCAGCAGTGAACTGGTCCGTGGCCCTGGTCATTCAAAGAAAATTAAATGAAAGAGGAAATACATTTTATATGGGATTAGTTTGTGACCCCACCGTGGTGTTTGGTAATAAGGAAAATGGCCGGCGCTGCGGTTCAGGTCCATTGGGGCACTTGGTGACGCAGCAGAGATGTTGCAGCTCTCCACAGGTAGAGCTAGGCTCCAGGGCAGTTAAAGTGTTAAAGTCAATGATGGTGAATGTTGTAGTGAGGGCAGGTGGCGCAGTAATAATTCTGAGGAAACAGCAGGGTGCTGTTTTCACACTTTACTCACAGTTCTTAAGTACAATCACCAGTCGGGTTCCATGTCCTCCGGGTCTGTGATCCAGTCAGCTCTCAGGTAATTTGGGTGCGCTTTCCTGAGACTCCATTTTTTTGTGTACCTTACCTCTTCGTCTCTCTGCCCTGGCTTTGCTCTCCTGCCCTGTGCTTCACACACAGTGTCCCAAGCCAGCAGTTTTGGTTCCTGTCAGTCAACCTTCTCCTGGTCCCCTTACCCTATGTGGCAGCCTTTTCGGCGAATGTGTGTGGAAGTGGCTATGGCACTTACAGTACATATACCCCAGCCTCCGGTTTGCTAGCTGAGTCTTGCAGGTCTCCACTTGTCTGTGGGCCAGTCAACCCCACTGTGACCTGGTCCTTCCACCCAACTATGGTCAGCGTGAATTCGGGCACCACGGGTAGATAGGCCCCTAGGACCCTTTCTCTCAGGAGCTCCTTCCTTCACATCTGCTCTCCTCATCTCCTCCCCACCAACTCCCTAACTGACTAACTAACTCCTGTTTCCATGACAACTCCTCTAACTGTCACTCTCTCCACCCACACCTTCTACTTAGTTCCCCCTCCAGCCTGAGATGGGGCCCTACCTCAATAGGGTCCGCCCAGATCCCCTGGCCTGGAGTGGTGCGTGTTGGATGCTAATGTGGGTCTCGGGGAGTGCCCCTCCTTACCTGAGAGCAGAGTACCACACCTCTGGATGAGGTGCAGTACCTCTCTGGTGACTGGACCCTCAGGGGCGCCACATAAACATATACATCAACAATAGGGAAGAGAAGTTAAGTCAGGGAACAATGAAGAGGTAAATGTAAATCAAGACATATAACTTGAAATAGAGTCAAGAACTTACTGGAGCCCAATCTGAATACTTAGAGGTCTATGCAAGTCTCTCATTGAGTGTAACACAGTCAGCCTTGTTTCAGACTTTAGTGATGACACATGGACATTGCTGCTGGTCAGAGCACGGTCAGTGCAGACCAGAGTTATTTTTATGTTTTGATTTATGTGCTTGAAGTTAAGACCTAAGGACTCATTCACATGTCAGTTTTTCACGTACAAGTGCTATCCGTTTTTCTATGGCTACATGTGCTTTTCTGGAGGGGTATTTCATTGTCTACTACACTCTATGGACAATTATTAGGCAATTTGTTTTTTCGATAATTAATTTTATTATTGAACAACTACAGTGCCTTCGGTCAATATAAAGGAATAATAAACCTGAAACCTGAATATTTAACAAAGTAAAAATGAGGTTTTGTCTTTCCTAGGAGAATACGTATGTGTGCAGAATTATTGGGTAACTAAATGAAAAGCAAGATCAATATCAACCGAACAATCAACATTATCTGACAATTTGTAAATGAACCATGGTCACTTGCCCCAGGATAAGAGCGCCTTTATGAATAGTTCTAATGGACACATCCAAACATATATTTCCTACAACAGATGCTGAGTAAAAGTCCACCAATTTAAATATTACAATAGACTTATTATAATATCTATACAAAATACAGTACACAGGCAAAAAATCTCAAAAGTAAAAAGGTCAATAGCAAATACACAGGTGTTAGTAACAAATGAGCCACAATATTATGGTGGGTACAGATAATGCAGGTCACCTATGCATGTATACCATAAATTAACAACGTACTCATCCACTGATGACACACCTAATTAGGAGATAACACGATACAGCTTTATTTATTATACATCAAATAATAAAGTGCCAGTGCACAAATTCTGAATCATTTATACTATCCGAGTGGGTTAAAGTTCACAAAACAAGATGCATAGAAACCACTAAATCTAGGTGAAACTGGGTGTTGCAATCACTAAAGTGCTATCAAAGTGCAGAGTGGAGAAGATATATTAAAAGGACCATCTTATCCATCATAACCCGTGTGGATCAGAGCAAATGGCAAGACGCACATTCAACTATTCAGCTGAAATAAAGCGCTGACTCTAGCGGCATCTGGACTGCGCCGCAATCATCAAGGGGTCCACTGTGTCTGAGGGCCGCATGAAGCAGCCTCAAAGTCCACATGCGGCTCGCGGGCAACGTGTTTGTGATCCCTGGTCTAAGGAGTGGAAATTAGACCTCAATAAAAATTGGTACATGAAAAAAAAATGCTTGATACATCCACTTAATGCTAAAATGCTTTTCCTTGTACCCTTCCAAAATGTATCTTTTCTACTTAATATCACCTCCATCTAAAGCAGCAGTAGATTTTTGGGTCAAATTCCATAACTTACTCAATTAAAAATATCAATTTAAAATAAAAAATATAAGTGAAAAAAAGAAAGAGAAAAGACCTGCTTACTCACGGAAGCGATGGAAATAAAATAAAAGCCAGAATCTTAATTAATTAATTAATTAATTAATTAATTAATTAGAGCTTTTGACTTTAGCTTTATCCCACCTGGATATTTATTTCTGAATTGAAATCTGTATTAGGCCTCATTCAGACATCAGGGATTTTCCTTGTATGCAAAAAGAAAAAAAATAAACAGTTCAAGTTTCATCAATGTTTTTTATGAGAGTGTCATCAGAGTATGTTCAATGTGTCGGCTTTTACCATAAGAGTTTGGTCACACTCAATAGCTCACTATAGGATTATACAGTATGGTGATTTACGGTCTTGTCAGTAGTGGTAGGTCTGAAATCTGTAAGAAATGCCCGACAGCCTAATGTTTGGGAATGCCTAATGATTAGCTGTCATCATAGATTGCAGCCCCTGGTACCGTGGACTAGGATAAACTGATATGTTATTGTCCCAGGATTGCAAAAGGCCAGTAATTTACTAATTGGATTAATATGACAAGACTGAGGCCAAGTGGATCAAAAGTAAAAGAGATGGGTCATTATTAATACAATTCACACATACCATAAGTGCATTGCTTCCCTGGACATCCAGCTTAGGAACAATTGCTAACACTATGTATGTATTACAGTAATGCAATGTACAGGTTTTGTTGACATTGCTGAACTCACTAATTTGTCTCATTGCGTTGTGAGACCATCAGGCAATTATGCCTCAAACTGCTTAGTGTGACATACTGAAAAGATGTGCTATGTATCATAGGACAAGAAACAGGGGGAACTAATGTCCAAGGTATTTACACAAATGAACTTCATCAGATACGTTCTCTATATCACAGATTGTTACAGTTCTCGTATTTATGGCCACATTGCAAACTATTACAAGATATTATATCACCCACCTGCCTATGCATATTACTATGTCAAGTACTTAAAGGGTTATACCCATACTTATTCACCTGGCTGTGCTTCATGGACCAAAAGGAGGAAGTAATACAAAAATCTATACTCACCTGCACAAATCCTGTGCACTCCCTACAGTGTCCCCTGCTGGTCTCGGGACATCAACACCTAGAAGGATTATCATGAGATGGGGTGTCCGTTTTAGCAGAAGAAGCTGTTTCGGACAAAACGTAAAGGACAGAATGCAAATATCGGTTGTCTGGATCAGTCATATGACACATCCGCCTGATGTTGATGCCCAAAGACTGGGCAGTAGTACAGTAAAAGATGAGGTGGTGAGTATAGATTTTATTTATTATTTTTGCTATTACTCTACACTTGACCCATTAAGAAGGACTTTCAAAGTTGGGCAAATTCATTTTAATACCTTGTTGACAAGCGCTCTAGATGTACTCCACTCATCGGGATAGTTATATATGAAGTGGGTGCCTGAGCTGAATCCTCCATCTTCCCTAGAGATGATGGCTGTGTCATTCAGCTGTCATCTGCCGCTAACAGCAAGAAGTGGAATGGAGCTCTCTGTTGTTAACTTCTTAAATGCCACTGTCAGTATCTGACAAAAGTATTTACTGCTGAGAGACTGGGGGTACATTGTTTTAAGTGCCCATTAGCCATCAACTGCCATGCATCTGATTTCTGCTGTAGACACCCATGCTGCAATGACAAAGTTACTATGAAGACCAGTCTATAACGAGTACATAAGAGTCTGTAATTTTCATTGTATACTGCAATATATACACCCCATTTTCTCCTCGAAAAATAAAGGTATTAAAAAAACAAAACAAATAAATATGTTTAATCCCTTTAGCCCCCAAGGTGGTTTGCACATTAATGACAAAACCAATTTTTACAATTTTGACCAGTGTCACTTTATTAGGTAATAACTCTGGAATCTTTAACGGATCCGACTGATTCTGAGAATGTTTTTCATGACATATTGTACTTCATGATTGTCATAAAATTTATTTGACATTATTATGTATAATTATTTGTGAAAAAATGGAAATTTGGTGAAAATTTTGAAAATTTTGCAGTTTTCAAACTTTGAATTCTCATGCCTTTAAATCAGATAGATGTGTCACACAACATTCTTGAAACAACACTGTTTTGCTAGGAAGTTATTTGAAGTGACTTTGACGGGTCTGTATGATGGAAATTTTCGAAAGTGACATCATTATATAAACTGAACCCCTGAAGGTGCTCAAAACCACATTCAAAAAGTTTACTAACTCTTCAGGTGCTTCACAAGAATTTTTGTAATGTGAGAAAAAAATGAACATTTAAGTTTTTTCACAAAAAAATTATTTTAGACCCAATTTTTTTCATTTTATCAAGGGTACCATTAAAAAGTGGACCACAAAATTTGTTGTGCAATTTCTCTTCACCTTGCCAATACCCCAAATGTAGGGGAAAACCACTGTTTGGGCGCAAAACAGAGCTCGGAAGGAAAGGAGCGCTATTTGACTTTTTGAATGCAAAAGCTGCTGGAATAATTGGTGGACGCAATGTCGCATTTGGAAAGCCCTTGATGTGCCTAAACAGTGAAAATCCCTCAAAAGTTACACCATTCTGGGAACCCCTTAGGGAGCTGATCGAGATTAGTGATGAGTGAATATACTCGTTACTCGAGATTTCCCAAGCACGCTCGGGTGTCCTCCTAGTATTTTTTAGTGCTCGGAGATTTAGTTTTCCTCACCTCAGCTGAATGATTTACATCTGTTAGCCAGCTTGATTACATGTGGGGATTCCCTAGCAACCAGGCAACCCCCACATGTACTTATGCTGGCTAACAGATGTAAATCATTCAACTGAGGCGATGAAAACTAAATCTCCGAGCACTAAAAAATACTCGAAGGTCACCCGAGCATGCTCGGGAAATCTCAAGTAACGAGTATATTCGCTCATCACTAATCGAGATGTGTGGTGAGCACATTGAACCCTCAGGTGCTTCCCAGAAATTTGTAACTTTGAGCCATGAAAATAAAAAGAATCAAATTTTCCCCACTAAAATGTTATTTAACCCAAAATTTTGCATTTTCACAAGGGTTTCATAAGGGTTTACAAAAAATGGGGAGAGCCCCCTTAAAATCCTCCCTAGCAAGCCCTAAAATTTAACTTTTAATATTAATTAAGAATAAAATACGTTAGGGTATTTAAAAAATTAGTCCCTAGTCTGCCTTAGCTTTATCAATTCTATCTATGCTCAATTATGTATTTTAATGGATAGCACCCTTGAGTGCTAACTCGTATTTGGCAGAATAGGACAATGTTAAAGCACGAGTCCCTCCGACTAGCTGTGGTGACAATTTTGACTTCATGGGTGTTTTCCAGAAATAAGCAGTAATGAATGTTGCCAAGTGTAAATTGCGAACTAGCATTATAGTGACCAGTACTGTTGTGAATTCCGTTCTGGAGCTCCCTCCTGTGGTTGCTAATGGTATTTTTGTGGGTTCTGCCCTTGGGCTCCCTCTGGTGGTTTCGAGTGGAACTGCTGCTCCGATAGGTAGCTGTAGCAGCTGCCATCACTGATCGCCTTGCCTGGGTTTGTTATTTAAACCTGCTCTGGGCTTTAGTTCATGCCAGCTGTCAATGTCTTAGGTTGGATTTGGTTCTCTCCTTGGATTTCTCATATGGCCTGTCCATGTCAGCAAAAGATGTTTCTACTAGTTCTTGTTTGTCCATTTGCTTTGGACACTATTGCTTTGCAAATTATGTCTCTTTTTGTCCAGCTTGTCACTATGTCATATTCAGGCTAGCTGGAAGCTCTGGGAAGCAGATTTGCCCCTCCACACCGTGAGTCGGTGTGGAGTTCATTTTTGTAAACTCTGCGTGTATTTTTGTAGTTTTTAATACTGACCGCACAGTATCCTTTTCTCTCTGTCTATCAAGTTTAGTATTGGCCTCCTTTTCTGAAAACTGATTTCATTTCTGTGTATGTCATTTCCCTCTCCACTCACAGCCAATATTTGTGGGGGGCTATCTTTCCTTTTGGGGTTTTCTCTGAGGCAAGATAGCTTTCTATTTCCTTCTTTAGGGGTAGTTAATTCTTAGGCTGTGAAGAGGTGTCTAGGGAGAGTCAGGAACATCCCACGGCTATTACTAGTGTTGTTGTTAGGATTAGGGACTGCGGTCAGTAGAGATACCACCTCCTCTGAGCTCGTCCCATGTTGCGTTTTAGCCACCAGGTCATATCAGTGTGGCCTCTTAACCACCAGGTCATAACAGTACAGCTGGCCCACAATGTGTTAAAAGCATCTCAAAAGAGGGAAAAGAAAGTTCTGAGTCATTTTTTTTTCCTTTGTAGCTTGTTTTGTCTTTTTTTTCCCCTTAATCTCTGGGTGGTTCAGGATTTTGGTGCTGATATGGAGGTTCAGGGTCTGTCCTTGCGCGTGGATCAACTCGCTGCAAGGGTACAGAATATCCAAGATTATGTTGTCCAGACTCCGGTATTAGAGCCTAGAATTCCTATTCCTGATTTATTTTCTGGGGATAGATCTAAATTTTTGAAATTAAAAAAAAATTTTTGCAGATTGTTTTTTGCTCTGAGACCCCGTTCCTCTGGTGACCCCATTCAGCAGGTGAAGATTGTTATTTCTTTGCTGCGTGGCGACCCGCAGGACTGGGCATTCTCCCTTGAGCCAGGAAATCCTGCATTGCTCAATATTGACGCATTTTTTCAAGCGCTCGGATTGCTGTATGATGAGCCTAATTCTGTGGATCAGGCAGAAAAAACTTTGCTGGCTCTGTGTTAGGGTCAGGAAGCAGCAGAAGTATACTGCCAGAAATTTAGAAAGTGGTCTGTGCTCACAAAATGGAATGAGTATGCCCTGGCAGCGATTTTCAGAAAGGGTCTTTCTGAAGCCCTTAAAGATGTTATGGTGGGGTTTCCCACGCCTGCTGGTCTGAATGAGTCAATGTCTTTGGCCATTCAGATTGATCGGCGCCTGCGCGAGCGCAAGGTTGTGCACCATATGGCAGTGTCCTCTGAGCAGAGTCCTGAGCCTATGCAATGTGATAGGATTTTGACTAGAGCAGAAAGGCAGAAATTCAGACGTCAGAATGGCCTGTGTTTTTACTGTGGTGATTCTGCTCATGCTATTTCTGATTGCCCTAAGCCTACTAAGAGGGTCCCTAGGTCTGTTACCATTAGTACTGTACAGCCTAAATTTCTTTTGTCTGTTACCCTGATTTGCTCATTGTCGTCCTTTTCTGTTATGGCATTTGTGGATTCTGGCGCTGTCCTGAACTTAATGGACTTAGAATTTGCCATGCGCTGTGGTTTTTCCTTGGAGCCTTTGCGGGGCCCTATTCCCTTAAGGGGGATTGATGCTACGCCATTGGCCAAGAATAAACCCCAGTACTGGACACAGTTGACCATGTACATGGCTCCAGCACATCAGGAAAATATTCGCTTTTTGGTGTTGCATAATTTGCATGATGTTGTTGTGCTGGGTCTTCCATGGTTACAGGTACACAATCCAGTGCTGGATTGGAGATCTATGTCTGTAACTGGTTGGGGTTGTCAGGGGATACATAGTGATATTTCTTTGATGTCCATTTCCTCGTCCCCTTCTTCTGAAGTTCCTGAGTTCTTGTCGGATTTCCAGGATATATTTGATGAGCCCAAGTCCAGTTCCCTGCCTCCTCATAGGGACTGCGATTGTGCCATTAATTTGATTCCTGGCTGTAAGTTCCCTAAGGGCCGACTTTTCAATCGGTCTGTGCCAGAACATGCCGCTATGTGGAGTTATGTAAAGGAGTCCTTGGAGAAGGGGCATATTCGCCCGTCTTCGTCACCGTTGGGAGCGGGATTTTTTTTTGTTGCCAAGAAGGATGGTTCCTTGAGACCCTGTATAGATTATCGCCTTCTCAATAAGATCACGGTCAAATTCCAGTACCCTTTACCTTTGCTTTCTGATTTGTTTGCTCGGATTAAGAGTGCCAGTTGGTTTACTAAAATCGACCTTCGAGGGGCGTATAATCTCGTGCGTATTAAACAAGGTGGTGAATGGAAAACAGCATTTAATACGCCCGAAGGCCATTTTGAATATCTTGTGATGCCATTCGGGCTCTCTAATGCTCCATCGGTATTTCAGTCCTTTATGCATGATATCTTCCGGAATTATCTGGATAAATTCATGATTGTGTATTTGGATGATATTTTGTTTTTTTCCGATGATTGGGAGTCTCATGTGAAGCAGGTTAGGATGGTATTTCAGGTCCTTCGTGCTAATGCGTTGTTTGTGAAAGGGTCTAAGTGCCTCTTTGGAGTTCAGAAAGTTTCTTTTTTGGGTTTCATTTTTTCTCCCTCGGCTATTGAAATGGACCCTGTTAAAGTCCAGGCCATTCATGATTGGACTCAACCCACATATGTAAAGAGCCTTCCAAAATTTTTGGGCTTTGCTAATTTTTATCGCCGCTTTATTGCTAATTTTTCTAGTGTGGTGAAGCCTCTGACCGATTTGACGAAGAAAGGCGCTGATGTGATGAATTGGTCCTCGGCGGCTGTTGAGGCCTTTCAGGAGCTTAAACGTCGTTTTACTTCTGCCCCTGTGTTGCGTCAGCCAGATGTTTCTCTCCCTTTTCAGGTTGAGGTTGATGCTTCTGAGATTGGGGCAGGGGCCGTTTTGTCTCAGAGAAATTCTGATGGCTCTTTGATGAAACCATGTGCTTTCTTCTCCAGAAAGTTTTCGCCTGCTGAGCGTAATTATGATGTCGGCAATCGGGAGTTGTTGGCTATGAAGTGGGCATTTGAGGAGTGGCAACATTGGCTTGAGGGAGCCAAGCATCGCGTGGTGGTCTTGACTGATCATAAAAATTTGATTTACCTCGAGTCTGCTAAGCGGTTGAATCCTAGACAAGCTCGGTGGTCTCTGTTTTTCTCCCGTTTTGATTTTGTGGTCTTGTATATTCCGGGATCTAAGAATGTGAAGGCTGATGCCCTTTCTAGGAGTTTTTTGCCTGATTCTCCGGGAGTTCTTGAGCCGGCTGGGATTCTCAAGGAGGGGTGATTCTTTCTGCCATCTCCCCTGATTTGCGGCGGGTACTTCAGGAGTTTCAGGCTGATAAACCTGACCGCTGTCCAGTGGGGAAACTGTTTGTTCCTGATAGATGGACTAGCAGGGTAATTTCTGAGGTTCATTGTTCGGTGTTGGCTGGTCACCCTGGGATTTTCGGTACCAGAGATTTGGTGGCTAGGTCCTTTTGGTGGCCTTCCTTGTCGCGGGATGTGCGTTCGTTTGTGCAGTCCTGTGGGACCTGTGCTCGGGCTAAGCCTTGCTGTTCCCATGCCAGTGGGTTGCTTTTGCCTTTGCCTATTCCTGAGAGGCCCTGGACGCATATTTCCATGGATTTTATTTCTGATCTTCCTGTTTCTCAGAAAATGTCTGTCATCTAGGTGGTTTGTGACCGGTTTTCTAAGATGGTCCATTTGGTACCATTGCCTAAGTTGCCTTCCTCCTCTGATTTGGTTCCATTATTTTTTCAGCATTTGGTTAGTTTGTATGGTATTCCGGAGAATATTGTGTCTGACAGAGGTTTCCAGTTCGTTTCTAGGTTTTGGCGGTCCTTTTGCGCTAGAATGGGCATTGATTTGTCTTTTTCTTCAGCATTCCATCCTCAGACAAATGGCCAAACGGAGCGAACCAATCAGACCTTGGAAACCTATTTGAGATGCTTCGTGTCTGCTGATCAGGATGATTGGGTGACCTTTTTGCCATTGGCCGAGTTTGCCCTTAATAATCGGGCTAGTTCTGCTACCTTGGTTTCGCCTTTCTTTTGTAACTTTGGTTTTCATCCTCGTTTTTCTTCAGGGCAGCTTGAGCCTTCTGACTGTCCTGGTGTGGATTCTGTGGTGGACAGGTTGCAGCAAATTTGGACTCATGTGGTGGACAATTTGATGTTGTCTCAGGAAAAGGCTCAACGTTTTGCTAACCGTCGTCGGTGTGTTGGTCCCCGGCTTCGTGTGGGGTATTTGGTCTGGTTGTCTTCTCGTCATGTTCCTATGAAGGTTTCTTCCCCTAAGTTCAAGCCTCACTTTATTGGGCCTTATAAAATTTCTGAAATTATCAATCCGGTGTCTTTTCGTTTGGCCCTTCAAGCTTCTTTTTCCATTCATAATGTGTTCCATAGATCCTTGTTGCAGAGATATGTGGTACCTATGGTTCCCTCCGTTGATCCTCCTGCTCTGGTGTTGGTTGAGGGGGAATTGGAATATGTGGTGGAGAAGATTTTGGATTCTCGTTTTTCGAGACGGAAGCTTCAGTATCTGGTCAAGTGGAAGGGTTATGGCCAGGAGGATAATTCTTGGGTTGTTGCCTCCGATATTCATGCTGCCGATTTGGTTTGTGCTTTCCATTTGGCTCGTCCTGATCGGCCTGGGAGCTCTGGTGAGGGTTCGGTGACCCCTCCTCAAGGGGGGGGTACTGTTGTGAATTCCGTTCTGGAGCTCCCTCCTATGGTTGCTAATGGTATTTTTGTGGGTTCTGCCCTTGGGCTCCCTCTGGTGGTTTCGAGTGGAACTGCTGCTCCATTAGGTAGCTGTAGCAGCTGCCATCACTGATCGCCTTGCCTGGGTTTGTTATTTAAACCTGCTCTGGGCTTTAGTTCATGCCAGCTGTCAATGTCTTAGGTTGGATTTGGTTCTCTCCTTGGATTTCTCATATGGCCTGTCCTTGTCAGCAAAAGATAAGTTTCTACTAGTTCTTGTTTGTCCATTTGCTTTGGACACTATTGCTTTGCAAATTATGTCTCTTTTTGTCCAGCTTGTCACTATGTCATATTCAGGCTAGCTGGAAGCTCTGGGAAGCAGATTTGCCCCTCCACACCGTGAGTCGGTGTGGAGTTCATTTTTGTAAACTCTGCGTGGATTCTTGTAGTTTTTAATACTGACTGCACAGTATCCTTTTCTCTCTGTCTATCAAGTTTAGTATTGGCCTCCTTTGCTGAAAACTGATTTCATTTATGTGTATGTCATTTCCCTCTCCACTCACAGCCAATATTTGTGGGGGGCTATCTTTCCTTTTGGGGTTTTCTCTGAGGCAAGATAGCTTTCTATTTCCTTCTTTAGGGGTAGTTAATTCTTAGGCTGTGAAGAGGTGTCTAGGGAGAGTCAGGAACATCCCACGGCTATTACTAGTGTTGTTGTTAGGATTAGGGACTGCGGTCAGTAGAGATACCACCTCCTCTGAGCTCGTCCCATGTTACGTTTTAGCCACCAGGTCATATCAGTGTGGCCTCTTAACCACCAGGTCATAACACTGTACACAGTAGTGACCAGTATGCTTCAGTCCCCAGTACGTTATGCCCAGCTCATGCTTCTGAAGACTTGCACCCGTAAGTTGGGCGGGCTCTCATTGTTTCAGAAGTGATAAACATGTGAATGCTATATGTTGTTTAGGTGCACTGTGGGGCTCAGAAGGGAGAGGGGAATTTAGATTTGGGAGCGCAGAATTTGCTGAATTTTGGAGGGTGAGAAGCCATTTCGCTTTTCTAGAGCCTTTGTACTAGCAGTAACGTGGAAGCCCCCTATATTTCCATTAACAGATGACAGACCTGAGTGGGGACTTGCTTTTTTGTGGATTAATTTGAAGATTTTATTGGGAACATTTTACATAATGCTTGGGATTACATTTATCCTTCGCTTTACGCTTCGCACTTACTTTTAAGTTTCCATCTAAATCTATGAGTGACGTGATTCAGATGAAACCCCCAAGGGATCCATTCACTATAATGAGGCAGCAGAGTTATAGTGGACTCCAACTGGCTTCTCTTTAGAGTTGTCCTACTTTTCAGAAGTGCACAAACTGTGGCTGACAGCACTTTTATGCAACCCTAAAAAGACAGAAACTGCCGAATTACAGGTCCTAGGGCATCCACAGTGCCTCCATCTGCCTCATTGTAGGCATTATCTTCTGACAGGGGTTCCATTTCAATCAGGTATTCAGAGATTGACACGGAAACCCCAGTGTAAGCGCTCAGCGCAGAGAGCAGGATAAATGTGATCTGAGGCTTACTGCAATCTTAGGGAAGCAGAATGAAAAAATCAACAGCAGGAGAAGAATTGGTTTTATTGATTTTTTTATCTCGTTCCTCATGTGGTATAAGTGATTAGGCGACTTTATTCTTCGTGTCGGTGTGATTACAGCGATACCAGATTTATATTGGGTTTTTACATTTGGCTGCTGTCACGCAATAAAAGACACTTTTAATTGCTCATCCCCATATTTTGAAAGCTATAATTTTTCCATTTTTTCGGCCCACAGAGTCATGTGAGATCTTGTTTTTTGTGGGATGAGTTGACGTTTTTCATACCATTTTCAGACACATGGCATTTTTTGATTCCTTTTTATTCCACTTTTTGGTTGTCAGAATAAACAAAAACCAGCAATTTGAGATTTCTTTTTTTTATGCCATTCCCCACATAGTAAAATTGATTGGGCAGTTTTGTTCTTCAGGTCAGTACTATTACAGCAATACCACAGTTATATATTTTTTTGTGTTTTGACGCTTTTACACAATAAAAACTATTTTATAGAAAAAAATTATTATTTTTGCATTGCTTTATTCTAAGAGCTACAACTTTCTTAAAGTTTTCCGCTGATGGAGTATAGAAGCTTGTTTTTTGTGGGACAACATGACGTTTTCAGTGGCACCATGTTTATTTATATTCATCTTTTTGATTGCGTTTTATTATACTTTTTGTTCAGCAGTATGATGATAATGCATTTTTTTCCCTTGTTAATTATTTTTTTTATGGTGTTCACTAAAAGGGTAAAATGGTAGGACAGTTTTATAAGTCGGGTCTTTCCAGACATGGCAATGCCAAATATTTGTTGTTTTTATTGTTTATATATTGTTTTCTTTTCTTACAAATATTTATTTATGGGTTTAATATATTTATATTTTTTATTATTATTTTTTATATATATATTTTTACAATTATTTTAAAAAAAAATGTTTACTTTTTTTTTACTTTTTTACTTTGTCGAACTACAGAACTTTCATTTTTTGCAGGCTAATCACTTGTATAGCAGGTTGATGCAGCAGCATCCCTATTCTTTGCAATATTGCCTTGCGCAGGCGTGTACTCCGGAGGACAGAGAATAAGCTTCAATACAATTTTGCGGCCAGCATGCAGCCAGCAGGTAAGGAAAGGGTGAATCAAACACCCGAAAACTCAGCCCATATGACCCAAAACTGGTCCTGCCAAATTCAGGTGACAGGTTCCCTTTAAAAAAATTTGCAGGCCTAAATTTCTCAGCCATACTATTTCATGTGTTTTGCGGTACAATCCTGTCACATCCAACTCTCCAAAAAAGCATTAAAATTTTTTGCTGGATTACATTTCTCACCCATACACTATTCTGTGGTCTTGAGTAAATTTAATACTATCCATACTTCAAAAAGTGTTGGAAAAATTGGCTAGATTACAGTTCTCATTCATACACTATTCTGTGGTCTGAAGTACATTTCCTGTGAAGTAAAAAACTGAAAAAAGCGGTAAAAAATATTGCAAGCTTACATTTCTCAGTCATACAGTATTACATGGTCTGGGGTACATTTCTGTGATATATAACACTCCAAAAATGCATTGAAACATTTTTCTAGATTGAATTTGATTGTCATACTTACACTTTTATGTCCTTTCTGTTACATTGCTGTGGTATAAAACTCTTCAAAACTGCTTTAAGTGCTGTAGGTTTTTTTTCTTATTAAAATAAAACTTGGTTTCAAGAGACCAAGCAATGAAAAAATGTGCAAGGTGCGCAGTAAGGCATGGGGAAGTTTAAGTGCTTATGATGGTAGAGGCAGATGCTGAGGACATGGGTGAGTGTGACTATGCCTGTTGCTGGACCAAAAGAAAGACACCCATTCATGACACATAGGTTATGTTCCACTTTGAAGAGAAATTAAGGAAATAGAGGGCACATAGGGTGATAAAAGTTAACATTTGGATGACAATACGTGGTAGGCCAGGTTTCTTGTATCCGCGTTGACCACACAACGATGGAAATGTTCTTAAAAGCTTTATTGTGCCGACGCATTTCGTGGCAATCTGCCTTTTAGTCCTGAGGAAGTGGCAGATTGCCAAAAAATCCGGTCTTCTTCTTTCTTCTTTGTGCCACTTTGGAGAGAGGCATGGTATACCACTTCTGAAGTCAGAGCAGTATAAACAGGTGGTTGGTTGGATAGCAGATAAAGCTTCCAGCAGGCTTGACAGCATTACCCAGTCCTTCACACGGTTCAGTCTCACCAGCCTACAGTCTGGATCACTTAATCCTCAATTTGATCCTCCTTCCTCCTACCATTTTGAGTCAAAAGAGACCAGTGATTTTATACTATGACACTCCGAGGAGCTCTTTACAACAGTATTTCTTGAATGTGGCCTCTCAACTACCATGCTCCAAGAGGAACAGAAGGACCTGCTCTTTAGTGGGAAACAGCAAATCCAGCTCCTGCTCCTCCTCCTCTTCTTCAGCCTCCACCTCCTTATTGTTACTCAATCTACGCTGAGCATGAGATGAGGCTGGTTAGTATCTCCCTGTCTCATGTCTTCCTCCGTATACACCTGGTCCGCATGCAATGCTTCTTTTTTAATTGTCAGCAGTGACTGTTTAAGTAGACAAAGAATCGGGATTGTTGCACTGATTTTAGAGTCTTTGCCGCTCACCATCTCTGTGGAGTCCTCAAACCCCTAGAGAAAAACACAAATATCAGACACCAATGCCCATTCTTCAGTTGTTATATGTGTGAGGCTGACCACATTACCAACAGGCATGTTGGAGCTGTTATTGCACAACAGGCCTCTGCTGTTTTATTGCAAATAAGGCTAGTACCCACACAAGTTTTGCCCCTTCTCTCCTATGTGGATGGGCTGTGGAGGGTAATGAGGCGGAAGAGATGGAAGAGAAGGAGGAGATGGAGAGTAGTCATCATGGTGGAGACAGAGAATTGTTGACTGTAGAGACCTTGGCACATATGGCAGACTTTCTGTACCGCTGCCTTTCCCTTGACCCTCACATTAAATTCTGTTGTGAACTCTGTTTTTGGGCTCCCTCTTGTGGTCACAACTGGTACTGTGTGAGTGCTGTCTTTGGGCTCCCTCTGGTGGCTCTTTGTGTCATTCTGCAGGTCTGAGGCTTGATCAGCTGTCTCGTTATCTGTTAGCTGGTTTCCTATTTAGTTCACCTGGACTCTCAGTTGTTGCCTGCTGTCAATGTCTTCAGTGCTATTTTGGAGCTCTCCTGCAGTCCTTCGTTATCAGTCTCTTCAAGAGAAGCTAAGTTTTGCTTGGTTCATTTTTTGACCATCAGTGGTCATATGTTTCTTGGTTTATTTTTGTTTCTTGTCCAGCTTGCTAATATGTGATTTCCTTGCTTGCTGGTAGCTCTAGGGGGCTGAGTTTCTCCCCTCACACCGTTAGTTGGTGTGGGGGTTCTTGAACTCTCAGCGTGGATATTTTGTATAGGGTTTTTTACTGACCGCACAGTTCCCTGCCTGTCTTTTGCTATCTAGTATTAGTGGGCCTCATTTGCTGAATCTGTTTTCATTTCTACGTTTTGTATTTTCCCCTTACCTCACCGTTATTATTTGTTGGGGGTTTCCTATATCTTTGGGGTCATTTCTCTGAGTCAACTGAGGTCTTACTTTCTCTATAGGGGTAGCAAGTTTCTCAGGCTGCGTCGAGACGTCCAGGAATTTAGGCACGTTCACCGGCTACCTTTAGTGTGTTTGGTTAGGATCAGGTTTTGCGTTCAGTCCAGTTACCACCTCCCTAGAGCTTGTTCCATGTTCAGTAACTTAGCTAGTCCTATCTGTGATCCTCAGCCACTAAGGATCATAACAAAATTCATCTTGGTCAAAAAAGAGTACTGATTTTTTACCCTGCTAGACCCATGTTACAAGGAGAACTTTGGATCTCTTCCTCCTGAGGCAGAGAGGTCTTCTAAAATGGTGCTATACCAGAATGCCATTGTAGGAAATATGTTGAAAAAATTGCCATCAAACAGCAGCAGAGGGCAAGCTTCCTGGCTAGCGATGGGCGAATTATTGGATGTTTGAGTCTGGTAGGCTCGGCCAAACAATTAAAAAAAAATTTGGTTCAAGTAAAAGAACAGAATTTGAACCCAAACCTGAACCCAGACCAAATGAGGGCCTGAAAATTTCATTTTTTGCTTTGCTATCATGTGCATAACAGTGCTGCAAGCACTGCATCTGATCAACAGTAAGATCATTACTGCTGGTTAGAGAGCCGCATCTCCCATGCTGTCAGATAGCAGCGTGATCCCACAGCAGTGACTGGAGATAAAAAGTTTACCTCTAGTGACAGGCATCAGCTGATGGGACTACTACTCCCATCAGCCTACTCATGCTGTCGCTAATAACAGTGAGAGTGGGCGGTGGTTGATGAAAGTAGTCATCAGCGGGCGCCTGTGCTATAAATAATTGTTCTTTAAAAATTGCATAGTTTACCCTACCCATAGTTGACACCCAGCCAGGCAAAACTGACAGCTGTGGGCTGCAACTCTCAGCTGTCAGCTTCAGCCAGACTGGTTATCAAAAATAGGGGTGTCCCCGTGCCATTTTTTAAAATTATTTAATGAATAATTTAAAAAATGTTGTGTAGTCCCTCCCATTTTTGACAAGCAACCAAGTTAAAGCAGACATCTATGGGCTGGTATTCTCAGGCTAGTAAAGGGCCATGAATATTGTGAATCATATTGTGGCAAACACTGCTTCTGATCAGCAGTATGGTCAGAGAGCCGCATCTGCCACATGCCTAAAAATAGCAGCCCACAGCTCCCCCAGAAAAGGCGCATCTATTAAATGTGCCAATTTTGACATTTTGCCTGCCTCTTCCCACTTGCCTTGTGGTGGTGGAAAGTGGGGTTCATTTTTGTGTTGTTGATGTCACCTTTGTTTTCTCCATGACATCAAGCCCAAGGACTAGTAATGATGAGGCATCTATAAGACGCCTATCTATTACTAATCCTGCAGGAAAGGAGAAAACTAGGAGCAAATAGGTGTTCATATGATGCAAAATACTTTATTAAATAACACACAAGTTACATGCTTAGTAGCAAATAGACATAAAAACATATTAACAACACATACAATGCCCAAGGATGTGAAAGAAAGAGGGAGACACCCCCGGTGTACGCTGTCAAAGGAGATCACCAAATGCTAATATACTGTATATAGGATCTGCTGCTCTGTGTAAAAAGCTACCTATAATAGCATAGAGACGCCATGTGGCCTAAAGATTGGGAAGTAAACTAGCAGCACTTACCAAAAAGAATCTCCAATGCAGGGCACACCGGGTGGGATCCACAAAGAGCAACCCCCGACGCGCGTTTCACCCGCTGAAAAGATGGCTTAAAAAACAACCATATCGGGGCGTGGCTTCGGACGTCTATGGAGGCAGACGTGTGAAGAGGGAGCTCCAGGGGAAAAATCCCTATACGCGACTTCTACAGCATATTTTGGAGGCCCCTTGTCACATAATCCCCCTTCATCATCCCCTGATACCATGAGGAACCCCTCCAACCAACTTTCTCCTCATCTCTGTACCCCAGAACAGCTCCAGCCGGAGTAGGACTCTGGAGTCCATCAGGCCTAGTGAACAGGAAGGCCCTGCACGGCAGTGAAGAGGCAGACTCCTCCCCTGCCAGATCTTCACTTCAGGAGACTAAGCGCAACAAGCTTCCCACTCCAACCAACCGCAAGGTCAGTGGTCTGGAAAAATCGAGCCCCCGGCTCCAAAGCAGCGATTCTCGGAGGCCTACCCTAAAAAAGTAGTCCCCTAACAACCACTCACATTACCGTGAAATCGCGGTGAAAGAAAAAGGAAAAAAAAAAGGGGGAATTAACTCTTTAACGCTCTTCCTATATCGCCCCCCTAATTCATCCACCTGAGGAAAAGGAATTGAAACATCTTTTATTAAATCTCCAGGCTTCCTCAATAAAAGCCTATGGGAAGTAGTTCCGGCCGCTCCCTGTAGGAACCACTACGCCGGCTCCATCCCAAGCGCCCTACAAAACTGACAACAGAGAGCAGAGTCTGTAAAACAACGCTCTTACTCTCACTGTAAAAGGCACACTGTAATTAAACCTCCCTCTTCTGAAAGGTTAACAAAACCAGAAACGCCCCCCTCTCACAGCCCTCACAGATTACCTACTTTTGGACAAGAGTAAAACACTCTCTTAACCTTAGCCACATAAGACTTAACTGTGAGGCATAGCACTGATTGATCAACACCCATTAAAATCTGCTCTGTCAGCATCCATTAACCGCTACCATGAATAACACAAAATCTAAAGGGAGAATTAACCCTCCCACTCCAAAAAAACCACTCTACAGCCAAAAACAGGACAAATCTCTGAGTCGCAGGGACCTAGAGAAATCCAGACCTAGCTCCTTCTCCTCACCCAGGCGCAGATCTAGATCCCCCAGGAGAGACACGCCTCATTCAATGGACTATAGGTCCAACAACAAATCCTTTGATAAATTCTCTCCTACAAAAATGGACTCCTCTGCCAGCTTAAAGAGATCTAACCCAGGAGCCACGAATGAGAAATATGCAGAAGCGGAGGAGGATGTTGTTTCTAGTGACACATCCCCCAATCAATCCCCACAAAAAAGTAAAACAAAATATGACGATCCAGAACCCAACAGGGGCGCCAATTCGGCAGGCTCATACTCACACACACACGTTACAGGCCAAAGCCAAGCAGACCAAGAGGATCTAATAAATAAAATAAAAAACATAATGGACGATAAAATAAACTCCCTGGTAAATACAATGAAAAATGAAATGGACTTAAATTTCCAAAAATATTGTGACAAAATCGACAAGATAGACAAACAACTGTCCAGACATGAGGAGAGACTGAATAAACTGGAACATAGGTCGTCTATCTCTTTTGACGAGCTGGATAGGATCAACTTTGAAATGAAACACCTGCGATCTAAATTGGCAGACCTCGAAGATAGAGGCAGGCGAAATAACCTAAAAATTAGAGGCATATCAGAGGACATACCCCAAGACCAGCTGTCTTCTCACCTCAAAAATATCTTCAAAGCAGCTCTGCCAGACCTCTCAGACCTTGACCTCACGATTGACAGGGCCCACCGGCTGCCCAAACCCCCCAAAGTGTCTGCGGATCTACCTAGAGACACCATTCTAAAACTCCACTTCTTTAAAACCAAAGAGTCCATTCTCAACTATCTTAAGGAAAAAAGAACATTTCCAGAGCCCTATGGAGATTTAAAAATCTTCCCAGATTTCTCAAAGGAAACCCTAGAAGGCCGCAGAGAATTTAGACCTGTGACTTCAATCCTCAGGGAAAAAGGAATAATCTATAAATGGGGCTTCCCGTTAAAATTATTAATTCCACATCGGGGAAGAATCATTCCGATCCACTCTGTCGAGGATGGCCTAAACTTCGTCAAGTCACTTAACCGTTGAACTACTTCCATCCTATCACTCAGCTGGCCTACTTTTTTCTGTTATCCAATTGTGGGGTCTCCCTCTTAATTCTAGATGGGACATCTCCCCTATTCCCGTTCACTTTCAGTAACCCCCTCTTTTCTATTTCCAGGTAGTTCTGTTGACCTACTTGTGCAGTTACTGTTTTATTCTACTGTGTTATTTTATCTTTAAGGTTTCACCCAAGAACCGTTGGCTCAAGAACCTCTCAAGAAGAAAGATCTCTGTAGTCTATAGGTTATAACCTTACTTGTTTCAACACTAATCTTTCCTTTTCAGGTTACCATTACCCCCCAGATTCTAGTGATACCTTCTTCGTCTTCATCTTCTGGGGTATGATACAATGTCATTCAAAATCCTAACATATAACATTAGAGGGCTAAATAGCCCCCAAAAGAGGCACACTCTGTGGAGAGAACTACTTAAATCCCAGGCAGACATTGCCTGCATCCAAGAGACGAAGTTCTTGGCAGGGAATCACCCCTACTTTAGTCACCGCAGTTTCCCTCATATCTTTGAGGCCTGCAACTCAAGTAAAAAAGCTGGGGTGATCACTCTGATCAGGAACTCTGTCCCCTTCGAGGCTCTTGAGGAACATGCTGATACTGGAGGCAGGTATCACATCTTAATTTGTACCATTAATGGTCAGACATGCACTCTAGCGAATTTGTATGCTCCAAACAAAAATCAGATTAGATTCCTTTCTAAAACGCTGAAAAAGATAAATGAAGTCAAGAGAGGCACCTTGATTCTCCTGGGAGACTTCAATATCACCCCAGACAGAATCCTAGATTCCTCATCAAACTCTAGACCTAATTCAGACAACTTAAATTGGTGGCTGGGCAGAAATGAACTTTATGATATCTTCAGATGCCTGAACTCCTCCTCCAAGGAGTTCTCTCACTTCTCCTCAGCCCACCATTCGGCATCCAGGATCGACTTGATCCTATCTGACATTTTTTCCCTGGACAAATTTAAAAAAGTATCCATAGGCGACAGAACGCTATCGGACCACTCCCCCGTTAGTGGTGAAATACTGATTGGCCCTTCCTTAAAAAATGTTAAATTATGGAAATGCAACTCTCATATCCTCCATGATTCCATCCATATTGCCACAATCCAGAATACTTTAACCAACTATTTCAAGGAAAATTCCGCAGAAGCAACCAACCCTCCTAATAACTGGTGCGCCCATAAAGCCGTTATCAGAGGCACTATAATGAACATTTCCGCCAAAATAAAAAGGGAAAAAAGGGAAAAAACTTTGAATTTACAAAAATCTATTCGCACACTCGAAAATACCTTAATAGGCCTCCCCTCCCCCTCACCTAAGATGCAATCCGACCTTCTTTCCCTAAGACAGGAACTTAGGTCCTTAATATTTTCTCCCTATGAAGCCGCCCTCAACTCCTCTAAATTCAAGGTCTATTCGTCCCTGAACAAACCCACCAGATACATGGCCAACAGAATTAAAAAACTAAGGACCCAAAACAAAATAAACAGAATCTCCTCCCTAACAGATGGCACTCCACTAACTCACCCCCAAGACATAGCAAATGAGTTTTCCAAATACTATTCCAAACTCTATAACTTAAATTCAGATCCTACCTCCTCTCCTCCAAAAGAACTAGACATCAGAACATACCTCGCCAACATTAATCTGCCATCCTTAACGAAAGAAGAAACTGAATCACTTTCCGCTCCCTTCTCCATCCCAGAGGTAGAGGATACCATAAACCACCTTAAACCCCACAAATCTCCTGGGCCAGATGGCTTCAATAATGCTTACTACAAAGCCTTCAGCAAAATCCTTGCCCCCCATCTAACAGAGCTGTTTAACCACGCCGCCAAAATAGGATCCTTCCCAAAAGAAATGCTGGAGGCATCTATCATTCTAATCCCCAAACAAACAGGTGACCCCACATCCCCCAATAATTACAGACCGATCTCCCTGTTGAACACAGACATTAAGATCTTTTCAAAAATTCTTGCCAACAGGCTCAGTGATATCCTACCTAACCTTGTAGCGAACGATCAAATGGGGTTTGTCAAAAATAGACAACCCGCTGACGCCACGAGAAGAATTCTGAATTCCATCAAACTTACAAACCTTACTAGATCACCAACAGTACTTATATCCCTAGACACCGAGAAAGCCTTCGACCGCATCGACTGGCTATTCCTCAAACAGACCCTAATTAAATTTGGCTTCAACAATAACCTTGTCTCCACATTCATGACACTCTACAAGTGTCCCACGGCAAGAGTTATCAGCAACAACCATATCTCGGACGCTTTCCCCATCGGCAACGGCACGAGACAGGGCTGTCCCCTCTCCCCCCTACTCTTCAATCTGGCACTAGAACCCCTGGTGGAGCATATCAGACAAAACCCTTATATAACTGGAATACCCGCAAACAAGCGCCAGCACAAGATCAGCTTGTTTGCGGACGATATTATCCTGACTCTCACAAACCCGGTATCCTCCACACTAGAAACTCTCAATGAATTAGAGACTTTCTCGGCCTTTTCTAGATTCAAGATCAACAACTCAAAGTCCAACATCCTACCCATACACGTTAGCCAAAAAGAAATTCAACGTTTAAACACCTCTGTATCATTTAATTGGTGCAGAGAAGAAATCCCTTACTCAATTTTAAAAGACTGCATTTCCTTCAAAGACAGGGACCTGTCCTGGTGGGGGAGAAATTTGGCAATCAAACTATTTACGCTCCCCAAAATCCTATACATCTTTAGATGCATCCCACTCCCCATCTCCACGTCCTACCTGACGGTGATCCAAGCTCATCTGAATAACTCTGTTTTTAACAATAAAAAATCTAGAACAGATACTAGATCTCTATATAAAAAGAAAAACCATGGTGGAATGAGCCTTCCTAACATTCATGCTCACTACCACTCACTTCTTCTTAAACAGAGTGCCCACTGGTTTTCAGACCAAAAAACCCCGGCTTGGTACGACTTGGAGTTGGAAATAAACGAGGGCAAGCCACTCAAATCTTTGATCTTTAAAGCCATAGCTAGCTCCCACCTAAACACCTGTAAACATCCGATATTCCAAGCAATTTCCCTTGCCTGGTCCAGAGTATCCAGATTAGAGGGCCGCAGTCAAAACAGATCCACTCTCCATAAGCTACCTCTCGCATTTATCTACTCATATTTTAACCTACCTCTGCCCCCCTTCTGGGCCGACCGAAAAATTCTAACCCTGGGGGACATTTCAGATGGTCCTAATCTTTTGAATTTTAGCTCCCTAAAGTCCAAATTCAACGCACCCTCGTCCTCCTTCCTTGAATACATTGTATTGAGGGAAAACGTTAAACTTTTTCTAGGCCTCAAACTTAGATTTTCGGAGCCATCTTTAAAAATCTTAACCAACCAAAACCACCGAATATTCTGGGGCCATAAGTTTATTTACGACTGCTTCAATAAAGACACTTCTTTTGTAAAAAATGCTTATATCCTAACCTGGGAGAAGTCCCTAAACTTATCCGCCTCCACAGACGACTGGGAAGAGGCTTTTTCAACCACATACTCCTCCACAATCTCGATGTCCCTTTTAGAATCCCATTTCAAAATTTGTTCCAGATGGTACTACACCCCAACTAGACTCTCACACATAAACCTGTCCATCTCCCCTCTCTGCTGGAGAAATTGCGGACACAGGGGTGAGTTGCTACACATTTTCTGGAACTGCCCCATTGCTACTACCTTCTGGTCAAACATCTCCTCGATAATCGCCAAACTTCCAGGCCCTTCAGTCACCCTTTCTCCCCAACTAGCTCTCCTCTCATTGGACACCCACCTCCTAGACAGTTCTCTGGTAAAAATAATCTTACACCTATGCATGGTCGCCAAAAACTCCATAGCATACCACTGGAAAAACACGACCCTCCCCAACGAAACCATTATAATTAAATTAATGTCGCAACATAGGGACCTCGAACTCAAATTCGCTTTATCCAATAACGAGTTTAGCAAGTTCTACCAGAAATGGTATAAGTGGGACCAGTTTTTTCCTCATTGAATATCTGCTGCTACCTCAACTCACTTTCACTACCATAAGGTAACACAAGATGGCGCCTGCCTCAGACCTAATTCCTTTCTGATAGCATTTCTGCCTCGCCTGGGAGCTCTCTACTTATATAGCCTCTGCACTAATCTTGCCGTTAGAATTAACAGTCCGTCCAAGGGACATAACCCTTGCTTTTCATGAGCCAAAGTATGCCTAGCTCAAGGGCTTAACCCTTGCACTATAAAAGTTAAAATGTACCTAATCCATTTTTTCCTGTTCCTGTTTACGTTATACATTATATTTTATATAACGAACAGTTATTAGACAGTTTGTTCCAAGGGCTGCGTCCCTTGCTTCATTAAGGCTTATTGTTGCCTCTCCGCACTTTATTGTGTGATTTGTTTGTTTTACTCCACTTATTTTTCCTGTCCACCCTTACCCCCTCCCCCCCCCCTCCCCTCTTTTTCCTCCCCTGTTCCTCATACTTGTTAAAAAACAATAAAGCCTTGGAAAACAAAAAACAACCATATCCATCGCCTGTCCATCATTCTGTCCCACGCTGTAATTCATGTCTGTGATAAATAGTTTTCAACCTGGATGGTGCCAAGATGCGACCATCCAGGCTGAAAACCACTGGAGAATGAGCTGCTGCGAGTCAATTTCTCATGGTGAACTGTGGTCACTGTGGTCACCACAGTTTAGGGGCCAGGCTTGGAATTGACGTCACCGCTAGTCAGCGAGGCTATAGGGTTAGTTATCGTAAGGTGTTTTATAGACACCTATCCATTACAAAGCCATGGGCTTGATGTCACCCGGAGAATACAATAATTTAAAAAAAAATTAAATTACATTTTTTACAATTTTTCAAAAATCCTTTTAAAATTTTGCCTTATATACATGTCATTATACAGTAAAAAATTATTCTTAACTTTTTTTCTGTAAAATGCAATTTCTCGTTGGTTTGGAATGTTTTATTGCCACTCGTTAAAGTGAAGTAAACGTGTGACACTATTGTTCTGGGTCTGCTGGAAAAAAGCTCGGATTAACCATTGACTACAATTATACTCATTAATTGAAACAAGCATTCAAGTATTAGGAATTGCTGGATTCGAGCAACGAGCACCCGAGCATTTTAATGCTCTCTCATCTCTAATTTTTATTAATTCGACCATCATTTTTCTGTGAATTCCACTGCAGAGTTCTCTCCTAGTGCTGTCTCTCTTATTATTCATGTGTCAGTCTTCTGTAAATTTAGTATGGTATCCTGAAGTTACATCATTATTGAACTCCATAATTGCCTCTTGGAAGTCTGTACCCTAGCCCTACAAGTCCTTCTCAAAAAATTAGCATATAGTGTTAAATTTCATTATTTATCATAATGTAATGATTACAATTAAACTTTCATATATTATAGATTCATTATCCACCAACTGAAATTTGTCAGGTCTTTTATTGTTTTAATACTGATGATTTTGGCATACAACTCCTGATAACCCAAAAAACCTGTCTCAATAAATTAGCATATTTCACCCGGCCAATCAAATAAAAGTGTTTTTTAATAACAAACAAAAAAACCATCAAATAATAATGTTCAGTTATGCACTCAATACTTGGTCGGGAATCCTTTGGCAGAAATGACTGCTTCAATGCGGCGTGGCATGGAGGCAATCAGCCTGTGACACTGCTGAGATGTTATGGAGGCCCAGGATGCTTCAATAGCGGCCTTAAGCTCATCCAGAGTGTTGGGTCTTGCGTCTCTCAACTTTCTCTTCACAATATCCCACAGATTCTCTATGGGGTTCAGGTCAGGAGAGTTGGCAGGCCAATTGAGCACAGTAATACCATGGTCAGTAAACCATTTACCAGTGGTTTTGGCACTGTGAGCAGGTGCCAGGTCGTGCTGAAAAATGAAATCTTCATCTCCATAAAGCTTTTCAGCCGATGGAAGCATGAAGTGCTCCAAAATCTCCTGATAGCTAGCTGCATTGACCCTGCCCTTGATGAAACACAGTGGACCAACACCAGCAGCTGACATGGCACCCCACACCATCACTGACTGTGGGTACTTGACACTGGACTTCAGGCATTTTGGCATTTCCTTCTCCCCAGTCTTCCTCCAGACTCTGGCACCTTGATTTCCGAATGACATGCAAAATTTGCTTTCATCAGAAAAAAGTACTTGGGACCACTTAGCAACAGTCCAGTGCTGCTTCTCTGTAGCCCAGGTCAGGCACTTCTGCCGCTGTTTATGGTTCAAAAGTGGCTTTACCTGGGGAATGCGGCACCTGTAGCCCATTTCCTGCACACGCCTGTGCACGGTGGCTCTGGATGTTTCCACACCAGACTCAGTCCACTGCTTCCTCAGGTTCCCCAAGGTCTGGAATCGGTCCTTCTCCACAATCTTCCTCAGGGTCCGGTCACCTCTTCTCGTTGTACAGCATTTTCTGCCACATTGTTTCCTTCCAACAGACTTACCATTGAGGTGCCTTGATACAGCACTCTGGGAACAGCCTATTTGTTGAGAAATTTCTTTCTGGGTCTTACCCTCTTGCTTGAGGGTGTCAATGATGGCCTTCTTGACATCTGTCAGGTCGCTAGTCTTACCCATGATGGGGGTTTTGAGTAATGAACCAGGCAGGGAGTTTTTAAAAGCCTCAGGTATCTTTTGCATGTGTTTAGAGTTAATTAGTTGATTCATAAGATTAGGGTAATAGGTCGTTTAGAGAACCTTTTCTTGATATGCTAATTTATTGAGACAGGTTTTTTGGGTTATCAGGAGTTGTATGCCAAAATCATCAGTATTAAAACAATAAAAGACCTGACAAATTTCAGTTGGTGGATAATGAATCTATAATATATGAAAGTTTAATTGTAATCATTACATTATGGTAAATAATGAAATTTAACACTATATGCTAATTTTTTGAGAAGGACCTGTATTTAAGACAAGTCTAGAATATATAATAACTTAAACTAGATTGTCCATCAACACTAGTATTGGTTTTATACTAAAAATGCTTTTTCTTTGCTGATGGCTAAACAGGCTTTGTTGTAGACACAGCATATGGTCTCTGCTATTAAAAGATCATTAGGAGGATCTTTATATTGACTTCAGAAACTGTATATATATATATATATATATATATATATATATATATATATATATATATATATATATATATATACAGTGTATGTATATATATATATATATATATATATATATATATATATATATATATATATATACAGTGGGGCAAAAAAGTATTTAGTCATTCAGCAATAGTGCAAGTTCCACCACTTAAAAAGATGAGAGGCGTCTGTAATTTACATCATAGGTAGACCTCAACTATGGGAGACAAACTGAGAATAAAAAATCCAGAAAATCACATTGTCTGTTTTTTTATCATTTTATTTGCATATTATGGTGGAAAATAAGTATTTGGTCAGAAACAAACAATCAAGATTTCTGGCTCTCACAGACCTGTAACTTGCTCTTTAAGAGTCTCCTCTTTCCTCCACTCATTACCTGTAGTAATGGCACCTGTTTAAACTTGTTATCAGTATAAAAAGACACCTGTGCACACCCTCAAACAGTCTGACTCCAAACTCCACTATGGTGAAGACCAAAGAGCTGTCAAAGGACACCAGAAACAAAATTGTAGCCCTGCACCAGGCTGGGAAGACTGAATCTGCAATAGCCAACCAGCTTGGAGTGAAGAAATCAACAGTGGGAGCAATAATTAGAAAATGGAAGACATTCAAGACCACTGATAATCTCCCTCGATCTGGGGCTCCACGCAAAATCCCACCCCGTGGGGTCAGAATGATCACAAGAACGGTGAGCAAAAATCCCAGAACCACGCGGGGGGACCTAGTGAATGAACTGCAGAGAGCTGGGACCAATGTAACAAGGCCTACCATAAGTAACACACTACGTCACCATGGACTCAGATCCTGCAGTGCCAGACGTGTCCCACTGCTTAAGCCAGTACATGTCCAGGCCCGTCTGAAGTTTGCTAGAGAGCATTTGGATGATCCAGAGGAGTTTTGGGAGAATGTCATATGGTCTGATGAAACCAAACTGGAACTGTTTGGTAGAAACACAACTTGTCGTGTTTGGAGGAAAAAGAATACTGAGTTGCATCCATCAAACACCATACCTACTGTAAAGCATGGTGGTGGAAACATCATGCTTTGGGGCTGTTTCTCTGCAAAGGGGCCAGGACGACTGATCCGGGTACATGAAAGAATGAATGGGGCCATGTATCGTGAGATTTTGAGTGCAAACCTCCTTCCATCAGCAAGGGCATTGAAGATGAAACGTGGCTGGGTCTTTCAACATGACAATGATCCAAAGCACACCGCCAGGGCAACGAAGGAGTGGCTTCGTAAGAAGCATTTCAAGGTCCTGGAGTGGCCTAGCCAGTCTCCAGATCTCAACCCTATAGAAAACCTTTGGAGGGAGTTGAAAGTCCGTGTTGCCAAGCGAAAAGCCAAAAACATCACTGATCTAGAGGAGATCTGCATGGAGGAATGGGCCAACATACCAACAACAGTGTGTGGCAACCTTGTGAAGACTTACAGAAAACGTTTGACCTCTGTCATTGCCAACAAAGGATATATTACAAAGTATTGAGATGAAATTTTGTTTCTGACCAAATACTTATTTTCCACCATAATATGCAAATAAAATGATAAAAAAACAGACAATGTGATTTTCTGGATTTTTTTTTCTCAGTTTGTCTCCCATAGTTGAGGTCTACCTATGATGTAAATTACAGACGCCTCTCATCTTTTTAAGTGGTGGAACTTGCACTATTGCTGACTGACTAAATACTTTTTTGCCCCACTGTATATATATCTATATATATAATTGTCTAAGGGTTTTTCCGTCTGTCTGTCTGTCTTTCTGTCTGTCTGTCCTGGAAATCCCGCGTCTCTACCGCCAGGCCTCGACCAATCAGCAACGGGCACAGCGTGGCGACGATGATGTCATAATGGAAATCCCGAGTCTCTGATTGGTCGAGTCCCCCAGGCCTCGACCAATCAGCGACGGGCACAGTATCGACGTAGATGTCATAATGGTTGCCATGGCGACGATGATGTCATAAAGGTTGCCTCAACCAATCAGCGACGGGCACAGTCTGCCGCGAATTCTGGAATCATCATTGTCCATATACTATGGGGACATGCATATTCTAGAATACCCGATGCGTTAGAATCGGGCCACAATCTAGTATATATATATATATATATATATATATATATATATATATATATATGCCAATTACCTCCAAGGTTCCTTTCTTTTTTATACAATATCAATTTGTCTTACTGGAAGAATTGGACTCATGACATCCAAGCACTATGTTTAGTATCAAGGTCTACCTTCACTTGATACTAAAATAGCTTTCACGAATGCAATTTACTTTTAGACTTCTATAATTCCTATACATTCAGCAATCAGGAGCATTTCATATGCAGGTGCATATCTAGAGATGAGTTGAGGACCTGTGGCTCTAAGAGGGGGTGAAAAACAGCCATCATATTTTTTAGTCAGGGTAGGTTTGCGGCAGAAAATGGCTAGACAACTGGGTTAGAGAATCATCAAAACTGCAGCTCCTCTATGGTGTTCCTGATTCTAGTTTGTGATTGATATAATTTTCAAAGTGGTCCAGTAAAAGAGTTGACAAGCTTATGGATTCCCAAGGCTTACAATGTGGAGGGATTTCTATAATTTCAGACAGATTACTGGTCTGTTTCACTTGGCACTATTACTACTTGCTTCATATGTCACTTTGTTTTTACATTGAACCTCCCATGATTGCTCAAGTGTCATCTTTTTCTGTCACCAAGCACTAACATTTTCTCTCTGCTGGCAGTGTTAGTGATGGAGCAGATGTGCAACGCCCACCCGGGCTGTGGGGTACTCAGAACCGGGTCGAACAGTTCTTTGGGGAAGTCACGGGGCCCGACTCCATGGCCCTGGGCATGCAATAAAAATGAAACAAGGGGAAAAGTTATAAGAGATTGATTTGTGATGCCACATGTGGTGTTCAGCAATGGATGGCCGACGCTGCGATTGAGGTCTACTGGGGCGGTTGGTGCCGCAACAGAGATGTTACAGCTCTCCATGGGTAGAGTGGGATCCAAGGGCAGATTTAAGGTAAATTTGGTGATGGTAACTGTTGTAGTACTGGGTAGGTGACGCAGTAAATAATTCTGAGGACACAGCAGGATGCAGTCTTCACACTTTACTCTTCACCAGGTTACAATCACCAGCCGCTGAGTCTGCAGTCCAGCTGGCTCTCAGGTAATTTTGGGGTGCACTTTTCAGGGACCCCCTTCTTGTGTACCTTTCTGGGTCATCTCTCTCTGCGCTGGCTCTCACCCTCCTGCCCTGCGCCTTATACACAGTGTCCCAAAGCCAGTAACCTCAGGTCCTGTCCGGAACATCCTCTTGGTCCCCTTGACCCTATGTGGCTGCCTTTTTAGCGATTGTCTGCAGATTTGGCTATTGCACATACAGATACAACAGCCTTCGGTACGCTAGCTGAGTCCTACTCTCTCTCCCCTAGTCTGGGGACGGTCCCCAGTACAACCTGGTCCCTCCACCTAACTATGGTCGGCGTGGATTCGGGTGCCATGGGTGGATTCTTTACTTACCTGGCCCCTAGGACCCCATCTTTCTTGAGCTCCTCTCTGACACCTCCGTCTTCCTCTCTCTCCTCTCACAGACTAAATGATGTACTAACTCTGCCTCACTAATAAGTCATGTCAGACAAACTTATTTTCCTTCTATGACAGAATCACTGACTGGGTGGATCAGGGAAATGCTGTAAATATAGTATATCTTGACTTCAGCAAAGCCTTTGACAAAGTATCTCACACCATCCTTATTGAAAAAATGACTAAGTATGGAATGAACAAGGCAACTGTTAGATGGATTCATAACTGGATTAGTGATCGGACCCAAAGAGTGGTCGTAATTGGCTGCACATCCAATTGGAAGAATGTCTCAAGTGGGGTACCACAGGGTTTTGTCCTGGGCTCAGTATTGTTCAACATCTTTCTCAATGATTTAGATGCAGGAATTGAGGGTACACTGATTAAATTTGCTGATGACACAAAGCTAGGAGGGATAGCTAATACTAAAGAAGAGAGAGAGAGGATTCAAAAAGATATAAATAAACTGGAGCAGTGGGCAGCAACTAACAGAATGGTTTTTAACAAGCAAAAATGCAAAGTACTACATCTGGGCAATAAAAATGAAAAAAGCAAATACAGAATGGGAGGAATAGAGCTAAGCAACAGCACATGTGAAAAAGACTTGGGTATACTAATAGATCATAAACTTAACATGAGTCAACAGTGTGATGCAACAGCAAAAAAAGGAAAATACAATTCTTGGATGTATTAACAGAAGCATACAGTCTAGATCACGTGAAGTCATTATTGCCCTCTAGTCCTCTTTGGTCAGACCTCATCTGGAATTCTGTGTCCAGTTTTGGGCACCACATTTTAAAAAAGACATCAACAACCTGGAGCAAATTCAGAGAAGAGTGACCAGAATGGTGACCGGTCTGCAAATCATGTCCTATGAGGAACGGTTACAGGATTTGGGAATGTTTTGCTTGCAAAAAAGAAGACTGTGAGGAGACTTAATAGATGTTTTCAAATATCTCAAGGGCTATCACATTGTAGAAGGAACATCTTTATTCTCATTTGCACAAGACTAGAAGCAATGGGATAAAACTGAATGGGAGGAGACACAGATTAGATATTAGAAAAAAACTTTTTGACAGGTTGATCAATGAGTGGAAGAGGCTGCCACAAGAGGTGGTGAGTTCTTCTTCCATGGAAGTTTTCAAACAGAGGCTGGACAGACATGGGATGATTTAGTGACTCCTGCTTTGAGCAGGGGGTTGGACCAGATGACCTAGGAGGTCCCTTCAAACTCTACCATTCTATCATTCTATGGCTCCTGTTTCCATGGCAACTCCTGACTTCCAACTGTCACTTTCTCCACCCACACCCCCTACCTAGTTCCCCCTCCAGCCTGAGATGGGGCCCTCCGTAAATATGGTCTGCCCAGATCCCCTGGCCTGGAGTGGTGTGGTGTTGGATGCTAGTGTGCGGGTACCGGGTAGAGCCCCTTTCCTTACCCGAGAGAGGAATACCACACCTCTGGCTGAGGTGCAGTACCTCTGTGGTGAATGGACCCTCAGGGGTGCCACAGATGTAATGGTCAATGTCTCTAGGTAACACAGACATTGTACTGCCAGAGAGACTGGTATGCCTATGACATGTGGTTCTATGCAGGCTAATAGGTGTGTGGTATAATCAGCTCCCTGCTGGCACATTTGGGGTAGAAACACACCATACTTTAACTCCCAACATTCTGCAAGAAACTGTCATATGTTGAGCTCTGATACTTCAGACCACTCTTGTGCTGTTAATGTGGAAATCATGTTCGTGCTTTGGCTTTGTCAGGACCTTGCCTGATTCTGCTATTGACTGTCCTTCTAGTATCACACCATGACTTAAATTCTGACTTTGGTTTAGTCTACTATTTCTGAACCGGTTTATATTGACCCACCTTTATTTGATAATTCTTGTCACAGGCTCGCTCCTCTGGCCAGCAGCCACTCTGTGGATGCAAAGCAAGAGGCTCCATATTAAGTCTAGATCTTTGGAAGGGATAAAATTCAAAGGCTGAGGTTCCTCTGGGATCTTTTTGGGCTGACAGCTTCAGACAATATTTGCGCCGTGTCACAAAGACCAGCTTGAATTTCTAAGCAGTCAAACTAGACTGAATCTTTGCGACTTGGATGGCAGTCAGTCACTCAGTCAGTATTTGAACCTCTGAGTACCTTCTGACTTGAGTGATAAGGGAGTCTCTTTTATCTTTCACAGAAGGCATAAAGTAGACTGCATGATGCGCCACGTATTATGTTTCTGTGACACTTTTTTCATCAAGGGAGACTCATCTCAGACTTTCTATAAAATTAAAACTGCATTCTGAAAACCTGATATGAAAATAGCACTGCACTATAAATTAAAAAATACATTTATGATTAATCTAAAAATAGAATATAAATAAGTTTTTTTTCCAGCAGAGATATTAGTTCTAAAGTTGTATAACTTTTTAGTGCAGAAAAATGACTTTAATGCCAGATTATCAAATATTTTATCCTATAATTGCCGAAAAATGTTAAAACAAAATCTGCTTCTTAGACCTGTTGTATTGTTATTTCTCCTGTATTATTACACATCAGACGAAACGATGTTAACTGTGTATTGATGACGTCTTTATACACATACACACTCTCTAGCTGACAATGCACTTGTAATATTGGCTTATACTGTTTTTCATAGTTCTGTGCTATACTGGGAGCACATGTCCGTCAAGTTCAGCCTTTCTCAGACCCAGATATGTAGTGTGGTGGGATGACATACTGCAGCATGCGGTGGGGAAAAAAAAGAGCATTGCTGTGAATTATCCTTCAAGCAACCGCTAAGGGGAGTCTATAGCTGGACCTCCCTCCATGGTTACTATGACAACATAAGGGAGCACAGTCTATCAGGAGAAGTGTTCAGCTAAAGCAGGTGTCGTATTCCATATCCAGCTCTCTCCGAGCCCCGGGATCCTAGAAGTGGTGATCCATTTCCCTCTATTTCCCATGCATTATCAGCTTGATCCCTTCTCATAAGCGCTGCTCAGCATCCTCTACGAAGATGGTTCATCACTCCGGCTCTATACAATGCTTCAAGCAGCAGAAAGGTCAGTGGGATTTGCCTTTTCCCCTATGATGCGAGCTCTGCATGTCCTTGTGCAGCATGTGCTATCGATGCTGATAATTGCAGGGAAGCCAGTGTAATGCAGATGTGTGGGAATTCATCCTCCTCCCCAGCCCATAGTACAGTCCGAAGGAAGTGGAGAGGAAAGGCTGCTGCCGCTATTCTGGATGATTCACCCAAACTTGTGCAATGACATTATCCGGCAATTAAAACTTACTGCATTGAAAGTTCTGCAACCCGACACACTGTGCCGTCCCTGCCGTGCGCGCAAGACCTGGTTAACCTGTTCAGGGCCTTGCAGTCTATCTAATCTAATCTCATACTCCGCACAGTATGTTTACGTGCCGGTAGTTTACATGTGCACTTGTAGGGCTACGCGTTTTGTTGTATGTTCGCTTACGTCATATTAAGAATGACGATGGTGTCAATAAATGGTCTGCAATTTACTGTTTTACTATGTACAATAAAAAAGTAATAATAGCAATAACAATATAGTGCATTGGTTTTATTGGTTTTATTATTGTAATTTTTAGAGCTACATTGTGATGATGATGATGATGATGATGAAAATAATGTATTGTTTGTAATTATTTCCTGCCTTACAATAAGTAGATTGGAGAGCTAAATAATACACATATGATAGTAATGATAATACTATCATTGGTAATAATATTTTGAACTTAACCTTACCAAAAATGGTAAAACAAAGTGCTGTGACATGTGCTAAAACAAGTACAGGATTATTATTATTATTATTATTATTATTATTATTATTATTATTATTAAAACTATTATTCTTGTCATTGTTCACTTTATTATTATTTTTATTTATTTATGTTTGTATTAATATTTTGGAACTATTAAATGTTAAAGTTAAGTAGTTTCAAAATTACTGCTAAATATTGTAGCCAATTCTCTTTGTGCCCAAGGAGACTTTTCAGAAAGTGCCCCCTCCACATCCTGCAGGTCTCTGAACTTCCATGACATAGCTGTATGATAGACAATAGATAGATCATTATTGAAATTGGCACCTGATTGCAATAAAGAACCACAGAACCTACAAAACTATTATCAGCAGCTTAGTCATGGACATGGTTTTATATATATATATATATATGTATATATATATATATATATATATATATATATATATATATATATATATATATATATATATATATATATATATATATATATTAATCCCTGCATGATATTCTGGCAAGACATGTGCCTTGGGACTAGTTTCTAGTAGGGTGCCAGGAAGTAACCCTGCCCTAGTCAGATCGCTTACATTCAGGTCTAGCGCATCATGCTGCATGTTTGTCCCTGGTTGATGCAAGTCTAGCTATGACAGGCTTCATGTTATAAATATGTGCAGTCAGCCCCTCTGTAGGATAGATGCCGCAGCTTACTACAGTAGAATAATAATGTGGCAGTGTGAGAAATCCTACAGTTTTGCCCATATACTGCAGCTTCTGTAACTGAACTGTCAACTAAGATCAGCAAAAGTGCAGGTATTCTCAGAATTTACTTTTAAAGGGGATCTCCAGTGTGTTTTTAAAGTGGTGATCCATGGGGATAACAGAAGAAAAGAAGCTATTGTCATCCCAGGATCTAGTCACTCCAGTGCTGTCTCTCCAATGCTACATAAGCAATGATGTCACAACCACCAGTCACCTGACCGCTGTGGCCACTGATTAGCTGCTGGGTCAGGTGACTGGTGGTTGTTAGGGTGTCATCACCTCCAATCCGGTGGAGACTTACCAGAAACCCCTTAAAAGTTAACTCCTTATATTAACATATTAGTTGTAGAGTACAGAATTTACTAAGACATGTCCAGATAAGTGTCAAATCCTGAAGTATAAAAATATTACAAAAAGCAGATGTAAGAGAGTGCAGCTCATGTGGTGCAATTGCCGCCTTGTCAATTGCTTAACGGTATACGCAAGCAAATGTTTTCTCTATTGGCTCTCTCATGTACTTTATTGTATTGAATTTACATCTGCTCACTTCTGGCTCTGTAGTTGTATAGTTAAAAATCTAGTACCTGTGGATCCAGCTGTGAGTGACCTGGCAGTAGTGAGATGTGTTGCTGGAGATGTCAATCTAGAAGCCCTCAATTAGCCCTCGTGAGATGTCCCTGATGATGACATTGTATGAGAGACCTTAACGTAAGATATAGAACGGTGAGCTCCTATAATCTTACTTTTTTAGAGCTATAGCTTGTGTTGGGAAGAGGTAAGCAGGATCAATCCATTGCATACAACTCAGAGATCCGCAGAGTAGGTTCTAGGGCTAGGAAGTCACCAAAGAACAGTGATAGTATATTGTAGCTCATGAAGTCTACACATATGTGAAGTATACCCAAGCACTGACTACCCAGTGGAGGGATTGAGCTGGCACTAGTAGGGAGATCCAGAGTTAGGTAATCACCAATAAGGAGTCTTTTGGAACTTAGAAATTCATCAGATTCCCAGTTTCCTAAGTGAAAGTTTCTCTAGGTATTTTCTTCAGAGTGCTGGCATGCCATAAGAGCCCTGCACAGCCCACACCAAGTATTTTTCTTTCTGAGTTTATATGAAAAATGTAGGCTGAGTATGGGTTTATAACAAATTATGGGCTCCATATTTCATATCTGTACCACACAAATCTCTTACACACCAATGGGTATGAATTTGAACAGACCCTTTATATGTTGCCACATGTATAACTCTGTGCAACTTTTATTTTATATAGAGGCACAGAAAGGTTTTATATAGAACAGTGATACCAGCAGTGGTACAATTGCTACCATTGACCCCTGCAACATTGATCACATGGCACCTAGAGGGTATCTTGGCAGCCGGTGGCCTGCTGAAGACCAACATCACTGCCATCTTGGTACTCCTGTGAAGCTCAACTACACGAAATTGAAATCAATAAATGCTTACCACACAAAAAACAAGCCCTCACACAACATTATATACATAACTGAAAAATGTTACAGGTCTTGGAAAATAGTGAAAAAAAGAACATTTTCATCGTTTCACCCCACTTGGAAATTTTTGGTAAAATGAATGGTATCATTTACAAATGGTAAAATCAATTTGCAAGATGGTCCATCAGACAGGTCAGTACTTTGTGACCCTGGATGTCAGGCCCTGGAATCTGTTTACCTCCCAACATACCCAACTCTTCTTTAGATTAACAGCCCAGCTAATCGAAAGAAGAACCAGGAGTAAAGGAACTAAAGAGATTCATTGGCGTCTTGTCCAGCAGTCACAGATTACTAGTCTGGCTAATGGACCATATTTTTGCAAATGGATTCTACCATTTCTAGTGTCATTCAAAACTACAGTTTATCCAGCAAAAAACAAGCCTTCATATGTCTATGTTGAAGCAAAAATAAAAAGTTGAGGCTCTTAGAAAAGGGCAAACAAATAACAAAATCACAAAACATAAAAAATTCCCTTATCACTAATGGGATAAAGAGGTTTTGTAATATTTTATAAAAGAGATCTACTTAAGGGCTACATTGTAGTCGAGAAATGTTCATTGTGCTATAGGTGTAGGCTCTGTTCTACCATAAGTGTTGAGTTATAGTTTTCGTCCTCTATTTCTAAAACATGTAGACTTCTATAACTATTTTAGGAAAGACTGGTACAGTTTTATATAATTTTGGATGCTACATAGTGATTTTTGTAAAGATCCAGTTAGTTAAAAGCATATTTATAGGAGAGTGGACGTAGGAGTTATACCTAGGTTTACATCCTAGAAGATCCAAATGCTTTTCTGCCACATGAGATACAAATATAAAGAGCACATGGTAAGTGTTGTTTGTCATGATCTCTGCAGGCAGAGATCATAGCAAGCCTATAGAGGGACAAGCTCTCGGAAGATGGAACTATACTGACCATGAACTAAGCCTGCCGCGCAACTAGAAATAGCCAGGTAGCATTTCCTATTTATTGCTAGATGCCCAGCTCTGGCCTAAGACCTAAATAGCTAGCAGAGGGAAATATAAGACCTGGCTTACCTCTAGAGAAATATTCCAAAGAAGACAGTAGCCCCCCACATATAATGACGGTGAGTTCAGATGAAACAACAAACGCAGCAGGAAAATAGTCTTAGCAAATTTGAGGTCCGCTTACTAGATAGCAGAAGACAGATAGTATACTTTCATGGTCAGCAGAAAAACACTAACAAAACACCATCCAGAGATTACCTTAAACTCTGGCATTAACTCATAACACCAGAGTAGCAATCCCTGATCAACGAGAGCTTTCCAGACACAGTAACAAAACTTCAGCTGTGAACTGGAACAAATAGGCAAAACGAAACATGGACAAAAGTCCAACTTATCTAGTAGTTGTCAGAAGCAGGAACAAGCACTGAGAGGCATCAGATAACATTGTTGACCGGCAAGAAACCACCAGAGAAATGAGCTTAAATAGCAACACCCACTACTGATGGAAACAGGTGAAACAGGAAAGAGGATGACAAGTCCAATTCCACAAGCGGCCACCGGGGGAGCCCAGAATCCAAATTCACAACAGTACCCCCCCCTCAAGGAGGGGGCACCGAACCCTCACCAGATCCACCAGGGCGACCAGGATGAGCCCTATGGAAGGCACGAACAAGATCAGAAGCATGAACATCAGATGCATTGACCCAAGAATTATCCTCCTGGCCGTAACCCTTCCAGTTGACCAGATACTGGAGTCTCCGTCTGGAAACACGAGAGTCCAAAATTTTCTCCACAACGTACTCCAACTCACCCTCAACCAACACCGGAGCAGGAGGCTCAACTGAAGGTACAACAGGTACCTCATACCTGCGCAATAACGACCGATGAAAAACGTTATGAATGGAAAAGGACGCAGGGAGGTCCAAACGGAAAGAAACAGGATTAAGAATCTCCAATATTCTATAAGGGCCGATGAACCGAGGTTTAAACTTAGGAGAAGAGACCCTCATAGGGACAAAACGAGAAGACAACCACACCAAATCTCCAACACAAAGCCGAGAACCAACACGACGATGACGGTTGGCAAAACGCTGAGTCTTCTCCTGGGACAACTTCAAATTGTCCATAACCTGCCCCCAGATGTGATGCAATCTCTCCACCACCGCATCCACTCCAGGACAATCCGAGGATTCCACCTGACCGGAGGAAAATCGAGGGTGAAACCCCGAATTACAGAAAAACGGGGACACCAAGGTGGAAGAGCTGGCCCGATTATTGAGGGCGAACTCTGCCAATGGCAAAAAAGCAACCCAATCATCCTGGTCAGCAGAGACAAAACACCTCAGATATGTCTCCAGGGTCTGATTAGTCCGCTCGGTCTGGCCATTAGTCTGAGGGTGAAAAGCAGATGAAAAAGACAAATCTATGCCCATCCTAGCACAGAATGCCCGCCAAAATCTAGACACAAATTGGGTACCTCTGTCAGAAACAATATTCTCAGGAATACCGTGCAATCGGACAACATTCTGAAAAAACAGAGGAACCAACTCAGAAGAAGAAGGCAACTTGGGCAGAGGAACCAAATGGACCATTTTAGAGAAACGGTCACAGACCACCCAGATGACAGACATCTTCTGGGAAACAGGCAGATCTGAAATAAAATCCATCGAGATGTGTGTCCAAGGCCTCTTAGGAATAGGCAAGGGCAACAGCAGTCCGCTAGCCCGAGAACTACAAGACTTGGCCCGAGCACAAATGTCACATGACTGCACAAAGACTCGCACATCTCGTGACAGGGAAGGCCACCAGAAGGATCTTGCCACCAAATCCCTGGTACCAAAAATTCCGGGATGACCTGCCAATGCAGAAGAATGTACCTCAGAGATGACTCTACTGGTCCAATCATCCGGAACAAACAGTCTATCAGGCGGACAACGATCCGGTCTATCCGCCTGAAACTCTTGCAAGGACCGCCGCAGATCAGGAGAAACGGCCGACAAAATTACTCCCTCCCTGAGGATACCTGTGGGTTCAGCATTACCAGGAGAGTCCGGGTCAAAACTCCTAGAAAGGGCATCTGCCTTAACATTCTTAGAACCCGGTAGGTATGACACCACAAAATTAAAGCGAGAAAAAAATAAAGACCAGCGCGCCTGTCTAGGATTCAGGCGCCTGGCAGTCTCAAGATAAATCAAATTTTTGTGGTCAGTCAATACCACCACCTGATGCTTAGCCCCCTCTAGCCAATGGCGCCACTCCTCAAACGCCCACTTCATGGCCAAAAGCTCCCTATTCCCAACATCATAATTCCGCTCTGCGGGCGAAAATTTGCGAGAAAAGAAGGCACAAGGCCTAATGACGGAGCAGTCGGAACCTTTCTGCGACAACACTGCCCCAGCTCCGATCTCCGAAGCGTCAACCTCAACCTGAAAAGGCAGATTCACATCAGGCTGACGTAACACAGGGGCAGAGGCAAAACGGTGCTTAAGCTCCTGAAAGGCCTCTACAGCATGAGGGGACCAATTAGCAACATCAGCGCCATGTCTGGTCAAATCAGTCAGTGGTTTAACGACATCCGAAAAACCAGCAATAAATCGGCGGTAAAAGTTGGCAAAGCCCAAAAATCTCTGAAGACCCTTAAGAGAGGAGGGCTGAGTCCAGTCACAAATAGCTTGCACCTTGACGGGATCCATCTCAATGGAAGAGGGAGAAAAAATATACCCCAAAAAGGAAATTTTCTGGACCCCAAAAACGCACTTAGACCCCTTCACACATAAAGAATTAGACCGCAGAACCTGAAAAACTCTCCTGACCTGCTGGACATGAGAGTCCCAGTCATCAGAAAAAATCAGAATATCATCCAGATATATTATCATAAATTTATCCAGAAAATCGCGGAAAATATCATGCATAAAAGACTGGAAAACTGAAGGGGCATTAGAAAGACCAAAAGGCATGACCAAATACTCAAAGTGGCCCTCGGGCGTATTAAATGCGGTCTTCCACTCATCCCCCTGCCTGATCCGCACCAAATTATACGCCCCACGAAGATCAATTTTAGAGAACCACTTAGCACCCTCTATACGAGCAAACAAATCAGTAAGCAATGGCAATGGGTATTGGTACTTAACAGTGATCTTATTCAGAAGCCGATAATCAATACATGGTCTCAAAGAGCCGTCCTTTTTTGAGACAAAGAAAAACCCAGCTCCCAAGGGAGAAGAAGATGGACGAATATGTCCCTTTTCCAAAGACTCCTTTATATATTCCCGCATAGCAGCATGTTCCGGCACAGACAGATTAAACAAACGACCCTTTGGATATTTGCAACCCGGTATCAAATCTATGGCACAATCGCACTCACGGTGCGGAGGTAACGACCCAAGCTTGGGTTCGTCAAAGACGTCTTGGTAATCAGAGAGGAACTCAGGGACTTCAGAGGGAATGGACGACGAAATAGAAACCAAAGGTAAGTCCCCATGAATACCCTTACATCCCCAGCTCAACACAGACATTGCTCTCCAGTCCAAGACTGGATTGTGAGACTGCAACCATGGCAATCCCAGTACCAAATCGTCATGTAAATTATACAGCACCAGGAAACGAATAATCTCCTGGTGATCCGGATTGATACGCATGGTTACTTGTGTCCAGTATTGTGGTTTATTATTAGCCAATGGGGTGGAGTCAATCCCCTTCAGAGGAATAAGAGTCTCCAAAGGCTCTAAATCAAAACCACAACGATTGGCAAAGGACCAATCCATAAGACTCAGAGCGGCGCCAGAGTCAACATAGGCGTCCGTGGCAATGGATGACAAAGAGCAAATCAGGGTTACAGACAAAATAAACTTAGACTGAATGGTGCCAATGGAAACAGACTTATCAAGCTTCTTTGTACGCCTAGAGCATGCTGATATAACATGAGTAGAATCCCCACAATAGAAGCACAATCCATTCTTCCGTCTAAAATTCTGTCGCTCGCTCCTGGACAGAATTCTATCACACTGCATACTTTCTGGCGTCTTTTCCATAGACACCGCCAGATGGTGCACCGGTTTGCGCTCCCGCAGACGCCTATCAATCTGAATAGCCATTGTCATGGACTCATTCAGACCTGCAGGCACAGGGAACCCCACCATAACATCCTTAACGGCATCAGAGAGACCTTCTCTGAAAGTTGCCGCCAAGGCGCACTCATTCCACTGAGTAAGCACAGACCATTTACGGAATTTTTGGCAGTAAACCTCAGCTTCGTCTTGCCCCTGAGATAGTGCCATCAAAGTTTTTTCTGCCTGAAGTTCCAAATGAGGTTCCTCATAAAGCAAGCCCAAGGCCAGAAAAAACGCATCCACATCGCGCAACGCAGGATCCCCTGCTGGCAATGAGAAGGCCCAATCTTGAGGGTCACCCCTGAGCAAGGAAATCACAATCCTAACCTGCAGAGCAGGGTCTCCAGCTGAACGAGACTTCAGGGACAAATAAAGCTTACAATTATTTCGGAAATTCTGGAAGCTAGCTCTATTCCCTGTGAAGAACTCCGGCAAAGGAATTCTCGGCTCAGATACTGGAGCATGTACCACAAAATCTTGTAAATTTTGTACTTTCGTGATGAGATTATTCAAACCCGCAGTTACACTCTGAAGATCCATTATTGTCAGGTGCACACAGAGCCATACAGAGATTAGGAGGAGAGAGAGGAAAAAGACTGCAGCAAGGCAAACTGGAGGGAAAAAAAAAAAAAAAAAAAAAAAAAATTCCAGCAGACTTCTTATAACTCTCCTTTCTCAACCTGGGTCTTTAACACTATACAGGCCGGTCAAACTGTCATGATCTCTGCAGGCAGAGATCATAGCAAGCCTATAGAGGGACAAGCTCTCGGAAGATGGAACTATACTGACCATGAACTAAGCCTGCCGCGCAACTAGAAATAGCCAGGTAGCATTTCCTATTTATTGCTAGATGCCCAGCTCTGGCCTAAGACCTAAATAGCTAGCAGAGGGAAATATAAGACCTGGCTTACCTCTAGAGAAATATTCCAAAGAAGACAGTAGCCCCCCACATATAATGACGGTGAGTTCAGATGAAACAACAAACGCAGCAGGAAAATAGTCTTAGCAAATTTGAGGTCCGCTTACTAGATAGCAGAAGACAGATAGTATACTTTCATGGTCAGCAGAAAAACACTAACAAAACACCATCCAGAGATTACCTTAAACTCTGGCATTAACTCATAACACCAGAGTAGCAATCCCTGATCAACGAGAGCTTTCCAGACACAGTAACAAAACTTCAGCTGTGAACTGGAACAAATAGGCAAAACGAAACATGGACAAAAGTCCAACTTATCTAGTAGTTGTCAGAAGCAGGAACAAGCACTGAGAGGCATCAGATAACATTGTTGACCGGCAAGAAACCACCAGAGAAATGAGCTTAAATAGCAACACCCACTACTGATGGAAACAGGTGAAACAGGAAAGAGGATGACAAGTCCAATTCCACAAGCGGCCACCGGGGGAGCCCAGAATCCAAATTCACAACAGTTGTTTCAGCGGTTTACTTAGGGACCCAAGAGCATTAAGTTTAGAGTATTGGCCTAATAGACTTAGTTTTGTCTCGTGTATAGATTTTGGACTGTTGAGTATGTCAGAAGGGTTTACATTTGAGGGTCGGAGAGCTTTGTCACAAATTATTTGTATAGTAAGTTCTTGTTACCCTATTGCTGGATTACCAGTTAGGCATAGTAGTCACTGCCTATGAAGCCCACATCCTTTGGGGCCCTGCACAATAGATGAAAAATAATATTGATTTGACACTGAAGTAATTTTACAATCAGCATGCCAGCCAGGCAGGCTAACATTGGAGGCCAGAGAGAGAAACGAATCACTGATGTGAACACTACAGCAAGCAGCAGTGGAATTATGTTTTGATTGTTGTCAGGTTTTTTCCCGAAGTCACGAGCAGTAGAGGAAGGGAATCTATGTGATCAGGTGTGGCAACCGTGTGATTGTCCAGAACGAGGAATGGGAATGGAGGAGATGTTGGTGGCCGCGAGTTCTCAACGACTGTAGATCATCATAAAACATTCATAAGTAGAAGCTTCAGGAAAACAGACAAATATATACAATAGACGCGTACACCCAAGGTCAACGTTAGTTAATAATTTTGGGGGGGTTTTAATGGAGTTTCATTAACTTAATTTTTGTTCTATTTAACAACATTGAATTAATGTATTGCTGTATTTAAATGGTTATTAGTAAATTTAACAAATTATGAAGAAATTATTTGCCGGAGGGGCCTAAAGATTTTGGCTACCTAGGGGCCTCCACAGGGTTTAATCTGGTGCTGTATTTCTCCTGCAGCTTCAATGTAAAGAAAATACAACATTTTTAGATGTTCACCTATAGCAGAACCTGACATAATAGACTTTCAACTTTGTTGAGTGAGAAAAGATCAAATTGTGCACAAAAAAACTGCATTTGATTTAGGTAAAGGGATTCTCCAACAATATAAAACACATAAACATTAGTGAAATGTATTAAAATTCCTTAATTCTGACAACTGTACACATAATTTTTTACCAGTGCCAGTCCCATATGTGTAATTTATACTGAGTAAGCATAGATGGTCTGACACCGATAGGTCGAATAAAACAAACCGACTGAATGGAACAGAGGTCGAATATGCACACTTCTGCTCTAATTCATTCTCTAAGGGACTGCCGGAGACAGTTAAACATAGCGCCACACATGGCTATCACCAGTAGTGATCACATGTCGACCTGTCATTGCTAGAGCAGGAAGAACAGACCCAGTCTAGGACCCGAGAAGCATCGCAAACTAAGCAACAGGACATGGATTTTAATACACAGACCACACTGCAGTTATTAATCTTAGCTCTTTCCTGATCACAGCTTTTCATCTTATAATAAAGAAAAAATGAGCAGTAATAATAAATATTTCCATTTTATTTGAAGTGATAATTACACTTTTAGAAACCATTTGATTAACTAATTAATCATAAATAAAAATATAAAAAGAAAATACACCTTGTTATTAGTCGGTAATAAAAATCTACCATTTTGTGTCTACATCACCTATGAAAACCAATGGGCCTCCAAGATTGTAGGGAACAAAAAGCTTTGTATTTTATTTTGCAATCTTGCTCCATATGCCTCTCATTTTCTTCTAATATAGATTCTGTAGTTTAGCAAGAAGCAGGAGATGAAGAAGGGGAGTGGAAGTGTTATTGAAGAATTTGCCATCACAAGGTTTGTCAATATCCAATAACCAAAGAGGCACAAAGATCTACAAAGGTTCCCCAAGGCACAAAACTGATAAGTTATCCCCTATCCAGAGGATAGGGATAATTTAATGATCTCAGAGAACCCTAGTGATCCTAAGAACGTAGCACTGGATCTGGAGAGCCATGCTCTACAGAGCTCTGTCTCATATATGTAATGATTCCACCCTTCAGTGCGGGGCTGTCTGTGCAATGATTGACAGTTCAGTTGTCAGGGGTGTGAAGAGGTGTCTGTGTTTTGATTGACAGATTGGCCATCCAATTTGAGACCGGGAGTTCCTGAGCGCTTGTCAGGGGCTCTGAGCTTCCATAATTGCTCAGCTATTTAACTGAGCTGGCAGTCACAGATAGCTGAAGCTATGGCAGACAGCTAAGTGTGGTTTGTTCCTATGCACCTTTTATTTTGTTCATTGATATAGCTCCCTGACCTTGGACCTCGTTCTGACGATCTGTCTGTTTAATCCATTTGCTCTGACTTGCTATCCTCTAGGTATTTTGACCTCGGACCATGACCTGATTATGCTTTTGTTTCTTCCCTCTGCTTATGATGCACCCTCCTATCTTTTGACCTCCTAGACTATCCAGACTCAAGGTTTGTCCATGAGAAGTGACCCAGCTTCACAGTATAAAGCGGAAGTGCACATGCTCAACATCTGCTCCATTTGTTGTCTATGGCAGCAGTAGCCAACCTTTCTTACCTTGAGAGCTACATTCAACACTGAGAGATGTTTGCAAGCCACATCCAGTGTCCCATCTTCACCAGAGTAATGACATTCAGAACCAATCATTACCATTATGATAATAACCAAAGCATCCCCACCTTGTTTCTCCATTGCAGTAAGGCAGTGTACTTACATTCAAAGGTTCCTACTTTACCCCTTTTCTGTATTCCCATATCAGGTACTCACTACACTATTGCATCCAGATTTATGCAATAATATCATCCTATCTCCAGTTTGCAATGTGTATTTCTCTCCTCCATCCCTCTGTCAGTATATGCATATCCATATCTATACTTCTCTGTGAAACTCAATCTGGAGAACTCTTCATAGTTCACTTGTAGACCTAATGCTAATGTATCAAGCAGGCAGACAATTGCGAGAAACACATCTTGAGCTCATGAGCCCCATGTAGCCCTTGAGCCACAGGTTGGGGACTCCTGGTCTATGGAATTGTTGGAAATAGCAAAGAACAGCTCTTAATTATTTTTGTCAGACCCATAGACAATGGATCAAGAGTCCCTTCTGCTCAATTCAGGAGAGAGCTCTGCAGAGCCATGTACTTGATACAGCTTGGGGTCGGTTCCCCAGCAACATATTTTTGGAATAACCCTTAAATCAAGACTAGGGTTGAGCGAAACGGATCGGTCATTTTCATAAGTCGCCGACTTTTGGCAAAGTCGGCGTCTCATGAAACCCGACCCGATCCCTGTGTGGGGTCGGCCACGCGGTACGCGACTTTTGCGCCAAAGTCGCGTTTCAATGACGCTCAAAGCGCCATTTCTCAGCCAATGAAGGTGGACGCAGAGTGTGGGCAGCGTGATGACATAGATCTCAGTCCCCACAATCTTAGAGAAGGGCATTGCAGTGATTGGCTTGCTTTCTGTGGCGTCACAGGGGCTATAAAGGGGCGTTCCCGCCGACCGCCATCTTACTGCTGCTGATCTGAGCATAGGGAGAGGTTGCTGCCGCTTCTTCAGAAGCAGGGAGAGCGTTAGGCAGGGTAAATGAACCCCAAACCGCTTGTGCTGTAGCGATTCCCACTGTCCAACACCACCTTTTGTTTGCAGGGACAGTGGAAGCTACATTTTTTTTTCTCTCAGCGCTGTAGCTCATTGGGCTGCCCTAGAAGGCTCCCTGATAGCTGTATTGCTGTGTGTACGCCGCTGTGTAAACCAACTGCTTTTTTCAAAGCACAAATCCTGTTGTTCCTTCCTTTCTGCACAGCTATCTTGTTTGTTTGTCCACACTTTTGTTTTTTTTGGTGCAGCTGTCCACTCCTTGTTATTGCTGCCTGCCATACTTGCTGAGATTACTGCAGGGAGATAGAAATTGTAGGACAGTCCCTTTTTTTTTTTTTTTTTTTTTTTAATTCTCCCTGGAAAAAAAAATTGTGGGAGATTAAGATTGACATTTCAGCTTGAGTGCCGGTACTGTGTGTGCCATCTGTCTCAAATTATTGGGCCACAGAAAACCTAGTGTGTCATACTGGGAATTTTTTATTTTTTTTTCAAATTCTCCCTGGAAAAAAAAAATAGTGGGAGATTAAGATTGGCATTTCAGCTTGAGTGCCGGTACTGTGTGTGCCATCTGTCTCAAATTATTGGGCCACAGAAAACCTAGTGTGTCATACTGGGATTTTTTTTCTTTTCAAATTCTCCCTGGAAAAAAAAAATAGTGGGAGATTAAGATTGACATTTCAGCTTGAGTGCCGGTACTGTGTGTGCCATCTGTCTCAAATTATTGGGCCACAGAAAACCTAGTGTGTCATACTGGGAATTTTTTTTTTTTCAAATTCTCCCTGGAAAAAAAAATAGTGGGAGATTAAGATTGGCATTTCAGCTTGAGTGCCGGTACTGTGTGTGCCATCTGACTCAAATTATTGGGGCACAGAAAACCTAGTGTGTCATACTGGGAATTTTTTTTTTCAAATTCTCCCTGGAAAAAAAAAATAGTGGGAGATTAAGATTGGCATTTCAGCTTGAGTGCCAGTACTGTGTGTGCCATCTGTCTCAAATTATTGGGCCACAGAAAACCTAGTGTGTCATACTGGGATTTTTTTTTCAAATTCTCCCTGGAAAAAAAAATAGTGGGATATTAAGATTGGCATTTCAGCTTGAGTGCCGGTACTGTGTGTGCCATCTGTCTCAAATTATTGGGCCACAGAAAACCTAGTGTGTCATACTGGGATTTTTTTTTTTTTTCAAAGTCTCCCTGGAAAAAAAAACAGTGGGAGATTAAGATTGGCATTTCAGCTTGAGTGCCGGTACTGTGTGTGCCATCTGTCTCAAATTATTGGGCCACAGAAAACCTAGTGTGTCATACTGGGATTTTTTTTTTTTTTTCAAATTCTCCCTGGAAAAAAAAAATAGTGGGAGATTAAGATTGGCATTTCTGCTTGAGTGCCGGTCCTGTGTGTGCCATCTGTCTCAAATTATTGGGGCCCAGAAAACCGAGTGTGTAACATTGGGCCTGATTTTCCTTTCAGTTTCAGCCACCTAAAGGTATATATAAATCCTACAGAAGTTTGAGTTCACCTTATAAGTTGTGTTACAGTAACAAATACCGTTACTTTGGTTACGTTTTGCAAACAATGAGGAAGTCTGGTGGAAGAGGTCATGGCCGTGGGCGGTCATTGTCAGCTGATAATGATGGTAGTGGTGGTAGAGCATCAGGTGGTCGTGGTAAAAGCAATACAGCACCTAAGTCTCGAGTTGTTGAGCCAGGTTCGTCGTCTGGCTACACAAGGCCTCGAACGCTCCCTTTTCTGGGAGTAGGAAAACCGCTTTTAAAGCCGGAGCAGCAAGAAAAAGTTTTGGCTTTCCTTGCTGACTCAGCCTCTAGCTCTTTTGCCTCCTCTTCTGGAACTGGTAAATGTAAAAGCAGCGCGTCCTTAGTGGATGTTCACGGTCAGGGAGAAGCCGCTTCCTTGTCTTCTTCAGCAAGAACAACAGAGAAGGATGCATCTGGCGACACAACGTGTTACTCCATGGAGCTCTTTACACATACCGTTCCTGGGTTACAAAGTGAAACAGTTAACAGGCCATGCCCAGTAGAAGTTGCATTGGACATGGAGTGCACAGATGCACAGCCACAGCCAGATTACTATGCTGTTCCTTTGACTCAGACCAGAACATTGCCCTCGCAGTGTACTGAGCCAGAATCAAACCCAGCTGAGACTATGGTGCCCCGTCACGAACGCTATCCCACCTGCTTACACGGTGACACAGACGAAGTTGCACACGAGATAGAAGAGGAGGTCATTGATGACCCAGTTGTTGACCCCGATTGGCAGCCATTGGGGGAACAGGGTGCAGGCGGCAGTAGTTCTGAAGCGGAGGAGGAGGAGACGCAGCAGGCATCAACAAAGCAACAGGTTCCATCTGCCATGCCCGTATCTGGCCAAAAACGCATGGCAAAGGCAAAACCAGTTGTAAGACAGCGTGGCCATCCAGATAAAGAAGCTCAGTGTGCAATGCCTGAAAAGGTATCCCATAGTAGAAAGAGTGCAGTCTGGCATTTTTTTAAACAACATCCAAATGATCAGCGCAAAGTAATCTGTATAAAATGTTCAACTAGCTTAAGCAGAGGTCATAATCTAAAAAGTCTAAATACAAGTTGCATGCATAGACATTTAACCACCATGCATTTGCAAGCCTGGACTAACTACCAAACGTCCCTTAAGGTTGTAGCACCCTCGGCGAATGAAGCTAGTCAGCAACGCTACATCCCTTCCGGCACTGTAAGCCCACCATTTCCCGCACCACCTGCAGTATCTGTGCAGGTTTCGTCGCTAGGCCAAAGCAGTCAGGGAATCACCAGGTTCGCAGTAGGAAACACTGCATGTAGGGCACCGGCAAGAATACCGTCTCCAACCCTCTTTCAGTCTGCCATGTCCACCGGCACCCCCGCTAGTTCCACGATCTCCAGCTCTCCAGTCCAGCTCACCCTACATGAGACTCTCGTTAGAAAAAGGAAGTACTCATCCTCGCATCCGCGTACACAGGGTTTGAACGCCCACATTGCTAGACTAATCTCGTTAGAGATGATGCCCTACCGGTTAGTTGAAAATGAAGCTTTCAAAGCCCTGATGGACTACGCTGTACCACGCTACGAGCTACCCAGTCGACACTTCTTTTCCAGAAAAGCCATCCCAGCCCTCCACCAACATGTTAAAGAGCGCATCGTCCATGCACTCAGGCAATATGTGACTACAAAGGTGCACCTGACAACAGATGCATGGACCAGTAGGCATGGCCAGGGACGTTACGTGTCCATCACGGCACACTGGGTGAATGTGGTGGATGCAGGGTCCACAGGGGACAGCAATATTGGGACAGTTCTGCCTAGCCCACGGTCTAGGAAACAGTTGGCTGTAGGCGTTCGCCCCCCCTCCTCCTCCTCCTCGTCCTCCTGCAGAAGCGAGAGCTCGTCGACAGACTGCAGTCGCACAACCAGTCCATCCACAGCTGCCACTGTTGCACACCAGGTGTCCCATTATGGCACAGCTAGTGGCAAGCGTCAACAGGCTGTATTGGCAATGAAGTGTTTGGGCGACAACAGACACACCGCGGATGTTCTTTCCGAGTTCTTGCAGACAGAAACTCAGTCATGGCTGGGCACTGTACATCTTGAGGCTGCAAAGGTAGTGAGTGATAACGGAAGGAATTTCATGGCTGCCATAGCACTTTCCCAACTGAAACACATTCCTTGCCTGGCTCACACATTAAACCTGGTGGTGCAGTGCTTCCTGAAAAGTTATCCGGGGTTACCCGACCTGCTCCTCAAAGTGCGCAGACTTTGCTCGCATATCCGCCGTTCGCCCGTACACTCCAGCCGTATGCAGAACTATCAGCGGTCTTTGAACCTTCCCCAGCTTCGCTTAATCATCGATGTTGCAACAAGGTGGAACTCAACACTGCACATGCTTCAGAGACTGCGCGAACAGAGGCGTGCTGTTATGTATTTGTGGGAGGATACACATACACGGGCAGGCAGTTGGATGGCAGACATGGAGTTGTCAGGTGTGCAGTGGTCAAAGGTACAGGACCTGTGTCAAGTCCTTCAGTGTTTTGAGGAATGCACACGACTGGTTAGTGCAGACAACGCCGTAATAAGCATGAGCATCCCCCTAATGCGTCTGCTGATGCAAAGTTTGACGCACATAAAGGAGCAGGCGTCTGCAGCCGAGGAAGAGGAAAGCCTTGATGACAGTCAGCTATTGTCTGGTCAGGGCAGTCTACAGGACGAGGTAGCGGGCGAAGAGGAGGAGGACGAGGAGGATGATGGGGATGAGTATTTTTTAAATGAGGAAGCTTCTCCGGGGCCAATGGAAATTGGTGGCGTGGCAAGGCCGGGTACAGGTTTTTTGGAGGGAGACAAGTGACGTAGATTTGCCTGTAACTGCCCCTCAAACCAGCACAACCGCAGATTTGACAATTGGCACTTTGGCCCACATGGCGGATTATGCCTTACGTATCCTCAAAAGGGACCCACGCATTATTAAAATGATGACCGATGATGATTACTGGTTGGCCTGCCTCCTTGATCCTCGCTATAAAGGCAAATTGCAAAATATTGTGCCACATGAGAACCTCGAACAAATATTAGCAACCAAACAAGCAACTCTTGTAGACCGTTTGATTCAGGCATTCCCAGCACACAGCGCCGTCGATGGTTCTCACACGAGCTGCAGGGGGCTACAGGGCAGAGGTGTTAGAGGTGCACAAATCAGAAGTCGCTTTGGACAGAGGGGTTTTCTGACCAGGTTGTGGACTGATTTTGCAATGACCGCAGACAGGACAGGTACTGCAGCATGTATTCAAAGTGACAGGAGACAACATTTGTCCAGTATGGTTACTAACTATTTTTCATCCCTTATCGATGTTCTCCCTCAACCGTCATTCCCATTTGATTACTGGGCATCCAAATTAGACACCTGGCCTGAATTGGCAGAATATGCATTGCAGGAGCTTGCTTGCCCAGCAGCTAGTGTTCTATCAGAAAGAGTATTCAGTGCTGCTGGATCAATATTAACGGAAAAAAGGACTCGTCTGGCTACCCAAAATGTTGATGATCTAACCTTCATTAAAATGAACCACTCCTGGATTTCAAATTATTTTGCCCCACCTTTCCCGGCTGACACCTAGCTTTCCTATAAAAAGGTCTTGCTTGTGGACTGGTCTTACTGAGTGTTCCAATCTCTTAATTTGCAGCAGCTGTTTGTCCAGCATACGACATGTTTACACCTCCCAAAATGGGAAAACTACCCCCACGGGGCCGTGGTCTCGTCACTTGGCGCAAGCACCCGTTATGAGTGCCGTTTGTCTGAAGAGGTGGGTGTGCCCGCTTTTGGTCGACGGCACTGCCACTGGGTCCCTCATAGTACAATAAAGTGTCTCTGGCGGTGGTGGCACGCAACCAACGTCAGACACACCGTTGTAACATGAGGGGCCCTGGGCCTGTACCGCCGGCCACAAGAGAGTCCCCCCCCCCCAGCTCAAACTGTGTTCTACCACGTGCAAAATTATCTCTCACAGCTCCAACAATGTTTAGTCTTTGAGCTGACATCCTTCAATGCCTGGCACTGACAATACCAATTTGTTGACATGTACGAAGCTAGTTAAAATAGTCAGGGTCAGCGTCCTACATTTACACCAGTAAATACTTAGTGCCAAATTACTATGTCTGAAACTCAGCAGAGGAGCCCACCCCGGTACCTAAGTATGCCACACTTTTGTTTTTTTGTTTTGTTGTTTTGCGAGACATTAACATCTATTTATTTTTTGGGAGTATTATCTGTGTCACACACTCCTTGCAGTCGTCCTCCGCTGACCACACCAATGCTGCCTGTGTACCCATGTAACCTATTTAAAACTGGATTGAGCCTATTTTATTATTTTAGGCCTAGTAAGCCTGTCTGCGGTCCCTCCTTCCAATAGTCCTCCACTGACCACACCAATGCTGCCTGTGTACCCATGTAACCTATTTAAAACTGGATTGAGCCTATTTTATTATTTTAGGCCTAGTAAGTCTGTCTGCGGTCCCTCCTTCCAATAGTCCTCCGCTGACCACACCAATGCTGCCTGTGTACCCATTTAACCTATTTAAAACTGGATTGAGCCTATTTTATTATTTTAGGCCTAGTAAGTCTGTCTGCGGTCCCTCCTTCAAAAAGTCCTCCACTGACCACACCAATGCTGCCTGTGTACCCTTGTAACCTATTTAAAACTGGATTGAGCCTATTTTATTATTTTAGGCCTATTAAGTCTGTCTGCGGTACCTCCTTCCAATAGTCCTCCGCTGACCACACCAATGCTGCCCGTGTACCCCTGGAACCTATTTAAAAGTTCATACAGCCTATTTATATATTTTATTTAATATTAATAAAGCCATGATGGACTACGCTGTACCACGCTACAAGCTAACCAGTCGACTCGACACTTCTTTTGTGAGAAAAGCCATCCCAACCCTCCACCAGCATGTAAAAGACCGCATTGTCCATGCACTCTGGCAATCTGTGAGTACAAAGGTGCACCTGACAACAGACGCATGGACCTGTAGTCATGGACACGGAAGGTTACGTGTCCATTACGGTGCAATGGGTTAATGTGGTGGATGCATGGTCCACAGGGGACAGCCTACTAAGTCTGTCTGCAGTCCCTAATTAAAATTGTCTTCAATTCAGGTTTTCGCCTGATTTTCCTTTCAGTTTCAGCCACCTAAAGGTATATATAAATCCTACAGAAGTTTGAGTTCACCTTATAAGTTGTGTTACAGTAACAAATACCGTTACTTTGGTTACGTGTTGCAAACAATGAGGAAGTCTGGTGGAAGAGGTCATGGCCGTGGGCGGTCATTGTCAGCTGATAATGATGGTAGTGGTGGTGGAGCATCAGATGGTCGTGGTAAAAGCAATACAGCACCTAAGTCTCGAGTTGTTGAGCCAGGTTCGTCGTCTGGCTACACAAGGCCTCGAACGCTCCCTTTTCTGGGAGTAGGAAAACCGTTTTTAAAGCCGGAGCAGCAAGAAAAAGTTTTGGCTTTCCTTGCTGACTCAGCCTCTAGCTCTTTTGCCTCCTCTTCTGGAACTGGTAAATGTAAAAGCAGCGCGTCCTTAGTGGATGTTCACGGTCATGGAGAAGCCGCTTCCTTGTCTTCTTCAGCAAGAACAACAGAGAAGGATGCATCTGGCGACACAACGTGTTACTCCATGGAGCTCTTTACACATACCGTTCCTGGGTTACAAAGTGAAACAGTTAACAGGCCATGCCCAGTAGAAGTTGCATTGGACATGGAGTGCACAGATGCACAGCCACAGCCAGATTACTATGCTGTTCCTTTGACTCAGACCAGAACATTGCCCTCGCAGTGTACTGAGCCAGAATCAAACCCAGCTGAGACTATGGTGCCCCGTCACGAACGCTATCCCACCTGCTTACACGGTGACACAGACGAAGTTGCACACGAGATAGAAGAGGAGGTCATTGATGACCCAGTTGTTGACCCAAATTGGCAGCCATTGGGGGAACAGGGTGCAGGCGGCAGTAGTTCTGAAGCGGAGGAGGAGGAGACGCAGCAGGCATCAACAAAGCAACAGGTTCCATCTGCCGTGCCCGTATCTGGCCAAAAACGCGTGGCAAAGGCAAAACCAGTTGTAAGACAGCGTGGCCATCCGGATAAAGAAGCTCAGTCTGCAATGCCTGAAAAGGTATCCCATAGTAGAAAGAGTGCAGTCTGGCATTTTTTTAAACAACATCCAAATGATCAGCGCAAAGTAATCTGTATAAAATGTTCAACTAGCTTAAGCAGAGGTCATAATCTAAAAAGTCTAAATACAAGTTGCATGCATAGACATTTAACCACCATGCATTTGCAAGCCTGGACTAACTACCAAACGTCCCTTAAGGTTGTAGCACCCTCGGCGAATGAAGCTAGTCAGCAACGCTACATCCCTTCCGGCACTGTAAGCCCACCATTTCCCGCACCACCTGCAGTATCTGTGCAGGTTTCGTCTAAGTCTGTTTGCAGTCCCTAATTAAAATTGTCTTCAATTCAGGTTTTCGGGCTTTTTTAAAAAATAGGAAACTGCATTTGGGCTACTAGTTTGGTTGGGGCCTACTAGTGATGTCTGCCGCTCCTGGGTGTTCTCCTCCTCCTGCGTGTTCTCCTCCTCCTTGGTGTTCTCCTCCAGGTTTCGTTGTTTGAGCTTCAACCTTCAGGCTCTCATTAAGCATTTTTAAATGTAACACTACAGTTGCCATACTTCTTGGGTTGGGGCCTAGTAACGGTGTTCTCCTCCTCCTTGGTGCTCTCCTCCTCCTTTGTGTTCTCATCCCGGTTTCCTTGTCTGAGCTTCAACCTTCAGGCTCTCATTAAGTATTTTTAAATGTAACACTACAGTTGCCATACTACTTGGGTTGGGGCCTAGTAACGGTGTTCTCCTCCTCCTGGGTGTTCTCCTCCTCCTTGGTGTTCTCCTCCAGGTTTCCTTGTCTGAGCTTCAACCTTCAGGCTCTCATTAAGTATTTTTAAATGTAACATTACAGTTGCCATACTACTTGGGTTGGGGCCTAGTAACGGTGTTCTCCTCCTCCTGGGTGTTCTCCTCCTCCTTGGTGTTCTCCTCCAGGTTTCCTTCTCTGAGCTTCAACCTTCAGGCTCTCATTAAGTATTTTAAAATGTAACACTACAGTTGCCATACTACTTGGGTTGGGGCCTAGTAACCGTGTTGTCCTCCTCCTTGGTCTTCTCCTCCAGGTTTCCTTGTCTGAGCTTCAACCTTCAGGCTCTCATTAAGTATTTTTAAATGTAACACTACAGTTGCTATACTACTTGGGTTGGGGCCTAGTAACGGTGTTCTCCTCCTCCTTGGTGTTCTCCTCCAGGTTTCCTTGTCTGAGCTTCAACCTTCAGGCTCTCATTAAGTATTTTTAAATATAACACTACAGTTGCCATACTACTTGGGTTGGGGCCTAGTAACGGTGTTCTCCTCCTCCTTGGTCTTCTCCTCCAGGTTTCCTTCTCTGAGCTTCAACCTTCAGGCTCTCATTAAGTATTTTTAAATGTAACACTACAGTTGCCATACTACTTGGGTTGGGGCCTAGTAACGGTGTTCTCCTCCTCCTTGGTGTTCTCCTCCAGGTTTCCTTGTCTGAGCTTCAACCTTCAGGCTCTCATTAAGTATTTTTAAATGTAACACTACAGTTGCCATACTACTTGGGTTGGGGCCTAGTAACGGTGTTCTCCTCCTCCTTGGTCTTCTCCTCCAGGTTTCCTTCTCTGAGCTTCAACCTTCAGGCTCTCATTAAGTATTTTTAAATGTAACACTACAGTTGCCATACTACTTGGGTTGGGGCCTAGTAACGGTGTTCTCCTCCCCCTGGGAGTTCTCCTCCTCCTTGGTGTTCTCCTCCGGGTTTCCTTGTCTGAGCTTCAACCTTCTGGCTCTCATTAAGTATTTGTTTGTAAAAATTGGTGGTTGGGGCCCTACTAACGGTGTCTGCCGCTCCCTGGTGTTGTCCTCCACTGTATAAAGCTGAGCTTCAACCTTTTGGCTTTTGGCCTATAGTAGCAGATATTAAACTACATTTGGCCTTCAACTTTGTTGGGGCCCTACTAACGGTGTGTGCCGCTCCCTGGTGTTGTCCTCCACTGTATAAAGCTGAGCTTCAACTTTAAAGGCTCTCATTAAGTAGTTGTTTTTAAAAATTGGTGGTTGGGGCCTACTAACGGTGTCTGCCGCTCCCTGGTGTTGTCCTCCACTGTATAAAGCTGAGCTTCAACCTTTTGGCTTTCGGCCTATAGTAGCAGATATTAAACTGCATTTGGCCTTCAACTTTGGTTGGGCCCTACTAACGGTGTCTGCCGCTCCCTGGTGTTGTCCTCCACTGTATAAAGCTGAGCTTCAACCTTCTGGCTCTCATTAACTATTTGTTGGTAAAAATTGGTGGTTGGGGCCCTACTAACAGTGTGTGCCGCTCCCTGGTGTCCTCCACTGTATAAAGCTGAGCTTCAACCTTCAGGCTCTCATTAAGTAGTTGTTTTTAAAAATTGGTGGTTGGGGCCTACTAACGGTGTCTGCCGCTCCCTGGTGTTGTCCTCCACTGTATAAAGCTGAGCTTCAACCTTCTAGCTCTCATTAAGTATTTGTTGGTAAAAATTGGTGGTTGGGGCCTACTAACGGTGTCTGCCGCTCCCTGGTGTTGTCCTCCACTGTAAAAAGCTGAGCTTCAACCTTTTGGCTTTCGGCCTATAGTAGCATATATTAAACTGCATTTGGCCTTCAACTTTGGTTGGGCCCTACTAACGGTGTGTGCCGCTCCCTGGTGTTGTCCTCCACTGTATAAAGCTGAGCTTCAACCTTCTGGCTCTCATTAAGTATTTGTTGGTAAAAATTGGTGGTTGGGGCCCTACTAACGATGTGTGCCGCTCCCTGGTGTTGTCCTCCACTGTATAAAGCTGAGCTTCAACCTTCAGGCTCTCATTAAGTAGTTGTTTTTAAAAATTGGTGGTTGGGGCCTACTAACGGTGTCTGCCGCTCCCTGGTGTTGTCCTCCACTGTATAAAGCTGAGCTTCAACCTTTTGGCTTTCGGCCTATAGTAGCAGATAGTAAACTGCATTTGGCCTTCAACTTTGGTTGGGCCCTACTAACGGTGTGTGCCGCTCCCTGGTGTTGTCCTCCACTGTATAAAGCTGAGCTTCAACCTTCTGGCTCTCATTAAGTATTTGTTGGTAAAAATTGGTGGTTGGGGCCCTACTAACGGTGTGTGCCGCTCCATGGTGTTGTCCTCCACTGTATAAAGCTGAGCTTCAATCTTAAAGCTCTCGTTAAGTAGTTGTTTTTAAAATGTGTGGTTGGGCCCTTAAAATGGTGTCTGACGCTACTGGGTTTTATCCTGTTTTGTTGTCCCGACCTTCAATGTTCAGGCTTTCGGCTTACATTTTAAATAATTAAACTGCAGTTGGCCTACTACTTTGGTTGGGTCTAGTAACGGTGTGTGCCGCACCTTGGTGTTGTCCTGTGTTATTTTCATGACCTTTAATCTTCAGGCTTTCAACCTTCATTTGTAATATTAAACTGCATAGGGCCTACTAGTGTGGTTCGGCCCTACTAATGGTGTCTGTCTGCCGCTCCTGGGTTTTCTACTCCACTGAACTAAGCAATGCCACCTGGTTAGTCCTGTTACCAATTTTGACCTGCATTTTACCCACTTTATTATTTGGGCCTATATCAGTGTTTCCGCCTCATCCTGCCCATTGCCCAGCCGGTGCTTGATGAGTCTTGTGGTACTTTTACCCAGACCACTACATTCCCCTTGCACGCTACACAGCCACAATCTGACCCTGCTGAAAGTCAGGTTCCCCTTCCCGCATACTATACCACCTTACACAGGGACAAAGAGGAAGGTGCAGATGAAAGTGCAGGTTTCTTCAACAGGTAGGGGGGCATACTCGTTGGCGACGTCACAGGCACAGGGCCCCTCAGAGTACGCAAAAGTGTCGCTGCCCGTGGGAGGCGCCCCCGCTGTGCAAACACACCATCGTACTTTGAGGGGCCCTTTGCCAGTGCCAATGCGAACGAGTGGGCATCCCTGCTTGCTCAGGATCACAGCACTCGCAAAGTTGAAATACTTACCTATCACTGCTCCACCGCCGTGACGTAGTCCACGTTTCCTGGGCCCACTAAAACCTTGAACGAGCCCTACCCCCCACAACTTTTGCCAAATGACCCCCAATTTCCAATGCCCAAATATTATTATAAAGTTAATTAAGATTGACAAGCTTCAGAAACAAGAATGGATGTTTTTGGCATTAAAATGGGCACTGTAGGTGTTTTCCTGGCCTCCACTCACTGCCGACTATGCTTCCCCATTGACTTGCATTGGGTTTCATGTTTCGGTCGATCCCCGACTTTTCGCGATAATCGGCCGACTTCACTCGACTCGACTTTGGACAAAGTCGGGTTTCGCAAAACCCGACTCGATCTTAAAAAAATGAAAGTCGCTCAACCCTAATCAAGACTATTTAATTAATTTTCTTTTTATTTACAAAGACCGCTTTGCAATATATGTGCCTTTGTTGCACATGTCGACATGATCACTTTAAATTCTTAATAAAGGAAACCTGTTGTAGAGACCAAGTCATCAATCACATATTGGCTCTTCATTGGGACAATGCTTTTTATGCATGAAATCTATAATGAGGAGACATTATGTGCACAATGCATGGAGTCGGAATGACACTTAGCTACATACTTGTGGGTTTCCTATGTGGAACATTAGAGAGGGGGAAATAACGCCATTAATGTAACATACAAGACATTATCATTATCTATAGTCTATATTACAACTGTGTATTTGGAATAGCCTGAAGATTTTATTATCTTATGGTGACAAGCTCCATCTCTGTGCTAAAATATTTGATGATACTATATGTTATTGTATTCTTTGCTACGACAAACAGGACGGTAAAAGCTGCGCAGTTGCTCAAGCGCTGCTGTATGCTTGTTCTAGTAATGTCTATGAGAGCTCTGAATGTTCAAGGGTTGGCACATCATTTGTCAATGTAACACAGAATAGCTCTCAAAAAAAAAACTTTTTTCCCGTGTGTGATTTGTACAGGATATCAGGCCATAAATCAAATCTGTCTTACAGTAAAACTGTCATTGTTGCCCAAGGCAAACCAATCAAAGCTCAGCTTTATTTTACAGAAACAATTTAGGAACTAAAAGTACAGGCCACAGCAAGCTGCCCCTCCCCCTGTGGCGTTAGGTGAAGGCCAGCATGACATGGGTGTGGAGAGGGAGGGGATACCGTCAATGGGGTGGATTATGCAAAGGAAGGGGTTTTATAGGGCTAGTTAGGGAGGGGTTTGGCCAGTTCCCACTCCGAAATCGCCGTGAGCAGAACCACCCCCCCACCCTTGTTGAGTTAGTATAGTGGGTGGGTCCTAAATTTTGTTCTGGGTCATGGCGGCCAGCGGTTGGGGGTCCTTGAAGTTGGTGCTAAATTGCTCTGGGGTCCATGGATATATGGATTCCTCAGTTGGTGTTATATTTTGGTTCTGTGGTCTGGTAATTTTGGGTGGATTTTGCTTATGTTTGGATGGATCTTCGGGGTTTGAGTGGACATTGGTACCCTTCAGGGTTATTTGGTGCTTCCAAGCCAGTAGGGTAAGGGCTGGGAGTAAGTTGTGGTCAGTTTTTGTCCACAGTTTTTTCTGTATGGTTAATCACCAGATTTTCGAGTTTCAAGGATCCATCCCGGGTTATTTATTTACTGTTATTTATTTACTGGTAAATATTTGTGTGATATAATAAAGGCTGCTGTGGCCAATATTATCCAACTTTGGTGTTAATTAGTGATGAGCGAATATACTCGTTACTCGAGATTTCCCAAGCACGCTCGGGTGACCTCCGAGTATTTTTTAGTGCTCGGAAATTTAGTTTTCATCACCTCAGCTGAATGATTTACATCTCTTAGCCAGCATAAGCACATGTGGGGATTTCCTAGCAACCAGGCAACCCCCACATGTACTTATGCTGGCTAACAGATGTAAATCATTCAGCTGCGGCGATGAAAACTAAATCTCTAAGCACTAAAAAATACTCGGAGGTCACCCGAGCGTGCTCAGGAAATCTCGAGTAACGAGTATATTCGCTCATCACTAGTGTTAATGTCTTAATTTGGAAAAAGGGGGACACTTGAGTGTTCGAGAGTTGGTGGGTGTAAGTTAAGTCACCCCACCTAACATCGACAATACCAATGTCATGATATTCTTTTAATTCCAGTCTTTGGTGTCTTTGGAGAGGACGATGCTGTCATATGTCAATGAGTTCAGCAAGCTATATTTGATTCAGCAAAGAATTGCGCTAGTGGAAAAGTATGCATGTTCTGGACAAAGAAACAGTGTTACGTGGCAGGCACGTGGCTTTTTGGACCCACTGTACCACAGAGCAGGGCCTGTCTAGTAAGAGGAGTAGCTAAACGGCTACCAGTTGTTCACTGGAGCTCTTAATGGTAGAGAAAGACTGGACCGCAGGTAGCAGCCAGGTATGACTCCTAGGGCAATCCCAGTACTTTACATGCTGACCCTATGGGTCAGGTTTGATGACACTGATTAGGGTTATGTTCATACACACCGGTCTAGGATACTGGATCAGGAACTGGTCGCACACAGATAGGGGAACAATGTTCAGGCGCTGGCTACACTGTGACCAGGGGACTTCGGGAACAAGACTTGCCGCACCGAGACTAGAGGACTTCGGATTCAGGACTGGCCACTCCAGTAGCAGGGGACAACATTCAGACGTCCCTGCATAGAGGGAGAAGGGGACACCATGCAGGGACACCAGCAATGGCGCTACACACAGGTCAGTTTTGCTGGTCAATTTCTGGTTCTTCCTGTTTCAGCAAATAGCAGTATACAGAGTTCAGTGCCAAAGTAGTTTAACATAGGATTTGAGGCTAATGGCAATAAAAACCACATTTTTGTTCAGACGCCCAGTAGAAGATTAGGAGAAGCTCAAGGAAAAATTATCAGTAGATCGACATATTAATGTGTCTATTTCACCTGACGCTATACACCGAATGTAATTTGTACAAGATTTAAATGAGGGAGAAAAAAAGAAGCATGTGGTGTATTACAGTTGGCTACTGGATATCATTATAGATGGTCATTTAGACCAGTTGCAATACATGATTTCCGATGAAGCATGGCTGCAGCTAAAATGATGTGTTAATTCTCTGATCAATAGGCATTGGCACTCAGAAAAATGACAAGCTGCACCATCAGCTGCCTCATGATCCAAAAGTTAGCATTTGGTGCTATGATTGCAGGCCCATTAATGACAATTTTGCCAGACTGTGTACCTGGACATTGTGCACAGAATTGCTGTACAGGTTTATGTCACTGTGCCAAATTCATGCAACATTCACAGGAGAATGAACAGTGAGCAAAGGATTTCTGGTCTCTGTGGTCAGAAGACCTAATGGTTAAAAACGTCTTTCCTCCAATGGTCATTATCATGAACAAACTGCACAAGGGAAACAGGTGGTTTTTCCTGGCCTGCACTGTATATAGTAAGCACGTTTAGACTGAATGGATTTCCACATAGAGTACTTCAGAAAAACCGACATAATTTCAAAATGCCCTTAAAGGGGTATTCCCATCTCCAAGATCCTATCCCAATATGTAGTAAGTGTAATTATAATAATACTAGCAAATACCTCCATTTAGAAATGTGGAGTATAGTGTCTCTGATTTCCCTCATGTGCAGGCATTTTAGAACCTTAGGTATCCATGGATAGGACCACTAGCAACTAGCTAATCAACTGTCATTATATCAGTGGTCATAACCATGGATACCTAAGGTCCGGCAATGCCTACACATGAGGAAAGAGACCTAGCGAATCAGAAAAGCTATACTACATTTCTAATTGGAGGCAGTTGCAAATATTATTATTATTATTGCACCTACTACATATTGAGATAGTATATTAGAGATGGGAACACCTCTTTAACTCCGGAAAAGTTAAATAGAACTTCCGATCAACAGGGATCTCGGGTGCAGCACCAAAATAAGGCAGTATGTAAAAGTGAAGGAAGGTAGAAGGTGGCACTCACAGTCCCTTAAAAGATTTTACTGCATAATCACATTAACAAAAATGGATGCAGGAGTGAATGAAACACATGCAGGACGACGGCTGTGTTGCGTCTCACTATGCTTCGTCATGTCCACGGATTTCCATGTAGAGCATACAGGAGCATTCTACAGTAGCAGCTTTCATGGTCTTTAAGGTCAAATGTAGGTTCCACGAAAGGAACCATTAGCTTCAGTATCAGAAAAATGGTTGGCTGCTAGGAGCAATGTTTACATGTTGTCAGATTATAAAAATGTACAATCATGGCCTAAAGTGTTGACATCCTTGAAATTATTCCAGAAAATGAAGCATCTCTCCCTAAAAAAGTATTGCAATTACGCATATTTTGTTTTACACATTTATTTCCTTTGTATGTATTGTAATAACACTAAAAAAAACAGCCAAATAAGGAAAATTGGACATTACTTCACACAAAACCACCAAATTGGGCCAGACAATATTGCTGGCACCATCAACTTAATATTTGGTTGCACGCCCATTGCAATAATTAACTGCAATCAATTGCTTCCTATAACCATCAGAAAACTTTTTACACCTCCCAACTTCAATTTTGGACTACTCTTCTTTTGCAAACTGCTCTACGTCTCTCATATTTGTAGGGTGTCTTCTCCCAGCAGCAGTTTTAACCCCTTAACCCCCGGATCTTTTTTCGGTTTTGAGTTTTTGTTTTTCACCCCTCCTTCCCAGAGCCCTAACTTTTTTATTTTTTCGTAAATATGGCCATAAGAGGGCATATTTTTTGTGGGACGAATTGTACTTTTGAATTACATCATTGATTTTACCATGTTGTGTACTAGAAAACGGGAAAAAAATTCCGAGTGCGGTGAAATTGCATAAAAAGTGCAATCCCACACTTGTTTCTAGTTCGGCTTTTTTGCTAGGTTCATTAATGCTAAAACTGACCTGTTTAAGGTTCTCCAGGTCATTACGAGTTCATAGAGACCAAACATATTAAGGTTCTTTTTTTATCTAAGTGGTGAAAAAAAATTCCAAATTTTGCTAAAAAAATGTGCGCAATTTTCTGATACCTATATCGTCTCCATTTTTCACGATCTGGGCTCAGATCGCCTCTATGTAGTAGAATTTCAGCATTGCTATGAGCAATCTGGCATCAACAACCATAGAGGTCTCCGGGAGACCTCTGGTTGTTACGACGACGAGCGGATGATCCCCGATCACCCGATCACGTGATGTGGGTCAGCGGTGCTCGTATTTCTGGCCCGATGGCCAGAAGCACACGTTAAATGCTGCTGTCAGAGTTTGACAGTGGCATTTAACTAGTTAGTAGGCGTGGGTGGATCGCGATTCTGCCTACGCCTATTGCGGGCACATGTCAGCTGGTCAAAACAGCTGACATGTCCCAGCTTTGATGCAGGCTCACCGCCGGAGCCCACATCAAAGCGGGGGTACTGCCATTGGACATACTGTCCAATGGCAGTAAGGGGTTAAGATCTCTCCACAAGTGTTCAATGGGATATTGATCAAGACTCATTGATGGTCATCTCTACGTTTCCATCCACTTCTGGGTGCTTCTTGAAGTATGTTTGGGGCTGTTGTCCTGCTGAAAGCCCCATGAATTAGTATGCAAACCTCGCTTTCTGACACTGGACCCAAATCAACCGAGCTCAAAATGCTTTGGTAATCTTCAGATTTCATGATGCCTTGGACACAGTCATGGCACCCGGTGTCAGAGGCAACAAAACAACTCCAAAACATCTTTGAACCTCCATTATATTTGACTGAAGATACTATGTTCTTTTCAAAAATCTCTTTCTTGGTCTCATCTGTCCACATGACACTTTTGGAGAAGGATTTTGGCTTCCTCAAACTTACATTTTGGAAAACTGCAGTCTAACTTTTTTATGTCCTTGCATCAGCAGTGGGGTGCTCCTGCGTCTCTTGCCATAGCATTTCATTTCAAACAAATGTTGACGAACAGTTTGCACTGACACTGATGCACCCTGAGCTTGCAGGACAGCCTTAATTTCTTTCTAACTTGATTGGGGCTGCTTATTTCCCATCTGCACTATCTGTTATTGCAACCCTTCATCAATTGTTATCTGCCATCAACATGCAGGGAAAATAGCTACAGTGCCATGGGTTGTAAACTTCTTAATTATGTTGCACATCGTGGACAAAAGAACATCAAACTTTTTTTTTCTGTAGATGACTTGTAACCTTGAGATTGTTGACATTTTTCAACAATTTTGGTTCTCAAGTTCTCATACAGTTCTTCTCTCCACTTTCTGTTTTCCGTGCTTAGTGTGGCACACACAGACACACAATATAAAGGCTGAGTCAACTTCTCCCCTTAATTTTCATATTGCCCACACCTGTTTCTTGCCATAGGTGAGTTTGAATGAACATCACATGCCGAAAACAAAGTTGTTTACCCACAATTTTGGAAAGGTGCCAACAAATTAGTCTGGCACATTTTTAGGGATTTGTGTGAAATTTTGTCCAATATGCCTCTTTTTCTCTGTTTTTTTTTTGTGTTGTTGCAAAACACAAAAAGGAAATACACATGTGTATTACAAAATATGTGTGTGGAGACACAAGGGTCAGTGGTTGCTCTCATCCTCTGGCCCTGCTGTCTTTAGAAAGACTGCATGGACCAGAGCTCATCTCACTGTGCGCCTGTACCCTTTCACATGGACAGAATACTGCTCAGAAAACACAGTGTGAGGTTAAAACACTTTCACAATACTTTATTAAACCACTAACAGACAATAACACATAGAAGAGTCCTAGCAAAGACGCAGGATAGAGCAAATTACATAGTCTCATCCTTCCGTGGGCTCACCGGGATTAGAGCAGCTGCAACAGCTGCAAGGCTTCCAGGACTTACTATACCCCACCAGTGGCACCCCGCTTTTGGCGAGAACCCACAGAGAGGAGATAATGACAAGTTAGGAAGCTGACAGTTCATTGGAGGTATCTGCTATCTGATTGTCCCAATCTGGCTTCTCCAAACATCTCCATGGGGATATGTGACCTGATTGTACCAACCTAGCTTCTCCAAACATCTCCATGGGTTCATTTTTGGTCAATGAAGCAGATCTGTATTCCTCCCACTGGGGCTGTGGCTTAAGCTGGCATCCTGTAGAGTGTCTCAATTCTGTATTCCTATGGTTGGATCCATATTGTCTTGGCTACTCTCATGTAGCATCTCAAATCTGTATTCCTCTGGTTGGAGCCAGTTCCCGGAAAGTAAAAGCAGAGCAGAGCGGTGATGTCACCGCTGTGCTCTGCTTTCACTTTACGGCCGGCACTCAGTCAGTGCGGGAAGCAGACGGCTAGGGACCTGACGGACACCGGAATGTGAGTATGTACGTTTTTTTTTTTTTTACATTTACAATGGTAACCAGGGTAAACATCGGGTTACTAAGGGCGGCCCTGCACTTAGTAACCTGATGTTTACAGTGGTTACCCGGGGACTTCGGCATCGTTGCTGTCTGTGTGACAGCTCCCCAGCGACCACACAACGACTTACCAACGATCATGGCCAGGTCGTATCGCTGGTCGTGATCGTTGGTAAATCGTTTTGTGTAACGGTACCCTTAGTTCTGCTCATATCTGAAAGTTACCTAAGTATTCTGCGAGATGTAAGGAAATCCACCGTGAGCTCAAAATAAACATGGTAACAAATCAAAAGAACAGAATAATCTGAATAGGATGTGAAATGAGGCCTGAGAAATGAAGGATGCTTTCAAAATGGTGAAGAACACTGTAGTCCAAATCTGGGTAAATTGCGGCCCGCGACATTGAATAAGGACCAATGTCTCAGGGACATCACAAAAAGGAAGATAAGCAATGATTAATACAATATACATTTTAAAAGTGAACCATAGAGATCAATTCACGAAAACTGAAACATTTCAAGCATATTTTATACAAGTAATGTGTTTCATGTGCCAATCATACTAAATATACTGTATAGTTATGTAAAATACCTAAATAAACTCTGGCTATTAGACAAGGCTGCTCATTAGTGTAATTCCAATTTCCCAAAGCTCTCTAGGCCAAAAGTGTGCTGTATAAGAGAAAGTAAATTTCCACATTGGATCCCAAAACATTTAACATTTATAGTTTATCTGTGAATCATGCCAGGTTGTGATTTGTGCCCGCTGCCACGGTTTTTCAAGCAGTTCCAAGGCTCGTTGGCAAAAATTCCATTATAATTTTGTTATGGAACAAACACACATTAAACCTCTTATGTGTACACAATATAATCCTCGACATGAGTCCAATAATCCTCTGACGGCAAAGAACATTAAATGAGCATACAATAGCTGGTGAGTTGCTTCACAGACCAGCTTTACACCCATTGCCTGTGCCTGCTATGGGGCAGCATTAGAGGGGCAAAATTAACTTCTGCCTCTTGAGAATCAATCATTGATGACCATAGAGTTGAGATCTGCTGGGCAGAAAATTCTAACATTAGTGTGAAGGAAATAGGAAATTAGGCATATTTGTAATTTGAGATTATTTCTAACATTTTTTTAGGTATTCTTTATTGCATTTTTAAAATATAAACATATTAAAACCAGTAAGAAAGAAAAGAATTAACTCAGTAACAGGCCCCCACTTCAAACCTCTCCCCCCAAAAAATCGGATCAAAATCTATTAACAAATCCTGTTTTTCTAGACATATTTTCATCTAGTAAATATTGAGACAATCTTAGTATAGAAAGAGGACCAAATGTTAATATATATTGCAAATATAGAAGTTGAGAGAAAGGAGGGGGAAAATAAATATCTCCTCCTCATCCTCTCTGTCCCTCACAAATGACAATCCCCATCTTCACTAGTTTCCTCTTTTGACATATTTTTCAAGCCACAGTTTCCGCACTTACTCTTTTTACATTTTTCTTACATGATGATTCACAGATTTAAACTCCAATTCATCAAGCAGTCTATGCCAGAATTATTGAGTAAAACTGCTTTAAATGAAGCTAATTTATTGCACATCTCAATAATTACAACTTTTGTCGATATTTTTCCCACACCCAGCCAACTCCAATAACTTTTTGAACAGTGGGATGAAGAAATCCAAGAAATTCTTAATTATTTCACAAAAGTGAAGTAAATTATACCAGAAATGTGAGTCTCACAGCAGATAAGTCCAAGTGGGTGTTTTTATTAGGAGCATGTACTTCTTTTCCCTGTAAGAGCTGATATCTAATACCCACTTGGGCTTAACAAATGTTAACTCAATAGATCCCAAATACTTTAATTGCTAAAAACTCCACAATGGACAGGATAAATTAATGCTTAATTTTGATTTGCAGACACTATTCTGTTTAGTTCAACATGGAAAATTTGGTGAAAGGTCCTCCTAAATGAATTTGATGCAATTTAATTCAGTGCTCCCTTGACTGGCATACAAAATGCCAGTCATAATAATTATACTCAAGTGAATTATACATTATTTTTAATTTTCCTTGTTGTCTAGGATTGTTAAATTTATTATTAGTGATTGTGGATGTTCAGGTCCAGAGAGTTCGGCATCTAGAAAAAGTTCAGTTCAGGTAACAGAACGGTACCCAAACTCAAACCCAGACCCATTTCAGATGAATGGGGTCTCAAACATCTGTTGTTTGCCTGGGAAGGGTCTAAGGAAATTGGCCCTATTCTCAGGCTGGGAACATCAGCCCTCAGCCACCCCAGAAATGGCGCATCAATAAGATGGGTCAAATCTGGCACTTAGCCTTGCTTTTCCCACTTGTCCTGTTGCTGTGGCAAGTGGGGTAATATTTGTGGGGTTGATATCACCTTTGTATTATCAGGTGACACAAGCACAGGGGTTAGTAATGGAGAGGTGTCTATAAGATGCCCTCATTACTAATGCCATAGTAAGGTTGGAAATAAATGGCATGAATAAAATCCTTTATTTAACATAAAAATCAACATCCTGTTTTACACATTTATTTAAAAATAAAAAGCAAAGTTATACTCACCTTTCGCCTAAGCCATTGAAGCCCTTGTCTCCTGTAAAAAAACAGAAAATAACAAACAACAAAAATACTCACCTTACACCTCATTCACCAATGCCCATGTCCCCTGTAAAAATACAAAAAATAATAAACAACCATTTCCCTCAACTTTCCAATGTCAAGATAAACCATATTGTCCCATGAATATCCAGACAATTTGAACATCTGTCACATCAGTGGTGTCTAGTGCTGAGCTGCCCTGAGAAAGTTCACCAGAGTTCATAGCTGAATCCAAGGACCTCACTTATGGCACCGCTGCGTGAGATCTTTCTCACACAGCAAGCAGTGTTATAAGTGAAGTCATCGGGGGTTCGTCAGGTTTGAACTCCAGTGAACTTTCTCATGGGAGCTTAGCACTAGACACTAACAGGAGAGATTACACTCCTGTTAGTGTGTCTCAACTGGCAGGAATATCAGTCGCATGAAAATGTATAATTATTTACATGCCTGAGTGCATTCAGTGTGAAGAATATTTCTTATATGTTCAAAATCAAATTTTTTGAAAGGTAATATATTTGAGTCAATGATATGAGTGCCCACTATCCAAAAAACATATCAAATTGAAAACAATGAACTCTAAACAGCATCAATATGCTATTTAAATTGTTTCACTGTATGCAATTTCTTTTAGTACAATTTCAATAGAAATTTCAAATTTCATATACTACCGTATATCGATGAAATGTCCTTATTCCTTGTTTGGCAATTGTAAACATATCTTTAGGCACAAATGGCTCCAATAAGAGATCCAGACTCCAAGACATGTAGCACACAGAAAAGCAGTCAGTTACAAATGATATAGACTACGTTTCTGAAGTCAGTGTATTTGGAACTGACTGCTTTTGTGTATCCTGAGCTTTCTCATTATAGTGAATGGATCGATCTAGTTATCATATGAATATCGTAATTCGAAAATTTACATTTAAACCCCTATGTAAGTGCTCAGTGTAGAGCACGGGTTAAAAGTGATCAAAAATATTATGGAAAATGTTCCCAATAAAAGCTACAACTCAATCCACAGAAAAAAACAAGTCCCCACTCAGGTCCATCATTTACCAGTGGAAATATAAGCAGCTTCCACATTACTGATAGCACAAAAGCTCTGGAAAAACACTATGGCTTATCGAACCCAAAAAGAAATCCCAAATCAAAATGTCCTGCTTCCTTCTGATCACCAGAGTGAGCATAAACCGCAGTTAGCATCCACGTTTGGCATTTCTGTAGCAATGAGAGCCTTCTTAATTTATCGGGTCTATGTCTCCAGAAGCAAGAGCTGGGCACTGCAATGTACTGGGCACTATAATACTGTATATGGGTACTACAAAGTACGGGCATTTCAATGGCAGATTTGCAATTTTTACTCAGCAACATTTATGGCTGCTTGTTTCTGGCAAACGCCCATGGAGTCAAAATTGTCACTGTAGATAAATTCCCAGAGGGGTGTAATTTCAGAAATGTGGTCACTTGAAGGGCAATTCTGCTTTTTTGGCGATTAGGGGCTCTGTATATGGAGTCAGCAAACTATTCTACAATAATTTGTTCTCCAAGAGTTAAATAGTGATCCATCAATCCCGAATCTCACCTTGCGGCTTAGCAGTACTGTATAGCCACATATGGAATATTGCCACATTCAGCAGAAACTGTGTGACAATTTTTTGCCAGTTTTATGAATTTCCCTTTGTGAAAATGTAAACTCAGGGGCTACAACACATTTTTGGGGGCAAATATTTAATTATTTTTCCCTCACTGCCTAATAGAATAAAATAATTTCCCACATATGTGGTATCAATATGATCACTGCACCCCTAGATTAATTCAATAAGAGGTCTAGCTTGTAAAACAAAGTACCTTATGGGGGGGAGTTCTGCTGTTCTTTCACCTCAAAAGCTATGCCAATATGACATGGCACTCGTAAACCAAAACAGCAAAATATGCACTATATGTCGTTCTTGCCTCAAAAGTAGTTTTCGAACACGTATGAGGCACTGGTGTACTGAGGAGAAATTGTGTAACATATTTTATGGTCCGGTTTCTTCTCTTACGCTTTTTAAAATGTAAAACTTTGGGCCAAAGTATCATTTTAATTATTATTAACTCAGCCCTATGTTATACCATTCTGTAAATTGTCTCAGAGTTAAAAATACTCTCTACACCACTTGATGAATTTCTCAAGAGGTAAAATTTCCAAAATGGAGTCAATTGTGGGGTTTTCTGCCGTTTCGGAATGTCAAGGGTGATTCAAATGTGACATGAGATCCGTGGGATGCACTGAGGGACAGTGCAGGGCCTCCTCAACAGGGTTAGCTGTGGACTGCCCTTGTCAAGGCGAGAGTTTGGGGAGTCAGGATATATTAGCCTTTTTTAGGGATCTATAGGGCTACTATCTCATTATTCTTGGAATAACTTCTCAGGATTGAACCAGTCCCTGGACCTGATTGTTTCTAGAAAGAGGTGAGACCAATCCATATATTTAATTCTATGTATATCTAATGGAGCATTGAGTTTCCACTCCTCACCTGTCTTATACCTTGTCTGTCTAAATAATTATAGCCATATGATTGGAACTACTATGACTGTCTCTCTTTGACCACTGTCAACATTTAGGACATCGTTTACTGAGATTGTGTTGCTAATCCTACATCGCAGGCTATCTATATCAGATGAGAATATTTAGTCCAGTCATTGTATTTTGCAAAATTGTATTTGAATATTGGTGGGGACATAAACACCTTCATGGGTAATTTCTCTATCAATATAAGTGTCCACCTTTTCCAATATATACAATTTACCTATATGATTAGAACATCTATATGGCATATCTGGTTGTATATTTTAGGCCTACATAAATGCCTCCTGGTGCTTTTCTGAAGTTATAGGCCTTTTTTCTGCAGAACATTTTATACTTTATATACTTATTAAATTAAGTTTTAGATCTCACTTTGCTGTTTTTCGTTTGCTGTTTTTCACTATATTGATCTGTGAGAGATTTATTGTGGGTTTTTCCCAACTGTTGCAGTATCACTAGTTGGTACACATGCAGGACATAAACACATGTTCACATTGGCCATTAAAAAGACAAAACCTACAAGAAACAATATATTCATAAACCCTGCTGTAACTAAATAAGTAAAAACGCAAAAGTACATTTAAGTAACATAGGGTTCTTAGTAAACATTGTTCTTGATCAAAAAAGCATAAAAGCCATCCCACCGTCGTTAAGGTGACCCTGTTCGGCATTGTACTACACTGTCTGATACTTAAAACTTTACCATGTGTCAGAATTGACCACAATGAATATAAAGGTTGACAAAGGACCAGGTCCCGAACTGTGAACACCAGCCATGAGAAGCTATTTAAATGTAATATCTAGCTCAAAAAAGGGAGGTGACCCAGGACTTATAGGAACTAAAAGAACCCAGGGAGGTGAGCATAGTTTTCCAAAAATACAGCAAGCTTTTTTCAGCTTTTCTAGGATTCCATTAGTTTACTCCTTTTTTTTTTAAATTCTCTAGTATATTTTTGTACAGTTTACATACATAGTATGTATTGGACATTATTTTAGACCAGGTTTAACCCCTTCAAGACCCTGCCATTTTTCATTTTTGCATTCTATTTTTGCCCTCCTTCTTCCCAGAGCCATAACTTTTTTATTTTTCTGTCAATATGGCCATGTGAGGGCTTGCTTTTTGCGGAACAAGTTGTACTTTTGAAAAACATAATTGGTTTTACCATATCGTGTACTCAGAAATGGGAAAAAAATTCCAAGTGCGGTGAAATTGCAACGGTTTTTGGGATTTTTTTAATTTGTTCACCAAATGCTAAAACTGACCTACCATTATGATTCTCCAGGTCATTATGAGTTCATAGACACCAAACATGTCTAGGTTCTTTTTTATTTACAGTGCCTACAAGTAGTATTCCACCCCCTGCAGATTTAGCAGGTTTACACATTTGGAATTAACTTGGCATTGTGACATTTGGACTGTAGATCAGCCTGGAAGTGTGAAATGCACTGCAGCAAAAAATAATGTTATTTCTTTGTTTATTTTTTTTTTAAATTGTGAAAAGTTTTATCAGAGGGTCATTTATTATTCAACCCCTCAACCCCCCAGAATTCTGTTTGGTTCCCCTAAAGTATTAAGAAGTAGTTCAGGCACAAAGAACAATGAGCTTCACATGTTTGATTTAATTATCTCTTTTTCCAGCCTTTTCTGACTATTTAAGACCCTCCCCAAACTTGTGAACAGCACTTAAACATGGTCAACATGGGAAAGACAAAGGAGCATTCCAAGGCAATCAGAAACAAGATCGTGGAGGGTCACAAGGCTGGCAAGGGGTACAAAACCCTTTCCAAGGAGTTGGGCCTACCTGTCTCCACTGTTGGGAGCATCATCCGGAAGTGGAAGGCTTATGGAACTACTGTTAGCCTTCCACGGCCTGGACAGCCTTTGAAAGTTTCCTCCCGTGCCGAGGCCAGGCTTGTCCGAAGAGTCAAGGCTAACCCAAGGACAACAAGGAAGGAGCTCCGGGAAGATCTCATGGCAGTGGGGACATTGGTTTCAGTCAATACCATAAGTAATGTACTCCACCGCAATGGTCTCCGTTCCAGACGAGCCGTAAGGTACCTTTACTTTCAAAGCATCATGTCAAGGCTCATCTACAGTTTGCTCATGATCACTTGGAGGACTCTGAGACTGACTGGTTCAAGGTTCTCTGGTCTGATGAGACCAAGATCGAGATCTTTGGTGCCAACCACACGTGACGTTTGGAGACTGGATGGCACTGCATTCGACCCCAAGAGTACCATCCCTACAGTCAAGCATGGTGGTGCTGTGGGGCTGTTTGTCAGCCAAGGGGCCTGGCCATCTGGTCCGCATCCATGGGAAGATGGATAGCACGGCCTACCTGGAGATTTTGGCCAAGAACCTCTGCTCCTCCATCAAGGATCTTAAGATGGGTCGTCATTTCATCTTCCAACAAGACAACGACCCAAAGCACACAGCCAAGAAAACCAAGGCCTGGTTCAAGAGGCAAAAAATCAAGGTGTTGCAGTGGCCTAGTCAGTTTCCTGACCTTAACCCAATTGAAAACTTGTGGAAGGAGCTCAAGATTAAAGTCCACATGAGACACCCAAAGAACCTAGATAACTTGGAGAAGATCTGCATGGAGGAGTGGGCCAAGATAACTCCAGAGACCTGTGCCGGCCTGATCAGGTCTTATAAAAGACGATTATTAGCTGTAATTGCAAACAAAGGTTATTCCACAAAATATTAAACCTAGGGGTTGAATAATAATTGACCCACACTTTTATGTTTAAAATTTATACAAATTTAACTGAGCAACAAAACTTTTTGGTTTGTAAGATTTATGCATCTGTTAATAAATCCTGCTCTTGTTTGAAGTTTGAAGGCTCTAACTTATTTGCATCTTATTAAACCTGCTAAATCTGCAGGGGGTTGAATACTACTTTTAGGCACTGTAAGTGGCAAAAAAAAAATCCAAAATTTGTTAAAAAAAATTGTGCCATTTTCTGGAACCCGTAGAGTCTCCATTTTCCGTGATCTGCGGTTGGATGAGGGCTTATTTTTTGCGTGTTGAGCTGATGTTTTTAATGATATCATTTTGATGCAGATACAAACTTTTGATTGCTCATTATTGCCTTTAAATGCAATGTTGTGGCGACCAAAAAAACGTAATTCTGATGTTTTGACTTTTTTCTCGTTACACCATTTAGCGATCAGGTTAAACCTTTTTTTTATTGATAGATTGGGCGATTCTGAACGTGACGATACTAAATATGTGTATATTTTATTTTTTTATTGTTTTATTTTGAATGGGGCGAAAGGGGGGTGATTTAAACTTTTATATTTTTTTAATATTTTTAAAATAATTTTTTTAGTTTTGGCATGCTTCAATAGTCTCCATGATAGATTAGAAGCTGCCATAACCCGATCGTCTCAGCTACATACAGGCGATGATCAGATCACATGTATGTAGTAGAATTGCTGACTTGTTATGAGCGCCGACCACTGAGTGGCACTCAGAGCAATCCAGCACTGACAACCATAGAGACCTCTTGTTGTCATGTCAACCCATCGGTGACCTGTGAACACGTAACAGGTGGCACCAGTGGAAGGATTTCCGTCCCGATGACCGGAAGCCTGCATTAAATGCCACGTCAGAGTTTGACAGTGGCATTTAACTAGTTAATAACCGTGGGTGTATTGCGATTCCACCCGCGGCTATTGCGGGCACATGTTAAAGGTGTGGGCTCAATGCCGGAGCCCACATCAAAGGGAGCGAAGTGACCTTCGCCGTACTATTACGGCTGAGGTCGTAAAGGGGTTAAGGATTATTACTGATGAAGTTGGAACCCTTATAAATAAATTGCAGCTTTAAAGGGAATTTTGATATAAGTAATATATTTAACATTAAGCTTTCTGTATTGGATTTCTGGAAATGAGCAGATTTATTTAATTAGTCACCCTTTGCTCTCATGACACATTTGATCATTTCACTTTTTTTTAAATATATTAAATGAATAAGGTTCATATTTTGGAAGGAGGATTTCACTGTAGTGACAAATTTTTTCACTCTCTGCTAGACTTTAATTAATTACACTTGTATCACAAATCCATCAGACCTGAATTTGTGGGTCAATAGTTGTCATTCTGAGTGAGAACAATACGTTGATTTTTTTTTTTTTTTTAAATTGCACATTTACCTGCAAATGAGCCAGGAATAGGAAGTGATTCATGGACTTTTAATGGCTCCTGTGACTACATTTTACCATAAGTGCTGAAAGTTCTCAGCAGCTAATTAGCTTTAGCTAGCTTGTAATTTTTCAATTAAGATGTACAAATTCCAAGTATTGATAAGAAGTGGATAGCATCATTGATGTATCCAAACATGTGGGGTGTTGAGGTGGCAGCTGCATCCAGGTCCTGGGGTTTCCTCTTCCACTCCGGAAGAGACAAATCTCATTACTGGCACATGAAATCTGGTGGACACCGTTATATATTTAAGGAAGCAGATATTTAGCAAAGATTTAAAAGTGTTGTCCTATATTATCAAATTATCACCTATCCACAGGATAAGTAATCACTTGCTACTCATTGGGTTCTGACACATAGGACCCTCACTGTTTCTGAGAAATGGCCTCTAAATGGCATATTAGAATGAAGCATTGGTCGTGAATGCGGGACACTGCTACACTCAATGTCTGTTCGACTATCAGAGATCTCCAAGTACGCTCAGCTATGTACGTCAATACCAAAGATAATAAATGGGGTGGTGGTGGTGCGCATGTGTGGTTCCATTTTGTGCTGCTCTGCAGCAATGTGTTCTGAAGTTGTAAAATATTATATTGATAAATTGTCTTTTTTGAACAATTACTTTTAAAGTAAAATTCACATCCAAAAATCCTAATGAAGCCCATTAAACTAGTGCAATTGTAGAAAGTGACCTTCACACAAAATCAGATTGTGCTTCTGTGGGGCTGTTGGCAATAGGGCACCCTAGCTCTTCAGTTTCAAACAACTTTTCTCATAATAATATAGTTCTTGGTGGTCTATCGCTATGAAGGGACCAATGGATAATCAAGTTGCTCCTGATAGTCTCCCCTCTGGAGCCATTTTTGGGAAATTTCCCAGATTTCTGCTATATAAAACTCAGTCTTGATTTAGATACTTGTAAGTCAATTAGGTACTTAAAAGTCAGTCTATGTTGGAGATAATGTCAGTGCACCACAAAACCAGTGCTCACATTTCTCCACCAGTGCAAAACGTGGCACACCCTTTTCATGATTAAGTCAGATGAGCTTGGTTGCAATTTCTTTTACAGAGCCGCCCTCTACTTACAATATACCAGGGCCAGGTGCAACCAATTTAGCTTTGTTCTTGAGTGTTAGATGGAACTCATTAAAACATTAGTTTTTCTGGTATGAGGGCACCCCATGTTTTTCACATATAGCATTCATCTCAGACCTCTGAAAGTTAATGATGTAGCTCACATATCTAATTTTTTCCTCGGACTGAGTGGTCCACACAAAAGGACTGAGACTTGTCCTATATTGATCTGATTTTCACATCAAAATTGCCAATGAAAGTCTATGGGACAGTAAAAAAAATGAGACAGCTCTTTTACCAATTTCACCAAACAGCAATTTTCACCAACTGTTTTACAGAAGTTTGGGAAACCTCTTTTTCTTTCATCCAAAGAAAGCTGATGAAAATCTGACCAAATACTGATGGTAAATGCCGATACACTGACCAAACACTAATGAAACTCAGCCTGCTCTTCTCAAATGAGGAAAATTAATCACATTTGAATCATCCGCCACTCAACCACTTCAATCTTCTGTGGCATTGTTAATTTACTTATGCCAATTCTTAGGCATACAAAGAAAATAAAGAAAAGCACTCCATGTGGATATACACTAATAGCATAAATTGGACCAATGTGCAAGGTGCTCATCTTCAATGGTTGTGCTGGCCATGCACTACACTCAACAAAGCATGAGAAAATCTCCCAAACTGCTAATACACCAATGCACAGACACCCGATGCCCGAGGCATGTGGCTAAAACATAGCTACTACATAAACTACATGTTTTAAGGACGGTCCTCCCCTTCATCAGGTATCTGGTATTCTTAGAAACACGTAGTCCATTAAAGTTTCTCATCTTACCTGCAATTGGCTTGTCGACTCTTTGCAGCACCTGTAGGAATCCAGCTCTCTCCTGTAACTTCATAGCTATTGTATGTGTCAATGGATATACAGTATGTAAATGCAGTATCCTTCTTATACACGAGGTCTGCATAGTTAAGTTAATCTTTATAGATTGGGTCCCTTTCAGCTTTGCATTGTATAAAAGAGACCTGTTTTATGAGTTTTATTAAGTTATATTCACTGAACCAATTTAATTAAAGCAGATGAAGGGATATGTTGGCAGATTTTCCTGATACAGCCTTTACGGTTATATTTGTTCTCCTGAATCATATGTATAACATCTGTCTTTTGGGTTGATACTGAACACTCCACCTGTTTGACGATGGAAATGTACTAATGTTTGCTATTTGCAGATGTCACATTGTTATCTTGTATCTTTCACTGCTGTTATGATTGTGACATTCAGTTTTACACTTGTATTTTTTTCATCGTATTGAATATCTGCTGTGATGCAGTGACCCCTGTAGCAGGTAGGGGGCGCTGCATGGTCTCCCCGGTATGTGCACGGAGTCGTATTGAGGCCGTGAGAATCGACCTGCAGTGATGTCAGGGTCACGTGGCCAGCCCATGTGATCCATTACTGTGGGTGTGGTTACGGGTACATAGTGTGGCCAGGGTGTGTGTCACCCTGGTTCCGCCCCTTTGCCTCTTTTACGTCTCCGGCGACGGGAGGAAGACTTGCCATTTGTACCTGAGTCAACCTTATTGCACTCTTTCCCACTGGCATCACCGTCTGAATGGGAGTCACCACCACCCGATCGGTCATCCAGGAACCAGCCGTCCCCATCTAAACAGGTCACAGTTTCTGGAATAGCTGCCACCGCTACCATGACTTCAGCCTGTGGAGCCCTGTCGTTTCTCTGTGTCAGTACCTCTGTTAGCACAGCGTCACACTCCGCTCTAGCGCTTGTTACTGACCATGACTTGTCACAGTCACCCCCAGAGTCTGTGTCACACCCCACAGTACGATGACCCCGCAAGTCACTCACTGTCTGGGTGTCAGCTCCACTTGTTTTAACCACCAGACCACTACCAGTCGTATTGTGGCACACTTCAGGCGACGTCAGGTCAGTTAGTTGGGCAGTCGCACCTTTTCCCTTGGTCAGGCCTACCTTAGGACTGTCAACTCCAGGGGGCGCCTTCTCAACATTACTACCTCCCATCCACATTATATCCACAAACACTTCACCCTTTTCCCACAGTGCTACCAAATCTTGTCCTATTACCATAGGACACGGCAAGTTCGGGACTACAGCCACCTCATGGTATGTGGAAACCTCAGCTGCGACAATGTAGAGAGTGGCTACCTGAAGACGTTTAGTGTCCCCAGGTGACACAGACAGTCTGTGACTTAAGGGCCAAAGCTCAAGGCCTACATGTTGACCACTGGGGGCGGGGTAAACTCAACAACTGGATGATTGTATGTGATGCTCAAAACCGACTGAGACGGTTCTCTCGACTGGTAGGGCAAGGTAACGTGCGTGACATGTCTCGTGACCCCACGTGTTTGACAGGTGTTCAACCCCACAAGTTTGAACAGAGGGGGGGGATATGTGATGCATTGACCCCTGTAGCAGGTAGGGGGCGCTGCATGGTCTCCCCGGTATGTGCACGGAGTCGTATTGAGGCCGTGAGAATCGACCTGCAGTGATGTCAGGGTCACGTGGCCAGCCCATGTGATCCATTACTGTGGGTGTGGTTACGGGTACATAGTGTGGCCAGGGTGTGGGTCACATGGTTCCTGTGGGCCTGTGTGTGGGCTGTGTGTGCTCCTGTGTTGGAAGCCCTGGGAGGAGGCTTCCTGGAAAACACATGCTGGCGTGGGAAGTCCTGGGAGGAGGACCGGATCCCTGAGCAGGGCACAGTAGAACTTGGGGAAGCTACAGTCCTCCAGAGGGTCTGGACTAACTAGGTTATGCCGCAAAGGCAAGTTGGTGATCCCCGTGAGGCAGCTTTCCCAGAGGACTGACACGGAGTCAGCAGATGGAGCAGGAGCTCCTATAAGGTACCTCCATAAGCTGTTGCTTATAACATGAACTGTGTGGTAACCCACGGCAACTGAGCGGAGTGAGGTTCAGCATGTTCAGTGTCCGTGAGTCAACGCCATAAATGAAGTGTTTAAAGCTGCAAGTTAATATCACCAGTTGGTGCCTGTTGTGTTTCATGAGTTGTACATAAGGAACTGTGCATAACCCGGTTTATGAGGCATAATAAACCGTATGGACTGGTTTGTTTTTAAAAAAAACCCGTGCCCGTGTGCTGAATATCGCGGCCAAGCGAGTGTCCCCCAACACACTCAGTAAGAATAGTCTTACACTGCCAATACACAAAGTGGAAGTGATACAGATTATGACATCATCTTGTGCAAACTGTGCAGCCAGACTGCAGACTTGTGAATCCTCACAGCATTATTTTTATTATTATTATTATTTATTATTATAGCGCCATTGTGAGATAATTAGAACTCCTAGAGTGAACCCGCAGATCTACGTCAACGAACCTCCCACGGGTGAGGTAGCCAGATAGATCACCCCCTATACAGGGAGCGTTAGGGGCAGGCCCGAGTGAGACTATCGCCATGGAAGTTGGCACCTGGGGACAAGCAGTAGGAGATCCCAGAGAAAGGAGCGATGGGTAAGACAGACTAGGGGTAACAGGACGCAGGGTGGATTGGTATGGTAGAGACATGAGGAAAACTGGAGAAGCAGGGAGGAAAGTGGTAATGGGGTAGGAGGGCGACACTAGACAGAGAAGGGATGGAGTGGTAACAGGACAGACTGAGCAGGGCGGCGAGGCAAGGAAAGCTAGGAACGGTGGAGAAGCTAGGCTGGCTGGGCTGAAAGAGACACAGGGCTGACCGAGCAGAGACAAAGGAGGACCTTGGTCAAAAGAGCACAAATGACAGACAGGCAAGGGATAGAGGAAGGAGTAACCTTAAATACCAGACGTGCAAGGGGACGTCCAGGTTAGGATCCAGGAGTGGAGGCATGGAATGCCAGAAAAATAAAAGGAGGAAGTGCGCGTGCGGAGAGGGAGCAGGAGCGTGAGGTGCGCACGCACACCCGACATGAACCAGGAAGACACAGCATACAAAAGAACTACACAGCACTCTGTAAGAACATGAGTATTGGTGCTCAAGTAGGGTCTCCAGCCCGTTAAATCCAATGCGTAGAAAAACTTGGCACTCCACAATTTCTTGAAGAAGTATAATAAAGATATTTATTAAACATCCAGACAAACAGTTCAATTAGTGCTCAATTGCTGCTAAACGTTTTCGGTCCAGTGTGGACCTTCCTCAGAGTAAGTTTATCTGGAGCGCTGTGTCTGGGTATATGAACAATTAAATCTTCTGTTAGGGCAAGTGCTTGCCAAGTTAGGAGCAATATATGGAGACTTTGGTCCAAAGCATACTATGATGCTAAAATGTGTGATGGGCCCACGCTGCACACGCTGTGAGTCCTGAGCGCTGGTGGCGTGCTGAGACGTCATCACATAATACAAATGGAAGTCAATCCTAGTCACATATCTGGATGGGCTGCAGTCTGAAAAAACACAACACCAGAGACCTGTGTCTCAACTGACAGATGAGTTGTCACATCAGGTCTCATACCAGAGCTGTTGAAGAAGTGTGTGACAGGAGAAGAAGTAAATATTCATCTTGGTGACTTAGCATGGAGAACTGAGACTTGAGACAAAAATCCTTTGTGCTCTATTGGCTTTGAAGATCTATTTCTTGTGATGTCACAGACCTTCTCCTTGGCTCATGGTGGCATGTGTACTAATGATACTGATCTGTTGTGAATTTGCTTTTTGCTCCCTCTAGTGGTTACTAGTTTTTTGACTCTGGTTTTTCTGTCATTCCTTTTATCCGCACCTGGGTCGTTAGTTAGGGGTGTTGCTATATAAGCTCCCTGGACCTTCAGTTCAATGCCTGGCAACGTAGTTATCAGAGCTAGTCTGCTGTGCTCTTGTCTACTGATCCTGGTTCCAGTTATATCAGCTAAGTCTGCCTTTTGCCTTTTCTATTTGTTTTGGTTTTGTATTTTTGTCCAGCTTGTTCCAAATCTATATCCTGACCTTCTCTGGAAGCTCTAGGGGGCTGGTGTTCTCCCCCCGGACCGTTAGACGGTTCGGGGGTTCTTGAATTTCCAGTGTGGATTTTGATAGGGTTTTTGTTGACCATATAAGTTACCTTTCTTTATTCTGCTATCAGTAAGCGGGCCTCTCTGTGCTAAACCTGGTTCATTTCTGTGTTTGTCATTTCCTCTTACCTCACCGTCATTATTTGTGGGGGGCTTCTATCCAGCTTTGGGGTCCCCTTCTCTGGAGGCAAGAAAGGTCTTTGTTTTCCTCTACTAGGGGTAGCTAGATTCTCCGGCTGGCGCGTGTCATCTAGAATCAACGTAGGAATGATCCCCGGCTACTTCTAGTGTTGGCGTTAGGAGTAGATATATGGTCAACCCAGTTACCACTGCCCTATGAGCTGGATTTTTGTATTCTGCAGACTTCCACGTTCCTCTGAGACCCTCGCCATTGGGGTCATAACAGTTTGCCAGGCCAGTGTTAAATGTTTAATGCATTGCAGAAGAGGGATTATAAGAAAGAAGATTCTGAGTTTTTTTTTTTTTTTTCTTCTTCCCCTTTACCTCAGAGTGGCTATGCTTGCTGCAGACATGAATGTCCAGACCTTGATTACAAGTGTGGACCAGCTGGCTACTCGTGTGCAGGGCATACAAGACTATGTTATCAGAAATCCTAGGTCAGAACCTAAAATACCGATTCCTGAACTATTTTCCGGAGACAGGTTTAAGTTTAGGAATTTCGTGAATAATTGTAAATTGTTTTTGTCCCTGAGACCCTGTTCATCTGGAGATTCTGCTCAGCAAGTAAAAATTGTTATTTCGTTCTTACGGGGCGACCCTCAGGATTGGGCTTTTTCGCTGGCGCCAGGAGATCCGGCATTGGCTGATCTTGATGCGTTTTTTCTGGCGCTCGGTTTACTTTATGAGGAACCCAATCTTGAGATTCAGGCAGAAAAGGCCTTGCTGGCTATGTCTCAGGGGCAGGACGAGGCTGAAGTGTATTGCCAAAAATTTCGGAAATGGTCCGTGCTGACACATTGGAACGAGTGTGCACTGGCCGCTAATTTTAGAAATGGCCTTTCTGAAGCCATTAAGAATGTTATGGTGGGTTTTCCCATTCCCACAGGTCTGAATGATACTATGGCACTGGCTATTCAAATTGACCGGCGGTTGCGGGAGCGCAAAACCGCAAATTCCCTCATGGTGTTGTCTGAACAGACACCTAATTCGGTGCAATGTGATAGAATCCTGACTAGAAATGAGCGGAAAATTCATAGACGCCAGAATGGCTTGTGCTACTACTGTGGTGATTCTACACATGTTATCTCAGCATGCTCTAAACGTATAGCTAAGGTTGTTAGTCCTGTCACCGTTGGTAATTTGCAACCTAAATTTATTCTGTCTGTTACTTTGATTTGCTCACTGTCATCTTATCCTGTCATGGCGTTTGTAGATTCAGGTGCTGCCCTGAGTCTCATGGATCTCTCATTTGCTAAGCGCTGTGGTTTTACTCTTGAACCATTAGAAAATCCTATTCCTCTTAGGGGTATTGATGCTACACCATTGGCAGCAAATAAACCGCAGTATTGGACACAGGTTACCATGTGCATGACTCCTGAACACCGCGAGGTGATACGTTTCCTGGTTTTACATAAAATGCATGATTTGGTTGTTTTAGGGCTGCCATGGTTACAGACCCATAATCCAGTCCTGGACTGGAAGGCTATGTCAGTCTCAAGTTGGGGCTGTCGTGGTATTCATGGGGATTCCCTGCCTGTGTCTATTGCTTCTTCTACGCCTTCGGAAGTTCCGGAGTATTTGTCTGATTATCAGGATGTCTTCAGTGAGTCTGAGTCCAGTGCACTGCCTCCTCATAGGGACTGTGACTGTGCTATAGATTTGATCCCGGGCAGTAAATTTCCTAAGGGAAGACTGTTTAATCTGTCGGTACCTGAACATACCGCTATGCGTTCATATATCAAGGAGTCTCTGGAGAAAGGACATATTCGTCCGTCTTCTTCCCCTCTTGGTGCGGGATTCTTTTTTGTGGCAAAAAAGGACGGATCTTTGAGACCTTGTATTGATTATCGGCTTTTGAATAAGATCACTGTCAAATTTCAGTATCCTTTACCGCTGTTGTCTGACTTGTTTGCCCGGATTAAGGGTGCCAAGTGGTTCACCAAGATAGACCTTCGTGGTGCGTACAACCTTGTGCGCATTAAGCAAGGTGATGAATGGAAAACCGCATTCAATACGCCCGAAGGTCATTTTGAGTACTTAGTGATGCCTTTTGGGCTCTCCAATGCGCCTTCAGTTTTTCAGTCCTTTATGCATGACATTTTCCGGAAGTATCTGGATAAATTTTTGATTGTTTATCTGGGTGATATGTGATCGCTTCTCCAAGATGGTCCATTTGGTTCCTTTGCCTAAGCTGCCTTCCTCTTCCGATCTGGTTCCTGTGTTTTTCCAGAACGTGGTTCGTTTGCACGGCATCCCTGAGAATATTGTGTCAGACAGAGGATCCCAGTTCGTTTCCAGGTTCTGGCGATCCTTTTGTAGTAGGATGGGCATTGATTTGTCGTTTTCGTCTGCTTTCCATCCTCAGACTAATGGACAGACGGAGCGAACCAATCAGACTTTGGAGGCTTATTTGAGGTGTTTTGTCTCTGCTGATCAGGACGATTGGGTGACATTCTTGCCATTGGCTGAGTTTGCCCTTAATAATCGGGCTAGTTCCGCCACCTTGGTTTCGCCTTTTTTCTGCAACTCTGGTTTCCATCCTCGCTTTTCTTCGGGTCATGTGGAGCCTTCTGACTGTCCTGGGGTGGATTCTGTGGTGGATAGGTTGCAGCAGATCTGGAATCATGTGGTGGACAACTTGAAGTTGTCACAGGAGAAGGCTCAGCGCTTTGCCAACCGCCGTCGCGGTGTGGGTCCCCGACTACGCGTTGGGGATTTGGTATGGCTTTCTTCCCGCTTTGTTCCTATGAAGGTCTCCTCTCCCAAATTTAAACCTCGTTTTATTGGGCCTTACAAGATATTGGAAATCCTTAATCCTGTATCTTTTCGTCTGGATCTTCCTGTGTCGTTTGCTATTCACAATGTATTTCATAGGTCCTTGTTGCGGCGGTACATTGTGCCTGTAGTTCCTTCTGCTGAGCCTCCTGCTCCGGTGTTGGTTGAGGGCGAGTTGGAGTACGTGGTGGAGAAGATCTTGGATTCTCGCCTCTCCAGGCGGAGGCTTCAGTACCTGGTCAAGTGGAAGGGCTATGGTCAGGAGGATAATTCCTGGGTGGTCGCCTCTGATGTTCATGCGGCCGATTTAGTTCGTGCCTTTCATGCCGCTCATCCTGATCGCCCTGGTGGTCGTGGTGAGGGTTCGGTGACCCCTCACTAAGGGGGGGGTACTGTTGTGAATTTGCTTTTTGCTCCCTCTAGTGGTTACTAGTTTTTTGACTCTGGTTTTTCTGTCATTCCTTTTATCCGCACCTGGGTCGTTAGTTAGGGGTGTTGCTATATAAGCTCCCTGGACCTTCAGTTCAATGCCTGGCAACGTAGTTATCAGAGCTAGTCTGCTGTGCTCTTGTCTACTGATCCTGGTTCCAGTTATATCAGCTAAGTCTGCCTTTTGCCTTTTCTATTTGTTTTGGTTTTGTATTTTTGTCCAGCTTGTTCCAAATCTATATCCTGACCTTCTCTGGAAGCTCTAGGGGGCTGGTGTTCTCCCCCCGGACCGTTAGACGGTTCGGGGGTTCTTGAATTTCCAGTGTGGATTTTGATAGGGTTTTTGTTGACCATATAAGTTACCTTTCTTTATTCTGCTATCAGTAAGCGGGCCTCTCTGTGCTAAACCTGGTTCATTTCTGTGTTTGTCATTTCCTCTTACCTCACCGTCATTATTTGTGGGGGGCTTCTATCCAGCTTTGGGGTCCCCTTCTCTGGAGGCAAGAAAGGTCTTTGTTTTCCTCTACTAGGGGTAGCTAGATTCTCCGGCTGGCGCGTGTCATCTAGAATCAACGTAGGAATGATCCCCGGCTACTTCTAGTGTTGGCGTTAGGAGTAGATATATGGTCAACCCAGTTACCACTGCCCTATGAGCTGGATTTTTGTATTCTGCAGACTTCCACGTTCCTCTGAGACCCTCGCCATTGGGTTCATAACACTGATCTTCTGTTAGATAAGACATAGGTTTCGGGAGCTGAGTTTCTTCAGATTTCAGTCCATCCTGACACGTGGCTAGGATGGGCTGTCCTATGAATTACTTGATGGTGGCTATTTTAGTACATTCGAGAAAGCTTTTAATGTGTCACAGTACCATAAGCTCAGCAGTAATTCAAAGCTATCTACTATATAATTGTCTAAGGGTCACTTCAGTCTTTCTGTCTGTCCTTCTGTCTGTCACGGATATTCATTGGTCTGTCATGGAAATCCAAGTCGCTGATTGGTAGTGGCAAAATGCCCACGACCATTGCCACGACCAATCAGCGACGGCCATAATCTGGCAGCGAAATAGCCGCTGCTTTACTGCCCTGCAGTCAGCACTGAGCGCTCACACAGGGTTAATGCTAGCGTTAACGGACCGCGGTGTTACGCACTCTGTTAACGCAGCTTTTAACCCTGTGTGACCAACTTTTTACTATTGATGTTGCGTATGCAGCATCAATAGTAAAAAGATCTAATGTTACAAATAATAATAATAAAAAAAAGGTTATTCTCACCTTCCGACGTCGCGCGCTGTCCTCGGCAGGATGGTATGTGAGAAGGACCTGTCATGATGTCACGATCATGTGACCGCGACGTCATCACAGGTCCTGCGCTCATACCAACCCTAGGACCGGAAGCTGCCGCGTGCACCAGACACAGGCACCAGGACTTCAAGGGGCCTTCAGAAGGTGAGTATATGTTTATTTTTTATTTTAAGTCTCTATTAACCACGCATATAGTGCCCACATTGCTATATACTACGTGGGCTGTGTTACATACTGCGTGGGCTCTGTTATATTCTACATTTCTGTGCTATTTACTATGTAAGTGGGCAATATACAATGTGACTGTGCAATATACAATGTGACTGTCCAATATACTACGGTGCTGTGCAATATACTGCGTGCTCTGTGTTATATACTATGTAGCTGTCCAATATACTATGTGGCTGTGCGGGTTCTGTTATATACTACGTCGACTGTGCAATATACTACGTGGCTCTGTTATATACTATCTGGCTGTGAAATATACTACGTAGCTATGCAATATACTATGTGCCTCTACAATATACTGCGTGGCTATGTTATATACTACGCGGCTCTGCTATATACTACGTCGCTGACCAATATACTACATAGCTGTGCAATACACTACGTAGCTGTGCAATACACTATGTGACTGTGTTATATACTACATGGCTGTGCAATATACTACGTGCCTGTGCAATATACTGTGTGGCTCTACAATATACTACGTGGCTATATTATATACTACGTGGCTCTGCGATATACTACGTGGCTGTGTTATATACTACGTAGCTCTGCAATATATTACGTATGCTGTGTTATATACTATGTAGCCGTTATATATTACGTAGCTATGTTATATACTACGTCGGTTGTGTTATATACTACGTCACTGTGCAATATAGTACGTAGCCTGTGCTAAATACTACCTACATATTCTAGAATACCTGATACATTAGAATCGGGCCACCATCTAGTTGAACCATAAATGTCTCTCAAGAATGAGTACCCACTTCCCTGCAACGAGAAGGTGAAGAAGACTGGAGATCTGTGTACTGCTCAAGACATAACCTGAAAATAACTCTTTTAGACATGAGACAAAGCTCTTAATTAAGAATAACATTACTTAAGTCACCTCTTATTCAGCCATATTTTAATGCAAAATGTTTGCTTTATAATTCTTTCTCTTGGGAAATTTTTTCTCTTGGGAAAAATATGTAATATCTATTCAGAGTGTAGGTGAAATGTACCACCAGTAGGGATCTTGAGTCCCCTTCTCACATGGACCTTGTCAACAGTTTTTCCTATATAAAGTAAGGCCGGACCTGTACGCCCTTATATACAGAATTCCAGAATGCTGTATATAAGTCCCCAATGCATTGTGCATAACACAAAAAGAGAGCTTTTATTATACTCACTTACACCATGGTCCGGTTCGATGGGTGTAGCTGGTTTGATCTGGTACCTCGTCTCTTCTTGCCATCACAGTTATCCTTCTTGCTTTATGTGGATGATGCATCCTGCATCATCCACACTGTGTCCTCCATCGTGCTCTGCAAGCGCAGGGAAACTGCAGAGCAAAGCACTGTAATGTGCATGCGCAGGGAAAAGGGTAAAGAGCGCCAGTACATGAGCACCAGTTGACATTCATGTGCAGTCTGATTTTCAAGGACAGGCTAATGGAGACGGTGGAGAAACAGAGTCTGATCAGTGTGATTAGCATAAATTCAAATTTTCTCGAATGTGAGAAAAATGATTGTGACCCTAGCCTAACAGTGTTATTGCTGAGGGTGGCTGACTTTTTTGTGTTGAAAAAAAAAGACGGAAAAATAATGGAAATATTCTCTTTTTCCTGTTTTTCTCTGTTGTTAATGTTTGCAAAGAAAAATATTGAAAGACTACAACCATTTCTTTGAACACTGAAATGCTATTTCACATAAATGAAAGACAGTAGAAATCAATACTGTAACATTAATATGTTGTAAGGAATAACTTTTATATGAAGAATGATTTCTGCAGCAGAAGACCCTTTGGATCTAAATACTATTATTAAATACTATTACCATTGTGTAAAGATTGAAGTATTACAATAGGTCATTGTCATCAACTAAACTATTTTTTTTTCTCAAAGTGAATTAAAATGAACTTTTTTAATTTAGTATAAAAGATAAAATAAACTTTTAGAGCCAATTCAAGTTTCTACAGTAATGAAACATTACATTTCTCCTCCATCAAAGTCAACTGAATATAAACCATCTCCGACATTGTGATCTCGCAGGATCTTATACCTCAAAAATATGAAAAAAATATTCTATGCTACTGAGTGCATTCAATAACATTTTCCAATTTTACAAAATTCTTCAAACTTTTGCTTGGTCTGAATGTAAAGATAGTTGGGTCATCATGTGACAGTATTTTTTTAACAAGTGGTGGCATTTTCTTGGATAAAATCCATTACCAATTCCCATTCTGCAGGCACAGTTGTGACAAGTCTGTAAGCTCTTTAGGCACCAAGCCAGCATAATAATGTACGGACCTGTCAATGGCCCAATTAGATCTAAGGGAATCTTGTTTTTGTCTTTACTCTTCAATTTATGCATTTTCTCTTAGCACTATGTTGTTATTTGTTTCAATTTGATATCTCTAGACAACCAAACAATTGTTACGGACCCCTAATATGTATCATATTTTTTTTGATGATCTTTGAAATGTCCATGATATTCTAAGAAAGCGTCATCCCCACGCCATATAATTGTGGCACTAACTGCACAGCAGCAATATTAAAATTGACAGCTGCCTCCAAGAGATTAGAATTTTTGCTATTTTGCTTTTATTTGGGATGATGAGATTTTTCATCTGAATAATGGACGGAAATGTCATTTCATAATCTGGGACTAGGGGCTGTAAGGTTTTTTTAATGAGTTCAGATATTTACTGAACGAAGTATAGCAGCATGCTGCGCAATTCTGGCCCAAAATTTTGGGCTGGATCATTGACTCAAGTTTTTTAAGTTTGTCATGTAGTGCCCCAAAGTTGATAATCACATTAAAGCTGGGGTCAAACTACCGTAGAACACGGACGAGTGCTATGCGAGAAATAATCACAAAGCACTCAGACCAGTGTTAATCTATGGTGCAGCTCACATCACTGTATTTTTTCTCAGGCGTATTCAGAGTGCATGTAAAATTGCAGCATGCTGCAATTTTGCAGGTCTATTGTCCGAGACTCGCCAATGCAAGCCTATGGCTGTGAGAAAAAATCACACACCACATGGACCATTCGTGTGACTTGCAAGAAATATGCACACATTTTCCTCATTTCAACCCATTGAGCCATTAAATTCAGTGGAGAAAAGCAGTGATAAATGTAAAGCCATAAGCATGTCATATGGATTTCATACAGATACATAGGTGCGAGAAAATCGCATCATCGCATTGCAAACGCATTACACACGGATGACCATACGGAGAAAACTTGTGAAACTCTAGGCAGGGAGACTTGGACCGATTTTCCATACGTTTAGTGTGACGCTGGCCTATGGCATTTAACATGAACAAATTACATAATATTAAATATTTCAATTGTTACACTGTTTTATTGTGTAATACTCAGAAACACAAAATAGGGTTAACCTGGCATTTAGGGATTAGTTAGGTTGAAAAAAGACCTAGGTCCATAAAGTTCAACGTTTCTCCACTAATTATACATTTTTGTTGCTAAATTACCTATAATCTGCAATGATATGTGTACTGTCATGATATATATAGTGACCCCACGGAGGGCTCGGTCAGCAGAGGGCACGACACACAATGGATGGTAAAGAGGTGAGGAAGGCCCTACCAATAGGGAAATGAGGAATGGTCACCTCCTGCCAAACCTGAGCCTGACCCTGCACTCCCCTGATGCCCTAAGTGGGTCCTTCCCCCCACCGCCATCAGGAACCTCATCCTTCGCTGTCACCTCACACCACCCTTACTAGTGCACTGGCCGGCAAGGGCGCTAGCCTTACCACTGCAGATAGTACAACACAGGAGACAGTGACAAACATGAGACAGATGGGGTAATAACACAATGTAGCTTTACAGCTTCCTCTGCTGCAAAGCACCGCACAGCAGAATAAAGGCATCTGGATCAAGAACTCACAAAATCAGCTGATAAACCACAGCAACCAGCAAGCTCTTTACTTAAGGCTTGGTCACTGTAGATTGATCTATCACCATCAGTCAGCCGATGCATCAGGTGACTATTTAAAGGATAGTGGGACTGGTCACCACCCACATCAGCTGACCTAACAAATCTGCAGTTACAACAGATTGCCAGTAAGGGAAACTGATATTAACTCCCGATAGTCCTGAAAGAAAACAAGCTTCATTTAAATCATAGTGGAACCATAGCTGTTATAGTGTTTGTCATTACTACTTCTAATAGTAGGGTATTCCACAGGCTCACTGCCTTTACTCTAAAGAATACTTTCCTATTTAGCTGCCAGAATTGACTTTCTTATACCCATATCCAAATATGGATAAATTGCTGCACAGGCAGTTTTTCCTGCGTAGTGTTTTCCCGATGCTGCACAAACAGTTTCTCCTTTCTAGGATTCCTGCAATTTCAACAAGTATGTGCTATCATGCATCTCTCCTGCAGTCGGTGATGTTATCAGTGCTGTCACTGGCATCATACAGGCTCAATGTAATGAAGGAGAACAATAAGTCAGATAATGTATTCATGTATTATAAAGTTTTATAGTTTCTTAGGTTGAGGTAGATTAAAGTCCATCAAGTCCAACCTATAGCCTGACATGTTGATCTAGAGGAAGTCAAAAATCCCATGGGCAGACACTAATAGCTCCATAGTAGGTGGAAATGTCCTCCCTGCTCCAATATGTCTATCAGACTAGTTCCCTGGATCAACGTCCCATCACAGAATCTAGTGTCTATAACTATAACTATTAATATACTAGATGGTGGATTCTAACGTATCGGGTATTCTAGAATTTGCATGTCCATGTAGTATATTGCCCAGCCCACGTAGTATATTGCCCAGTCACGTAGCATATTGGCCAGTCACGTAGTATATTGCCCAGCCACGTAGTATATTGCCCAGTGACGTAGCATATTGCCCAGCCACATAGTATATTGCACAGCAACGTAGCATACAGCACAGAGCCACGTAGTATATTGCCCAGCCATGTAGCATATTGGCCAGTCACGTAGTATATTGCCCAGCCACGTAGTATATTGCCCAGTGACGTAGTATATTGCCCAGTGAAGTAGTATATTGCCCAGTGACGTTGTATATTGCCCAGCCACATAGTACATAGCTCAGTAATGTAGCATATTGCCCAGTGACGTAGTATACAGCACAAAGCCACATAGTATATTGCACAGCAACGTAGTATACAGCACAGAGCCACGTAGTATATTGCCCAGCCACGTAGCATATTGGCCAGTCACGTAGTATATTGCCCAGCTACGTAGTATATTGCCCAGCCACGTAGTATATTGCACAGCGACGTAGTATACAGCACAGAGCCACGTAGTATATTGCCCAGTGACGTAGCATATTGCCCAGTGACAGAGTATATTGCCCAGCCACGTAGTATATTGCCCAGTTACGTAGTATATTGCCCAGTGACGTAGTATACAGCACAAAGCCACGTAGTATATTGCACAGCGACATAGTATACAGCACAGAGCCACGTAGTATATTGCCCAGCCACGTAGTATATTGGCCAGTCACATAGTATATTGCCCAGCTATGTAGTATATTGCCCAGCCACGTATATGTCACAGGTTAAAAAATAAAAAATAAACATATACTCACCTTCCAGGGCCCCTTGTAGTCCTGTCGCTTCCTTCTCACCCAGGCGCGCAGGACCTGTGATGACGTCGCGGTCACATGACCGTGTCGCGGTCACATGACCGTGACGTCACAGCTGGTCCTTCTCGCGCAGGTGCGCAGGACCTGTGATGACATTGCGGTCACCTGACTGTGACGTCATGGCAGGTGTTTCTCGCAGACCATCCTTGCCACCGGAACCTGCCGCTTGCATGGAGCGGTCACTGGAGCATCGCGATGAGTGGGAAAGGGGAGTATATAATGATTTTTTATTATTTTTAACATTAGATGTTTTTACTATTGACGCTGCATAGGCAGCATCAATAGTAAAAACTTGGTCACGCAGGGTTAATAGCGGCGGTAAGGGAGTGAGTTACACGCGGCATAACGTGGTCCATTACCACCAGTATTAACCCTGTGTGAGCGGTGACTGGAGGGGAATATGGAGCGGGCGCCGGGCACTGACTGCAGGGGAGTAGGGAGGGACTAATCGGACTGTGGCCATCGCTGATTGGTCTCGGCAGCCATGACAGGCAGCTGGCGAGACCAATCAGCGACTTGGATTCCATGACAGACAGAGGCCGCGACCAATGATTATCCGTGACAGAAAGAAAGACAGAAGGACAGAAAGACGGAAGTGACCCTTAGACAATTATATCATAGATTTTTCAAAAAGGGCATCCAGGCCCTTCTTGAATTTTAGTAATGAATCAATGATTTACAACATCATGTGGCAGAGAGTTCCATAGTTTTACTGCTCTTACAGTAAAGAATCTTCGTCTTTGTAACCTATCAGTCTGGTACACTAATGTAATTTATCACTCTGGAACATCTAATAAATCTGGCCAAACTCAAAAGCTTATAGGATTACTTGTAATGTGTGGAGCCTGCAATAAGCGCTTCCTGCTGTTTCTCCCTGTAAGTTCACAGTCTACGCTCCCCCTCATGACATCATCGTTCAGAGCTCAGTGCAGAGCTACTGGTTGAGGAGATCCAAGCACAGACAAGAAAGATCTATGCTCTGTGCTTGGAACTGTATCAGCAAGTAGAGAGCTAGAAGTCACATCACCAAATGTGACAGATCAGGAACTCAGCATAATTTTAACAGTAAATAAATTGTGAAGTTTCTTCATCTTTGATAGCCATTAGAATGCATTAATAATGTGTGTGAACAGAAAACCCCTTGAATGTTGGACACAGCTTTTCTTCTTCTTTTGTTGTTTTACCATTTGAACACTTCTCAGCAGGTCACCATGTTTGAAACAAAGCAAATTCAGCACATGAAGTATTACAAAGCACAAACTCAGTTGGATATCAACAAGAGCTGAAATTGAAGACTTTTATGTCAGCAGGAATAAAAGTGATGAGCAACTTGAGTATATTTTGTACTCGTTTTGTTAGATTACAAGTCAACTCTTTAGTTAGTGTTCAAAAATAATACTTTATATTTGCATTGAAAGAGGGCCGGTAAGCAGGATTTGAGATTGTAAAGTAAAGACATGGCTAAAATGGGGCTTTAATGCAAATTAAATTCATACCTTTTTTTAAAAAAAATCTGTTTTCATTCTTCAGTAATCACCGATTTAATTTATGTGCTTTCTAGGCATAAGTACAGCAGGGCTTAAGGCTGTCCTTGGTCTTCTCCTGCCTATCTGGATATTTATCAGCCCCTCAGTCTGCCTCCAGTCTTTAACTGACACATTACTGGTTTTCAGTGACCTGCCTCCCCGGCCAAAATCTCACGCAAGAACCATCCCTGCCATTTGTGGCGCATGTGCAGAACAATTTATTTGCCTAACTATGTGAAAGTTCCTGCACATGCACCTTCCGGGCAATGATGGCACCTGGCAAACTATCATGCCCTGCTGCACTTGCCCCTCATTGGCGTATAAAGTCAGTGGGTGATTACAAAAGAAAGAGAAAACATATTTCTGTAAAAAAAAAAGTATCAATTGGCATTGAAGTGCCATTATAACTGGGTCTTCGCTTTCCAAAATCGCGCTGACAGGTCCTCTTTAAATACTGTAAGATATTGTTTTAATGTCATAGGGTAAGCCATTAACATATGGATAAATGACAAGTACAGATCGCTCAAATTGATTATGCATGCATTATGCACCTCGGATTAGTCAGACTTTAGAGACTATTGTCAGTCATGCACTCCAAAGATCTAATATGCATAATTCGAAACACTATATTTTTCAAGATAAAGATACTAGGTTATTTTTGAACATGTTCAATAAAAGCATAACATTGTGTGTTTGAGAGTGACATGATCTCACTATTCTTTCTATTCTTGATGGTTAAACCTCCTTTAGATGTAGAGGCTTTTTCCCTATGCATTGTTGCAGACCTACAGTTGATGTAAAATTATCACTAGAAAAATCTCTGCTGTCCATTCATATACATGTACACTGGGGTACATAACCAAGCAGTGTATGCAGTGAGACATGCCTTCTCTGAGCTCACGTGGCACTCATCCTGAAACAATCATATAGGCGGAGGAACGGCCAGCAATTCAGTTACCCACCACCTTAAGGTCTCTGGATGTCATGGACCTGATCTCAGGGCTGAGGAGGTGTCATGACACACTCCATGAAGCTGGGGAAAGATGAAGAAGCCTGCCTGCAGGAATCCAAAATGAAACTCTCACTGCCGGTGGGCGGGGACATAGAGACGTGACAGGAGATGTGGCGGCATGGCTCGAGCAGTTTACCCACAGACATTCTTCCTCTAGTTCCCTCCCCATGTAGTCAGTGTCTGCTATACATGGGATGAGGGGAACACCTGGTGAGGGGTCCTGCTTTATGGTATTGTCCACAGAGGAGGAGGAGACTGAATAACCTGAGCTAGGGTTAACCACACGAAAGCATAATAGTTCTACTATAGCTACTAAAGGGTAAAGGTGTATCATTGAAGACATCTCACAGGAGGACACCCTCTCCCTGAAAGATGTCCTTAATGCATTTAATAAATATAATTTTACCTTCAATGCTCTAACAGGAAAAGTAGGCCATATACAGAAATATATTTCTATAATCTGCCATGGTGTGCAGAAAGCACAAAAGCAGTGGAAAGTATAGTTAGTAAGTGAGTTGGAAGATGCTCTCCTGCCAGTCCGCAGAGATATACAGAGTGACACACAAGCAGTCGCAGCTCTAATTGCTAAGGCTGATGACCTGGAAAACTGTCAGAGACTCAATAATATCAGACTTGTAGGGGTTCCTGAAAGGGTTGAAGGGAACAACCTGGATGTTTTTTTTAATTGGCTACTGGACACCTTTGGTGACTTCTTTGTTTGCTGTGGAGAGAGCTCACATGGTCCCCACAAGACCGGGCCCAGTGGGCAGCCTCCCTAAAGCTATTCTAATCAAAATACTGCACTACAAGAACCAAAATATATTATTAGGGAAAACAAGAGAGATGCAAGGCATCAAGTTGTGGTAACAGGAAAAATCCTCTTTTAAAGACTTCTCAGTGGAAGTCCAGCTCAAAAGGTCCCAGTTTATGGACATAAAGAGGATGAGGAGACTGGATCTGCAATATTCGATGATCTACCCTGCCAAGCTGAGGGTGGTCGCCCTTGGGACAACATTTTTTGAATCCTCAAAAGATGCACTCAGATGGCTGGACAGTCATGAGCAACAAATCCGGCAGGAGGCTGGAAGGGTCAGAGACAGCCCTAATGAATGTTGATGTCAAAAGTCCCTTTTATCCCTACATGCCATTAATTCCAACAGGTTCTCTCTGTTACAGGACTGTGGCCTCATTTCATGCTAATATGTGACATTAGTACTATTTGGGCCTGAATTTCCAGTCCAAACCTCTATGTTCTTTTTACTTTCATTTCTACACTAGTGCAGGGGGTCCTCTGGCATGACAATAACAGAATGATATATTGTTTATTGTGTTTCTTTAGAGGTGCATGCACCTAATGGTTAGAGGTCCGTTTAAGCACCATCCCTTACTAGTAAGAGCAGGGATACAACATAAATGGAAGGGGTTTTACTGGATCACAGTTGGGGAAAAGGGTGGAGGGATTTGGAATGTTTCTGTACCAACAATTGGATACTTTTAAGAGCAGGAAGAATGGCTAACTCACAAGGATCATCTTCTTGCAAGGGCGTTTTTAAAGATGGGTACTATGATTGATTTTATTTCTTGGTATATTCATGGGTTGAGCAATAATTCCAAAAGATTTTCGTTCCTTGAATACAGAAAAAGATTCAACCCCGCAATAATAGAGTTACAGGAGACCCATCTAATAAACAATATCGTTAATCAGATGCATTGATTCTGGATGGGGTATACCTTAAATTTCCTTCATTCTAATTACTCAAGGGGGGGTAGTTTAATTGTACATAAAGGTATCCCATTTATGCATATTGACTCCATCATACACTCTGAAGGTAGATTTGTTGGGGTCAGCTGTAAAATTGAACTTTGAATCATTCTTGTAGTCTATATACCTCTTCCATATGCAAATGGAATGAAAAAGAATCTTGAGAGACTGGTGGTATAGCCGGCTATACCCTAACGTGATCATGGGGGAAGGAATATTTTGTTCCCTTTTTGCCTCCATAGCAGAGAAGCCGGACCCTCTGACATTTGGAGGGAGAAGTTCCCAAACTTAAAGGTTTTTTCTTGAGCCTCATAAACCTATCAATCTCTATCAATGATTGATGCAGCGCTATGTATTTCTCAAATGATTCAACTAATTTCTAAAGTTGGATAACTTCCTAGATCTCTATCGGATCATGCTCCCCTCTAGTTACATGTGCAGGTGGCGCCGTTAAGATCCAATTCAACAGGTTGGAAACTTAATTAATTTTGGCTTAAAATTAATAATTACATCACCAGCATGGAGAAACTTAAGGAATTATTTTATATCAATTCTGATTCGGTCCATAATAATGTGGTTTGGGGCACGATGAATACCTTTTTAACGTGAGTATTAATCAAACAGATAAAAAGCTCTGGAAAGAGGCCCAAAACAACTGAGATTATTTCAAATAGAGCAAGGTGATAACAAAAGAATATTTTTGCTACAGCAGTTTTTTTGAGGAGGGTGAAACGAATGGGTGCTTACTAGCCAAAATGGCCAAAGCTCAGAGGGAGAATGCTTTTATACTCCAGTTGAAAAATAGAGAATGGACAATTAACACCAAAACACCTCAAATTTTAAAGACTCTATGCAGCTTGTATTCTAATCTGTATTAGTCTGGGGCAAAGTACTTGGAGGAAAGAATTAGCTGACTATCTGACTAGGACTAAACTTACAATTGTGAGTAAAAGCGCTGGAGATTTTTTACAGTCGCCTTTTTTTCTAGAGGAGATTCAATGAGCAATAGAGGAAAAGGCAAATGACAAAGCCTCTGGGTCTGACGGTCTCCTATTAGAAATCTTAAATCTAAAAAATATTTGAGGAGGAGCTTTTATCTTATTATTTGGAAATCGTTAATGATTAGTGTTGAGCGATACTTTCCGATATCGGAAAGTATCGGTATCGGAAAGTATCGGCCGATACCGTCAAAATATCGGATCCAATCCGATACCGATACCCGATCCCAATGCAAGTCAATGGGACGAAAATATCGGAATTAAAATAAACCCTTTATAAACTTGTAGGTTCATTCTACATGAAGGAAAACAACTAAGAATAATGTAGGATGTATTGGGGGACGTGGCGGAGATATTAAAGGGACAGAGGTTTAGCCCAATGTAATAGAATAGCAGGATTTTTAATTTTTTTTTATGAAGTTCGGCGTTAGAAAGAATTTGACTATGTTATTTTTTTTTTTTTTATGTCAGATATTGATGTTTCACTACTTCCACGCCCTTCACCTTCTTTTTTACTTCTCCCACGCTTTCTTCTTAATTATCCTCATCATCAGCTTCTTTGACATCAACTTCTTCACCTTATTCATCTTCTTCTTCATCTTCTACCTATTATTTTTTGGGTTACATTGTTCATATTCTTTTTATTTTACTATTATCTTCATCATATTCAACTTCTTCATCATATTCTTATTTGTGACAGGCATTCCCGTAGTTGTTATCTATAAAAGTTTGAAGATTACACCTTCCGTTCTGCCTGTCACAAAACAGTTACATTTGTCCGCGTTCAGTTTGGCCTGCAGCATCAGGCTTTATCCAGGGGCACCACGAGGAGGAACGGACTCACCCCCATACACTGCTTAGTCTTCTTCTGCTTATAATTTACATAATATTTTTTTGCTCTGATATTTTGTGTTATGCTTAATGTCCTTCTGCTCTTTGTTCTGCAGCCTCTTGTTCTTCTGCTTCTCGGTCTTCCAGGTCGTCGTCGTCTCCAGGGTCGTCGTCTCCGGGGTCGTCGTCATCGGGGTGGTCTCCGGGGTCGTCGTCATCGGGGTGGTCTTCAGGGTCATCGTCTCCAGGGTCGTCGTCATCACGGTGGTTGTCGTCTCTGGTGTCGTCGTCATCTTAGGGGTGTTCTTCCGGGTCATCGTGTTTAGTCTCTTGAACTTGGAAATGTAGCAGAAGGTACAAGAAGGCTGAGAAAATGCCGAGAACCAGCTGATGGAACTGGAACTCGGATGGCTACCCGAAGGTCCAAGAGCCAATGGAACTACCGAGGACCAGCTGACGTTACTGGAACCCGGTTACTAAGCAGGAGGTACCCGTGCCTGAAAGCACTACCAAGGACCACCTGACGTTGGTGGAACTCGGATACCCAGAGGGAGGCACCTAAGCCAAAGGCTCTGCCCGGAACCAGCTGACGGTACTGGAACCAGGATGGGGAGCAGAAGGTACAAGAGCAAAAGACACTGCCGAGAACCAGCTGACGGTGCTGGAACCCGGATGGGTAGCCGAAGGTCCAAGAGCCAATGGAACTACCGAGGACCAGCTGACGTTACTGGAACCCGGTTACTAAGCAGGAGGTACCCGTGCCTGAAAGCACTACCAAGGACCACCTGACGTTGGTGGAACTCGGATACCCAGAGGGAGGCACCTAAGCCAAAGGCTCTGCCCGGAACCAGCTGACGGTACTGGAACCAGGATGTGGAGCAGAAGGTACAAGAGCAAGTGTCTGCGTGGCTTTTGCAGGACACGTTGCCGGCTGCACAGCAGGGGAACAGCTGGCGGTGCTGGACCCCACTGACACATTGGCGAGGTGTTTGGCTCTGTGCAGCCAGCACTTCCGGACAGCAACGAGCGGTGTTGTAGCCCGGGCTCTGCAGGGGGAGCAGAGTGTAGGCCGAAGCCTACTTGAACCAATTTCAAAGGTAACCTTTAACCCCCCCTCAGGGGTTAGAAAGTAGAAGAGCCACAGCTTATGCAGCAGTAGTGCTGCACAAGTCAAAGGTTGCTCTTTTAATTTCGCTCCTTGCACACGCTGAATGAAACACGTATAACATTTAGCCCTTTATACAGTCAAACTGTGTTGGAGGCGCGAGTTCCCTTTGTAATGAGACGCAGCACAGATGTCAAGAATCCCACCTTGGTGCTGGGTGCAGCCTCCTGAGCGTTGTTATTTGCTGTACAGGAGTCTGCGCTGTCGTGTTATCCCCTGGCCTAGCGCTGTTAGCGCTGCCCATCTTCTGACCTCATTTAATGTTGGCCGGTGCGGTTCGCGATGCCCATGAATCACAGCCCCGCAGTGTATTGACATAGTTTAAACACTGCGGGGCTGGGATTCAGGGCCTGGCGCAGCACATATGTTCGCCTCTCACACTCGGGTCCTTACACCCGCTTCAGACTGTGCGGCGTCATCTGATCCCTTATCGCATGCCACGGCCATGAAGCCGCACAGTCCGAAGAAGGCGGAAGGAGAGGAGGGACAGGCGAACTGATGCACTGATCCTGCCCATCAATCACACCCTCGCAGTCCCAATAAATAAGACACCGAGGGGCGTTGTGTGGGTCAGGGCGGCCGCAGAGGCGCAGGCAGCCAAACAATGATGCCAGAAGACGGGCAGCGCTACCAAGGGGGTTGCAGCGTGTCATTACAAAGGAAAGTCACACCACCGGGACGGTTAAATGGTCACACAGAGGACACATTGCAGACGTGTTTTCAGTTCCACATGTGCGAGGAGAATACGTTTCTGAGCCACCTTGCACACATGCAGCATTACCGCTGTACAAGGTGGCTGGATAACGTAAAAACGCCTGGGGGAGGGGGGACAGGTTCCCTTCAATTTCAGTTCTTGTGTCTGCGTGGCTTTTGCAGGACACGTTGCCGGCTGCACAGCAGGGGAACAGCTGGCGGTGCTGGACCCCACTGACACATTGGCTGGTGTTTTTCTCTGTGCAGCTAGCACATCTGGGCAAAAACTGGCGGTGTGTTAGAGCCCAGGGACAGCAGGAGGAGGAGCAGGAGGAGGAGGAGCAGGGGGAGGGGAGTGTAGGCCGAAGCCTGCACAGGCGGCAGCTTTGGGTGTGTTGTGTCTGCGTGGCTTTTGCAGGACACGTTGCCGGCTACACAGCAGGGGAACAGCTGGCGGTGCTGGACCCCACTGACACATTGGCGAGGTGTTTGGCTCTGTGCAGCCAGCACTTCCGGACAGCAACTAGCGTTGTTGGAGCCCGGGCTCTGCAGGTGGAGCAGAGTGTAGGCCGAAGCCTAATTGAACCGATTTCAAAAGTCACCTTTAACCCCCCCTCAGGGGTTACAAAGTAGAAGAGCCACAGCTTATGCAGCAGCAGTGCTGCGCAAGTCAAAGGTTGCTCTTGTAATTTTTCTCCTTGCACACGCTGAATGGAACACGTATAACATTTAGCCCTTTAGACAGTCAAACTGTGTAATGGAGGCGAGAGTTCCCTTTGTAATGAGACGCAGCACAGGTGTCAAGAATCCCACCTTGGTGCTGGGTGCAGCCTCCCGAGCGTTGTTATTTGCTGTACAGGAGTCTGCGCTGTCGTGTTATCCCCTGGCCTAGCGCCGTTAGCGCTGCCCATCTTCTGGCATCATGTAATGTCGGCCGGTGCGGTTCGCGATGCCCATGAATCCCAGCCCCGCAGTGTCTTAACATTGTTAAAACACTGCGGGGCTGGGATTCAGGGCCTGGCGCAGCACATATGTTCGCCTCTCACACTCGGGTCCTTACACCCGCTTCAGACTGTGCGGCGTCATCTGATCCCTTATCGCATGCCACGGCCATGAAGCCGCACAGTCCGAAGAAGGCGGAAGGAGAGGAGGGACAGGCGAACTGATGCACTGATCCTGCCCATCAATCACACCCTCGCAGTCCCAATAAATAAGACACCGAGGGGCGTTGTGTGGGTCAGGGCGGCCGCAGAGGCGCAGGCAGCCAAACAATGATGCCAGAAGACGGGCAGCGCTACCAAGGGGGTTGCAGCGTGTCATTACAAAGGAAAGTCACACCACCGGGACGGTTAAATGGTCACACAGAGGACACATTGCAGACGTGTTTTCAGTTCCACATGTGCGAGGAGAATACGTTTCTGAGCCACCTTGCACACATGCAGCATTACCGCTGTACAAGGTGGCTGGATAACGTAAAAACGCCTGGGGGAGGGGGGACAGGTTCCCTTCAATTTCAGTTCTTGTGTCTGCGTGGCTTTTGCAGGACACGTTGCCGGCTGCACAGCAGGGGAACAGCTGGCGGTGCTGGACCCCACTGACACATTGGCTGGTGTTTTTCTCTGTGCAGCTAGCACATCTGGGCAAAAACTGGCGGTGTGTTAGAGCCCAGGGACAGCAGGAGGAGGAGCAGGAGGAGGAGGAGCAGGGGGAGGGGAGTGTAGGCCGAAGCCTGCACAGGCGGCAGCTTTGGGTGTGTTGTGTCTGCGTGGCTTTTGCAGGACACGTTGCCGGCTACACAGCAGGGGAACAGCTGGCGGTGCTGGACCCCACTGACACATTGGCGAGGTGTTTGGCTCTGTGCAGCCAGCACTTCCGGACAGCAACTAGCGTTGTTGGAGCCCGGGCTCTGCAGGTGGAGCAGAGTGTAGGCCGAAGCCTAATTGAACCGATTTCAAAAGTCACCTTTAACCCCCCCTCAGGGGTTACAAAGTAGAAGAGCCACAGCTTATGCAGCAGCAGTGCTGCGCAAGTCAAAGGTTGCTCTTGTAATTTTTCTCCTTGCACACGCTGAATGGAACACGTATAACATTTAGCCCTTTAGACAGTCAAACTGTGTAATGGAGGCGAGAGTTCCCTTTGTAATGAGACGCAGCACAGGTGTCAAGAATCCCACCTTGGTGCTGGGTGCAGCCTCCCGAGCGTTGTTATTTGCTGTACAGGAGTCTGCGCTGTCGTGTTATCCCCTGGCCTAGCGCCGTTAGCGCTGCCCATCTTCTGGCATCATGTAATGTCGGCCGGTGCGGTTCGCGATGCCCATGAATCCCAGCCCCGCAGTGTCTTAACATTGTTAAAACACTGCGGGGCTGGGATTCAGGGCCTGGCGCAGCACATATGTTCGCCTCTCACACTCGGGTCCTTACACCCGCTTCAGACTGTGCGGCGTCATCTGATCCCTTATCGCATGCCACGGCCATGAAGCCGCACAGTCCGAAGAAGGCGGAAGGAGAGGAGGGACAGGCGAACTGATGCACTGATCCTGCCCATCAATCACACCCTCGCAGTCCCAATAAATAAGACACCGAGGGGCGTTGTGTGGGTCAGGGCGGCCGCAGAGGCGCAGGCAGCCAAACAATGATGCCAGAAGACGGGCAGCGCTACCAAGGGGGTTGCAGCGTGTCATTACAAAGGAAAGTCACACCACCGGGACGGTTAAATGGTCACACAGAGGACACATTGCAGACGTGTTTTCAGTTCCACATGTGCGAGGAGAATACGTTTCTGAGCCACCTTGCACACATGCAGCATTACCGCTGTACAAGGTGGCTGGATAACGTAAAAACGCCTGGGGGAGGGGGGACAGGTTCCCTTCAATTTCAGTTCTTGTGTCTGCGTGGCTTTTGCAGGACACGTTGCCGGCTGCACAGCAGGGGAACAGCTGGCGGTGCTGGACCCCACTGACACATTGGCTGGTGTTTTTCTCTGTGCAGCTAGCACATCTGGGCAAAAACTGGCGGTGTGTTAGAGCCCAGGGACAGCAGGAGGAGGAGCAGGAGGAGGAGGAGCAGGGGGAGGGGAGTGTAGGCCGAAGCCTGCACAGGCGGCAGCTTTGGGTGTGTTGTGTCTGCGTGGCTTTTGCAGGACACGTTGCCGGCTACACAGCAGGGGAACAGCTGGCGGTGCTGGACCCCACTGACACATTGGCGAGGTGTTTGGCTCTGTGCAGCCAGCACTTCCGGACAGCAACTAGCGTTGTTGGAGCCCGGGCTCTGCAGGTGGAGCAGAGTGTAGGCCGAAGCCTAATTGAACCGATTTCAAAAGTCACCTTTAACCCCCCCTCAGGGGTTACAAAGTAGAAGAGCCACAGCTTATGCAGCAGCAGTGCTGCGCAAGTCAAAGGTTGCTCTTGTAATTTTTCTCCTTGCACACGCTGAATGGAACACGTATAACATTTAGCCCTTTAGACAGTCAAACTGTGTAATGGAGGCGAGAGTTCCCTTTGTAATGAGACGCAGCACAGGTGTCAAGAATCCCACCTTGGTGCTGGGTGCAGCCTCCCGAGCGTTGTTATTTGCTGTACAGGAGTCTGCGCTGTCGTGTTATCCCCTGGCCTAGCGCCGTTAGCGCTGCCCATCTTCTGGCATCATGTAATGTCGGCCGGTGCGGTTCGCGATGCCCATGAATCCCAGCCCCGCAGTGTCTTAACATTGTTAAAACACTGCGGGGCTGGGATTCAGGGCCTGGCGCAGCACATATGTTCGCCTCTCACACTCGGGTCCTTACACCCGCTTCAGACTGTGCGGCGTCATCTGATCCCTTATCGCATGCCACGGCCATGAAGCCGCACAGTCCGAAGAAGGCGGAAGGAGAGGAGGGACAGGCGAACTGATGCACTGATCCTGCCCATCAATCACACCCTCGCAGTCCCAATAAATAAGACACCGAGGGGCGTTGTGTGGGTCAGGGCGGCCGCAGAGGCGCAGGCAGCCAAACAATGATGCCAGAAGACGGGCAGCGCTACCAAGGGGGTTGCAGCGTGTCATTACAAAGGAAAGTCACACCACCGGGACGGTTAAATGGTCACACAGAGGACACATTGCAGACGTGTTTTCAGTTCCACATGTGCGAGGAGAATACGTTTCTGAGCCACCTTGCACACATGCAGCATTACCGCTGTACAAGGTGGCTGGATAACGTAAAAACGCCTGGGGGAGGGGGGACAGGTTCCCTTCAATTTCAGTTCTTGTGTCTGCGTGGCTTTTGCAGGACACGTTGCCGGCTGCACAGCAGGGGAACAGCTGGCGGTGCTGGACCCCACTGACACATTGGCTGGTGTTTTTCTCTGTGCAGCTAGCACATCTGGGCAAAAACTGGCGGTGTGTTAGAGCCCAGGGACAGCAGGAGGAGGAGCAGGAGGAGGAGGAGCAGGGGGAGGGGAGTGTAGGCCGAAGCCTGCACAGGCGGCAGCTTTGGGTGTGTTGTGTCTGCGTGGCTTTTGCAGGACACGTTGCCGGCTACACAGCAGGGGAACAGCTGGCGGTGCTGGACCCCACTGACACATTGGCGAGGTGTTTGGCTCTGTGCAGCCAGCACTTCCGGACAGCAACTAGCGTTGTTGGAGCCCGGGCTCTGCAGGTGGAGCAGAGTGTAGGCCGAAGCCTAATTGAACCGATTTCAAAAGTCACCTTTAACCCCCCCTCAGGGGTTACAAAGTAGAAGAGCCACAGCTTATGCAGCAGCAGTGCTGCGCAAGTCAAAGGTTGCTCTTGTAATTTTTCTCCTTGCACACGCTGAATGGAACACGTATAACATTTAGCCCTTTAGACAGTCAAACTGTGTAATGGAGGCGAGAGTTCCCTTTGTAATGAGACGCAGCACAGGTGTCAAGAATCCCACCTTGGTGCTGGGTGCAGCCTCCCGAGCGTTGTTATTTGCTGTACAGGAGTCTGCGCTGTCGTGTTATCCCCTGGCCTAGCGCCGTTAGCGCTGCCCATCTTCTGGCATCATGTAATGTCGGCCGGTGCGGTTCGCGATGCCCATGAATCCCAGCCCCGCAGTGTCTTAACATTGTTAAAACACTGCGGGGCTGGGATTCAGGGCCTGGCGCAGCACATATGTTCGCCTCTCACACTCGGGTCCTTACACCCGCTTCAGACTGTGCGGCGTCATCTGATCCCTTATCGCATGCCACGGCCATGAAGCCGCACAGTCCGAAGAAGGCGGAAGGAGAGGAGGGACAGGCGAACTGATGCACTGATCCTGCCCATCAATCACACCCTCGCAGTCCCAATAAATAAGACACCGAGGGGCGTTGTGTGGGTCAGGGCGGCCGCAGAGGCGCAGGCAGCCAAACAATGATGCCAGAAGACGGGCAGCGCTACCAAGGGGGTTGCAGCGTGTCATTACAAAGGAAAGTCACACCACCGGGACGGTTAAATGGTCACACAGAGGACACATTGCAGACGTGTTTTCAGTTCCACATGTGCGAGGAGAATACGTTTCTGAGCCACCTTGCACACATGCAGCATTACCGCTGTACAAGGTGGCTGGATAACGTAAAAACGCCTGGGGGAGGGGGGACAGGTTCCCTTCAATTTCAGTTCTTGTGTCTGCGTGGCTTTTGCAGGACACGTTGCCGGCTGCACAGCAGGGGAACAGCTGGCGGTGCTGGACCCCACTGACACATTGGCTGGTGTTTTTCTCTGTGCAGCTAGCACATCTGGGCAAAAACTGGCGGTGTGTTAGAGCCCAGGGACAGCAGGAGGAGGAGCAGGAGGAGGAGGAGCAGGGGGAGGGGAGTGTAGGCCGAAGCCTGCACAGGCGGCAGCTTTGGGTGTGTTGTGTCTGCGTGGCTTTTGCAGGACACGTTGCCGGCTACACAGCAGGGGAACAGCTGGCGGTGCTGGACCCCACTGACACATTGGCGAGGTGTTTGGCTCTGTGCAGCCAGCACTTCCGGACAGCAACTAGCGTTGTTGGAGCCCGGGCTCTGCAGGTGGAGCAGAGTGTAGGCCGAAGCCTAATTGAACCGATTTCAAAAGTCACCTTTAACCCCCCCTCAGGGGTTACAAAGTAGAAGAGCCACAGCTTATGCAGCAGCAGTGCTGCGCAAGTCAAAGGTTGCTCTTGTAATTTTTCTCCTTGCACACGCTGAATGGAACACGTATAACATTTAGCCCTTTAGACAGTCAAACTGTGTAATGGAGGCGAGAGTTCCCTTTGTAATGAGACGCAGCACAGATGTCAAGAATCCCACCTTGGTGCTGGGTGCAGCCTCCTGAGCGTTGTTATTTGCTGTACAGGAGTCTGCGCTGTCGTGTTATCCCCTGGCCTAGCGCTGTTAGCGCTGCCCATCTTCTGACCTCATTTAATGTTGGCCGGTGCGGTTCGCGATGCCCATGAATCACAGCCCCGCAGTGTATTGACATAGTTTAAACACTGCGGGGCTGGGATTCATGGCCTGGCGCAGTACATATGTTCGCCTCTCGCTTGGGTTCTTACACCTGCTTCAGACTATGTGGCGTCAGCTGATCCCTTATCGCATGCCACGGCCATGAAGCCGCACAGTCCGCAGAAGGCGGAAGGAGATGAGGGACAGGCGAACTGATGCACTGATCATGCCCATCAATCACACCCTCGCAGTCCCAATAACTAAGACAACGAGGGGCGTTGTGTGGGTCAGGGCGGCCGCAGAGGCGCAGGCAGCCAAACAATGATGCCAGAAGACGGGCAGCGCTACCAAGGGGGTTGCAGCGTGTCATTACAAAGGAAAGTCACACCACCGGGACGGTTAAATGGTCACACAGAGGACACATTTCAGACGTGTTTTCAGTTCCACATGTGCGAGGAGAATACGTTTCTGAGCCACCTTGCACACATGCAGCATTACCGCTGTACAAGGTGGCTGGATAACGTAAAAACGCCTGGGGGAGGGGGGACAGATTCCCTTCAATTTCAGTTCTTGTGTCTGCGTGGCTTTTGCAGGACACGTTGCCGGCTGCACAGCAGGGGAACAGCTGGCGGTGCTGGACCCCACTGACACATTGGCTGGTGTTTTTCTCTGTGCAGCTAGCACATCTGGGCAAAAACTGGCGGTGTGTTAGAGCCCAGGGACAGCAGGAGGAGGAGCAGGAGGAGGAGGAGCAGGGGGAGGGGAGTGTAGGCCGAAGCCTGCACTGGCGGCAGCTTTGGGTCTGTTGTGTCTGCGTGGCGGTCGCAGGACACGATGCCGGCTGCACAGCAGGGGAACAGCTGGCGGTGCTGAACCCCACTGACACATTGGCGAGGTGTTTTTCTCTGTGCAGCTAGCAGTACCGGGCCCCAACTGGCGGTGTTGGAGCCCAGGGTCAGCAGGAGGAGCAGGGGGAGCGGAGTGTAGGCCGAAGCCTGCACTCGAGCAAGTTGAAAGGAAACCTTTAACCCCCCCCCCCCCCAGGCGTTTGTAGCTGAAAGAGCCATTGTGATCCGTGCCCGTGCGCAGTGCATATCCTCTCCTCTCACTCCCCTCCCTACGGCTTTTTCAGACTGTGCGGTGTCACGGCCGTGGCATGGTATTAGGGACCAGCTGACATCGCACAGTCTGAAGAAGCCGTAGGGAGGGGAGTGAGAGGAGAGGATATGCACTGCGCACGGGCACGGATCACAGGCCCGCGGTGGGATTACATTAGACGACACTGCGAGGCGGGATCTCGGCCAGCGCACCCGCACAGGCGCAGCCAGCCTGACACCAAATGAGGTCAGAAGACGGGCAGCGCAACATGTGTGCATGGCCAAGGGCTAACCTAACAGCGCAGGCTCCGGGACAGATTAAAACAACGCTGAGGAGGCGGCGCACGGCGCCAAGGGGGTAAAAATGATGGCTGTGCTGCGTCACACGACAAAGGAAAGTTCCACCTACCGGACGGTTTAACGCTGTGTGGGGACACATTTCATAAGTGTTTGGTTCAGCATGTGCAAGGAGCATCACGAAAAGAGGCACTTTTTCCCTTTGCATCATTACTGCTGCACAAGGTGGCTCCTTCAGTAACAAACGCCTGGGGGGGGGGGGGGTCAGGTTCCCTTACATTTAACTTGTTGTGCCTGCGTGGCGGTCGCAGTACACGTTGCCGTATACACAGCAGGGGAACAGCTGGCGGTGCTGAACCCCACTAACACATTGGCGAGGTGTTTGGCTCTGTGCGTACAGCACTTCTGGACGGCAACTGGCGGTGTTGGAGCCCAGGGGCAGGTGGAGGAGGAGGAGGTTGGAGGAGGTAGGAGGAGGTAGGAGGGATTGCCACACACACAGCAGGGGAACAGCTGACGTTACTGAACCCCAATAACAGAGGAGGGACTGTTGACTGTGCGTACAGCACTTCTGGACGGCAACTGGCGGTGTTGGAGCCCAGGGGCAGGTGGAGGAGGAGGAGGTTGGAGGAGGTTGGAGGAGGTAGGAGGGATTGCCACACACACAGCAGGGGAACAGCTGACGTTACTGAACCCCAATAACAGAGGAGGGACTGTTGACTGTGCGTACAGCACTTCTGGACGGCAACTGGCGGTGTTGGAGCCCAGGGACGGGTGGAGGAGGAGGAGGTTGGAGGAGGTAGGAGGGATTGCCACACACACAGCAGGGGAACAGCTGACGTTACTGAACCCCAATAACAGAGGAGGGACTGTTGACTGTGCGTACAGCACTTCTGGACGGCAACTGGCGGTGTTGGAGCCCAGGGACGGGTGGAGGAGGAGGAGGTTGGAGGAGGTAGGAGGGATTGCCACACACACAGCAGGGGAACAGCTGACGTTACTGAACCCCAATAACAGAGGAGGGACTGTTGACTGTGCGTACAGCACTTCTGGACGGCAACTGGCGGTGTTGGAGCCCAGGGACGGGTGGAGGAGGAGGAGGTTGGAGGAGGTAGGAGGGATTGCCACACACACAGCAGGGGAACAGCTGACGTTACTGAACCCCAATAACAGAGGAGGGACTGTTGACTGTGCGTACAGCACTTCTGGACGGCAACTGGCGGTGTTGGAGCCCAGGGGCAGGTGGAGGAGGAGGAGGTTGGAGGAGGTAGGAGGAGGTAGGAGGGATTGCCACACACACAGCAGGGGAACAGCTGACGTTACTGAACCCCAATAACAGAGGAGGGACTGTTGACTGTGCGTACAGCACTTCTGGACGGCAACTGGCGGTGTTGGAGCCCAGGGGCAGGTGGAGGAGGAGGAGGTTGGAGGAGGTTGGAGGAGGTAGGAGGGATTGCCACACACACAGCAGGGGAACAGCTGACGTTACTGAACCCCAATAACAGAGGAGGGACTGTTGACTGTGCGTACAGCACTTCTGGACGGCAACTGGCGGTGTTGGAGCCCAGGGACGGGTGGAGGAGGAGGAGGTTGGAGGAGGTAGGAGGGATTGCCACACACACAGCAGGGGAACAGCTGACGTTACTGAACCCCAATAACAGAGGAGGGACTGTTGACTGTGCGTACAGCACTTCTGGACGGCAACTGGCGGTGTTGGAGCCCAGGGGCAGGTGGAGGAGGAGGAGGTTGGAGGAGGTAGGAGGAGGTAGGAGGGATTGCCACACACACAGCAGGGGAACAGCTGACGTTACTGAACCCCAATAACAGAGGAGGGACTGTTGACTGTGCGTACAGCACTTCTGGACGGCAACTGGCGGTGTTGGAGCCCAGGGGCAGGTGGAGGAGGAGGAGGTTGGAGGAGGTTGGAGGAGGTAGGAGGGATTGCCACACACACAGCAGGGGAACAGCTGACGTTACTGAACCCCAATAACAGAGGAGGGACTGTTGACTGTGCGTACAGCACTTCTGGACGGCAACTGGCGGTGTTGGAGCCCAGGGACGGGTGGAGGAGGAGGAGGTTGGAGGAGGTAGGAGGGATTGCCACACACACAGCAGGGGAACAGCTGACGTTACTGAACCCCAATAACAGAGGAGGGACTGTTGACTGTGCGTACAGCACTTCTGGACGGCAACTGGCGGTGTTGGAGCCCAGGGGCAGGTGGAGGAGGAGGAGGTTGGAGGAGGTAGGAGGAGGTAGGAGGGATTGCCACACACACAGCAGGGGAACAGCTGACGTTACTGAACCCCAATAACAGAGGAGGGACTGTTGACTGTGCGTACAGCACTTCTGGACGGCAACTGGCGGTGTTGGAGCCCAGGGACGGGTGGAGGAGGAGGAGGTTGGAGGAGGTAGGAGGGATTGCCACACACACAGCAGGGGAACAGCTGACGTTACTGAACCCCAATAACAGAGGAGGGACTGTTGACTGTGCGTACAGCACTTCTGGACGGCAACTGGCGGTGTTGGAGCCCAGGGACAGGTGGAAAAGCAGAGGAACACAATGTAGGCCGAAGCCTGAGAAAGTCGAAAGGGAACCTTTAACCCCCCCCCAAGGCGTTTGTAGCTGAAAGAGCCAGCTTGTGCAGCACAAAAGATGCAAAAGGAAAAGGTGGCTCTTTTCATCATGCTCCTTGCAAACACAGAACTAAACACTTATAAAATGTGTCCCCTGCAACCGTAAAACCGTCCCGGAGGTGGGACTTTCCTTCGTAATGTGACGCAGCCCAGCCGTCATTCCTACCCCCCCGGCGCCGCGCACCGGCTCCTCAGCGTTGTTTTATTCCGTCAAGGAGCCTGCGCTGTTATGTTATCCCGTGGCCAGGCACACTTAGCGCTGCCCGTCTTCTGGCATCATTTGGTGTCTGGATGGCTGCGCCTGTGCGGCCGCGCTGGCAGAGAGCCCGCCTCGCAGTGTCTTCTGATTTAATCCCACTGGGGGCCTGGGATCCATGGACATGCGCAGTGCATATCTGAACCTCCACCTCTCACTCATCTCCCTATGGCTTCTTCAGACTGTGCGGTGTCACGGCCGTGGCATGCTGTTAGGGACCAGCTGACACCGAACAGTCTGAAGAAGCCATAGGGAAATGAGTGAGAGGTGGAGGTTCAGATATGCACTGCGCATGTCCATGGATCCCAGGCCCCCAGTGGGATTAAATCAGAAGACACTGCGAGGCGGGCTCTCTGCCAGCGCGGCCGCACAGGCGCAGCCATCCAGACACCAAATGATGCCAGAAGACGGGCAGCGCTAAGTGTGCCTGGCCACGGGATAACATAACAGCGCAGGCTCCAGGACGGAATAAAACAACGCTGAGGAGCCGGTGCGCGGCGCCGGGGGGGTAGGAATGACGGCTGGGCTGCGTCACATTACGAAGGAAAGTCCCACCTCCGGGACGGTTTTACGGTATCAGTGGACACATTTTATAAGTGTTAAGTTCTGCGTGTGCAAGGAGCTAAACAAAAATAGCTACCTTTTCCTTGGGCAGCATTACTGCTGCACAAGGTGGCTCTTTCAGTAACAAACGCCTTGGGGGGGGGGGGACAGATTCCCTTACATTTCAGTTGTTGTGTCAGCGTGGCGGTCGCATGACACATTGCCGGCTACACAGCTGGGGATCAGCTGACGTTACTGAAACCCAATAACACTGGGTCGTATGTTTTGACTGTGCAGACGGCACGTCTGAGCCTCAACTGGCGGTGTTGGAGCCCAGGAATTTAAGTTCAGGTGGTAGAAAGATGAACACAACAGGAGACCTGGATAACGTATACAGTGACCTAATAATTCAATCAGGAGGAGGAGTGGCAAATTCCGGCGAGATCCAGGCCTTGTTCATTTTCAGGAAAGTAAGCCGGTCAACGTTATCGGAGGATAGTCGCATGCGACGGTCAGTTAGTACACCACCTGCAGCACTAAAGACACGTTCCGATAATACACTGGCCGCAGGGCAAGACAGCACCTCCAATGCATACTGGCTTAGCTCTGGCCATGTATCCAGCTTTGAGACCCAAAACTTGAAAGGGGAAGAGCCGTCTGGGAGTACAGCAAGAGGGCAAGACATGTAGTCTGTCACCATCTGACGGAACCGTTGCCTCCTGCTGACTGGAGCCGTCTGTGATGGTGTAGACTTTTGTGGCGGGCACAGAAAACTGTGCCACAGTTCGGCCATACTGGTCTTGCCTTGGGCAGAGGCACTGCTTCTGCTCCCTCTTTGTGCAGAGCCTCCACCACGGCCTGGACGCACTGAGCTGCTTTGGAATGCACTAGCAGCACTTCTCTCAGTTGGAATGGAGAAGATGATGGAATTGACCAGTGTGTCTTGGTACTCCCGCATTTTTCGCTCCCGGTTCAACGGTGTGATGAGGCTTTCTACGTTGTCCCGGTAGCGAGGATCGAGGAGGGTGAACACCCAATAATCAGACATGTTGAGAATGTGGGCGATGCGGCGGTCGTTTCTCAGGCACTGCAGCATGTAATCCACCATGTGCTGCAGACTGCCAACTGCCCAAGAAACGCTGTCCCCTGCTGGAGGCGTGATCTCTGCCCGCTCGTCATCACCCCACCCTCGCTGTACACACTGAGTACTGGACAATTGTGTAACTCCCTCCTCTGGACGGATGTCTTCCTCCTCCATTGACTCCTCCTCATCCTCCTCACAAACGGTCCCCTGCCTACGCGTTTGTGAGGAACCACGTGGCGCTGACTGTCCAGAAGATGATGGAAATGGTGAATCCTCATCCTCCACCTCTTCCACAACATCATCCCTTAGCGCTTGCAGTGATTTTTCAAGCAGGCAGATAAGGGGGACAGTCATGCTGACTAGTGCATCATCTGCACTCGCCATCCGCGTGGAATAATCAAAGGGACGCAAAACCTGGCAGACGTCATTCATAGTGGCCCACTCTGTGGTTGTGAAGTCTGTACGGCGCTGACTGCGACTTTTTTGCGCCTGAAGCAGCTGGTACTCCATTACAGCTTGCTGCTGCTCACACAACCGCTCCAACATATGTAACGTGGAATTCCACCTGGTAGGTAGGTCACATATGATGCGATGTTCCGGCAGGCGGTGTCGGCGCTGCAGAGCCGCAATGCGCGCTTTTGCCGTGCTGGAACGCCGCAAGTGAGCACACTCTAGGCGGACCTTGTGCAGCAGTGCATCAAGATCCGGATAGTCCCTCAAAAAGCTCTGCACGACCAAATTGAGCACATGTGCCAGACATGGGATGTGAGTGAGGTTGCCGAGGCCCAGAGCTGCCACCAGATTTCGGCCATTATCACACACTACCATGCCTGGCTGGAGATTCGCTGGCACAAACCACACATCGCTCTCCTGCTTGATGGCATTCCAGAGCTCCTGCGCTGTGTGGCTACGATTCCCCAAGAAAATTAATTTCAAGACGGCCTGTTGACGTTTGGCCACTGCTGTGCTCATGTCGGTCGTAACAGGTACACGTTCATCACGGGTCCATGTGGAGGTGGACTGTGACGGCTCCTGCAGCGATGATTCTGAGGAACTGGTGTAGGAGGAGGAGTCAATGCGTACAGAATGGATTCCTGCAATCCTTGGAGTGGGCAGGACACGTCCTGCGCCACTCGCACGGTCTGTACCCGGCTCAACGACATTAACCCAATGGGCAGTGAGGGAAAGGTATCGCCCCTGTCCATGTTGACTGGTCCACGCATCGGTGGTGAGGTGGACCTTGCTACTGACGGCGTTCAGTAGCGCGTGTTTTATGTGTCCCTCCACATGCTTCTGCAGGGCAGGGACGGCTTGCCTGCTGAAGTAAAAGCGGCTGGGCACATTGTACTGTGGGACTGCCAATGACATGAAGTCACGGAAGCTGTCAGTCTCCACCAGCCTGAATGACAGCATTTCCAGTGACAGAAGTTTGGCAATGCCTGCAGTCAGAGCCTGTGCTCGTGGGTGGTTTGACGAGAAAGGCCGCCTTTTCTCCCATGCCTGTACTACCGATGGCTGTAGACTGGGCTGGGAGTGTGTGGATGACTGGGAAAGTGGCGCTGCGGGTGGAATTACAGCGGGTCTCTGGACAACAGGGGCAGAGGTTCTTCCACGGCGATCCTGGGAGGACGCCGAACCAGCTGCGTGTGAGGTAGAGGAAGAGGCAACACGAGCTGAAGAGGTGGTAGCTGCCGCTGTTGGTTGGCCTACCTCTTCAGTGTGTTTTTCTAACTCCGCCGGGTGCCTGTTGCGCACATGTTTCCACATGTTGGAGGTATTGAGGTTGCTGACATTTTTCCCTCTTTTGACTTTTTGATGACACACGTTGCATCTGACATAGCAAATGTCATCTGCAACTGTGTCAAAAAAGGACCAGGCACTGCAAGTCTTGGGAGCGCCCTTTTTGGCTTTTGGAAGAGACATGCTCCTAACGGGTGCCAAAGCGGAGGCTGCAGGATCCGCAGTCTTCCCCCTCCCTCTCCCTCTTTGGGCCGTACGGGGAATCTCTTCCTCAGAGCTGCTCCCACCACCTTCCTGTCCCTCACGCCAAGATGGGTCGAGGACCTCATCATCTACACTACCCTCTGCCCCCAACTGCTCCTCCTGGGTAGTCTCAGCAGCAGAGCACGCACCAGTAAGTGGCACCTGAGTGTCATCATCAGCTGATGCGGCCTGCGATGTGGTGACCGGAGCCACTGGCCCACCCGCCTCTTCAGAGGAAGACAGAAAAAGCTGTTGGGCATCACTGCACCCTGCCTCTTCTTCCATTTCTCCAATGCTGCTTGGCTGGCCCCCTGTTTCCAAGCCAAGAGATTCAGAGAACAGAAGTAGAGACGGCTCCTGTCCTGGGCTCTCTGTCTGCCTGGGCAATTTGGCAGGTGGTGAAGAGACAGATGGCTGCTCTCCAGTGCTCTGTGTCTGAGAGGATGTGGCACTAATGGAAGTTGATGCATTAGCTGCCATCCATCCGACAACAGCTTCAATTTGTTCTTCACGCAGCAGCGGTGTACGGCGCTCGGACACAAAGCTTCGCATGAACGACTGTTGCCTGGTGAAAGTGGGTGCTGATGAGTCACCGGTGCCCGCAGCAGGCACAGAATCCCCACGTCCCCTCCCTGCTCCGCGACGGCTCCCACGCCCCCGTGCCTTACTCACTGCCTTCTTCATCTTGGTTGACTGATAAAGATAAGCAGAAAAGTACTAACGGATTTGTGTGCTTATTCCTGAGCAACTCCTCCTAACAGGTATAAGAAGCACTAATTATCTAAAGTGTGGACTAGACACAAATATGAGCTAATGTGGCCTACAGAAATGTAAAGTGGTGTAACTGGTGTGTTTGGTGAACTTTATTATTTATTTATTTTTTGGGGGCTGAACTGACAACAGATAGAGCTGCAGTCACACGGAGACCGTGCAGACAGACGTAAACGGCGCTGCAAGGCCCAAAAACCCTCCTCTACTTTATCCTATGTAGTGTTTTTCCACAAATTAGCTGGAGACGGGTGGAAAGACACTAATAGGATTTTTTTAAATTAATTAGCAGCAGACTACACTACTTTGAAAAAAAAGAAAATTGATTTGGCGGTATGACGCAGTGAAAAACCCTGAGCTGGAGACAACCAGGCTATAGCTGCTCACAGATTACAGGGCGAGCTGCAGTCACACGGAGACCGTGCAGACAGCCGTAAACGGCGCTGCAAGGCCCAAAAACCCTCCTCTACTTTATCCTATGTAGTGTTTTTCCACAAATTAGCTGGAGACGGGTGGAAAGACACTAATAGGATTTTTTTAAATTAATTAGCAGCAGACTACACTACTTTGAAAAAAAAGAAAATTGATTTGGCGGTATGACGCAGTGAAAAACCCTGAGCTGGAGACAACCAGGCTACAGCTGCTCACAGATTACAGGGCGAGCTGCAGTCACACGGAGACCGTGCAGACAGCCGTAAACGGCGCTGCAAGGCCCAAAAACCCTCCTCTACTTTATCCTATGTAGTGTTTTTCCACAAATTAGCTGGAGACGGGTGGAAAGACACTAATAGGATTTTTTTAAATTAATTAGCAGCAGACTACACTACTTTGAAAAAAAAGAAAATTGATTTGGCGGTATGACGCAGTGAAAAACCCTGAGCTGGAGACAACCAGGCTATAGCTGCTCACAGATTACAGGGCGAGCTGCAGTCACACGGAGACCGTGCAGACAGCCGTAAACGGCGCTGCAAGGCCCAAAAACCCTCCTCTACTTTATCCTATGTAGTGTTTTTCCACAAATTAGCTGGAGACGGGTGGAAAGACACTAATAGGATTTTTTTGAATAAATTAGCAGCAGACTACACTACTTGGGAAAAAAAAAAAAAAAAAGGAACAGTATGAGGCAATGAACCACCCTCCCTGAACTGAATACAACCAACTATGGATGGCCTATGTGGCTGCACTCAGACTGGAGACTGGGCTGCACTCACACACACACACACACAGACCCTGCAGATCGCTGTGAAAACAGCGCTACAAGGCAAAAGCAAGGTGAATAGTAGGTGAACACAGCGGTTGCTAAATTAGCCTTTGGAAAGCACAAAGAAGCAAATCGCTATCTCTAAACTGTCCCTCAGTCAGCAAACAGCGTCCTGTCACTAACTGAATTCACAGCAGAGTGATCGCAAAATGGCGCCAGCGACTTTTAAACTGCATCATGACATCATTACACCAGCCAATCACAGCCTTGCCAGTAGTTTCATGCCCTCCATGCTAAACAGGATGTGCCCACACTTGGAATCAATCTCATTGGCTGAATTTCTGCTTTTTGAATCTTAGAACTTCCGATTCCGGTATCCGATACGCGGCAAGTATCGGAATCCCGGTATCGGAATTCCGATACCGCAAGTATCGGCCGATACCCGATACTTGCGGTATCGGAATGCTCAACACTATTAATGATGCATTTTCTGAGTGGACACTCTCAAGATCATTATATGAGCCTATAATAGGTGTCTAAGCTAAAGAAGGGAAATATAGGGATTTATCTGAATCATAGAGAATCATTTCACTACTAACAACTGATGTTGAGATTCAGAAATGATGTTAGCTACTGCAATACAGCTTTTGTCCTGCATCATTAGGCAACATCTGGGTATTAGGGGCTTTAAATATGATGGCAAAGAGGAATGAATCACCCTGTATGCGGCTGACTTGTTCTTTTTCATTGATAATTTGAATACCTCTTTGTCATTAATAATTGACATCATCTGTAAATTTGGGTGTCTTTCTTGGTCTAAATTTTAATTGGTTGAAGTCTGTATAAGAATGTACAGTACATCTTCAACCAAATGAGTCTTTAGTAGTGATGAGTGAATATACTCGTTACTCGAGATTTCCCGAGCACGCTTGGGGGTCCTCCGAGTATTTTTTAGTGCTCGGAGTTTTAGTTTTCAGTGCCATAGCTGAATGATTTACATCTTTTAGCCAGCATAAGTACATGTGGGGGTTGCCTGGTTGCTAGGGAATCCCCACATGTACTTATGTTGGCTAACAGATGTAAATCATTCAGCTGCGGCACTAAAACGTAAAACTCCGAGCACTAAAAAATACTCGGAGGACCCCCGAGCATGCTCGGGAAATCTCGACGAGTGACGAGTATATTCGCTCATCAATAGGCTTTAGCAATCTTGGTGGTGAAAAAGTTTAAATACCTGATCTTTTATGTTGCAAGCAAGGTTAATGACTACATCCTTTTAACCCCTTAGTGACGGAGCCACATTTTTGAATTCTGACCAGTGTCACTTTATGGAGTAATAACTCTGCAACGCTTCAACAAATCCCAGTGATTTTCAGACTGTTTTTTCGTGACACATTATACTTTATGACAATGGTAAATTTAGTTTGATATGTTTTGTGTTTATTTATAAAAAATATCAAAAATTTGAGATAAATGTTAAAAAATTAGCAATTTTCAAAATTTGAATAATTATGCCTTTAATCCAGATAGTCATACCACAGCAAAACATTAATAAATAACATTTCCCACATGTCAGCTTTACATCAGCACCATTGGTAAAATGTTATTTTATTTTGTTAGCATTTTAGGAGGTTTAAAAATGTACCAGCAATTTTTCATTTTTTCAAGGGAGTTTACAAAATTTATTTTTTAGGGACTTATCCATGTTTGAAGTGACTTTAGGGGTCCCATATATTGGAAAACCCCCAAACGTGAAACCATTTTAAAAACAGCACCCCCTGACATATTGAAAACTGCTGTCAGGTAGTTTATTAACCCTTCAGGTGCTTTACAGGAATTAATGCAAAGTGGTATGACAGAAATGAAAATGTCTATTTTTACCACCTAAATGTCTCTAACTTCTGAACAGATTACTACAGCCGTCAGACTCTAAGGCCGCTATTTGGTCGTGAATTGCAATTGCAAACATCAGGGCCACACAATCATGATCTGAGGGCACCAATTTGGATAAAGAGGAAGCCCCCACACTCTGTTATCCATTTATAATGATGTAGTCACTATTGACAGCAGCATCTAAGGGGTTAAACAGATTTGGACGGTGCAAACACTGATCGTGGCTGATGCAGCAAGTTGTCAGCTATAGTGTACAGCCGACAGATGCTGGATTGTCACCTGTATGGGGATGATAGACTCTTATATCTCAGGTCAGTTAAAAGACGTATTGGCTGTCACTAAGGGGTTAAACCTGAATTACCTGGTAGTTAAGTCAAGAAATGAACTATCCATAACTCCTTATGGAATCATAGCTGACTCAACAAAAGAAGTTTAGACCACATGGTATGCACATGGCAAGCAAGCCGTTTGTTCTGAGCTTAGCTGGCTCAAGGTATATGATTTGTCACTAACAGCCTTTTGACACTTGATTCCCCAATCTCCCTTGCTGAATAGGGTGTAGGTTTTCTGCTACTGCTGTATTTTTCCAAGTGGACTGTAAGTTGTCAATAAATCCCCCAATCTTTTCCAATATGTTTTGATTAAAAAAAATGGGTTGTTGTGTCTAACACGACAAGACTGCAATTACTTTTTGTGAGTGTAGTTGAATTCTAACAGCGCACACAGTGTCAGCACTCTGAATGGCGGACAAGTTATTGCAAGTATTCGATATGCATACACCTGGACAGATTCCAGATAGACTGTTTCCAGCTCAAGTGTATTGAACAAGGCCGGAAATAGTCTAGTCAGATTCTGTCCGGGAGATTGCTGACACCGGAGAAGTGTGAATGCTGTATTTTTTTTTTTTCATTATCGGATTAAGTTATGTTATATTTTATTTATTTATGTTATAGTTTGACTTTTAGGAATGCAAATATGTGTATTTTCTTATTATTTTTTTAATTGTTTTACTTTAAATGGAGCGAAAGTGGATGATTTGAACATATGTTTTATTTTATTTTATTTTATTTTTTTCATACTTAAAACATTTTTTTATCATTTTTACTGGATTTAATAGTATACTGTATTTAATAAAGCTGCAATCGCCTGATCGCTTGTGCTATGCATAGTGAAAATTATGATCTGTTATGAACACCAGCCACAAGCTGGCTTTCAGAGAAGGATTGCAAAGACAGACAAGGAGGTCTTCAACAGATCTACAGCTGTCATGACAAACCATTGGTACACCATGTTCAAGTCACAGGTGCGCCGATGGGAGCTGTAACAATGCTACTCACTTCAATGCAATCTGAGGCATCACAGGAACTGTTTCCATTTAAAGTCTGGCCGGTTTATTTCAATCCTCATAAACCACATGACAGGAAACTAAAGTACAGCCTTTGTCCGGCAGCCTTTGTGAAAAGCAACAAGTCCAAACAATATGGCTGGTTAGTCCACCTGGCTTAGAGTACAGCTTCTGAGTCCTTTAGCACAGGCACTCAGTCCAGGAGATCTGCACACCTCCATATGCAAAGACAAGTGAGAAAAACAGGTCTCAATTTAGAAAGTGAACCACACCCAGGGGTGGAGATATGTGAGCAGCCATCTGTTCCAACTCTTCAGCTGCTCACAACCAAATAGCAATAGTCCTATATGTGCTAAAGCATTTCTCCAGTTAATCTCCCATCTGCTAGGCATCGTACAGCCACCTTACAGATCAAGTTACAACATGTGCCCCTGTTTACCCTTGTTAAATGCCTCTGACAGAGATTGACAACAGAAATAAACAGGTTAACAGTGGGGGCTAATTTTTTGCCGGACAAGTTGTACTTTTGAACGACACCATTGATTTTACCATGTCTTGTACTAGAAAGCGGGAAAAAAATTCCAAGTGCAGTGAAATTGCAAAAAAAATGCAGTCCCACACTTGTTCTTTGTTTGGCTTTTTACTAGGTTCACTAAATGCTAAAATTGACCAGCTTTTATGATTTTACAGGTCATTACAAGTTCATAGACACCAAACATGTCTAGGTTCTTTTATATCTAAGTGGTATAAAAAAATTCCGAACTTTGTAAACAAAAAGAATTGCGCCATTTTCCGATACCCATAGCGTCTCCACTTTTCATGATCTCAGGTTGGGTGAGGGCTTATTTTTTTGCATGCTGAGCTGACATTTTTAATGACACCATTTTTGTGCAGATACGATATTTTGATTGCCCGTTATTGCATTTAATTAAATGTTGCGGCAACTAAAAAAATGTAATTCTAACGTTTTTACTTTTCCTCGCTACGCCGTTTAGCAATCAGGTTAATCCTTTTATTTTATTTTTTTTATTGATACATCGGGCGATTCTGAATGCTGCGATACCAAATTCCACTGTAATCAAACTCTGATCAGAGAAAGATTAACATAATCGGAACGATTTTCTCTGATTCATCAGAATTTGCCCTTTTGTTAATTTATTTAGTTGTTTTCTTAAAATAGGAATTCTTATTTTTCACCTATGGAACTTAAGAAATTAAACAGACTGCTGCAGTGGTACAATTGGCTCCGAAGAAAAAGTTGTAAAGCTTTAAAGGGATCATCTGGGGAGTAAAACGCTTTTTTAACATACTGTAGCAATTAGTGTTGAGCGATACCGTCCGATACTTGAAAGTATCGGTATCGGAAAGTATCGGCCGATACCGGCAAAGTATCGGATCCAATCCGATACCGATACCCGATACCAATACAAGTCAATGGGACTCAAGTATCGGACGGTATTCCTGATGGTTCCCAGGGTCTGAAGGAGAGGAAACTCTCCTTCAGGCCCTGGGAACCATATTAATGTGTAAAAGAAAGAATTAAAATAAAAAATATTGCTATACTCACCTGTCCGACGCAGCCGGGACCTCAGCGAGGGAACCAGCAGCGTTGTTTGTTTAAATTTCGCGCTTTTACTTGGTTACGTGAAGTCCCGGCTTGTGATTGGTCAGGGCGGCCATGTTGCCGGGACGCGGACCAATCACAGCAAGACGTGACGAAATTACGTCACGGCTTGCTGTGATTGGTCCGCGTCCCGGCAACATGGCCGCCATTAACCAATCACAAGCCGTGACGTCACGGGAGGCTGGACATGCGCGTATTTTGAAAAGCGCGCGTGTCCAGCCTCCAGTGACGTCCCGGCTTGTGATTGGTTAATGGCGGCCATGTTGCCGGGACGTCACTGGAGGCTGGACACGCGCGCTTTTCAAAATACGCGCATGTCCAGCCTCCCGTGACGTCACGGCTTGTGATTGGTTAATGGCGGCCATGTTGCCGGGACGTCACTGGAGGCTGGACACGCGCGCTTTTCAAAATACGCGCATGTCCAGCCTCCCGTGACGTCCCGGCTTGTGATTGGTTAATGGCGGCCATGTTGCCGGGACGTCACTGGAGGCTGGACACGCGCGCTTTTCAAAATACGCGCATGTCCAGCCTCCCGTGACGTCCCGGCTTGTGATTGGTTAATGGCGGCCATGTTGCCGGGACGTCACTGGAGGCTGGACACGCGCGCTTTTCAAAATACGCGCATGTCCAGCCTCCCGTGACGTCACGGCTTGTGATTGGTTAATGGCGGCCATGTTGCCGGGACGCGGACCAATCACAGCAAGCCGTGACGTAATTTCGTCACGGCTTGCTGTGATTGGTCCGCGTCCCGGCAACATGGCCGCCCTGACCAATCACAAGCCGGGACTTCACGTAACCAAGTAAAAGCGCGAAATTTAAACAAACAACGCTGCCGGTTCCCTCGCTGAGGTCCTGGCTGCGTCGGACAGGTGAGTATAGCGATATTTTTTATTTTAATTCTCTTTTTTACACATTATTACATTAATGTTGTTGCGATACCCGATACCCGATACCACAAAAGTATCGGATCTCGGTATCGGAAATTCCGATACAGCAAATATCGGCCGATACCCGATACTTGCAGTATCGGAATGCTCAACACTAGTAGCAATATCATCCTATCACAGGAAGATGTGACTACTGCAGCCAATCATGCTCTGTAGCAGATCAGCACTGCAGACAGTGATTACTCCCCATTAAAACCTTTAAAAAATAAACAACTTATCTAAGCCATGAATGTGTTCAGAGCACTTGTCACTTTCCTCCTTCCACTGATCTCTGCATCTTTATCATTGTTACTTCTGTAAAAGGAGACAATGAGAAAAGCAGCACTCAGATCACAGTTTTCAGATTCTTCTTAGCCCATTGTAAGGCACGACTGCGCACCAAAATGCTGCATGGCACAGATGGCCCGTGCTATATTTGTTTAATAGGATACTGCAAGCTGTGTGGAAAAACTCAAGTTGCATAGCAATCTGTGAATTAATTGTCTTACTTTCAAGTAATAGTTAAAGTGAATGTGTAAGGAGATGAACATGCTGCTCACGTTTCCCTCTTGAAGCAACAAGTTTATTGTTGTAAAATGTTATGCAATGCAATGTAAACTGTGATTTATCGCGTGATTTGTGATGTGCCTTTAAGGTATTGGTGATATTAATATTGTGTATAGATTGACCAAAGGAACAGATATAGTTAATATTTGGAACTAGCCCACAGTGTGAAGGGCTGAGTTACAGGGGAAAATGACATTTTCCTGTTAGAGAGTCAGATAGGGCTTGGAGCGCATAGCAAGTGGACCTAAAGGTCCAAAGTAAGCAAAGCCACATTCTGGGGTGACGATAAGTGAGAAGAGACTGAAGAAAAGGGATAGTGAGATACAGAGCAGAAGTGACTAAAAAACAGAGTATTCTTTCAGAGACGAGTCCTGGGAGACAACACCTAGCCATAAGACTCTAAGTTTATAATGCTTGAAGGTAACAGGCCTAAACAGAATTGAGTAGGTGAGACAAGTAAAGTGTCTCAGGCGGGAGTTCAAGAGCGTCAGCATTACTAGCCATGCCAGCACCCTAAAGGGAAAAAGAGGATGCGGAACCAACGGAAGAGTAAACGGCTTTTTGTTAAACAGAACTATAGTGTTAAAGCTGGGTTGTGGTGAAGAAGTGAGAAACAGTAGACATAGAAAACACTAGAGAAAAGAAGGAAGGAAACTGTGGAAAATGCTTCAAGTTGTAAAGGAAACGTTCATATGACTATATTCCTGCTCTCTCTTGTATATACTCCCTAACAAGTTCCCGTTCAGTAAAAAGTTTATTTTTTAATGGCAGTCTCTCTGATTGAACTGTAAAACATCTGGTCCTGGCAAACCAGCAACATTGGTTACATGCAGCCTGTATGGGCATAGCACCCTCACAGCATAAGTCCACACACCCAGCCAGGATCCCCACTTTCATGGAGCATGCCGGGGCATAAGAAATGATTACCTCGCCTATGGCAACCACCCCACGTCATGTTAGAAATGCTAGGGACGGACACGTCATTGATGTAACCCGTGCAGCCGCACAGGGACTCAAGAGGTAAGGGGGCCCATTTCTACCTCCAAAGCAGGTTTTAGGAGCTCCTGGGCTGCAAGGGTCCCATGTATTGTTCTTGCACAAGGGCCCTTTCTGTCTGTGTCTGCCAGTAACAAATGCACATTGCATTTTACACAGTATGTGATCCTCAGAACATTACCAAATAAGAGTAGTATTGCTCCAATCAGAATATCGTGAGAGTCTATATAACATCATTTAAACAAAGTCTTTCAATTTCTAAAAGGGTTGTCAAAGATTAGGAAAAGCATGGTTGCTTTCATCCAAAACAGTGCCACTTCTGTCCATGCGTTGTATCTGGTCTGGTATTGCAACGCAGACCAGCTTAAGTGACTAAGACTATGTTTCAATGTTACGTGCATCCTTTGGATAAGTATGACACTGTTGTTGGAAGGTAGCAGCCACATTTTTCTACTCCGAGACAACTGCTTTAACATTTTATTTGTATTAATTTGAATAATTTACTGCATTTCTAATGAAAATATTTGTCGATCTACATTTGGTTTTATTTAATGAGGCAGTTTATACATTTTATCCAAATTGGTAAGTCTGTAATTATATTCACAGTCCATATACAGTATTTATACATGTATCTTTTGAATATATCTAATTATTATAACATTGATTTCACGGGTGTAATCTTTTGAACAATGTGCATTCCAATTCATACTTGACATTGTGCACTTGCCTTGACAGTTTCCAGTCTTCCCTCGAGTTTTCTCTGTGCATTGTCTTGTGCGACAGCAAGAATTATATCCATGCAGGTATTAATTGGCTCATCTGAAAGCTGTCAAGTGCATGAAATTGCTTTTCTCAGTCATTGGCTTAAGTAGTTTCTCTGTTGTCCCTTTCACATAATGTTATATGCACCATCAGCTCAAACACATAAGGACGTCTCATTGGGTCACCTAAAACATATATACTTTTTATTGATAATTTTCATATGGCAGATCAGGCCTTGGTTGATTGATCTAGTGCAATTGTAGGTAGTTTAGAATTCTAAAATTCAAGGTCAAAAATGTTTTTTGCATTAAGAATCTGGAACTTGATTTAAATAGCCAGAATATGGCTCTAATGCAAAGGGGTTGTCTGGTCTAAGGGTACAAGTATGCAGTCACTATGTGACTGCAGACTTGTGATTTCTCACTTCATTTTTTGCTTTGAGTATTCTACGGTGGCGCCACTGGGAGAGATCGGTCATGTGACCACAAGTATGTAATTTGCATACTTCCAGCCACATTCTGACCAGGCAAGTCTGGCCTCTCTCAATACTCTTGCATTGAATGAATGCTAGTCTAGGCGGCATGTGACTGCATGTATTCAAATCACACAAGTTTCGTCGCGTCAAACTTCAGAATTGGACCCTAAGGCCAGACAACCCCTTTAGTATCCATACGAAACAGCCATCTTCCCATCCAATTCTTTTTAAATGAATCTAGACATGTAACTAAAGTTTCCTGGCACTAAGCAATATGTGTATTAGGAAGAAACCAGTGGATGTCGCTAAACACATATTCATTTCAGTTATACCAGATCCATGTAACCTAAAAGGGGTTCAGTTCTGTTACCACATCCTGCAAAAGCTCTACCATTGTTTCCTAATTATGGTGTTCTAACCACAAAAAGAGCGTGAACACCAGACATGTACCAAAAAAAGTGTTCACAACTAAGTATCTTAAGTTTATTATGTGCAAAAAAAAATCAAGAATAAACTTTACAAACTATTAAAAAACACTTAAAATCCACAAATAATGTGTACTGCTAATCCAAAGTAATGTAATGGACTGAAACCACAACATAAGTATCCAAAATGCGGAACCTCACAATAAGAGCTGACCGATAAATGAAGCAATGAGCTTGGAACAGAATCTTATTGAATACTAAAGCGCAACAAACAAAAATGATATCTAACTAATAAAAAAGTAATTGTGAATAAACTTGCAAAAAAATAATAATGTGATTTTCAAATGAAGAAAGGAACCAAACCTATCATTTAAAGACGTCTAAGTATTTACAGAGGCATGTAAAAGTTTTGCATCACTGGTCAAAATTACTGTTATTGTGAACTGTTAAGCAAGTTGAAGATGAAATGATCTCTAAAAAGCCAACAGTTAAAGTTGACAAATTTCCATTCTAGTTTAGGCAAAAAAAAAAAAAAAAAAAAAAAAAAAAAAAAATATATATATATATATATATATATATATATATATATATATATATATATATATATATATATATATACCGTATATATATATACCGTATTTTCCGGCGTATAAGACGACTTTTTAACCCCTAAAAATTGTCCCAAAAGTTGGGGGTCATCTTATACGCCAGGTACGGCATGTGCAGGGAGCGATCCTGGATGTTCCCAGGGTCTGAAGGAGAGGAAACTCTCCTTCAGGCCCTGGGATCCATATTCATGTAAAAAATAAAGAATAAAAAATATGTATATACTCACCCCTCCGAGAAGCCTGGCTGTCACTGCTGCAAGCGTCTGCCTCCGTTCCTAAGAATTGCAGAGCGTGAAGGACCTTCGATGACGTCACGGTCAGGTGACCGGTCACATGAGCGGTCACGGACCAATCACAGGACCGCGACGTCATCGAGGGTCCTTCATGCTCTGCAATTCTTAGGAACGGAGGCAGACGCTTGCAGCGGTGACAGCCAGGCTTCTCGGAGGGGTGAGTATATCCATATTTTTTATTTTTATTCTTTATTTTTAACATGAATATGGATCCCAGGGTCTGAAGGAGAGTCTCCTCTCCTCCAGACCCTGGGAACCACACGCCGTATAAGATGACTGGGCGTATAAGATGTATAAGATCTTATACAGCGGGCATATTTCCCAAATTCCATATTTTATATGGAAAAGTTGGGGGTCGTCTTATACGCCCAGTCGTCTTATACACCAGAAAATACGGTATATATATATATATATATATATATATATATATATATATATTCATCTTTTACATTTTAAAACTTACAAAAAGGAAAATCGGCCTATGCCAAAGTGTTTGGGCACTCTTGAAGATTTGTGGGCTCAAATAACTTTGATCAAGGTATCAGACCTTAATTATCCTGTTAGGGTTATGGCTTGCTCATTATCATCGTTTGGAAAAGCCGAGAGATGCAAATTTTCCAGCTTTAGAAAAACTCAGCCTCTTCTAACCTTGTGCCAAAAAACAGCAGCCATGGGTTCTTCTAAGTTATTAGCCGGGAACCTTTTTGGCTGAGAGATTCATGAACGCCACATATTTGAAAATGTAATTCTGTGAGAGCCATATAATATGCATATACAGTATGTAATAATTATCTTTTACCGGATTTGAGGCTGCATACCAGTGCGGAAGCGGTGAGGAGATGCCGTTTGTATGTATTGCAGTGGAGTAGATGAGGCAAGGAGAGGAGCGGAGCACTGTCACGGCCTGTGACAGGCACTCCGTGCGGCTCTATTGGTCAGGCGTGGATGTTCAGGTGCTGCGGTCGAGTCCTGTGGCAGGATGGTGACCGGAGATTGCAGGACCTGCGTGAAGTCAGTGGTCACGTGCAGCTCACTTGACTGCCGTAGGTACAAGGCGCCATAAGTACCAAATGTATCCTATGCGTTTTGAAAATCAGCGCTTTTCTTCATTTTTTTTTCTTAAAGATTAGAGATGTGCAAGCCCGAACAGTAAAGTTCAGCGACGGCATCCGTACCGAACACCTACTGTTCAGGCACGGACTTCACCAGGAAGTCAGTGTTACTGTTCAGGTTCAACTGCCTGAACACAGGGTATTTGTTGCGCTGTCATGTGCATGACAGTGCTGCAAACACCGCTTCTGATCGGCGGTGAAATCATCCCCACCAGTCAGAGAGCAGTGGTTCCCATGCTGTGTGAGCGCTCAGCTGTGATTGGAGGTATAAAGTTTACATCCGGTCACTGGTGTCAGCTGATGGGACAACTGTTCTCATCATCCATCACCTGCTGCCGCTAATAACAGCGAGAGCAGGAACGGCGGATGGGAGTATTCATCAGCAGCTCCTGCACTGTAGATAATTAATTAAAAAAAAAAACGGCATGGGTTACCCTGTATTTTTGTTAACCAACCAGGCAAAAATCACAGCTGGGGGCTGCAACCCTCAACTCTAAGCTTTAGCAAGGCTAGTTATATAAGGGTCTCCATGCCGTATTTTTTAATTATATAAATAAATAATTTTAAAAAAGGCGTCCCCTCACATTTTTGACAACCAGCCTTGCTAAAGCAGACAGATGGGCTGGTATTTTCAGGCTGGTAAGGGGACATGAATATTGACCCCCAGGCTTAAAATAGTAGCCCACAGCTGCCCAGCAGAGGCACATCTTTTAGATGCACCAATTCTGCCCATCTCTTCCCACTTGCCCTCTAGCAGCGGCAAGTGGGGTGATAGTTGAGGGGGTTGATGTCACCTTTTTATTGTCCGGTGACATCAAGCCCCAAGATTAGTAATGGAGATGCGTCAATAAGACACCACCATTACTAACGCAATAGTCACACCGTATGAAAACACAGACACCAAGAATATAGTCCTTTAATTGAAAAAATTACACAGACTCCTTTAATAATCTCAATTAAACCATACTTGCAACCTCGCCTAATTCCTCTGAAGCCCTCATTCTCCTGTAACAAACAAAAAATAAAAAACAACAATATCCCTCACCTGTCAGTCATTATGTCCCATGCAGTAATCCATGTCTGGGGGAAAACAGCATTCAACCTGGATGGTGCCAAAATGCGACCGCCCTGGATGAGAACCACTGTTGATTGAACTGCTGCCACTGCAGCCTCAGTAACTGGATGTGACTTCACCAAGGTTACCTACGGTCACTGAGGCCCTGTTCCCAGTTGGGCTGAACTGCGATGACCTCAGTGACATCTTCGCTAGCACCATGAGAGTTACCTTGTTTTAGTTGTTTGTTATACCCTTTCTTTTAAAGATTTGTCTGAGAGCCAGATGCAGCCATTATGAAAGCCACATCTGGCGCGATAACCATAGGTTCCCGACCTCTGTTCTAAGTAGTTGACTAGCACTCTGAAAATGAAAATAGTGGATGCACACAAAGCAGGAGAAGGCTATAAGAAGGTGGCAAAGCATTTTCAAGTTGCCGATTCCTCAGTTCAAGATAACATCTGGAAGACCGAGAAAAATTTCAGTCTTAGCTGCTCATATGATTGCTAGCGAAACAAATCAGAACCCCACATGAATGAAAAAAAATGTTCAGAAAGATTTAGCAGACTATAGGGTTGTGGTACATTGCTCTACTGTTCAGAGACACATGCACAATTATGGCACTCATGGAAAAGTCATCAGAAGGAAACTTCTCCTGCATCCTCACCATAAAGTTCAGTGTCAGAAGTATGTAAAAGAACATCTAAACACGCCTGATACATTTTGGAAGCAAGTCCTGTGCACAGATGAGGTTAAAATAGAATTCTATAGCCACCATAAGGTATGTGTGGAGAAAAAAAGAGCACAGAATTTCAGGAAAAGTAGATCTCGACAAACATTAAGCATGGGGGTGGATCAGTCCTGCTTTGGGGATGTATTGCAACAAATGGGACGGGGAACATTTCATGGGTAGAAGGAAGAATGGATCCAATGATATTTCAATAAATTCTTGATACAAACATAACACCATCTGTAAAAAAGCTGAAAATGAAAAGAGGATTGCTTCTACAAATGGGTAATAAGCCTAAATACGCAACAAAATCCACAATAGAGAACCTCAAATGGAGCAATCTGAAGATTTTACAATGGTCTTCAAAGTCCACTGATCTCAACATAATTGAAAATCTGTGGCTAGACCTCAAAATAGCAGTGCATGCAAGACGACCCAGGAATCTCACAGAACTGGAAGAATTTGCCAAGCCAAGGAAGAATGAATGAAAATCGGTCAAACAAGAATTGAAAGACTCTTGGCTGGCATCAAAAAGAATTTACAAGCTGTGAAACTTTCATAAGGAGGTGCTACTAGGTACTAACCATGCAGGGTGCCCAAACTTTTGCATCTGCCCATTGTCCTTTTTTAAATTTTTAAAATGTAAAAGATGAAAAAATATATACAGTGAAGGAAATTATTATTTGATCCCTTGCTAATTTTGTAAGTTTGCCCCCTGAAAAAGACATGAAGAGTCTATAATTTTAAGGGCAGGTTAATTTTTAACATTGAGAGATAGAATATCAAAAATAAAATCCAGAAAATCACATTGTATGAATTATATAAATTTATTTGCATTTTGCAGTGAGAAATAAGTATTTGATCCCACTGGCAAACAAGACTTAATACTTTGTGGCAAAACCCTTGTTCGCAAGCACAGCAGTCAGACGTTTTTTGTAGTTGATGATGAGGTTTGCACACATGTCAGGAGGAATTTTAGTAAACTCCTCTTTGCAGATCATCTCTAAATCATTAAGATTTTGAGGCTGTTGCTTGGCAATTCAGAGCTACAACTCCCTCCATAAGTTTTCTATGGGATTAAGGTCTGGAGACTGGCTAGGCCACTCCATGACCTTAATGTGCTTCTTTTGAGCCACTCCTTTGTTGCCTTGATTGTATGTTTTGGGTCATTGTCTTGCCTGTAGACCCAGCAATGACCCATTTCTAATGTCTTTGTGGAGGGAAGGAGGTTGTCACTCAGGATTTTAGGGTACATGGATTTATCCATTCTCCCATTGATGCTGTGAAGTAGTCCTGTTCCCTTAGCAGAGAAACACCCCCAAAACATAATGTTTCCACCTCCATTCTTGACAGTGGGGATGGTGTTCTTTGGCTCATAGGCAGCATTTATCTTCCTCCAAACACGGTGAGTTGAGTTAATGCCAAACAGATTAATTTGTTTCTCATCTGACCACATCACCTTCTCCCAATCACTCACAGAATCATCCAGGTGTTCATTGGCAAACTTCAGATGGGCCTGCACATGTGCCTTCTTGAGCAGGGGGACCTTGCGGGCACTGCAGGATTTTAAACCTTTACGGCGTAATGTGTTAGCAATGGTTTTCTTGGTGACCATGGTCCCAGCTGCCTTGAGACCATTAACAAGTTCCCCTGTGTAGTTTTAGGCTGATCTCTCACCTTCTTCATGATCAAGAATACCCCACGAGGTGAAATTTTGCATGGTGCCCCAGATCGCTGTCGATTGACAGTCATTTTGTATTTCTTCCATTTTCTTACTATTGTACCAACAGTTGTCTCCTTCTCATCCAGTCTCTTACATATGGTTTTGTATCCCATTTCAGCTTTGTGCAGGTCTATGATCTTGTCCCTGACATCCTTAGAAAGCTCTTTGGTCTTGCCCATGTTGTAGAGGTTAGAGTGTGACTGATTAATTGAGTCAGTGGACAGGAGTCTTTTATAAAGGTGAGTATGTAAGACAGCTGTCTTTAATGCAGGTAACGAGTTGATTAGGAGCGTCTAACTGGTCTGTAGGAGCCAGAACTCTTAATGGTTGGTAGGGGATCAAATACTTATTTCTCACTGCAAAATGCAAATGAATGTATATAATTTATACAATGTGATTTTCTGGATTTTATTTTTGATATTCTATCTCTCAATGTTAAAATTAACCTACCCTTAAAATTATAGACTGTTCATGTCTTTGTCAGGGGCAAACTTACAAAATCAGCAAGGGATCAAATAATTATTTCCTTCACTGTATATTTTTGCCTAAAATACAAAGGAAATGTGTCATCTTTAACTTTAGGTGTTTTAGAGATCATTTCATCTTCAACTTGCTTAACTGTTCACAATAACAATCATTTTGACCAGGGGTGCCCAAACTTTTACATGCCAGTGTATTGCTGTGGAGCAAACCCAACACATGTCACTGCAGGATGAACAGTAAACTTGTCTAGAAAGCAGAATAGTGATGGCTTTATTCCCTAATGTAAACGTCTAGATTTATTTTAGCTTCTAATGAGCCCCTTCTCATATCCCATCTCTTCTTTCTCTTCCCTGTTAATCTTTTTGGTTTCTTTATCCTATTTATTAAAACTGCAAGTAGGAGTAGGATTTGTTTATTTTACTTTTCGATACTACTCTACCCAAAACACTCGTGAAGACTATTGAAATCTGATCTGAAACATACGACCATTTTCTATTTCAGTTTTCAGTTATGAAAATATTGCTGTGCACAAGTGATGCCCAAAAAATCCAGCAGAGGATGCAACTGCACTGATATATGATATTGTATGGTCCCTGGGGTTTAGAAAATCTGCTGCTACTCATAAAAATCAATTGCATGTAAAAGAAACATCAGCCCAACCATAACTAAAGTATTGTACAGCATGCATACATACATACAGCATTCCAGACTGCTGTATATGAGGGCTTACAGGTGCTGGCTCTACTTTTTGTTGTAAAAACCTAGTGACATGTTCCCTTTAACTGTGAGAGTAAATAAACATAGTATCAAAACTGTATGAGAAATGACCCAAGAAAGAGGTCAAAGAGGGATAAGGAGAAACATATTACATCTATGTTATCAGGAGATAGGAAAGGAGTCTCTTTCCGCTAATTATCTTTTGCCATTTATCGAAAAACTCTCATTTGGAGTCAAATGGACTTCCAAGCAAGACCTGGTTTGCAACATCGCAATCTGGTGCAATTCAACATTGTGCATGCCGCAGTGTCTGTATGAATGGCATAAGGCAGTGACAGACTACATCATGCAACAATCAAATTGGAGCATGAGATCCAACTTTGGTAACTAGTGATTTGAGATGTTCAAACCCGAACAGTAAAGATCAGCATCCATACCTACTGTTAGGGCATGGACACCGAACACAAACTTCACCAGGAAGTGTTACTGTTCAGGTTCAGCTGCCCGACTACTGAGTTTTTGTCGCACTGTCATGTCCATGACTTCATGACAAACATTGCTTCTGATCGGTGGTGAAATCATTATCACCAGTAAGACAGCCACGGTTCTCACACTGTCAAATGAAAGTCTGCGCCCACAGCTGTGATCGCAGGTATAAAGTTTATCTCCGGTCACTGATGTCGGCTGATGGGACTACTGTTCCCATCAGCCTATGCCTACTACCACTAATAACAGCGAGAGCAAGAGCAGCTGATTGGAGTATTCATCAGCAGCTCTTGAGCTCTAAATAAATAATTAAAGCAAAAAAAACAGCATGGGTGCCCCTGTATTTTTGATAATAAACCAGGCAAAACTGACAGGTGTGGGCTGCAACCCTCAGCTGTCAGGGTTAGCAATGTTGGTTATCAAGAAGAGAGGGGTCCCCGTGACGTGTTTTTTAATTATTTAAACAAACAATTGAAAAAATGGCGTCGGGTCTCCCCATTTTTGACAACCAGCCTTTCTAAAGCAGACAGCTGGAGGCAGGTATTCTCAGGCTGGTAAGGGGCCATGTATATTTCCCCCCAGCCTAAAAATAGCAGCCTGCAGCTGCCCCAGAAAATGCACATCTATTAGATTAGTAATGACTAATGCATGTTGCCCACTGAAGCCCTTTAAAGAAGGGACAACATTTGTCAGTAGATACAAGCGTGGAATCAATTATGTCCTTCAGCTAATAATTTTCCTGGAAAAATACTCACCAGTAGGGTTGAGCGAAACGGGTCGATCATTTTCAAAAGTCGCCGACTTTTGGCTAAGTCGGCGTCTCATGAAACCCGATCCGACCCCTGTGCTTGTCGGCCATGCGGTACGCGACTTTCGCGCCAAAGTCGCGTTTCAATGACGCGAAAAGCGCCATTTCTCAGCCAATGAAGGTGAACGCAGAGTGTGGGCAGCGTGATGACATAGATCCTGGTCCCCACCATCTTAGAGAAGGGCATTGCAGTGATTGGCTTGCTGTCTGCGGCGTCACAGGGGCTATAAAGGGGCGTTCCCGCCGACCGCCATCTTACTGCTGCTGATCTGAGCTTAGGGACAGGTTGCTGCCGCTTCGTCAGAAGCAGGGAGAGCGTTAGGCAGGGTCCACTAACCACCAAACCGCTTGTGCTGCAGCGATTTCCACTGTCCAACACCACCTTCGGTGTGCAGGGACTGTGGAAGCTATTTTTTTTTTTTTTTCCCCTCAGCGCTGTAGCTCATTGGGCTGCCCTAGAAGGCTCCGTGATAGCTGTATTGCTGTGTGTACGCCACTGTGGAAACCAACTGCTTTTTTCAAAGCACATATCCTCTTGTTCCTTCCTTTCTGCACAGCTATCTTTTTTGTTTGTCCACACTTTTTATTTAATTTGTGCATCAGTCCACTCCTATTGCTGCCTGCCATACCTGGCTTAGATTACTGCAGGGAGATAGTAATTGTAGGACAGTCCCTGTTTTTTTTTTGTTTTTTTTGTGGGAGATTAAGATTGGCATTTCTGCTACAGTGCCATCCTTGTGTGTGCCATCTCTCACTGAGTGGGCCATAGAAAGCCTATTTATTTTTTCCGTGATTTGTGTTCTAAATTCTACCTCAACACAAAAACACTACATCAATCAGTGGGAGAAAAATATTGGCCTCAGTCAGGGCTTGTGTGCCACTGCTGTGTGTGCTATCTCTCATTCAGTGGGCTATAGAAAGCCTATTTTTTTTTAATTTTTTTTTAATATTATTTGGTTTCTAAAGTCTCCCTGAAAAAAAAAAAAAAAACTAAAAAAACAGTGGGAGAGTAATATTGCCCTTTCAGCTTGTGTGCCAGTCTTGACTCCTGTGTGTGCCACCTCTCTCCCTCTCATTCAGTGGGCCATAGAAAGCCTATTTATTTTTTTTTTAAAATATTATTGGGTTTCTAAAGTCTCCCTTAAAAAACAAAAAATACATAAAAAAACAGTGGGAGAGTAATATTGCCCTTTCAGCTTGTGTGCCAGTCTTGACTCCTGGGTGTGCCACCTCTCTCCCTCTCATTCAGTGGGCCATAGAAAGCCTATTTATTTTTTTTTTTTAATATTATTGGGTTTCTAAAGTCTCCCTTAAAAAACAAAAAATACATAAAAAAACAGTGGGAGAGTAATATTGCCCTTTCAGCTTGTGTGCCAGTCTTGACTCCTGGGTGTGCCACCTCTCTCCCTCTCATTCAGTGGGCCATAGAAAGCCTATTTATTTTTTTTTTTAAATATTATTGGGTTTCTAAAGTCTCCCTTAAAAAACAAAAAATACATAAAAAAACAGTGGGAGAGTAATATTGCCCTTTCAGCTTGTGTGCCAGTCTTGACTCCTGGGTGTGCCACCTCTCTCTCATTCAGTGGGCCATAGAAAGCATTTTTTTTTTTTTTCCTTGATTTGTGTTCTAAAATCTACCTCAACACAAAAACACTACATCAATCAGTGGGAGAAAAATATTGGCCTCAGTCAGGGCTTGTGTGCCACTGCTGTGTGTGCTATCTCTCATTCAGTGGGCTATAGAAAGCCTATTTATTTATTTATTTTTTTTCTTATTATTTGGTTTCTAAAGTCTCCCTGAAAAAAAAAAAAAAAACATAAAAAAACAGTGGGAGAGTAATATTGCCCTTTCAGCTTGTGTGCCAGTCTTGACTCCTGGGTGTGCCACCTCTCTCCCTCTCATTCAGTGGGCCATAGAAAGCCTATTTATTTATTTTTTTAAATATTATTGGGTTTCTAAAGTCTCCCTTAAAAAACAAAAAATACATAAAAAAACAGTGGGAGAGTAATATTGCCCTTTCAGCTTGTGCCAGTCTTGACTCCTGGGTGTGCCACCTCTCTCTCTCATTCAGTGGGCCATAGAAAGGCTATTTTTTTTTTTTGGTTTTTTTAATATTATTTGGTTTCTAAAGTCTCCCTGAAAAAAAAAAAAAAACCTAAAAAAACAGTGGGAGAGTAATATTGCCCTTTCAGCTTGTGTGCCAGTCTTGACTCCTGGGTGTGCCACCTCTCTCCCTCTCATTCAGTGGGCCATAGAAAGCCTATTTATTTATTTTTTTAAATATTATTGGGTTTCTAAAGTCTCCCTTAAAAAACAAAAAATACATAAAAAAACAGTGGGAGAGTAATATTGCCCTTTCAGCTTGTGTGCCAGTCTTGACTCCTGGGTGTGCCACCTCTCTCCCTCTCATTCAGTGGGCCATAGAAAGCCTATTTATTTTTTTGTTAAATATTATTGGGTTTCTAAAGTCTCCCTTAAAAAACAAAAAATACATAAAAAAACAGTGGGAGAGTAATATTGCCCTTTCAGCTTGTGTGCCAGTCTTGACTCCTGGGTGTGCCACCTCTCTCCCTCTCATTCAGTGGGCCATAGAAAGCCTATTTATTTTTTTTTTTAAATATTATTGGGTTTCTAAAGTCTCCCTTAAAAAACAAAAAATACATAAAAAAACAGTGGGAGAGTAATATTGCCCTTTCAGCTTGTGTGCCAGTCTTGACTCCTGGGTGTGCCACCTCTCTCTCTCATTCAGTGGGCCATAGAAAGGCTATTTTTTTTTTTTGGTTTTTTTAATATTATTTGGTTTCTAAAGTCTCCCTGAAAAAAAAAAAAAAACCTAAAAAAACAGTGGGAGAGTAATATTGCCCTTTCAGCTTGTGTGCCAGTCTTGACTCCTGGGTGTGCCACCTCTCTCCCTCTCATTCAGTGGGCCATAGAAAGCCTATTTATTTTTTTAAAAAAATATTATTGGGTTTCTAAAGTCTCCCTGAAAAAAAAAAAAACATAAAAAAACAGTGGGAGAGTAATATTGCCCTTTCAGCTTGTGTGCCAGTCTTGACTCCTGGGTGTGCCACCTCTCTCCCTCTCATTCAGTGGGCCATAGAAAGCCTATTTATTTATTTTTTAAAATATTATTGGGTTTCTAAAGTCTCCCTTAAAAAACAAAAAATACATAAAAAAACAGTGGGAGAGTAATATTGCCCTTTCAGCTTGTGTGCCAGTCTTGACTCCTGGGTGTGCCACCTCTCTCCCTCTCATTCAGTGGGCCATAGAAAGCCTATTTATTTTTTTTTTAAATATTATTGGGTTTCTAAAGTCTCCCTTAAAAAACAAAAAATACATAAAAAAAACAGTGGGAGAGTAATATTGCCCTTTCAGCTTGTGTGCCAGTCTTGACTCCTGGGTGTGCCACCTCTCTCTCTCATTCAGTGGGCCATAGAAAGGCTATTTTTTTTTTTTTGGTTTTTTTAATATTATTTGGTTTCTAAAGTCTCCCTGAAAAAAAAAAAAAAACCTAAAAAAACAGTGGGAGAGTAATATTGCCCTTTCAGCTTGTGTGCCAGTCTTGACTCCTGGGTGTGCCACCTCTCTCCCTCTCATTCAGTGGGCCATAGAAAGCCTATTTATTTTTTAAAAAAAATATTATTGGGTTTCTAAAGTCTCCCTTAAAAAACAAAAAATACATAAAAAAACAGTGGGAGAGTAATATTGCCCTTTCAGCTTGTGTGCCAGTCTTGACTCCTGGGTGTGCCACCTCTCTCCCTCTCATTCAGTGGGCCATAGAAAGCCTATTTATTTTTTTGGTTTTTTTTAATATTATTTGGTTTCTAAAGTCTCCCTGAAAAAAAAAAAAAAACCTAAAAAAACAGTGGGAGAGTAATATTGCCCTTTCAGCTTGTGTGCCAGTCTTGACTCCTGGGTGTGCCACCTCTCTCCCTCTCATTCAGTGGGCCATAGAAAGCCTATTTATTTATTTTTTTAAATATTATTGGGTTTCTAAAGTCTCCCTTAAAAAACAAAAAATACATAAAAAAACAGTGGGAGAGTAATATTGCCCTTTCAGCTTGTGTGCCAGTCTTGACTCCTGGGTGTGCCACCTCTCTCCCTCTCATTCAGTGGGCCATAGAAAGCCTATTTATTTTTTTTTAAAATATTATTGGGTTTCTAAAGTCTCCCTTAAAAAACAAAAAATACATAAAAAAAACAGTGGGAGAGTAATATTGCCCTTTCAGCTTGTGTGCCAGTCTTGACTCCTGGGTGTGCCACCTCTCTCTCTCATTCAGTGGGCCATAGAAAGGCTATTTTTTTTTTTTTGGTTTTTTTAATATTATTTGGTTTCTAAAGTCTCCCTGAAAAAAAAAAAAAAACCTAAAAAAACAGTGGGAGAGTAATATTGCCCTTTCAGCTTGTGTGCCAGTCTTGACTCCTGGGTGTGCCACCTCTCTCCCTCTCATTCAGTGGGCCATAGAAAGCCTATTTATTTTTTTAAAAAAATATTATTGGGTTTCTAAAGTCTCCCTTAAAAAACAAAAAATACATAAAAAAACAGTGGGAGAGTAATATTGCCCTTTCAGCTTGTGTGCCAGTCTTGACTCCTGGGTGTGCCACCTCTCTCCCTCTCATTCAGTGGGCCATAGAAAGCCTATTTATTTTTTTGGTTTTTTTAATATTATTTGGTTTCTAAATTCTCCCTGAAAAAAAAAAAAAAACCTAAAAAAACAGTGGGAGAGTAATATTGCCCTTTCAGCTTGTGTGCCAGTCTTGACTCCTGGGTGTGCCACCTCTCTCCCTCTCATTCAGTGGGCCATAGAAAGCCTATTTATTTTTTTAAAAAAATATTATTGGGTTTCTAAAGTCTCCCTGAAAAAAAAAAAAAACATAAAAAAACAGTGGGAGAGTAATATTGCCCTTTCAGCTTGTGTGCCAGTCTTGACTCCTGGGTGTGCCACCTCTCTCCCTCTCATTCAGTGGGCCATAGAAAGCCTATTTATTTATTTTTTTAAATATTATTGGGTTTCTAAAGTCTCCCTTAAAAAACAAAAAATACATAAAAAAACAGTGGGAGAGTAATATTGCCCTTTCAGCTTGTGTGCCAGTCTTGACTCCTGGGTGTGCCACCTCTCTCCCTCTCATTCAGTGGGCCATAGAAAGCCTATTTATTTTTTTTTTAAATATTATTGGGTTTCTAAAGTCTCCCTTAAAAAACAAAAAATACATAAAAAAAACAGTGGGAGAGTAATATTGCCCTTTCAGCTTGTGTGCCAGTCTTGACTCCTGGGTGTGCCACCTCTCTCTCTCATTCAGTGGGCCATAGAAAGGCTATTTTTTTTTTTTTGGTTTTTTTAATATTATTTGGTTTCTAAAGTCTCCCTGAAAAAAAAAAAAAAACCTAAAAAAACAGTGGGAGAGTAATATTGCCCTTTCAGCTTGTGTGCCAGTCTTGACTCCTGGGTGTGCCACCTCTCTCCCTCTCATTCAGTGGGCCATAGAAAGCCTATTTATTTTTTTTAAAAAATATTATTGGGTTTCTAAAGTCTCCCTTAAAAAACAAAAAATACATAAAAAAACAGTGGGAGAGTAATATTGCCCTTTCAGCTTGTGTGCCAGTCTTGACTCCTGGGTGTGCCACCTCTCTCCCTCTCATTCAGTGGGCCATAGAAAGCCTATTTATTTTTTTGGTTTTTTTAATATTATTTGGTTTCTAAAGTCTCCCTGAGAAAAAAAAAAAAATAAATTAGGTGGGAGATTAATATTGACATTAGTGCTTGAGTGACAGTCCTGCGTGTGTGTCATCTCTGTGATTTTGTGCCACAGAAAACAGAGTGTGTAACATTGTGCCTGATTTTCCTTGTGGTCTCACCAACCTGTTAAGGGATATTGAAATCATACTGAAGTTATAGCTCACCGTGTAAGTTGTTTGACAGCAACAAATAAAGTTACTTTGGTTAAGATTTTAAAACAATGAGGAAGTCTGGTGCAAGAGGTCGTCGTGGGCGTTCATTGTCAGCTGGTAATGATGGTAGTGGTAGTGGAGCATCAGGTGGTCGTGGGGATAAAAATATTCCACCTAAGTCTGGAGCTGTGGAGCCAGTTTCGTCGTCAGGCTACACAAGGCCTCGAACGCTCTCTTTTCTGGGAGTAGGAAAACCGCTTTTAAAGGCGGAGCAGCAACAGCAAGTTTTGGCTTACATTGCAGACTCAGCCTCTAGCTCTTTTGCCTCCTCTTCCGAAACTGGTAAATGTAAAAGCAGCGCGTCGCTTGTGGATGTTCACGGTCAGGGACAAGTCGCTTCCTTGTCCTCCTCAGCAAAAACTACAACAAGAGAGAAGGATGCAGCAGGCGACACAACGGGTCACTCCATGGAGCTCTTTACACATACCGTCCCTGGCTTAGAAAGTGAAACATTTAACAGGCCATGCCCATTACAAGTAGATTCTGACATGGAGTGCACTGATGCACAGCCACAGCCAGAGTACTATGCTGCTCCTTTGACTCAGACCACCACATTGCCCTCTCAGGGTACAGATCCACAATCAGACCCTGATGAGACTATGTTGCCCCGCCACGAACGCTATACCACCGACCGACACAGTGACACAGACGAAGTTGCACACGAGCTCGAAGAGGAGGTAATAGATGACCCAGTTATTGACCCCGATTGGCAGCCATTGGGGGAACAGGGTGCAGGCGGCAGTAGTTCAGAAGCGGAGGTGGAGGAGGGGCCGCAGCAGGCATCAACATCGCAACAGGTTCCATCTGCCGGGCCCGTATCTGGCCCAAAACGCGTGTCAAAGCCAAAACCTGTTGGAGGACAGCGTGGCCATCCGGTTAAAGCTCAGTCTGCAATCCCTGAAAAGGGATCCGAGTCTAGGAAGAGTGCAGTCTGGCATTTTTTTAAACAACATCCAACTGATCAGCGCAAAGTCATCTGTCAAAAATGTTCAACTAGCTTAAGCAGAGGTCAGAATCTGAAAAGTCTAAATACTAGTTGCATGCATAGACACTTAACCACCATGCATTTTCAAGCCTGGACTAACTACCAAACGTCCCTTAAGGTTGTAGCACCCTCGGCCAATGAAGCTAGTCAGCAACGCAACATCCCTTCCGTCACTGTAAGGCCACCATTTTCCGCACCACCGGCAGTATCTGTGCAGGTTTCTTTGCCAGCCAAAAGCAGTCAGGGTCAGGGAACCACCAGTTTTGTAGGAGGAAATATTGCATCTAGGGCACCGGCGGAAACAATACCGTCTCCAACCGTCTCTCAGTCTGCCATGTACACCGGCACACCCGAAAGTTCCACGATCTCCAGCTCTCCAGTCCAGCTCACCCTACATGAGACTCTGGTTAGAAAAAGGAAGTACTTATCCTCGCATCCGCGTACACAGGGTTTTAACGCCCACATAGCTAGACTAATCTCGTTAGAGATGATGCCCTACCGGTTAGTTGAAAGCGAAGCTTTCAAAGCCCTGATGGAGTACGCTGAACCACGATACGAGCTACCCAGTCGACACTTTTTTTCCAGAAAAGCCATCCCAGCCCTGCACCAGCATATTAAACAGCGCATCGTCCATGCACTCAGGCAATCTGTGAGTACAAAGGTGCACCTGACTACAGATGCATGGACCAGTAGGCATGGCCAGGGACGTTATGTGTCCATCACGGCACACTGGGTGAATGTGGTGGATGCAGGGTCCACAGGCGACATCAATTTAGGGACAGTTGTGCCTAGCCCACGGTCTAGGAAACAGTTGGCTGTAGGCGTTCGCACCCCCTCCTCCTCCTCCTCCTCGTCCTCCTGCAGAAGCTACAGCTCTTCCACAGAACGCAGTCTGCCAACCACTCCATCGGCAGATGACACTGTTGCACACCAGTTGTCCCATTATGGGCCAGCTACTGCCAAGCGTCAGCAGGCTGTATTGGCTATGAAGTGTTTGGGCGACAACAGACACACCGCGGAAGTTCTATCCGAGTTCTTGCAACAAGAAACGCAGTCGTGGCTGGGCACAGTAGATCTTGAGGCAGGCAAGGTAGTGAGTGATAACGGAAGGAATTTCATGGCTGCCATCTCCCTTTCCCAACTAAAACACATTCCTTGCCTGGCTCACACCTTAAACCTGGTGGTGCAGTGCTTATTGAAAACTTATCCTGGGTTCTCCGACCTGCTCCTCAAAGTGCGTGCACTTTGCTCACATATCCGACGTTCGCCTGTACACGCCAGCCGTATGCAGACCTATCAGCGGTCTTTGAACCTTCCCCAGCATCGCCTAATCATAGACGTTGCAACAAGGTGGAACTCAACACTGCACATGCTTCAGAGACTGTGCGAACAGAGGCGTGCTGTTATTTATTTGTGGGAGGATACACGGGCAGGCAGTAGGATGGCAGACATGGAGTTGTCAGGTGTGCAGTGGTCTAAGATACAAGACATGTGTCAAGTCCTTCAGTGTTTTGAGGAATGCACACGGCTGGTTAGTGCAGACAACGCCGTAATAAGCATGAGCATCCCCCTAATGCGTCTGCTGATGCAAAGTTTGACGCACATAAAGGAGCAGGCGTCTGCACCAGAGGAAGAGGAAAGCCTTGATGACAGTCAGCCATTGTCTGGTCAGGGCAGTGTACAGGACGAGGTAGCGGGCGAAGAGGAGGTGGAGGACGAGGAGGATGATGGGGATGAGTATATTTTTAATGCCGAACCTTTCCCGGGGGCACAGGAAATTGGTTGCGTGTCACGGCCGGGTTCTGGTTTTTTGAGGGACACAAGTGACGTAGATTTGCCTGCAACTGCCCCTCAACCAATCACAACCGGAGATTGGACAACTGGAACTTTGGCCCACATGGCGGATTATGCCTTACGTATCCTAAAAAGGGACACACGCATTACGAAAATGATGAACGATGACGATTACTGGTTGGCCTGCCTCCTTGATCCACGCTATAAAGGCAAATTGCAAAATATTATGCCACATGAGAACTTGGAACTAATATTAGCAACCAAACAATCAACTCTTGTTGACCGTTTGCTTCAGGCATTCCCAGCACACAGCGCACGTGATCGTTCTCACACGAGCTCCAGGGGGCAGCAGACTAGGAGTGTTAGGGGTGCACACATCAGAAGTGGCGTTGGACAGAGGGGTTTTCTGACCAGGTTGTGGAGTGATTTTGCTATGACCGCAGACAGGACAGGTACTGCTGCATCAATTGAAAGTGACAGGAGACAACATTTGTCCAGTATGGTTACTAACTATTTTTCATCCCTTATCGATGTTCTCCCTCAACCGTCATTCCCATTTGATTACTGGGCCTCCAAATTAGACACCTGGCCAGAATTGGCAGAATATGCATTGCAGGAGCTTGCTTGCCCGGCAGCAAGTGTCCTATCAGAAAGAGTATTCAGTGCTGCAGGTTCAATATTAACCGAAAAAAGGACTCGTCTGGCTACCCAAAATGTTGACGATCTAACATTCATTAAAATGAACCACAACTGGATTTCGAAATCTTTTGCCCCACCTTGCCCGGCCGACACCTAGCTTTCCTATGAAAAGCTCTTGCCTGTGAATTACTTTTCTAATGTCTAATTTGCTGCAGCTGATTGTACAGCATACGACATGTTTACACCTCCCTAAATGGCAAAACTCCCCACACGGGGCCGTGGTATCGCGACTTGGCGCAAGCACCCGTGAGACTGCTGTTTGTCTGAAGAGGTGGGTGTGCTCGCTTTTGGTTGACGGCATTGCTACTGGGTCCCTCATAGTACAATGTAGTGTCTCTGGCGGTGGTGGTGCGCACCCAACGTCAGACACACCGTTGTAACATGAGGGGCCCTGGGGCGGTCCCGCCGGCCTCAAGAGAGTTCCCCCCTACCCCAGCTCAAAATGTGCTCTACCACGTGCAAAATTATGTCGCACAGCTCCACCAATCTTTAGTCTATTCGCTGACATCATTCAATATCTGGCACTGACAATACAAATTTGTAGACATCTATGATGCAACTTAAAGTAGTCTGTGTCTGTGTCCTATATTGGCACCATTAAATAGTTACTGCCAAATTACTATGTCAGAAACTCAGTAGATGAGCCCACCCCTGTACCTAAGTATGCCACCTTTTTTTTTGTTTTGGTTGTTTTGCGAGACATTAACATCTATTTATATTTTGGGAGTACTGGGACAGACACTCCTTGCACTACTCCTCCACTCACCACCAAGCTGCCTGTGTATCCATGTAACCGCTGTAAAGCTGCCATGAGCCTATTGTTTGTTATTTTAGGCCTTTGATAGCCTGTCTGCGGTCCCTACTTTAAATACTCCTCCACTGACCACCAAGCTGCCTGCCCGTGTATCCATGTAACCGCTGTAAAGCTGCCATGAGCCTATTGTTTGTTATTTTAGGCCTTTGATAGCCTGTCTGCGGTCCCTACTTTAAATACTCCTCCACTGACCACCAAGCTGCCTGCCCGTGTATCCATGTAACCGCTGTAAAGCTGCCATGAGCCTATTGTTTGTTATTTTAGGCCTTTGATAGCCTGTCTGCGGTCCCTACTTTAAATACTCCTCCACTCACCACCAAGCTGCCTGTGTATCCATGTAACCGCTGTAAAGCTGCCATGAGCCTATTGTTTGTTATTTTAGGCCTTTGATAGCCTGTCTGCGGTCCCTACTTTAAATACTCCTCCACTGACCACCAAGCTGCCTGCCCGTGTATCCATGTAACCGATGTAAAACAGCCATGAGCCTATTGTTTGTTATTTTAGGCCTTTGATAGCCTGTCTGCGGTCCCTACTTTAAATACTCCTCCACTCACCACCAAGCTGCCTGTGTATCCATGTAACCGCTGTAAAGCTGCCATGAGCCTATTGTTTGTTATTTTAGGCCTTTGATAGCCTGTCTGCGGTCCCTACTTTAAATACTCCTCCACTGACCACCAAGCTGCCTGCCCGTGTATCCATGTAACCGCTGTAAAGCTGCCATGAGCCTATTGTTTGTTATTTTAGGCCTTTGATAGCCTGTCTGCGGTCCCTACTTTAAATACTCCTCCACTCACCACCAAGCTGCCTGTGTATCCATGTAACCGCTGTAAAGCTGCCATGAGCCTATTGTTTGTTATTTTAGGCCTTTGATAGCCTGTCTGCGGTCCCTACTTTAAATACTCCTCCACTGACCACCAAGCTGCCTGCCCGTGTATCCATGTAACCGCTGTAAAACTGCCATGAGCCTATTGTTTGTTATTTTAGGCCTTTGATAGCCTGTCTGCGGTCCCTACTTTAAATACTCCTCCACTCACCACCAAGCTGCCTGCCCGTGTATCCATGTAACCGATGTAAAACAGCCATGAGCCTATTGTTTGTTATTTTAGGCCTTTGATAGCCTGTCTGCGGTCCCTACTTTAAATACTCCTCCACTCACCACCAAGCTGCCTGTGTATCCATGTAACCGCTGTAAAGCTGCCATGAGCCTATTGTTTGTTATTTTAGGCCTTCGAAGCCTGTCTGCGGTCCCTCCTTCCACTAGGCCTCCACTGACCAGACCACTGCTGCCCGTGTACCCCTGGAACCAATTTTAAAGTGCCTACAGCCAGCCCATTTTATTGTGTTAGGCCTTCGAAGCCTGTCTGCGGTCCCTCCTTCCACTAGGCCTCCACTGACCAGACCACTGCTGCCCGTGTACCCCTGGAACCAATTTTAAAGTGCCTACAGCCAGCCCATTTTATTGTGTTAGGCCTTCGAAGCCTGTCTGCGGTCCCTCCTTCCACTAGGCCTCCACTCACCTGACCACTGCTGCCCGTGTACCCCTGGAACCAATAATAAAGTGCCTACAGCCAGCCCATTTTATTATGTTAGGCCTTTGAAGCCTGTCTGCGGTCCCTCCTTCCACTAGGCCTCCACTGACCAGACCACTGCTGCCCGTGTACCCCTGGAACCAATAATAAAGTGCCTACCGCCAGCCCATTTTATTATGTTAGGCCTTCGAAGCCTGTCTAAGGTCCCTCCTTCCACTAGGCCTCCACTCACCTGACCACTGCTGCCCGTGTACCCCTGGAACCAATAATAAAGTGCCTAGAGCCTATTTTTTTATTTAATTTAATATTAATAAAGCCAGGAAGAACTACGATATACCACGCTATGAGCTACCCAGTTGACAATTCTTTTGCGAGAAAAGCCATCCCACCCCTCCACCTGCATGTTAAAGACCGCATTGTCCTTGCATTCTGTCAATTTGTCAGTCCAAAGGTATACCTGACAACAGACACATGGACCTGTAGGCCTGGCCACGGAAGCTTACGTGTCCTTTGTGGCTAAATGGGTTAATGTATTGGATGCATGGTCCACACAGGGGACAGCCTGCAAAGTCTGTCTGCAGTCCCTAGTTCAAGTTGTCCTCAACTGAATAAAGCTGATCTTCTACCTTCTGGCTCTGATTAACTGCTGTTTTTAAAAAAATTGGCTGTTCCGTCCTTCTAAAGGTGTCTGCCCCTGCCTGGTGTTGTCCTCAACTGAATAAAGCTGAGCTTCAACCTTCTGTTCCAAATTACCATTTTTAAAAATGCAATTGGCTGTTCCGGCCTACTAAAGGTGTCTGTCTGCCCCTGCCTGGTGTTGTCCTCAACTGAATAAAGCTGAGCTTCTACCTTCTGCCTCTTACTAACTGCTGTTTTTTAAAAAAATTGGCTGTTCCGGCCTACTAAAGGTGTCTGTCTGCCCCTGCCTGGTGTTGTCCTCAACTGAATAAAGCTGAGCTTCAACCTTCTGTTCCAAATTACCATTTTTAAAAATGCAATTGGCTGTTCCGGCCTACTAAAGGTGAATGTCTGCCCCTGCCTGGTGTTGTCCTCAACTGAATAAAGCTGAGCTTCTACCTTCTGCCTCTTACTAACTGCTGTTTTTTTAAAAAATTGGCTGTTCCGGCCTACTAAAGGTGTCTGTCTGCCCCTGCCTGGTGTTGTCCTCAACTGAATAAAGCTGAGCTTCAACCTTCAGTTCCAAATTACCATTTTTAAAAATGCCATTGGCTGTTCCGGCCTACTAAAGGTGTCTGTCTGCCCCTGCCTGGTGTTGTCCTCAACTGAATAAAGCTGAGCTTCAACCTTCTGTTCCAAATTACCATTTTTAAAAATGCAATTGGCTGTTCCGGCCTACTAAAGGTGTCTGTCTGCCCCTGCCTGGTGTTGTCCTCAACTGAATAAAGCTGAGCCTCAACCTTCTGTTCCAAATTACCATTTTTAAAAATGCAATTGGCTGTTCCGGCCTACTAAAGGTGTCTGTCTGCCCCTGCCTGGTGTTGTCCTCAACTGAATAAAGCTGAGCTTCTACCTTCTGCCTCTTACTAACTGCTGTTTTTTTAAAAAATTGGCTGTTCCGGCCTACTAAAGGTGTCTGTCTGCCCCTGCCTGGTGTTGTCCTCAACTGAATAAAGCTGAGCTTCAACCTTCTGTTCCAAATTACCATTTTTAAAAATGCAATTGGCTGTTCCGGCCTACTAAAGGTGAATGTCTGCCCCTGCCTGGTGTTGTCCTCAACTGAATAAAGCTGAGCTTCTACCTTCTGCCTCTTACTAAAAGCTGTTTTTTTAAAAAATTGGCTGTTCCGGCCTACTAAAGGTGTCTGTCTGCCCCTGCCTGGTGTTGTCCTCAACTGAATAAAGCTGAGCTTCAACCTTCTGTTCCAAATTACCATTTTTAAAAATGCAATTGGCTGTTCCGGCCTACTAAAGGTGTCTGTCTGCCCCTGCCTGGTGTTGTCCTCAACTGAATAAAGCTGAGCCTCAACCTTCTGTTCCAAATTACCATTTTTAAAAATGCAATTGGCTGTTCCGGCCTACTAAAGGTGTCTGTCTGCCCCTGCCTGGTGTTGTCCTCAACTGAATAAAGCTGAGCTTCTACCTTCTGCCTCTTACTAACTGCTGTTTTTTTAAAAAATTGGCTGTTCCGGCCTACTAAAGGTGTCTGTCTGCCCCTGCCTGGTGTTGTCCTCAACTGAATAAAGCTGAGCTTCAACCTTCTGTTCCAAATTACCATTTCTAAAAATGCAATTGGCTGTTCCGGCCTACTAAAGGTGAATGTCTGCCCCTGCCTGGTGTTGTCCTCAACTGAATAAAGCTGAGCCTCAACCTTCTGTTCCAAATTACCATTTTTAAAAATGCAATTGGCTGTTCCGGCCTACTAAAGGTGAATGTCTGCCCCTGCCTGGTGTTGTCCTCAACTGAATAAAGCTGAGCTTCAACCTTCAGTTCCAAATTACCATTTTTAAAAATGCCATTGGCTGTTCCGGCCTACTAAAGGTGTCTGTCTGCCCCTGCCTGGTGTTGTCCTCAACTGAATAAAGCTGAGCTTCAACCTTCTGTTCCAAATTACCATTTTTAAAAATGCCATTGGCTGTTCCGGCCTACTAAAGGTGTCTGTCTGCACCTGCCTGGTGTTGTCCTCAACTGAATAAAGCTGAGCTTCAACCTTCTGTTCCAAATTACCATTTTTAAAAATGCAATTGGCTGTTCCGGCCTACTAAAGGTGTCTGTCTGCCCCTGCCTGGTGTGGTCCTCAACTGAATAAAGCTGAGCCTCAACCTTCTGTTCCAAATTACCATTTTTAAAAATGCAATTGGCTGTTCCGGCCTACTAAAGGTGTCTGTCTGCCCCTGCCTGGTGTTGTCCTCAACTGAATAAAGCTGAGCCTCAACCTTCTGTTCCAAATTACCATTTTTAAAAATGCAATTGGCTGTTCCGGCCTACTAAAGGTGTCTGTCTGCCCCTGCCTGGTGTTGTCCTCAACTGAATAAAGCTGAGCTTCTACCTTCTGCCTCTTACTAACTGCTGTTTTTTTAAAAAATTGGCTGTTCCGGCCTACTAAAGGTGTCTGTCTGCCCCTGCCTGGTGTTGTCCTCAACTGAATAAAGCTGAGCTTCAACCTTCTGTTCCAAATTACCATTTTTAAAAATGCAATTGGCTGTTCCGGCCTACTAAAGGTGAATGTCTGCCCCTGCCTGGTGTTGTCCTCAACTGAATAAAGCTGAGCTTCTACCTTCTGCCTCTTACTAACTGCTGTTTTTTTTAAAAATTGGCTGTTCCGGCCTACTAAAGGTGTCTGTCTGCCCCTGCCTGGTGTTGTCCTCAACTGAATAAAGCTGAGCTTCAACCTTCTGTTCCAAATTACCATTTTTAAAAATGCAATTGGCTGTTCCGGCCTACTAAAGGTGAATGTCTGCCCCTGCCTGGTGTTGTCCTCAACTGAATAAAGCAGAGCTTCAACCTTCAGTTCCAAATTACCATTTTTAAAAATGCCATTGGCTGTTCCGGCCTACTAAAGGTGTCTGTCTGCCCCTGCCTGGTGTTGTCCTCAACTGAATAAAGCTGAGCTTCTACCTTCTGCCTCTTACTAACTGCTGTTTTTTTTAAAAATTGGCTGTTCCGGCGTACTAAAGGTGTCTGTCTGCCCCTGCCTGGTGTTGTCCTCAACTGAATAAAGCTGAGCTTCAACCTTCAGTTCCAAATTACCATTTTTAAAAATGCCATTGGCTGTTCCGGCCTACTAAAGGTGTCTGTCTGCCCCTGCCTGGTGTTGTCCTCAACTGAATAAAGCTGAGCTTCAACCTTCTGTTCCAAATTACTATTTTTAAAAATGCCATTGGCTGTTCCGGCCTACTAAAGGTGTCTGTCTGCCCCTGCCTGGTGTTGTCCTCAACTGAATAAAGCTGAGCTTCAACCTTCTGTTCCAAATTACCATTTTTAAAAATGCAATTGGCTGTTCCGGCCTACTAAAGGTGTCTGTCTGCCCCTGCCTGGTGTTGTCCTCAACTGAATAAAGCTGAGCCTCAACCTTCTGTTCCAAATTACCATTTTTAAAAATGCAATTGGCTGTTCCGGCCTACTAAAGGTGTCTGTCTGCCCCTGCCTGGTGTTGTCCTCAACTGAATAAAGCTGAGCTTCTACCTTCTGCCTCTTACTAACTGCTGTTTTTTTTAAAAATTGGCTGTTCCGGCCTACTAAAGGTGTCTGTCTGCCCCTGCCTGGTGTTGTCCTCAACTGAATAAAGCTGAGCTTCAACCTTCTGTTCCAAATTACCATTTTTAAAAATGCAATTGGCTGTTCCGGCCTACTAAAGGTGAATGTCTGCCCCTGCCTGGTGTTGTCCTCAACTGAATAAAGCTGAGCTTCTACCTTCTGCCTCTTACTAACTGCTGTTTTTTTAAAAAATTGGCTGTTCCGGCCTACTAAAGGTGTCTGTCTGCCCCTGCCTGGTGTTGTCCTCAACTGAATAAAGCTGAGCTTCAACCTTCTGTTCCAAATTACCATTTTTAAAAATGCAATTGGCTGTTCCGGCCTACTAAAGGTGTCTGTCTGCCCCTGCCTGGTGTTGTCCTCAACTGAATAAAGCTGAGCCTCAACCTTCTGTTCCAAATTACCATTTTTAAAAATGCAATTGGCTGTTCCGGCCTACTAAAGGTGTCTGTCTGCCCCTGCCTGGTGTTGTCCTCAACTGAATAAAGCTGAGCTTCTACCTTCTGCCTCTTACTAACTGCTGTTTTTTTAAAAAATTGGCTGTTCCGGCCTACTAAAGGTGTCTGTCTGCCCCTGCCTGGTGTTGTCCTCAACTGAATAAAGCTGAGCTTCAACCTTCTGTTCCAAATTACCATTTTTAAAAATGCAATTGGCTGTTCCGGCCTACTAAAGGTGAATGTCTGCCCCTGCCTGGTGTTGTCCTCAACTGAATAAAGCTGAGCCTCAAACTTCTGTTCCAAATTACCATTTTTAAAAATGCAATTGGCTGTTCCGGCCTACTAAAGGTGAATGTCTGCCCCTGCCTGGTGTTGTCCTCAACTGAATAAAGCTGAGCTTCAACCTTCAGTTCCAAATTACCATTTTTAAAAATGCCATTGGCTGTTCCGGCCTGCTAAAGGTGTCTGTCTGCCCCTGCCTGGTGTTGTCCTCAACTGAATAAAGCTGAGCTTCAACCTTCTGTTCCAAATTACCATTTTTAAAAATGCCATTGGCTGTTCCGGCCTACTAAAGGTGTCTGTCTGCACCTGCCTGGTGTTGTCCTCAACTGAATAAAGCTGAGCTTCAACCTTCTGTTCCAAATTACCATTTTTAAAAATGCAATTGGCTGTTCCGGCCTACTAAAGGTGTCTGTCTGCCCCTGCCTGGTGTTGTCCTCAACTGAATAAAGCTGAGCCTCAACCTTCTGTTCCAAATTACCATTTTTAAAAATGCAATTGGCTGTTCCGGCCTACTAAAGGTGTCTGTCTGCCCCTGCCTGGTGTTGTCCTCAACTGAATAAAGCTGAGCCTCAACCTTCTGTTCCAAATTACCATTTTTAAAAATGCAATTGGCTGTTCCGGCCTACTAAAGGTGTCTGTCTGCCCCTGCCTGGTGTTGTCCTCAACTGAATAAAGCTGAGCTTCTACCTTCTGCCTCTTACTAACTGCTGTTTTTTTAAAAAATTGGCTGTTCCGGCCTACTAAAGGTGTCTGTCTGCCCCTGCCTGGTGTTGTCCTCAACTGAATAAAGCTGAGCTTCAACCTTCTGTTCCAAATTACCATTTTTAAAAATGCAATTGGCTGTTCCGGCCTACTAAAGGTGAATGTCTGCCCCTGCCTGGTGTTGTCCTCAACTGAATAAAGCTGAGCTTCTACCTTCTGCCTCTTACTAACTGCTGTTTTTTTAAAAAATTGGCTGTTCCGGCCTACTAAAGGTGTCTGTCTGCCCCTGCCTGGTGTTGTCCTCAACTGAATAAAGCTGAGCTTCAACCTTCTGTTCCAAATTACCATTTTTAAAAATGCAATTGGCTGTTCCGGCCTACTAAAGGTGAATGTCTGCCCCTGCCTGGTGTTGTCCTCAACTGAATAAAGCAGAGCTTCAACCTTCAGTTCCAAATTACCATTTTTAAAAATGCCATTGGCTGTTCCGGCCTACTAAAGGTGTCTGTCTGCCCCTGCCTGGTGTTGTCCTCAACTGAATAAAGCTGAGCTTCTACCTTCTGCCTCTTACTAACTGCTGTTTTTTTTTTAAATTGGCTGTTCCGGCCTACTAAAGGTGTCTGTCTGCCCCTGCCTGGTGTTGTCCTCAACTGAACAAAGCTGAGCTTCCACATTCTGGCTTTCGCCCTATGCTATCAGATATTAAACTGCATTTGGCCTACTAGTGTGGTTATGCCCTTGAAACAGTGTCTGCTGCTCTTGGGTTTTCTACTCCACTGAACAAAGCAATGCCGCCTGTTTAGTCCTGTTACCAATTTTGAACTGCATTTAGCCTACTTTATTCTTTGGCCCTATATCTGTTTCCTCCTCATCCTGCCCATTGCCCAGCCACTGCTAGATGAGTCTGCTGGTACATTGACCTAGACCACTACATTCCCCTTATACTCTACACAGCCAGAATCTGACCCTGCTGAAAGTAAGGTTCCCCTTCCCGCATGTTATACCACCTTACACAGGGACAGAGAGGAAGGTGCAGATGAAAGTGCAGGTTCCTTCATCAGGTGGGGGGGCATACTCGTTGGCGACGTCACTGGCACAGGGCCCCTCAGAGTACGCAAAAGTGTCGCTGCTGGTGGGAGGCGCCCCCGCCATGCAAACACACATCGCTGTACTTTGAGGGGCCCTGTGCCAGTGCCAATGCGAACGAGTGGGCCCCCCCTGCTTGCTCAGGATCACAGCACTTGCAACGTTGAAATACTTACCTTTCCCTGCAACACCGCCGTGACGTAGTCCGCATTTCCTGGGCCCACGAAAAACTTGAGCCGGCCCTACTCCCCCCACAACTTTTGCCAAATGACCCCCAATTCCCTATGCCCAACTATTATTATAAAGTTAATTAAGATTGACAAGCTTCAGAAACAAGAATGGATGTTTTTGGCATTAAAATGGGCACTGTAGGTGTTTTCCTGGCCTCCACTCACTGCCGACTATGCTTCCCCATTGACTTGCATTGGGTTTCGTGTTTCGGTCGATCCCCGACTTTTAGCGATAATCGGCCGACTGCACTCGACTCGACTCTGGACAAAATCGGGTTTCACAAAACCCGACTCGATCTTAAAAAAATGAAAGTCGCTCAACTCTACTCACCAGCATACAAGAAGAGATGGAGGAAGAACACTAGTTTGCATTTGTTGAGCATTGTCATATGCCTGTTGGGAACTCTCCATGTCCATGTTGCATGCTGCAGATTTTGGAGGAAGAGGAGGATGGGGATGAGGAGAGTAACGATCATCAGCTGGTGGATATGGAGAGGGACATAGACTAGGCGCAAGAAAGGGGTGAGGAGGACAGTCAGATTGAAAATGATGATGACGACGCTGGCCATGATAATTAACTAGCACAGCAGGGTGATAAAAATGAAACATCAGGATGATGACAATGAACATAGCTTCCAAAAGGGAACTCAAATAGGCTTATTACTAAAATAAGCTCTATTACCTGCTCTTCAAAGTTTTTGCCAAACGAATGCCTCCTGCTCACAGGACAAACTAGAGGACCATGTGTAATCCATATAAATGTTCCCCCACTTGTGCCAATGTTAGAACTTGACCAAGTAGCTGAGGCCACAGCAGCAACAACTACAGTATATTTAAAATGATGGATTAGATGTTTTATCTGCTAGTGCAGTAACCTGGTGCATTTCAGCTAACTCAGATGCACCTGGCTGAAAAGACAGGTTCTGTCATACACAGACTATGTTCTATCTCAGGTAGACGCTCTTAGCATTGATCTAATGGATTTCTGTGTCAACAAACTGGACTAGTGGCAGGAGCTGGCCAAGTTTGCTATTGGCTTTAGTACAGCTGATGGATTTGTCACACCCAGGTGTACCAGCCAGGTTATCTGTCACAAGCTTGATAAAACTAACATTTGTCAAAATTAATTCAACATGGATCAATGCAGACTTTTATGTACCAATGGCTGGTGATGACAATGATTGTCCTCATTGTCCTTTGCCAATCTATTGCATAGCTCAGCTGTCGTCAGTGAAGATAGACTACTCTCATCAGGGCATCTACTCCTTGACCATCATGTCATCAATACTGTAGTAAGACTACTGCCAGAGCTGGCATTGGTGACCTTAAACTGACACACAATTCCTTACCCGCCCTTTCTTAATTCTCTAGCATAATGTTTCTGCCGCAACCACTGTACTGTCACAGCAGCTACACATTTCCTAGCTGACCAATGAGTTTCATAATGGTAGAGACTACTACCGCCTCCAGGGCTGCCAATCATTTTCCTATACTGCTACACAATACCTTGTTTACACAAAACTAATGCTTTACCGTGATGGTCCTGCCGCAGCCACATCAGCTACATATCTCTTGGTTGCCCTCTATGTTTCATAGTGCTAGACAGTAATAATAAGGCTGGAGAACGTACTTTCTTGAATGTACACAAGCATGAAACAGATGCCAAAATAAGGATACCTTTTCAAAAGACTTGGTGACCAGAAGCCATGATTTCTTCCCTCTGAAACCACTACTCTTGCTTTATTTCTCCAAAAAAAAATGGGATTATTTTTGAATTGCTTGATAAAAAGACTTTGTAATTGCCTAATCATTTTTTGATTAGCAAACCAGTGGTGGACTCCAAATAAGGGTTACTTTTTCACTCCTTATTGAGAAATAATGACTTTTTCATGTCCAAAATATTACACCTGTTTTGTCTTGTCAATTAAAGGAATCATTTTTAGATGGCTTGTGAAAACGTTATTGCTTCTTCATTTAACAAAGTGCAAAGCTTTTGATACTCCCCAATATTGGATAGTTTCTTCACCCAATTATGTGGCAATACACAGCTTCTTCCATGTGCACCACCTACAGTATGTATAAAGAAATAGCAAAACTTGAATCTTCATACAAAAAGGGATAATTTTTGGACTGTTTTTACAATATAAGTAGCCTGCAAAGTTTGAAACAGTGGTTTGGTTAAATACGCTGCTGGTAAAGATCGTTTACCATCACATTTCCCATTGCCAGGTAGATTGAGATCATTTGGACATTAAAAAGGCTGTTTTCAATAGAATCCAAGGGTATGCCAGTGTTGTACACATATTTTCAAAGAAATTAGAGGTTTTTAGTTATGCAATTCATGTGAGTATATCTCTATGGAAAATTCAACAAAGCCTGCAAATTCGAATTTCAAAAGATCCGCTCACAGAACGGGCTACATAAAGATACTTATTGGATAAATAATGTCCAACACATGTTGGTGAAATCAATTTTTTTAAAGCTGATCATTTCATACCACTTATCTTGTTAAACAGGATATCAACTCAAGAGAAATTGTAAACAAGGACAAGTCCACAGGCAGGAGACCCATGTTTACAAAGTAAAGTGGGCAACCACTAAACTAAAGGTACCGTCACATTAAGCGACGCTGCAGCGATAGCGACAGCGATGCCGATCGCTGCAGCGTCGCTGTTTGGTCGCTGGAGAGCTGTCACACAGACCGCTCTCCAGCGACCAACGATGCCGAGGTCCCCGGGTAACCAGGGTAAACATCGGGTTGCTAAGCGCAGGGCCGCGCTTAGTAACCCGATGTTTACCCTGGTTACCAGCGTAAAAGTTAAAAAAACAAACAGCACATACTCACCAGCGCGTCCCCCAGCCTCTGCTTCCTGACACTGACTGAGCTCCGGCCCTAACAGCACAGCGGTGACGTCACCGCTGTGCTTTCACTTTCAGTTTAGGGCCGGCGCTCAGTCAGTGTCAGGAAGCAGAGGCTGGGGGACGCGCAGGTGAGCATGTACTGTTTGTTTTTTTAACTTTTACGCTGGTAACCAGGGTAAACATCGGGTTACTAAGCGCGGCCCTGCGCTTAGTAACCCGATGTTTACCCTGGTTACCAGTGTAAAATATCGCTGGTATCCTTGCTTTTGCTGTCAAACACGGCGATACACGGCGACCTAGCGACCAAATAATGTGCAGACCTTCTAGCAGCGACCAGCAATTTCACAGCGGGATCCAGATCGCTGCTGCGTGTCAAATACAGCGATATCGCTATCCAGGTCGCTGCAACGTCACGGATCGCTGGCGATATCGCCTAGTGTGACGGTACCTTAACTTGTAGCAATTACCTCTATGGGTTTTATTTTCATTAACCCTTTTATGAACATCACAATTCAACAACATGAAGTTTAAAAATGTGTTTCTGTTATCCTCAAAGTTATATAAAATGTGGAAGCACAGTGGCTCAGTGGTTACCACTGTATTGTGGCTCAGTGGTTAGCACTGCAGCCTTGCAGCACTGGGGTCCTGGGTTCAAATCCCACTAAGGACAACATCTGCAGGGAGTTTGTATGTTCTCCCCATGTTTTCCTCCAGGTTCCTCCCACACTCCAAAAACACACTGATAGGGAATTTAGATTGTGAGCCCCATTGGGGACTGTGATGATGATGATGTCTGTAAAGCACTGAGGAATAAGATAGCGCTATATAAGCAAAGCATAATAATAATAAAATCATATCAGAAAATATTTGACCTGCACCAATAACCATAATAGGTGCAATCATATTTTCTGTGGAATATTGAGCGCTTCCAACCCTATTATATTAAAGTAAGAGCCATTATCATAATATAGATTTAACAGATTTTTGTTTGCCAAAGTTTTTCACACTGGAAAAGACTCACTGTAAACTGAATTAGTTTTCCATCTAAGAATCTTGGACCCGTTCCTGTGTACATACCTAAATATCCTTTCGGTAATTGTCTTCACCATTCTTGAAGTATCTTAATACGCGTGTGCTTTTAATAATACCACTGAATGCCAGTTCTGAGTTTATTATACAAAGCAATGATAAATGCTTTCAGAAATGTTGAGTGTTTGAAGATGACCCTAGCTTGATAATGTGCTCTGGAATAGTTGTAGATGGCAATCATCTGGCCACAGCTTATGCGGGAAGACAGAAATAAATACAAAATGAAGGATTGGCGTCCAATTACAAATGGGCACAGTGAAAACCCTTTTATCTCAGGCCAAATATGCATTACAAATTGGAAGGTCTCATAACACGAATCACTATCTTTATCTGCTCCTTTATGTTTATGCAAAAATGTGTGCCGGTAACCAAAAATGGAGCAAGGTTTTCTTGGACAAAGGGATACTATAAAATGTGTTGATACAGAATAGTACTGTATATGTCTAAAATATCATTAGTGTGGGCCTCATTTATCCAAAGAGTCTAAAAGAAAAATGGCCATTATAAACAGTAGCAACCAATCAGATTTCAGCCTTTTTTTTTTAAACTACTCTGTTTAAAAGTAATGCTGCACTGTGATTGATTGCCATGGACATCAAAAGATAGTAGTGTATTCAGACATGTTTCGTCCCTTTGCTTCTGTATCTACACTACATATAAATTAATGGCATAATGTTACCTATATATAGACTTACATGGATAGTTTTGTGGTGTGGCAACCTGAGTAATTGCTGAGGGCATTAGGTGCACATGCTAGACAGGCTAGGCTTCATAGAAGACCATCATTTTCCCTATATAGTGCAATTTTACCTATTTATACAAACAAAAATCCCAGTGTAACAGGCCAGAATATACCCTGACCCAGACTATGCCCGGAGTTAAAGTGGCCTAGGCCAGAGTATACCCTGGGTATATTCTGGTGTAGGCAAAATTATACCCCAGGGTATATTCTGGTCTAGGCAAAAGTATACCTCTGGGTATATTCTGGCCTAGGCCACATTATACCCCTCCAAGCCAGAATATACTCCCCTGAGGTTGTAAAATAACCTGGGCCATATAGAGGCTTAGAACTGTATGTGAAGTGAATAAACAAACATTTATCGAGATTGTGTCACTATGAGCATTGTCTGTCACATCTCTAAATGTTTTACAAGAAATGCAGCTATGTGATTGTCTGAATGCATTCGTTATACAGTATTTCAATCTTGTTTACAAATCGCCGTTTGTATATTCTCCATTTGTACATTTGAGGCGGACAAAGTTAAGGCTCGCAAGGAGAGAAACTAATATAGTGGACAAAGCTATATTTTTAATGAACTACTGAGGCAAAGTAACTGCATTGCTTTATCAAATTTACATGAAGTATATTGTGTCCAATGTTAGCAAGCAGGCAACACAAAAAGGAGCTTTTCCAGTGAGGTCTTTAAGGTACACAAATGTTATGAAGTGTTTGCCAACAAGGATGTGGTTTCACCAATGGGGGTACCTTTTGTAAAAATAGACTAGTGCCATCACTAGTGTTGTCCTTAAAAATATATTGCCACCACAGCCCACTTTCCCAAAATTCACCGGCCTATAATAGTACTGAGCACGTGCACCCTGGTCATCTAGTGGCAGGTACAGGACGGATTGTAGGAGACCGAGTTAAGAAATAGGCCCAATGGAATGCCATGCCCAATTCCCCAAAGTGTTGTCTGTTTTGGACTGATTAAAATAGTGCCATTACAGCCCCCTTGGCCAAAATGCACCGTACAGAGCATGTTGACCCTGGTAATCTAGTGGCAGGTACAGGACAGATTGCAGGAGACCAAATTAAGAAGTAGGCCCAAAGAAACGTCATGCCCAATTCCCCAATGTGTTGGCCTTTTTGGACTTTAAAATATAGTGCCATCACAGCCCACTTTCCCAAAATTCACCTTCCTATAACAGTACTGAGCACGTGCACGTGCATCTAGTGGCAGTTAAAGGACACATTGCAGGACACAGAGATATATGACGGCTGTAACGGAAATACCACACTGGCAAATCTATGGCCTTCTAATTTTTTTTTAATACTAAATAGCGCTGTATAGAATTTGAGTATCACACAGCCACAAAATAAGTACACCGACCACTGATGCCCAAACTTAGAGCACGAAGATATAGGACTGCTGTAATGGAAATACCACACTGGCAAATCTGTGGCCTTTCAATTTTTTGGGATGCTAAATAGCGCTGTATAGAATTTGAGTATCACACAGCCAAAAAATAAGTACACCGGCCTCCAATGACCTAACGTGGAGCACAGAGATATATGACGGCTGTAACGGAAATACCACACTGGCAAATCTGTGGCCTTTCAATTTTTTTGGATGCTATATAGTGCAGTATAGAATTTGAGTATCACACAGCCACAAAATTTGTACACCGGCCTCCAATGACCAAACTTGGAGCACGCAGATATATGTGGCCTTTTTCGGTGAATTTAAAACACCAAAAAGAAAAAAGGCGCACAAGGGTAGCACACACAACTATGCTACGTATGAATGACAAACTATCACTTTTCAACAGGCCTCAGTCTGACAGAACAGACAGTATATTTTTTTTTTGGGCAGAGGCAATTTGTGGAAAAAAAAGTTATATAGACAGTAAAGAAGCTGCAGCAGGCAGTTATGGAGCTTGGGGAAGGATGCAGTGGGAGCAATGGACGCACATACAGTACCTGCAGGCCTTGCACTGATGTGGATATGCTATGCCCTGCCTGCCTAGAGCTGCAATATCGGGACCCATGAATTAGCCCTGAAAATGACTGTTGGTTTATCAGGAGTTGTGGATGTAAGAGTTGCAGACCTACACTAACTCTAAAACCATGATTCTGACCCTATCTCGGCACCAGCTCTCCCTACTCTTGCTGAAACAGGAACAGAATGCGGTGAGCAGGGCAGCGCCTGGTCTCTTATATTCAGGATGATGCTGTATGGCCCAGCCAATCACTGCACGACCCCAACAAAGATGGCTGCGGTGTTTCATGGCCTGGCAGACAATCCCTGCACAGTGATTGGGTTTCTAAAGTCAGCCAAAAACGCGGAGTGGAAACTTCAGTTACCGCCAAATAATCCTGGAAATGCTCTCTGCTCGGCGAGTACCTCGAGTACCCCGATACTCGGGCGAGTAACGAATAGTGGCGAGCACGTTCGCTCATCACTAGTGATTATCTATATAAGTATGTGCAACTTCCACAATAAATCTGAATTCTGTTAATGAATGAAACTGCAATCATGAGTGGTTTATTCTCCGTGTACACGTATATCTATTTGATATATAATTTGGCAATAAACAATTAAGATGATCACACATCTTTAGTGCGATCCTAACACTTTGATTGGCTAGTGTCAGAGGAGAAATAACAAACGCCCAAAGTGTAGTTCTATGGTATACGCTAGGGGTGTAACTACAACAGGTGCAGGGGTTGCAATCACACCCGGGCCCTGGAGCCTAGGGGGCCCTAAAAGTCCCTTTGGCCTATAGAAAAAGACTATTGCTATTAAAGATTTAAAATATTTGAGGGCCCCATTGGAGCTTTCGCATCGGGGCCCATAAGTTTCAAGTTATGCCACTGGGATGCCCCCAGTTGGTTGGATGAAAAATGTACTTCTTTATTACCAGGGGGCAACAGAAAAAAAACTGTTCCAAATTCCATGCAGAAGCTTGGTACTAGGAGGTTTAAATTTAAAAATCAAGTGAAAGCTCCTCTTTAAGGAAGTCCCTCACCTCTGTTTGTCATTTCAGCATTAAACTACTGACAGTACCTTACATAATTTGGGGCACACATGGTTTTATGGTTGTTTTTAAGCAGCAACAGATCTTGTTATCTCTAAAGGTACCTTCACACTAAATGACTTTGCAACGATAACGATAGTGATCCGTGACGTTGCAGCGTCCTGGATAGCGATATCGTTGTGTTTGACACGCAGCAGCGATCTGGATCCTGCTGTGATATCGCTGGTCATTGCTGAAAGTCCAGAACTTTATTTGGTCGTCAGATCGGCGTGTATCGTCGTGTTTGACAGCAAAAGCAACGATGCCAGCAATGTTTTACAATGGTAACCAGGGTAAATATCGGGTTACTAAGCGCAGGGCCGCGCTTAGTAACCCGATATTTACCCTGGTTACCATTGTAAAAGTAAAAAAAACCACTACATACTCACCCTCTGATGTCTGTCACGTCCCCGCGGCCCTGCGCTTAGTAACCCGATGTTTACCCTGGTTACCCGGGGACTTCGGGATCGTTGGTCGCTGGAGAGCGGTCTGTGTGACCGCTCTCCAGCGACCACACAGCGACGCTGCAGCGATCTGCATCGTTGTCGATATCGCTGCAGCGTCGCTTAATGTGACGGTACCTTTAACGTTTTCTGATTATAATCATTGTGACAGTGGTCCAAACTACACAAGCAGAACACATTTTAAAAGAAAAAGGACCTGTGCACAGATACAGCCCTATCAGCATTGACCGTGCATATTCATTTGGAGGGATGTACTCATAAACTATGATTCCTAGCTGAGTCCAGCTATTTGCAACCATCTAATGTGTACAGACCATCAAACGTTCTGGTATATTTTACTGCCTCTCTTCTGATTAAAATGTCATTACCATAAAACGCATCTTCCAGGCGGTAATGAGAGAATTTCAGGTGCCCTGATTATATAGTTAAGCACTGCTGCCATCGATGTAATTTAAGTCTTTGGCTTCATTTAAACTCAATTATTTAGATGATCTGAAAGTCTGTTACAGAATGGCCCAGTGGCAGCGCCCCTACAAGTATGTTAGAATATATATCGACTAGAACAACATTTATTACCTATCCATGAGATAGGTAATAACAAATGTATGATCACTGGGAGGTCTACACCCATTACAAGAATTAGGAAACCAAATCTCCTTTTATAATGGGGTAGTGGTTAAGCAGGTGAACTACTGCTACAGTCATTGTCTATGTACAATGGGCCTAAGAGAGCTTGGCTTTTTAAATTTAATGAATGGAGAAGGTTTAACTCGTGCATGACCATTGCTCACTTAGAAGGGAGACACATGATCGCCTTTCCCAAAAGCCATGGCTTTTTCACACAGTGAGTCGAAAAATTATCATTGTACGGGAAGTAGCAAGACCTTTATTCTTTGCTAAATGAAGAATCATTTGCTTTTTTTGCAAACTATCTGAAAGTTATACCCTTAATTAGGTTGAAAAACAGGTGTAATGTTTTGAACATGTACAAGTATTGGCTTCTCTACTAGGTGTTAAAAAATGATCCTTTTTTTAGATCAGCAGCAGGTTTGCTATTCACATACTGCTTAATCAATTACAAATGCTTTTTAGCAAGCCATTCAAAGTTATCACTTTTTATGATTTACAGTATATAATTAGATAAAGTTTAAACATATAAAGTGATTTCCAGGTCATGAAGAAGCCAGTTTGGTGGATGAACCCCTGGTTTGGGCTATACTGATTGACATAGCTGTAGGGGATATGGTATTTATATTGTTCCTTTTCCCCCCAACCCCTGTTTGCATATATTGTGTTTCATTAATGTGTCCATACATGGTGGTACTGCTACACAAGAAGTGTATTACCACTGTGTATAGGAGTACTGCTACACCTTATGTGCATTGCTCTGACTATATGTATTTTATTGTTCACATGTATTTGTACGCTGTTTGTTAGGGAAAGCAAGTGCCCCGGGTATAGTGTTAGGGGAGTAGTACCCCAAGTTGGCCACAAGTTGGGGGCATTATAGATATAGGATAGTATGGGGGAATAGTTAACATAGGAGAGGCACGATGGGGATAAGACAGTTAGGTCTTCCTGTTTCAGTTAGTTGGGGCCTAGTGCCCGTGAAGCTCACAGAGGGCTGGCTAGTCCAGATGTGCCCCACAACATTCTTCTAAGAGGAGTGGGCCCGGCAGCAATATCCAGGGGGCTAGTATAAGGAACAGAGAGTGCAGCAGCTACAGTTACAGCAGTGCAATATAAGTGGGACTGCAGCTGCTGGAGAGAAGAAGGCTAAGCGGAATGGGAGAAAGTGCACCAAAATGTGGCAGGATTTTGTGTGGGCCACTATTCTGAGGACCAGGGTGAAATGGCAGGGAATAGCCCCACGAAAGGCAGAAATACTGGACTTTGAGGACACTGAGGGACCGCATAGTACGGACCGTCCCAAAGGCAGGCTTAGCGAGAGGCAAGGGTCAGAGATACCGATGCCTGGTGCTGCGAAAGTGCGTGCCCTGGAAGACAAGTTGCTGAGTAAACATGTGAAGTTGAAGTGAAACCGGACTGTGACTCTTTATTTTTGGAATCATCTGCGGTAACAGTCCCATGCTGGGAAAACCCTGATGGCGCAGAGGAGCTGCACCGAGGTACTTTAAAGGGATGGGGCCAGTGGTTGATACAGGGATTACTGTCGGCTATGACTACTGCCCTGGCCCCCGAATCCTACATAGCCACAAGATGGTTGACTATTAATGCTTTTACTGAAGATGCTTTTTAACAGTTTGTGATTATAATCAAAAATTCTCCTTATATTTCAATTGATTGATGGTTTGGCACTGTACACTCTTTCAACCAAACAGAGTAAACTTTACATGGTACAATGCTATGGTATATTGAAGATAAGGAAATCCTAGGGTGACCATACCAAACCTAGCCTTTTTCCCTAATTTTAAAATGTGGTAAGAGCTCAGTATCACTGTATTGGACCTTAAAATACCCTGGTGTAGAATTACTACAAATTTACAAACTTCTGTTCCTCTTTGGGGTACGGGGCATACTTGGCTTATTTGTAGCATCTCCATTTGGGAAATTACACTGATGTGACACGTTACTTATAAGCACTCAACATGTAGTCCATCACTCCTTTACACTGCTCTTACACCAGCTTCATTATATTCAGCAACAAATTCCAAACCAGAGTGATATTGCAAACCAGGTGGTACTCTGGCAGACAATTATGTTTTTGCAAAGTCAGGAGGGCCATGTAAGATAGCTTGAAATGAGTTGACACTTTCCTGTCCTTATCCACCACCTTCCTCAAGCTGGTATATTTATAAAAGAAATGTTGTTAAATTAGATTCGCAACATGGACCATGCTCGAAACATGAGTTGCTTTGCCTAACTGTAAGGCAGCTATAAGATTCTTTCATTGTTGATCATGACAACTCAGAGTTGAAATTTACTTGGAGAAAACCTGTGAGTGAGTTGCTGTTTGTTGCACAGCTACACTCGTCCACTGTTTAGCTTTTTCCAATAAGCTCCCACGCTGTAAAACCACTTGAAAGCACTTTAAATGATGGTAGTTTGTGGAAACAACAATGTTCCCTGTGCCTGTTGAGTATGGAGTCATGTCACTTGAGCAGGTTCTAGAAGAGTAGTAGAAGGAGGCAGATAACCGACTGACTCCTGGTGGTGTCAACAGATGTAGCTCCCAGTCACTGAGAATTCACCCTTTGTGCCAGTGGTGGAGATGCATAGCTGCGCTAAAACATTAATTTAGGGATCAATGGAACTCATGTTTTGTCTAGTTATGTGGTTTAACATTACCAAACAGGGATATGAAAACGGGAATGCAGAAAGTAAAGTTTATATAATTGTGTGAGGACACAGCATTGTAGCTTAATTTACCAGACGTCTATTTTCAGCAAGCCAGAAAGAATAGACTATTATCTATATGTTGACTTTTGAATTTATGTGTTTCTTTTCGGTTGGTCAAGAAAACAGACTTTTGCTTGTGTAAACCTGTAATATTGTTTTGTAAGTTGACATGTGATGTAACATACTGTGCTGTTATCTTGGATGACTACTGATGCTTGCTGATATGTTAATTATACATGGTCCATGCCAGCCAGTTTGTTGGCATTCAAAACAGAGGAGGAAAAACTATGTAAATAGATTACATAATCAAACAATGCAAGTTTGTTATATCAGCATTCTTTACCTGTAAATACTGTTAACCATAAAAAGAGGTTATATGCCTCTGTGAGTATGAGAGAGACAGAAATTCAGTCAATATATCCAAACATCCAAAGGACCAGAGACAGGACATCAGACAACATATCATGGCTCCATCAACAGGGATACAGATTTAAAGTGGGTACTGAAAGTATTCAGACCCCTTTACATTTTTCACTCTTTATTTCATTGCAGCCCTTTGGTAAATTCAAAAAAGTTCATTTTTTTTTCTCATTAATGTACACTCGGCACCCCATCTTGACTGAAAAAAGCAGAAATGTAGACATTTTTGCAAATTTAAAAACAAAAAACAAAAATTGAAATATCACATGGTCATACGCATTCAGACCCTTTGCTCAGTATTGAGTAGAAGCACCTTTTGAGCTTCTACAGCCATGAGTCTTCTTGGGAATAATGCAGCAAGTTTTTCACACCTGGATTTGGGGATTCTCTGCCATCCTTCTTTTCAGATCCTCTCCAGTTCCATCAGGTTGGATGGTGAACATTGGTGGACAGCCATTTTCAGGTCTCTCCAGAGATGCTCACTTGGGTTTAGGTCAGGGCTCTGACTGGGCCAGTCAAGAATGGTCACAGAGTTGTTCTGAAGCTACTCCTTTGTTAACTTTCTCCCATCTCAGTACTGCATCTCTGGAGCTCGTCCACAGTGATCTTGGGGTTCTTCTTCACCTCTCTCACCAAGGCTCTTCTCCCACGATTGCTCAGTTTTGCTGGACGGCCAGGTCTAGGAAAACCTTTGGTGGTCCCAAACTTCTTCCATTTAAGGTTAATGGAGGTCACTGTGCTCTTAGGAACCTTGAGCACTGCAGAAATTCTTTTGTAACCTTGGCCAGATCTGTGCGAGCGGACCAGTGATGAGCAGGAAGCAAGATATGTGGAAATGAGGTTTACTTGTCAACGTGTTTCGAAGTGATACACTTCTTCATCAGAAGTTTAGTAAAGCCAATGCAACAAAAGAGCTAAATCTTGGTAGAAAACTTGTTCTTTATTCCATGTCAATTAAAAATCTAACAGGAAGACACAGCAGGCAATGTTTTGGTCATAATTGGCCTTTATGAAGCCCAGAGAACAAATTCATACAGCTCTCTTCATATACCGCTTCATCTGGACAAGCCACAATTCTCCACAATCATGAACAAACCACAAAAATTGTGGTTTGTACTGATGAAGAAGCGTGTCATTTTGAAAAGACAAATAAATTGCATTTCCACGTATCTCGTCTCCTGCTCATCACTGGTCAGCTGGCAGCGAAGATTTCAACCCACTCTACTCCAGCTTCACCAAGCCTTTTCTATGACACAGGGGTGGTTAAAGATTGTAGAGGACCCCTATGCAAGAATCTTATATGATTTTTTTTCCATTTAATAGCTCATCATAAAGCACACTCATATGTCTCTCTGACGATCCATTAAGAATTGTGAGACACGAAATTTTTCCGCTCAGTATCTTAAAAGTATGATGCTGCAGTATCCGTGTAAGGCTGGCAGCACTTAAAAGATCCTTCATTGATAGGCTTTGCACCAGCCACTCCATCTAACAGGTCCCAGGGGGGGCATTAACCCTTTAGTCAAGATACAGGAATTTGGACTTATGCAGGGGCCCTTGGTTTGAATCCACGGAGTTACTGTTGGCCAGTGGAACAAGCTGGCAGGCGATGGTCAGAAAGCCAGAACAGTATCACAAGGTCTGAATAGTAAAAAATCCTCAGGCAATACAATGGTTTAGACAGTGGCAAAGGTCAGTAACTGGATACCACACTGAGGATCAAGAAAGCAGAGGTACTAGGACTGAACCAAGGTCAGGTTAAACATATAACTGGCATTGTAAGTAGAGCGGTATGGATTTAAATAGTGTAAGGCCTCATCTAAGGCTCATAGCATTAAGTTAACCCGATGAAAAATGAGGAATAAACCCACACATTCCCTGACTGGATGTCACCACAAGTCTCAAAGTACTAAACAGAAGCAGGAGGAACAAGTAAAGTCGTGAATGTTATACTTGTAGAAATGAATGTTATAGAATGAAATGTAACAGTTCCGATGTGAAAGCGGGCTTCTTTACAAACTTGGTCCTAGTACAGGTTGCAAATATCATATATCTGCTCCAGCCATTATGATTAAAGACTACAAGTGGAATTTTTTAATCTGTTTTGGGACTTTTGAAGTCTAAAATATTTGCAAATTTTGCTGTTTGGGCAATTATTTGCAAAGTTTTCCACCTCTCAATAATTTTGAAAGTGGCAAACTTTTTTGGCAAGTACAAGGTCCACCATACAGATTTCTTAAGTGTACACATTCAAATTACTACTGCAACCATTTTTCCTCTAGAAAAAAACAATGCAAAGGCTATGCTGAATCAGGACCTATGTCTTGGTAAACCTCTCCCAAGTGAAGATTGATATATTTGTCATTATAATGTATATATAAGGGTACAAGGCCTGAAAACTGTGCTGTGTTTAAATGTACCATAGACATATTATATTAGCATAAAAATTCTACTAAGATATGGATATTCCTTGGCGATCTCATATTCTTGTACATAGAGGGCACCATTTTAGAGGTGTGATAATATGAGTTTCTCTTTTCATGTAAATTGAGACAGCATTTATAGTAAAGTTGTTATTTGGCACAAGGTGATGGTGCATAAGAGGAAATGTGAGACACTGTGTGTTAAATCATTGTAAATGAAAGTGTGTCTTTTCTTAAAAGGGTACAATATCTATCCCGGATGTACGTATTCATAAGATACCATAGCAAACAGGTATTGAGGAGTTTGCATCATATGAGGCATATGGGCTGGTGTTATCCTGATGATGCAAAGTAGAATTGAGCATATCAAGCCAAATTTCCTGAAATGTACAGCTCCATACGAATTTGAGAACTCAACGTTTCGATTTGTGGCAAAAAAACGCTCCATCATTTCACACTGCTAAATACTCAGTGAGGGGGCTAATGTTGTCAATCACAACTGCATGTGCTTGCCCATAATGCCCTGCAGAGATCAGATCACATGGTCTAGCCCTGCCAATCATTGGGGGCTTACACAGATGAGAAAAAAGATAGGGGCTGGACAAGGAACACCATTTTATGCTTGTACTGTGTAAGGATAACAACCCAGAGCAAAAAGCATAGGGAATCGGGATGATACCGGCCTAATGTGATTCTGATGTAATACTTCAGTACTGACATGCTAGATTGAAAATGGAGGTAATAGTCTCTCTCACTTCCTGGTTTCTGCTGGGGCGGGCACTCCTAGTTGAGTGACAGTTCCAGTGGGTTGTAGAGTTGTGGTAGTAAAATTCTAAGGATCAGCACAAGTTCTGCTGTAACGCATTCAGCTATATATGGCTACTGCTGAGTCTACACCGCTATCACTATATTTTCACATAGAGAGAACAGGGCATACGGCACTGAGATTTGACTCGGAGACCTGCTCTGAAAGCTGCTGATAGTGGCGGCTGGTGATTTTGCAGGATTTATAGCAGCAGCTTGTTAGGAGCTGAAAGGGAAGGTGAGCAATTAGTTATTGTAAAGAAATCAATTGGCTGGATAGAGATGACTGCTATGATAGGTGTTAATCTCTCTACTGTAATGTATCTATTGCCCACAATGTTTTACTAGTTATGTGCCACTTGATATACAGCTATAAATTGTTATTAATACAAAGCATTGCAATGTTTTATTGAAGTTAAATATTTTATTGAAAATTTGCCAAAGAATGGTTAACAAATGGCCAACCTTACAGTGGCAAGGCATTTTGGTACCAAAAGAGGATGTTTCCTGGTTAGTTAGTCAGATGTACTGTGGATAGTTTGAAGGTAATCTGACAGTAAGAACAAGCATCCTAACTCCTAAGCTGTTGGAAGGTCATAAAAGTAAAATAAAATGACACTTTTATATCTATGATCTATGATGTCTAATGTGAGAAAAATCAACCATTTTCTTAGATTCTAAATGTGCTGTTATGGATCGGACACAAATCTCTCTGAAAATCTGCCTCCAGGGCTTATTTTACATAAAAGGGGATGTTAACAGTGTAAGACATGTCATAATTAACAGTCTGCTCTCCTAATTACACACTGTTATCACCCCTTTCATTTAAAATAAGCCCTGGAGGCAGAACCTTCAGAGGTCTATGCCCCGCCCATAGATCGTAACAGTTTATTTACATATAAGAAAAACATGTATTTCTTTGGAATAAGACATTGGATTTCAGATAACAAGATATCATTTTACAGGTTTCTATGACTTGAATGTCCATATAGATGGTTTGGGAGGGTTGATTTTACTGACAGATTCCCTTTCAGACAAATAAGCAAAAAGAAATGATGGAAATGAGATGTTTGTAGAAGGAAGAAAGCTGAAGTAGCACACTTGGTAACTGGGTTTGAGAGGTGGCAGTTTGGGATCCTTCACAGCAGGTACATCCTTGACACCCTGCGAAGTGGAGCTGACAAAATAGAGAGCTCTGCTGCATTTTGGATTGGGTTGGGTGCCCAGAAGGGTATAGATGTGGATTTTTGTGGACCCTGAAACAGAAAGGTGAAGCAGTGCTCAGGCATGTGTAGGCCAGAACTTGAAGAATAGAGAAAGAAGACCAGGTTTGCCAAGATGGGGCACGGGTACTACATAAAAGGAGCAGTGGGCAGTGAGGAGTTAGTGTGTGTGATGGAGAGGCCAAGTCATCTATGTTGTGTTTTCAAAATGCGCCTTTCAAGCTGTGTGTAGTCACTTGTAATATTTAAGCCTGCGCCTTTGTTTAACAGAGAGGATGTGAGTACCTGCTATCAAATGTATGTCATTTCACCTGTAAAGATCAGTTTATTTTTATAATATGTTCTGAATCCTTCCTTGTCTGCACGTCATTTCTGGAATTCCTGTGTCATCTAATAGTATGCGACCATGGAGTGAAACAACTACAACAGTTTTCATCAGACACTTCCAAGGGAGCTAGTTTCACCAGTACCTAGGGTCTCTGCCTGGGGGACCTTACCATATAAATGACGGTTTTGTGATTGTCTGAATTCAATTCTATATTCTTGATGAGAATATTATAAAGTTGATTGTCAGAGCTGTAAAATCATTCTATTGTCACCCAGCTAAGAAATACTCGAAGAGATTTATCAACTTATTCGAAGGAAATAATTCTATTTTTTGGGATATACTATGTGACAATAAGACAAATTTAGCACAGTGCATTGAGACTTATCCTTATTTGTAAAGAGAACTGAACTTTTTGAAGGAAGGAAAATTTGGTGCTTTTTACTTCATTGACTAAAAGCTATGATAATCTCAGTCTTCTTAAGAAACAGAAATTGACTAAATTACCTGTAAATGCCTTATTGTAACAAGAGAAGCTTTTTTTGTTGGGAGGAGTAGTGATGAGCGAACGTGCTCAGATAAGGTGTTATCCGAGCGTGCTTGTGTGCTAACCAAGTGTCTTTGGCGTGCTGAAAAAAAATGTTTGAGTTCCCGCTATTTCATGTCTTGTGGCTATTCGACAGCCACAACACATTCAGAGATTGCCTGTTTTTACGCCATCCCTACTCCTGTTGCGACTGTCAAACAGCCACAAGATATGCAGCGGTGGGGACTCATGCATATTTTTCGAGCACGCCAAAGACACTCGGTTACAAACAAGCACGCTCGGATAACACCTTATCCGAGCACGTTTGCTCATCACTAGAGAGGAGTAAATTCTGTTAACTCAGATGCAGGCATTTTCCTTTTCCGTTCCCGAGAGGCACTAGACATTTCAGTTTTATGATTATTGTCTGTATTGTGCAAGGTTGCTTTTCAGTGCTGGAATGCCTTAGTCTCTCTGTCTAAGCCTGTTATATATTTAATTGCTTCCTATCTTGGGCACTCAGCTCACGTCTTTATACAGAACAGCTTCTGCATTAAAGTGAACACCACAAGGTTAATTTCCTTCTCTATTAGTAATCATTTCAAATTTGCAAAAAAAAAGTTCTCCAAAATGGATTCACTAGGAAAAAGTTTAGGTTTATGAACAACAAAAAGACCAAGAGGAAGAGCCGTTATTATGAGTGCTGCAATGCTTGTAGATACATTACATAAACATCTATGTGTACTATAGAGACTTAAAGAGGTTGTCCGGCATCACGCTACAATCTGCAGTCGCTCGATGTGACTGCAGACTTGTGAATCCTCACATTGCGCATAGTGATGAGCGAGTATACTCAATACTCGAGTTTCTCTGAGCATGCTCGGGTGGTATCCGAGTATTTTGGCGTGCTTGTAGATTTAATTTATGTCAACGCAGCTGCATGATTTGTGGCTGCTAGACAGCTTGAATACATGTGTGGATTCCCTAACAAACAGGCAACCTCCACATGTATTCAAGATGTCTAGCAGCCGCAAATCAACTAAAACTCCAAGCACGCCAAAATACTCGGAGACCACCCTAGCATGCTCAGAGAAATTCGAGTAATGAACATGCTTGCTCATCGCTAATTGCGCGCACCATGTACTGTGAGAATTCACCAATGTTGGCACCGGGAGCGGCAAGCTAGTGAGCTCAAGTATTTGATTTGCATACAAGTGACTAAATGCTGATTAGACGTGTGCAGCCTAGCTCAATGCAAGCGTACTGAGTGTGAGGCCCGACATAGCTAGTCGGAATGTCATTGGGAGTATACATATCACATACTTGTGGTTGTATGACCGTCTGCTCCCAGAGCTGGAAATGGAGAATCCTCACAAGAGCACAGTGAGTGCAGTTTGAGGATTCACAGTCACATAGAATGATTGCAGACTTATAGCCTAATGCTAGACAACACCTATAAAGGGGTTATCCATTTCTATCAAAACGCCATATAATGTTCTGTCATAAAAACAATAAATCTACTGTTTCCATTCACCATATATTTAGATCAAGGATTTATGATGCTCATGGTTTGGATGTATGAATAGTGGATAGCGGCAGTCAACTTGTTTACAGCACGCAAGCTAGCAGCGAACATGTGATTTACCAACATAACTGCTTTGTAGCTGTACCAAAACTATATAAGAACTGGTCAGTCACTGACTATGATCAGTTCCTGCACAGATAGAACAGGTTATGCTGTATTCATGTGTTGCTAAGTCACTTCTCACGGACAAGATGTGAGATGAGATAGTTAAGGAGTCAGAGGTCAAAAGCCAGGAGGGTACGTCATAAACCGAGGGAAGAGAAAAAAGCATAGTTAGGTAATGGACCAAGGTCAAAATACCAAGAAAATAGTGGATCAGTACAAAGAGGTTAAGCAGACATATGGTCAGAATGAGGTACATGGTCAGGCAACAGAAGATCAACAAGCAGAACGCAAGGCAGAGAGAGTCAAACCACACAGAGCTGAATGTACATCTGGAAGAGATCTGGGACTAACAGATCAGCTAAGTAGCAGAGAAATCACATTGGAAAATTAACACCTGGAGACAGCCAGCATCTCCCACTCTCAGTTTGGACGACCAAGCTCTCAATCTAAACATGGACAGCTCACCATGCCCCATCACCAGACTGGACACTAAGCTGTCAATCAAAGCACTGACAGCTGCACCACACCTCTGCACCAGATTGGATGGCTGAGCAGTCAGTAAATGCATCCTAGACACACTGATGGATGGAATTTTTACACTCCATATGTGCAGACGTGGGCACAGCTATGTAGCACCTGTTATCATCCATCATTTAGACCTGAAAAGCCATGGACAGCAGGTGGTCATGAACTAGAAAGTGGTCAACTACTTAAATTTTTTTTTGGGGGGTGACACTACTGAGAAATGGCATTGTAGATTATCTCGATCGATACTGAAAAAAAAATTAGCTATCAGCATGTGCTTAGAGTTGTAGTTTCTCAACAGTTGGAGAATTGCAGGTTGCAGACCACTGACAATGGGAATTTTATATACCAACATAAAGGATCAGTAACCTTGCGAATTGTGAAATGAAAAATATTTACACAAGGAGTAGGAATCATGCGAAAAAGTAACACATTTCGCGCAATACCATACCTTAAAATATTTTATTGGCTTCAACATATTAGAAACTTATTTGGAAAGCAACTAACTGATCTTATATTACAGTTTGGGGAATATTGAAGCTTCAAATTTTCAGAAAATTTTCACATACAGTAATAAAAAATATAAAGGCCCAGTTCATCAAAGAGTTTATGCCAGAAAACTGGGTGTATAACACTTTAAAAAGTCAGAAAACTTTTCACCAGTTTCCAGCAACTTTGCCAAAATGAATGAATCTGTGGAGGAATCAGGGTGGGACAGTAAATGTTTACATCTGCCCATCAAATTCATTCAACAGTGGTGGCATTTCTTAGATCAGAAATGTTAATCCAGTCTCTGGATGCATTTCATGCAATTTTAGTTATTTTTCCGGCACAGTTACTTCTTGACTACATACTCATTTCTTGGTATTTAGTGTTTAATTATTACATTATCAAACTAGCATTATTACATTACCATATTACTTAGCAATAGGTATTTCTGTACTTGGTGCCCAGTGTGCTACTATTTCAGGAGGCATTAAAGGTTAGATATCAGCTCTTTTATGGGCATGTCGTGGTTTGTCCATGTAGCCCTTTGGTTGTTTAATTGCTTTTAGCTATATGTGGTCTGGGCTTTTTTTTGTTGTGATTTAATTAATATACAGTGTATATTTTTAGGTGATCGATTGTTTGGCATACCGTATATACTCGAGTATAAGCCGACCCGAGTATAAGCCGACCCCCCTAATTTTGCCACAAAAAACTGGGAAAACTTATTGACTCGAGTATAAGCCTAGGGTGGAAAATGCAGCAGCTACCGGTGAATTTCAAAAATAAAAATAGATGCTCCATACCGTTCATTATTGCCCCATAGCTGTGCCATATAGTGCTCTGCACCATTATTGCCCCATAGCTGTGCCATATAGTGCTCTGCACCGTTCATAATTGCCCCATAGCTGTGCCATATAGTGCTCTGCACCATTATTGTCCCATAGCTGTGCCATATAGTGCTCTGCACCATTATTGCCCCATAGCTGTGCCATATAGTGCTCTGCACCATTATTGCCCCATAGCTGTGCCATATAGTGCTCTGCACCGTCCATTATTGCCCCATAGCTGTGCCATATAGTGCTCTGCACCATTATTGTCCCATAGCTGTGCCATATAGTGCTCTGCACCATTATTGCCCCATAGCTGTGCCATATAGTGCTCTGCACCATTATTGCCCCATAGCTGTGCCATATAGTGCTCTGCACCGTCCATTATTGCCCCATAGCTGTGCCATATAGTGCTCTGCACCATTATTGCCCCATAGCTGTGCCATATAGTGCTCTGCACCGTCCATTATTGCCCCATAGCTGTGCCATATAGTGCTCTGCACCATTATTGTCCCATAGCTGTGCCATATAGTGCTCTGCACCATTATTGCCCCATAGCTGTGCCATATAGTGCTCTGCACCGTCCATTATTGCCCCATAGCTGTGCCATATAGTGCTCTGCACCATTATTGCCCCATAGCTGTGCCATATAGTGCTCTGCACCGTTGCCCCATAGCTGTGCCATATAGTGCTCTGCACCGTACATTATTGCCCCATAGCTGTTGCTGCTGCTGCAATAAAAATAATAAAACACATACTCACCTGTCTTGCCTGCAGCTCCTCGGCGCCATCTTCCCGGCGTCTCTCCGCACTGACTGATCAGGCAGAGGGCGGCGCGCACACTATATGCGTCATCGCGCCCTCTGCCTGCACAGTCAGTGCAGAGAGACGCCGGGAAGATGGAGAATATGTCATACTTACCTGCTCCCGGCGTCCCGCTCCTTCCCCTGCCTGTCTTCGGTGCCGCAGCCTCTTTCTCTATCAGCGGTCACCGGCACCGCTTCATTAGAGAAATGAATAGGCGGCTCCGCCCCTATGGGGGGTGGAGCAGCCTATTCATTTCTCTAATGAGCGGTCCCACGTGACCGCTCAGGGGAAGAGGCTGCGGCACCCGGAGACCGTGGGACGGGCAGGGGGAGCGACAGGAACGCCGGGACTAGGTAAGTATGCCTCAGCGTCCTCTCCCCCTCACCCGCCGACCCTGCCACAGACCGTGACTCGAGTATAAGCCGAGGGGGCACTTTCAGCCCAAAAATTTGGGCTGAAAATCTCGGCTTATACTCGAGTATATACGGTACTTATTTTCTTGTATATTTGATTTTGTTTTCGAATGCTTAAGGTTGATCCCTGTCAATGTGGCGGTGCCCTATGTGTTTTTGCACAGCATTTCTGGTGAAGCTCATGGAGGCACATGCCACTGGTAAAATTTGCCAGGTTCATTACATGCCGTGCACCTCTTAATGAATTTGGTGAAACTTCCTGAACACTGGTCATTAAGACTGGCAAAACACAAGTCTTAATAAATTGGAGCCAAAGAGTTAATCACGGGAGAAATAAAATTAATTTTCTCCCAGGTGCCACACTTTTAACACAACGGGCAGGAACCTTCATAAAGATATTTACCTGCAGATTAACTCTATATCATGTTAATAGTGTTATTAGGCCTGACTGGTTCTCTTTAAGGGATCAGGCACTGCCTTTCAAACAATTTCTTCAAGCAAAATGTACACAGAAATTGGCTTCGGGTCCAAACTCTATGTGACTGCAGACTTATGATTCCCCCCAGCGTGTGCACTGTGCGCTGCAGGGATTTACCTGTTTATTAATCAGGAACTGAGGTTTTGTATGCATTATATATACTCCCAGAGCACGTCCAGTTGAAGTGGCCTTGTTCTATACACTTGTATTGAGTGAGACTGTGCCAAGACTAGAGGCTCAACCGTCCAGTAGCCATGGCTGACTAGAGTTAGCAGCCTTGCTCCACACAAATGTATGGAGAGAGGCCGCTCCCACTGGACGGGCTCTGGCTTGGAGTATGTATAATGCATACATGCCCTCCGGTCCTGCTCAGAAACTGGCAAATCCCTGCAATGCACGCACACTAAGTGACAGCAGACTTAACGATTTGGCCTGGACAGCCCTAAAAATCCAAAGCATGTTAATATCTGCTGCAAAAACACACCTTTTCAGTTCAGATTTCACCATCTGGACTGGCATTGTTCTTTTGCTTTTTTTGTGCTTCTCACAGCAAAAACATTATAGCATAAAACCCATGAATAAATGTGCATGGTTTCTACACTCCCTGACAGAAGTTATGTCGCTTATCTATGTTATGTAAATAAAAGCTTATAACGTGATGTTAAATTCATTCCTTGGTTGTATAAATTATTCTTTTGAAAGCTGAAACTCTCCGAAATGTGGTTTAGGTTAAGAAAATAAATTGGCATTAATGCAGAAATATTGCTCAGTTAATGGACACAGAATGGTCAGATTTTGGCAAAACAAAAATTTTGTCGCCCACAGAAAGTAATGTGATATTCAAATAAATAATTAACTTAAAATAAATATATATGTTGCATAACATTGGCGAATGACGTTGTGGTGCTATTAGAGTCATATTTAATATTTTGTGTGACTTCCATGAGCCTGATGACTGCATCCATGTGGTTCAACAATGATTCATACAGTTTATTAATGAAGTCATCAGGAATAGCAAAGAATGCAGTCTTGCATGCCTCCCAGAGTTCATCTAGATTCTTTGGTTTTGTCTTCCAAGCTTCCTCTTTCATCCTACCCTAAACATGGTCAATGATGTTCATATCTGGTGACTGGGCTGGCCAGTCCTTGAGCACCTTGATCTTTTCTGCCTGAAGGAACTTTGTTGTAGAGATGGATGTATGAGATGGAGCACGATCCTGCTGCAGAATTTGACCCCTTTTATCATTTGGAATATAAGAGGTAGCTAATACTTCTTGATATTTAAGGCTATTAATATTGCCTTCCACCTTGCAAATGTTTTGCACACCCCCATACTATATGTAACCCCAGACCATGATCTTTCCACCACCATATTTAACTGTTTTCTGGGTGTATTTTGGATCCATACGGGCTCCAGTAGGTCTCCTGCAGTATTTGCGGCAGCTGTGGTGTAATTCTACTGAAGATTCATCAGAGAAATCCACCTTCTGCCACTTTTCCAGCGTCCATCTGTTTAGCAGGCTGTGGGACTTTGCAAATGCCACACGGTTTTTTACTTGCCTTTTGTTTAGTGCTGGCTTCTGGGCACTGATTCAACCATGGAGGCCATTTTGAGACAGAATCCTATAAACTGTTCTAGTTGACACAGATACTTGAGGTGACTAGGCCTGTTGGAGCTCTGCTGCAGTGGAAGAGGGGCTTGCTTTGGATTTTCTAACCAACAAAAGTTCCTCCTGAGCAGTTGTCTTGCGGGGTCTGCCAGACCTGGGCTTGTCAAATACATCTCCAGTCTCTTCAAATCTTTTTTTAATTCTTTGTACTTGATGCTGAGACACATTAAAGGTGCTAGCTACCTCTGCAGTGGATCTGGTATTCAGCCTCTTGATAATCCAGGCTTTGGTCGCAGGGTGGATTTTTGGCATATTGTCAGAGCTCAAGTTGCAGTTCATGTGAAGGTCTGGGGTGCTGGGTTTCTTTTTATACACACACTAATTAACCAATCATTTACTGAGCACAGGTGAGGATGCAAACTAGGATTGGGTGCATTATATGACTAGGCGACAAAACTTTTGTTTTGCCAAAATCTGACCATTCTGTGTCCATTAACTGATCAATATTTCTGCATTGATGCAAATTTATTTTCTCAACCTAAACCACATTTCGGAGGGTTTCAGCTTTCAAAAGAATAATTTATACAACCAATGGATGAGTTTAACGTCAGGTTATAAGCTTTTATTTACATAACATGGATAAGCGACATAACTTCTGTCAGGAAGTATAGATAGAGAAATGCTGCATATTTTATTCAAAATCTGTGTAGAAACACCAGGTAAGAAGCGTGTGAACCTAACCTGAAGGTTTCCTAAATTATATATTTAAATTTGATCATTTTCTAAATGTATATTCTGTTTTTCAGCACATTTTTTGTTTTTTCTTGGAAGATGCAATTTCTTATATGGCATCCTTGCTAGGCAATATGCCTAACATCTTAATAATATCCTAAATCTTTAAGATCTAAATGTTAATGTGTTGGCCTTTCATTTTGCAGCCACCACAATGCCATACTTCCAGCCTCTTGTGTAATGTAATGACATAACTCTTTGGCTTCTTTTGCTGCTTAGACAAGCACAATGTAAAATACATCATAAACAGGCTGTGAAATACAAAGCAGCATAGTAAAGTGTGGTTAACAGTGATAAATGAAATGAATATATAGGACTTGTCCGCGGTTAGTTTGAAGGAAGATGTAACTATATGACAAAATCATCTAGCTCGAGGGTATTGCGCTTCATAATTCCTCTGAAGCATAGAGAAGAAACATCATTATGATTAGATTAGAACATGCATTATTCTGCTCTACTTACCCATGGATTGTACTTCATAGTTTAGCCATTGAAACGTTTTACTCGGATTTTAGATGTAGCATTCTGCACAGGGAAATTACATTCATCTAGCATTTGATAATCCAATACATTTTTAAATCATGCACTTCTTGACATAAATGTGCAAAAAAACCTCTGACAAGTAGAGATCTCGCCAACCGAGATAAGTGGACCCAAACTTTAAAGTTCAGGATTCATACCAGAAACTTAGTGTTCAATGCTGAACCCGGAACACGGGCTTTTCTTGGAAGTCCGTTTTAATGTTCATAGTTCTGGAGGAAGGAGAGCTCTGAAGTTCGGGATGCTATGGATGTCAGTGGAGTTTGGGTTCATGTTCGGGTAAAGTTCTTTTTATCACGTTGCTTCTGTGTTTACATTACTTGCATATTTTTACATTTTTACAACATCATTTGGTGGCAGATCAAGGCAAACGCATTCCGATGGGTTCCTACAATAAACATTGTAACTCTACAAAAGATGACCATCTTGTCTCTAGGGGCTAGGCCAACAAAACTAACTTGGCATAGTTAACTGGATCAGGAAATTGTTAGAAGTGATTTTTTCTTATTTTAAAACAGACCTGTTAAAATCATCAAAGCTCTGTTATAGGTAAGGAAGTGTTGGTGTGCACTCGGCTTCGTTTGTTGAACTGGTAATACTCCCAACAATTAGTAGAGAATAAAATCAATCACAAAGAGATACATTATTTGTGTATCAAGCAAAGAACAAGTGAATTATAATGTGGGGGCACAGACGACCATAGGGAAAAGACTTTTCCACCCGTCTTTATCACTAAATCATTGTGGCCAGCATGGAAGTAGGGTGCAGAAGACAAGATGCTATGCGCGATGTGCACACCTTCTCTTATACACCCTATCTCCATGCTGGGCACAGCGACTGAGTGATAAAGACCTGGAACGGGTCAAAATGTCTTTCTCCTACGGTTGCCTATGTCCCCACATTATCATTCACTTGATCGGTATAAAGTAACGTTGTAAAGTTCTGTTATAAACAGAAGCATGGTCACTGTAATTTCATCAAACACATCAATAGAACTATCAAATATAAGGTCCACTGCTATACATCTAATCAGAGACATCTGGCTCTTATGAGCACTTATCAGCCACTTATTTTGCTACCCCTGCCTATTGAACTTATCATTCACTATGAAAAACAGTTCAACTGAGTCTTAGCCAAAGCAAGGTGGACTGCAGGTAAAGAAAGGGATAAGGTTATACCTCCTATAAGATAGTGCGGAGAGGGGAAGGAGAGTAGGAGTAAGGAGTACTCAGCACAGTAACATAGTAACATAGTTAGCAAGGCCGAAAAAAGACATTTGTCCATCCAGTTCAGTCTATATTCTGTCAGAATAAATCCCCAGATCTACGTCCTTCTAAGGAACCTAATTACTGTAAGATACAATATTGTTCTGCTCCAGGAAGACATCCAAACCTCTCTTGAACCCCTTGACTGAGTTCGCCATCACCACCTTCTCAGGTAAGGAATTCCAGATTCTCACTGCCCTAACAGTAAGGAATCCTTTCCTATGTTGGTTGAAAAACCTTCTCTCCTCCAGACACAGAGAATGTCCCCTTGTGACCATCACCGTCCTTGGTATAAATAGATCCTCGGAGAGATATTTGTATTGTCCCCTTATACTTATTCATGGTTATTAGATCGCCCCTTAGTCGTCTTTTTTCTAGACTAAATAATCCTAATTTTTCTAATCTCTTTGGGTATTGTAGTTCCCCCCCAAACCTTTTAGTAATTTTGTTACCCTCCTTTGTACTCACTCTAGTTCCATTATATCCTTTCTGAGCACCGGAGCCCAAAACTGTACACAGTACTCCATGTGCGGTCTAACCAGTCCTTCTCCATGTCAGATTTACCCAGTGGTTTCCCGTTCAGTGTGTAATGGTGATATTGATTCCTTCTTCCCATGTATATAACCTTACATTTATCATTGTTAAACCGAATCTGCCACCTTTCGGCCCAAGTTTCCAACGTATCCAGATCCATCTGTAGCAGAATACTATCTTCTCTTGTATTGACTGTTTTACATAGTTTTGTATCATCTGCAAATATAAATATTTCGCTGTGTAAACCTTCTACCAGATTGTTAATAAATATAGTGAAGAGAATTGGTCCCAACATGGACCCCTGCGGTACCCCACTGGTCACAGCGACCCAGTTAGAGAATATACCATTTATAACCACCCTCTGCTTTCTATCACTAAGCCAGTTACTTACTCATTTACACACATTTTCCCCTAGACCCAGCATTCTCCTTTTGTGTACCAACCTCTTGTGTGGCATGGTATCAAACACTTTGAAAAAAAATCAAGATATACCAGGTCCAATGACTCACCTTGGTCCAGTCTACAGCTTACCTCTTCACAAAAACTGATTAGATTACAGTGAATCACACAGAATTGCACTGCGCCTTCAAGCAACTGTTATACCTAAGTACTGTGCTGGATTTACAGCCACACAGCTCAGTACTGCTGTGTAATATCCTCCAGGCTGCTATATATTGTCTTTCATGCTGTTGTTGCTTCTGAACAAACTCGTTATTGTGTACGAAGAGCAGTGATCCATTATGTTTGTTTGTGGTGTGGGAGAGAACATAAGAGCTAGTCTCCACCCATTGGTACAAGGAGACTAAAAATTAGGCATTGAGCCTGAAGAAAAGAAAACTAAAGAGAAATGTCAGACAACTTACGTTATGGCCAGCAGTGGTGTTACTACTCATGTACAGGCATATAGGGTTTTTTGTAAAGTTAATTAAAATGATAGGTGCACTTTAATGTTCCTTATATTTCACCACTATTTTTCTTAAATGCAGTTTTCCATTGTATAATTCTTGATTTGTGAAATATTGTTTTGTGGAATATATGACATTTGTTAGGACTGTGACCTGGAAAAAGAGAAGTTTGGTGTGTAGTAGTGCTCCAGACCTCCTTTAGTGTTTAGAAGATTTCCTATAAAATGACATCAATTCTCCTCATCTCACATGCCTGTAGCAGTGGCATTGAATTTATGTTTTATTCCAATTCTGATTACTCAAAGGGTTAAAATTAGAAATAAGTGGATAAAGTTGTGTGGAATTGCATTCTACTCATGTTTTACAGAAATTCTCCAAAATACAGATTATTTTTGTAATTGTTTCTGGGCAAATTCAGGTAAATTTTTCTGAACCAACAAAAGGCTAAAACAAATACTTGTGGTTTCCTTACCACTCTGGCCCTTGCGCTCCTTACCATCATCCATATGGTCACTTCTTCTGTTCTCTGCCACTCACGCAGATATCCCCGGACAATAACCTACTGTGCCTGCTAGAGAGGAACAGTATACCCTGAAATGGTGCAAGAATTAGCAAGGGAACTTTTGGCCAGCTCAAGGCATACATGGATTGAAAGATTAAATAAGTACCGAGGGCCCTCTGTAGAGCTTTCCCCAATTGATATCTCAAAGACACTTTAAAGCGTAATTCTCCTTTAAAGAGTATTGCATAAATTTGCTTTTCTCGTCAATTCCTTATTCTTATGAGGCTACAATTTAGAAACCAAGAGTGCTAAGGAAAGCATTTTGTAACAATACATCATTACAATGAAAAAAAAAAGAATAAAAGTATATAAAACACCATATAAGCCTGGCATGCATAAAATGTTCAGTAAAATGACATGATGAATAATTTATATAATCTTAACTCAATGTAGGCGTGAGTGATTTATTATCCTGTCAATAAAAGTTTTAATAGGATGTTGGGTATTCGTTATTATTCTCCCTTTCAAAAGGTAGAAAATGGAAAAGAGTTGTTTCACTCGTTTTTTTTTTCCACTATTGGCTAAGAATTTTACAAGCTGAAGTTATTTACACGTTGTTTTGTCTAAGGCATTGCCTGTTCAGTAAGGCTGGTGTCATACATCCATTCTTCATGGACCAAGTAGAGACTGTGATGTACAAACTCACTGGGGGTCTACTGACCAAAACTCGACAGCCTCAAATATGCCTATGAGACTATTGCGCTTTGACCAGAAGACTCAAAGGTGGTTTGTAAATCGCAGTCATACTCTAACAGTGAAACATGGATGTGTGAAGCCGATGTTACTCGTGTCCAATCTAATATAGTTTAGTGAGTCTTGGTGATTGGAAAATTGTGGTACTACTTAAGGGTGAAGAGTTGGGTGGTCCCATGTGTCTCTCACCTCATTCTACGATAAAGTCATACAGTTATTGATTTCAATGTTGGTCAGAGGTTTCTAGAGTCTACTAGAGGAATTTATTTTGAGGGCCCAACCCTTCCTCCCTTCCTCCCTTCCTTCCTTCCTTCCTTCCTTCCTTCCTTCCTTCCTTCCTTCCTTCCTTCCTCCCTCCCTCCCTCCCTCCCTTCCTTCCTTCCTTCCTTCCTTCCCTTCCTTCCTTCCTTCCTTCCTATCAAAACCATTAGTAATAAACCTTAGTGGAAATAGATTGACTCAGTATAGATGAAAGACTATTTTTGTGTAAGAGCCTGGGCCCTCAGGAAGATCCCGTATTAATCTGGTGGAATGCTCGACTCTTCACCCTCTGATAAAAAAAAAAAAACGATTTCCATATTTTTTGTATTTTTCTAATCATTTTATTTTGCTTTTTTTCCGCTAAAGACTAAGGGTATGTGTCCACGTTCAGTATTACATCCTGATTAGCTGCAGATTGAACGCTGAGTACAGCCGCGGCGTTCAACCCGCAGTGCCCAAATGTTACAGCATAGTGGAGGGGATTTTATGAAATCCCATCTCCACTATTCGTGCGAACACGCATCCGGCAGCCCTGCGTTTACGGACATGCAGCGCGTCTTTTTAGACTGCAGCATGTCTGTTTACCTTGTGCCAATGCTCCGTCGCCACAAGGTAAATCGGCCCTTTGTATGGGGTGTGGTGATTCCATATGTGTGCAATGAAAGGGGCGGCGCTTTGGGCAGAGCGGGTTTTCCGCTCCGTCCCAAGCGCCGTGATTACGGACCGTGCACACATACCCTTAGTATGCCATATGTCACTTATATATGCATGTAATAGGCCGGCCTCGCCCCAGAACGGAAAATGCTTACAGTGAAAATTGTTTTTTTACTATAATTATATTGAGCAGCACACTGCAATCCTCCAGGACATTAAATAAATGAAGAGATGAAGCGATAATATGCTGATGGATATTCTATCTTTCTATCTTTTTGATGTATGATTTTATCGTGCACCTGAGGCTCATGTCATTTATGAAATGTGAATGCATCTAAGCTTCACAAATAAACTGCCGGCGTGTGTAGGGAAAGGAAAAGTTTTCTCTGAAGCATTTTGCTCCTACTTTATAATAAATTGAAATTTTTTTTAAGATTTATCCAAGCTCCTGGGCCATTACTGAGAAGTGTAATACACAGCCAGATTTCAATGGTGCATTTCTTCTGCAAGGCCGTAGTGATCACATAGAATTCCCCTTCACAATTCAGACAAGTATGCGACAAACACCCATCACATTAAAGATTATATAAAGGGCCACATGCAATTTATCTGTTTGATTCTTAAGAGGGTATATGCCATTCACATTGAGTATACTCCTATACAAGACTCCAGAGAAAAACTGTGAATGTATCATACATTTGTGGACATTCATGATTGTAGCTCTGGTTATTCATATAATAATACTATTGATCCTTATATTACTATGACTACTACCACTAAAAATAATAATAATATTAATAATAATAAAAATTTTCAAATAGTGCCATCATACTATGAGCCTTTCAGAGGGAACATATACAGACCATATCAGACTTTTCAGAGAAACACTTTAATCAATATTAAAAAAAAAGTATTGATAGCCCTGTTCATAGGCTATGGGGAAAGATAAAAAGTGCTTTTTCTGTACGGATCAGCCATCTTTATAATAAATAAGGTTATTCATGTGAAGCCAGATGACTATCACCAGTCAGTATCTGTGAATCCACACAAATGACATACTACTAAGTTCATAGAGTATGGGGATTGAAAAAAAGGGATTAGGTTCTGAGGAAATAATAAAATGTAAAAAACTTAGTTTAGCAAATATGATAGTCCTGCTGAAAAGATGTGTTTTTAGGGCATGCATAAACTGTGGACACTGAGAATTTCTATGATTGTCTAGGGTACTGCATTCCAGAGAACTGGTGCAGCTTGAGTAGAGTAGTGCAGCTTGAGATTGTGAGTTCCAAAAAAGAGGATTATGCTTAGATCACTGGCAGAACAGAGAGCATGGGTAGGGTGATGTACTTAGATGAGATGTAGGGTGTAGCTGAACTTTGCATAAGTTTGTAAGTGAGAGTGATACATTTAAATTGTATTCTAAAGTGAATGGGCAACCAGTGCAAAGACTGGATCAGGGAGGAGGCATCGATGTATTAGCTGGACAGAAATATGAGCCTTGCTGCTGCATTCATGATAGATTAGAGAGGGGAAAGTTTAGAGAGAGGAAGACGGATTAGTTAATTGAAGAATAAATCAGAGGAGTAAGTGGTTTTGTTCTTGCTGCTGTCGGAAGAATGAAGAATTTGGTGATATTATTGAGGTGCAGGTGACATGGATGTTTCAGGGATAGTTTTCAGGATGTGAAAGAACGAATTGAGTAAAACATAACCGCAAGACAATGGGTGTGGTCACAGTGGAGCTATGGTAGTACAACTCACTGAGGTGGTAACATCGGGACCAGGTAGGTTATTAGAGGGATGAAAACATAAGATCACTTTCTGAAAGATTCAGCTTCAGAAAGAGTGAGAGAAAGAGAAATAGTTATCATTTTGTTAGAGACAGTTAACAGTGGTATCAAGAGTTGGTAGTGAAAGTCAGACCTGGCGATAGTATGTCTACTAGGGGCTGTGTGGTAACAAGAGAGAAGCGGACCTAGGGCAGAACTTATGTGGGTATAAATATCCTCTATTCCATCACAGTATACATATATTATCTTTTAGGCCAGTCCCAAAAGGGCATAATATAACACAATATAAATATATTATAGCATCTGTATAATGGCTTACACATCCAGAATCCATGGTTCTAATGAACCGAATACAGTTCTATGGTGCTCTAAGTAGGGATTGGTAAATTTACAGAGTGTCGTAGTGCAGACCCTAAAATGTGGTTGTATTATGGATGTATAAAGCAGAACTTCTTCCTTGTTGCTTCTGCAAAGAATTGGAAAGTTCTAATGCATTGAAGCCATGTATGTTATTCCCCATTCGCTGGAGATCCAACCCAAGAACCAGGGCTTTACACACGGAATGGAGCTATGGTTGATGTATCACACTGCTGCTCCATTCATTCTTACTGGAACTGCTAGAAATAGCCAAAACTTCAGAATACCCTTTTAAATCTTATGTATTTAATCCTGACAGTTATTTATCACAGAGAAAAAAAAATGACAATGTAACTCTGCTATATTTGTACCTTCAGGATAATAATAGAGATAGATTATTATCACTCAACTTGAAAGGTAAATTGTGTGCAATACTGATTAAAGAGGGAAAAATGATAAAGGAATATTAGGTGAACCATCATGAATGTTGTATTCTTTAATGAACAGAATTGCTTCCTTTCACTGAGGGATCACTGTTAGAGAGGACTATTATAGGAGACCTCTGCCTGCTTTATGAGTTTTCAGGGCTATAAAAATTAATTATTAAAGAGAGATCACAATGTATTGTCCTGCTTGAAATGAGGAAACGGCAACACTCTGTCTATCCAGGAAACCCTAGTGATAAGCTGATGACACTGTGGGTTGTGTATTTTTCATGGAAAGAACATGTACACATTACAGTCACTTGCCAGTTTGAGCAGTAGTCATGTGTCCTCTTATATGCAGTTGACATACCTACAGTCATATGCCAACTAGCTTCTCATTCTGTTCAAGAGAAAATTGGAAAATTGACAGAAGCAGGAAGACAATCTAGTTGGCATGTGACTGCAAGCATGCAAATCACATGAGTAGTCACAAGATGATCACAAGTGAAATCTTGACAGTGTGTATATTACACGCTGTTAGGATTCAACATGCCATACTCGCTGCTAGGGTTGAGCGACTTTCATTTTTTTAAGATCGAGTCTGGTTTTGTGAAACCCGATTTAGTCCAGAGTCGAGTCGAGTGAAGTCGGCCGATTATCGCTAAAAGTCGGGGATCGACCGAAACACGAAACCCAATGCAAGTCAATGGGGAAGCATAGCCGGCAGTGAGTGGAGGCCAGGAAAACACCTACAGTGCACATTTTACTGCCAAAAACATCCATTCTTGTTTTCTGAAGCTTGTCAATCTTAATTAACTTTATAATAATAGTTGGGCACTGGAAATTGGGGGTCATTTGGCAAAAGTTGTGGGGGTAGGGCTGGTTCAAGGTTTTAGTGGGCCCAGGAAACATGGACTACGTCATGGCGGTGGAGCAGGGAGAGGTAAGTATTTCAACGTTGCAAGTGCTGTGATCCTGAGCAAGCAGGGGGGGCCCACTCGTTCGCATTGGCACTGGCACAGGGCCCCTCAAAGTACGGCGGTGTGTTTGCATGGCGGGGGCGCCTCCCACCAGCAGCGACACTTTTGCGTACTCTGAGTGGCCCTGTGCCAGTGACGTCGCCAACGAGTATGCCCCCCCACCTGATGAAGGAACCTGCACTTTCATCTGCACCTTCCTCTTTGTCCCTGTGTAAGGTGGTATAATATGCGGGAAGGGGAACCTTACTTTCAGCAGGGTCAGATTCTGGCTGTGTAGAGTACAAGGGGAATGTAGTGGTCTAGGTCAATGTACCAGCAGACTCATCTAGCAGAGGCTGGGCAATGGGCAGGATGATGAGGAAACAGATATAGGGCCAAAGAATAAAGTAGGCTAAATGCAGATCAAAATTGGTAACAGGACTAAACAGGCGGCATTGCTTTGTTCAGTGGAGTAGCAAACCCAAGAGCAGCAGACACTGTTTCAAGGGCCTAACCACACTAGTAGGCCAAATGCAGTTTAATATCTGATAGTATAGGCCGAAAGCCAGAATGTGGAAGCTCAGCTTTGTTCAGTTGAGGACAACACCAGGGAGGGGCAGACACCGTTAGTACGCCCTAACCACCATTTTGTTTTTTAAAAAACACTTAATGAGAGCCAGAAGGTTGAAGCTCAGCTTTATTCAGTTGAGGGCAACACCAGGGAGGGGCAGACACCGTTAGTAGGCCCTAAACACCATTTTGTTTTTTAAAAAACACTTAATGAGAGCCAGAAGGTTGAAGCTCAGCTTTATTCAGTTGAGGGCAACACCAGGCAGGGGCAGACACCGTTAGTAGGCCGGAACCACCATTTTGTTTTTTAAAAAACACTTAATGAGAGCCAGAAGGTTGAAGCTCAGCTTTATTCAGTTGAGGGCAACACCAGGCAGGGGCAGACACCGTTAGTAGGCCGGAACCAGCAATGTGTTTAAAAACAGCAGTTAATCAGAGCCGGAAGGTAGAAGCTCAGCTTTATTCAGTTGAGGGCAACACCAGGGAGGGGCAGAAGCCGTTAGTAGGCCCTAACCACCATTTTGTTTTTTAAAAAACACTTAATGAGAGCCAGAAGGTTGAAGCTCAGCTTTATTCAGTTGAGGGCAACACCAGGCAGGGGCAGACACCGTTAGTAGGCCGGAACCACCATTTTGTTTTTTAAAAAACACTTAATGAGAGCCAGAAGGTTGAAGCTCAGCTTTATTCAGTTGAGGGCAACACCAGGCAGGGGCAGACACCGTTAGTAGGCCGGAACCAGCAATGTGTTTAAAAACAGCAGTTAATCAGAGCCGGAAGGTAGAAGCTCAGCTTTATTCAGTTGAGGGCAACACCAGGGAGGGGCAGAAGCCGTTAGTAGGCCCTAACCACCATTTTGTTTTTTAAAAAACACTTAATGAGAGCCAGAAGGTTGAAGCTCAGCTTTATTCAGTTGAGGGCAACACCAGGCAGGGGCAGACACCGTTAGTAGGCCGGAACCAGCAATGTGTTTAAAAACAGCAGTTAATCAGAGCCGGAAGGTAGAAGCTCAGCTTTATTCAGTTGAGGGCAACACCAGGGAGGGGCAGAAGCCGTTAGTAGGCCCTAACCACCATTTTGTTTTTTAAAAAACACTTAATGAGAGCCAGAAGGTTGAAGCTCAGCTTTATTCAGTTGAGGGCAACACCAGGCAGGGGCAGACACCGGTAGTAGGCCGGAACCAGCAATGTGTTTAAAAACAGCAGTTAATCAGAGCCGGAAGGTAGAAGCTCAGCTTTATTCAGTTGAGGGCAACACCAGGGAGGGGCAGAAGCCGTTAGTAGGCCCTAACCACCATTTTGTTTTTTAAAAAACACTTAATGAGAGCCAGAAGGTTGAAGCTCAGCTTTATTCAGTTGAGGGCAACACCAGGCAGGGGCAGACACCGTTAGTAGGCCGGAACCAGCAATGTGTTTAAAACAGCAGTTAATCAGAGCCGGAAGGTAGAAGCTCAGCTTTATTCAGTTGAGGGCAACACCAGGGAGGGGCAGAAGCCGTTAGTAGGCCCTAACCACCATTTTGTTTTTTAAAAAACACTTAATGAGAGCCAGAAGGTTGAAGCTCAGCTTTATTCAGTTGAGGGCAACACCAGGCAGGGGCAGACACCGTTAGTAGGCCGGAACCACCATTTTGTTTTTTAAAAAACACTTAATGAGAGCCAGAAGGTTGAAGCTCAGCTTTATTCAGTTGAGGGCAACACCAGGCAGGGGCAGACACCGTTAGTAGGCCGGAACCAGCAATGTGTTTAAAAACAGCAGTTAATCAGAGCCGGAAGGTAGAAGCTCAGCTTTATTCAGTTGAGGGCAACACCAGGGAGGGGCAGAAGCCGTTAGAAAGGCCCTTACCACCATTTTGTTTTTTAAAAAACACTTAATGAGAGCCAGAAGGTTGAAGCTCAGCTTTATTCAGTTGAGGGCAACACCAGGGAGGGGCAGAAGCCGTTAGTAGGCCCTAACCACCATTTTGTTTTTTAAAAAACACTTAATGAGAGCCAGAAGGTTGAAGCTCAGCTTTATTCAGTTGAGGGCAACACCAGGCAGGGGCAGACACCGTTAGTAGGCCGGAACCACCATTTTGTTTTTTAAAAAACACTTAATGAGAGCCAGAAGGTTGAAGCTCAGCTTTATTCAGTTGAGGGCAACACCAGGCAGGGGCAGACACCGTTAGTAGGCCGGAACCAGCAATGTGTTTAAAAACAGCAGTTAATCAGAGCCGGAAGGTAGAAGCTCAGCTTTATTCAGTTGAGGGCAACACCAGGGAGGGACAGACACCGTTAGTAGGCCGGAACCAGCAATGTGTTTAAAAACAGCAGTTAATCAGAGCCGGAAGGTAGAAGCTCAGCTTTATTCAGTTGAGGGCAACACCAGGGAGGGGCAGAAGCCGTTAGTAGGCCCCAACCACCATTTTGTTTTTTAAAAAACACTTAATGAGAGCCAGAAGGTTGAAGCTCAGCTTTATTCAGTTGAGGGCAACACCAGGCAGGGGCAGACACCGTTAGTAGGCCGGAACCACCATTTTGTTTAAAAACAGCAGTTAATCAGAGCCGGAAGGTAGAAGCTCAGCTTTATTCAGTTGAGGGCAACACCAGGGAGGGGCAGAAGCCGTTAGTAGGCCCCAACCACCATTTTGTTTTTTAAAAAACACTTAATGAGAGCCAGAAGGTAGAAGCTCAGCTTTATTCAGTTGAGGACAACTTGAATTAGGGACTGCATACAGACTTAGCAGGCTGTCCCCTGTGTGGACCATGCATCCAATACATTAACCCATTGAGCCACAAAGGACACGTAACCTTCCGTGGCCATGCCTACAGGTCCATGTGTCTGTTGTCAGGTGTACCTTTGTCAGTGTAGGCCTATTGGAAGGAGGGACCGCAGACAGGCTTCGAAGGCCTAACACAATAAAATGGGCTGGCTGTAGGCACTTTAAAATTGGTTCCAGGGGTACACGGGCAGCAGTGGTCTGGTCAGTGGAGGCCTAGTGGAAGGAGGGACCGCAGACAGGCTTCGAAGGCCTAAAATAACAAACAATAGGCTCATGGCAGTTTTACAGCGGTTACATGGATACACGGGCAGGCAGCTTGGTGGTGAGTGGAGGAGTATTTAAAGTAGGGACCGCAGACAGGCTATCAAAGGCCTAAAATAACAAACAATAGGCTCATGGCAGTTTTACAGCGGTTACATGGATACACGGGCAGGCAGCTTGGTGGTGAGTGGAGGAGTATTTAAAGTAGGGACCGCAGACAGGCTATCAAAGGCCTAAAATAACAAACAATAGGCTCATGGCAGTTTTACAGCGGTTACATGGATACACGGGCAGGCAGCTGGTGATGAGTGGAGGAGTATTTAAAGTAGGGACCGCAGACAGGCTATCAAAGGCCTAAAATAACAAACAATAGGCTCATGGCAGTTTTACAGCGGTTACATGGATACACGGGCAGGCAGCTGGTGATGAGTGGAGGAGTATTTAAAGTAGGGACCGCAGACAGGCTATCAAAGGCCTAAAATAACAAACAATAGGCTCATGGCAGTTTTACAGCGGTTACATGGATACACAGGCAGCTTGGTGGTGAGTGGAGGAGTATTTAAAGTAGGGACCGCAGACAGGCTATCAAAGGCCTAAAATAACAAACAATAGGCTCATGGCAGTTTTACAGCGGTTACATGGATACACGGGCAGGCAGCTTGGTGGTGAGTGGAGGAGTATTTAAAGTAGGGACCGCAGACAGGCTATCAAAGGCCTAAAATAACAAACAATAGGCTCATGGCAGTTTTACAGCGGTTATATGGATACACGGGCAGGCAGCTGGTGATGAGTGGAGGAGTATTTAAAGTAGGGACCGCAGACAGGCTATCAAAGGCCTAAAATAACAAACAATAGGCTCATGGCAGTTTTACAGCGGTTACATGGATACACGGGCAGGCAGCTGGTGATGAGTGGAGGAGTATTTAAAGTAGGGACCGCAGACAGGCTATCAAAGGCCTAAAATAACAAACAATAGGCTCATGGCAGTTTTACAGCGGTTACATGGATACACGGGCAGGCAGCTTGGTGGTGAGTGGAGGAGTATTTAAAGTAGGGACCGCAGACAGGCTATCAAAGGCCTAAAATAACAAACAATAGGCTCATGGCAGTTTTACAGCGGTTACATGGATACACGGGCAGGCAGCTGGTGATGAGTGGAGGAGTATTTAAAGTAGGGACCGCAGACAGGCTATCAAAGGCCTAAAATAACAAACAATAGGCTCATGGCAGTTTTACAGCGGTTACATGGATACACGGGCAGGCAGCTGGTGATAAGTGGAGGAGTATTTAAAGTAGGGACCGCAGACAGGCTATCAAAGGCCTAAAATAACAAACAATAGGCTCATGGCAGTTTTACAGCGGTTACATGGATACACAGGCAGCTTGGTGGTGAGTGGAGGAGTATTTAAAGTAGGGACCGCAGACAGGCTATCAAAGGCCTAAAATAACAAACAATAGGCTCATGGCAGTTTTACAGCGGTTACATGGATACACGGGCAGGCAGCTTGGTGGTGAGTGGAGGAGTATTTAAAGTAGGGACCGCAGACAGGCTATTAAAGGCCTAAAATAACAAACAATAGGCTCATGGCAGTTTTACAGCGGTTACATGGATACACAGGCAGCTTGGTGATGAGTGGAGGAGTATTTAAAGTAGGGACCGCAGACAGGCTATCAAAGGCCTAAAATAACAAACAATAGGCTCATGGCAGCTTTACAGCGGTTACATGGATACACAGGCAGCTTGGTGGTGAGTGGAGGAGTAGTGCAAGGAGTGTCTGTCCCAGTTCTCCCAAAATATAAATAGATGTTAATGTCTCGCAAAACAACCAAAACAAAAAAAAAGGTGGCATACTTAGGTACAGGGGTGGGCTCATCTGCTGAGTTTCTGACATAGTAATTTGGCAGTAACTATTTAATGGTGCCAATATAGGACACAGACACAGACTACTTTAAGTTGCATCATAGATGTCTACAAATTTGTATTGTCAGTGCCAGACATTGAATGATGTCAGCGAATAGACTAAAGATTGGTGGAGCTGTGCGACATAATTTTGCACGTGGTAGAGCACATTTTGAGCTGGGGTAGGGGGGAACTCTCTTGAGGCCGGCGGGACCGCCCCAGGGCCCCTCATGTTACAACGGTGTGTCTGACGTTGGGTGCGCACCACCACCGCCAGAGACACTACATTGTACTATGAGGGACCCAGTAGCAATGCCGTCAACCAAAAGCGAGCACACCCACCTCTTCAGACAAACAGCAGTCTCACGGGTGCTTGCGCCAAGTTGCGATACCACGGCCCCGTGTGGGGAGTTTTGCCATTTAGGGAGGTGTAAACATGTCGTATGCTGTACAATCATCTGCAGCAAATTAGACATTAGAAAAGTAATTCACAGGCAAGAGCTTTTCATAGGAAAGCTAGGTGTCGGCCGGGCAAGGTGGGGCAAAAGATTTCGAAATCCAGTTGTGGTTCATTTTAATGAATGTTAGATCGTCAACATTTTGGGTAGCCAGACGAGTCCTTTTTTCGGTTAATATTGAACCTGCAGCACTGAATACTCTTTCTGATAGGACACTTGCTGCCGGGCAAGCAAGCTCCTGCAATGCATATTCTGCCAATTCTGGCCAGGTGTCTAATTTGGAGGCCCAGTAATCAAATGGGAATGACGGTTGAGGGAGAACATCGATAAGGGATGAAAAATAGTTAGTAACCATACTGGACAAATGTTGTCTCCTGTCACTTTCAATTGATGCAGCAGTACCTGTCCTGTCTGCGGTCATAGCAAAATCACTCCACAACCTGGTCAGAAAACCCCTCTGTCCAACGCCACTTCTGATGTGTGCACCCCTAACACTCCTAGTCTGCTGCCCCCTGGAGCTCGTGTGAGAACGATCACGTGCGCTGTGTGCTGGGAATGCCTGAAGCAAACGGTCAACAAGAGTTGATTGTTTGGTTGCTAATATTAGTTCCAAGTTCTCATGTGGCATAATATTTTGCAATTTGCCTTTATAGCGTGGATCAAGGAGGCAGGCCAACCAGTAATCGTCATCGTTCATCATTTTCGTAATGCGTGTGTCCCTTTTTAGGATACGTAAGGCATAATCCGCCATGTGGGCCAAAGTTCCAGTTGTCAAATCTCCGGTTGTGATTGGTTGAGGGGCAGTTGCAGGCAAATCTACGTCACTTGTGTCCCTCAAAAAACCAGAACCCGGCCGTGACACGCAACCAATTTCCTGTGCCCCCGGGAAAGGTTCGGCATTAAAAATATACTCATCCCCATCATCCTCCTCGTCCTCCACCTCCTCTTCGCCCGCTACCTCGTCCTGTACACTGCCCTGACCAGACAATGGCTGACTGTCATCAAGGCTTTCCTCTTCCTCTGGTGCAGACGCCTGCTCCTTTATGTGCGTCAAACTTTGCATCAGCAGACGCATTAGGGGGATGCTCATGCTTATTACGGCGTTGTCTGCACTAACCAGCCGTGTGCATTCCTCAAAACACTGAAGGACTTGACACATGTCTTGTATCTTAGACCACTGCACACCTGACAACTCCATGTCTGCCATCCTACTGCCTGCCCGTGTATCCTCCCACAAATAAATAACAGCACGCCTCTGTTCGCACAGTCTCTGAAGCATGTGCAGTGTTGAGTTCCACCTTGTTGCAACGTCTATGATTAGGCGATGCTGGGGAAGGTTCAAAGACCGCTGATAGGTCTGCATACGGCTGGCGTGTACAGGCGAACGTCGGATATGTGAGCAAAGTGCACGCACTTTGAGGAGCAGGTCGGAGAACCCATGATAAGTTTTCAATAAGCACTGCACCACCAGGTTTAAGGTGTGAGCCAGGCAAGGAATGTGTTTCAGTTGGGAAAGGGAGATGGCAGCCATGAAATTCCTTTCGTTATCACTCACTACCTTGCCTGCCTCAAGATCTACTGTGCCCAGCCACGACTGCGTTTCTTGTTGCAAGAACTCGGACAGAACTTCCGCGGTGTGTCTGTTGTCGCCCAAACACTTCATAGCCAATACAGCCTGCTGACGCTTGGCAGTAGCTGGCCCATAATGGGACAACTGGTGTGCAACAGTGTCATCTGCCGATGGAGTGGTTGGCAGACTGCGTTCTGTGGAAGAGCTGTAGCTTCTGCAGGAGGACGAGGAGGAGGAGGAGGAGGGGGTGCGAACGCCTACAGCCAACTGTTTCCTAGACCGTGGGCTAGGCACAACTGTCCCTAAATTGATGTCGCCTGTGGACCCTGCATCCACCACATTCACCCAGTGTGCCGTGATGGACACATAACGTTCCTGGCCATGCCTACTGGTCCATGCATCTGTAGTCAGGTGCACCTTTGTACTCACAGATTGCCTGAGTGCATGGACGATGCGCTGTTTAACATGCTGGTGCAGGGCTGGGATGGCTTTTCTGGAAAAAAAGTGTCGACTGGGTAGCTCGTATCGTGGTTCAGCGTACTCCATCAGGGCTTTGAAAGCTTCGCTTTCAACTAACCGGTAGGGCATCATCTCTAACGAGATTAGTCTAGCTATGTGGGCGTTAAAACCCTGTGTACGCGGATGCGAGGATAAGTACTTCCTTTTTCTAACCAGAGTCTCATGTAGGGTGAGCTGGACTGGAGAGCTGGAGATCGTGGAACTTTCGGGTGTGCCGGTGTACATGGCAGACTGAGAGACGGTTGGAGACGGTATTGTTTCCGCCGGTGCCCTAGATGCAATATTTCCTCCTACAAAACTGGTGGTTCCCTGACCCTGACTGCTTTTGGCTGGCAAAGAAACCTGCACAGATACTGCCGGTGGTGCGGAAAATGGTGGCCTTACAGTGACGGAAGGGATGTTGCGTTGCTGACTAGCTTCATTGGCCGAGGGTGCTACAACCTTAAGGGACGTTTGGTAGTTAGTCCAGGCTTGAAAATGCATGGTGGTTAAGTGTCTATGCATGCAACTAGTATTTAGACTTTTCAGATTCTGACCTCTGCTTAAGCTAGTTGAACATTTTTGACAGATGACTTTGCGCTGATCAGTTGGATGTTGTTTAAAAAAATGCCAGACTGCACTCTTCCTAGACTCGGATCCCTTTTCAGGGATTGCAGACTGAGCTTTAACCGGATGGCCACGCTGTCCTCCAACAGGTTTTGGCTTTGACACGCGTTTTGGGCCAGATACGGGCCCGGCAGATGGAACCTGTTGCGATGTTGATGCCTGCTGCGGCCCCTCCTCCACCTCCGCTTCTGAACTACTGCCGCCTGCACCCTGTTCCTCCAATGGCTGCCAATCGGGGTCAATAACTGGGTCATCTATTACCTCCTCTTCGAGCTCGTGTGCAACTTCGTCTGTGTCACTGTGTCGGTCGGTGGTATAGCGTTCGTGGCGGGGCAACATAGTCTCATCAGGGTCTGATTGTGGATCTGTACCCTGAGAGGGCAATGTGGTGGTCTGAGTCAAAGGAGCAGCATAGTACTCTGGCTGTGGCTGTGCATCAGTGCACTCCATGTCAGAATCTACTTGTAATGGGCATGGCCTGTTAAATGTTTCACTTTCTAAGCCAGGGACGGTATGTGTAAAGAGCTCCATGGAGTGACCCGTTGTGTCGCCTGCTGCATCCTTCTCTCTTGTTGTAGTTTTTGCTGAGGAGGACAAGGAAGCGACTTGTCCCTGACCGTGAACATCCACAAGCGACGCGCTGCTTTTACATTTACCAGTTTCGGAAGAGGAGGCAAAAGAGCTAGAGGCTGAGTCTGCAATGTAAGCCAAAACTTGCTGTTGCTGCTCCGCCTTTAAAAGCGGTTTTCCTACTCCCAGAAAAGAGAGCGTTCGAGGCCTTGTGTAGCCTGACGACGAAACTGGCTCCACAGCTCCAGACTTAGGTGGAATATTTTTATCCCCACGACCACCTGATGCTCCACTACCACTACCATCATTACCAGCTGACAATGAACGCCCACGACGACCTCTTGCACCAGACTTCCTCATTGTTTTAAAATCTTAACCAAAGTAACTTTATTTGTTGCTGTCAAACAACTTACACGGTGAGCTATAACTTCAGTATGATTTCAATATCCCTTAACAGGTTGGTGAGACCACAAGGAAAATCAGGCACAATGTTACACACTCTGTTTTCTGTGGCACAAAATCACAGAGATGACACACACGCAGGACTGTCACTCAAGCACTAATGTCAATATTAATCTCCCACCTAATTTATTTTTTTTTTTTTCTCAGGGAGACTTTAGAAACCAAATAATATTAAAAAAAAAACAAAAAAAAAAAGGCTTTCTATGGCCCACAATTAGAGAGAGAGAGGTGGCACACCCAGGAGTCAAGACTGGCGCACAAGCTGAAAGGGCAATATTACTCTCCCACTGTTTTTTTATGTTTTTTTTTTTTTTCAGGGAGACTTTAGAAACCAAATAATAAGAAAAAAAATAAATAAATAAATAGGCTTTCTATAGCCCACTGAATGAGAGATAGCACACACAGCAGTGGCACACAAGCCCTGACTGAGGCCAATATTTTTCTCCCACTGATTGATGTAGTGTTTTTGTGTTGAGGTAGATTTTAGAACACAAATCAAGGGAAAAAAAAAAATAAATGCTTTCTATGGCCCACTGAATGAGAGAGAGGTGGCACACCCAGGAGTCAAGACTGGCACACAAGCTGAAAGGGCAATATTACTCTCCCACTGTTTTTTTATGTATTTTTTGTTTTTTAAGGGAGACTTTAGAAACCCAATAATATTAAAAAAAATAAATAAATAGGCTTTCTATGGCCCACTGAATGAGAGGGAGAGAGGTGGCACACCCAGGAGTCAAGACTGGCACACAAGCTGAAAGGGCAATATTACTCTCCCACTGTTTTTTTATTTTTTTTTTTTTTTTTCAGGGAGACTTTAGAAACCAAATAATAAGAAAAAAAATAAATAAATAAATAGGCTTTCTATAGCCCACTGAATGAGAGATGGCACACACAGGAGTGGCACACAAGCCCTGACTGAGGCCAATATTTTTCTACCACTGATTGATGTAGTGTTTTTGTGTTGAGGTAGAATTTAGAACACAAATCACGGAAAAAATAAATAGGCTTTCTATGGCCCACTCAGTGAGAGATGGCACACACAGGGATGGCACTGTAGCAGAAATGCCAATCTTAATCTCCCACAAAAAAAAAAAAAAAAAAAAAAACAGGGACTGTCCTACAATTACTATCTCCCTGCAGTAATCTAAGCCAGGTATGGCAGGCAGCAATAGGAGTGGACTGATGCACAAATTAAATAAAAAGTGTGGACAAACAAAAAAGATAGCTGTGCAGAAAGGAACAAGAGGATATGTGCTTTGAAAAAAGCAGTTGGTTTCCTCAGTGGCGTACACACAGCAATACAGCTATCACGGAGCCTTCTAGGGCAGCCCAATGAGCTACAGCGCTGAGGAAAAAAAAAAAAATAGCTTCCACTGTTCCTGCACACCGAAGGTGGTGTTGGACAGTGGAAATCGCTACAGCACAAGCGGTTTGGTGGTTAGTGGACCCTGCCTAACGCTCTCCCTGCTTCTGACGAAGCGGCAGCAACCTCTCCCTAAGCTCAGATCAGCAGCAGTAAGATGGCGGTCGGCGGGAACGCCCCTTTATAGCCCCTGTGACGCCGCAGACAGCAAGCCAATCACTGCAATGCCCTTCTCTAAGATGGTGGGGACCAGGATCTATGTCATCACGCTGCCCACACTCTGCGTTCACCTTCATTGGCTGAGAAATGGCGCTTTTCGCGTCATTGAAACGCGACTTTGGCGCGAAAGTCGCGTACCGCATGGCCGACAAGCACAGGGGTCGGATCGGGTTTCATGAGACGCCGACTTAGCCAAAAGTCGGCGACTTTTGAAAATGATCGACCCGTTTCGCTCAACCCTACTCGCTGCTATAGGAAGACTTGATCTTTATGATGTAAGGTTCTCTCCACTCTAGCAGCTTAAAAAAAAGTGTTTTGCCTATAAACATGAGTCATGTTATGTTACTAAAATGAAACCAAACTAAAAATATTGGAAAAGAAAAAAGAAGTGTTTTGTTGTTGTAATACGCTAGCAGGATCGGTTTTAGAGAAAGTGGGGCCCTGGGCACAATTTTAAAGTGGGGTCCCAAATGCAAACATATTGCACCATCACACAGAAACATTTACATTTGGAACACAAAAACATATCAGTGGTCACTCGTACAAACTCTCTACCATGATTGTATCTTATAAATATAATGAAACATCAACTTGCTTTGTCAATCGGCATTAAATACGGCCAGAATATCTGCAGGAAATTCACTCCTAGACACATACCATTATGACAAGCTTTTCCAAGTTGCTCCTTCCTAAATCCAAATTCGACAGCTGAAAATTGTTTCTGTCACAGGACTTCAACACTATAGTGACTATTTATCCGTGAACCACATGTAATACGATGATAATAAGATGAGTGAGCACTAAAATGCTTGGATGATCATTACTCGAACTGAGCAATTCCTAATGCTCAGATGCTCATTTCGAGTAACCTGTATAATCGGACTCACTGGGAAATACGAGCATTCTTCCAGTAGGCCCAACAAGGAGATCTGGGGGGCAGTGAAAATGTTTGAATGGATGGAAAAAGTGGCGAATGGAAAAAGAACAGAATGGGGAATACCTCTGGAAGCATCTTTGACTCCCAGATCGCAGCTGAGAACAATGGTGTCACACTTTTATTCCACTTTAAAGACTAAGAATAAAACATTCAAAATCGACGTGAAATTGGAGTTTATCCTTCCTGCATATTGACTTGTATATAAGGCAATATTTTAAAAGGATTTTAAAAAAAAGCAATAATAATTTAAGTAAAGCAAAATTGAAACTTTTATTAAAATATTGGAAATGTCAGAGTAATTTATGAAGGAAGCAAGAACTGACAAAAATATGATGAAGGAGCGACTCAAATATACCCTGTTTTAGAGATAAAGGAGGACCTCATACACATTCTGTTGAAATTATAATGTATTGGTACTCCTAGACTCAAGAAGGCTATGCACTAAGTGGAAAACCTGCCAAAAATGACAAACAGGGTCATCCATACACCCTTGAAGGCAATAATTTGCGGGCTGCATTTTGAAAGTGTAGTTATTGTGCTCATACACTCATAAAGGCTTTGCACAAAGTGCAAAGCAAAGAAAACATAAGTAGGTTCATCCAATCATCCATAGACCCTTGAAGGCAACAACTGGCGGGCCCCATTCAAAGATTTAAGATTAGAAACATTTGTGCTTGTGTCTTCTGGAGGTTTTGAAAAGTTGGGGCTAATCCAAGCTTTTCACATTTTTATCAAAGAAAGCCTGTCTGCACATACTGTTTACAGGCAAAAGGACCTGTCTGTTTTATCTCCCTCAGCTACACTAAAAACAGGTGTTCAGCTTTGAGACCCAATAGCTGAAGGTCACAGAGGAATTAGGGAGTATGCTGTTTTGGCTGCCAGGCATTGCTTGACCATCTTTGAAATATTTTCCCTCCTTTTGAGAAATACAAGGTCACCAGGGCACTCTTTTTTGAGTGTTAAAGACCAATGAAATGTACCACAGAACACGTAATACTGTATGGATGAGTAATTGAATCCAGACAATTTTTTTCAATGCTTTTTTAGAGTTAACAACCACCATAATGTACCAAGAAAGCACATAATACTCAATGGATGAGTGATTGAGTCCAGCAAAAATGTTTCCACACCTTTTTGGAGTGTTATATGCCACAAAAATTTACAACAAAGCACATAATACTGTGTGAATGAGAAATTGAATCCAGAAAACATTTTCAACACTTTTTGGATTGTTATATACTAACAGAATGTACCACAAGGCCCGTAATACTGTTTGGATGAGTAACTGAACACAATTTTTTTTTCTACTCTTTTTTGGAGTGTTATATACCACAGAAATGTACCACAAAGCACATAATACTCTATTGATGACTAATTGAGTCCATAAAAAAGAAACGATTTTTATGAGTGTTATGTACCTGTCATGATCCAGGATGGGTTGGCTCCCTTCCCGTCCTGGTCAGGTCAGGGTTAATTTGATCCACCTCTCTTTGATTCAGGGGTGGCTATTTAGTGGTGTTACTGCCTAGATCCGGTGTTAGTGATAGTTCCGGTCCCTCGGCTAGAGCAGCTGACCTAGGTTATTCTGTGTGATACCTTTATTCCCAGTCTCCCTTTGTAGTGTCTGTCCCATTTCCCTGAGTCCCTGCCCTGCATTTCTCTGTATGCTTGTCTCCCGCGTGTATGACTCGGTTCGAGTTCTGACCTGTTTCTCCATCCTCTGATTTATTACTGCTCTGTCTTCTCTGGCTACCGACCCCATAGCTCGCTTGTGACTTTGCTTCCATCTCTTCCTGTTTTCACTAAGCTCCCAGCTGGTTCTCGCCCTCTTGGCTTGTCACTCACCATGCTGTTGTTTCTCCCCTCGGTTGACGTTCACCCCTGCTGGCCACCAACGCTCAGACTCGCGTCTGGCACCGCTCTGGTCCTCAGTCCAGGCTCTGGGTAACCGGTGGTGTCCTCACCGGCTTGCTTGCGCAACATTTTGCAATGTCGGCACTGCTTTCCAGCAGGTCTTCGTCCCCGAAGGTCTTGCTTCCAGGGCAGCAGCACCGCCTGGTGGTTAACACCAGTTTTGTGTCCTGTGCGACGCGACAGTATCACACAAATGTACCACGAAGCACATAATATTCTATGAATGACTATATATATATATATATATATATATATATATATATATATATATATACAGTACAGACCAAAAGTTTGGACACACCTTCTCATTTAAAGATTTTTCTGTATTTTCATGACTATGAAAATTGTACATTCACACTGAAGGCATCAAAACTATGAATTAACACATGTGGAATTATATACTTAACAAAAAAGTGTGAAACAACTGAAATTATGTCTTATATTCTGGGTTCTTCAAAGTAGTCAACTTTTGCTTTGATGACTGCTTTGCACACTTTTGGCATTCTCTTGATGAGCTTCAAGAGGTAGTAACCGGGAATGGTTTTCACTTCACAGGTGTGCCCTGTCAGGTTTAATAAGTGGGATTTCTTGCCTTATAAATGAGGTTGGGACCATCAGTTGTGTTGTGCAGAAGCCTGGTGCATACGCAGCTGATAGTCCTACTGAATAGACTGTTAGAATTTGTATTATGGCAAGAAAAAAGCAGCTAAGTAAAGAAAAACGAGAGGCTATTATTACTTTAAGAAATGAAGGTCAGTCAGTCCGAAAAATTGGGAAAACTTTGAAAGTGTCCCCAAGTGCAGTGGCAAAAACCATCAAGCGCTACAAAGAAACTGGCTCACATGAGGACCGCCCCAGGAAAGGAAGACCAAGAGTCACCTCTGCTTCTGAGGATAAGTTTATCCAAGTCACCAGCCTCAGAAATCGCATGTTAACAGCAGCTCAGATTAGAGACCAGGTCAATGCCACACAGAGTTCTAGTAGCAGACACATCTCTACAACAACTGTTAAGATGAGACTTTGTGCAGCAGGCCTTCATGATAAAATAGCTGCTAGGAAACCACTGCTAAGGACAGGCAACAAGCAGAAGAGACTTGTTTGGGCTAAAGAGCACAAGGAATGGACATTAGACCAGTGGAAATCTGTGCTTTGATCTGATGAGTCCAAATTTGAGATCTTTGGTTCCAACCACCGTACTTTGTGCGACGCAGAAAAGGTGAACGGATGGACTCTACATGCCTGGTTCCCACCGTGAAGCATGGAGGAGGAGGTGTGATGATGTGGAGGCGCTTTGCTGGTGACACTGTTGGGGATTTATTCAAAATTGAAGGCATACTGAACCAGCATGGCTACCACAGCATCTTGCAGCGGCATGCTATTCCATCCGGTTTGCGTTTAGTTGGACCATCATTTATTTTTCAACAGGACAATGAACCCAAACACACCTCCAGGCTGTGTAAGGGCTATTTGACCAAGAAGGAGAGTGATGGGGTGCTACGCCAGATGACCTGGCCTCCACAGTCACCAGACCTGAACCCAATCGAGATGGTTTGCGGTGAGCTGGACTGCAGAGTGAAGGCAAAAGCGTTAACAAGTGCTAAGCATCTCTGGGAACTCCTTCAAGATTGTTGGAAGACCATTCCCGGTTACTACCTCTTGAAGCTCATCAAGAGAATGCCAAAAGTGTGCAAAGCAGTCATCAAAGCAAAAGTTGGCTACTTTGAAGAACCTAGAATATAAGACATAATTTCAGTTGTTTCACACTTTTTGTTAAGTATATAATTCCACATGTGTTAATTCATAGTTTTGATGCCTTCAGTGTGAATGTACAATTTTCATAGTCATGAAAATACAGAAAAAATGTTAAATGAGAAGGTGTGTCCAAACTTTTGGTCTGTACTGTATATATATACACTCACCGGCCACTTTATTAGGTACACCTGTCCAACTTCTTGTTAACACTTAATTTCTAATCAGCCAATCACATGGCGGCAACTCAGTGCATTTAGGCATGTAGACATGGTCAAGACAATCTCCTGCAGTTCAAACCGAGCATCAGTATGGGGAAGAAAGGTGATTTGAGTGCCTTTGAACGTGGCATGGTTGTTGGTGCCAGAAGGGCTGGTCTGAGTATTTCAGAAACTGCTGATCTACTGGGATTTTCACGCACAACCATCTCTAGGGTTTACAGAGAATGGTCTGAAAAAGAAAAAAAATCCAGTGAGCGGCAGTTCTGTGGGCGGAAATGCCTTGTTGATGCCAGAGGTCAGAGGAGAATGGGCAGACTGGTTCGAGCTGATAGAAAGGCAACAGTGACTCAAATCGCCACCCGTTACAACCAAGGTAGGCCTAAGAGCATCTCTGAACGCACAGTGCGTCGAACTTTGAGGCAGATGGGCTACAGCAGCAGAAGACCACACCGGGTACCACTCCTTTCAGCTAAGAACAGGAAACTGAGGCTACAATTTGTACAAGCTCATCGAAATTGGACAGTAGAAGATTGGAAAAACGTTGCTTGGTCTGATGAGTCTCGATTTCTGCTGCGACATTCGGATGGTAGGGTCAGAATTTGGCGTAAACAACATGAAAGCATGGATCCATCCTGCCTTGTATGGAGCATCTTTGGGATGTGCAGCCGACAAATCTGCGGCAACTGTGTGATGCCATCATGTCAATATGGACCAAAATCTCTGAGGAATGCTTCCAGCACCTTGTTGAATCTATGCCACGAAGAATTGAGGCAGTTCTGAAGGCAAAAGGGGGTCCAACCCGTTACTAGCATAGTGTACCTAATAAAGTGGCCGGTGAGTGTATATTGCAATGGACTGCAAAGCTGTAAGCACTGCCTAGAGACTATATTCTACCATTCTTCCTGCTCCTGCAACTGTCCCTCCCTAGGCTAAATGCAGAACATATCTGATACAATCAGCAAAGCACAGATTTAGCTCTTACAAGGGCTATTATTATGGTGGGTCTGAATCAGCACCAGTATTAGCGCTAAGAGGACTCAGATTCATTCAAAGTGTGCACACAGAGCCCTGAACATGCACGCTCTCAATGCAATAAGAACTTTCCCTGAGCTGTGCAATGGCATTAGCCTTCTGAGCCTGTCCTTTTTTATACCTTGGTGATGTTGCAGCGCCCCAGAGTCCTGGTCGTTGCAGTACTGTGGCTCCGCCGCTAAGGGGGGCTATGGTACGTCTGATGGCACTGAAGGAGTTCATCTGACCAGGTATCACAGACACCAATACATTTCACAGTCTGGCCTCCAGGGGGAGCTAAGGGTTCTATTTATTAGGCCACTTCTCACAGTCTGGTAAAACTGGGGGTTAGGCAGGAAGTTAGACAGAAAGCTGACTGGGTTGGAACCAGGCAACACCTTGTGGCAGAGGGTGTTGTAGGGGAAGATTCGGAGGGGTCCCTGTCAGGGGTGGGATCCTGACAGAGGCCTAGCAACCAGAGAGAACGTTACGGGACCGCGCCTGCACGATATAGCGACGGTACCCCAAGAAAGGACAAGAAGCGAGATTTATTGTGCTGAGTGAGAAACGAGATCAACGCAACTAGGAGAATACCAGTAGGAGTCGTGCTGTAAGATCGAGGCAACATCCTATTGAGGCGCATAACCGGTGGCCGGAATGCCGAGGAAGTATAGAGCTCCAAGCCAAACTTCAAACCTACGGCAGGACAGTCAGTCACAGGCGGGCTGTCTCACACAGACCCAGGAAGACACAGGGGGGTAACAACAGGAGAGGGGTGACGATAGAGCCCAGGAAGAACCTCCGAGCCTCCCCGTCATACGGGTGCGTCCTAACCGTAAAATCAGGGGGACGTAGAAGAACATCAGAATCGAGTTGTGAGGGAACATGAGAAACAGACACAACAGTTGTGGGGTACTATCCCGTAAGCACAGCAGGGAAGGACCACAACACACAAGCGCTAGCAGGTAGGCACAGATTTCCACCTGCGAAGGGAACTCTGGAGGTGCCATCGGACCGGCCGGACTTGCGCAGCCCTGTTAACCGTATTCCGGACTGAGGACCCAGAAGCCTTCAGTAAAGAGGTAAAGAGACTGCAACCTGGTGTCCTCGTTATTTACCGCGACCGACACTTCACCACACCATAACGACATCCCATACCACCACTTTCACTGTGCGCCCCTCAGCAGGGTCACGGACCGGGTCTAGCCACCGTGACAACCCCAGAGCAGAGACTCAGAGGCCCGGTACCGGGTACCCCTCGGCCCTGCGGCAGTGGGGGCGCTACAATGTCATACGGCTATGCAATTTCAGTAATGCCACTACCAAGATGGCTACGGCATTACAGTGACTCACAGACAATCCCTGCACGCTTATTGGCTGTGTAACAGGCGCAAAAAGATGCATGGCTGGGACTCGCATTTCACATTCGAGCATCAGCTAATGCTCACCGAGCTCTGAGCACATCCGAGCACTGTGATACTCAAGTGATATCCAAGCACATTAGCTAATCCCTAGTAATAAAGCTCTGTTGTCTTACCTACAATATAACAATACATTTAAAAATCAAATAAATTGTTTATCATAAATAGACTTTTGTTTCTTCCTAGGAAACCTGATATTATATTGTTTTAATCAAGTTTGCTTAGACTCAAGAATTTGCTGGAGATATATAGTTAACACAATATGAAAACTTGGTTATGAGTTTAAAAAAAATTCAGTTCAATCTCAGTTGCTTTATCCATTTGATATGACACTTACATCAGGATCAATGCTTACATGACAACTTAATAGTTACCTTACAGCAGCTATTTACCTGAGGGGTACTTATTAATTGCTTGACTTTATGTTGCCATGGAAACAATACTCTACTGGCTATAATCAATTGAAAACATATAAAACTCTTGGATGGATAGTGAGCACTTGTCAAATTAAAGGGAATCTATCTTTTGGGATAATACTATTAACCTACAGATATAGGGTTAATTTGCAGGTTAATAGTGTTAGGTAGGTCCCCAGCTGCTATACTGAATGTGCGGCATCTGTGAGAAAATGAACGCTGCTACAGTCACTTCTTACAACAGTGTGAGCTGCCACTGTAAGTGTGAGCAGGTTGCGGGATGCAGTGATGGACAGGAGACAGAGCAAGGGTCAACAACTTTAATTCACACTGAGATACTCCATGCAGGGAGGTTAAAGGTTAATTCAGGGAGTTGGGTAGGCAGTTCAAAAATATGGATAAGATGCAGGGCTTAAGGAACAGTGGAAAAATGTATTAACAGTTCTTGGGGGGTTAACTTATCCTGTCAGACTTTTATCAAGCTGTGGTTGTCCTGGAACAGCTGATGGTGCCAACAACGTGGCGCTTGTCCAATATGGTCCTGGAGGTAATGATGATCCATCTTCTGTCGGCAGCAGTTGGTCTCTGGTACCTTCCGTGGATCCCCTAGTCAGGGCCAGTTTTAGGCAAGGTGGGGCCCTAGGCAAAAGTTTGTTTAAAATAGGGCCCCAAATGATAACATAGCACATGTAAATGCAACATAAATGCTTCTGTGTGATGTGCAATTAGTTCAGGCCGCTAAACGAGTGCGATCAACAATATTGAAGTCGTTCGCTTGTTTCCCAGCCTCTTTACATCAACTGAGAAAGAATGATCGGAACAGAACAATCCCAATTAGATCAATCTGTCCCATACAGTATCATATTATCAGCAGCACATCTACAGTTTGCACCGGCGATGTGCTGCTGAGAACAATGATTTCTGTTCCGGCATAAACAATTCAATCACCCAATGGAGGAGCAACAGTTTACTTGTATAAGTAAATACATGTAAAACAGCCCCCCATAGAATGTGATACAGCCCCCCCATAGAATATGATGCAGCCCCCATAGAATGTAATACTGCCCCCCGTAGAATATAATGTAGCCGACCCCCCGAGAATGGCTCCACAGTCAGGACTCATTGATAGATTTTTTTTAAAAAACACGCAATCCTTACCTCTCCTCGTGCTACGCGCTGCTCCCGCTGCTCCCGACTCGGCTCTGGTCTCAGTGGCTGCAGACTGCCTGGCACATAGCAGGTACGCGATGATGTGACGTCATCGCGCACCTGCAATGTCAGAGGGGAATGATGGGAGAGGGAGCGTCAGCTGACGCTCTCTCTCCTCCATCATTGCATTGAACTGTAACGGCGTCAGGGTAGAGTCGGCACTAGCGGGGAGAGGATGGCGCTGGCGGCAGGCGACTGGCTGGGGGCCCCTAGGGAAGCGGGGGCTGTGGGCAGTTGCCTGGTCTGCCTGCCAATAACTCCGGCCCTGCCCCTAGTCCATGTACTGATGTGGTCAGAAGAGTGTGGGCCACAGCACTGTCTGAGCCTGATGAGACCTGGCAGACATACACTGGTAAATCAGGGTGCAGATGACAGTCCTGCATCTGGACTCTCTCTCGCAGCACAAGTGCAGTACTCACTAGCCCGGAACGTTCAACACCACTTTGTGGTCACCAATGGGCACACTGCACGTCCCTCCTTACAGTCTCTGTCAGCGGTGGTGGGGAAGCTCAAGCACGGGCCTGCGCTATACTGATGCTCAAGGGCTGGAGCACTCACGTCCCCCTGCTGCGCATTGTCTTTTCCCGCCAAGTTTGTCCGTTTCCCCCCTGCTGAGTCTGTAAGCACTTAGCCACACCCCCTGTTTCCGCCTGTAATGATTGGTCCGGTCTCTTAAGCTTTCCCCCAGACAAGAGAGGAGACAGCCCTGACAGTTCCGGACCCAGCGCAAAAAGGTACCCACAGCACGGTCCCTCTTACACTCCCAATCTCCTTTTGCTCGCCATTCCATGGGTGTGAGTTCTTGTAGTAAACGTTGACATTCTCCCATCTCCTGGATGATACATTGCCAAATAAATTGGTCTTGTTCATATCGGTTTGTTGGTATTCCTGCTGTTGTCCGTTCTGTGCGGCATAAGTCAGGTTGAGGAGTGGAGTCAGGTTGGGTAGTTGAGTCAGGTTGTGCGGGCGAGGATGGGGATGCGCCCAGGTTCAAGGGAGCTGCCATTTTGGAAGTTACAAGTTCCTGTTCTTCTTCTGGGTCAATGGGCAGGGGGTGGGAGAAGTCTTCTTCGTCATTGTCGAGAGCTGTGGAGGGGTGCTTTTTGGGGACAACTTGTGCTCTCTGTGTTTGGTCAGGGTCTTGTGACAAGCATGGACATAACATGTTCCAATGAACTACTCGAGTGGCAGCATCTTCTTTCCCCTCAGGTTGGACCTCATAGACGAGACCTTTAGATCTGATTCTGAGTTTACCCGATACAGGGTCTTTGCCCACCGATACTCCATTTTGCCTCAAAGAAGTTTATCTTGGACTAACGGTCCCTGATCTTAAGAGCTGTCCCTCGCAGGAGGGTCACTTCATGGTGTTCCAGTTCCCAGAACTTGGTCTGCACAAGTTGATGGAGAGTCTGCAAACGGTGATGATGTTCATGGATCTAGGTGGACACCCCTGTCCATGGATAGTCCTCCTCTGGATCCAATTCCAGCTCATTGATTTATCACCCTTTCCGGCTGAACAGCAGGGTGTATGGTGTATATCCAGTTGTACTGTGCATCTGATTGTTGTACACCCAGACTAATTAAGCCACAAACTCGAGCCAGTGAAGTTTCTGGTCTTCCTCCAGGGTTTTCAGCATCTGAATCAGTGTCCGATTAAAAAGCTCACAGGCCCCATTCCCTTGGGTGTGGTATGGCATTGTCCTGGACTTCTCTATCTGATACAGACGATGCAGTTGTTCTTCCATGACCTGTCCTTGAAAACAGAGGTCAGAGTGAATTTGCTGTGTGATTCCGGGTTGGAATTACAACTGTGAATTTGGTGAAGTGATCGGTCATTACTAGTGTTGAGCAATACCTTCCGATACTCAAAGGTATCGGTATCGGATGGTATCGGCCAATATCCAAAAAATATCGGATATCGCCGATACTGATACCCGATACCAATGCAAGTCAATGGGACGCAAGTATCGGAAGGTACCCTGGATGGTTCCCAGGGTCTGAAGGAGAGGAAACTCTCCTTCAGGCCCTGGGATCCATATTCATGTAAAAAATAAAGAATTAAAATAAAAAATATGGATATACTCACCCGTCCGGCGGCCCCTGGACCTTACCGATGTAACCGGCAGCCTCCCTTCCTAAGAATGAGGAGTTTAGGACCTTCGATGACGTCGCGGCTTGTGATTGGTCGCGTGACCACTCATGTGACCGCTCACTCGACCAATCATCATCGCAGGTCCTAAACTCCTCATTCTTAGGAACAGAGGCTGCCGGTTACATCGGTAAGGTCCAGGGGCCGCCGGACGGGTGAGTATATCCATATTTTTTATTTTAATTCTTTATTTTTTACATGAATATGGATCCCAGGGCCTGAAGGAGAGTCTCCTCTCCTCCAGACCCTGGGAACCATTCACTGGGAACTTCCGATTCCGATTTCCGATATCACAAAAATATCGGAACTCGGTATCGGAATTCCGATACAGCAAATATCGCCCGATACCCGATACTTGCGGTATCGGAATGCTCAACACTAGTCATTACCAGACAGTGTTCATATCCAAGGTGGGCTGGGCTCACAGTCAAGTAGTCAATCATCAACACCTGTAGAGGCGCTGAAGTCATGATGGTTTGCGTAGGGGCCCTCTGTTCGGGAGGCTTCCCTAACTCACAGTTGCTACACTGTTGATACACTTTATCTACTACCACTTTCAGTCGAGGATGGTAGACCAACTTCTGTAGCCACTGGAACGTCTTTTCTGGGCAAAAGTGGGATCCTCTCATGAGCTTCTGTGGCCACCTCATGCAGCAACTTTTCCAGGAGCACCACCTGTCAGGTGACCCCCAACTCCCGTACCAACTGCACCTTCTTGTACAGCAGGCCATCTTTCAGCTGGAGTCTCTCCCACTGCCGAAGGATCAGCAGAGCTCCCGGAGACAGGGCATCTCTCTCTCTTTGGCTAGCGAGATGTCTCACAGCCATCTAGTGCCTCATCTGAGCGAGTTCCCTATCTTCCTGCTGAAGCCGTACCCAGTCATCATGGGGTCGCCTTAGTGTATGTGTCCTCTGGACATCTCCCCGATCTGTCCATGCATTGTCGCCATTGTCCTGGCAGTTTTACAAAACTCAGCCTCCAGCTCTTCGTTCCAGTTAGGTCCTGGTCAGCTGCCATCTCTATGTATTCTATGTCAGACACTTCAAAATCACAGGTCTCATATATCCCATCCATGAGCAATGTTGTAAGGCTGCTTAGGTCCATCCTGCCGACTATGCCAAGTGTGAGCAGGTTGTGGGATGCAGTGAAGGACAGGAGACAAAGCAAGGGTAAACAATTTTAATTCACACTGAGATAATCCACATAGGGAGGTTAAAGGTTAACTCGGGGGGTTGGATAGGCAGTTTAAAAATATAGATAATATGAAGGGGTTAGGAAAAGTGGAAAAGGTACTAACAGTTCTTGGGGGATTGACTTATCCTGTCAGATGTTTATCAAGGCATGGTCATCCTGGAACATGTGATGGCGCCATCAACGGCTGACGTAGCGCTTGTCCAATTTGGTCCTGGAGGTAACGATGATCCATCTTCTAGCGGCAGTGGTTGGTCTCCGGTACCCTCCACTGAGCGCCTAGTCCAGCACTGTCTGAGCCTAACTGGACCCAGCAGACATACACTGGTGAATCAGGGCACAGATGACAGTCCTGTACCCGGTCTCTCTCTGGCAGCACGCGCGCAGTACTCACTAGCCCAGAATGTTCAACACTGCGCTTTGTGGTCACAAACGGGCACACTGCAAGTCCCTCCTCACAGTTTCTGTCAGCGGTGGCCGGTAAGCTCGAGCACTGCCATGCACTATACTGATGCCCAAGGGCCGGAGCACTCACAACCCCCTGCTGTGCGCTGTCTCTTCCCGCCAAGTCTGTCCATTTCCGTGCGTGCTGAGTCTGTAAGCACTTAGCCACACCCCCGTATTTCTGCCTGCAATGATTGGTCTGGTCTCTTAAGCTTTCCCCCGGACAACAGAGGAGACAGCCCCAACGGTCCCGGACTCAGTACAAAAAAGGTACCCGTGACACGGTTCCTCATCTTACACAAGCACGCCTCGACATTTACTGACAGCCAACTGATGCACTGCTGTGCTGTGAGTCTCAGTGATGGGGTGTGCTTACAAACACTGCACACAATGTTATGAACAATGATTGCAGCTGTGCTGGCACACCTGCATGATTGAAAGCCTGCAGCTTCAGAGAGGAATATAATATATTTTCTCCAGCAGCTGCACTTTCAGTACAGATACCATGCTCCATTGTCATGCTATTACCCTGCAGATTAACCCCATATCAGCTGATTAATACAGTTATCCACCATGACAGACTCCCTATATCTCAAAGAGGACCTGCCTCTCTGATTAGTCTCCTACATGACTTTTAAAGTATGTTTTTCTCCGAAAAGCCTCAGTGGCTAAGAGTCAAACATATCTGGTGATATCATACAGCCATTGCCTGATACATGATGCCCATGGATCAGACAGCATGTGACACGTCCACCAGGGCCGTGGGGTACTCAGAACCGGGTCGGACAGTTCTTTAGGGACGTCACGGGGCCGTGACCTGACTCCGTGACCCTGGCTGTGGTGTAAAATGGGGAATATGTATATGAGATTTAACATGATGCTACCTATGGTGTTCTGTAACGGATGGCCGACGCTGCTAAAGGAAACCTCTGGGGCTGATGGTGACACAGCTGGGATGGTTCTGCTCTCCACAGGTGGAGCAGGGCCCCCGGGATACCAGTCCTATTTATGTCCTCGTTTTTCCTTGCAGCCTAACAGCTCACCCTCCTGCTGCTGTCTCTCTTTTTTTAAAAACTAATCATTGCCCACATGGCAGGTAGCTTGAGCCTATCACAGGCCGCTCCTTTGTGTCGGCTCCAGGCTCTGGTATGCTGCTGTGCTGCTGGGCATTAGATTGGGCCAGGAGACCTGCAGTCCCCTGCCCTCTGGATTTAGCTGCCGGGACTTCAATAACCACTCAACCACGGACTCCGGTATCCGGTTCCCTTTGCTCAGCTCTGGGGCGAGTTTAATCACAGCTCCACTCCCCAGGTTCTGCTCTACTTGTCTCCTACTGACACCTGGTAAGAGGACCCCTCCTTGCTTCCAGGCATGACATTACTCTCTGTGAGGGAGGCAATGCCACTGTGGCAACCGGATTCCTGGGGTGCCACACATGTATCTGGGTGTCAAGCTCCCTTTAAGCTGAAATAATGGATTTGCCCATGATTTTAGAAATGCATCATGGATAGTCTAAATAAATAATCCGGTATTGATTATATATTTTTGCAATAAACTTTCATAATTAGCATCTACTTTTTATGGTCTACCATGGAAGTCTACAAATTTGACAAAGAAATTTCAATGAAAAATAGGATTTGAGGATGAGGAATTTACTATAGGATTTGTGCATCCTGTAAGTCATGCAGTTATAATAAAGCTTCAAAACTAAAAACTGCAGGTTCAAACACTATTCAAAGGTGCCATCTAAATTTAGTATGGAGATTTTCAAAAGCACGAAGGTCTCTGAGTTAAGATGAAGAGAGACAACTCTCAGGAGGGTGTCAGTACCTGTTCATTCTAGCCTTTGTTTATTTTTCTTGCTGATCGTAAAACTTGTTTAGCTTATATTCACAATATCCCAGTTCTATTCACTGTCAATCACAATGGAAGGGTAAAATTAATTATTTATGATGCTATTTCTATTGAGACAGTTGTAAAAAGAAAAGAGTACCCAGCTCAGAAACTATCCCTTTTCTGAACCGGCAAAGTGAATATATACAAAGCTCCTACTTGACCATCATAGCAACTTTATTTAACAAGTGAGGAGTAGTGTTGAGCGATACCTTCCGATATCGGAAAGTATCGGTATCGGAAAGTATCAGCCGATACCGGCAAAATATCGGATCTCGCCGATACCGATACCCGATACCAATGCAAGTCAATGGGACGAAAATATCGGAATTAAAATAAACCCTTTCTTTCCTTGTAGGTTCATTCTACATGAAGGAAAACAGCTAAGAATAATGTAGGATGTATTGGGGGAGGTGGCGGAGACATTAAAGGCATAGAGGTTTAGCCCAATCACATAGAATAGCAGGAATTTTAATTTTTTTTTAATACGTTCGGAGTTACAAAGATATTGACTATGTTAAGTTTTTTTTTATTTTGTAAGATATTGATGTTTCACTACTTCCACGCCCTTCACCCTCTTTTTTACTTCTCCCACACTTTCTTCTTCATCATCATCAGCATCTTTGACATCAACTTCTTCTTCACCTTATTCATCTTCTTCTTCATCTTCTACCTATTATTTTTTTTGTTACGTTGTTCATATTCTTTTTATTTAACTATTATTCTTCTTCATATTCAACTTCTTCATCATATTCTTATTTGTGACAGGCATTCCCGTAGTTGTTATCTATAAAAGTTGGAAGATTACACCTTCCGTTCTGCCTGTCACAAAAGAGTTACATTTGTCCGCGTTCAGTTTGGCCTGCAGCATCAGGCTTTATCCAGGGGCACCACGAGGAGGAACGGACTCTCCCCCATACACTGCTTAGTCTTCTTCTGCTTATAATTTAGATAATATCTTTTGCTCTGATATTTAGTGTTATGCTTAATGTTCTTCTGCTCTTTGTTCTGCAGCCTCTTGTTCTTCTGCTTCTCGGTCTTCCATGTCGTCGTCTCTGGGGTCATCGTCGTCGTCATCGGGGTGGTCTTCAGGGTCATCGTCTCCAGGGTCGTCGTCATCTCAGTGGTTGTCGTCTCTGGTGTCGTCGTCATCTTAGGGGTGGTCTTCCGGGTCATCGTCTTTAGGGTCTTGAACTTGGAAATGTAGCAGAAGGTACAAGAAGGCTGAGAAAATGCCGACAACCAGCTGATGGAACTGGAACTCGGATGGCTACCCGAAGGTCCAAGAGCCAATGGAACTACCGAGGACCAGCTGACGTTACTGGAACCCGGTAACTAAGCAGGAGGTACCCGTGCCAGAAGGCACTACCAAGGACCACCTGACGTTGGTGGAACTCGGATACCCAGAAGGAGGCACCTAAGCCAAAGGCTCTGCCCGGAACCAGCTGACGGTACTGGAACCAGGATGGGGAGCAGAAGGTACAAGAGCAAAAGACACTGCCGAGAACCAGCTGACGGTACTGGAACCCGGATGGGTAGCCGAAGGTCCAAGAGCCAATGGAACTACCGAGGACCAGCTGACGTTACTGGAACCCGGTTACTAAGCAGGAGGTACCCGTGCCTGAAAGCACTACCAAGGACCACCTGACGTTGGTGGAACTCGGATACCCAGAGGGAGGCACCTAAGCCAAAGGCTCTGCCCGGAACCAGCTGACGGTACTGGAACCAGGATGGGGAGCAGAAGGTACAAGAGCAAGTGTCTGCGTGGCTTTTGCAGGACACGATGCCGGCTGCACAGCAGGGGAACAGCTGGCGGTGCTGAACCCCACTGACACATTGGCTGGTGTTTTTCTCTGTGCAGCTAGCACTTCCGGGCACCAACTGGCGGTGTTAGAGCCCAGGGTCAGCAGGAGGAGCAGAGGAGCAGAGTGTAGGCCGAAGCCTGCACTGGAGGCAGCTTTGTGTCTGCGTGGCATTTGCAGGACACGATGCCGGCTACACCGCGGGGGAACAGCTGGCGTTGCTGAACCCCACTGACACATTGGCTGGTGTTTTTCTCTGTGCAGCCAGCACTTCCGGGCACCAACTGGCGGTGTTAGAGCCCAGGCTCTCCAGGAGGCGCAGAGTGTAGGCCGAAGCCTAATTGAACCAATTTTAAAGGTAACCTTTAACCCCCCCTCAGGTGTTACAAACTAGAAGAGCCACCTTGTGCAGCAGTAATGCTGCAGAAGTCAAAGGTTGCTCTTTTAATTTTGTTCCTTGCACACGCTGAATGAAACACGTATAAAATGTAGCCCCTTATACAGTCAAAACTGTCTTGGAGGCGTGAGTTCCCTTCTTAATGAGACGCAGCACAGCTGTCAAAAATACCACCTTGGTGATTGGCGCGGCCTCCTGAGCGTCGCATTTTGCTGTACAGGAGTCTGCGCTGTTGTGTTATCCCTTGGCCATGCGTTGTTAGCGCGGCCCGTCTTCTGACATCATTTGATGTCGGCCGGTGCGGATCGCGATGCCCATGAATTCCAGCCCCGCAGTGTTTTTTCATTTATTCACACTGCGGGGCTGGGATTCATGGCCTTGCGCAGTAAATATGTTCGCCTCTCACTCGTGTCCTTACACCGGCTTCAGACTGTGCGGCGTCAGCTGATCCCTTATCGCATGCCACGGCCATGAAGCCGCACAGTCTGAAGAAGGCGGAAGGAGATGAGTGACACTGACAGGCGAAGAAATGCACTGCTCATGCCTATCAATCACACCCTCGCAGTCAAAATAAATAAGACACCGAGGGGCGTTGTGTCGGGCAGGGCGGCTACAGAGGCGCAGCCAGCCAACCAATGATGTCAGAAGATGGACAGCGCTACCAAGGGGGTTGCTGCGTGTCATTACAAAGGAAAGTCACACCTCAGGGACAGTTTAATGGTTTCAGGGGACACATTTTATACGTGTTGAGTTCGACGTGTGCAAGGAGAATAACTTAATGAGCCACCTTGTACAAATGCAGCATTACTGCTGTACAAGGTGGCGGTTATACATACAAACGCCTGGGGGGGGACATTTTCCCTTTAATTTCAGTTGTTGTGTCTGCGTGGCGTTAGCAAGACACGATGCCGGCTACACAGCAGGGGAACAGCTGGCGTTGCTGAACCCCACTGACACATTGGCGGGTGTTTTTCTCTGTGCAGCCAGCACTTCCGGGCACCTACTGGCGGTGTTAGAGCCCAGGGTCAGCAGGAGGAGCAGAGGAGCAGAGTGTAGGCCGAAGCCTGCACTGGCGGAAGCTTTGTGTCTGCGTGGCGTTTGCAGGACACGTTGCCGGCTACACAGCGGGGGAACATCTGGCGTTGCTGAACCCCACTGACACATTGGCTGGTGTTTTTCTCTGTGCAGCCAGCACTTCCGGGCACCAACTGGCGGTGTTAGAGCCCAGGCTCTCCAGGAGGCGCAGAGTGTAGGCCGAAGCCTAATTGAACCAATTTTAAAGGTAACCTTTAACCCCCCCTCAGGTGTTACAAACTAGAAGAGCCACCTTGTGCAGCAGTAATGCTGCAGAAGTCAAAGGTTGCTCTTTTAATTTTGTTCCTTGCACACGCTGAATGAAACACGTATAAAATGTAGCCCCTTATACAGTCAAAACTGTCTTGGAGGTGTGAGTTCCCTTCTTAATGAGACGCAGCACAGCTGTCAAAAATACCACCTTGGTGATTGGCGCGGCCTCCTGAGCGTCACATTTTGCTGTACAGGAGTCTGCGCTGTTGTGTTATCCCTTGGCCATGCGTTGTTAGCGCTGCCTGTCTTCTGACATCATTTGATGTCGGCCGGTGCGGATCGCGATGCCCATGAATTCCAGCCCCGCAGTGTTTTTTCATTTATTCACACTGCGGGGCTGGGATTCATGGCCTTGCGCAGTAAATATGTTCGCCTCTCACTCGTGTCCTTACACCGGCTTCAGACTGTGCGGCGTCAGCTGATCCCTTATCGCATGCCATGGCCATGAAGCCACACAGTCTGAAGAAAGCGGAAGGAGATGAGTGACACTGACAGGTGAAAAAATGCACTGCTCATGCCCATCAATCACACCCTCGCAGTCAAAATAAATAAGACACCGAGGGGCATTGTGTCGGGCAGGGCGGCTGCAGAGGCGCAGCCAGCCAACCAATGATGTCAGAAGATGGGCAGCGCTACCAAGGGGGTTGCTGCGTGTAATTACAAAGGAAAGTCACACCTCAGGGACGGTTTAATGGTCTCAGGGGACACATTTTATACGTGTTGAGATCGACGTGTGCAAGGAGAATAACTTAATGAGCCACCTTGTACAAATGCAGCATTACTGCTGTACAAGGTAGCTGTTATATATACAAACGCCTGGGGGGGGACATTTTCCCTTTAATTTCAGTTTTTGTGTCTGCGTGGCGTTAGCAAGACACGATGCCAGCTACACAGCAGGGGAACAGCTGGCGTTGCTGAACCCCACTGACACATTGGCGGGTGTTTTTCTCTGTGCAGCCAGCACTTCCGGGCACCAACTGGCGGTGTTAGAGCCCAGGGTCAGCAGGAGGAGCAGAGGAGCAGAGTGTAGGCCGAAGCCTGCACTGGCGGAAGCTTTGTGTCTGCGTGGCGTTTACAGGACACATTGCCAGCTACACAGCGGGGGAACAGCTGGCGTTGCTGAACCCCACTGACACATTGGTGGGTGTTTTCCTCTGTGCAGCCAGCACTACCGGGAACCAACTGGTGGTGTTAGAGCCCAGGGACAGCAGGAGTAGCAGAGTGTAGGCCGAAGCCTAATTGAACCAATTTTAAAGGTAACCTTTAACCCCCCCTCAGGTGTTACAAACTTGAAAAGTCACACCGCACATCCGCAGTCAGCCTGACACCAAATGATGTCAGAAGACGGGCAGCGCTAAGTGTGCCTGGCCAAGGGACAACATAACAGCGCAGGCTCTGGGACAGAATCAAACAACGCTGAGGAGGCGGCGCACGGCACCAAGGGGGTAGGAATGACGGCTGTGCTGCATCACATTACGAAGGAAAGTCCCACCTCCGGGACGGTTTTACGGTATCAGTGGACACATTTTATAAGTGTTAAGTTCTGTGTGTGCAAGGAGCTAAACTAAAAGAGCTACCTTTTCCTTGTGCAGCATTACTGCAACACAAGGTGGCTCTTTCAGTAACAAACGCCTGGGGGGGACAGGTTCCCTTAAATTTTTGTTGTGCCAGCGTGGCAGTCGCATGACACGTTGCCGGATACACAGCAGGGGAGCAGCTGAAGTTACTGAACCCCACTAACAGATTGGCGAGGTGTTTGGCTCTGTGCAAACAGCACTTCCGGGCATAAACCAGCAGTGTTGGAGCCCAGGGACAGCAGGAGGAGCAGAGTGTAGGCCGAAGCCTGCACTGGAGGCATGTAAATGTCTGTTAGTGTGCCAGCGTGGTGGTCGCATGACACGTTGCCGCACACACAGCTGGGGAGCAGCTGACGTTACTGAACCCCAATAACAGAGGAGCGACTGTTGACTGTGCGGACAGCACTTCCAGGCACCAACTAGCAGTGTTAGAGCCCAGGGACAGCAGGAGGAGCAGATTGGAGGTATTGCCGCACACACAGCTGGGGAGCAGCTGACGTTACTGAACCCCAATAACAGAGGAGCGACTGTTGACTGTGCGGACAGCACTTCCAGGCACCAACTAGCGGTGTTAGAGCCCAGGGACAGCAGGAGGAGCAGATTGGAGGTATTGCCGCACACACAGCTGGGGAGCAGCTGACGTTACTGAACCCCAATAACAGAGGAGCGACTGTTGACTGTGCGGACAGCACTTCCAGGCACCGACTAGCGGTGTTAGAGCCCAGGGACAGCAGGAGGAGCAGATTGGAGGTATTGCCACACACACAGCTGGGGAGCAGCTGACGTTACTGAACCCCAATAACAGAGGAGCGACTGTTGACTGTGCGGACAGCACTTCCAGGCACCAACTAGCGGTGTTAGAGCCCAGGGACAGCAGGAGGAGCAGATTGGAGGTATTGCCGCACACACAGCTGGGGAGCAGCTGACGTTACTGAACCCCAATAACAGAGGAGCGACTTTTGACTGTGCGGACAGCACTTCCAGGCACCAACTAGCTGTGTTAGAGCCCAGGGACAGCAGGAGGAGCAGATTGGAGGTATTGCCGCACACACAGCTGGGGAGCAGCTGACGTTACTGAACCCCAATAACAGAGGAGCGACTGTTGACTGTGCGGACAGCACTTCCAGGCACCAACTAGCGGTGTTAGAGCCCAGGGACAGCAGGAGGAGCAGAGGAACACCGTGTAGGCCGAAGCCTGATTGGAGCAAGTCAAAAGGGAACCTTCAACCCCCCCAAGGCGTTTGTAGCTGAAAGAGCCATCTTGTGCAGCACTAAGGATGCAAAAGGAAAAGGTGGCTCTTTTAATTATGCTCCTTGCAAACACAGAACTAAACACTTATAAAATGTGTCCCCTGATACCGTGAGACCGTCCCGGAGGTGGGACTTTCCTTCGTAATGGGACGCAGCACAGCCGTCATTCCTACCCCCTTGGTGGCGTACGCCGCCTCCTCAGCGTTGTTTGATTCTATCCCGGAGCCTGCGCTGTTATGTTATCCCTTGGCCAGGCGCACTTAGCGCTGCCCGTCTTCTGACATCATTTGGTGTCAGGCTGGCTGTGCCTGTGCGGCCGCACTGGCCGAGATCCCGCATCGCAGTGTCGTCTAATGTAATCCCACTGCGGGCCTGGGATCCGTGGCCATGCGCAGTGCTTATCCTCGCCTCTCACTCCCCTCCCTCCGGCTCCTTCAGACTGTGCGCCGTCACGGCCGTGGCATGCTATTAGGGATCAGCTGACGGCGCAAAGTCTGAAGAAGGCGGAGGGAGATGAGTGACAGCCTGAGGTGAAGATATGCACTGCGCATGGCCATGGATCCCAGGCCCGCAGTGTGACTAAATTAGAAGACACTGCGAGGCGGGATCTTGGCCAGCGCGGCCGCACAGGCGCAGTCAGCCTGACACCAAATGATGTCAGAAGACGGGCAGCGCTAAGTGTGCCTGGCCAAGGGATAACATAACAGCGCAGGCTCCGGGACAGAATCAAACAACGCTGAGGCGGCGCACGGCACCAAGGGAGTAGGAATGACGGCTGTGCTGCGTCACATTACGAAGGAAAGTCCCACCTGCGGGACGGTTTTACGGTATCAGTGGACACATTTTATAAGTGTTAAGTTCTGCATGTGCAAGGAGCTAAACAAAAATAGCTACCTTTTCCTTGTGCAGCATTACTGCTGCACAAGGTGGCTCTTTCAGTAACAAACGCCTGGGGGGGACAGGTTCCCTTAAATTTCAGTTGTTGTGTAAGCGTGGCGGTCGCAGGACACATTGCCGACTACACAGCTGGGGATCAGCTGACGTTACTGACACCCAATAACACTGGGTCGTATGTTTTGACTGTGCAGACGGCACTTCTGAGCCTCAACTGGCGTTGTTGGAGCCCAGGAATTACAGTTCAGGTGGTAGAAAGATGAACACAACAGGAGACCTGGATACTGTAGACAGTCACCCAATTATTTAATCAGGAAGAGGAGTGGCAAATTCCTGCGAGATCCAGCCCTGGTTCATTTTCAGGAAAGTAAGCCGGTCAACGTTATCGGAGGATAGTCGCATGCGACGGTCTGTTAGTACACCACCTGCAGCACTAAAGATGCGTTCCGATAATACACTAGCCGCAGGGCAAGCCAGCACCTCCAATGCATACTGGCTTAGCTCGGGCCATGTATCCAGCTTAGAGACCCAAAACTTGAAAGGGAAGAGCCATCTGGGAGTACAATAAGAGGGCAAGACATGTAGTCTGTCACCATCTGACGGAACCGTTGCCTCCTGCTGACTGGAGCCGCCTGTGATAGTGTAGACATTTGTGGCGGGCACACAAAACTCTGCCACAGTTGGGCCATACTGGTCTTGCCTTGGGCAGAGGCACTGCTTCTGCTCCCTCTTTGTGCAGAGCCTCCTCCACTGCCAGGACGCACTGAGCTGCTTTATAAAGCACTAGCAGCACTTCTCTCAGTTGGACTGGAGAAGATGATGGAATTCACCAGGGTGTCTTGGTACTCCCGCATTTTACGATCCCGGTTCAACGGTGTGATGAGGCTTTGTACATTGTCCCGGTAGCAAGGATCGAGGAGGGTGTACACCCAATAATCAGCCATGTTGAGAATGTGGGCGATGCGCCGGTCGTTTCTCAGGCACTGCAGCATGTAATCAACCATGTGCTGCAGACTGCCAACTGGCCAAGAAACGCTGTCCCCTGCTTGAGGCGTGAGCTCTGCCCGCTCTTCATCACTCCACCCTCGCTGTACACACTGACTACTGGACAATTGTGTAACTCCCTCCTCTGGACGGATGTCTTCCTCCTCCATTGACTCCTCCTCATCCTCCTCACAAAGTGTCCCCTGCCTACGCGTTTGTGAGGAACCACGTGGCGCTGACTGTCCAGAAGCTGATGGAAATGGTGAGTCCTCATCCTCCACCTCTTCCACAACTTCATCCCTTAGCGCTTGCAGTGTTTGTTGAAGCAAGCTGATAAGGGGGACAGTCATGCTGACTAGTGCATCATCTGCACTCGCCATCCGCGTGGAATAATCGAAGGGACGCAAAACCTGGCAGACGTCCTTCATAGTGGCCCACTCTGTGGTTGTCAAGTCTGAACGGCGCGGAGTGCGACTTCTTTGCGCCTGATGCAGCTGGTACTCCCTTACTGCTTGCTGCTGCTCACACAACCTCTCCAACGTATGTAATGTGGAATTCCACCTGGTAGGTAGGTCGCATATGATGCGATGTTCCGGAAGGCGGAATCGGCGCTGCAGAGCTGCAATGCGTGATCTTGCCGTGCTGGAACGCCGCAAGTGAGCACACTCTAGGCGGACCTTGTGCAGCAGTGCATCAAGATCCGGATAGTCCCTCAAAAAACTCTGCACGACCAAGTTGAGCACATGTGCCAGACATGGGATGTGAGTGAGGTTGCCGAGGCCCAGAGCTGCCACCAGATTTCGGCCATTGTCACACACTACCATGCCTAGCTGGACATTCGCTGCCACAAACCACACATCGCTCTCCTGCTTGATGGCATTCCAGAGCTCCTGCGCTGTGTGGCTTCGATTCCCCAAAGAAATTAATTTCAAGACGGCCTGTTGACGTTTGGCCACGGCTGTGCTTATGTCGGTCGTAACAGGTAAACGTTCACGGGTCCATGTGGAGGTGGACTGTGACGGCTCCTGCAGCGATGTTTCTGAGGAACTTGTGTATGAGGAGGAGTCAATGCGTACATACTGGATTCCTGCAATCCATGGAGTGGGCAGGACACGTCCTGCGCCACTCGCACGATCTGTACCCGGCTCAACAACATTAACCCAATGGGCAGTGAGGGAAAGGTATCGCCCCTGTCCATGGTGACTGGTCCACGCATCTGTGGTGAGGTGGACCTTGCTACTGACGGCATTCAGTAGCGCATGTTTTATGTGTCCCTCCACATGTTTGTGCAGGGCAGGGATGGCTTGCCTGCTGAAATAAAAGCAGCTGGGCACATTGTACTGTGGGACAGCCAATGCCATCAAGTCACGGAAGCTGTCAGTCTCCACCAGCCTGAATGACAGCATTTCCAGTGACAGAAGTTTGGCAATGCCTGCAGTCAGAGCCTGTGCTCGTGGGTGGTTTGACGACAATGGTCGCCTTTTCTCCCATGCCTGTACTACCGATGGCTGTAGACTGGCCTGGGAGTGTGAGGATGACTGGGAACGTGGTGCTGCGGGTGGAATTACAGTGGGTCTCTGGACAACAGTGCCAGAGGTTCTTCCATTGCGATCTTGGGAGGAAGCCGAACCAGCTGTGTGTGAGCTGGAGGAAGAGGCAACACGAGCTGAAGCGGTGGTAGCTGCCGCTGTTGGTTGGCCTAGCTCTTCAGTGTGTTTTTGTAACTCCGCCGCATGCCTGGTCCGCACATGTTTCCACATATTTGAGGTATTGAGGCTGCTGACATTTCTCCCTCTTTTGATTTTCTGATGACACACCTTGCATTTGACAAAGCAAATGTCATCTGCAACTGTGTCAAAAAAGGCCCAGGCACTGCAAGTCTTGGGAGCACCCTTTTTGGCTGTTGGAAGAGGCATGCTCCGAATGGGTGCTGAAGTGGAGGCTACAGGCTCCGCAGTCTTCCCCCTCCCTCTCCCTCTTTGGCCCGTTCGGGGAATCTCTTCCTCAGAGCTGCTCCCACCACCTTCCTGTCCCTCATGCCACGATGGGTGAAGGACCTCATCATCTACACTACCCTCTGCCACCAACTGCTCCTCCTGGGTAGTCTCAGCAGCACAGCACGCACCAGAAAGTGGCACCTGAGTGTCATCATTAGCGGATGCGTACTGCGGTGTGGTGACCGGAGGCACTGGCCCACCCGCCTCTTCAGAGTCAGAGAGAAAAAGCTGTTGGGCATCACTGCACACTGCCTCTTCTTCCATTTCTCCAATGCTGCTTGGCTGGCCCCCTGTTTCCAAGCCAAGAGATTCAGAGAACAGAAGTAGAGACGGCTCCTGTCCTGGGCTCTCTGACTGCCTTGGCAATTTGGCAGGTGGTGAAGAGACAGATGGGTACTCTCCAGTGCTCTGTGCCTGAGAGGATGTGGCACTAATTGAAGTCAATGCGTTAGCTGCCATCCATCCAACAACGGCTTCAATTTGGTCTTCACGCAGCAGCGGTGTACGGTGCTCTCCGACAAAGCTGCGCATGAAGGACTGTTCCCTGCTGAAACTGGGTGATGATGAGTCACCGGTGCCCGCAGCAGGCACAGAATCCCCACGTCCTCTCCCTGCTCCGCGCCCACACCCACGTGCCTTACTCCCTGCCTTCTTCATCTTGGTTGACTGATAAAGATAAGCAGAAAAGTACTGACGACTTAGTGTGCTTATTCCTGAACAGCTCCTAACAGGTATAAGAAACACTAATTTTCTAAAGTGTGGACTAGACTTTAATATGAGCTAATGTGGCCTACACAACTGTAAAGTGGTGTTTGGTGAACTTTATTAGTTATTTATTTTTTGGGGGCTGAACTGACTACAGTGCGAGCTGCACTCACACGGAGACCGTGCAGACATCCGTAAACGGCGCTGCAAGGCCCAAAAAACCTCCTCTACATTATCCTATGAAGTGTTTTTCCACAATTTAGCTGGATACGGGTGGAAAGCCACTAATAGGAATTATTTGAAAAAATGTGAAGCGGGCTGCACTATTTGCTAAAAAGGACAATGTATTTTACGCTATGAGGCAGTGACGCACCCTGAGCTGGATACAACCGGGTGTGGCTGCACACAGACTACAGGGCGAGCTGCACTCACACGCAGACCGTGCAGACAGCTGTAAAAGGCGCTGCAAGGCCCAAAAAACCTCCTCTACGTTATCCTATGGAGTGTTTTTCCACAATCTAGCTGGATACGTGTGGAAAGCCACTAATAGGAACTATTTGAAAAAATGTGCAGCGGGCTGCACTATTTGCAAAAAAGGACAATGGAATGGATAGAACAATATGAGACAGTGAACCACCCTGAGATGAATACAACCGGCTATGGCTGCACACAGACTAGAGAGTGGGCTGCACTCACAAACACACACACAGAGACCTTGCAGATCGCTGTGAAAACAGCGCTGCAAGGCAAAAGCAAGGTGAACACACAGCGGTTGCTAAATTAGCCTGGGAAAAGCACAAAGAAGCAAATCGCTATTTCAACTGGCCCTCAGTCAGAACACAGCGTCATATGCCTAACTGAATTCACAGCAGAGTGAGCCAGAAAGGGCGGCAGCGTTTTTTATAGTGCATCATGACATCATTTCAGCAGCCAATCACAGCCTTGCCAGTAGTTACATGCCCACCATGCTGAACAGGATGTGCCCACACTTAGAATCATTCCTCATTGGCTGAATTTGTGCTGTTTGAATTATGGGAACTTCCGATTCCGGTATCCGATATGCGGTAAGTATCGGATCTCGGTATCGGAATACCGATACCGCAAGTATCGGCCGATACCCGATACTTGCGGTATCGGAATGCTCAACACTAGTGAGGAGGAGACCAGAGGACCATGCGTTCTCCTACATGGGAGGCAAACATCTGTCATTTGTCCAAGATGTTGAGATGGGACCATAAAATCATGTACTAAGAGGTTGAATTTTGCCCTTGTTTCCCACTATGTACAATACAGTCATGGTCAAAAGTGTTGGGACTCTTGAAATTGTTCCAGAAAATGAAGTATTTTTCACCAAAAATTATTGTTTTGCATATGTACTTCTCCCCTTTTAATCTGGTTTCAGGTGTGATTTTCTTATTGCCAACAACTGTTACTTGCCACAGGTGAGTCTGAACGAGCATTGGATGCTTGAAACAAAATTGTTTACACACAATTTTGGAAAGGTGACAGTATCTTTTTCTTACCAATTTTTGGGGTTTTGTGTGAAATCATGTCCAATTTGCATTTTTTCTCTTTTTGTGTTGGAACAACGCACTCAAAGGAAATAAGCATGGGTATAACAACATGTGTAATTGCTATAATTTTCTTGCAAATATACTTAGTTTTCTGGAACCATTTCAAGGGTGCCAACACTTTTGGCCATGACTACATTAAAGCCCCCGTCTCACTAAGCGAGATCGCTAGCGAGATCGCTACTGAGTCACAAGTTTTGTGGCGCAACAGCGACCTCAGTAGCGATCTCGCTATGTGTGACACGTAGCAGCGACCAGGCCCCTGCTGTGAGATCGCTGGTCGTGTCGGAATGGCCTGGACCTTTTTTTGATCGTTGAGGTCCCGCTGGGTAGCACACATCGCTGTGTTTGACACCTTACCAACGACCTCGTTGACGACTCAGACACTGAATCGTCATAATAGCTCCCATGTGACATCGTTGTACAGGTCGCTACAGGTCGCTGGTGAGATGTCAAACAGTGAGATCGCAGCAGCGATCGTTGGGAAGATCTCACTGTTTGACATCTCACCAGCGACCACATAGCGACGCAGCAACGATCCCTGACAGGTCGTATCGTTGTCGGGATCGCTTTAGCATCGCTAAGTGTGACGGGGCCTTAAGTCTTGTAAACCTTGGGCACAACTGCTGTGTGTGCAGAAGTAGCAGTCTTAGCCTAGCTCGAGTGTCGGAGGTAGCACAAAGTTTTCTCTGCTACATAAAATATATTGTGATTACGGGCAGAAATGATTATGGGAAGAGTTAATGGCTGGCGTTATACAATTTTAGGCTTTTATGATACCTGAATTGTGTTTGGAAGCAGCAAAGCTTGAAGCACTTTATTGCTTTTAGATATTATGAGCATTGCCCCCATTTATCTCATCATGCTGTTGCTGTTGACTTCACTTGACCTTGTTTCCTGTGATTCTTCTGTCCAGTCCTGGTATGGAAGGATTTGCTTATTACTTTACATTCCAGACCTTAAGCTTGAAAAGCAGCCAAGAGAACGTGGTTATGAGGAAACCTATTGCTGTAAGGAATGGATTTTAACACGTTCCACTGAAAAGAGCTAAAATGTCGAGTACAAGCACATTGCAACATGCATATAGTTCTATGCCTGTAACACTGTTCTGAGCTTAAATGGAATCTGTCAGCAGGCTTTTGCCATTTAATCTGAAAGTAGCATAATGTAGGAGAAGACATCCTGTGTCATTCACTGGGCTGTGTTTTGCTGCTTTAATACAATCAGTGTTTTATCAGCAGGAGATTATCACTATAGGACAACTGACCTTGTGCCTCCTAGTCCAGCCCTGCCCCCTCCACAAATTATCAGCTCTCTGTCACTATATAATGTACACAGCCATGGCGTGGTCAGGGTTATACACAGATTAACAAATGAGCACTGCTTGATCTGCAGGAGAGAAAATTGTGACTATCATAACTTCTGCACCCAGTAAATTAAGGCTTATTTCACTTCTTTCACATTTCTGTCGGTACGGGGCCGTCACGAAGCGTCGACTCGACGTACCGACGGAAGTGTGTGCTTTCACATTTCCGTCAGACTGCAGGGTGAGGAAAGATCGTGAGAGCGATATTTCCTGCTGGGCATACGCAGTCTGAAACACTGGATGCGACATACAGAAAAACATTCCCTTGTATGTTTTTCTGTGACGACGGTCCGCCAAAACCCGACGCAACCAGTGCACAACGGACGCAACGTGTGGCCATACCTCGCGATCCGTCGGCAATACAAGTCTATGGGAAAAAAACGCATCCTGTGGGAAAATTTGCAGGATATGTTTTTTCCCAAAACGACGCATTGTGACGGATTCCCAAAAACGGAAATGTGAAAGAAGCCTAAGAGACACATCAATGGAATCAGGGTCTCTGACCCTACATCATTCTGCTGTCAGATTACATATCAAAAACCTGATGATGGATTCCATTTAACATAAATATGACTCGATAATAATACATTGTAAATCAACATATCCCAAATTCAGCAGTTCCCAAATGTACTATGTACAATAAGTATAGCAGAGTGGAGTTGGGGACTATTTTATATTTTTTTACAATTTTTTGTGATTACACATTTTAAATATTGTTTAATTAATTACCTAGTAATGATCTGCAAACCATCAGTGGGATACAGGGCATATTATAGGGGAATTTATCGGGAAATTCCACACATAAAACATACTCTCTATCCATTTCAGTTCATTCTGAGCTAGTGAGTGGAGACTAGCTAAGATGTTTCTCATACACAGTATATACAGATGGATTTCAGCTCTTCTTTCTCTGTTTAGCACAAACACCATCATGGAGAAGACGATGCTGCTGAATTACACTACTGTACATCATGCTGCTATACTGAGCTTTGTGGCTGTGAACCCAGTTTTGAGATTAGATAAATCGCTCCTTAACTGTAGCACAGTCCACCTGTCTCAGCTTCTGGCTGTTTTCTTACTCTGCTCGTCACTTCTCCTCCCCTCATCCTCTTCATAGATTATAAGAGGAGGTGTACCCTACCATATTACTGTGCTGAAAGCCTGTCTTGCTTTCACCAAGATGGATTTGAGCTGTTTTTCAGAAAGGATAGGGGGAAGAAGAAGAAGTGCTTCATAAGTGGGAAAAGCAGAGTTTCATACACTCGTTTGTGTGCTTGTACTATTAATATATGCAAAGTATATTGAAACAAAGATGACTATTCAAGTCTATGTTCATGCATTGAAACACAAGTTTTTTAATAAAAAGAAACAGCAAAAACCATGGACACAATGTGTGAACGCAGCCTTAGGATGCTTAGGAAATTGATTTTTTATTGCGTACATTTTTAGCCTATTGTGTATGTAAATGAGTGGGAAATTACAAACTGACCCCAGTGGGTGCTTTTTTTTTTTTTTTTTTTTTAAAAAGCAAAACTTAGTGTGAGCTGAACAATATAGCGTTAAATATAGACATTATTTAGCATGAACTTTATGCTAGGTGCAGAAGGCCGTAGATTCTCTCAACCAAATCAAATTATGATCACACTCTGATTAGAGTTCAATCAGAGTGTGATCACAGTGTGCCCCGATTATCCAGAAACCACCGGAGACTAGACAGAGGCGGACATGACTTGGGGATGGGTGGACCGAGAACTCCTGCAGCTTTTGTTTGTATTGTGGTGTAGATTTTAAACAAGAGTGTTGTTGCTTTTAGAGGAAGAAGTTTAGATGTTTGTGCCTGGTGTAGTATTACTGAGAGGAGGGTGGGGCTTATATAGGGGAGGCAACTCTGGCTCTCCCTCTTTCTCTCACAGGATGGACAGGAGGAAACATTACCCGCCCTCCCGCCCTGTTTATAATCTCTGTCCTAAAACTTTTTAATTATTGCTTGTATAATGATAGATGCTTTATTATATTTTTGAATTTGTCATTGTATATCTTGTACCAGGTTCAATTGTATATTGGCTATAAAGAGTTATTATTTGTGGTAACCTTCTAAGCCCAAGGGAAGGGCAATTCTTAAGCCATGGTTCCCTGGAGGTTTCCTCCACAGGGTTTTTTTCCTCTCCTGAGCGCTGTAGGATGACTCTTTGTGAGTCGGAGGTTTGCCAAGTTTAGTCCCATTAATGCTTTTGCAGGGACTTCTAGTTTTTAAGTTTACAAAAATGATTTAATTATTTAAAAAAAAAAAAGAAAAGTGGCAAATGAGACTTGGAATTTATAACCCGTCACGGCTTTGCGGTTTAGGAGTCAGGTGGAAGTTGCAGACAAGTTAAGGTGGACTCATTTTAAGTAACAGGATGTAAAACCTCAATGGTGGTGAAGAGGATCGGCTTTGGTGGACAGCTTTCACAGACATTGTAATGGTAACGTCAATCAGGGGCGCGGGCACAGTGGTTAAGCACAGGAGTGAGGATAATAGGGTAATTGGTGCCCTGAAAATTTACTGGCTCTGCTTGAATGGCAAGCCAGTGCGTGCCGCCCCTTTATGGCTGTCTGTCCAGGTGCTGTATGTCAGGCAGCTGGGGATATCGCAGTACTTGTGAATCCCAATGTACTAGCACTCCACCTGACTCCTACTGTGATTATTTGATCCTGTGATTGAAATAAAGCTGTGGCCATTTTGACAACCAAAATAATGTGTTTTGTGTATTTATTTTAGTACCTAGGTTTACAGCAGTTATGGTGGTTTTAAGATGGAGTGGGGTCCATCCCATATCCAAAAGTCATGGAATCGGAACACATTGTGAGGAGACGATGGAGAAAACCAAAATCTCTGTCTTCTCCATTGTATCGGTCCAAGTAAATCAGACTGTACTCAGATGTCACCCGAGTGCAGCCTGATGGTTTCTATGGACCCATTGGCTTGTATGGCTGAGAGTGATTCGAATATCAGATCAAACTCGAGCAGCTGACCAAGAAAGAAATTAGACAAGTGCATGGCCCACAGAAAAACATAGGTATGAGTGCGATCCATCAAAACAACTTAGGAAAATATAATAGTATGTCATAGCTACATTTGTATTTAAAATGAATCCTCCTTCTAAAGCTGTTCTATAGGTATTAATGCCAGGGATAGAAAGTTTTGGATTCTAACAAATCTTTACCCATTTGTTAGAGGTTGGCTATGGAGATTTTGCCTGCAGTGCGTTCCTTGGCTCCGCAGTGCAGACAATGTGACCAAGTGATTTATAATTGTTCCCCATCACATTTCTGTGCTATCAGCTGGAAAGCCCTCTGACCCGCTTCTGTTGTGTGCAGCCACTGTTAGATCACAACTCCTCGCCCTCCACAGTGAATCTGACATCTAATGTGTGTGCTGGAATGGTGGAGAATTATTATTAATAGACTGGAAGCTAATTTGGTTTAGACCCATTAAGGCTACAATATGATGGATGCAATATGAATAAAGATTTATGTAAAAATAACTTTTTCGCTAAATCTAGGATGATGATGATGAATACTTATTCTTTTACCAGGAAAATAAAATTCTCTGTTAGTAGCACAATGGAAGTGCCTTATCAGAACTAAGAAACCATAAAGCGTGTATATCGCTCTGGAGCGCTGAGAGGGGGATTTCCATGTCAAATATGTATGGTGTATCTACAGCATACAGCATAGATGCCTGATAGATACGGGCTGCACCTCTGGGACCCACATGTAGCTTAAAAACTGGACCTGTCTCGCGGCCACTGAAAATGGAAAAGGAAATAGGGAGTCACCAGAGGAGCTTCACAATAACTTCACAATCCAATAGACAGGTAAAAAAATATTTATTTACTCACTTATATAGCACCATTAATTCCTCAGCATTTTACAGACATGATTGGCACTATCCCTATTGGGTCTCAATATCTAAATTCCAGATCAGTATGTCTTTAAGCTTCTTTTACACTTACCATGATTCTAGCAGCCCGTTTTTGCAGGCCTTTTTTGCGGGCCATATCGCCGTAATTTTCCCTGTCTGCCACAAAAACGGGCCTCAAAAATTTTGCGGATCGCCATTTTTCTGGATTAGAATAGTAGGGAAAAAGTTGGGATCCAAAAAAATGGCTATCTGCAAAAACGGAATTCACGGTGCATCGTAAAAACAAGCTTCCGTTGTATTTGTGGCCCCATTGATTTTCAATGGGGGCCGTGTCTGTAAGCCGTGAAAAATATCGAGCAGGCTCGATATTTTTTCACGGATGTAAATACGGTCCTCACAGCCATATGGCGCTCCGTGCAATTATTGCAGCCCGTGTTTGCGGCCCCATAGAAATCTATTGGGGCCGCAGAAATAGGACGAAAAACCACGGCAAGTGTAAAAGAAGCCTGAGGCTTAGAGTGTGGTAGGAAACCGGAGAACCAGAAGGAAACCCATGGAGAACATACAGATGGGACGAAAAACCACGGCAGGTGTAAAAGAAGCCTAAGTGAATAGTGAGAGCCTATCCTGAATATGTCACAAATATCGTTTCTAGACTCTTCTATTAGCCAACTTGAAATGATGATGATAACAGAACAGTAATCAGGAGTTTGCTAAATGTTATCAGTTATGAAATATTTAATTCTAAACTGCACAAATGCAATAAACAATAAAATGAAGAAAGCAGAATAAGATAATGAAAAGACTTAATATTTGTGGAAAATATTTAAAGGAGCACTAAACCTAGAAATGCATATGAAGAATAAATTTAAAGCCATCCACACTGTATATTAGTCAGCAGGATCCTTCTTATGATTGCCAATCTTGTAGACATCATGCATAGAACACAGGGCTGGATTTTCTACTCATTACTTCAGATCAGCAAACAGAAATAGAGAATTTTCCAGCTGAAAAGTTCTGGTCCTCATTGTTATCAATGAGGTTCTGCTTCAAGTTCAGGAAAAGTTCTGTTTCCCGACCGGACTTTGGAAAAAAGTTTGGGTAGGGTAACAGAACCCGTACTTCCACAGGTCCCTTCATCCCTACTCATTAATTTAATTTACTGCTAGTTAAAAGCTGTGCGTTTACTTAATTGAGGAAATTAGATTTACCAATGTGTGTATCCTAATACGGAGAAGGTAGAAGGGAGAGGCTCCTGCTGCAGTCAGTTACTGTATCTTAGAGCCAAGGACAGGATTGGGGGAAGCTGAGGAAATTGCCTTAACTCCTGGGGCATACAAAGAATATTTGGTTCCATATTTAGTTTTAATAGCAATTACTGAAAATCTAATTAAAAAAGAGATGGATATTAAGAAATTCTGAGAATTTTTGTTCTTTGTGAATTTTCTAAGTTTATTGCCCAATGTACAACGGTCAACATGTAATGCTACCTAATTCTGTGCCTAGGCTCCATTCACATAGCATTTGACCCAATGTACAGTCACTCCATCGGTGCCTTTGACCGAACCCCATGGAAAACGTGTTTTGGGCGTATGTGCTGATGGAGCTATTGACATAATGCTTATAGAAAGAAAAGTTGTGATCAGCTCACCTATCCACGAGAGCCAGGATCCCAAGTCCAAGGAAAGGCAGTCCATAAAGAGAAATGGGAAAAATTCACATTCTACAGCGGAAGAATACAACGTCTGAGGAGAAAATCCCAAGAGAAATTGAATCTTGGTTTATGCCTTTCGAAGTGATACTTCTTATTCATAACCTAATGTAAAGAGTGCGACTCAGACAAAATGAGACAAATAAAAAATTATGTTTTAGAAATAAAAATTAGGGATTTCATTTGAAGTGATAGATCTTCCCCTTCTTTCTCATTATTGATATAAAGATGCAGACAGAAACTGTGTGGTCCTTCTTGCATGATTTTTGGCAGTATATACCCGTTGGAGGTGAGCGGCAAGACGTATTCAACCATGACCTGCTGCCAGGCCCAACTAGGTACATAGAGCTGAAAATGGCGTACAACAGACCACACTGTGACTCCGTCTGCATCATTAGAGTCAATGGCTCCGGCAGCGCATACACCCAAACCACGTTTTGCTGGTGTTATGAATGAAACCCCTACCAAGCCACTGAACGTAGGGTCAAGCGAGATATTATCAGTGCATTGGGCTTTACTCACATATCAGTATTTTGTATCAGTATTTTATCAGTATTTCTATGCCAAAACCAGGAGCGTCTACAAAATACAGAACAATTGTCAATCTTTCAGTTATAGTTTTTCCTTAGAAGTTCCACTCCTGGTTTTGGCATAGAAAAACTGATGCAAAATACTTGACATGTGAATGATGCCTCACACATGGCTTTCCTGATGATACTATTAACCCCTTAACCTCCGGAGCTTTTTTCAGCTTTGCGTTTTCGTTTTTCGCTCCCCTTCTTCCCAGAGCCATAGTTTTTTTTATTTTTATGTGAATATGGCCATGTGAGGTCTTATTTTTTGCGGGAAGAGTTGTTCTTTTGAACAACACAATTGGTTTTACCATGTCGTGTACTAAAAAAATGGGAAAAAAGTTTCAAGTGCAAAAAAAGTGCAATCCCACACTTGTTTTTTGCTTGGCTTTTTTACTAGGTTCACTACATGCTAAATCTGACCAGCCATTATGATTCTCCAGGTCATTACGAGTTCATAGACACCAAATATGTCTAGGTTCTTTTTTATCTAAGTGGGAAAAAAAATTCCAAACATTGTTAATAAATAAAATTGCGCCATTTTCATTTTTTGTGATCTCGGTTTGGGTGAGGGCTTATTTTTAGCGCGCCGAGCTGACATTTTGAATGATACCATTTTTGTGCAGATACGTTCTTTTGATCTCCCGTTATTGCATTTTAATGCAATGTCGCGGCGACCAAAAAAGTAAATGTAATTCTGGCAATTTGACTTTTTTCTTGCTACGCTGCCTAGCAATCAGGTTAATCCTTTGTTTTTATTGATAGACTAGCTGTACTACCCGGCTTCGCCCGGGTTAATGACTGCTGTTAGCAAAATAGAATGTGTTAACAAAAATTTATTCTGCACACAAAAACCACAAAACAAATAGATAGAAATGTAATTATTAAAAGGCAAAAACTAAGCAAATAGAAGCATTTCACAACATATATTAGCTTTGTTATACTGAGAATGTCTTTGTTGCCTATATTAACCAATCAGAGCTCAGGTTAATTAACTGTAGCAAAATAGAAGCTGAGCTGTGATTGGTTGCTATTGGCAGCCTGATAAATCCCCAGCCAACAGGAAGCCCTCCCCCCTGGCAGTATATATTAGCTCACACATACACATAATAGACAGGTCATGTGACTGACAGCTGCCGTATTTCCTATATGGTACATTTGTTGCTCTTGTAGTTTGCTTATTAATCAGATTTTTATTTTTGAAGGACAATACCAGACTTGTGTGTGTTTTAGGGCGAGTTTTATGTGTCAAGTTGTGTGTGTTGAGTTGCGTGTGGCGACATGCATGTAGCGACTTTTGTGAGATGAGTTTTGTGTGGCGACATGCGTGTAGCAACATTTTGTGTGTTGAGTTGCATGTGACAGGTTAGTGTAGCAAGTTGTGTGCAGCAAGATTTGTGCATGGCGAGTTTTGCGCGTGGCGAGTTTTATGTGTGGTGCATTTTGAGTATGTGCAAGTTTTGTGTGAGGCAACTTTTGCATGTGGTGCAACTTTTGTACATGTGGCAATTTTTCTGTGTGTGCAAGTTTTGCATGAGGTGAGTTTTCCATGAGGTGAGTTTTGCACGTGTGGCGAGTTTTGCGTGAGCCTAGTTTTGCATATGGCGAGTTTTGCATGTAGCGAGTTTTGAGTGGTGACTTTTGTGTTTCGACTTTTATGTGGCGAGGTTGGTGTGTGTGTGTGGTGAAATGTGTGCTGAGGGTGGTATATGTGTTCAAGCACGTGGTAGTGTGTGGCGCATTTTGTGTTTGTGTTCATATCCCCGTGTGTGGTGAGTATCCCATGTCGGGGCCCCACCTTAGCAACTGTACGGTATATACTCTTTGTCGCCATCGCTCTCATTCTTTAAGTCCTCATTGTTCACATCTGGCAGCTGTCAATTTTCCTCCAACACTTTTCCCTTCACTTTTTCCCCATTATGTAGATAGGAGCAAAATTGTTTGGTGAATTGGAACGCGCGGGGTTAAAATTTCACCTCACAACATAGCCTATGACGCTCTCGGGGTCCAGACGTGTGACTGTGCAAAATTTTGTGGCTGTAGCTGCGACGGTACAGATGCCAATCCCGGACATACACACATACATACATACACACATTCAGCTTTATATATTAGATATACCTGTATGTAATCTCCTGTATATAGTATATACCTGTGTGTCATCTCACCTATATATAGTATATATCTGTGTGTCATCTCCTGTATATAGTATATACCTGTATGTCATCTCCTCCTATACATAGCATATACCTGTGTCATCTCCTCCTGTATATACTATATACCTGTAGGTAATCTGCTCCTGTATATAGTATATACCTGTGTGTCATCTCCTCCTGTATATAGTATATACCTGTATGTCATCTCCTCCTGTATGTAGTATGTACCTGTATGTCATCTCCTCCTCTATATAGTATATACCTGTGTGTCATCTCTCCTGTATATAGTATATATCTGTGTGTCATCTCCTCCTGTATATAGTATATACCTGTGTGTCATCTCCCCTGTAAATAGTATATACCTGTGTGTCATCTCCTGTATATAGTATATAGCTGTATGCCATCTCCTCCTGTATTAGCCCTCGTTCACACGTTATTTGGTCAGTATTTTTACCTCAGTATTTGTAAGCTAAAATGGCAGCCTGATAAATCCCCAGCCAACAGTAAGCCCACCCCCTGGCAGTATATATTAGCTCACACATACACATAATAGACTGGTCATGTGACTGACAGCTGCCGGATTCCTATATGGTACATTTGTTGCTCTTGTAGTTTGTCTGCTTATTAATCAGATTTTTATTTTTGAAGGATACCAGACTTGTGTGTGTTTTAGGGCGAGTTTCGTGTGTCAAGTTGTGTGTGTTGAGTTGCGTGTGGCGACATGCATGTAGGGACTTTTGTGAGATGAGTTTTGTGTGGCGACATGCGTGTAGCAACTTTTTGTGTGTCGAGTTGCATGTGACAGGTTAGTGTAGCAAGTTGTGTGCAGCAAGTTTTGCGCATGGCGAGTTTTGCGCGTGGCGAGTTTTATGTGTGGTGCCTTTTGAGTATGTGCAAGTTTTGTGTGAGGCAACTTTTGCATGTGTTGCAACTTTTGTGCATGTGGCAATTTTTCTGCGTGTGGCAATTTTTCTGCGTGTGCAAGTTTTGCGTGTGGCGAGTTTTGCACGTGTGGCGAGTTTTGCATGTGGAGAGTTTTGCGCGTGGCGAGTTTTGAGCGGCGACTTTTGTGTTTCTACTTTTATGTGGCGAGGTTGGTGTATGTGTGGTGAAATGTGCACTGAGGGTGGTATATGTGTTCGAGCACGTGGTAGTGTGTGGCGCATTTTGTGTGTGTGTTCATATCCCCGTGGTGGTGTGATTATCCCATGTTGGGGCCCCACCTTAGCAACTGTACAGTATATACTCTTTGGTGCCATCGCTGTCATTCTTTAAGTCCCCCTTGTTCACATCTGGCAGCTGTTAATTTGCCTCCAACACTTTTCCTTTCATTTTTTCCCCATTATGTAGATAGGGGCAAAATTGTTTGGTGACTTGGAAAGCGCGGGGTTAAAATTTCACCTCACAATATAGCTTTGACGCTCTCAGGGTCCAGACGTGTGACTGTGCAAAATTTTGTGCCTGTAGCTGCGACGCCTCCAACACTTTTCCTTTCACTTTTTCCCCATTATGTAGATAGGGGCAAAATTGTTTGGTGAATTGGAAAGCGCGGGGTTAAAATTTCACCTCACAACATAGCCTATGACGCTCTCGGGGTCCAGACGTGTGACTGTGCAAAATTTTGTGGCTGTAGCTGCTACGGTTCAGATGCCAATCCCGGACATACATACATACATACATACATACACACACACACACATTCAGCTTTATATATTAGATATACCTGTATGTAATCTCCTGTATATAGTATATACCTGTGTGTCATCTCACCTATATATAGTATATATCTGTGTGTCATCTCCTGTATATAGTATATACCTGTATGTCATCTCCTCCTATACATAGCATATACCTGTGTCATCTCCTCCTGTATATACTATATACCTGTAGGTAATCTGCTCCTGTATATAGTATATACCTGTGTGTCATCTCCTCCTGTATATAGTATATACCTGTATGTCATCTCCTCCTGTATGTAGTATGTACCTGTATGTCATCTCCTCCTCTATATAGTATATACCTGTGTGTCATCTCTCCTGTATATAGTATATATCTGTGTGTCATCTCCTCCTGTATATAGTATATACCTGTGTGTCATCTCCCCTGTAAATAGTATATACCTGTGTGTCATCTCCTGTATATAGTATATAGCTGTATGCCATCTCCTCCTGTATTAGCCCTCGTTCACACGTTATTTGGTCAGTATTTTTACCTCAGTATTTGTAAGCTAAAATGGCAGCCTGATAAATCCCCAGCCAACAGTAAGCCCACCCCCTGGCAGTATATATTAGCTCACACATACACATAATAGACTGGTCATGTGACTGACAGCTGCCGGATTCCTATATGGTACATTTGTTGCTCTTGTAGTTTGTCTGCTTATTAATCAGATTTTTATTTTTGAAGGATACCAGACTTGTGTGTGTTTTAGGGCGAGTTTCGTGTGTCAAGTTGTGTGTGTTGAGTTGCGTGTGGCGACATGCATGTAGGGACTTTTGTGAGATGAGTTTTGTGTGGCGACATGCGTGTAGCAACTTTTTGTGTGTCGAGTTGCATGTGACAGGTTAGTGTAGCAAGTTGTGTGCAGCAAGTTTTGCGCATGGCGAGTTTTGCGCGTGGCGAGTTTTATGTGTGGTGCCTTTTGAGTATGTGCAAGTTTTGTGTGAGGCAACTTTTGCATGTGTTGCAACTTTTGTGCATGTGGCAATTTTTCTGCGTGTGGCAATTTTTCTGCGTGTGCAAGTTTTGCGTGTGGCGAGTTTTGCACGTGTGGCGAGTTTTGCATGTGGAGAGTTTTGCGCGTGGCGAGTTTTGAGCGGCGACTTTTGTGTTTCTACTTTTATGTGGCGAGGTTGGTGTATGTGTGGTGAAATGTGCACTGAGGGTGGTATATGTGTTCGAGCACGTGGTAGTGTGTGGCGCATTTTGTGTGTGTGTTCATATCCCCGTGGTGGTGTGATTATCCCATGTTGGGGCCCCACCTTAGCAACTGTACAGTATATACTCTTTGGTGCCATCGCTGTCATTCTTTAAGTCCCCCTTGTTCACATCTGGCAGCTGTTAATTTGCCTCCAACACTTTTCCTTTCATTTTTTCCCCATTATGTAGATAGGGGCAAAATTGTTTGGTGACTTGGAAAGCGCGGGGTTAAAATTTCACCTCACAATATAGCTTTGACGCTCTCAGGGTCCAGACGTGTGACTGTGCAAAATTTTGTGCCTGTAGCTGCGACGCCTCCAACACTTTTCCTTTCACTTTTTCCCCATTATGTAGATAGGGGCAAAATTGTTTGGTGAATTGGAAAGCGCGGGGTTAAAATTTCACCTCACAACATAGCCTATGACGCTCTCGGGGTCCAGACGTGTGACTGTGCAAAATTTTGTGGCTGTAGCTGCTACGGTTCAGATGCCAATCCCGGACATACATACATACATACATACATACACACACACACACATTCAGCTTTATATATTAGATCGGGCGATTCTGAACGCGGCGATACCAAATATGTGTAGGTTTGATTTTTTTTATTGTTTTATTTTGAATGGGGCGAAAGGGAATTTTTTTTTATTGTTTTATATTTTTAAAAACATTTTTTTTTTACTTTTGGCATGCTTCAATAGTCTCAATGGGAGGCTAGAAGCTGCCATAATCCGATCAGCTCAGCTACATACAGGCGATGATCAGCACGCCTCTATATAGCAGAATTACTCACTTGCTATGAGCGCTGATCACCATGTGGTGCTCACAGCAAGCCGGAACTGACAACCATAGAGATCTCCAGGAGACCTCTGGATGTCATGCCAAAGAACCGCTGAGCCCCAATCACGTGACGGGGGTCACTGGTGGGCGGATTTCTGGTCATTTGACAGTGGCATTTCACAGGTTAATAGCCGCGGGTGGATCGTGGTTCAAAACAGCTGATATGTGCCAGGAAAGATGTGGGCTCACTGCCGGACCCAACATCAAAGGGAGGGAGTCCGACATTGGCGTACTATTACGTCTGATGTTGGAAAAGGTTAAAGGGAACCTGTGATCAGATTCATGCTGCCCTAACTAATACTGGCTGCGTTATTGCAACCGTATATGTCTTACTCTGTAATGCCATGATAAGGATATTTTTTTAACAATGTTATATTCTTATGTAAGGAAGAGGTGCAGTATCTTAGTAAAGGTTTAACAATTATTTTTTTGTCTTCAACCATTACCACTGCCTAAATATATATGAAAATCACTTTACTCATGCATCCCTTCTTCTGCTTATGGCCATGTCCTGCCTGCTTGACCAGTGCAAGAAGGAAATCCTACTTACCTTATTTAGCAATTTAAAAATCAGGTGACTTTTTTATGTCACTTTTAGAATAAAAATTATTATTTTGTTCAAAATACAATCTACGTCTTTAAGAAACATTGGCTTTTACAAGTCAGGGAACCAATGTAAATAAAATGCTTCTATTACCTATATGTTGTATGTGATAAACTCGACTTAAGGTACCTTCACACTAAGCGACTTTGCAGCGATAACGATAGCGATCCGTGACGTTGCAGCGTCCTGGATAGCTATATCGTTTAGTTTGACACGCAGCAGCGATCTGGATCCTGCTGTGATATCGCTGGTCGTTGCTGAAAGTTCAGAACTTTATTTGGTCGTCAGATCGGCGTGTATCGTCGTGTTTGACAGCAAAAGCAACGATGCCAGCAATGTTTTACAATGGTAACCAGGGTAAATATCGGGTTACTAAGCGCAGGGCCGCGCTTAGTAACTCGATATTTACCCTGGTTACCATTGTAAAAGTAAAAAAAAACAACAGTACATACTCACCTTCTGATGTCTGTCACGTCCCCCGGCGTCCGCACTGCTGCTCAGAGCTTCCTGCACTGAGTGTGTCAGTGCCGGCTGGAAAGCAAAGCACAGCGGTGACGTCACCACTTTGCTGTTAGGGCCGGCGCTTACACAGTGCAGGGAAGCGGACGCCGGGGGACGCGAATGTAAGTATGTAGTGTTTGTTTTTTTACATTTAACACTGGTAACCAGGGTAAACATCGGGTTACTAAGCGCGGCCCTGCGCTTAGCAACCCGATGTTTACCCTGGTTACCCGGGGACTTCGGCATCGTTGGTCGCTGGAGAGCGGTCTGTGTGACAGCTCTCCAGCGACCAAACAGCGACGCTGCAGCGATCGGCATCGTTGTCGATATCTCTGCAGCGTCGTTTAGTGTGACGGTACCTTTAGGTAAAGTGTACATTAAAGCACAATGTAAAAGTTTCTTGAAACATTTCCGCTCTGGGAAGATTTACAGTATATGACAAGAGAGATAAATGAGGCGGCTTTATGGACTGCTGTGCATGTTTCCTGAATCGCTTGTATGGCTTTAATACTTATCACAAATCACACAAATAAAACAAATGTACTCACACAGCATTTAGATAATAACTCACCCAGACAAGATGGAAAACATTAAGTTTTAGAAAGTAAAAGTACAACAAACAAGCTGGGTAAAACTATCACAAATCTATCCGCCAGAGGGCAAAAAATGTCATTCATGCAATTTTGATAAATGGCGGGAGCATTGGTTAACCCGAACGGTCAAAATGACCCTCAAGCATATTAAATGCGGTTTTCTATTTTTCACCCTGATGGACGCGTCTAAGGTTATATGTCCCTTCTTAAGACAAGTTTGGAAAACAATTTAGCTCAAGATAATTTGTCAAAAAGGTCAGGTATAAGGGGCAAAGGCTAGGGATTGCGAAACTTGATTTCAATAAACTCTCTAAAGTCCAAGCACAGACGCAACCCTCCAACTTTTTTTTATATATGCAAAACAGAACCCCACAGTGACTGGAGAGGTGGAAAGCCGTATATGACCCTCAGTCAAACTCTTTTGAATATGTTCCTTCAAAGCCTCCCTCTCTGTAAGAGAAAAGTTAAACAAACGAGTTTTAGGCATTTTAGCTCCTGGTATGAAGTCAATAGCAAAATCATATGACCTATGCGGCAGAAGAACAACACATCGAGCTTCAGAAAAAATATCACAAAAGTCCTGAATGAATTTGGGAAGGTGAGTCTTCACGGAAGCCAAAGATCTCAACAGACAACTAGAGAAGCAAGATTCACCCCCGATGACCTAATATCTTGTGTCTCCCAATTGATTACAGGATTGTGCTTAAAGGGAATCTGTCTTCACATTTAACCTTTCTAAACTAGTAATATGGGCATACAGGCTATAGACTGCTAAAGAAAGTCATACCTGTATACCTCACAGCAGATGCCTTATTGTGCATAAATCATCTTTTATCACTTTATTCACTATATATTCAGTAGCAGTGATGGAGAAGTTATTGTAGCTTCTCTCCCTAGCCCCAAATCTTCAATCACTGCCGCCACAGTCCTTGCTTCTGTTCACTGATGAAGCTTATATCACTTTCAGGGGTGGGGCTGGTCTCTGCTCATTCATTCTCTCCTTACAATGCGCACTGCAACTCTGTTGCTGGCTCATCACTTCTCATTAAAGCAGGTGAGGGAGTGCACTGTCACTCTGCATTGAGTAGAATATTGTACAGTAAGAAGGAACTCATATTGAGTATACATCGGAATTGACAATAGACACATGCTGAGTACAGCAAGGGCAAGCTCTGCCTCTGAAGCAGACATTACTGATGATGCTTTGTTTCAGAGTGAGGATGAAGGCTATAGTTGTGACTGCAGTCTCTGCTGCCTAATAACGTCCCATTTGAGTATGCCCTGGGGATTCTCAAATGAAGCATCATTAAAACAGAAATAGTTAAACATATAAATAAAATAAAGCAGTTAGATTAGAGAGGGGAGGGTAGGTACTTTTTAATTAAAGGACAGTCCCTCTATGTTTTTTATTTATTAAATGTGTGTATATAAATGTAATGTAGCATGGGAGTCTACTCACCTACCGCCACTCTCTCCATCGTACAATGTCATTTTTCTCTGCTTTTCAGCAATGTCACTGCAATTGCGACTAGCTGGCTCACTTTATGCTCAATGTGTAAGCCGGGAATCTATTTTACAGTATAAGCCTATGGGGACTCGTTCTTATGCTCCATAGGCTTACATTGTCAAAGCCACTTTCAGGCCATATAGGATGCAATGTGAACTCAATAGTCTGCAGAGCGGTGACGTCACTAACAAGTGGAGAAGAACAGTGATGGACACTCGAAAGAGCAGCGGTAGGTTAATATATTAGTATCTTCACACTACAGTACATACATGCATGTACACACATTTAATGACTAAAAACTTAGTGGCAGTGAGTCTTAAAACCATATTAGGAAATCTATTATATTACTAAAATAAATAGAAAATAACTTAGGATGAATATAAATTTTACCGTCAGGCCCTTCAAGCCATGTCATTGCCATGCCAAATTGACTGTGAGCGCAACACAAAGTACAAAGTTCACCAGCTCCAGTACATTGGCTGTGAAGATCCTCGGCATGGAAAGTAAAAGTCCTTGTTTGATTTGAGATGTAGGCAAAGCAAAAGAAAAGTATTCAGCTTTTGGATGTAAAACTTCACCGATTTATTAGCACAGGTTAAAAGGTTCCAGGTATATTACAAATATTGCATCAAAGCCAAAAAAACGATGATTTTTAGACATAGAAAAGAGTGAGGGTAACAGCAAAGTACTGCAATATTTTATGTCTTCGAAGAGAACAAAGGATCAGATGTTCAAATTACCTGTTGGGACCAAAATTCTGTTATCTAAAAACACAAATAAACCTGGAAAAAAATAAACCCTCCTTCCAAAAGAAAAAAGAAAAGTTTTGACTTTTGGAAAGTAAAGATGAAAACTTCAAAAATTCTGTGGACAAAGTAGGTTCTGTCTTCAGGAGGTTAAGGAATGGACAGCTTCTTTAAACTTTGTTATCTCTTCGAACACAACTTTCTACACAGATACAGCACTTTTCAGCAGATGGCAATCTCGCTGTGACAGGATAACATTAGCAATATTTTCACACTGATGTTTTCTTTTTCGTCTTTCGCCCAGAAAGCTTTATTTATAGGTCCATTTAATTTGCCTTCATGGGGGTGATGTCATTGGGTCGTGTGTTGTATTTTAAATGTTTTTAAAATTATTGTGTTCAAGGTGAAATAAAGGTTTTTCTAATTTTACCATGAGGATGTGAAAACCATTTTTAGTTTAGTCTTTTTTTCTTCTTTTTTTGGATCGTTGTTGCATAAACTAGGTATTGCACTCCGTTCTAAATATTTCTATATTTACAGTAGTGCACTCTCTCCTTATCATTTCATGTATAGTTCTACTGGTTCACTATATAGTGTAATTAGAAAGATAGTTGTTAGTGGTCATAACCATGATTACCTGCTACTGCAATGCCCTGCACATGGGGTAAGAGCAAAGCGAATCTATGGTGACCAGGTGACCACTATGCACTATGCACTTCCAAACCCAAATTCTTTGAATTCCATGGGTTCCTTTCACAAAACTAATAGTTTTACAAACAACCAAGGCAGCAGCAGCAGTAGCACCAGTTACAGTATCTATGAATATATGAGATGATGTACCAGGTGGGTGGTGCAAAAGCAGATACTCATCATTACAGTTGCACAGCCTGAACAGCCAGGTTGAGTTGTGCCTGCGCTATGCCCTTTCTCCTGCAGATGCCCTTAGCTCCAAACCTCTAGGTCTACAGATTGGACCAGTGGTAAGAACAGGTCCAGTTTGCTATGGGCATGCTATGAATTCTAGCCTCCTGCGTAATGTTAGAGAGGGTGTTTAGCATGGTCGCTGGATTTGTCAGACCCCACCGAATCATCTTATCCTCTATAAGAGTGGAAAACCTAGCATTTCTCAAAATTTTTCAGGCAATGCCGACTTTCATTCTCCGGCAGCTGATGGCAATTATTAATTTGGACATACCATCTTCCTGCCTGACTGTCTAATGTGTTTCCAACACCGTTCTGCTGTTTCTTCACTTCTTCACATTCAAACCAGGGCATCTGTTTTGTCTCTCTAATTCAAGGGATAATTTTTGGATGATTTGTGCAAAGCTATTGATACTCCCCAAACAGGGATAGCTTTTACACCCTTCCCGCTTCCTCTGTTTGCGCCACCTGTGAATAAACAACAGCAAGACATGCATCTACCATCAAAAAGGCATCATTTTGGACCATTTATACAATATAAGTAACCTATAAAGTCTGAAACTGCTGTGTGTGGTTTAATAGGCTACTGGTTGCCACCTGTTACCATTGTTTTTTCACTAACCAGATACATTGAGGTCACTAGGACATAAAAAAAGCGGTTTTTGCATTACACATCTCAAAACTGTTGCAATAGTCTCCAATAGAAACTTGGAGAGTTCTACATATATTTTCCAGGGAATTACAGTAGATACTTTATTGTTTTGCAATTTTACGCAAAATAATTTTTTCTGAACATTTGGTAAAGTTATTGAATTCGAATTTCAATAGGTCCACTCATTTCTATTGTCTAGGATTAGAAAAACTCTTCCAGAAACAGCACAATGCCTGTCTACTGGTTCTGCATGTTATCGTAGTTCAGACATAAGGTTCATCCAGATGTCAGCGCAAAGTGGTCCAAGTAGACCTCAATGCAAAGACTGGACACCACTCTCCTGATCCGAGCGCTGCAGCCTCATAGACATACAGTACACCGTGTGCAAAATTATTAGGCAAGTTGTATTTTGATCACATGATGTTTTTTATACATGTTGTCCTACTCCAAGCTGTTCAGGCTTGAGAGTCAACTACCAATTCAGTAAATCAGGTGATGTGCATCTCTGTAATGAGGAGGGGTGTTGTCTAATGACATCAAAACCCTATATGAGGTGTGCGTAATTATTAGGCAACTACCTTTCCTTTGGCAAAATGGGTCAGCAGAGAGATTTAACGGACTCCGAAAGTCCAAAATTGTGAGATGTCTTGCAGAGGGATGCAGCGGTCTTGAAATTGCCAAACTTTTGAAGCGTGATCACCGAACAGTCAAGCGTTTCATGGCAAATAGCCAACAGGGTCGCAAGAAGCGTGTTGGGCAAAAAAGGCGCAAAATAACTGCCCATGAATTGAGGAAAATCAAGCATGAAGCTGCCAAGATGCCATCTGCCACCAGTTTTGCCATATTTCAGAGCTGCAACTTTACTAGACTAACAAAAAGCACAAGGTGTGCAATACTCAGGGACATGGCCAAGGTAAGGAAGGCTGAAAACGACCACCTTTGAACAAGAAACAAAAGATAAAACGTCAAGACTGGGCCAAGAAATATCTTAAGACTGACTTTTCAAAGGTTTTATGAACTGATGAAATGAGAGTGACTCTTGATGGGCCCGATGGATGGGCCAGAGGCTGGATCAGTAAAGGGCAGAGAGCTCCACTCCAACTCAGATGCCAGCAAGGTGTAGGTGGGGTACTGGCATGGGCTGGTATCATCAAAGATGAACTTGTAGGACCTTTTCGGGTTGAGGATGGAGTGAAGCTCAACTCCCAGACCTACTGCCAGTTTCTGGAAGACAACTTCTTCAAGCAGTGGTACAGGAAGAAGTCGGTATCGTTCAAGAAAAACTTGATTTTCATGCAGGACAATGCTCCATCACATGCCAACTACTCCACAGCGTGGCTGGCCAGTAAAGGTCTCAAAGAAGAAAAAATAATGACATGGCCCTTTTGTTCACCTGATCTGAACCCCATAGAGAACCTGTGGTCCCTCAATAAAATGTGAGATCTACAGGGAGGGAAAACAGTACACCTCTCGGAATAGTGTCCGGGATGCTGTGGTGGCTGCTGCACGCAATGTTGGTCGTAAACAGATCAAGCAACTGACAGAATCTATGGATGGAAGGCTGTTGAGTGTCATCATAAAGAAAGGGGGCTATATTGGTCACTCATTTTTGGGGGGTTTGTTTTTGCATGTCAGAAATGTTTATTTCTAAATTTTTTGCAGTGATATTGGTTTACCTGGTGAAAATAAACAAGTGAGATGGGAATATATTTGGTTTTTATTAAGTTGCCTAATAATTCTGCACAGTAATAGTTCCCTGCACAAACAGATATCCTACTAAGATAGTCAAATCTAAAAATCTAAAAAAAAAACACTCCAACGTCCAAAAATATTAAGCTTTGATGTTTATGAGTCTTTTGGGTTGAATGAGAACACAGTTGTTGATCAATAATAAAGATAATCCTCTAAAATGCAACTTGCCTAATAATTCTGCACACAGTGTATATGAAGCTAGCATGCACGGATCGGTACACCTGCAGTTACTCCATGCATTGCCGTCCATTCTTGGGCCAATTTGCATGGGCATTTGCATGAGCCCTTATTTACGTAAGTGGAGCAGTGCCGCAATAACAGACACAACCCATTAACAGGTATAATGCAATTTCAGGAAGAAAGCATACGGTATATGTTTTCTAATCTTGTGACACTTTTTAAAAAAAGTAACAGCTTTAACCCCTTTCTGCCATCAGACAGAATAGTACGTCGGATGGCAGATCCCTTTCTTTGATTTGGGCTCCTGCGGTGAGCCCGCATCAAAGTCGGGACAAGTCAGCTGTTTTGAACAGCTCACGTGTGCCTGCAATAGTGGTGGGTGGAATCGCAATCCACCCGCTGCTATTAACTAGTTAAATGCTGCTGTCAAACTCTGACAGGGGCATTTAACAAGCGCTCTCGGCCATCGGGCCGGAAATGCGTGCACCGCTGACCCCCGTCATGTGATCAGGGGTCAACAGTGCATTGGCATAACAACCAGAGGTCTCCTGAAGACCCCTATGGTTCTTGATGCCAGATTGCTGTGAGCCCACCCTGTGGTCAGCGCTCATAGCAGTGCAGTAATTTTGCTACATAGGGGTGATCTGAGCATCGCTCCTATGTAGCAGACCCAATCAGGCTATGCCAGCTTCTAGCCTCCCATGGAGGCTATTGAAGAATGGCAAAAGTAAAAAATATGTTTTCAAAAATATGAAAAAATTAAAAAAATATAAAAGTTGAAATCACCCCCCTTTCGCCCCATTCAAAATAAAACAATAAAAAATCCAAACCTACACATATTTGGTATCACCGCTTTCAGAATCGCCCGATCTATCAATAAAAAAAAGGCTTAACCTGATCGCTAAACAGCGTAGCGAGAAAAAAATTCAAAACGCCAGAATTACATTTTTTTGGTCGCTGCAACATTGCATTAAAATGCAATAACGGTCAATCAAAAGAACGTATCGGCACCTAAATGGTATCATTAAAAATTTCAGCTCAGCATGCAAAAAATAAGCCCTCACCCGACCCAAGATCCTGAAAAATGGAGACGCTACGGGTATCGGAAAATTGTGCAATTTTTTTTTTTAAGCAAATTTTAGAATTTTTTTTTTCACCACTTAGATAAAAAAAGAACCTAGACATGTTTGGTGTCTATGAACTCATAATGACCTGGAGAATCATAATGGCAGGTCAGTTATAGCATTTAGTGAACCTAGCAAAAAAGCCAAACAAAAAAACCAAAATGTGGGATTGCACTTTTTTGGCAATTTCACGGCTCTTGGAATTTTTTTCCCATTTTCTAGTACACGATATGGTAAAACCAATAGGGTCGTTAAAAAGTTCAACTTGTCCCGCAAAAAATAAGCCCTCACATGGCCATATTGCCGGAAAACTAAAAAAGTTATGGCTCTGGGAAGGAGGGGAGCGAAAACCCATTAAAAGCTCTGGGAGTTAAGGGGTTAATATAGTCCAAACCACTGTGCATTGTGGCATAATTACTTTGCAAATCTTGTTATGTAATGAAATCAAACAGATAATTATTTGTTAATAAGAAATCTATTCCAATTGTATTATAATAAATGAGGAAGCCTTCAATATGGCAACAAATTTAATCAGAATAGAAAATGTAATATATGCTGGTTAGTGAGTGGCTGGGCTATACAATTGGTCCAGTCTTGTAAGCAAATAACATTTCTGTGCAGCCGCCAAGACAAGAGACCCGCGGAGCAAGTCAATAACTCCTCACCATACCATACAGATAACATTTCAGGAGCCATAATTAGTGCTAACAGTAATGAAATTGCTCTATGTTTCCTTGTTAGTAAATTGAACATTATCTCAGCACGTACTATATGGCTACATAATGATTAAAAGGATTTTAATATATTAGGACAGTGCTATTGCATTATTAACACGACAGGAACAGTATTTTTTCTTTTTTTTAAAGAAGGCATTAAGTCATTAAGTGATAGAAAAATGAGGAGTGAAATGAGAAAGTGATCTTATTGCAGAAGAAATGCAAAAACTCATTACAGTTGTTTGAGACTAGGGATGAGCGGATGCATGGATGGTAGGGTTCGTGGGGTTCAATTCGGCCTCCAAACTTGACCCTGAACTCGAAACCAGTGGAAGTCAATGGGGACTTGAACTTCAGTGCTGTAAAATGGCTGTAAAATGGTCGGAGTAAGGGCTAGGAAGGCTGCAAAAAGAAGATAAATTAGGGTAAGAGCAGGACAAGTGTCCTTCAAACAAACGTGGATAGGAAAATTACTTAAAGAGGTTATGTCAAAATAACAATCATGGTAAAATGAAAAAAAAAAATAGAAAGTAAATGAATAGCATAAAAATTGGAGTCCGGCTCAACAGGACTGGATTTTCCTTTTCTTTTTCTTTTTCAAAAGAAAATATAGTGCATACAAAAGAAAAATTTACATGGTCGACATGACCCAGTCGACTCCAATTTTTTCAATTATCCTTGATGTGAGGCCAAGGCAAGGCCGGTGTCTGAGCTCCAGGTGGATGAGCATAGAGCAACTGGGTTGAGCTGGAACCAAGTTTTTATAAAAATTTAACATTGCCTTCACAGAGACTGGGGCTTGCTACTGCCAGTCCAGTTAAAAATTTCTCCCACAGAGCATGGGGGAGAGTACCCCTCAGAAGCAGCATACAATTTTCACAATCAGACCATGGGGCAAAGGACCCCCCACAGAAACTGATTCCATTTTCACCCACAGAGCACAGGGCAGAGTACACCCACAGAAGCTGGTTTCAATTTCACCCTTAAAGCATGGGGCAGAGTACCCTCACAAAAGTTGATTCCAATTTCACCCACAGACTATGGGGCAGAATACCCCCACAAAAGCAGGTTATAAATATCAATCACAGAGCATGTTTTCACAGTTCCCTTTACAGAGCCAAACTTTCACCATCAGTAATGTACAGTTGAGCAGCTGCAGATAAAAAGCTTGTAGTTTGCTCCTGGATCAAGCTGGCAGTCTGTCACAAGGCTTGCTACCAGCAGTCACAGTCCCTTTGCCTTGGGATATCTCCCCAATGCTGTTGCCTAAGGGGCCCAGGGGCCGAAGTGTGTACCTTGAAGAAATTATTGTTCAAAGAAGGCAGCCACGCCTGAATACTCCAGATGGGAATAACAGAATAATACTATGTTTATATTTTCATATTTGTTGGAACTGGGGCAATGATTCAGAGGGGACCTGGTGTAACACATAGCCTTGTTTAGATGGTGGATCCAGGTTAGCCAGGTAGCTGGAACAGTAAGCTTGAGCAGGAGCACCCTTACTTCGAGGTTCCAAGGAAATTGAGTTATCCTTATGGCTGAAACACTTTGTTTTGATCTGTAGTGTAAGAATTGTGTTTGTGTCCATCATCACTGTGAAAGTGCCCTTACATGTGAAACAACATCAAGGAAAATGTGTTACATGCTACTCCCTGTGTCTGAATGTATTGATAAGTAAAGTGGACTTTGCAAATACAAGCTGGTGTGGCTGTGTCATTCTGAAGACCAAAAGAATTGGCGCCACGGTAGGCAAATCAGAATGGAGTATGAAAATCTACCTCACCAAAACACTGCACTTCACACACACCCTGGGACCCAAAGGCTCCCCTATTTCTGTAGTTGGCCAGGGTGCTGATTGTACTACACTCACCCATGACTAGCACCCATGGACATGTTACATTTGGCATAGTCAGCAGGATACAGGTTTCTCGCTTGGAGAAAGCAGTTTGGAGAATGCCAATGGCGCAATTGAGGAAGTGCCTGAAACTGAATAACCTGAAATGGTACACAGTAGAAATTCCAAAATGGTGGATGGTGATGCAATATGACAGTACCTGCAATTGAACAAACTAAGATGGTGACCAACAGCATGGATCCGAAGATGACAGCAACCTGTGGTCTGAGGTGGAAAAGTCTGGTCCATCATGGAAGTGGATGGCACCCGAGGGCGCGAAATGGTGCTCTGCCCTTTGGAGGTTCGGCATAGAAAGGGAGTCGTTTTCCGGACCAGGGTGTAGTTCAAAGTAAAGTATGGCCCGTCGGATAAGAGATGGCATGTGAATAAGGTGTTGTCAAAGGCGGAGTTGCAAGGAGTGATGAGTGATGCAGTGAGCATGTTAGAAACACAGCCCCAGGAAGGGTGAGCTGAATACAATAAGACCAAGTGGAACCTGATACCAGGCCATATATATAAATAAAGGGTGCAATCTGGTTACATGTATGTAATAGAGGGGGTGCAAAGCTTAGTCCACATATATAATGTCAAAAGAAGAAGAAAAAGGTTGGACTAAAAGCAAGGCCTGCACAACCACATGAAGTAGAAAAGTAATAACAAACCTTTATTAAACACCAAGAACAATATAAAAACAATTTAAAAAAGGCCACAGGGGTAACCAATTGTGGTCTGGGACAGGACTGTTTGCAAGTTGATCCTATGAGGGATAGGTATTGCTACTATTACATTTTCTCCATTTTTTATAGGATATTGTCGCCCTAAGTGGAGTGATTTGGCACACATGATAATTCAATAATTGGCATTTATACTATCTAGGAATGGGGATGTGCTGTGTTTATATGCCTGTTTTTAATTGTTTTTATATTGTTCTTGGTGTTTAATAAAGGTTTGTTATTACTTTTCTACTTCATGTGGTTGTGCAGGCCTTGCTGTTAGTCCAACCTTTTTCTTCTTCTTTTGAACCTGATACCAGGGACAGTGTTCAGAGAGGAAAGCAGACAGCAGCAGAGCAGTACAAGCATGTGAGAGCGAAATCAACCGTTATCATGGCTTCCGATGGTGTAGATAAGTGAGCCTTAAGCAGCGCTATTCCGAAGGACAACAGGGGACACAATGGTCGTGCACATAAAAAAATATGGAGAAATGGATAAAAGAGAGGGAAAAGTGGAAGAGTCGCAGAAGAGAAAGGCGCCTCTGTGAAATCAACCAATTGGTGGAGGATGAGAGGTAGTGGTGGAGCCCTAGGTTGCAACTTGATGCAGGGAGGCAACGGGAGTCTGTGTCTACCCAGTCCCAAAGAAAGCCTGTCACAGCAACCCAGACCAGTCTGCCAAAGGATAGACCTCAGCCTGCAAATACCATCATGAAATTACCTCAGAGAGATGTAGCCCTTGTGTGTATAAACCAATCATGAACATCCCCATAGCAGGATGAAAAAGTTATAAAAGTGAGAAGGTCACCCTTTACAGTTGGCGTGGAGATTTGAGAGGAGTCTGCAGAAGACTGAAAATGTCTGGATGGTGCCAGGGTTCTTAAGTGAAGACATCGTTGTAGATGAGGGGGTGAGTTTAGTTCCATAATCCTCCTTTTGTTTTGAAAATGGCTGTAGGCCAGTTGGGTCTTAAGATGACGTTTGATCAGTGTCAGACTGGGTGTCAAGGGCCCACCAGTAACTTTGACTTTGGGGGCCCATTTTTCACGTGCATACAAATATTACATGACCCACAAATCTACCGTATTTTCCGGCGAAGAAGACGACTGGGTGTATAAGACGACCCCCAACTTTTCCAGTTAAAATATAAAATCTTCTCAAAAGTCGGGGGTTGTCTTATATGGTGGGTGTCATCTTATAGGGCAGGTGCGGAGCAATCTGTAGTCGCTGCATACTGTGGGGGGAGTGGTTCCGATGACGATGTGAGGGGGTGCCTCACCAGAAAGATGTAAGTGAAGCAAACTGCAGGCATCCGGGACGCCTGGGGTATGGAAAAAAAGAGATAGAGCGGTGCTGTGCCCAGAAAAACACACCTCTTTCACCTGTCTGGCCCGCCCTTGTATCCCATTACCTCCTCTCAGATCTCGCTCCCGAGGACTGCAGTGAAGTGGCGCAGGCACACATGTGTGAGATCTGAGAGGCGGAGAAGAGGCAGTAGAGTATAATTATTTTTTAAGCAAACTACTTGCACACAGACAGTTGCAGAGTATAGTTATTTATTATGCCTGGACACATCTCGCACAGACACAGTGGTATAATAAAATAATTTTTTAGGCCCACAAATGGGAAAAAGACGGCTGTAGACTATAAATATTTTGTAGGCACACTACTGGCAAAAAAACGCTCCAGAGTAGAATTATTTTGTTACCCACAAAGAGACACAATTTTTTTTTCTCATTTTTTTATGCTTTTTTTTTTTTTGCACGAAACTGACTTAAAACAACCAAGAATTAACAAAATGACGGTAGATGTGGACACGGTGGTATAGAAGGAAAAGGCAAGGGAGAAGTAATCCAACACTGTTTTTGTATTTTTTTTTCATTATTTTCCGTTTGAATATTTTTTAATTATTTTTCTTTTATAGAACTAACTGAAAAGAACATTGAATGAACACAAAATAAGCAAAGTACAACCAGGGGGCTGAGATCCAACTGGACATAGCAGTGTAGGTGGAAGAGGCGGAGAAGGAGATAGCCAACACAGTTTTTTGTTGTTGTTTTTTTTTAATTTGGAGAGGAGGCATCCAAATGAAATGAATGGCAAATAGAGTCGAATACTGGCTGGGTACAACTGATATAGTTGTCTAGTCAGCCAAAGGTATGTTAGCTTCCTCACATTGGCTGTGGACAGGGGGATGCGCCTGTCCGTGATCTTCCCCCCCGTGCCGTGCTAATCACATGTCCCAACAGTACACTTACTGCAAGGCAGGCCAGCACCTCCAAGGCATAAAGGGCAAGTTCAGGCCATGTGTCTAACTCGGACAGCCAGAATTTCAATTGGTCAGACCCATCTGTTAGTACATGGAGACGTGTGGACACCTACTCTTTTACTATGTTGTTGCAGCGCTGCCTCCAGCTAATATATATGCAAATTACCTCTTCTGAGAAAAAGAGGACTTAAGCTCTATAGCGCCACCTGTTGGAAGAAGCGATCCTACAAGTCACAATCAACCCTTTAATGAGTCGTGCAATATGACTTAGGATAAAAGCCAAATCAGTATCTCAATTCGCAGACACGGTGTATCGGGTTGTTGGCCCTCATCAGTGCGAAGCATGAGAACTGATTTGGCTAGATGAGAGGCTCTGGACTGGGGTCTAAGGGGTAACATTTCTCCTTATGGAGAGTGACATACCAGCTGGCTTGTCAAGGTAAGGAGGCTTATTCGCCGTGCAATGATCCTCTGGGAAATTAAATATGCAAATTGCCTCTTCTGAGAAAAAGAGGACTTAAACTCTATAGTGCCACCTGTTGGAAGTAGCGATCCTACAAGTCACAATCAACCCTTTAACGAGTCGTGCAATATGACTTAGGATAAAAGCCAAAACAGTATCTCAATTCGCAGACACATACCAGCTGGTTTGTCAAGGTAAGGAGGCTTATTCGCCGTGCAATGCTCCTCTGGGAAATTAAATATGCAAATTGCCTCTTCTGAGAAAAAGAGGACTAATATAGACAGTATTACATGGTGCTGCCAGATGTTGTGGGGTGCTGAGAAAGTTTTGCCACATTTCAGCCATACTAACCCTGTTTTTCTGAGGTGGTAGCGGTGCACCAGCTGCCTTGAGGACTTCCTCCTATGTCTTCCTCCTATGGTGGGGATGCAGACAGGGCTGGCGTTAGGGGCAGGCAGACCAGGCAGCTGCCTAGGGCCCCTGCTCTCCCAGGGGCCCCCAGCTAGCGGCACATCACGCAGCCACTATGGTGCCCCTGTGAGGGAGGGGGGCCACCTGCCACCAGCGCCGACTCCACCGGTACAGTTCAAAGCAATGATGGAGGAAAGAGCGTCAGCCAACGCTCCCTCTCCCATCATTCCCCGCTCTGCCTCTGACACTGCGGGTGCGCAATGACGTTCGTGCCCTCAATGTGTGCCAGGCAGTGCAGCAGCTGAGACAGGAACAGGGAGCAGTGCAGGCACGAAGAGAGGTGAGGAGTGTGGTTTTTTTTCACTATAACAGTGAGTACTGGACTGTGGGGCCATTCTCAGGGGGATGCGAGCTGTGCTGTTTACTATGCGGGCTGAACTATATACTATGCAGGCTGTGCTATATACTGTGTGGGCTGTGCTATATACTGTGTGGGCTGTGCTATATACTGTGCGGGCTGTGCTATATACTGTGTGGGCTGGGCTATATACTGTGTGGGCTGTGCTATATACTATGCGGGCTGTGCTTTATACTGTGCGGGCTGTGCTATATGCTATGCGGGCTGTGCTATATACTATGAGGGCTGTGCTATATACAATGCGGGCTGTGCTATATACTATGAGGACTGTGCTATATACTATGAGGCTGTGTTAAATACTATGCGGGCTGTGCTATACATATTATATTCCATGGGGGAGGCTGTGTTATATTATATGTAAGGTATATTATATTCTATGGGGGAGGCTGTGTTATATACTATTGGGGGGTATATTATATTTATGGGGGAGGCTGTGTTATATATACTATGGGGGATATATTATATTCCATGGGGGAGCCTGTGTTATATTCTATGGGTGAGGCTGTGTTATATACTCTTTGGGGTATATTATATTCTATGGGGGGCTGCAGTATATACTATTGGGGGTATATTATAGTCTATGTGGGAGGCTGTGTTATATACTATTGGGGGTATATTATATTCTATGGGGAGGCTGTGTTACATACTATGGGGGATATATTATATTCTATGGGGGAGGCTGCGTTATATTCTATGGGGGAGGCTGTGCTATATACTGTGGGGGTATACTATATTCTATGGGGGAGGCTGTGTTATATACTATGTGGCTGTGTTAAATACTATGGGAGGTACATTATACATGATATTCTATGAGGAAAGCGGTGTTATATATTATAGGGGTACATTATATTCTATGGGGGGCTACATTATATACTATGGGGAGGTGGGCTGTACTATATTCTATGGGGGGCTATATTATATTCTATGAGGGGCTGTATTAGATTTTATGAGGGAGGATTGCATCATACTCATGGATGGGGCTACATTATATTATATAGGGGGCTGCATTATATTATATTCTATGAGGGGTGATTGCATCATACTCTATGAGGGAGCTACATTATACTATAAGATGGGGGGCTGCATTATATTCTATGGGGGTTACATTATACTCTGTGAGGTGGTTGCATTATACCATTATCTGCATTATGCTCTATGGGGTGGCTGCATTATACTATATGTGGGCTGCAATATACTCTATCGAGGATTATGGGGAATACATTATACTATATGAAGAATTATGGGGTGCATTACACTATGGGAAGTGAATTGTACTACATGGATGACTATGGTGGTGCATTATACTATATGGAGCACTATGAGGAGTGTATTATACTATGTCGAGGACTGAGCAGTGTATTTTAATATATGGAGGACTATGTGGAGTGTATTATACTATATGGAGTACTATGAGGAGTGTATTATACTATATGGAGAACTATGGGAAGTGTATAACACTATATGGAGGACTGAGTATATTATACTATATGGAGGACTATGGGGCATATTACATTATATGAAGGACTAAGCGGTGTGCATTTAACAATATGGAGGACTGTGGTGCACATTATAATATAAGGAAGACTATGGGGGGTATTATACTAAACAAGCAAAATGCTGCATATTCATCGAGTGATTGGATTGTTTATGCTGGAACAAAAATCATTGTTCTCAGCAGCACATTGCTGGTGTAAAATGTAGATGTGCTGCTGACAACATGATACTGCATGGTGATCTGTTAGTGATCTATTAGTGATTGTTCTGTCCCCATCATTCTTTCTCAGAGGGTGGAAAGAGGCTGGGAAGCAAGCGTTGAACTACTTCAATATTGTTGATCACACTCGTGTAGTGGCCTGAACTCAGCGCATGTAAATACAACCAAAATGCTTCTGTGTGATGTGCAATATTTTAGCATTTGGGGCCCCATTTTAAACTTTGCCTAGGGCCCCACTAAAACCGGCCCTGCCTACAAGTGTTCAAAGATATTATACAGTCACCATGTGACAAGTGGGCCTGTGTAACTTCAAATGCCAGGGCTGAATTTTAGTCCCAGTCTGGCCCTGGTCACAGTACTCCCACAGATATGGGTGAACAGTACATACAGTGCTTATAGGCATAGTACTCCAAAAGGCAGGATGCAGAGTACACACAGAGGCTTAAAGGCACAGAACTTTCATAGGATGGATTGCAGACTACACACGGCGGCTTAAAGGCACAGTACACCCAGAGGCCAGGTGTCACGGGGTCACCGCAACAGAGAGGAGCCAGAAGATTGCAATGTCTGATTGCTCCGACTCCTGCAGTGAAAATAAGTACTCTCCTTTTTAAATGGTGTTTATTTATTTGGCAGAACAGGGGTTAATCAGCCATGTTGGAAACTCTGGGAGTGTGAGTTCTCAGCTGAGCTCGGTTAGCCACTCCTATCCCCTTTCAACTCTGGGTCCTGATTCAAACCCATGTCAGAGCTAGCCTTTGCTGCATGGCTTGGTGGAGTGGTGTTTATATCAGAAGGAGTTTTGGAGGAGTTATCTGTGACTGTTGCATGGTTTGCAAGGGCATTGGTCTGGTATACAAAGGAGGTGGTCTGGCAATAAAGACTTGCCTTGCTTGGTCGATCTTATTTTTGAAGTCTGTGGCATAGTCCTCAGCAGAGATGAGGGAGGTCAGTGGGGGCAGTGGTGGGAAGAGGAGGGAATTAAAAGTTTTGAATAACTGTATGGGGTTGTAGGATAAGTAAGATACAAGGGTTGTGAAGTAGGCCTTTTTAGCTGAGGTGAGGGCGGATTTGAATGCGAGTGTTGCTTATTTGAATGTGGTGAAGTAATCTTGCAAATGCATTTTCTTCCAACGCTGCTCCTCAACCCTGGACACTTGTTGAAGCTTTTTATTGAGGTTATTGTACCAGAGTTGTCTATTGATTAATCGCACTACGTCAATAGCTGATGCGAGAGTGGCATTGTAGAAAGTAGTGGCACAGGCTGTGTCATGAAGGGAGGATATGGATGCCAGTCGTAGAATAGAGTCAGAGAGTGTGTGAGTGTCTAGATATACAAGGGGAGTAATTCCTGGACATAGGTGACAGGTGAGGAGGACAGACATAAGAAAGTGAGTAGATGGTGATCAGATAGGAGGAGATGGGAGGTTGTGAGGTTAGATAGGGACCAGAGAGGGGTGAAGATAAGGTGTAATGTATGTCCATCTGTGTGGGTGGCTAAGGAGAACTAATGAGTAAGTCCAAAAGATGAAGGAAGTGACAGGGGTTTGGAAGTTGATGACCTCTTGATGACTTCAAAAGAGTGCACTTCAAAAGAAGGGAGCATAAGTGTGGGATTGGATTGAAGGTGCAGTTGGTAGAAAGGAGAAGACCCACTCCTCCACCATGTCAACTACAGCACATTGCTGCCTGAATAATTTCACCAATGTTTAAGGGTTTTCTCTTGCATTTTCTGTTGCTGATATGTGATCTCTGATGTTCTCCCACTATCTTAGCTTCTACACAGGCCATAATAGTTCCTCCTGAATGGATGCAACCCAGCGGTCAAGTCTGGGGTCATGAAAGCCTTTGGTGACGATGGAAAGTGGAAGCAGGCATTTTTTTCCCAATTTACACAAAATAAAATGCAGATTGTTTAAATTCACTAGGGTCTGTTAATTCCATAAAATTTGACAAAAATTAGATTTGCATCAATTAGATTTGCTCATCTCTAGACGTCACCACTATTAAAAAGACACATAATTACAGATTTTGCACTGATGTGCAGGGGCCTGAAGACAAAGATGACAGCTAATGCATATATCCTCCTTTCTATAGCAGGTCACAGCAATGCACCACACAACAAGCACAGGGAACTATGTTCATTTTACCCTTTCAGGTCATTTTCCGATCCCTGGACATAATATCCAGCTGTTCTCTGTCATCATACTGCACATATACTGCACTATCCAAGTTGTGGCTCAGACTACAAGGAACGATAGGAGCTATAATTGTATTAAGATGTACTTAGAGACATTTCATCTAATTAGTTTAACTACATCTGTCTTCATCCATGCTTCTTTAATCACAATGCTGGTCTATTCTTAGTATTACAGCCTCTCGGTCTCCAGAGTGCCCACAGCTCCCTCAGTCACCCAATGAGTCTGTGCTTTGTCTTCTTTCACTTGTTTTATTCCCAGTGATGTCATAAACTGAATTTGCCAGCCACAGACTACATAATCTCTCATTCATGCCGTCCTCCCATTTTGATCAGGTTCTCCGTGTGGTTCTATGCACATAGTTGATTCCTTTGGATCTTTCCCTGCAGAGTTTTACTACAGCTGCATACATCACCATGCACCCAGAGAGATGTATGTTACCATGCAAGCACTGAGACATGTGTCACCATGCAAGCACTGAGATGTATGTCACCATGCAAGCAATGAGACGTATATCCCCATGCAAGCACTGAGATGTATGTCACCATGCAAGCACTGAGACGTATATCCCCATGCAAGCACTGAGATGTATGTCACCATGCAAGCACTGAGACGTACACTCACCGGCCACTTTATTAGGTACACCTGTCCAACTTCTTGTTAACACTTAATTTTTAATCAGCCAATCACATGGCGGCAACTCAGTGCATTTAGGCATGTAGACATGGTCAAGACAATCTCCTGCAGTTCAAACCGAGCATCAGTATGGGGAAGAAAGGTGATTTGAGTGCCTTTGAACGTGGCATGGTTGTTGGTGCCAGAAGGGCTGGTCTGAGTATTTCAGAAACTGCTGATCTACTGGGATTTTCACGCACAACCATCTCTAGGGTTTACAGAGAATGGTCCGAAAAAGAAAAAAAATCCAGTGAGCGGCAGTTCTGTGGGCGGAAATGCCTTGTTGATGCCAGAGGTCAGAGGAGAATGGGTAGACTGGTTCGAGCTGATAGAAAGGCAACAGTGACTCAAATCGCCACCCGTTACAACCAAGGTAGGCCTAAGAGCATCTCTGAACGCACAGTGCGTCGAACTTTGAGGCAGATGGCCTACAGCAGCAGAAGACCACACCGGGTACCACTCCTTTCAGCTAAGAACAGGAAACTGAGGCTACAATTTGTACAAGCTCATCGAAATTGGACAGTAGAAGATTGGAAAAACGTTGCTTGGTCTGATGAGTCTCGATTTCTGCTGCGACATTCGGATGGTAGGGTCAGAATTTGGCGGAAACAACATGAAAGCATGGATCCATCCTGCCTTGTATGGAGCATCTTTGGGATGTGCAGCCGACAAATCTGCGGCAACTGTGTGATGCCATCATGTCAATATGGACCAAAATCTCTGAGGAATGCTTCCAGCACCTTGTTGAATCTATGCCACGAAGAATTGAGGCAGTTCTGAAGGCAAAAGGGGGTCCAACCCGTTACTAGCATGGTGTACCTAATAAAGTGGCCGGTGAGTGTATATCCCCATGCAAGCAATGAGACGTATATACCCATGCAAGCACTGAGATGTATATACCCATGCAAGCACTGAGATGTATGTTACCATGCAAGCACTGAGACGTATATCCCCATGCAAGCAATGAGACGTATATACCCATGCAAGCACTGAGATGTATGTCCGCATGCAAGCACTGAGACGTTTGTCAACATGCAAGCACTGAGATGTATGTTACCATGCAAGCAGTGACACATGTGTCACCATGCAAGCACTGAGACATATGCTACCATGCAAGCATTAAGATGTATGTCACCATGCAAGCAGTGAGGTGAACTGTATGTCAGGATGTGAGCAGTTGAAGGACACATCTCCACAGGCTTTGATCTGCTTTTTTTGCTACCTGTTACATATGGCAAGTTGTACTATATAAATCCTTAGTTTTTTCTAGAGTTTCTTAACAGCTATTAAGCAGCTTTATAAAACTGGACAGCAAAAGCCAACATTACCTTTTTTTCTTTTTACTATATTAGGTATGTTTAAGAGCAAGAGTGGGACAGACAAGGAACACCAGCTGAAGCCATCTAGGAGAAGTATGCCATGTTTAGCCCAGAGCCAAACCCACCCTCAGCATCTGAACAAGCAGTCTTCAGTGCTTCAGTACAACAGAGTCGAACCTCAACCTGATAGCGAAGGATCCTCAGCGGTTGATGTAGAGCCTCAACAAGGTAAGACCTATTGATTCTTAGCATAATAATAGGACTCAAGGTCAAGAGACTTGGAAGTTGAAGGACAGCTCTAGTCTGTGATGTCTGTCTGTGATCTGTAAATGTAGGGTCAGTACATAGCGTAATAGAATAACCTATGAAGACCAAAAATTATACTTACTGGATATTCAATTACCCACGAGCCAATGTGGTCAAGCAGTCACAGGTGTAAAGGTTGTTCTTATATCTGTTAAATGTTTTTATGTGTTTGATACCTGTGTTTGTGGAAACAGCGGTGATTTTTTTTCATTTTCCCATTGTGGTGATAAATTATGATAACATGTATAGTTAATATGAGATTAATTAGATGTATTTCTTTCTATTGGGAATTTGTGTTGGCAAATTATAGCTATTTTACTGCCCTCTTGGTATACTTTGAAGTCTTGCTTACGTAACAGTGATAAGCTGCACATTATAATACACATCACTGGATATTTTCCACTGTCATGTTTCCACAATATTTTTGTCCAAATTTGATATGTCAGTACCTATTATACCAAGATGAGGGGGGCCACGTAGATTCTACTTCCCTCTGCCTGGATAAGGCATCTATCACAACCCCATAGTTGCTTCTCTTGTACCAACTACTAAAAAAAAGAGGTTCTTCAGCAGCTGTGGTGCTGTGTAATAGCTGTTGCAAAGGAACACAAAACAGATGTTGAAGAACATCTTGCTGAAAATAACAAGGGGCAATCAATGACAGATAGATGGTTCTTCAAAAGTATGTTCTACAGCAGCTGGCATCTATTGCAAGTAATAAAGTAATCTGTTCAGTTGCATTTCCCACATAAAACTCTAATCACTCTTTTGTACAGCATATCACGCAATTTATCGATCACCCATTACTAGTTGACAAAATTTTAAGGCGTCTGTCATTTTTTTGAAGCTGAAGTAACTTGCACAGATTATTTTGATGCAATTATCATCACTTTACCATTAGTGGAGATGAAGTATTCATAATAGAATTATGGGAAGTAAATATTTGTCACTTATAATAAATTGTGGTTTAATACAGTTTTATAATATGTCCATAAAAAATCTTGTCTGTCCGTGCATTTTTAATAACCTGTCCAGAAAAGAAATAAAAAATCAAGTTTGGCCATAACATTAAAACCACCTGTCTAATGTGCAGGTTCTTACCCACTAAGAAAACAGTTCAGACTTAGGCCGGCGTCACACTCAGCGTATGAAAATACGGTCCGTTTTTTATGGCCGTAATACGCAGAAATGTTCCCAAAATAGTGATCCGTATGTCATCCGTAGGCAGGGTGTGGCAGCGTATTTTGCGCATGTCATCCTCCGTATGTAATCCGTATGGCATCCGTACTGCGATATTTTCTCGCAGGCTTGCAAAACCGACATCTAATGGATTTATGTGTTCAAATGTTCGTTAAAATATATATACAGTATATATATATATATATATATATATATATATATATATATATATATATATATATATATATATATGTTATTGAGACACATATACAGTGCCTACAAGTAGTATTCAACCCCCTGCAGATTTAGCAGGTTTACACATTTGGAATTAACTTGGCATTGTGACATTTGGACTGTAGATCAGCCTGGAAGTGTGAAATGCACTGCAGCAAAAAAGAATGTTATTTCTTTGTTTATTTTTTTTTTAAATTGTGAAAAGTCTTTTCAGAGGGTCATTTATTATTCAACCCCTCAACCCACCAGAATTCTGTTTGGTTCCCCTAAGTATTAAGAAGTAGTTCAGGCACAAAGAACAATGAGCTTCACATGTTTGGTTTAATTATCTCTTTTTTCCAGCCTTTTCTGACTATTTAAGACCCTCCCCAAACTTGTGAACAGCACTCAAACATGGTCAACATGGGAAAGACAAAGGAGCATTCCAAGGCCATCAGAGACAAGATCGTGGAGGGTCACAAGGCTGGCAAGGGGTACAAAACCCTTTCCAAGGAGTTGGGCCTACCTGTCTCCACTGTTGGGAGCCCAAGAGTTCTTTTTGAAAAATGAAGAAATAATTGTTCGTTTATTGGTGCAACCAGTTCAGTAATTGATGATGTATAAACGTTTTCGGTCACAAGACCTTCATCAGAAACATCATATATGAAACTGGAAGCAGGGCTGCAATAATGTATAGGCACAAAAGGCCTGCGTACAGGTGTTACCGGGCAGATGAACCTGGAGGCTCCTGGGGAGACTGTGAGGTGGGGCGCACTGGGGAAGCAAGGTCCCGCTGTAAAGGACTAGCGCTTATGTATCCAGGTCCAGGGAACGCTGTGTAGCTGGAAGAACCAGAAGACGCGTCTTCTGGTTCTTCCAGCTACACAGCGTTCCCTGGACCTGGATACATAAGCGCTAGTCCTTTACAGCGGGACCTTGCTTCCCCAGTGCGCCCCACCTCACAGTCTCCCCAGGAGCCTCCAGGTTCATCTGCCCGGTAACACCTGTACGCAGGCCTTTTGTGCCTATACATTATTGCAGCCCTGCTTCCAGTTTCATATATGATGTTTCTGATGAAGGTCTTGTGACCGAAAACGTTTATACATCATCAATTACTGAACTGGTTGCACCAATAAACGAACAATTATTTCTTCATTTTTCAAAAAGAACTCTTGAGTGCCAAGTTTTTTATTAATTTATTGACGGGTTGGAAACCTTACTTGAGCACCACCCAGGAGCCTCGAGTGCCGTGTATAATTCCTGTATCCACTGTTGGGAGCATCATCCGGAAGTGGAAGGCTTATGGAACTACTGTTAGCCTTCCACGGCCTGGACAGCCTTTGAAAGTTTCCTCCCGTACCGAGGCCAGGCTTGTCCGAAGAGTCAAGGCTAACCCAAGGACAACAAGGAAGGAGCTCCGGGAAGATCTCATGGCAGTGGGGACATTGGTTTCAGTCAATACCATAAGTAACGTACTCCACTGCAATGGTCTCCGTTCCAGACGAGCCCGTAAGATACCTTTACTTTCAAAGCGTCATGTCAAGGCTCGTCTACAGTTTGCTCATGATCACTTGGAGGACTCTGAGACTGACTGGTTCAAGGTTCTCTGGTCTGATGAGACCAAGATCGAGATCTTTGCTGCCAACCACACACGTGACGTTTGGACTGGATGGCACTGCATACAACCCCAAGAATACCATCCCTACAGTCAAGCATGGTGGTGGCAGCATCATGCTGTGGGGCTGTTTCTCAGCCAAGGGGCCTGGCCATCTGGTCTGCATCCATGGGAAGATGGATAGCACGGGCTACCTGGAGATTTTGGCCAAGAACCTCCGCTCCTCCATCAAGGATCTTAAGATGGGTCGTCATTTCATCTTCCAACAAGACAACGACCCAAAGCACACAGCCAAGAAAACCAAGGCCTGGTTCAAGAGGCAAAAAATCAAGGTGTTGCAGTGGCCTAGTCAGTCTCCCGACCTTAACACAATTGAAAACTTGTGGAAGGAGCTCAAGATTAAAGTCCACATGAGACACCCAAAAAACCTAGATAACTTGGAGAAGATCTGCATGGAGGAGTGGGCCAAGATAACTCCAGAGACCTGTGCCGGCCTGATCAGGTCTTATAAAAGACGATTATTAGCTGTAATTGCAAACAAAGGTTATTCCACAAAATATTAAACCTAGGGGTTGAATAATAATTGACCCACACTTTTATGTTTAAAATTTATAAAAATTTAACTGAGCAACAAAACTTTTTGGTTTGTAAGATTTATGCATCTGTTAATAAATCCTGCTCTTGTTTGAAGTTTGAAGGCTCTAACTTATTTGCATCTTATTAAACCTGCTAAATCTGCAGGGGGTTGAATACTACTTGTAGGCACTGTATATATTTATATTTCAGACAGCGCTAGATATCATAAAAGCTGGTAATTCAATTGCCGGCTTTTACTCTCTCCTTCCCAAACCCGACATGACATATGGTTTACATACAGTAAACCATGTCATATCCCTTTTTTTTTTTTTTTTGCATATTCCACACTACAAATGTTAGTAGTGTGTATGTGCAAAATTTGGGCCCTCTAGCTATTAAAGGGAACCTGTCACCACGTTTTTGGAAGATGGGATAAAAATAGCGTTAAATAGGGGCAGAGGTGGGCATTACATTAGTGTGTTTGTTATGCGTTTATTACCCACCTAAGTTGCCGAAATACCTTTGCAAAGTCTCCGTTTTCGCCTGTCAATCAGGCTGGTCTGGTCAAAAGGGCGTCTTGTCTTCCCCCAGATTTTGCGTAGTTTTCCGTTGGTGGCGTAGTGGTGTGCGCATGCCCAAAGTCCTGAATCCTCTGCCAGGGGATTTAAAAAAGCGCGCTGTTCGTGATTTCATTGGTGATCGGTGGGCGCGGCCATCTTCCTTTGGCCGCGCGTGCGCAGAAGCGGCGCTCTGCTGGCCGCGGCTTCAGGAAAATGGCCGCGGGATGCCGCGCGTGCGCAGATGGATATCGCGGCGGCCATTTTCCCGAAGCCGCGGCCAGCAGAGCGCCGCTTCTGCGCACGCGCGGCCAAAGGAAGATGGCCGCGCCCACCGATCACCAATGAAAACGAACAGCGCGCTCTTTTAAATCCCCTGGCAGAGGATTCGGGACCTTGGGCATGCGCACACCACTACGCCACCAACGGAAAACTACGCAAAATCTGGGGGAAGACAACGCCCTTTTGACCAGACCAGCCTGATTGACAGGCGAAAACGGAGACTTTGCAAAGGTATTTCGGCAACTTAGGTGGGTAATAAACGCATAACAAACACACTAATGTAACGCCCACCTCTGCCCCTATTTAACGCTATTTTTATCCCATCTTCCAAAAACGTGGTGACAGGTTCCCTTTAAATTAAAGGGTTAAATCGCGGAAAAAATTGGCGTGGGCTCCCGCGCAATTTTCTCTGCCAGAGTGGGAAAGCCAGTGACTGAGGGCAGATATTAATAGCCAGGAGAGGGTCCATGGTTATTGGTCCCCCTGGCTACAAACATCTGCCCCCAGCCACCCCAGAAAAGGCACATATGGAAGATGCGCCTATTCTGGCACTTGGCCTCTCTCTTCTCACTCCCATGTAGTGGTGGGATATGGGGTAATGAAGGGTTAATGTCACCTTGCTATGGTAAGGGGACATTAACCAGATTAATAATGGAGAGGCGTCAATTATGACACCTATCCATTATTATTCCAATAGTACGAAATGGTTAAAAAAACACACACACATTATTACAAAGTATTTTAATGAAATAAAGACACATGTTGTTGTAATATTTTATTAGATTCTTAATTCACCTGAAGACCCTCGCTCTGCAAAAAAGGAAAAATAAAAAAACAATATCCCATACCTTCCGTCATTCTGGACACGTCCCACGATGTAAATCCATCTGAAGGGGTTAAAGCATTTTACACCCAGGAGCTCTGCTAAGGCAGCTGTGCTCGTGGTTGTAAAAAGACGGGGAATGAATGGAGTGCAGGGGAATGTCCTGTAGTTACCTTGAGTCGCGGTGATGGGCCCTCTGCTGGATGTCCTCATATGAACTCTAGCCTGGGAAAAGTATCTATATACCTATTCTATGTGTAGACATTTATTCTACCTATTCTATTCTGTCAGTGTGATTTTACTGTACACCGCACTGAATTGCCGGCTTTTCTCTATAACACCGGTGCGTATTTCTCGCAACTCACACTGCTGGTCCGTGTGTAATCCGTATTTTTCTCGCCCCCATAGACTTTCATTCACAATTTTTTTGCGCAATACGGTGACAAACGCAGCATGCTGCGATTTTCTACGGCCGTACAAGACCGTATAATATGGATCAGTAAAAGGCCGGCGTCACACTGGCGAGTTTTACGGACGTAAGAGCGCAGAAACTACGTCCGTAAAACTCGCATTACATACGGCACAATTATTCTCAATGGGGCTGCTCCTATCAGCCATATATTACGGTTCAGTATTATACGGCTTTCTACGGCCGTACAAAATCGCAGCATGCTGCGTTTGTCAGCGTATTGCGCAAATAATACGCCAATGAAAGTCTATGGGGGCGAGAAAAATACGGATTCCACACGGACCAGCAGTGTGACCTGCAAGAAATACGCAGCGGTGTTAGTGAAAAGTCGGTAATTCAATTGCCGGCTTTTCATTTCTCCTTCCCAAACCCGACAGGATATGAGACATGGTTTACATACAGTAAAACCATCTCATATCCCCATTTTTTTTGCATATTCCACACTACTAATGTTAGTAGTGTGTATGTGCAAAATTTGTGCGCTGTAGCTGCTAAAATAAAGGGTTAAATGGCGGAAAAAATTGGCGTGGGCTCCCGCGCAATTTTCTCCGCCAGAGTGGTAAAGCCAGTGACTGAGGGCAGATATTAATAGCCAGGAGAGGGTCCATGGTTATTGGCCCCCCCGTGGCTAAAAACATCTGCCCCCAGCCACCCCAGAAAAGGCACATCTGGAAGATGCGCCTATTCTGGCACTTGGCCACTCTCTTCCCACTCCCTGTAGCGGTGGGATATGGGGTAATGAAGGGTTAATGCCACCTTGCTATTGTAAGGGGACATTAAGCCAGATTAATAATGGAGAGGCGTCAATTATGTCACCTATCCATTATTAATCCAATTGTTGGAAAGGGTTAAGGTCTATAATATGGCAGCATTTTTTTAAATTTTGCAATTATCAAACTTTGAATTTTTATGCCCTTAAATCAGAGAGATATGTCACACAAAATAGTTCATAAATAACATTTCCCAAATGTCTACTTTACATCAGGACAGCTATTTTTTTTGTTAGGAAGTTGTAAGTGTTAAAAGTTGACCAGCAATTTCTCATTTTTGCAACAAAATTTACAAAACCATTTTTTTAGGGACTATCTTACATTTAAAGTCACTTTGATGGGTGTACATGACAGAAAATACCCAAAAGTGACACCATTCTAAAAACTACACCCCTCAAGGTGCTCAAAACCACATTCAAGAAGTTTATTAAACCTTTATGTGCTTCACAGGAACTGAAGCAATATGTAAAGAAAAAATTTACATTTAACTTTTTTTTTACAAATATTTTAATTCAGAACCATTTTTTTTCACTTTCACAAGTGTAAAAAGAGAAAATGAACATTGTTCTGCTATTTCTCCTGAATACACTGATACTCTATATGTGGGGGTAAACCACTGTTTGGGCGCACGGCACAACTTGGAACAGAAGGAGTGCCGTTTTACTTTTTCAAAGAAGAACTGGCTGGAATTGAGATAGGATGCCATGTCGCGTTTGGAAAGCCCCTGATGTGCCTAAACAGTGGAAATCCCCCACAAGAGACACCATTTTGGAAACTAGACATTAAATAAAAAATATTTTTTTCCCTCAAAAATGATTTTTTAGCCAGCAAATTTTTATTTTCACAAGGGTAATGGAGCACCCGCCAGGGCCGTGATGTACTCAGGCAGGTTCGGACGATTCTTCAGGGGATGTCTCGGTAGCAGTGGCCCAGTCCATGTCACTGGGCATCCAGTAAAAGTGAAATGATGGGGGAATAATGTTTGTAGGGGATTAGTTTGTGACACCACCTGTGGTGTTTGGCAATAAGGAAATGGCCAATGCTGCCATACAGATACACTGGGGCAGTTGGTGACGCAGTAGGGATGTTACAGCTCTCCATGGGTAGAGCTAGGCCGCAGGGCAGTTAATGTGTTAAAGTCAAGGATGGTGAATGTTGTAGTGCAGGGCGGGTGATGCAGAAAATAATTCTGAGGACACAGCAGGGTGCAGTTTCCACACTTTACTCACAGTTCTTAAATGCAGTCCCCAGCCTGGTGCTGTGTCCTTTGGGTCTGTGGCCCAGCCAACTCTCAGGTAATTTGGAGTTCACTTTCCCGAGACTCCCTTTCTGATGTTCCTTCCCTGGCCATCTCTAAGCGCTGGCTTCACCCTCCTGCCCTGCGCCTCACACACAATGTCCCAAGCCAGGAGCCTCGGACCCTGTTCAGGCAACGTCCTCCTAGTCCCCTTGATCCTATGTGGCTGCCTTTTCAGCCAATGTATGTGACTGTGGCACATACAGATACCACAGCCTCTGGCTTCCTAGCTGAGCCTTGTAGTTCCTCCACTAGTCTGGGGACCAGTCCCCCCACTGCTAGCTGGCCCTTCCACCTGACTACGGTTGGCATGGATTCGGGCACCACGGGTGGATCCCTCACTTCCCAGGCCCCTAGGACTCTTTCTCTCTGGAGGTTCTTCCTTCATGTCTGCTCTCCTCCACTCCTCACTCTTTGACTCTCTAACTCCTCCCTCTTGTTTCCATGGCAACTCCTCACAACTGACACTCGCTGCACCCACACCCTCTACCTAGTTCCCCCTCCAGCCAGAGATGGGGCCCTCCTTCAATAGGGTCCATCCAGATCCCCTGGCCTGGAGTGGTGTGGTGTTGGATGCAAGAATGGATCTCGGGTAGAGCCCCTCCTTACCAGAGAGCGGAGTACCACATCTCTGGCTGAGGTGCAGGACCTCTGTGGCGACTGGACCCTCAGGGGAGCTACAGTAACAAGCGAAATTGGACCCTAAAAGTTGTTGTCCAGTTTGTTCTGAGTGCGCCAATACCCCATATGTGGGGGGACCACTGTTTGGGCACACATCGGGGCTCGGAAGGAAAGTAGTGACGTTTTAAAATTCAGACTGATGGAATGGTCTGCGGGCGTCATGTTGCATTTGCAGAGCCCCTGACAGTGGCATATCCAGGGGGGGCAGCCGGGGCATGTGCCCCGGGCGCAGCCGACAGGGTGGTGCCAGCGGGCCACCTGATGATGCGGCAGTCCAAGGAGGCTCCTCGTCGAGTCATACCCAGGGGTTGGCAGGGCCATGGAGCAGGGGCTGTCTAATTATACTCACCTACTCCTGGCACGGTCCCTGCAGTTCCCTGGCTGCCCGGCGCCCCAGCTTTTTCCTGTACTGAGCGGTCACATGGTACCGCTCATTACATTAATGAATATGCGGCTCCACCTCCCATATGGGTGGAGCCGCATATTCATTACTGTAATGAGTGGTAACGGTGACTGCTCAGTACAGCAAGAAGCAGCAGCGCCGGGGAAACAGGGACTGCACAGTGCCAGGAGCAGGTGAGCATAACGGTGAGGGGGAGCGCAGCGCGATATTCACCTGCTCCTCATTCCAGCCACCGCTCCGTCTTTTGCAGTGATGCTGAAGTCAGAGGGCACGGTGACATAGTTAGTGCGTGCCCTCTGCCTGAACGTCAGTGCAGAGGAGGCGGAAGATGGAGCGGTGGCTGGAATGAGGAGCAGGTGAGTATTGAAAGTGCCGGGGGCCTGAGTGACGGAGAGGTGAGTATGTGATTTTTTTTTAATCGCAGCAACAGCAAATGGGGCAAATATCTGTATGCAGTATCTTATGGGGCCATAACGTTTGTGCAGAACTATATGGGGCAATTGTCTGTATGGAGCATCTATGGGGCCATAACGTTTGTGCAGCACTATATGGGGCAAGTGCCTGTATAGAGTATCTTATGGGGCCATAACGTTTGTGCAGCACTATATGGGGCAAGTATCTGTATAGAGCACCTTATGGGGCCATAATGTTTGTGCAGCACTATAACAAGGCAATTGTCTGTATGGAGCATCTATGGGGCCATAATGTTTGTGCAGCACTATAACGGGGCAAGTGTCTGTATGGGGCCATAACATTTGTGCAGCACTATATGGGGCAAATGTCTCTATGGAGCATCTTATGGGGTCATAAACAACGTTTCTGCAGCACTATATGGGGCAAATATCTTTATGGAGCATCTTATGGGGCCATAATCAGGGGCGTAACTACCGCGGTCGCAGGGGTCGCAATTGCGACGGGGCCCGCAGTGCTTAGGGGCCCCTAAGAACTCTGAGCTACAAAATGGGCCGCCGGCCCTTTATAAACCTTCTTTACAGGCCCTGGTGCGCGTGCACTCTCTCAGTGCATGCGCGATCACGGGTGGGACGGCACTTGTCACGGCAGCAGAGCCCCTCCACCGCAGAGAGCCGCACACCACAACTATGGCTGCAGCTGCTCTGTGCGCACAGGACCTTGGATGAGGTCACAGGAGGGGAGGAGTCGGAGTCACATGATCAAGGGCTTCCGTGTAGTGCAGGACAGTAGTGCAGTGCTGGTTGTCATCATGCTGGAGGAGGGTAAGCTTTTGTGTGAGGTCAGGAGGGGTTTGTGTGGATGTAGCAGAGCAGTGTGTGTATGAGGTGTACAGAGCGGAGCCGTGTGTGTATGAGGTGTACGGAGCGGAGCTGTGTGTGTATGAGGTGTACGGAGCGGAGCCGTGTGTGTATGAGGTGTACAAGGCGGAGCCGGGTGTGTATGAGGTGTACGGAGCGGAGCCGTGTGTGTATGAGGTGTACGGAGCGGAGCTGTGTGTGTATGAGGTGTACGGAGCGGAGCCGTGTGTGTATGAGGTGTACAAGGCGGAGCCGGGTGTGTATGAGGCGTACGGAGCGGAGCCGTGTGTGTATGAGGTGTACGGAGCGGAGCCGTGTGTGTATGAGGTGTACAGAGCGGAGCAGTGTGTGTATGAGGTGTACAGAGCGGAGCAGTGTGTGTATGAGGTGTACGGAGCGGAGCCGTGTGTGTATGAGGTGTACGGAGCGGAGCCGTGTGTGTATGAGGTGTACAGAGCGGAGCCGTGTGTGTATGAGGTGTACAGAGCGGAGCAGTGTGTGTATGAGGTGTACGGAGCGGAGCAGTGTGTGTATGAGGTGTACGGAGCGGAGCTGGGTGTGTATGAGGTGTACAGAGCGGAGCCGTGTGTGTATGAGGTGTACAGAGCGGAGCAGTGTGTGTATGAGGTGTACAGAGCGGAGCAGTGTGTGTATGAGGTGTACGGAGCGGAGCCGTGGGTGTATTTGGTGTACAGAGCGGAGCAGTGTGTGTATGAGGTGTACAAGGCGGAGCCGGGTGTGTATGAGGTGTACAAGGCAGAGCCGGGTGTGTATGAGGTGTACAAGGCAGAGCTGGGTGTGTATGAGGTGTACGGAGCGGAGCCGTGTGTGTATGAGGTGTACAAGGCGGAGCTGGGTGTGTATGAGGTGTACCAGGTGGAGCCGGGTGTGTACGAGGTGTACGAAGCGGAGCCGGGTGTGTACGAGGTGTACGAAGCGGAGCCATGTGTGTACGAGGTATACGGAGCGGAGCCGTGTGTGCAAGGTGTACGGAGCGGAGCCGTGTGTGTACGAGGTGTACGGAGCGGAGCCATGTGTGTACGAGGTGTACGGAGCGGAGCCGTGTGTGCAAGGTGTACGGAGCGGAGCCGTGTGTACACGAGGTGTACGGAGCGGAGCCGTGTGTGTACGAGGTGTACGGAGCGGAGCCGTGTGTGTACGAGGTGTACGGAGCGGAGCCGTGTGTACGAGGTGTACGGAGCGGAGCCGTGTGTGTACGAGGTGTACGGAGCGGAGCCGTGTGTGCAAGGTGTACGGAGCGGAGCCGGGTGTGTACGAGGTGTACGGAGGGGAGCCGCATGTGCAATGTGTATGGAGCTCAGCCGCGTGTGTAGGAGTAACTATGTGTGGCCATTATACTGTAGGCAATATCATGTGTGGCCAATTGTACAGTATGGAGCATCATGTGTAGCCATTGTACAGTATAGAGCACTATGTGTGGCCATTGTACAGTATGGACAGGGGCGTAACTACCGCGGTTGCAGCGGTCGCCACTGCGACCGGGCCCGGCAGGTCAGGGGCCCGGGGCCGGCAGGTCAGAGCAGGGCCGGACTGGCCATCGGGCACTTCTGGCAAATGCCAGAAGAGCCGGTGCCAGTCATGGGCTGCTCGATCCGCCTCCCCCCGCCACCGACTCACCCCCCCCCCGCCGTCGCATTCAACTATACCGGCGTCTATGACGCCGGTACAGTTAAATGCAATGACGGAGGAGAGAGCGTCTACAGACGCTCCCTCTCCCATCATTCCCCGCTCTGCCTCTGACACTGCAGGTGCGTGATGACGTCATATCATCGCGCACCTGCTGTGTCCCGGGCAGACTGCAGCCGAGCCTGAGATCGGAGCAGGAAGCAACGCTGGCAAGAGGAAAGGTAAGGAGAGTGTTTTTTTTACTGGACTGTGGGGGCATTCTCGGGGGGGGCGAGAGATGCGGGCTGTGCTGGATAGACCACTGTGCGGGCTGTGCTGGATAGACCACTGTGCGGGCTGTGCTGGATAGACCACTGTGCGGGCTGTGCTGGATAGACCACTGTGCGGGCTGTGCTGGATAGACCACTGTGCGGGCTGTGCTGGATAGACCACTGTGCGGGCTGTGCTGGATAGACCACTGTGCGGGCTGTGCTGGATAGACCACTGTGCGGGCTGTGCTGGATAGACCACTGTGCGGGCTGTGCTGGATAGACCACTGTGCGGGCTGTGCTGGCACCCAACACCATATTGCAGTGCAGGGGATTCCTCCTGCACAGCAACAGTCCGAGGCGTATCTAGGGGAAGGGGGCAGCCGGGGCACGTGAGAGACAGGAAGCAGCTCCAGTCATCACGATGAGACAGCTTCTCAATCTGTTTTTTCCCCCTCATACATCTCATGTACCTCTGAATGAGATCGTATTTAAGAGAAAGCCAAAATAACCCCGGGACAGAAGGCGAGAGCAGGGGGGAGGTGCGGGACAGAGCCGCTTTAGTCAGGAGAAGCTGAGGAGCTGCAGCCGGTTTACATCAGCCACCCCTGTACCAGAGAGGAGATTGTGAGTTGTGTATATGAGCTGGTATCTCTGGTGTGTGTGTGTGTGTGTGTGTGTGTGTGTGTGTGTGTGATATCTGTAGTATGTGTGTGTGTGATATCTGTAGTGTGTGTGTGATAACTGTAGTATGTGTGTGATATCTGTAGTATGTCTGTGTGTGTGTGTGTGTGTGTGTGTGTGTGTGTGTGTGTGTGTGTGATATCTGTAGTGTGTGTGTGATATCTGTAGTGTGTGTGTGATAACTGATGTGTGTGTGTGATATCTGTAGTATGATGTGTGTGTGTGTGTGTGTGTGATATCTGTAGTGTGTGTGTGATATCTGTAGTATGTGTGTGTGTGAGGCAGCGGCGTAACTACCACGGTCACAGCTGCAAGCGGCTCTGGCAGGTCAGGGGGCCGTGTGTCCCCTTGAGCCTGTCTCCCTTATGCTTGTGTCCCCATGTGCCAGTCTCCCTTGCCCATTAGTCCCTGTGTGTCCCCATGTGCCTGTCTCCTATGTCCCCTTGTGCTTGTGTCAGTCTCCTTTGTCCCCTTGTGCTTGTGTCAGTCTCCTTCGCCCACTAGTCCCTGTGTGTCAGTCTCCCTTTCCCACTTGTCCCTGTGTGTCCCCTTGTGCTTGTATCCCTTGTGTCAGTCTCTTGCCCACTAGTCCCTGTGTGTCCCCTTGTGCCTGTCTCCCTTGTCCCCTTGTGCTTGTCCCTTGTCCCCGTGTGTCCCCGTGTGCCAGTCTCCCTTGTCCACTAGTCCCCATGTGCCCTGTGTGTCAGTCTCCCTTGCCCACTTGTCCCCATGTGCCCCTTGTGTCAGTCTCCATTGTCCCCTTGTGTCAGTCTCCCTTGCCCACTAGTCCCCTTGTAACCTTCTCCCCTGCCTCCTAGCCCCCATGTGTCCCCTTGTGCCTGTCTTCCTTGCCCACTTGTGCCCTCTCCCCTGCCCCCTAGTCACCATTTGCTCGTGTCTTTCTCACTGCCCCTGTATGGAGGGGCTGCATTATACTATGAGGGGGGCTGCATTGTATTCTATGGGGGTTACATTGAATTTTATGGCGGGGGGGGGGCCCATTTGGAAGTTCGCACCGGGGCCCATAACTTTGTAGTTACGCCACTGGCCATAATCAACATTTCTGCAGCACTATATGGCACAAATATCTTTATGGAGCATCTTATGGGGCCATAATCAATGTTTCTGCAGCACTATATTGGGCAAATGTGTCTATGGAGCATCTTATGGGGCCACTATTAACCTTTATGCAGGATTATATGGGGATCCTGATTCAATATGGATATTCAAAAACACTTATCCTACTGATGTCTCAATTAATTTTACTTTTATTGGTATCTATTTTAACATTATGGGGATTCAGGAATGTACCTTGGCTGGGTCATACAGTTTCAATAGAGTTAAGGTTCAAATGGGGGAGGTTTTTTTTTTTTTTTGGGGGGGGCGCCAAACTGATCCTTTGCCCCGGGTGCAGGAAAGGCTAGATACACCTCTGGCCCCTGATGTACCTAAACAGTAGAAACCCCCCACAAATGACCCCATTTTGTAAACTAGACCCCCCAAGGAGCTTATCTAGATGTGTGGTGGGCACTATGAACCCTCAAGTGCTTCACAGAAGTTTATAACGTAGAGCTGTGAAAATTTAAATTTAATAAGTTTCCCACAAAAATGTTCTTTTCACCCCAAAATTTTTACTTTCACAAGAATAACAGGAGAAATTGTACCATACAAGTTGTTGTGCAATTTGTCCTGAGTACTATGATACCCCATATGTGGGGAGACCACTGTTTGGGCACATGTCAGGGCTCGGAAGGGAAGGAGCGCCGCTTTTGGAATGCAGACTTTGATGGAATGGTCTGCGGGCATCATGTTGCATTTGGAGAGCCCCTGATGTGCCTAAACAGTAGAAACCCCCCACAAGTGACCCCATTTTGGAAACTAGACCCTTCAAGGAGCTCATCCAGATGTGTGATGAGCACTATGAACCCACAAGTGCTTCACAGAAGTTTATAAATAGAGCTGTGAAAATAAAAAATCATATTTTTTCCACAAAAATGATCTGTTCACTCCCAAGTTTTTACTTTCACAAGGGTACCAGGAGAATTTGGACCATAAAAGTTGTTGTGCAATTTGTACTGAGTACTCCGATACCCTATATGTGGGGGGGACCACTGTTTGGGCGCATGGCAGAGCTCGGAAGAGAAGGAGTGCCATTTTGGAATGCTGACTGTGATAGAATGGTCTGCGGGCCAGTGCATGTTGAGCAAGTTTGTCTGTCATTACAAAGCTGACAGTTTCTACAGCATGGGGAGACTGCTATATCTCCATGCTAAACCACTGAAACAAAACATAGTGCCATAGTCCAAAGTATATAGAAATTCATAGAAAACTTTATTTAATACATATAGAACAAAAAAAATGACAGAAATTTGGGAATATGTGGCGACATACAGCATGGAAGTAAGGAGTAAAGCAACAAACCCCATGAAAAAACACGGTGTTAAATAACAAGCACATAAGGCATACTGCCCAGAGAGTTCGACATCATTAGTAGTATAGCGATATCACATATTAAAGTTAGGAACATACTGTGTGCAGATCAAAATGTAGACATACCAGTGCTACTCTGGGGATCGCGCCAGGCTCCAAACCCACCCCAACGCGCATTTCGGTAATATCCTTCCTCGGGGGGCGTGCGAGAAACTAACCCACATAGGATTTATACATGTCGGATGGCTAGGTCAGACCAATGTGCAAACTCACCACCTAGCCACGCCTGCCAGCGCCGGAAAACACGGGCCCGTGTAAACCAGCATGGGACCGTGGACCGGAAGTGGCGAAGGAACACAAGTGCTGACAGCGCATGACCGGAAGTATGTCAGCGGCCATTTTAATTTAGGGCAAACTAATGCAAGCGTCATGAATGCAAGTGAGTATATCAATGGGAAATGCAGATTATGCATGCACCACAGCTATAGAGGGACAAAACAATGTATCAGATAGAATACCAAACAAGATAGTCCCCATATCATGATGACATACACTGCAATCACGACGATAATTTACAATAAATGTAAAACATAGGATACACAAATGTAAACTAATGTGCACATACTGAATCCACCAGTGCCCATATGTATATATAGCCATATCCGACAGTACTTACATACTCATGTGACTATATCAACAATACTAGAAATCTATCACAAGACAATTACAAGACAATTAAAAAGTTGTAAAAGTTGTATATTCATATAAATAAAGATATAGCCCTAGACCACGTAAACAACAGAAAAAATGAAATAGCGTATCTAGAAGGAAAAATTATCTCTTGTGTAGCTGTCCGGAGAAGTAGCTATATCACGAAGGATGGAGGGTCCAGACTATATCACGACACAGATTTCCAGTGCAGACAAACAGGTAAGTATCATGGCAAAGAGAAGAGACACTGAAAAAAGAACTGAAAATAAAAATAAAGTTAAAATCACAATTAAAAAACAACCATGCGGATGATAGCACATAGGACTAACTCAACAACCGGAGGACTGTCATGTCGGACGCTGACATGTTCGGATTGGAAGCTGGGCCATGCCCATTGCCTTTAAATAGTTCTCCTGAACATTGGGCATCGCCGATTATAGCTTCTGTCTTGTGCGTTGTTATCTCGGTCTGGAGTGGTGAGCTAGTAGTTGGAGTATCGTTGCTGGTGGTGTATTTCCCTTTGTCTTATTTACTCCTTCCTATATTTGTATTTATTTTGCCCTGCGCATTTATAGTGTATTCCTGTGTGACTGCGGCGTGGTGTATATTTTCCGTTATCCTTGTCTGTTCTAACTGTGGGTATTGGTGTATTATCTTTTCACTGGGTGGTGGGCGGTGGTTTCAGCCTAGTGTTGAAACAGGAGACAGGGCGAGGGTCGAGGCCTAGACATGCACACCATCAGTGTAAACTCTAGGTAGAGGTTCAGTCAGGATTTCCCTAGTCTGAGGGAAATTGCAGGGGCCCGGGTTATTAGCTCTTGCCCACCTAGTCTCCCCGTGACATTATAATCGGCCTTTAAAACAAAAAAAAAGGGGTTTCCTTTTTTTTGTTTTGTCATGGATCCCATGACTTCCATAACCCGCCAGTTGGAGGCGCTGTCCCTATAGGTCACTGAGTTGAGGGGGGCAGTGCAGCAACAAGGACTAGCAGTATCTAATGTGCAAGCTGGAGCGACAGGTAGAGTTCCTGAGCCTAAGTTTCCTTTGCCTGAAAAATTTGCTGGGGAACGCAGTAAATTTGTTTCTTTTCGTGAAGCTTGCAAACTATATTTCCGTATGCGCCCGATCTCCTCAGGTAATTAGGCTCAGCGTGTGGGCCTGGTGTTGTCATTGTTAAGCGGGGATCCCCAAGCATGGGCGTTTTCTTTGCCATCTGATTCGGCTGCATTTGACTCTGTGGAGAGTTTTTTTTCCTTTCTTGGAAATATTTACGATGAGCCAGACAGAATGGCTCTAGCAGAATCTAAGATACGCACTATTCGCCAGGGGGAGCGAGTTGCAGAGGATTACTGTTCTGAATTTCGTCGCTGGGCGATCGATACACAGTGGAATGATCCAGCGCTGCGGAGTCAGCTTATTCATGGGGTTTCTGGAAGGGTTAAAAAAGCCCTTCTGATGTACGAGACTCCTACTTCTCTAGATTCCGCTATGAGTCTGGTTGTCCGCATTGATCGCCGTGTGCGTCAGGGGGAGCATAAGACACCGCCTATGGGAGAGGGTTTAGGTTCACGTGTGGTTGCTGCAGGTGAGCCCACGGAGCCTATTCAAATTGCAGGGGTGTCACATGTGACGTGTAGAGCCCCTGAGCTCAGGAAGCAGGGAGCCTGTTTTTACTGCGGTAAGACTGGTCATTTTATTAACATCTGTCCTCTACTGTCTAAGAAAAACGCAACGGCGGAAAACTTCTAAGCTCAGAGGGTATGGAGGAGACCAATCTGAGCTTATGTATATCCTCCATGGTGGTTTCTCAATGCATGCTCCTTGCTAAGGTTATAATCGCTGGCAGTGAGCTGCCAATTACTGTGTTTGTGGATAGTGGTTCAGCCACAAATCTCATTGATGAGGAGTTTGCGCGCACAGCAGGCTTTAGGATTGAAAAACTGCCTCATCCTATCCGTGTGGTCACCATCAATGCTGCTCCTCTCTCACAGGGGGAGATTACTGAATTCTGAGGTGAAACTCCACATTGGGGTTCTACATTCCGAGCAGGTTACATGTAAGGTGCTCAGGAATCTTCCTGCTCATGTGGTTTTGGGTTTTCCATGGTTGTTTATGCACAACCCGGTAATTGACTGGAAAACTCAGGACATAATTCAGTGGAGCGAATTCTGCCAGGAGAATTGCCTGGCCACATGTGTGTCTGCTGTGACTTCAAGCGTTCCGGAGTCACTTCTGGATTTTGTGGATGCGTTCTCTGCGAAGGGTTGTGCAGAGTTGTCACCACATCGCCCCTATGACTGTTCTATCAGATTTAAACCAGGGGCCAAATTGCCTAAAGCAAGGATGTTTAACATCTCCGGTCCGGAGAGACAAGCATTAAAGGATTACATTGCTGAAAGTTTGAGCAAAGGGCACATCAGGCCTTCATCCTCGCCTGTGGCAGCAGGGTTCTTCTTCGTGAAGAAGAAAGATGGCGGATTACGCCCTTGTTTGAATTTCAGGGAATTGAACCAGATTACGGTTCATGATCCATACCCTATGCCACTAATACCAGATTTGTTCAACCAGGTGGCAGGTGCTAAGTGGTTTACCAAGCTTGACCTCAGGGGGGCGTACAACCTCATAAGAGTCCGTCAAGGTGATGAGTGGAAGACGGCTTTTAATACCCCTGAGGGTCATTTTGAAAATTTGGTGATGCCATTTGGGTTGACTAACGCACCTGCAGTGTTCCAACATTTCATTAATGATGTGTTTTCGCATGTTTTGGGGAAATTCGTTATCGTGTACCTAGATGACATTCTCATATATTCTTGCGACCGTGATACTCATTTAGATCATGTCAGGCAGGTGTTACAGCTTCTCAGAGAGAATAAGCTGTATGCTAAACTTGAGAAATGTGTATTTTCTGTTCAAGAGTTGCCTTTCTTGGGTTATATTGTGTCTGCTTCTGGTTTTAAAATGGACGCCGCTAAGGTGCAAGCGGTGCTGCATTGGGAACGGCCTGATAACCTGAAAGCACTTCAGCGGTTCCTTGGGTTTTCTAACTACTATAGGAAATTTATCAAGGATTTTTCCATCATTGCTAAACCGCTTACTGACATGACTAAAAAGGGTACCAATTTCCCTGTTTGGCCTGAGGCTGCTGTGCGCGCATTTGAATTTCTTAAGAACAGTTTTGTTTCAGCCCCCATTCTTGTGCAGCCAGACGTATCAAAACCTTTTGTTGTGGAAGTCGATGCGTCTGAGGTTGGTGTGGGGGCGGTACTATCACAAGGCTCATCTTTGAGGGATTTGCGTTCATGCGCCTATTTCTCCAAGAAACTGTCATTCGCCGAACGTAACTACGATATCGGCAACAGGGAGTTGTTGGCAATCAAGTTGGCCTTTGAGGAATGGCGACACTTCTTGGAGGGGTCGGTACATCAGGTTACTGTTATTACCGATCATAAGAATCTGCTGTATTTGGAGTCTGCCAAGCGTCTGTCCCCCAGGCAGGCTCGCTGGGCATTGTTTTTCACGCGGTTCAATTTTGTTGTCACTTACAGACCGGGGTCTAAAAACACTAAGGCGGATGCTCTGTCCAGGTGTTTTCCGGGGGGAGAACCTCGGGAGGATCCAGTACCCATCCTCCAAAAGGGTGTTGTGGTTTCGGCTCTCACTACCGAGGTTGAGGCTGAGATTGCTGAGGCTCAGGAGGAGGTGCCATCTGAGCTTCCCATCAACAAATCTTTTGTACCGTTTCATCTCCGCTTAAAGGTTTTGGCGGAGCATCATGATGCTGTCCTGGCTGGCCACCCAGGGGTTAGAGGTACATTGGAGTTGGTGTCACGTCGGTTTTGGTGGCCCAAGATTCGACAGGACGTGGTCTCATACGTGTCAGCTTGTACCACGTGCGCTAGGGCTAAGACGCCTGGCTCCCGTCTTGTTGGCACACTACTTCCTCTTGAGGTACCTAATAAGCCATGGACGGAAATCTCCATGGATTTCATCACTGATTTGCCCTCCTCAGCTGGGAACACGGTCATCTTGGTGATTGTTGATCGGTTTTCAAAAATGTCGCACTTTGTGTCTTTGCCTTCGTTGCCTAACGCTAAGACTCTGGCTCAGGTGTTTGTGCAGGAGGTGGTCAGACTTCATGGGGTTCCGTCTGACATCGTGTCTGATAGGGGTACTCAGTTTGTGGCAAAATTTTGGAAAGCATTTTGCTCACGGCTGGGGATCATGTTGTCTCATTCTTCGGCGTTTCATCCTCAGTCAAATGGTCAGACTGAGCGTATGTACCAAAATTTGGAACAGTACTTACGCTGCTTTGTCTCTGATAACCAGGAGGAGTGGTCTACCTTTCTTCTTTTGGCTGAGTTTGCCATCAATAATCACCGCCAGGAGTCGTCTGGGGAATCTCCTTTTTTTCTGTTTACGGGCTACATCCTCAATTTTGTACTTTGAGTCAGAGGGGCTCTTCCGGCGTTCCGGAGGAGGACCAGTTAGGAGCACAATTGTCATCAGTCTGGAGGAGAGTTAAACAGCGCCTGTTGAGTGTGGGTGCTAGGTACAAACGTGTGGCTGACAGTAGGCGTGTGCCAGGTCCGGACCTGAGTGTGGATGACTGGGTGTGGTTATCCACAAAAAATACCATCCCTTAAATTGGGTCCACGGTTTATTGGTCCATTTAGGGTCACCGCCGTCATTAACCCAGTAGCGTACCGATTGGAGCTTCCTACGGTGTATAAGATACACATCGTGTTCCACAGGTCTCTTTTAAAGAAGGTGGTGGGTTGTGGATGCGGCGCCTATGCCACCTCCAGTCTTGGTGGATGGTAATTTGGAATTTGAAGTATCCAAGGTGGTTGACTCTTGTGTAGTGCGCCGCACTTTACAGTACTTGGTACACTGGCGTGGTTATGGGCCTGAGGAGAGGTCCTGGGTACCAGCCTCGGACATTCATGCGGATCGGCTGGTCAGGTTTTTTCACCGTCGCCATCCGGACAATCCGGGTCCTATAAGCCGTGAGGGCCCTGGGGTCCCTCGTAGAAGGCGGGGTACTGTCATGTCGGACGCTGTTCAGACCAGGTCGTTCGACAGACAGCGGTAATTCCGCTTTTGACCACTATGTGCTCATTGGCGTTGGCTAGATTTTATCTAGCTGGTCAGGGGTTAATTTACCTGATGCTCGGATTGGAAGCTGGGCCATGCCCATTGCCTTTCAATAGTTCTCCTGAACATTGGGCGTCGCCGATTATAGCTTCTGTCTTGTGCATTGTTATCTCGGTCTGGAGTGGTGAGCTAGTAGTTGGAGTATCGTTGCTAGTGGTGTATTTCCCTTTGTCTTATTTACTCCTTCCTATATTTGTATTTATTTTGCCCTGCGCATTTATAGTGTATTCCTGTGTGACTGTGGCGTGGTGTATATTTTCCGTTATCCTTGTCTGTTCTAACTGTGGGTATTGGTGTATGATCTTTTCACTGGGTGGTGGGCGGTGATTTCAGCCTAGGGTTGAAACAGGAGACAGGGCGAGGGTCAAGGCCTAGACATGCACACCATCAGTGTAAACTCTAGGTAGAGGGTCAGTCAGGATTTTCCTAGTCTGAGGGAAATTGCAGGGGCCCGGGTTATTAGCTCTTGCCCACCTAGTCTCCCTGTGACAAGGACTGAAGGAAGGGTGCAAATGAAAGGCACTCATTAAGGCCAAAAGGATGGACCGTGTTAAGCTGCCAGATCCATCTAGTCTCCAGTCTACCTAACCGTCTAGACAGATCACCACCCCTAATATTGATCTTAATAGCATCAATGCCACGCACCCTTAATAGGGTACTGTCGCAATTATGCAGTTCTTTAAAATGTCGTGGTATGGTTTTAAGGGTGGATGGCTCCGTGTGACTGGCTGCCGCCTGAATCCCCAAAACATGCTCTCTGATGCGGACCTTAAGCTGCCGCGTAGTGAGCCTAACATAAATTAGCCCGCATGGACATGTGGCATAGTATACCACGTATCTAGAAGTGCAGGTAATATAATGTCTGATCTTAAAGCTCCTGGTCCCATCAGAGTTGACAAAAGTGTCACAGCGATTGACATTGAGGCAGGCAACGCAGCCTCCACAAGGAGCACAACCCACAATTTTTGCAAAATTTTCCAGAAACGTAGGCTTATGATAATTAGAATAGTGACTGGAGACGAGATGGTCCCTCAGATTCTTGGCCCGTCTGAAGGCCATCAAGGAATTCGCAGGAATAAATTTGGAGATAACAGGATCCACCCTTAAAATAGGCCTGGCATTTTGCAAAATTGAGCGAACCCTGTCAGACCGAGAGTTAAAGGTAGTAACATATCTCCATGCTGTAGAAGCGATCAGCATGCAAAAATGATTGTCCCATAGTGAGACAAAGTAAATAAGTTAGAAAAAAAGTAAAACTTTTTTTTAAATAATTGTAAAAATATTTAAAAAAAATAAAAAACAATAATAAAAGAATCAAAAGTTATCGTATCTCTAAATGAATATTTGAATGAAAAAAAAAAACAATAAAGAACACATATTTGGTATCACTACTAGTTAACCCCTTCAGTGAACACCATCAAAAATAAATACAAATAAATAAACATGGTACCGCTGAAAATGGCATTTTGTCAAGCAAAAAACAAGCCATCATACAGCTCCATCAGCAGAAAAATCAAAAAGTTATAGCTCTCAGAATCAAGTGATGCAAAAATAATTATTGTTTCTATAAAACAGTTTTTATTCTATAAAAACAGCAAAACATTAAAAAAACGATATAAATGGAGTATCGCTGTAATCGTATTGACCCGAAAAATAAAACTGCCTTATCAATTTTATCACACACGGATCAAAATAATTCCCCCCCCCAAAAGAAATTCCTGAATTGTTGTTTTTTGTTTTTTTTCTGCCTCACAAACATCGTAATAGAAAGAGATCAAGCAAAAGCGATATCATGTGCCCGAAAATGGTACCAATGAAAACGTCAACTCATCCCACAAAAAACAAGACCTCACATGACCCTGTCTGACAAAATATGGAATATAGCTCTCAAAATGTGGTGATGCAAAAACTATTTTTTTGCAATAAAATGCGTCTTTTAGTGTGTGAAAGCAGCCAAACATAAAAACCCAATATGAATCTGGTATTGTTGTAATCGCACCAACCCAAAGAATAAAGTCACCTAATCACTTATACCGCATGAGGAATGGCATGAAAAATAAATAAAAACAATTCCTCACATGCTGTTGATTTTTTCATTCTGCCTCCCAAAGGTCGCATTAAGTCTCGGCCCACATTTATCCTGCGCTCTGCGTTGAGCTCTTGCACCGGAGTTTCCGTGTTAATCTCTGAAATACGTGATTGAGATGAAACCTCTGGCAGAAGATTCCCTTTAATGAGGCAGATGGAGACACTGTGGACATCGTCTGACCTGTGATCCGACGGTGTCCGTCTTTTTAGGATTGCATAAAAGTGCTGTCGGCCACAGTTTTATGCACTTCTGAAAAGGACACCGCTGAACACAGCCAGACAGAGTCCAGAGTAACTCTGCTGCCTCATTACTGTATAATGAATGGATCCATCAGGGGTTTCATCTCAATCACATCACTTAGAGAATTAGATGGAAACCCCAAAGTAAGTGGTCAGCATAGAGCGCCGGATAACTGTGATCCAAAACGTTATGGAAAATGTTCCCAATAAAAGCTTCAACTCAACCCACAAAAAAAGCAAGTCCTGGTTCAGGTCCATCATCTCTTAATGGAAATATAAGGGGCTTCCATGTTACTGGTAGTACAAAGGCTCTGGAAAAGCGAAATGGCTCCTCACCCGCCAAAAGAAATTCAGCAAATTCTCTGCTCCCAAATCCAAATTCCTCCTCCCTTCTGAGCCCCAGTGTACCTAAAGCACATATTGTGTGCACTTTTGGCATTACTGAAACTGTGAGAGCCCCCCTAACTTACGGGTGAATGCCTCCAGAAGCACAGGCTGGGCATAACGTACTGGTCACTAAAAGGGCAGCTTTCAATTTTCACTCGGCGACATTCATTGCTGCTTGTTCCTGGAAAATACCCATGGAATCAAAATCGTCACTACACCTGTAGATAAATTCCCAAAGGGGTATAGTTTCCATAATGGGGTCATTTGAGGGTGGATTTTGCTTTTCTAGCAATTAGGGGCTCTGTATAAGGAGTCTGCAAACTGTTCTAGGAAAATCTGTGCTCCAGCATGCAAATAGCACTCCGTTCCTCCTGAATCTCTCCATATGGCTAAGTAGTACTGTACAGCCACATATGGGGTATTGCCACGTTCAGTAGAAATTGTGGAAAAAATGTTGGTGTCATTTTTACCGACTTCTTGTGTGAAAATGTAAAATCTGGGGCGAAAGCAAAATTTAAGGGGTAAAAATGTAGTTATTTTGTCTTCACTGCGCAATGGTATACAATTCTATGACACACCTATGGTGTAAATATGATCACTGCACCCCTAGATAAATTCATTGAGAGGTGTAGTTTGTAAAATGGGGATCACTTATGGGGGATTCTGCTGTTCTGGCACCTGAGTGGTGGCTCTCCCAGTGGATAATGGAACCTGCAAACCATAACAGTAAAATCTGGCGCTCCTTGCCTTCTGAGCTTTGCACTGTGCCTGAAAATTTTTTCCCAATTACATGTAGGGTATTGATTGGCGCACTCAAGAAAAAAAGACCTCAGGAAATTTTTTTTAAAACAAACTATTAGCCCTTAGAAAAATTAAAAGCTTGGTGCTTCAACAACATTTTAGTGATAAAAATGTAATTTATTCTTTCTTCACCGCTCAGTGGTATAAAATTCTGTGAGGCACATGTGGTATCAATACGATCACTGCACCACTAGATTAATTCATTGGCGAGTGTAACTTGTAAAATAAGTTCACATATACGGGGTTTCTGTTGTTCTGGCACCTCAATGTGACATGGCACCCTCAAACCATTCCAGCTAAATCTGAACTCCAAAATGGCGCCTCTTCCCTTCTGAGCTTTGCACTGTGCTTCAAAAGTAGTATTCCCCCACATATGGGGTATCAGTGTACTCAGGAGAAATTGCACAACAAATGTATGGTGCAATGACTCCTGTTACCCTTATGAAAATGCAATATTTTATGCTAAAAGCATATTTGTGGGGAAAATTAGATTTTTTTTATTTTAACAGCTTAATGTTATAAACGTCTGTGAAGCACCTGAGGGTTCAAAGTGCTCACCACACATCTAGATAAGTTCCTTAAGGGGTCTAGTTTCCAAAATGGTGTCACTTGTGGGGGATGTTCACTGTTTAGGCACATCAGGGGCTCTTCAAATGCGACATGGCGTCCGCCATTTGTTGCAGCAAATTTTGCATTCAAAAAGTCAGATGGTGCTCCTTCCCTTACGAGCTCTGTCATGCACCGAAACAGTGGTTTTCTCCCTCATATGGGGTATCAGCGTACTCAGAAGAAATTGCACAACACATTTTGGGGTCCTTTTTTGCCTGTTACCCTTGTTAAATGTTCATTTTTTTCCACATTCCAAAAATTTATGTGAAGCACCTGAAGGGTTAATAAACTTTTTGAATGTGGTTTTGAGTACATTGAGGGTGGCAGTTCTTAGAATGGTGTCACACTTGGGTGTTTTCTATCATATAGACCCCTCAAAGTGACTTCAAATGTGATGTACTTCCTAAAAAAAAATGGTGTTGTAAAAATGAGAAATTGCTGGTCAACGTTTAACCCTTATAATTTCCTAACAAAAATAAAATTGGTTCCAAAATTGTGCTGATGTAAAGTACACATGTGGGAAATGTTACTTATTAAGTATTATATGTGACATATCTCTGTGATTTAAGGGCATGAAAAATCAAAGTTGGAAAATTGCGAAATTTTCTAAATTTTCGACAAATTTCCATTCTTTTCACAAATAAATGCAAGTCATATCAAAGAAATTTTACCACTAACATGAAGTACAATATGTCACAAAAAAGCAATCACCGGGATCCATTAAAGCGTTCCAGAGTTATTACCTCATAAAGTGACAGTGGTCAGAATTTTTAAAATTGGCTGTCATTAATGTGCAAACCACCCTCAGAGGTAAAGGGGTCAAAGTGAATCTGTGATTAGATCATTTTGTCTGAACCACATTCAGCATGAATCAGACAATTTACTATGTTATTGTATAATGTAAAGTGCTGCGGCATATATTGGCGCTATATAAATAAAGTTGTTATTATTATTATTGCATTACTTCGAAATGCTGAGATACCTTGAAAAGCCTGGCAGTGGTTTCCTCCCCATTTGCTTGACTGACAGGTCACTTTGTATACATGGGCACACACAGAGAGAGTCCTGTCAATCAGAAGGCGAAGGCGCTGTGAATCTAGCTAGAACTGCTCATCCAAGAGTAATAGTCCCCAGCCGCCATTTCAATGTATATTTTCTTCAACATGCTGAAGCATTTCTGGCTGCAATAAGGCAGCCAGACTCCAGTCTCCAGAACACAGGCAGCATAAATCTACTGTTAGGTTTTTTTTAAAGGGTTGTAGGAAATTTCAGAGTGCCCCCCAAAAGCCCAGCACCATGAGCTCTAGCATACAACAAAGTTTGCCAGGTGATTTTACGTAATATAAACAAATTCTAAAACAGAGCACAGCAATGAGATTTATAAAATCAAAACTAAATCATGGAGGTCTTTATGCATATCTACGTCTAATGTCTTGATGTATTAATCAATAAACAAGTCTATGCCATCTATTTTGCAGTTGCGAATGTTTCTTAGGTCTGGTGGTAAAGCACACAGACAGCTAAAACTGATCTTCATAATGAGAAACCTATCAAAAAGCAGGATACATTTTGGCAATTTTTACATATCTTCTTACACAATTCTAAATTCAGAGGATGTGTCTAATTTAGGACATAGCGTAACACAGCTAGAAAAAGTGCCTGGTGTTTCCATGCATTTCATGGAGAGCCTATTGATTACAGCGTCTATGTGTCACAGGTTTGCCACGACAGACAGGAGCCAGAAGACTGTGCCGTCTGATTTCTCCTACTCTTGCACTGACTAGGAGCATTTCACCTTCATTATTATTATTATTATTATCATTATTTATTTATATAGCACCATTAATTCCATGGTGCTGTACATGAGAAAGGGGTTACATACAGGGTTATAGCTATCATTTACAGTAAACAGGTTTACAGTGACACACTGGTACAGAGGGGAGAGAACCCTGTCCTTGCGGACTTACATTCTATGGGATAGTGGGGAAGATACAGAAGGTAGGGGTGGGCGGCGGCGGCTCTGGCGGTGGTGAGACGGCGGCTCGGTTATTGTAGGCTGTAGGCTTTCCTGAAGAGATGGGTTTTCAGGTTCCGTCTGAAGGATCCGAGGGTGGTGGATAATCGGACGTGTTGAGGCATGGAATTCCAGAGGATGGGGGATATTCGGGAGAAATCTTGGAGGCGATTGTGTGAGGAACGAATAAGTGCGGAGGAGAGTAGGAGGTCTTGAGATGAACGAAGATTACGTGAAGGAAGATATTGGGAGATTAGTTCAGAGATATAGGGAGGGGATAGGTTGTGGATGGCTTTGTAGATCAGTGTTAGTAGTTTGAACTGGATTCGTTGGGGGATTGGGAGCCAGTGGAGGGATTTGCAGAGGGGAGAAGCAGGGGAGTAGCGAGGAGAGAGGTGGATTAGGCGGGCAGCAGAGTTGAGGACAGACTGGAGTGGTGCAAGAGAGTTAGCGGGGAGGCCACAGAGGAGGGTGTTGCAGTAATCGAGGCGGGAGATGATGAGAGCATGTACAAGAGTTTTGGTAGATTGTGGGCTGAGGAAGGGACGGATTCTGGCAATATTTTTGAGTTGGAGGCGACAGGAGGTGGCAAGAGCTTGGACGTGAGGTTTGAAGGACAGGGCAGAGTCAAGAGTTACCCCCAGGCAGCGGATTTCAGGAGCAGGAGAGAGCGTGATGCCGTTTACCATAATAGATAGATTGGGTAGGTGGGATACGTGAGGTGGGGGAAAGATGATGAGTTCGGTTTTGTCTACATTGAGTTTTAGGAAGCGAGAGGTGAAGAAGGAGGATATGGCTGACAGACACTTCGGGATTCTGGACAGCAGGGAGGTGACATCTGGGCCAGAGAGATAGATCTGAGTGTCGTCTGCATACAGGTGGTACTGGAAGCCATGGGACTTTATGAGTTGTCCTAGGCCAAGGGTATAGATGGAAAAAAGTAGGGGTCCTAGGACAGAGCCTTGAGGGACTCCAACAGAGAGAGGGCGGGATGAGGAGGTAGTGTGGGAGTGGGAAACGCTAAATGTGCGGTTGGATAGGTATGAGGCAATCCAGGACAGGGCGAGGTCTTTGATGCCAAGGGAAGAAAGAATCTGTAGCAGTAGGCAGTGATCGACTGTGTCGAAAGCAGAGGACAGGTCAAGAAGGAGGAGGATGGAGAACTGTCTGTTAGCTTTGGCTGTGACTAGGTCATTAGTAATTTTTGTCAGGGCAGTTTCGGTGGAGTGGTGGGGGCGGAAGCCAGATTGGAGGTTGTCAAGGAGAGAGTTAGATGAGAGGTGGGAGGAAAGTTGACCATGGACATGCTGCTCAAGGAGTTTTGAAGCAAACGGGAGCAGCGATATGGAGCGATAGCTGGGCATAGCAGTTGGGTCAAGGTTAGTTTTTTTGAGGATAGGTGTGATGGTGGCATGTTTGAAGGCAGAGGGGAAGGTACCAGAGGAGAGCGATAGGTTGAAGAGATGGGTTAGGGCTGGAATAAGCGTGTTAGTGACGTTGGGGAGCAGGTGGGAAGGCATGGGGTCAAGTGCACAGGTGGTGAGGTGTGATTTGGAAAAGAGGCAAGTAAGCTCTCCTTCAGTGATGTTGGAGAGGGAGGTTATTAGGGAAGGGCAGAGGTCTGGTGTATGGAGTGGTTGGGGTGGTGGACAAGTAAACGTTTGCCTTGTTTGGTCGATCTTGTTTTTGAAGTAGGTGGCAAAGTCCTCGGAAGAGATGAAGGGAGTTGGAGGTGGCAGTGGTGGGCGGAGGAGAGAGTTAAATGTGCAGAACAGTTGTTTTGGGTTGTAGGATAGTGAAGATACAAGGTTAGTGAAATAGGTCTGTTTAGCAGAGGTGAGGGCAGATTTGAAGTCAAATGTAGCTTGTTTGAAGGCAGTGAAGTCGTCTGGCAGGCGTGTTTTCTTCCATCGCCGCTCCGCAACACTGGATGCTTGTCGAAGTTTTTTTGTGACATTGTTATGCCAAGGTTGCCTATTGGTTTGTCGCACTGTGCCATGCGTGAGAGGGGCGACTGAGTCTATGGCTGATGTGAGGGTCGAGTTATAGAAAGCGGTGGCGCTGTCCGTGTCGTGCAGTGAAGTGTTATGACCCCAATGGCAGAGGGTCTCAGAAATAATAACCAAGTCTGCAAACACAAAAAACCAGCTCATAGGGCAGTGGTAACTGGGCTGACCATATATCTAATCCTAGCACCACAAATAGAAGTAGCTGGGGAACGTGCCTACGTTGGTTCTAGACGTCTCGCGCCAGCCGGAGAACTAACTAACCCTAGAAGGGAAAAGAAAGACCTTTCTTGCCTCCAGAGATAAGACCCCAAAAAGTTGGATACAAGCCCCCAACAAATAATAACGGTGAGGTAAGAGGAAAAGACAAACATAAGAATGAACTAGGTATTTAGCAAAGAGAGGCCCACTAGCTAATAGCAGAATATAGTAAGATGACTTATATGGTCAGCAAAAACCCTATTAAAATATCCATGCTGGATATTCAAGAACCCCCGAACCGTCTAACGGCCGGGGGGAGAACACCAGCACCCCTAGAGCTTCCAGCGAGGTCAGAAATCACATTTAGTACAAGCTGGACAAAAATAGAAGCAAAGCAAATAACCCAAATAACCAAAAAGCAAGACTTAGCTTAATTTTGCAAAAACCAGGACCAGCGGACAGGAGCAAACAGAAGGATCTGATTACAACGATGCCAGGCACTGGACTAAGGATCCAGGAAGTTAATATAGCAACACCCCTGGACTAACGGCCCAGGTGAGTGCCAAAGTGAAGAAAGACAATCCCAGAGTCATATCACTAGTGACCACAAGAGGGAGCCAAAAAGTCTAATTCACAACAGTACCCCCCCCTTAAGGAGGGGTCACCGAACCCTCACCAAGACCACCAGGGCAATCAGGATAAGCAGCGTGAAAGGCACGAACTAAATCGGCCGCATGCACATCAGAGGCAACCACCCAGGAATTATCCTCCTGACCATAGCCCTTCCACTTGACCAGATACTGAAGCCTCCGCCTGGAGAGACGAGAATCCAAGATCTTCTCCACCATGTACTCCAACTCGCCCTCAACCAACACCGGAGTAGGAGGCTCAACAGAAGGAACCACAGGCACAACGTACCGCCGCAACAAAGACCTATGGAACACGTTGTGAATGGCAAACGACACCGGAAGATCCAAGCGAAAGGACACCGGATTAAGGATTTCCAATATCTTGTAAGGACCGATGAAGCGAGGCTTAAATTTAGGAGAGGAGACCTTCATAGGAACAAATCGAGAAGACAGCCATACCAAATCCCCAACACGAAGTCGGGGACCCACACCGCGGCGGCGGTTGGCAAAACGCTGAGCCTTCTCCTGTGACTTTAAGTTGTCCACCACATGATTCCAGATCTGCTGCAACCTATCCACCACAGAATCTACCCCAGGACAGTCAGAAGACTCCACATGTCCCGAGGAAAAACGAGGATGGAAACCAGAGTTGCAGAAAAAAGGCGAAACCAATGTAGCGGAACTAGCCCGATTATTAAGGGCAAACTCAGCCAACGGCAAGAAGGTCACCCAATCATCCTGATCCGCAGAAACAAAACACCTCAAATAAGCCTCCAGAGTCTGATTAGTTCGCTCCGTTTGTCCATTAGTCTGAGGATGAAAGGCAGACGAAAACGACAAATCAATGCCCATCCTAGCACAAAAGGATCGCCAGAACCTGGAAACAAACTGGGATCCTCTGTCAGACACAATATTCTCAGGAATGCCGTGTAAACGAACCACATTCTGAAAGAACACAGGAACCAGATCGGAAGAGGAAGGCAGCTTAGGCAAAGGTACCAAATGGACCATCTTAGAAAAGCGATCACATACCACCCAGATGACAGACATGCCCTGAGAAACCGGAAGATCTGAAATGAAATCCATGGAAATGTGTGTCCAAGGCCTCTTCGGGACAGGCAAGGGCAAGAGCAACCCGCTGGCACGAGAACAGCAAGGTTTAGCCCGAGCACAAGTCCCACAGGACTGCACAAACGACCGCACATCCCGAGACAAGGAAGGTCACCAAAAGGACCTAGCCACCAGATCTCTGGTGCCAAAAATTCCCGGATGCCCTGCCAACACCGAGGAATGAACCTCGGAAATGACTCTGCTGGTCCACTTATCAGGAACAAACAGTCTGTCAGGTGGACAAGAATCAGGTCTCCCAGCCTGAAATCTCTGCAACACACGTCGCAAATCCGGAGAAATGGCTGACAAGATAACTCCCTCTTTAAGAATATCAACTGGTTCTGCGACTCCCGGAGAGTCAGGCACAAAGCTCCTTGAAAGAGCATCAGCCTTCACATTCTTTGAACAAAGTCAAAACGGGAGAAAAACAATGACCAGCGGGCCTGTCTAGGATTCAGGCGTTTAGCAGACTCGAGATACATCAAATTTTTATGATCAGTCAAGACCACCACACGATGCTTAGCACCCTCGAGCCAATGACGCCACTCCTCAAATGCCCACTTCATGGCCAACAACTCCCGATTGCCAACATCATAATTCCGCTCAGCAGGCGAAAACTTCCTAGAGAAAAAGGCACAAGGTCTCATCACAGAGCAACCAGGGCCTCTCTGCGACAAAACGGCCCCTGCCCCAATCTCAGAAGCATCCACTTCAACCTGAAAGGGAAGTGAGACATCAGGCTGGCACAAAACAGGCGCCGAAGTAAACCGGCGCTTCAACTCCTGGAAAGCCTCCACGGCTGCAGGAGCCCAGTTAGCAACATCAGAACCTTTCTTGGTCATATCCGTCAAAGGTTTAACAATGCTAGAAAAATTAGCAATAAAACGACGGTCGAAGTTAGCAAAACCCAAGAACTTCGTAAGACTCTTAACTGACGTGGGCTGAGTCCAATCATGAATAGCTCGGACCTTGACTGGGTCCATCTCCACTGCAGAAGGGGAAAAAATAAACCCCAAAAAGGGAACCTTCTGTACTCCAAAGAGACACTTTGAGCCCTTGACAAACAACGCATTCTCGCGCAAAACCTGAAACACCATCCTGACCTGCTCCACATGCGAGTCCCAGTCATCAGAAAAAAACAGAATATCATCCAGATAAACGATCATAAATTTATCCAGATACTTCCGGAAAATATCATGCATAAAGGACTGAAACACTGAAGGAGCATTAGAGAGCCCAAAAGGCATCACCAAGTACTCAAAATGACCTTCGGGCGTATTAAACGCGGTTTTCCATTCATCTCCTCGCTTAATGCGCACAAGGTTGTACGCACCACGAAGATCTATCTTGGTGAACCACTTGGCACCTTTAATTTGGGCAAACAAGTCTGACAACAGAGGCAAAGGATACTGAAATTTAACAGTGATTTTATTCAAAAGCCGATAGTCAATACAAGGTCTCAAAGATCCGTCCTTCTTGGCCACAAAAAAGAATCCTGCACCAAGAGGGGAAGAGGATGGACGGATATGCCCCTTCTCCAGAGATTCCTTGATATACGAACGCATTGCGGTATGCTCAGGTACAGACAGATTAAATAGTCTACCCTTAGGAAATTTGCTACCTGGAATCAAATCTATGGCACAGTCACAGTCCCTATGAGGGGGCAGAGCACTCGACCTGGACTCGCTGAACACATCCTGATAATCAGACAAATACTCAGGAACTTCCGAAGGAGTAGAGGAAGCAATAGACACCGGCGGGGAATCACCATGAATACCCTGACAGCCCCAACTTGACACAGACATTGCCTTCCAATCCAAGACTGGATTATGAGTCTGTAACCATGGCAGACCCAAAACGACCAAATCATGCATTTTATGCAGAACAAGAAAACGAATCACCTCCCGATGTTCAGGAGTCATGCACATGGTTACCTGTGTCCAAAACTGCGGTTTATTTTCCGCCAATGGCGTAGCATCAATACCTCTAAGAGGGATAGGAATTACCAACGGCTCAAGAACAAAACCACAGCGCTTGGCGAATGACAGATCCATAAGACTCAGGGCAGCACCTGAATACACAAACGCCATAACAGGGTAAGAGGACAATGAGCAAATTAAAGTTACAGACAAAATAAATTTAGGTTGCAAATTACCAATGGCGACAGGACTAACAACCCTTGTTAGGCGTTTAGAGCATGCTGATATAACATGTGTAGAATCACCACAGTAAAAACGCAACCCATTCTGAGCGGTTTTTCCGCTCATTTCTGGTCTGAATTCTATCACATTGCATCAAATCAGGTGCTTGTTCAGACAACACCACCAGAGGATTAGCGGTTTTGCGCTCCCGCAAACGCCGGTCAATTTGAATAGCCAGCGCCATGGAATCATTCAGACTTGTAGGAATGGGGAAACCCACCATCACATTCTTAATGGCTTCAGAAAGGCCATTTCTGAAATTTGCGGCCAGAGCGCACTCATTCCACTGAGTAAGCACGGACCATTTCCGAAATTTTTGGCAATACACTTCAGCTTCATCCTGGCCCTGAGAAATAGCCAGCAAGGCTTTTTCTGCCTGAACCTCAAGATTGGGTTCCTCGTAAAGCAATCCAAGCGCCAGAAAAAACGCATCAATATTTGCCAATGCCGGATCTCCTGGCGCTAGCGAGAAGGCCCAATCCTGAGGGTCGCCCCGTAAAAAAGAGATAACAATTTTAACTTGCTGGGCTGAGTCTCCAGATGAACGGGGTCTCAGAGATAGAAACAATTTACAATTATTCCTGAAATTCCTAAACTTAAATCGATCTCCAGAAAACAGTTCAGGAATAGGTATTTTAGGTTCAGACAAAGGACTCCTGGTAACAAAATCTTGTATGCCTTGCACACGAGCAGCAAGCTGGTCTACACTTGTAATCAAGGTCGGGACATTCATGTCTGCAGCAAGCACAAGCCACTCCGAGGTAAAGGGGAGGAAGAGAGGGAAAAAAAAAAAAACTCAGAATTTCCTTTCTTATAATCCCACTTCTGCAATGCATTAAACATTCAATGTTGGCCTGGCATACTGTTATGACCCCAATGGCAGAGGGTCTCAGAAATAATAACCAAGTCTGCAAACACAAAAAACCAGCTCATAGGGCAGTGGTAACTGGGCTGACCATATATCTAATCCTAGCACCACAAATAGAAGTAGCCGGGGAACGTGCCTACGTTGGTTCTAGACGTCTCGCGCCAGCCGGAGAACTAACTAACCCTAGAAGGGAAAAGAAAGACCTTTCTTGCCTCCAGAGATAAGACCCCAAAAAGTTGGATACAAGCCCCCAACAAATAATAACGGTGAGGTAAGAGGAAAAGACAAACATAAGAATGAACTAGGTATTTAGCAAAGAGAGGCCCACTAGCTAATAGCAGAATATAGTAAGATGACTTATATGGTCAGCAAAAACCCTATTAAAATATCCACGCTGGATATTCAAGAACCCCCGAACCGTCTAACGGCCGGGGGGAGAACACCAGCACCCCTAGAGCTTCCAGCGAGGTCAGAAATCACATTTAGTACAAGCTGGACAAAAATAGAAGCAAAGCAAATAACCCAAATAACCAAAAAGCAAGACTTAGCTTAATTTTGCAAAAACCAGGACCAGCGGACAGGAGCAAACAGAAGGATCTGATTACAACGATGCCAGGCACTGGACTAAGGATCCAGGAAGTTAATATAGCAACACCCCTGGACTAACGGCCCAGGTGAGTGCCAAAGTGAAGAAAGACAATCCCAGAGTCATATCACTAGTGACCACAAGAGGGAGCCAAAAAGTCTAATTCACAACAGTGAAGATATGGAGGACAGGGGTAGGAGAGAGTCTGAGAGTCTGTGAGTGTCTATATGTGCGAGATTTCTGCGAGGATGTGGTAATGGCTGGACATGGGGGGCAGGTGAGGAGGACAAGGATGAGAAGGTGAGTAGATGGTGGTCAGATAGGGGGAAGGGAGAGGTTGTGAGGTTAGATAAGGAACAGAGGCGGGTGAAGATGAGGTCTAGTGTATGTCCGTCTGTGTGGGTGGCTGTGGAGGACCACTGGGTGAGTCCAAAGGATGAAGTAAGGGCCAGTAGTTTGGAGGCTGCTGGCTGGTGGGTGTCAGTAGGGATATTAAAGTCGCCCATGATGATGGTGGGGATGTCGGCAGAGAGAAAGTGAAGGAGCCAGGTGGAGAATTGGTCGATGAAGGCAGTGGCTGAGCCCGGTGGTCGGTATATGACAGCCATTTGGAGATTGGAGGGAGCGTAGATACGGACAGAGTGAACCTCGAAAGAAGGGAGTATAAGGGAGGGTGGGGGTTGGATAGGGTTGAAGGAGCAGTTTTTAGAAGGAAGGATACCCACTCCTCCACCATGTCTGTTGCCAGAGCGAGGAGTGTGGGTAAATTGGAGGCCACCGTAACTCAGTGCTGCAGGCGAGGCCGTGTCAGGGGGCGTCAGCCAGGTCTCAGTGAGGGCCAGGAAGAAAAGGTTGCGAGAAGTGAAGAGATCATGGACTATGTGGAGCTTGTTGCAGACAGAGCGGGCATTCCAAAGTGCCCCAAAGAGGGGAAGCAGGGTGGTGGGGGTCAGTGGCACAGGTTTTAAGTGTGAGCGGTTGCGGTGGTTTCTCATAGTGTGAGAAGGATAGGGTAAGGGGCAGTAATGTATGAGGCGGGGGGCAGGATTGGGGGATGTGTCACCAGCAGTGAGAATAAGCGGAGAAAGGGAAACAGGTGGGTGAATGAAAGTGAGGATTAGTGGAGTAAATACGGTGGGGAAAATGTAAGCATGGTTAAAAAGCAGGGGAGGAAAAGAAAGGCAAATAAATTTAGAAGATAGTGATTAGTCTTACCGTCTGGCCGATTTCTGGACTATTTCTGCAATATTTCTGATGACACTTTAAATATGTCACTTCAAATGATGTCACATCTGACCAAGGCCATATCTGACCAGTACCATGCAACTTATACCATTTGAAGAGTCCATGAAATGAAGCCAGGTAAGAGAGGAAGAGGGAGGAGAAAGGAGGTGGGGGATAGTTCACAGCAGGGAGCAATTCACAGATTGCAGTTAATAGTACATTTGATTAGCATCAAGGTTGGTGAAGGATAGGATAAGATGGGTGGATAGAGCTAGGTGTGAGGAACATGTGCATATCAATATGCATTCAGCAAGCTTGAAGTATGAAACATGGAATTAAAGTCAGGGGAAAAAGCAGCAACATACCAGCAGTTAGAAGAGGGATAGATGCACAAGGGATTCAGAGGGTGCAGTGGCTAGTTCAGATTAGGAGACAGTTCCCACATACCAGCAGTTAGAAGAGGGATAGATGCACAAGGGATTCAGAGGGTGCAGTGGCTAGTTCAGATTAGGAGACAGTTCCCACATACCAGCAGTTAGAAGAGGGATAGGTGCACAAGGGATTCAGAGGGTGCAGTGGCTAGTTCAGATTAGGAGATAGTTCCCACATACCAGCAGTTAGAAGAGGGATAGATGCACAAGGGATTCAGAGGGTGCAGTGGCTAGTTCAGATTAGGAGACAGTTCCCACATACCAGCAGTTAGAAGAGGGATAGATGCACAAGGGATTCAGAGGGTGCAGTGGCTAGTTCAGATTAGGAGACAGTTCCCACATACCAGCAGTTAGAAGAGGGATAGATGCACAAGGGATTCAGAGGGTGCAGTGGCTAGTTCAGATTAGGAGACAGTTCCCACATACCTGTGAATGAAAGGAGATGGATCAGGGCATGACAGCATGAAGGAGAATATACCATGGGTAATCTTTCATATTAAACGGTGCAGGTTTCTTCTTGCTGTGCAGGGGTTAATTCACTCAGCTGAGAGTTTCTTGAAGCTTACCTGCATTAATTCTCTCAGCTGTTCAGTGTTGTCCACTCCCCACTTCTATACATACTGGACTCTGGCAAGTAGGCATTGCCAGAATTAGCTTCATTGCTGAATGTTCAGGAATTGGTGGTGTGTTGTTTGAGCAGGCATTTGGTAGATTAACCAATGACTGCTGCTAGGTTTTCATTGAGTGCAAATCCTCTCCTTCTCCTACTTTGGTTTTTCCCATCCTTCATTCCCCAAGGTCTCCCTCTGTTGCTTGTAAGTGCATTTTTGTATGATTTGTATTTTCATTTATCCCTGTTTGTAATACCTTGTTAGTCTAGTTGGTGTATAGCCATACACTACTACTCACTTCTTCCCTTTTGTGGGGGAAGGGAGCAGATTGAGAGTGGATTTAGGAACCCAGCAAGGTATGTGGCCCAGGTGTCTTCACCATTAGGAGTAATCCGGGGAACAGGGATCTTTAGGGTGCCCCTAGCATTAGGGACAGGGAAGTAGCTCCTAACCCCAGGACACCCAACAGATTCATGACATAATGCTTTATTTCCCATGTGGTGGCACTGCAAGAGATTTGAAATCTTATTGCCAAGCTCTCAGACACATTATAGCTTATTGCTGCAGATCCTATTAGCACAATAGGGGGTCACTCCAAAAATTGATTGTCCAAAGCAAAAAACCCTCATGATTGTAATGGACATAATAGTAGAGTTGTAGTGGTACAACACGGCACTCATAATAACTATCCATGCTAAAGTATTTTTGAGTGCCAAGTTTCTCTATTGTCATAATAGTAGAGTTGAGCAAAACGATTTGCAGAACCTTGGTTCAGTGGCCATGTTGGTAGCCCTTGACTGGCAGCCAGAGTGCTGTGATCCTCCAACTACTGGTGGCATCCCTGTTTTTTCACCAGATTATTAGGCCCCTACAGCAAAATGTGTGTGTCAAACAACTCAAACACTTCATCATATCTTACACAAATATTACAGGCTAAAATTAATATTCAAACACTGTTCCTTGCTATGATACATACAACCTCCAAATATAAGATCAGAAGCTCAATGCCCTCTGATACACCAAGTGGAACTTATTCTTGCAATATGGAAAGTTGCAAAACCTGCACTTATGTAATGACCACAGACCAGATACAGATACACAATGCACATAAGGACTGTAAGATTCCTCGAGCATTCACATGTTCCTCTTCCATAGTGATATACTTAATTTTGGGCACTATTTGTCCTACTGCGGTTCTCTATGTTGGAGAAAAAGAGCAGAAACTGAGAGCATGGATGAGAATCTGAACTATAAAGACCACTGTCATGATCTCCATGGCCAGAGAACTAGCATAAGCCTCAATAGGAACAAGCTCTTGGAAGATGTAACTGTACTGACCATGAACTAAACCTACCGCATCATCTAGAAGTAGCCAGGTAGCATGTCCTACTTTTTATCCCTATATGCCCAGCGCCGGCCGGAGAACTAAATAATGCTAGCAGAGGGAAATATAAGACCTGACTCACCTCTAGAGAAATGCCCAAAAAGGAGACAGAAGCCCCCCACATATATTGGCGGTGATATGAGATGAAACAACAAACGCAGCAGGAAAATAGTTTTAGCAAATTTGAGGTCCGCTTTCTAGATAGCAGAAGACAGAAAGCATACTTTCATGGTCAGTAGAAAACCCTAACAAAACACATCCAGAAATTACTTTAGGACTCTGGCATTAACTCATAATACCAGAGTGGCAATTCCTGATCAACAAGAGCTTTCCAGACACAGTAACGAAACTGCAGCTGTGAACTGGAACCAAAATACAAAAACAAAACCTGGACGAATGTCCAACTTATCTAGTAGATGTCTGGGAGCAGGAACAAGCACAGAGAGGCTTCTGATAACATTGTTGACCGGCAAGCATCTAACAGAGAAGCCAGGTTATATAGCGACACCCAGATCTAATCAGAACAGGTGAACAGGGAAGATGATGTCACAAGTTCAATTCCACCAGTAGCCACCGGGGGAGCCCAGAATCCAAATTCACAACAGTACCCCCCCCTCAAGGAGGGGGCACCGAACCCTCACCAGAACCACCAGGGCGATCAGGATGGGCCCTATGAAAGGCACGAACCAGATCAGAGGCATGAACATCAGATGCAGTGACCCAAGAATTATCCTCCTGGCCGTATCCCTTCCACTTGACCAGATACTGGAGTCTCCGTCTGGAAACACGGGAGTCTAGGATTTTTTCCACAACGTACTCCAACTCACCCTCAACCAACACCGGAGCAGGAGGCTCAACGGAAGGCACAACCGGTGCCTCATACCTGCGCAATAACGACCGATGAAAAACGTTATGAATAGAAAAGGATGCAGGGAGGTCCAAACGGAAGGAAACAGGGTTAAGAATCTCCAATATTTTATACGGACCGATGAACCGAGGCTTAAACTTAGGAGATGAGACCCTCATAGGGACAAAACGAGAAGACAACCACACCAAATCTCCAACACAAAGCCGAGGACCAACACGACGGTGACGGTTGGCAAAAAGCTGAGTCTTCTCCTGGGACAACTTTAAATTGTCCATCACCTGCCCCCAGATATGATGCAATCTCTCCACCACCGCATCCACTCCAGGACAATCCGAGGATTCCATCTGACCGGAGGAAAATCGAGGGTGGAACCCCGAATTACAGAAAAACGGGGACACCAAAGTGGCAGAGCTGGCCCGATTATTGAGGGCGAACTCCGCCAATGGCAAAAAAGCAACCCAATCATCCTGGTCAGCAGACACAAAACACCTCAGATATGTCTCCAGGGTCTGATTAGTCCGCTCGGTCTGGCCATTAGTCTGAGGGTGAAAAGCAGACGAAAAAGACAAATCTATGCCCATCCTAGCACAGAATGCCCGCCAAAATCTAGACACAAATTGGGTTCCTCTGTCAGAAACGATATTCTCAGGAATACCATGCAAACGAACAACATTTTGAAAAAACAGGGGCACCAACTCGGAAGAAGAAGGCAATTTGGGCAGGGGAACCAAATGGACCATCTTAGAAAAACGGTCACACACCACCCAGATGACAGACATCTTCTGAGAAACAGGCAGATCTGAAATAAAATCCATCGAGATGTGTGTCCAAGGCCTCTTAGGAATAGGCAAGGGCAACAATAATCCACTAGCCCGAGAACAACAAGGCTTGGCCCGAGCACAAACGTCACAAGACTGCACAAAGCCTCGCACATCTCGTGACAGGGAAGGCCACCAGAAGGATCTTGCCACCAAATCCCTGGTACCAAAAATTCCAGGATGACCTGCCAATGCAGAAGAATGTACCTCAGAGATGACTCTACTGGTCCAATCATCAGGAACAAACAACCTATCAGGCGGACAACGATCCGGTCTATCCGCCTGAAACTCCTGCAAGGCCCGCCGCAGGTCTGGAGAAACGGCTGACAAGATAACTCCCTCCTTAAGAATACCTGTGGGGTCAGAGTTGCCGGGTGAATCAGGCTCAAAACTCCTAGAAAGGGCATCCGCCTTAACATTCTTAGAACCCGGTAGGTACGATACCACAAAATTAAACCGAGAGAAAAATAATGACCAGCGCGCCTGTCTAGGATTCAGGCGCCTGGCGGTCTCAAGATAGATCAAATTTTTGTGGTCAGTCAATACCACCACCTGATGTCTGGCCCCCTCGAGCCAATGGCGCCACTCCTCAAACGCCCACTTCATGGCCAAAAGCTCCCGATTCCCAACATCATAATTCCGCTCAGCGGGCGAAAATTTACGGGAAAAGAAGGCACAAGGCCTCATCACGGCGCAGTCAGAACTTTTCTGCGACAACACTGCCCCAGCCCCGATCTCAGAAGCGTCGACCTCAACCTGAAAAGGAAGAGTCACATCAGGCTGACGCAACACAGGGGCAGAAGAAAAACGGCACTTAAGCTCCTGAAAGGCCTCCACAGCATCAGGGGACCAATTAGCAACATCAGCACCCTGTCTAGTCAAATCGGTCAATGGCTTAACGACATCCGAAAAACCAGAAATAAATCGACGATAAAAGTTGGCAAAGCCCAAAAATTTCTGAAGACCTTTAAGAGAAGAGGGCTGCGTCCAATCACAAATAGCTTGAACCTTGACAGGATCCATCTCAATGGAAGAGGGAGAAAAAATATATCCCAAAAAGGAAATTCTCTGAACCCCAAAAACGCACTTAGAACCCTTGACACACAGAGAATTAGACCGCAAAACCTGAAAAACCCTCTTAACTTGCCGGACATGAGAGTCCCAATCATCCGAAAAAATCAGAATATCATCCAGATACACTATCATAAATTTATCCAAAAAATCGCGGAAAATATCATGCATAAAGGACTGGAAGACTGAAGGGGCATTAGAAAGACCAAAAGGCATCACCAAATACTCAAAGTGGCCCTCGGGCGTATTAAATGCGGTTTTCCACTCATCCCCCTGCCTGATCCGCACCAAATTATACGCCCCACGGAGATCAATCTTAGAGAACCACTTGGCCCCCTTTATGCGAGCAAACAAATCAGTCAGCAACGGCAATGGGTATTGATATTTAACCGTGATTTTATTCAAAAGCCGATAATCAATACATGGTCTCAAAGAGCCGTCTTTTTTTGACACAAAGAAAAAACCGGCTCCTAAGGGAGATGACGATGGACGAATATGTCCCTTTTCCAAGGACTCCTTTATATATTCTCGCATAGCAGCATGTTCAGGCACAGACAGATTAAATAAACGACCCTTTGGGTATTTACTACCCGGAATTAAATCTATAGCACAATCGCACTCACGGTGCGGAGGTAGCGAACCCAGCTTGGGTTCTTCAAAGACGTCACGATAATCAGACAGGAACTCAGGGATTTCAGAGGGAATAGATGATGAAATGGACACCAAAGGTACGTCCCCATGAGTCCCCTTACATCCCCAGCTCAACACAGACATAGCTCTCCAGTCAAGGACTGGGTTGTGAGACTGCAGCCATGGCAATCCTAGCACCAAATCATCATGTAGATTATACAGCACCAGAAAACGAATAGTCTCCTGGTGATCCGGATTAATACACATAGTCACTTGTGTCCAGTATTGTGGTTTATTATTAGCCAATGGGGTGGAATCAATCCCCTTCAGAGGAATAAGAGTCTCCAAAGGCTCTAAATCATACCCACAACGATTGGCAAAGGACCAATCCATAAGACTCAAAGCGGCGCCAGAGTCGATATAGGCGTCCGTAGTAATAGATGACAAAGAGCAAATCAGGGTCACAGACAAAATAAATTTAGACTGTAAAGTGCCAATGGGAACGGATTTATCAAGCTTTTTAGTACGCTTAGAGCATGCTGATATAACATGAGTAGAATCCCCACAATAGAAACACAACCCATTTTTCCGTCTAAAATTCTGCCGCTCGCTTCTGGACAGAATTCTATCACACTGCATGTTTTCTGGCGTCTTCTCAGTGGACACCGCCAGATGGTGCACTGGTTTGCGCTCCCGCAGACGCCTATCGATCTGAATGGCCATTGTCATGGACTCATTCAGACTTGCAGGCACAGGGAACCCCACCATAACATCCTTAATGGCATCAGAAAGACCCTCTCTGAAAGTAGCCGCCAAGGCACACTCATTCCACTGAGTAAGCACAGACCATTTACGGAATCTTTGGCAGTAAATTTCAGCTTCATCTTGCCCCTGCGATAGGGACATCAAAGTTTTTTCTGCCTGAAGTTCCAAATGAGGTTCCTCATAAAGCAAGCCCAAGGCCAGAAAAAACGCATCCACATTGCGCAACGCAGGATCCCCTGGTGCCAATGCAAAAGCCCAATCTTGAGGGTCGCCGCGGAGCAAGGAAATCACAATCCCAACCTGCTGTGCAGGGTCTCCAGCAGAACGAGATTTCAGGGACAAAAATAACTTACAATTATTTCTAAAATTCTGAAAGCTAGATCTATTCCCTGAGAAGAATTCCGGCAAAGGAATTCTCGGCTCTGATACCGGAGCATGAACAACAAAATCTTGCAAACTTTGTACTTTCGTGGCGAGATTATTCAAACCTGCAGTTACACTCTGTAGATCCATTATAGACAGGTGAACATAGAGCCATTCAAAGATTAGAAGGAGAGAGAAAAAAAAGAAAGACTGCAGCATAGACAGACTGGCAAGTGATCCAATTAAGAGCACACTAACTACTAGAGAAAAAAAAAAAAAAAATTTTCAGCAGACTTCTTATTTCTCTCCTTTCTCAGCCAAGGATTTTAACCCTTTAGTGGGCCGGTCAAACTGTCATGATCTCCATGGCCAGAGAACTAGCATAAGCCTCAATAGGAACAAGCTCTTGGAAGATGTAACTGTACTGACCATGAACTAAACCTACCGCATCATCTAGAAGTAGCCAGGTAGCATGTCCTACTTTTTATCCCTATATGCCCAGCGCCGGCCGGAGAACTAAATAATGCTAGCAGAGGGAAATATAAGACCTGACTCACCTCTAGAGAAATGCCCAAAAAGGAGACAGAAGCCCCCCACATATATTGGCGGTGATATGAGATGAAACAACAAACGCAGCAGGAAAATAGTTTTAGCAAATTTGAGGTCCGCTTTCTAGATAGCAGAAGACAGAAAGCATACTTTCATGGTCAGTAGAAAACCCTAACAAAACACATCCAGAAATTACTTTAGGACTCTGGCATTAACTCATAATACCAGAGTGGCAATTCCTGATCAACAAGAGCTTTCCAGACACAGTAACGAAACTGCAGCTGTGAACTGGAACCAAAATACAAAAACAAAACCTGGACGAATGTCCAACTTATCTAGTAGATGTCTGGGAGCAGGAACAAGCACAGAGAGGCTTCTGATAACATTGTTGACCGGCAAGCATCTAACAGAGAAGCCAGGTTATATAGCGACACCCAGATCTAATCAGAACAGGTGAACAGGGAAGATGATGTCACAAGTTCAATTCCACCAGTAGCCACCGGGGGAGCCCAGAATCCAAATTCACAACAGACCACCCTGCTTTAGAGAAAGAAAGACTCAAGATAATTATAAATATAAATTATTTTGATTGCATTTGTGGTATGTGTAATAGATTCTGCAGGATGGTTTGTAGACTTTAACCCCTTAATGACCGCTGGTACATCTTTTAACGGTGGCAGTTAAGGGTACTTATTCCTCAGCAATGCTTTTAACGGTGCTTAGAAATAAGAATATAGCACCTCCCAAGAGTTGGAAAATCTCCAGAGTCTCGGCTACGGGGGGTAGCTGAGACCCTTGAGAGCACGGTCAGGGTTGTTTTTTACTGTCACTTTTCACGTGAGTAATGTCGATCACAAACAAAAGTGTGATTTTAAATTAATTTATCTCTCCTTTTATATGATCTAGCATATTAGAAAAGAGAGAAATGGGGTCCCCCAATTCCTCCTGGTAACTCCGTCATCTCCAGGCCCTCCTGATCTGTTCCCCGGCCCTTTGCATGGAAAAAAAGCAGCGTGCACCTGCCAAGATCTGCTGGCCAGTACCCATCAACAATAGGACATTTTTCCTATTGGTTCCTTTTGGTCACTGTGATAGACCCTACCACAGTGATCAAAGTAAAAAAAAAAAATCAAACCCCCTTTGTCACCCAATTTGTTAGAAACAAATTATAAATTAACAAAGTTGTCATTTTTTCCATTCTTTGCAGTTCAGGTTGGGGTTAGGGTTGAGGTTAGGGCTGTGGTTAAGGTTCTATTAGGGTTAGGGTTGTGTTAGAGTTAGGGTTGGGGCTCAGGTTGTCTTAGGGTTAGGGTTGTGTTAGGGTTAGGTTGGGGTTAGGGTTGTGGTTAAGGTTGTATTAGGGTTAGGGTTGGGTTAGGGTTGTGTTCGGGTTGTGTTCGGGTTAGGGTTGGGGTTAGGGTTATGTTAAGGTTGGAGTTAAAATTGGGGTTTTTCAAAAGTAAAAAAAAATAATGACAATATGATGGCTAGTTTTGAGTGCAAGTCCTTTCTACTTGGGCTTAAATCGGGTGGCCGGGTATGCACGGAGTATCGCAGGGCAGGGACACCAACATGTCACTCGATCACCTGCAATATTTGGTGCATATCCGAGCACCCGATGCAAACTGGAGTAGCGAGAAGGGTTGATTGAATAGCTTCAGATAAGTGCTTATCCGACATCTATAGCGCTTCCCAAATAGCTGCCTCAGTTGCCTGGATTCCTGGAGCGCTCCCGATGATCAGCTGTTTGGTGCTGCAGCTGCCAGTGCCACAGCAGTGTGACAGTCACAACACATGCATGGAGAGCATGTGTGTTGTGCCTGTCACACAGCCATGACACATGCAGCTGCGGCTCGGAACAACTGATTATCGAGAGCGCTCCAGGCATCCGGGTTCCCAATGCAGCTATTCCGAAAGTGCTATAGCTATTCGGATAATCACTTTTCCTAAACTATTCGACCAACCCTAGTAGTAAGCACTTGTGCTCAATACTAATGACGACATATTCAATACGACAACCTAATGTTATCAAACTCTGTGTTGAAACTGTGGGTTCAGTGCTCACTATGCCCCTGGATAAAAGCCTTGAGGAGTATGGTTACCAAACTGAAGTCATTTGTGGGGGGTTTCAACTGTTTAGTCTCCAAACAGGACATGGCAACTCGATTCCAGCCAATTTTGCATTCAAAAAGTCAAAAGGTGTTCCTTCCTTTCCCCCACATATGAGGTATCGGCGTACTCAGGAGAAATTGCATAACAAATTTGGTGGTCCATTTTCTCCTGTTATTCTTGTGAAAATAAAAAAAAAGTTGGGGTTTAAAGTACATTTTTTGTGAAAAAAGTTAAATGCTAATTTTTTTCTTCCATATTGTGCCAGTTCTCGTTAACCAATTGAAGGGTTAATACAATTCTTGAATCTGGTTTAAAGCACCTTGAGGGGTGCAGATTTTATAATGTCACTTTTGAGTACTTTCTGTCATATAGACCCCTCAAAATCACTTCAAATGTTATGTGGTCCCTAAAAAAATGGTTTTGTAACTTTTGTTGGAAAAATGAGAAATCGCTAGTCAAATTATAACCCTTATAACTTCTAACTAATAAAGATTATGTTCTAAAATTATTCAGACCCCTTTAAATTTTTCACTCTTTGTTTCATTGCAGCCATTTACTAAATTCAAAAAAGTTTATTTTTTTCTCATTAATGTACATTCTGTACCCCATCTTGACTAAAAAAACAGAAATGTAGAAATTTTTGCAAATTTATTAAGAAAGACAAACTGAAATATCACTTGGTCATAAGTATTCAGACCCTTTGATCAGTATTGAGTAGAAGCACCCTTTTGAGCTAATACAGCCATGAGTCTTCTTGGGAATGATGCAATAGGTTTTTCACACCTGGATTTAAGGATCCTCTGCCATTCTTCCTTGTAGATCCTCTCCAGCTCCGTCAGGTTGGATGGTGAATGTTGGTGGACAGCCATTTTCAGGTCTCTCCAGAGATGCTCAATTGGGTTTAGGTCAGGGATCTGGCTGGGCCAGTCAAGAATGGTCACAGAGTTGTTCTGAAGCCACTCTTTTATTATTTTAGCTTAGAGTCAGTGTCTTTTGGAAGGTGAACCTTCAGCCAAGTCTGAGGTCCAGAGCTCTCTGGAAGAGGTATTCATCCAGGATATCTCTGTACTTAACCGCATTCATGTTTCCTTCAATGGCAACCAGTCATCGTGTCCCTGCAGCTGAAAAATGCCCCCATAGCATGATGCTACCACCACCATGTTTCACTGTTGGGATTGTATTGGGCAGATGATGAGCAGTGCCTGGTTTTCTCCACACATACCGCTTAGAATTATCACCAAAAAGGTCTATTGTCATCTCATCAGACCAGAGAATCTTATTTCTCTTAGTCTGGGAGTCCTTCATGTGTTTTTTAGCAAGCTCTATGCAGGCTTTCGTATGTCTTGCACTGAGGAGAGGCTTCCATCAGGCCACTCTGCCATACAGGCCCGACTGGTGTTGGGCTGCAGTGATAGTTGACTTTGTGGAATTTTCTCCCTTCTCCCTACTGCTTCTACTATGTCCCTTCTGCATCTCTGGAGCTCAGCCACAGTGATCTTGGGGTTCTTCTTTACCTCTCTCACCAAGGCTCTTCTCCCACGATTGCTCAGTTTGGCTGGACGGCCAGGTTTAGGAAGATTTCTGGTGGTCCCAAACTTCTTCCATTTTAGGATTATGGAGGGCACTGTGCTCTTAGGAGCCTTGAGTACTGCAGAAATTCTGTTGTGACCTTAGCCAGATCTGTGCCTTACCACAAATTTGTCTCTGAGCTCCTTGACCAGTTCCTTTGACCTCATGATTCTCATTTGGTCTGCATGCATTGTGAGCTGTGAGGTCTTAAGGAACAGGTGTGTTCCTTTCCAAATTAAGTCCTATCAGTTTAATTAAACACAGCTGGACTCAAATGAAGGAGTAGAACCTTCTCAAGGAGGATCACAAGAAATGGACAGTGTTGTGAATTTGCTTTTTGCTCCCTCTAGTGGTTACTAGTTTTTTGACTCTGGTTTTTCTGTCATTCCTTTTATCCGCACCTGGGTCGTTAGTTAGGGGTGTTGCTATATAAGCTCCCTGGACCTTCAGTTCAATGCCTGGCAACGTAGTTATCAGAGCTAGTCTGCTGTGCTCTTGTCTACTGATCCTGGTTCCAGTTATATCAGCTAAGTCTGCCTTTTGCTTTTTGCTATTTGTTTTGGTTTTGTATTTTTGTCCAGCTTGTTCCAAATCTATATCCTGACCTTTGCTGAAGCTCTAGGGGGCTGGTGTTCTCCCCCCGGACCGTTAGACGGTTCGGGGGTTCTTGAATTTCCAGTGTGGATTTTGATAGGGTTTTTGTTGACCATATAAGTTACCTTTCTTTATTCTGCTATCAGTAAGCGGGCCTCTCTGTGCTAAACCTGGTTCATTTCTGTGTTTGTCATTTCCTCTTACCTCACCGTCATTATTTGTGGGGGGCTTCTATCCAGCTTTGGGGTCCCCTTCTCTGGAGGCAAGAAAGGTCTTTTGTTTTCCTCTACTAGGGGTAGCTAGATTCTCCGGCTGGCGCGTGTCATCTAGAATCAACGTAGGAATGATCCCCGGCTACTTCTAGTGTTGGCGTTAGGAGTAGATATATGGTCAACCCAGTTACCACTGCCCTATGAGCTGGATTTTTGTATTCTGCAGACTTCCACGTTCCTCTGAGACCCTCGCCATTGGGGTCATAACAGGACAGCATGTGACTTAAATATGAGTGTCTGAGCAAAGGGTCTGAATACTTATGACCATGTGATATTTCAGGGTTTTTTTTTTTTTTTTCTTTTCCAAACATTTTTATTAACTTAGTCACATGTTGCAACATACAACCGTGTAAAATTTTGAATATATTAAGTGGGGGAAGGAGGGTGGAGGGAAGGGAGGGAGGGGATCAGGGGGAAAATTATGGGTAGGGAAAGTGAAGAAAACTGGAGAACTTATAGTTCAAATAATGTCTGCACAAATAACTTGTAACCATAACTTATTCCTAACAGGAATGGAAATTTTAAACAACGGTATCAGATCCTAATAAGGATATACCTAAAGAAAACATTCAGCAGATGTACTAGGAAGAGGTAATGTATAAATAAAGTCTCAGTCCGAATCGAAGCTGCAGGGCTGCAGGGAGAGTTGTCAATGGGTAGAAATCCTTAAAGGAGAAAAATATTAGCGAACAAATATACCAAATTCAAATGAACCTAAGCTAGTTACTTGACAGGTTCAATTTTGAGGAAACAGAAGATTCCACTTGTCCCATTTTAAATTATACTTAGAAATATTACCATTAATTATTGCATATCTGTATTCTAAAGAGTTGTGAAGATGGAGTCTGTCAACAATGTCAGAGAATCCTGGCACCGAGTTTTTTTTCCAGTAAAAGGCAATTAAGTTTTTCGCGACTAATAAGACATGTATAATAACATATCTCACTGAAGGGTGAATGCTATCCAGATCAAAGGAGAGCAAGGCCATTTGGGGGGTGAGAGTCAGTTCTCCATTGAGAATTTTGTTTATGTATATGGAGATCTGTTTCCATAGAGGCTTAATTTTTGGGCAACTCCAGAATATATGTAATAGGCTTCCCGTGTAACCACAATCCCTCCAACATAGAGGTGAATGTGTGTTGTTAATATGTGATAGTCTTATGGGAGTAAGGTACCATCTCACCAGGATCTTGTAAAAGGATTCGTGAAGGGTTAAAGAAATATTGGAGGAGTAGGAATTTTTTATGGCCCCTTCCCATTGGTCTTCGTTTATTGAAATTCTTAGTTCTTTCTCCCAACGGAGTTGGTAGGAGTTTTTAGAAAATTTAGTGTCATTATTGAAATGGTTATATAGATATTTTGTGCTCCAGAAGATCTTGTAGCATGGGTTGTTAAGGAGCAGAGTTGCTATTTCCGCTTTCGGGTACGGTCTACCTATGAATTTTCTAATTTGTTCCTTCAGGACAAAATATGACATGAAGTCTGAGTATTGGAGGTTGAATTTGTTTCTTAATTTTTCAAAGCTTATAAAATTGTTATCATAGATATCTTTGACAGTTTTGATACCTAGTTGGGACCACTTTGTTGGGAAATGGGATTTGTATATGGCCGCAAGTAAGGGAAGTGGAAAATTACTTATCAGTTCTGATTTATTTATGCCTCTCTTGGGTTTAGCGAATTTAACCCATGCAGGAGAAATAGCTCCTATAATGGGGTGCGAGGAAGAATGAGAGTTAGGTTTAAATAGTTTGTCAAATATAAAGTTTTTTAGGGGTTGGTTATTGTTGTGAGAAACTTCAAGTTCCAACCAGGCTGGGTTTTTTGAGTTATTGAACCAGCTAAAGCTTTGCTTTATGAGATTGCTAAAGTAATAAGCTTGGATGTTTGGTAGCCCTAGGCCACCCTTTAATTTGCTTTTATAGAGGATATTTTTCGCTACTCTCACTTTTTTGTTGTTCCATATAAAGGAATTGATTGACGCTTGTAACTTGTTTAGAAAAGGGAGTGGAATTATTAATGGAAGTGTTCTGAATAAGTATAGAATTTTTGGGAGGACTATTGTTTTGACCGCCAGAATTTTACCTGCCCATGACAATCCTGACTTTTCCCAAGCAAGGAAGTCCTTTGTGATTGTAGTTATGGTATTGTCAATATTAGTTTTAATAGTGGATGGGGTGTTTTTAGTAAATAAGATCCCTAAATAGGGAATTTCTGTCTCTTCCCAGGTGAAATCCGTCATCGCCCTCAGAGAGTTCTCAGTTTGTTTGTCCAAGTTGAAACGGAGTACCTTAGATCTTTTGTTGTTTATTTTGAAGTATGAAATCCTAGAAAATGGTTCTAGTATTTCTAGTAAAAAAAGTTTTTCTTTTTAATACATTTGCAAACATTTCTACATTTCTGTTTTTTTCAGTCAAGATGGGGTGCAGAGTGTACATTAATGAGAAAAAATGAACTTCTTTGAATTTACCAAATGGCTGCAATGAAACAAAGAATGGAAAATTTAAAGAGGTATGAACACTTTCCATACCCACCATAAAATAGAGATGTGGAAAATATTATTTATGAACTATTTTGCGTGACATAGCTCTCTGATTTAAGGGCACAAAAATAAAATGTTAAAATTGCAAAATGTTCAACATTTTTGCCAAATTTCCGTGTTTTACATAAATAAATGCAACTCAGATCAAATAAATTTTACCACTATCATGAAGTAAAATATATCAAAAAGCAATCTAAGAATCAGTGGGATCCATTGAAGCCTTCCAGAGATATTACCACATAAAGTGACAGTGGTCAGAATTGTTAAAATCAGTAAAGTCAGTAAGATCAAAATTGTCTGTCTCTAAGGGGTTAAGTGCCATTAATTCTCCATTTCTGGTGAGGTAAGAGTGATGCCTATTATTGCAACAACAAAAAACACTCATAAAACCTGAAACAGTCATAAAATGCACTTCAAATGGCTATAGGCTGAAAAAGAAATGTTCTGATGTTCTGTGTTGTCCTCAGTCTCCATATGCAAGCTCCCTGGTTTTATGCAAAGGAAGGAAGCAAAAAGAAGTTTGGTCAGTTCAGTAATCTCTATATTGTTTCTTGATATTTGGACTTTGCTGCAGTTCAGCATATACTAACTAGGCAGGGACACCTTGGATCTTTTAAAAAGCCTCCCTGGGTCCGACTGACAATCTCCATACAGTCCCCACTATAGTAGAACTTCTTGCACACAAGCACAAGATTTCCAATGGTCATTATGGAGGCTGTCAACCATGCACACGTAGGAGCGATTAAAGAATCTGAGGATGAACTAGTCTAGGGGACAAGGAACCTTGCTGGATTAGAAAATTTAGGGTGATGATATTATGACTCAAAATACAACGTTTCAACTACATTACCATTTCCCTCAAGCTTTCTTGTTTCTCGAGGAAGGCTGTTAAGCAGCTCAAACCTTGCATCTTGGATTAAAATAAGCTACACTGTAATGTTGTTTGGAGTGCTGCTTCCCTTCATTTTCTTCTCTGGATTTACATGTGGTGGATACATAGGACCATAATCCACCTGGTAGTGTGCACCCAACTACTATGTGAAGTATGAGGACTGGGAAAGCTGTTCATATTGCTTTCCCTTTCAGATTTGTACCGCCTCATTTGCCGATGCTGAGCTGTGGAATAATCACCACATTTTAAAAAGACAGCTTTATTAGTAAATCATATAAATTGCCTTATCTGAATAAAGGAATCAGAACATGTACCAATGAAGTAGAATGTGGGTACTGTCAGGGAATGGACAGATTCCCTTTAGGCCTGCCACAAACCTAAGAAGAATGTTGAGCTTTTTCTCGTGACTCCACTATACATATGAAAACCAGAATGAGGCTACATACGTACAGTACATACCAGACCACCCCGTAAATGCAACGCTGCCCTCTGTACCGAAATGTATGCCATATTGTAGAACTATCAGTGGTTCTCATATTAGATGAATGATGCACTATCATAGGAAAAACTGAAAAGCGGCACTCACCACATTCTGCATTTAAAAGTCCTCAGTCCTTCTCTCCTGCACACCCCCTGCCTACTGCTTTGAGTGTCTCTGCTCTCTGGATTAATGGACTTTTAAATACAGAATGTAGTGGGTGCCGTTTTTTTTAGTTTTTCTACAGTAGTGCACTATGAACATGAACTCTTGGCTTGGCTGAGTGATCATGTGTTCTCTATGGAGAGAACGAGGAAAGAAAGGATTAAGCACAATAGGACTGGATGATAGCCAACTACTTATCACCCTCAATAACATCTGTTGGGACAGAGTCAGAAGGCTCATATAGATGTTAAATGGTTTGCTCATCCTGGATCGGCAGGCTTGACTGAATTGCAATTAATGTGTATGTGGATTTACTTTGGGCACCATTAATTAGCATAAAATTGACTAATTGGATAGATTCCACTATAGTTTTCAATTGCCATAACTGCGTCAGTATTGGTCCAGCTTAAAGGTAATCTGTCACCTCATTCTGTAATGCTGTAGATAAGCCCCCGATGTAACCTGAAAGATAAGAAAAACAAGATAGATTATACTCAGCCAGGGGCGATCCGGTCCGATGGGCGTCGCGGTCTGGGTCCGCCGCTTCCCATCTTCATACAATGTTGTCCTCTTCTTTGCTTTCTGTCATGGCTCCTGCGCAGATGTAATTCTTTGCTCTGTTGAGGGCAGAGCAAAGTACTGCAGTGTGCAGGCGCTGGGCCTTTCTGACCTTTCTCGACGCCTGCACAATGCAGTACTTTACGGGCAAATAAAGTACGCCTGCGCTGGATCCAAGACAGGAAGCAAAGAAGAGAACGACATCGTATGAAGATATGAGGCGACGGACCTTGACCGCGACGCCCATCGGACTGGACCGCACCGGGACCGCCCCTGGGTGAGTATAATCTAACTTCTTTTTCTTATTTTGCAGGTTACATTGGGGGATCATCTACAGAATTACAGAATGCTGTGGATAAGCCCCTGATGGTGGTGGCCTTAGCTTATAGGCAAAAAATGGGGTGACAGATTCCCTTTAATTAGCTTGAAGATGGTCAGGAAGGACCGAAAAGTAATAAATGTTTCTCTGCGATAGACCTGTGTTCTGTACAGTTATCCTTCCTTATCTTCCTTCAGCAATGTGGACCCTGGGCAATCATGAGAATTTTGATTTTGGTTTCTCTATATAAAACTCGCTATATCCAAATTAAAGACTCATAAAGGTCTAGTATAATTACTGGAGATGTTTCATAATTCAGAGTAAAGGCTCCTCTATAGATACAGTTTATTGACTCATTTAGACGCATTTTCCTAAAAGCATTCACATTATGCATTGAGGAAATTGTCTGTCTGCTACTGTGTGTTCCCGATCATTGAAAGTTCAGGTGTTTTCTCTAGACATGAATGCTAGCATTGAAGAAATACAGGAGGCAATACCGGTAAGTTACATTATCCCGATTATAGGCCCCTCCAGGCTCCAGCTACAGAATAATTGTTATTAGTGAACTTACTTTATCGACTTTTTACGAGTCATCCCCTGCAGTTACTCAGTGACTGATGCATTTGTTTTGTAAAGCTGCAAACCCCTGAATTAAGAAAATTGCTTCTGAATGCTTCTTGTCAGGTCTGATAGGAAGAATAGAAAAGGGGAAAATGCAGTGTTATAAGATGTTCTGGATAAAGACTGTCATCATGATATTTATGAGTGTGCCAGCAGCTTACCGCACTGAGAAGTGGAAAGGCTGCAGTATTCTACAACATAGTATAACCCCTGACTTAAGCAAAAAAGTTACAATGAGATAATTCTCTTAATAAAAGTGTCACTAAAGAAGAAGAATAAAAAAATCAAACTTTATCTAGTCCTCTCAACTTTAGTATATATGTATATACAGTGGGGAAAAAAGTATTTAGTCAGCCACCAATTGTGCAAGTTCTCCCACTTAAAAAGATGAGAGGCCTGTAATTGACATTATAGGTAGACCACAACTATGAGTCAAAATGAGAAAACAAATCCAGAAAATCACCTTGTCTGATTTGACAAGATTTATTTTGCCAATTATGGTGGAAAATAAGTATCTGGTCATTACCAAAAGTTAATCATAATATTTTGTTATATATCCTTTGTTGGCAATGACAGAGGTCAAACGTTTTCTGTAAGTCTTCCCAAGGTTGGCACACACTGTTGGTGGTATGTTGGCCCATTCCTCCATGCAGATCTCCTCTAGAGCAGTGATGTTTTGGACCTGTCGTTGGGAAACATAGTCTTTCAACTCCCTCCAAAGGTTTTCTACGGGGTTGAGATATGGAGACTAGCTAGGCCACTCCAGGACCTTCACACTCTTCTTTTGAAGCCACTCCTTCATTGCCCTGGCGGTTGGCTACGGATCAATATCATACTGAGAGACCCATCCACATTTGATCTTCAATGCCCTTGCTGATGGAATGAGGTTTGCACTCACAATCTCATGATATATGGTCCCATTCATTCTTTCATGTACACGGATCAGTCGTCCTGGTCCCTTTGCAGAGAAACAGCCCCAAAGCATGATATTGACACCCCCATGCTTCACAGTAGGTATGGTTTTCTTTGGATGCAACTCAGCATTCTGTTTCCTCCAAACACGACGAGTTTTGTTTCTACCAAACAGTTCTACTTTCGTTTCATCAGACCATATCACATTCTCCCAATACTCTTCTGGATAATCCAAATGCTCTCTAGAAAACTTCCGACAGGCTCGGACATGTACTGGCTTAAGCAGGGGGACACATCTGGCACTGCAGGATCTGAGTCCCTGGCAGCGTAGTGTGTTACTGATGGTAGACTTTTTTAGGATGGTCCCAGCTCTATGCAAGGTTATTCAGTAGGTCCTCCATGTGGTTCTTGGATTTTTGCTTACCGTTCTTGTGATCATTTTGACCCCATGGGGTGAGATATTGTGTGGAGCCCCAGATCGAGGGAGGTTATCAGTGGTCTTGTAAGTCTTCCATTTTTTTATTATTGCTCCCACAGTTGATTTCTTCACACCAAGTTGCTTGCCTATTGCAGATTCAGTCTTCCCAGCCTGGTGCAGGGCTACAATTTTGTTTCTGGTGTTCTTCGACAGCTCTTTGGTCTTCACCATATTGGAGTTTTGAGTTTGACTGAGGTTGTGGACAGGTGTCTTTTATACTGATAACAAGTTCAAACAGGTGTCATTACTACAGGTAATGAGTGGAGGACAGAGGAGCCTCTTAAATAAGAAGTTACTGGTCTGTGAGAGCCAGAAATCTTGCATGTTTTAAGGTGACCAAATACTTATTTTCCACTATAATTTCAAAATAAATCTTGCCAAATCAGACAAGGTGATTTTCTGGATTTGTTTTCTCATTTTGACTCTTAGGGTATGTGCACACGTCCGGATTTCTTGCAGAAATTTCCTGAAGAAAACCGGAAATTTTCAGCAAGAAATCCGCATTTTTTTTTTTGCGTTTTTTTCACGGTTTTTTCACGGTTTTTTTAGCATTTTGCAAGCGTAATTAGCTTGCAGAATGCTAAAGTTTTCCAAGCGATCTGTAGCATCGGTTGGAAAACTGACTGACAGGTTGGTCACACTTGTCAAACATAGTGTTTGACAAGTGTGACCAACTTTTTACTATAGATGCTGCTTATGCAGCATCTATAGTAAAAGATAGAATGTTTAAAAATAATAAAAAAAATAAAAAAATGGTTATACTCACCCTCTGCAGCCTCCGTTCCTATAGATGCCGGTGTGGTTCAGGGCCTTCGGTGACGTCACGGCTTGTGATTGGTCGCGAGCGGTCACATGAGCGGTCACGCGACCAATCACAAGACAGTGACGTCACCGCAGGTCCTGAACCACACCGTCTATACGAACAGAAGCGGCAGCATGCAGCGGTGAGAGGCGGGAACACTCCGGGGACATCGAAGGTGAGTATATGACTATTTTTTATTTTAATTCTTTTTTTTCACCAATTATATGGTGCCCAGTGCGTGGAGGAGAGTCTCCCCTCCTCCACCCTGGGTACCAACCGCACATAATCTGCTTACTTCCCGCATGGTATGCACAGCCCCGTGCGGGAAGTAAGCAGATCAATGCACTCCTAGGTGTGCGGAATCCCCGCAATTCCGCATTTTTAATGAACATGTTGCTTTTTTTTCCGCGATGCGATTTTTTCGCGGAAAAAATCGCAACATTTGCACAAAAAATGCGGAATACACTGTAAATAATAGGAGGCATAGGTTAGCATTTTTTTCGCGTTTTTATCACGTTTTTATAGCGAAAAAACGCGAAAAAACGTGAAAAACCCTGAACGTGTGCACATGGCCTTATAGTTGTGGTCTACCTATGATGTCAATTGCAGGCCTCTCTCATCTTTTTAAGTGGGAGAATTTGCACAATTGGTAGCTGACTAAATACTCCCCCCCCCTCACACTGTATGTGGTGTTTTTTATTATTTGCATGGTAGAAAAAGAACCTGTCTGATGTAACTTAGAGTCATCTACAGTGTAACATCAATTCTTTATTACAGAGTTTTTGTTCTTTTTTATATTCCTGTATTTTACTATGTATTATTTTTACTTGGTGTTGAATCAGTTATCTGTGCTATTCTAATGATTAAGCAGCCATTCTTTGTAACCAAAGGGCTCCGTACTCATCTGCTGTGGTTTTTTTTCAAATCTGGTAACTTTTAGAAGATCAAATGATTCAATACTCATTAGGAGTTAATGGTGACTTAAAAGTCATCTATTGCAATCCATGGTTTAGCAAATTTTTGTGAAATAACATTAGCCATAGACAGAAAGTTGTTTTCCTAGGACTGTGTCTTCATCCTGCTTTTGCGCAGGTTGCAGCGAGTCACTGCAAAATAGCAGTAACTTACCTCCGCAAAAGCAGAATGAAAACACTGCCCATAGAGAGGTACCTATAACCGCACGAGTGTATGGTGCAGGCTCAGAATTCCCGGGACGCAACTGGACGTCACAAAGCAGTGTGATCTGCATGGGAGTGGGTTGGTATTGTAATGAAGAGAGGAGGCAGTGATTTCTTCCAGGCACCACACACCTCGGAGCCTAGAAGAATTCATTAGCATAAAAGAATAAAAGTGCATTTCTCAACATCTAGACAGCAGCTATGTGGCATACAGGTAAGACTAGTTTAACCATTCTATCACCTGTATGCTCATTGTAATAGCTTAAAAGGATCCAGGGAGTGGCAGATTCTGTTTAAGACTATTAAGGCTTGGTAAGTGAAGTGGATCCATAGCCTGAGATCAAGGTGGGCACAAGCACCCCAGGCAGCGATGTAGGAAGGCACATGGATAAATATAAGAAATCTACCAATCCAATTGAATTCATGTATAGCAAAGTAGTGGTGAAAATATTAAAATATACCTTTTATTAATATATCCTTTCTTAAAAAAACAAATAACAGACAGAAGACAACATACCAACATACACATAAAACAAACAATTCAGGCTCATAGAAGTCTATAGATTTCAAGAAAACCAAATGCAACACAGCACTTCCTTAATACATTATATTAGTCAACACATGTGTGCACACTAGGTAGCACCACTCATTGCATCCTTTGTTACTACACAATTCCTATAGATATGCTTTTCTTCTATAAAAAAGTACTTGTGTATTTTTAGGATATCAACTCCCACTGTTCAGGAAGATTAAAGAAATGAGGACTATTTGGTCTTATTCTTACTCAACTGTGTTTCTGGTCGGTGTTGTCCGGTGTCTGTGGTCTTTGGCCGGTGAACCTATTACATACCTTTTTTATTTTTCCCTCCCTCTTTGCTTTTGAGGTTGTAGGGAATGAACAAAACTAAATGAAACCAGTGAATGGGGCCTATTTAGGACCTAGGAGGACCGAGGTGGATGTTTGTTTATTTTTACCTGTATTATGGAGGAGCAAATCAATCATCCATCTATAGAGTATCTTAGTGCATCTATATCCTGTGAGAATACGTTTCAGCCCATACTTGCTTAGGGGCATTACGTCTTACTGAGATGGCGCTATATTTTGCATTTAAAAAAAAGCTATTTCGGACTTTGGTAGCGGACATACTGGAAATAGCGCTCTGGTTTATAGAACGGAGGGTTTGTTGCTATGGGAACAAAGTGCCTTTGGTTCCGGCTTATGATGGTGAGTGTGCCGGATGTACTTCTGCGTTCCAGTCTGGAACGCAGATTGGATATTATAGGCACTTCCGGCTCTTGCAGCGCATGCATGATAGGTCGCTCGCAACACCAACATGGTAACAAAGTGCTTTCAGTTTCGATTTATGACGGTGAGTAGGCATTTCCGGCTCGCGGAGAACACGTGTGATAGGTGCTTTGTAACATCAGCATGTGCCTGAAAGTGACAGAGATACATGCACAGCTCGCAGGGGTTAAAGTAAGTCACGCCTTAAAAAGTACTGGCATAACATATTTAAACCGCAGAGACAGCATGAGGCGGCAGACCGCAGATATATTTTGTATATGAAGGATGTTCACTCTTTTCTAAGAGAACGCCTTCTCCTCTCTGACCGGGACTTTACTTTCCCTCCCCTGATGATTTGACAAAATTAAATGCATTGGGAGGCATTAGGGATACGGTCTAGTACCCAAATCATTGAAGGAGGGCCTATGATGTATATGGGGACTCTGGTGTAACCCCCCCCCCCCTTCTCTTCATATCCGGATTATCGGGATTATATCGGGAGTCATCTCTAAGACCAGGATTACACATATGATGAAGGAATGAATATGAACCCTGGTGAGATTGTTCCATTTCTTTTGTAGGCTCTTTATTATAGAAGAAAAGCATATCTATAGGAATTGTGTAGTAACAAAGGATGCAATGAGTGGTAATACCTAGTGTGCACACATGTGTTGACAAATAATGTATTAAGGAAGTGCTGTGTTGCATTTGGTTTTCTTCACATCTATAGACTTCTATGAGCCTGAATTGTTTGTTTTATGTGTATGTTGGCAAGTTTTCTTCTGTCTGTTATTTGGTCTTTTAAGAAAGGATATATTAATAAAAGGTATATTTTAATATTTTCACCACTACCTTGCTATACAGGAAGGCACATGGGCTGTATGAACAGTAAAGGCTCTCCAGGAATCTCAGGATCTGCAGCACAGATAAAGTGGAACCCATCAGGGATATGTAACACCCCAGGTAACCGGTTGTTACTGTGATGTTGCCTTCCTTTCGGGGAGGGCAATATCATGCTTGGAGGCAAGGAGGATTCCTTTTACCAGGTAAAGCACCTACATTCAACACATTCTGAATCTAGGCCAGAAGGGGGAGCTCTGAACCCGGATTCAGAAGAGCTTCCCCTGCCTAAAGTATTCTGGTCTGGAGGAGGAGTTAGCTTTGTCTGGAGCAGACAGTGAGGAGAAAGGAAGAAGAGCAGAGAGTGGAGCTGTGCAGCCAGGACTGTGCTGCAGCTACAGGAAAGGAAGATAACCTGAAGGGTTGGAATGTCAGTGAGCATCAGAGGAACAAAGCACAGGAGAAGGAAAGGGCTATAACGGGAACTGTGACCAGGCACTCTCTGAGCCAAACGCAGGAACCGGGCACCGGGAACCCAAGCTTGTGTAGAACTCTAGGTCGCACAGAAGAACCGGAGGGCAAAGGACTTTAAGTAATTTGTCTGCACCCACACTTGGAGGTGAAGCAGTACACGAAGAGCCCGGGTCGTGATAGAGACACTATAAAAAGGCTCGCACTGCCCACCATACGGGTAACTGTCCCAGGACAGGAGATAGACGAATTTGTCAGAAAGCCACAGGCAGCATGGACCTCGCATACGAGTGTGAGTAGGAAGGCTTACGGACCTCATCTGGGAGGGGGATACACTATTGCCTCCAGGCCGGCCGGACCAGATCACCACCTGTTCCTGGTTCCCTGGACTGTGGCCTGCTACCACCAGTAAACCAGGTAAAGATTGCAACCCCGTGTCCTCCATTTATTTGCCGGCATTAACCATCCCTGCCAAACACACTGGGAGCTCTGGGGACCCTGCTTCACCTGTGGGAAGCGTCACCATCTTTGCTGCAGTAACATCACCCTAGAGGACCCCTTTAAGCAGCATCAGTGGGTGGTGGCAGTAGGAGTGCCTGTCTAATGCAGTGTCCACCGCTGGTTAGACAGGCACTCCGACTGCCACCACCCAGCACCGATACTTTTATCTCTGCCATATTAATACAGGAATTCCTACTTTGTTAAACTATCACCGATAATTCATCCGGACGATCTGGAAATAATCTGTTTCCCCCTTTTTTATGACACAGAAGCACATCTCCTGACTGGGACTTACAATAAATCCCACAGTCGGCACATGTCATTTAACAATAAGCATTGGTTCTTGATACAGACATTACAAGAGCAGTCGGTATACTGAAGAAGGTCTAATGATGACCGAAACGTTTATTGGACTGCAATAAAAATTATTTTTTGCATTGGACTTCCATGAGTTGAGTGCCAAATTTTATTAAACTATTGATCCACGCTAGGCAAATTGTAAAACGTGACGTGGAACACAAGCAAGGGCAGCAGATCCAAGGCAGTGAAGTGAAGCCTGGAATACAATGTGTGTAGCAAAGATACTAAACTGGTGGATCAGAAATGCATGGCATAATGGTGTCTGCTTAAAAGCTCCTTACATCCCCCTATTTTATGGCACAATCAAATAAAGGCCTCTCTTCTGTACCAGCTTTTCAATTATTTAAATAACTTTGACGAACATGAATTGTGATTTTAAACCCAAAGAAATGTGTATTATAGCCATTACCATTACCCATGCACTGATCACAGGGGTTCAGCATGCTGTGTGCATGAGTATGCTCATCTTAATGCGTCACTTACTTGTCGTTTATAAAAATTATACTTGTCATAGGTGTTGAATGTCATGCTATAATGATGTGTTTTGGCTCATGAAAGTAGGAAAGTCTATAAGTTATGACCCAGAGAAAAAGGATGTCCGAGTTAAACTATACAATTAAACACCCTATCTAATGTCAGTGTCAAACTAGAAAGTTGCTGTGGAGACACAGAGGGTCAGCGGGTGCTCTAGTCCATTGGCCAGAGACCGCATGGACCAGAGATCTTCACTGAATGCATGCTCTTGTTTTTCCATAGGCATGATACTACCCCAACACAACACAGGATAAGGGTAAAACAGCATGGCAAATACTTTATTGAACACCCAAGCAGGCAATAACATATACAATAGTCCCCCAAAAATACCCACAATGTTGCACAAATACAACATTACAGAGCCTCATCCTTCTGCTGACTCACAGGGATCATAGCAGCTGCAACTTTGGGGCTTCCAGTCCTGACTACCCCAACCGGTGGCACACCAGTTTTGGCAGGCACCCAAAGAGAGGAGGAGGCACCCACAGTCCATTGAGGCAAGTGGCCAGGTGACCAGATGGTCAAAACCTGGCTTCTCCAAATGTCTCTATGGGGGTCAGGTGACTGGATGGCAAACGTATTTCCAGTACATGAAAGAAGTTCTGGTACATGAGCCTGAAATACGTGTGCGGTGCATGCGCACTTCTGGTTTTCAGCTTTGCCCGCAGTTGGGCAAAGCATACTGCGCAGGCAAGAGACACGATATTTCTGCACAGGCGTGAGATATCGCACTGCTATGTGGATGATGCAGGAGACGTCATCCACGTCAATTGAAGAAGGAGGATGGCCAGCAGCAGCCTGGAGGGAGATGGAGAGGCCAGATGCCACGCCCATTGAACTGGACCAGGAAGATTACCAGACAGAACGGGAGAAATTAAAAATTTTTTTGGGGGAATGTACAGGGGGAGTCAGGGAATTCTATAAGCATTTAAGGAATGCAGTGCAGATGCTGAATGAGGTGATACATGCATATTAGCAGCAATAGACTGACTCAGACCCTATCTTTTGCATTGTATCATCTAGTGAGCATGTACAAAGGTCATTGTGAAGGAGAATAGGGCTGTGATATCACTTGTTCGGAATGGTGGGCCCTGTGCTATCTGCTGTGTATAGAGATGTTGCCTGTCATTGTAAAACTGCATATTATGATCAGGTTATGAAAAACTGATGTCATATGGTGTAATTTGTAGGGGTTTTTTGATATTTAGCACCTGGGGGACTCTGCAAATGTGACATGGAGTCTACTCTAGCCAAAATGGTGCTCCAAAAGTCAAATAAAGCTCTTTCTATTCTGAGACCTGCCATGTACCCAAACAGTTACTCCTTCCACATTTAGGATATTCTTGTACACAGGTGAAATGCAAATGTTGCAAATTGTGTAGTCTATTTTCTCCTGTTATCCTTGTGGAAATAAAAAAAATGATGCTAAAATAACATTTCCTTGGGAAAAAAAAATGAAAACTTCCTGAGTGCCTTTTTAAATACCATCAGGCGTGCCGTTTGTAAAATGGGGTCTTTTTGTGGGGCCCTAAAAGTCACTTCCAAAGTGAAGAGTTCTTTAAAAAAATAGATTTTTAAAAAATTTTTGTTGAAAACAATTGCAAAATGTTGTTAAAGGGTTAAACTTTTAACCCTTCTAAATTGCAAAACTGAGATTTCTTTTATATTTTCTTCATATTTCCAATATTTTCATAAATAAATGCAAAATGTAAGGATCTAAATTTACCAGCAACAAAAAGTACAATATGTCATGATAAAATATTCTCAGAATCACTGAGATGTGTAGAAGCAGTCCAGAGTTTTTACCAAATGAAGTGACAGATGTCAGATTTAAAGACTTTAGCCTGGTTAGGAAAGTGAAAACAGGCTTAGACTCGAAGGCATTAAAGAGGACCCATTAGCTGGATATTTGACCTCTGCATAAAAGGTTGACTGTAAAGCCCCTGTAAGGCTTATTGAATTTATTCCTTGCTTGTAGTATTGTGTTAGGGCTTATTTTTTATTCCATTTTAGTTTTAATCACAAGTGCAGTGGGGCGGGTGCTGCATTTTCAGCTCTTCTGTGCTTTCTCCCTTTTCCCCGCCCACTGCCGGCATACGATCATTGATTGACAGGTCACTGTGCATATGCAGTAGGCTCCTATGTTGCAAGATCAATCGACCAGCTCCAACGATGCCATCATGAGCTTACGATCTTACTGCGCATGTGCCACCCCTTCTGATGAAATGAGCCCAGGCAATGATGGCGCCTGTACAGGGAAGTCAGGTGACACATTCCTCTACCCAAATACTCTGTCCAAGACAAACTGATTTGTTGGGACCCGCGCCCAAGGTACGTAAGCTAAGATCCACGGTAAGCCGGAAGCTTTTTCTACACTTTCCAAATGATGCCAGCAAACCATTATAATTTTGCTTATTATTATTAGTGCAGTACTGAAGCCGACCAATGTAACACTCCTTTTACATCCTTTATTAAGTGCTTTCTTATGTTAATTCTATGTCAACGCGTTGGCCCTTAATTATAAAGATGTATACAGCTCCCTAATTATATTTGACTAATTGTACTTAAAAGCAATTAGATGCAAAAGCAAACAAAAAGGGAGAAAATTAATGTGATCAGCTATGTAATGTTGTTCACACAGAGAAAAGTATAATGCTATTAGCAGCTGAGTACTTGATTAAATATATTGCTTCAGACTGGCTTTATGTCATATAAACTTGGGAACCGGAGCAAGTAAAATACCTAATGAGGAGATGATTTCCATTCGATTATATTTCAGCATTTGCTTAATTATTACTCTTTTTCTTGTAGATCAACAGTCATAGATTCTTATGATGCAGATAGGGTCACACTTGCCCAGATGAGTAAAGTAGGATGTTTTAGGTGAGAAAAAAAACATTTGGAGCTAAATCTGGAGCTAATTAATATGGTGTAGTCATTTTGGCATGATTCCCTAAATTAACATGTCATTTGGGCAAAGTGAGCAATAAAAATTACAAAGTAAGTAAATGGCCATTTACATGGACCAACAAGCAGCACAACATGACCAAAAACTTTTACTTATCGGTGGTCGTTTAAATTCCTGTTTACACAGGCAGACTGAAGTAAATGTACTATTGTTCTCAGCAGCCTAACGTCCTGTTTATACATGTCGATGCACCGCCAAGAACAATGATCTTGTATGCTGCGCAAAAGATAATTTCACCCAATGAACAAGTCTTTTGTTTGTTCATCTGGTTATCGGCAGCCTGTTTACATGGCAAGATAATTGTGAAACGAATGTTTAACAATGCTCATTCATAATTATCTCGCAGCGGATATTGTACAGATGATCCATATAAATGGAGGGTGGGTCCAAAGAGCCTTAGGGGGTATATATTACAAGATAATCATGAATGAGCATTGTTTAAATTGTACTTATGTACAACTATCATGTGATGCAAACAGGCTGACAATCACCTGAGGCAAATTGATCTTTTGAGCACCACAAAAGATCTTTGTTCTCGGCAGTGCATCTTCCTGTGTAAACATGACTCAATCTGCCAAGAACCATGGCTGCCTATCTGCACTGACCGATCTAGTATGGATCGCTCAGTGCTCAACATCTACTTTGGTCTGACTGTTGATTGGTAAAAGCAGTCGCACCATGCCGCCGGTCGGTCCATGTAAACGGTCCAACAATGAGTGTAGTCCCTCTGACAAAGGGTTCACAGTTTTTTAATAATTTAAAAATAAAACTGTGGTGTCACACTGTTATTTTTTTTTCTTATAACTTTTTCTAATAGCCACACATGGCAAATGCACATTCTTGGTAATTCATAGCAATAATGTGCACAAGTCTGGAAGCCCTACTCGTCGCTGTCACCTTCATTGTACAGCTCTAGGTTTCATTCATCCTTATATAACAATGCTGACAGGTGTATTTTATCACAATGTTCTAAGAGTTCTGGGGGGTATGTCCGCACTTTATGAGCTTTTTTTAAAATTTTAAAATGCGCGCGTGTCCAGCCTCCCGGCTTGTGATTGGTTGACCGCGACGCAACCAATCACAAGCCGGGACGTCACGGGAGGCTGGACAAGTGCGCATTTTAAAATGCGCGCGTGTCCAGCCTCCCGTGACGTCACGGCTTGTGATTGGTTGCGTCGCCCATGTGACTGTGACGCAACCAATCACAAAGCCGGGACGTAATTTTAAAATCCTTAAGGACCTGAAATTACGTCACGGCTTGCTGTGATTGGTTGCGTCGCCCATGTGACTGCGACGCAACCAATCACAAAGCCGGGACTTCACGTAAGGAAAGAAAAGCGCGAATTTTAAGCAAACAACGCTGCCGGTTCCCTCGGAGAGGTGAGTATAGCAATATTTTTTATTTTAATTCTTTCTTTTACACATTAATATGGTTCCCAGGGCCTGAAGGAGAGTTTCCTCTCCTTCAGACCCTGGGAACCATCAGGAATACCGTCCGATACTTGAGTCCCATTGACTTGCATTGGTATCGGGTATCGGTATCGGATTGGATCCGATACTTTGCCGGTATCGGCCGATACTTTCCGATACCGATACTTTCAAGTATCGGACGGTATCGCTCAACACTAGTCCTTAGATGTACAAATTGAAAGAATAGAATAAAGTGCATGTGCAAGATAGAGGTAGAAAAGAGAAAACACTTAGTAATTACCCAAGCATGTATGTGCAACCGGGTCCCTTATATGCGTTTCGGCGCTTGACTTCTTCCAGGGGTCATCACGCTTTTGCTATCAATACACTTTGTATTACATTGGTTTCATTACCAACATACTGAAGCCCTATTTTTATCCATATACTCTTGTCCCATGTACTGCAATTATATTTATAGAGGTACTAGCTGAAGAGCCCGGTGTTTCCTGGGCATAGTAAATATCTGTGGTTAGTTATAGCACCTCACTTCTCTTATTTTCCCATCACGCCTCTCATTTTCCCCCTCACATCTCTCATTTTCACCTCACACCTCTCATTTTCCCCTCAGTATATACATATTTGTCATCTCCCTTATATATAGTATACACCTGTATGTCATCTCCTGTATATAGTATATACCTGTATGTCATCTCCCCTGTAAATAGTATATACCTGCTGTATGTCATCTCCTCCTGTATATACCTATATGTCATCTCTTCTGTATATACTATATACCTGTATGTCATCTCCTCCTGTATATAGTATATACCTATATGTCATCTCTTCTGTATATACTATATACCTGTATGTCATCTCCTCCTATCCTATATATAGTATATACCTGTATGTCATCTCCTGTATATAGTATATACCTGTATGTCATCTCCCCTGTATATCGTATGTACCTGTATGTGTTAGGGGTCGAGTTCCCGTCTCTGCACAGTGGGAATCTCGGGCCATCTCCGCTGCGGTCTCCCATTCTTCTCCTGCCGCAGTGGAGTCTGCTCAGCGGAGACATCGGTCCCAGCGATTCGCTCAGTCTGACTCTGTACAGAGAGTTACTGCTACTTTTCCTGCTTCTGCCATTGAAGTCAGTGCTGGGCAGCGGCAAGCAGACGCTTCTGGGAGTAAGTCCTGCTTTTCTCGTTCTGAGCATGCCCAGTGTAAGATCTCTCAGTGGAGATCGAGGGTCACATGATCAGACACTGCAGCTAAGGTCCTGTAGGTGCTCACGCTCTGTGGCAGCCTCTCATTGGTCCTTCCAGGAAGGTCCTGTACGTGCTGCAACTATTTAAGGCTCGCATGGCCGCACGGCCATGCGCTAGTATTGCTCTTTATTTATGTACTTTGCGCCAGTGTGGTCTTGAGTGTGTTTAGGGACCCGGCTGAAATAAGCCCCTAGAATGCTGGCACCTCCGGCGAGGAGTTTGTATGCTTGGGTATTCAGGGACCAGGCCAAAATAAGCCCTTAGAATGCTGGCACCTCCGGCGAAGAGTTTCGTGTGCATGCATGACCACTGACTGCTCTTGTTTAGGCAGTAGCCTGTGCGCCTCTGTGGAGTCTAACAGGGCGCAGTGCTTTGAGTTCACGGCTGCTCTGTGAAGTAACAGAGTTAGCTAACACCATCATTTAGTTCTGCTATTTGCTAGCGGCAGGTTCTCCTGCACGGTGGACCCCGGGCTGCGAACGCATCTATCATAATAAAATCTATATATTCATTTGGTGCGTTCCGCTAGCGCTAACATAACATAATACTAGCGCCAGGGTCTGGCTAGTAAATGGAGGACATACAGCAATCTTTGCGGTATATCCAGCAGCTGGAGGGTAGGTTGGCGGCTCTCGAGAGCTCAACCTCAGCAGTGGATATTTCCGCAGTTGCTGTACAGGCTGCTAGCGTGGCTTCAGCAACCTTGTCCACTGTCACCCCTGTTCCGACATTTTCGCGCCTCCCGCTACCAGAAAAATTTTCTGGAGAAAGCAGATCTTGTAGGGGATTCGTGAGTCAGTGCTCTATTCACCTCGAGCTACTGGCTGCACGTTTTCCCACAGAGCGGGCTAAGGTGGGATTTATTGTGTCCCTCTTGTCAGACAGGGCATTGGAATGGGCTACGCCGCTGTGGGAGCGTGACGATCGTGTGGTGCAGAGTGCTCCGTTGTTTCTGAGCACTCTGAAACAGGTCTTCCTAGGACCTCAAGTCACCCATGATATTGCGCTCCAACTGCTGGCATTAACTCAGGGTGAGTCCTTGGTCAGCCAATTTGCTATCCATTTCCGAACTTTAGCTTCAGAGCTGTAGTGGTCGGATAAAGCCCTTATCCCCATATTTTGGAGGGGGCTGGCTGATCACGTTAAGGATGCTCTGGCCACTAGGGAGATTCCAGCCACACTGGAGGAGTTAATAACTGTCTCTACTCGTATTGCTCCCACCTTCGCCAAGACTCTGGATTCTCCGGTCCAGGTTCCTGAGTCACATGAGTCCAGGGAGGTGTCTCGAGCGGGTTCTAAGTCCCGGACCGCTTGGGCACCCAAGGTCTGTCATGTTTGCCAGCAGTCTGGACATCTTGCCACCAGATGTTCCCAGCGGTCGAGGAGACGTCAGCCTCTAGTGGTAGTCGGTGGAGGTACACTAGATACGGCGACGTTTGCCTCAAAATTGTCCTTTAAGGGGACACTTATTATTGGCTCATCTTCCCACTCAGTAGAGCTCTGCGTGGATTCTGGGGCGGAGGGCAATTTTATGTCTTCCGCCTTCGCCCAACGTCACGCAATACCCCTGGTTATGCTAGCGCAACCACTTACGGTACGAGTGGTGAATGGGTCGACACTGCCCTCGCAGATAACTCACCAAACAATTCCTTTTTCTCTGTCCATGTCGCCATCCCATCAGGAGACAATATCTCTGCTCGTCATACCTGAGGGATTTGATGAGGTCCTGTTGGGAATACCTTGGTTACGATACCACTCTCCACATATCGAGTGGTCCTCAGGCAGAATTTTGGGATGGGGTGAGTCTTGTGAGGGTAGGTGTCAAAGGGAGTGCGTTCAGGTTGCTACTACAGAGGTACCCGCAGATCTATCCTCTCTCCCCAAGCAATACTGGTCTCGTGCGGACGTGTTCTCCAAAAAGGCGGTGGAGACCCTTGCACCTCACCGCCCCTATGACTGTCCTAATGACCTCTTGACTGGTGCTGAGCCTCCCCGGGGTCGAGTTTATCCATTATCTCTCCCGGAGACGGAGGCTATGGCTCAGTACATCCAAGAGAATCTGGCAAGAGGGTTCGTCAGGAAGTCAGTGTCGCCTGCTGGGGCTGGGTTCTTCTTTGTTCAGAAGAAGAATGGAGAACTGCGTCCATGTATTGATTACAGGGGTCTTAACGCCATCACCGTTAAGAACAAATACCCATTACCCCCTGATATCTGAGCTTTTTGATTGGCTACGGGGAGCAAGGGTATTTACAAAATTAGATCTGCGGGGTGCTTACAACCTGATTCGCATCCATGAGGGGGACGAATGGAAGACGGCTTTTAACACCTGGGATGGGCACTACGAGTATCTGGTGATGCCCTTCAGGTTCTGTAATGCCAAGACTTTGTGAACAACATCTTCCGAGATATGCTCACCACCTCATTCGTAGTCTATCTGGATGATATTCTCATCTACTCTCCAGATATTGACTCCCATCAGAGAGATGTTCGCAAAGTCTTTGACCTCTTACAGGCAAACTCCCTCTACGCCAAGTTGGAGAAGTGTGTGTTTGAGCAGGAGTCCTTGCCATTTCTTGGTTATATCATCTCTGCCCAGGGTTTGGCTATGCATCCTGCCTAGCTACAGGCTGTGATGGACTGGCAGGAACCCCATTCTCTTAAAGCGGTGCAGCGCTTTATGGGGTTCATTAACTACTATTGACAGTTCATTCCACACTTCTCAACTTTGGTAGCTCCCTTGGTTGCCCTTACCAAGAAGGGAGCAAATCCCAAATTGTGGTCTGAGGAGGTCTCCAAGGCCTTTAATTCCATAAAGTCACACTTCGCTAGCGCTCCCTTCCTACATCGCCCCGATGTAGATAAACCATTTATCATGGATGTGGATGCCTTATCTGTTGGTGCTGGAGCAGTCCTTTTCCAAAAAGATGCTCAAGGTCGGAAGCATCCTTGCTTCTTCTTTTCTAAGACCTTCTCACCAGCAGAGAGGATTGGAGACATCTCTTGGAGGGAGCTCGTTTTCCTTTCCAAGTCTTCACAGACCATAAAAATTTGGTGTACCTACAGACAGCCCAGCGGTTAAATTCTCGCCAGGCTAGATGGTCCTTGTTCTTCTCTCGGTTCCATTTCACCCTCCATTTTCTTTCGGGGGAGAAGAACATTCGTGCCGACGCTCTCTCTCGCTCTGTTGTGTCATCTGTGGAGGAGGAAGAGGAGCCTCGGCTTATTGTCCCCACTGAGAGTCTGAGAACCGTAGCTCCGTTTCGCTAGAGTCTGTGCCTCCGGGCAAGACTTTTGTACCATCTAGTTTGTGACCGGAGGTTCTCTCGTGGGCTCATTCGTCCAGGGTGGGTGGACATTTTGGGACAAAAAGGACATCTGAGCTGTTGGCGAGGACGTACTGGTGGCCACATATGTTCCGTGATGTCAGGAATTATATTCAGGCGTGTGTCCCCTGCGCCAAAAATAAGTCTCCTCGACAATGGCCAGCTGGGTTACTCTATCCATTGCCGGTGGCAGACAGGCCCTAGGAGATGGTCGGGATGGACTTTGTGGTGGGTTTGTGTTCGGGGCTGTACCATCATTTGGGTTATCACTGATCCTTTTTCCAAAATGGTGCATTTGGTGCCACTTCCACGGTTACCTTCGGCACGGGCCTTGGCAGCGTTGCTCATAAAGCACATCTTCCGCCTAAATGGTATGCCAGACAAAATTGTCAGTGACCGGGGTCCCCAGTTTGCGTCCCCAGCATTGAGTTAAATCTCTCTTCCGCATATCATCCCGAGACAAATGGGTTGGTAGAGAGGGCCAATCAGACCTTGGTCACATATCTGCGACATTTTGTCTCAGCCAGGCAGGGTGACTGGGCATCCTTGCTACCGTGGGCAGAGTTTGCGCTGAACAATGCGGTAGCCGACTCCACTGGACAAACCCCATTTCTCCTCAACTATGGTCAGCATCCGTGGGTACCTGTGCCTATGCCCGTGTCTTCTGCCGACTCCAGGGTGGCAGACTGGGCTGTGGAGGCACGGGATATTTGGGACCGCACTCAGGATGCCATTCAGGCCTCCAATGAGAGAATGAGGTCCTCCGCCGATGCACATCGGCGCCCCGCTCCGACCTTTGCTCCTGGCGACTTAGTGTGGCTCTCCGCCCGTAACATCAGGCTGCGTGTTGAGTCTACTAAGTTTGCACCTCGCTACTTGGGTCCTTTCAAAGTCCTCAAACAGGTTAACCCTGTGGTCTATCGTTTAGCCCTTCCGTCACGCCTGGATATCACCTACACCTTTCATGTGTCCCTCTTGAAACCTGTATACATGTCCCGGTTTTCCGAGTCATCTGCCGGGACATCGGGTTCGTCTACGGACGATTACGAGGTGAACACTATTTTGGGGTGCAAGGTGGTTTGTGGCAAAAAATTTTATTTGGTGGATTGGAAGGGTTACGGTCCTGAGGATAGGTCCTTGGAGCCTGCTGAGCGCGTTCGGGCTCCGCAGCTCATTGCTGCCTTCGAGCGTAGCGAGGGGGCCCTAGGAGGGGGGTAATGTTAGGGGTCAAGTTCCCATCTCTGCACAGGGGGAATCTCAGGCCATCTCCGCTGCGGTCTCCCATTCTTCTCCTGCCGCAGTGCAGTCTGCTCAGCGGAGACGTCAGTCCCAGCGACTCGCTCAGTCTGATTCTGTACAGAGAGTTACTGTTGCTTTTCCTGCTTCTGCCATTGAAGTCAGTGCTGGGCAGCGGCAAGCGGACGCTTCTGGGACTAAGTCCTGCTTTTCTCGTTCTGAGCATGCCCAGTGTAAGATCTCTCAGTGGAGATCGAGGGTCACATGATCAGACACTGCAGCTAAGGTCCTGTAGGTGCTCACGCTCTGTGGCAGCCTCTCATTGGTCCTTCCAGGAAGGTCCTGTACGTGCTGCAACTATTTAAGGCTCGCATGGCCGCACGGCCATGCGCTAGTATTGCTCTTTATTTATGTACTTTGCGCCAGTGTGATCTTGTATGAGTGTGTTCAGGGACCCGGCTGAAATAAGACCCTAGAATGCTGGCACCTCCGGCGAGGAGTTTGTATGCTTGGGTATTCAGGGACCAGGCCGAAATAAGCCCTTAGAATGCTGGCACCTCCGTCGAGGAGTTTCGTGTGCATGCATGACCACTGACTGCTCTTGTTTAGGCAGTAGCCTGTGCCTCTGTGGAGTCTAACAGGGCGCAGTGCTTTAAGTTCACGGCTGCTCTGTGAAGTAACAGAGTTAGTTAACACCGTCATTTAGTTCCACTATTTGCTAGCGGCAGGTTCTCCTGCATGGTGGACCCCGGGCTGCGAACGCATCTATCATAATAAAATCTATATATTCATTTGGTGCGTTCCGCTAGCCCTAACATAACAGTATGTCATCTCCTCCTGTATATAGTATATACCTGTGTGTCATCTCCTCTGTATATAGTATATACCTGTTTGTCATCTCCCCTGTTTATAGTATATACCTGCGTGTCATCTCCCCTGTATATAGGATATACCTGTGTGTCATCTTCCCTGTATATAGGATATACCTGTGTGTCATCTCCCTTGTATATAGTATATATGTGTGTTTCATCTCCCCTGTATTTAGTATATACCTGTGTGTCATCTCCTCCTGTGTATAGTATATACATGTGACATCTCCTCCTGTATATATACCTGTGTTTCATCTTCCCTGTATATAGTATGTACCTGTGTTATGGTTCTCAATGGCAAGAGAACATAGCCCAGCAAACATAAGTACTAGCTCTTGGAAGGATGGAAACTAAACTGACCATGAACTAAACCTGCCGCACAACTAACAGTAGCCGGGTAGCGTTGCCTACGTTTTTTATCCCTAGACGCCCAGCGCCGGCCGGAGGACTAACTAATCCTGGCAGAGGAAAATATAGTCCTGGCTCACCTCTAGAGAAGTTTCCCCGATAGGCAGACAGAGGCCCCCACATATATTGGCGGTGATTTTAGATGAAATGACAAACGTAGTATGAAAATAGGTTTAGCAAAATTGAGGTCCGCTTACTAGATAGCAGGAAGACAGAAAGGGCACTTTCATGGTCAGCTGAAAACCCTATCAAAATACCATCCTGAAATTACTTTAAGACTCTAGTATTAACTCATAACATCAGAGTGGCAATTTCAGATCACAAGAGCTTTCCAGACACAGAAACGAAACTACAGCAGTGAACTGGAACAAAATGCAAAAACAAACGAGGACTAAAGTCCAACTTAGCTGGGAGTTGTCTAGCAGCAGGAACATGCACAGAAAGGCTTCTGATTACAATGTTGACCGGCATGGAAGTGACAGAGGAGCAAGGTTAAATAGCGACTCCCACATCCTGATGGAAACAGGTGAACAGAGGGGATGATGCACACCAGTTCAATTCCACCAGTGGCCACCGGGGGAGCCCAAAATCCAATTTCACAACAGTACCCCCCCCTCAAGGAGGGGGCACCGAACCCTCACCAGAACCACCAGGGCGATCAGGATGAGCCCTATGAAAGGCACGGACCAGATCGGAGGCATGAACATCAGAGGCAGTCACCCAAGAATTATCCTCCTGACCGTATCCCTTCCATTTGACCAGATACTGGAGTTTCCGTCTGGAAACACGGGAGTCCAAGATTTTTTCCACAACGTACTCCAACTCGCCCTCAACCAACACCGGAGCAGGAGGCTCAACGGAAGGCACAACCGGTACCTCATACCTGCGCAACAATGACCGATGAAAAACATTATGAATAGAAAAAGATGCAGGGAGGTCCAAACGGAAGGACACAGGGTTAAGAATCTCCAATATCTTGTACGGGCCGATGAACCGAGGCTTAAACTTAGGAGAAGAAACCCTCATAGGGACAAAACGAGAAGACAACCACACCAAGTCCCCAACACAAAGCCGAGGACCAACCCGACGCCGGCGGTTGGCAAAAAGCTGAGTCTTCTCCTGGGACAACTTCAAATTGTCCACTACCTGCCCCCAAATCTGATGCAACCTCTCCACCACAGCATCCACTCCAGGACAATCCGAAGATTCCACCTGACCAGAAGAAAATCGAGGATGAAACCCCGAATTACAGAAAAAAGGAGACACCAAGGTGGCAGAGCTGGCCCGATTATTGAGGGCAAACTCCGCTAAAGGCAAAAAAGCAACCCAATCATCCTGATCTGCAGACACAAAACACCTCAAATATGTCTCCAAGGTCTGATTCGTCCGCTCGGTCTGGCCATTAGTCTGAGGATGGAAAGCAGACGAGAAAGACAAATCTATGCCCATCCTAGCACAGAATGCTCGCCAAAATCTAGACACGAATTGGGTTCCTCTGTCAGAAACGATATTCTCCGGAATACCATGCAAACGGACCACATTTTGAAAAAACAGAGGAACCAACTCGGAAGAAGAAGGCAACTTAGGCAGGGGAACCAAATGGACCATCTTAGAGAAACGGTCACACACCACCCAGATGACAGACATCTTCTGAGAAACAGGAAGATCCGAAATAAAATCCATCGAGATGTGCGTCCAGGGCCTCTTCGGGATAGGCAAGGGCAACAACAATCCACTAGCCCGAGAACAACAAGGCTTGGCCCGAGCACAAACGTCACAAGACTGCACAAAGCCTCGCACATCTCGAGACAGGGAAGGCCACCAGAAGGACCTTGCCACCAAATCCCTGGTACCAAAGATTCCAGGATGACCTGTCAACGCAGAAGAATGAACCTCAGAAATGACTTTACTGGTCCAATCATCAGGAACAAACAGTCTACCAGGTGGGCAACGATCAGGTCTATTCGCCTGAAACTCCTGCAAGGCCCGCCGCAGGTCTGGAGAAACGGCAGACAATATCACTCCATCCTTAAGGATACCTGTAGGTTCAGAGTTACCAGGGGAGTCAGGCTCAAAACTCCTAGAAAGGGCATCCGCCTTAACATTCTTAGAACCCGGCAGGTAGGACACCACAAAATTAAACCGAGAGAAAAACAACGACCAGTGCGCCTGTCTAGGATTCAGGCGTCTGGCGGACTCAAGATAAATTAGATTTTTGTGGTCAGTCAATACCACCACCTGATGTCTAGCCCCCTCAAGCCAATGACGCCACTCCTCAAAAGCCCACTTCATGGCCAAAAGCTCCCGATTCCCAACATCATAATTCCGCTCGGCGGGCGAAAATTTACGCGAGAAAAAGGCACAAGGTCTCATCACGGAACAATCGGAACTTCTCTGCGACAAAACTGCCCCAGCTCCGATTTCAGAAGCGTCGACCTCAACCTGAAAAGGAAGAGCAACATCAGGCTGACGCAACACAGGGGCGGAAGAAAAGCGGCGCTTAAGCTCCCGAAAGGCCTCCACAGCAGCAGGGGACCAATCAGCAACATCAGCACCCTTCTTAGTCAAATCAGTCAATGGTTTAACAACATCAGAAAAACCAGCAATAAATCGACGATAAAAGTTAGCAAAGCCCAAAAATTTCTGAAGACTCTTAAGAGAAGAGGGTTGCGTCCAATCACAAATAGCCTGAACCTTGACAGGATCCATCTCGATGGAAGAGGGGGAAAAAATATATCCCAAAAAGGAAATCTTTTGAACCCCAAAAACGCACTTAGAACCCTTCACACACAAGGAATTAGACCGCAAAACCTGAAAAACCCTCCTGACCTGCTGGACATGAGAGTCCCAGTCATCCGAAAAAATCAAAATATCATCCAGATACACAATCATAAATTTATCCAAATAATCACGGAAAATGTCATGCATAAAGGACTGAAAGACTGAAGGGGCATTTGAAAGACCAAAAGGCATCACCAAATACTCAAAGTGGCCCTCGGGCGTATTAAATGCGGTCTTCCACTCATCCCCCTGCTTAATTCGCACCAAATTATACGCCCCACGGAGATCTATCTTAGAGAACCACTTGGCCCCCTTTATGCGAGCAAACAAATCAGTCAGCAGTGGCAACGGATATTGATATTTAACCGTGATTTTATTCAAAAGCCGATAATCAATACACGGTCTCAAAGAGCCATCTTTCTTAGCCACAAAGAAAAAACCGGCTCCTAAGGGAGATGACGAAGGACGAATATGTCCCTTTTCCAAGGACTCCTTTATATATTCTCGCATAGCAGCATGTTCAGGCACAGACAGATTAAATAAACGACCCTTAGGGTATTTACTACCCGGAATCAAATCTATGGCACAATCGCACTCCCGGTGCGGAGGTAATGAACCAAGCTTAGGTTCTTCAAAAACGTCACGATATTCAGTCAAGAATTCAGGAATCTCAGAGGGAATAGATGATGAAATGGAAACCACAGGTACGTCCCCATGCTTCCCCTTACATCCCCAGCTTAACACAGACATAGCTTTCCAGTCAAGGACTGGGTTATGAGATTGCAGCCATGGCAATCCAAGCACCAACACATCATGTAGGTTATACAGCACAAGAAAGCGAATAATCTCCTGATGATCCGGATTAATCCGCATAGTTACTTGTGTCCAGTATTGTGGTTTATTACTAGCCAATGGGGTGGAGTCAATCCCCTTCAGGGGTATAGGAGTTTCAAGAGGCTCCAAATCATACCCACAGCGTTTGGCAAAGGACCAATCCATAAGACTCAAAGCGGCGCCAGAGTCGACATAGGCATCCGCGGTAATAGATGATAAAGAACAAATCAGGGTCACAGATAGAATAAACTTAGACTGTAAAGTGCCAATTGAAACAGACTTATCAAGCTTCTTAGTACGCTTAGAGCATGCTGATATAACATGAGTTGAATCACCGCAATAGAAGCACAACCCATTTTTTCGTCTTAAATTCTGCCGTTCACTTCTGGACAGAATTCTATCACATTGCATATTCTCTGGCGTCTTCTCAGTAGACACCGCCAAATGGTGCACAGGTTTGCGCTCCCGCAGACGCCTATCGATCTGGATAGCCATTGTCATGGACTCATTCAGACCCGCAGGCACAGGGAACCCCACCATAACATCCTTAATGGCATCAGAGAGACCCTCTCTGAAATTCGCCGCCAGGGCGCACTCATTCCACTGAGTAAGCACAGCCCATTTACGGAATTTCTGGCAGTATATTTCAGCTTCGTCTTGCCCCTGAGATAGGGACATCAAGGCCTTTTCCGCCTGAAGCTCTAACTGAGGTTCCTCATAAAGCAACCCCAAGGCCAGAAAAAACGCATCCACATTGAGCAACGCAGGATCCCCTGGAGCCAATGCAAAAGCCCAATCCTGAGGGTCGCCCCGGAGCAAGGAAATCACAATCCTGACCTGCTGAGCAGGATCTCCAGCAGAGCGAGATTTCAGGGACAAAAACAACTTGCAATTATTTTTGAAATTTTGAAAGCAAGATCTATTCCCCGAGAAAAATTCAGGCAAAGGAATTCTAGGTTCAGATATAGGAACATGAACAACAAAATCTTGTAAATTTTGAACTTTCGTGGTGAGATTATTCAAACCTGCAGCTAAACTCTGAATATCCATTTTAAACAGGTGAACACAGAGCCATTCCAGGATTAGAAGGAGAGAGAGAGAGAGAAAGGCTGCAATATAGGCAGACTTGCAAGAGATTCAATTACAAGCACACTCAGAACTGAAGGGAAGGGGAAAAAAAAAAAAAAATCTTCAGCAGAATTCTCTTTTCTCTCCTTTCTCTGTCAATTAATTTAACCCTTTTTTTGGCCGGTCAAACTGTTATGGTTCTCAATGGCAAGAGAACATAGCCCAGCAAACATAAATACTAGCTCTTGGAAGGATGGAAACTAAACTGACCATGAACTAAACCTGCCGCACAACTAACAGTAGCCGGGTAGCGTTGCCTACGTTTTTTATCCCTAGACGCCCAGCGCCGGCCGGAGGACTAACTAATCCTGGCAGAGGAAAATATAGTCCTGGCTCACCTCTAGAGAAGTTTCCCCGATAGGCAGACAGAGGCCCCCACATATATTGGCGGTGATTTTAGATGAAATGACAAACGTAGTATGAAAATAGGTTTAGCAAAATTGAGGTCCGCTTACTAGATAGCAGGAAGACAGAAAGGGCACTTTCATGGTCAGCTGAAAACCCTATCAAAATACCATCCTGAAATTACTTTAAGACTCTAGTATTAACTCATAACATCAGAGTGGCAATTTCAGATCACAAGAGCTTTCCAGACACAGAAACGAAACTACAGCAGTGAACTGGAACAAAATGCAAAAACAAACGAGGACTAAAGTCCAACTTAGCTGGGAGTTGTCTAGCAGCAGGAACATGCACAGAAAGGCTTCTGATTACAATGTTGACCGGCATGGAAGTGACAGAGGAGCAAGGTTAAATAGCGACTCCCACATCCTGATGGAAACAGGTGAACAGAGGGGATGATGCACACCAGTTCAATTCCACCAGTGGCCACCGGGGGAGCCCAAAATCCAATTTCACAACATACCTGTATGTCATCTCCCCTGTATATAGTATATACCAGTGTGTCATCTCCTCCTGTATATAGTATATACCTGTGTGACATCTCCCCTGTATATAGTATACATGTGTGTGTCATCTCCTCCTGTATATAGTATATACCTGTGTGTCATCTCCTCCTGTATATAGTATATACCTGTGTGTCATCTCTCCTGTATATAGTATATACCTGTGTGTCATTTCCTCCTGTATATAGTATATACCTGTATGTCATCTCCTCCTGTATATAGTATATACCTGTGTGTCATCTCCCCTGTATATAGTATATACCTGTGTGTCATCTCCTCCTGTATATAATATATATCTGTATGTCATCTCCTCCTGTATTAGACCGCGTTCACACGTTATTTGCTCAGTATTTTTACCTCAGTAATTGTAAGCTAAATTGGCAGCCTGATAAATCCCCAGCCAACAGGATGCCCTTCCCCCTGGCAGTATATATTAGCTCACACATACACATAATAGACAGGTCATGTGACTGACAGCTGCCGTATTTCCTATATGGTACAGTTGTTGCTCTTGCAGTTTGCTTATTAATCAGATTTTTATTTTTGAAGGATAATACCAGACTTGTGTGTGTTTTAGGGTGAGTTTCATGTGTCAAGTTGTGTGTGTTGAGTTGCGTATGGTGAGTCGACATGCACTCTCCTTCAGGCCCTGGGATCCATATTTAAGTGTAAAATAAAGAATTAAAATAAAAAATATTGATATACTCACCCTCTGACGCGCCCTGGTAGTAATTGGCATCTTCCGTTCCTAAGAATGGCGCTTGAAAGACCTTTCGATGACGTCACGGCTTGTGATTGGTCGCGGCGGCCCACGTGACCGCTGAGCGACCAATCACAACAAGCCGTGACGTAATTCTCAGGTCCTAAATTCCTAATTCTAGGAATTTAGGCCATGAGAATTACGTCACGGCTTGTGATTGGTCGCTGAGCGGTCACGTGGGCCACCGCGACCAATCACAAGCCGTGACGTCATCGAAAGGTCCTTCACGCGCTGATTCTTAAGAAGGAAGGCTGCCGGAAAGAAGCCGAGGGTGAGTATATTCCTATTAGGTATATACTCACCCTCGGACGCACCCTGCTTCTTTCCGGCAGCCTTCCTTCTTAAGAATCAGCGCGTGAAGGACCTTTCGATGACGTCACGACTTGTGATTGGTCGCGGCGGCCCACGTGACCGCTCAGCGACCAATCACAAGCTGTGACGTAATTCTCATGGCCTAAATTCCTAGAATGAGGAATTTAGGACCTGAGAATTACGTCACGGCTTGTTGTGATTGGTCGCTCAGCGGTCACGTGGGCCGCCGCGACCAATCACAAGCCGTGACGTAATCGAAAGGTCTTTCAAGCGCCATTCTTAGGAACGGAAGATGCCGGTTACCAGCAGCGATGTCCAGGCTGCGTCGGAGAGGTGAGTATATCAATATTTTTTATTTTAATTCTTTATTTTACACTTAAATGTGGATACCGAGTTCCGATATCGCAAACATATCGGAACTTGGTATCGGAATTCCGATACCAGATTCAGAAGATCGCCGACCTCATGGCCGACCCCACACAGGGTTTCATGAAACTCGACTTTGCCAAAAGTTGGCGACTTCTGAAAATGGCCGACCCGTTTCGCTCAACCCTAGTAGTGACTTTTGTGAGATGAGTTTTGTGTGGCGACATGCGTGTAGCAACTTTTTGTGTGTCGAGTTGCATGTGACAGGTTAGTGTAGCAAGATGTGTGCAGCAAGTTTTGCGCATGGCGAGTTTTGCGCGTGGCGAGTTTTATGTGTGGTGTTTTTTGAGTATGTGCAAGTTTTGTGTGAGGCAACTCTTGCATGTGTTGCAACTTTTGTGCATGTGGCAATTTTTCCGTGTGTGCAGGTTTTGCGTGTGATGAGTTTTCCATGAGGTGAGTTTTGCACGTGTGGCGAGTTTTGCGTGAGCCTAGTTTTGCATGTGGCGAGTTTTTCACATGGCGAGTTTTGAGCGGCGACTTTTCTGTTTCGACTTTTATGTGGCGAGGTTGGTGTATGTGTGGTGAAATGTGTGCTGAGGGTGGTATATGTGTTCAAGCACGTGGTAGTGTGTGGCGCATTTTGTGTGTGTGTTCATATCCCCGTGTGTGGTAAGTATCCCATGTTGGGGCCCCACCTTAGCAACTGTACGGTATATACTATTTGGCGCCATCGCTTTCACTCTTTAAGTCCCCCTTGTTCACATCTGGCAGCTGTCAGTTCGCCTCCAACACTTTTCCTTTCACTTTTTCCCCATTATGTAGATAGGGGTAAAACTGTTTGGAGAATTGGAACGCGCGGGGCTAAAATTTCACCTCACAACATAGCCTATGACGCTCTTGGGGTCCAGACGTGTGACTGTGCAAAATTTTGTGGCTGTATCTGCGACGGTGCAGATGCCAATCCCGGGCATACACACACACACATACATACACACACACACACACACATTCAGCTTTATATATTAGATTACTCGTATCCCAAGCATCACGTTTACTTTGTGTACCGCTGCATTGGTTTCAGCTCATCTACACATATATTTTTATGTATTAATTTTTTCCTGTTATTTTCCTCTTGAAGCTCATCAAGAGAATGCCAAGAGTGTGCAAAGCAGTCAAAGCAAAAGGTGGCTACTTTGAAGAACCTAGAATATAAGACACTAGATGGTGGCCCGATTCCAACGCATCGGGTATTCTAGAATATGCATGTCCACGTAGTGTATTGCACAGCCCATGTAGTACACTGCACAGCCCACGTAGTATATTCCCCAGCCACGTAGTATATTGCCCAGCCACGTAGTATATTGCCCAGTTACGTAGTATATTGCCCAGTGACGTAGTATACAGCACAGAGCCACGTAGTATATTGCCCAGTTACGTAGTATATTGCCCAGTTATGTAGTATATTGCCCAGTGATGTAGTATATTGCCCAGCTACGTAGTATATTGCCCAGCCACATATGTCACAGATTAAAAAATAAAAAATAAACATATACTCACCTTCCGATGGCGCCTTGTAGTAGTTCTGTCGTCTGTGTGCGGTGCAGGCGGCAGCTTCCGGTCCCAGGGTGTGGAACATGACCGTTACGTCACGGCAGGTCCTTCTCGCGCAGGCGGCCAGGACCTGTGATGACGTCATGGTCACATGACCATGATGTCATGGCAGGTCCTTCTCACAGACCATCCTTGCCACCGGAACCTGCCACTTGCAAGGAGCTGTCACCGGAGTGTCGCGAGGAGCAGGAAAGGCGGCGGATGGTGAGTATGTAATGATTTGTTATTGTTTTTATTATTTTTAACATTAGATGTTTTTACTATTGACGCTGGATAGGCAGCATCAATAGTAAAAACGTGGTCACACAGGGTTAATAGCGGCGGTAATGGAGTGAGTTACCCACGGCATAACGCGGTCCGTTACCGCTGGCATTAACCCTGTGTGAGCGGTGACTGCAGGGAGTATGGAGCGGGCGCCAGGCACTGACTGCAGGGGAGTAGGGAGGGACTAACGCAGCCATGACAGGCAGCAGGCGAGACCAATCAGCGACTTGGATTCCATGACAGACAGAAGCCGCAACCAATGAATATCCGTGACAGACAGAAAGACAGACAGAAGGACAGACAGACGGAATAGACTCTTAGTCAATTATATAGTAGATAATTCCACATGTGTTAATTCATAGTTTTGATGCCTTCAGTGTGAATGTACAATTTTTATAGTCATGAAAATACAGAAAAATCTTAAAATGATAAGGTGTGTCCAAACTTTTAGTCTGTACTGCATCTTCATTTACTGTCCTTCAAACCACACATCCAAGCTCTTTCCGCCTCCTGTCGCCTCCAGCTCAAAAAACATATTTCCAGTATTGATCCTTTCCTCAACCCTCAGTCTACTAAGATGCTTGTTCATGCCCTCATCATCTCCTGCCTTGACTACTGCAACATCCTCCACACTTATTCCCTCTTCACCCAACCGCCACCAAGACTTCCCCCGAATATCCTCCATCCTCTTGAATTCTTTGCCCCAACACGTTCGACTATGAACCACATTTGGATCCTTCAGATGGAACCTGAAAACCCACTTCTTCAAGAAAGCTTATAGCCTGCAATGACCCCACTGTCTCCTCACCACTGCAACCCTTAACCTATTGTCTCCTTCCTCACCATCCTGTAGAATGTAAGCCCACAAGGGCAGGGTCCTCTCCCCTCTGTATCAGTCTTTTAATATTAGTTTGTTTACTGTAAGTTATATCTGTAATTTGTTTGTAACCCTTTCTTATGTACAGCACCATGGAATCAATGGTGCTATATAAATAAATAATAATAATAATAATAATATTCAAGCACACATACTAATGACCTGAGGTGTTTAGATAAGCCGTGGAAGAGGTCAGGTCAGCCGCATAGTGCAGAGATCAGCAGGAGAGGGTTGCAGACATGACTGTGGGGGATGTGGACAGACACAGAGAGCACTGATATCAGCCCCCTGCTGCCATGCTGTCCTGTGCAGTAAGCCTCCTCCTCCAATCTCTCTGTGAGATGCCCCATGCAGTGTGCCTCCTCCCCCAACCACTTCTCTGTGAGTCTGCTGGGAATAGAATGATGGAGGGAGCAGAGGACCCACAATAAGTCTTGCTCTTCCTACAATACTGTCTCCTGTGTGCTGTGTGGCCCCCTGACTAGAGGTAAGTACTCACCATTGGGACGCACCATGCAGGAAGACAGAACAGTGGCAGCCAGTGAGATCTCAACATCAGTCTGGTGGGGAAAGCGTTTATTGGTCAGCATCTCTCCCTGCATGACACGCCACCTCTTTGAACTCCTGCACTCTGTGTGCCGCTATCTCCCCGGCTCTGGGACGATAGTCGTATGATTATGGGAAGGAGTGAGATGGGCCTGATGCTATATGACACTTGGCCACTTAAAATCCTGCCCATAATCTTGACTCAGTGGCCCCATAGCAGCTGCATTCTGTGCCGCTATGGGCAAAATGCTCCTGCCTGCAAGGGCCTCCTCCACCTTCAGGCCCAATGCAGTTGCACCGGCTGCACTGGCGGTATGTTCATCCCTGAGTCTGACTGATAATTGGAGTCTGTGGACAGGAGTCTTTTAACCCCTTTACCCCCAAGGGTGGTTTGTACGTTAATGACCGGGCCAATTTTTACATTTCTGACCACTGTCCCTTTATGAGGTTATAACTCTGGAAAGCTTTAACGGATCCCGGTGATTCTGATACTGTTTTCTCATGACATATTGTATTTCATGATAGTGGTAAAATTTATTTGATATTACCTGCGTTTATTTGTGAAAAAATGGAAATTTGGCGAAAATTTTGAAAATTTCGCAATTTTCCAAATTTGAATTTTTATGCCCTCAAATCATAGATATATGTCACACAAAATACTTTATAAGTAACATTTACCGCATGTCTACTTTACATCAGCACAATTTTGGAACCAACATTTTTTTTTGTTAGGGAGTTATAAGGGTTAAAATTTGACCAGCAATTTCTCATTTTTACAACACCAATTTTTTTTTTAGGTACCACATCACATTTGAAGTAATTTTGAGGGGTCTATATGATAGAAAATAACCAAGTGTGACACCATTCTAAAAACTGCACCCCTCAAGGTGCTCAAAACCACATTCAAGAAGTTTATTAACCCTTCAGGTGTTTCACAGGAATTTTTGGAATGTTTAAAAAAATGAACATTTAACTTTTTTTCAGAGAAAAATTTATTTCAGCTCCAATTTGTTTTGTTTTACCAAGGGTAACAGGAGAAATTGGACCCCAAATGTTGGTGTACAATTTGTCCTGAGTACGCCGATACCCCATATGTGGGGGTAAACCACTGTTTAGGCGCATGGCAGAGCTCGGAAGGGAAGGAGCGCCATTTGACTTTTTCAATCCAAAATTGACTGGAATTGAGATAGGATGCCATGTTGCATTTGGAGAGCCCCTTATGTGCCTAAAAATTAAAAACCCCCACAAGTGACACCATTTTGGAAACTAGACCCCCTAAGGAACTTATCTAGATGTGTGGTGAGCACTTTGACCCACCAAGCTCTTTACATAAGTTTATCATGCAGACCTGTAAAAATAAAAAATCATATTTATTCACAAAAATGATCTTTTCACCCCCAATTTTTTATTTTCCCAAGGGTAAGAGAAGAAATTGGACCTCAAAAGTTGTTGTGCAATTTGTCCTGAGTACGCTGATACCCCATATGTGGGGGTAAAACACTGTTTGGGTGCATGGCAGAGCTCGGAAGGGAAGGAGCGCCATTTGACTTTTCAATACAAAATTGACTGGAATTGAGATGGGACACCATGTTGTGTTTGGAGAGACCCTGATGTGCCTAAACAGTGGAAACCCCCAATTCTAACTGAAACCCTAACTTAAACACACCCCTATCCCTAATCCCAACAACACCCCTAACCCCAGCCACACCCCTAACCCCAACACACACCTAACCCTAATCCCAACCCTAACCACACCCCTTACCCTAATCTCAACCATAACCCTAACCACACCCCTAACCCTGACACACCCCTAACCCTAATCTCAACCGTAAATGTAATCCAAACCCTAACCCTAGCCCCAACTCTAACCCTAGCCCTAACCCTAGCCCTAACCCTAACCCTAGCCCTAGCCCTAACCCTAGCCCTAGCTCTAACCCTAACTCTAACCCTAACCGTAACCCTAGCCCTAACCTTAGCCCTAGCTCTAACCCTAACTCTAGCCCTAACCCTAACCCTTGCCCTAACCCTAATCCTAGCCCTAACCCTAGCCCTAACCCTAATGGGAAAATGGAAATAAATACATTTTTTTAATTTTTAAATTTTTCCCTCCTAACTAAGGGGGTGATGAAGGGGGGTTTGCTTTACTATTTATATTGGGTTTTCTAGCGGATTTTTATGTTTGGCAGCCGTCACACACTAAAAGACGCTTTTTATTGCAAAAAATATTTTTTGCATTACCACATTTTGAGAGCTATAATTTTTCCATATTTTGGTCCACAGAGTCATGTGAGATCTTGTTTTTTGCGGGACGAGTTGACGTTTTTATTGGTAACATTTTCGGGCACGTGACATTTTTTTGATCGCTTTTTATTTTGATTATTGTGAGGCAGAATGACCAAAAACCAGCTATTCGTGAATTTCTTTTGGGGGGGGGCGTTTATACCGTTCCGCGTTTGGTAAATTGGATAAAGTAGTTTTATTGCTCGGGTCAGTACGATTACAGCGATACCTCATTTATATCATTTTTTTATGTTTTGGCGCTTTTATACGATAAAAACTATTTTCTAGAAAAATTATTATTTTTGCATCGCTTTATTCTGAGGACTATAACTTTTTTTATTTTTTCACTGATGATGCTGTATGGCAGCTTGTTGTTTGCGGGACAAGATGACGTTTTCATCGGTACCATGGTTATTTATATCCGTCTTTTTGATCATGCGTTATTCCACTTTTTGTTCGGCGGTATGATAATAAAGCGTTTTTTGCCTTGTTTTTTTTTACAGTGTTTACTGAAGGAGTTAACTAGTGGGACAGTTTTATAGGTCAGATCGTTACGGACACAGCGATACTAAATATGTCTACTTTTAATGTTTTTTTTTATTTCGATAAAGAAATGTATTTATGGGAACAATATATATATTTTTTTTCCATTTAGGAATTTTTTTTTTTTTTTAACACATCTGAATATTTTTTTTTTACACTCTAACATTGCCCAGGAGGGGCATCATGTTATAGTGAGAGATCGCTGATCTGACACTTTGCAGAGCACTGTGTCAGATCAGCGATCTGACGTGCACTGCAGAGAGGCTTCCCTAAGGATCTTATCTAGATGTGTGGTGAGCAGTTTGACCCAACAAGTGCTTCACAGAAGTTTATAATGCCGAGCCGTAAAAATAAAAAATCATATTTTTTCACAAAAATGATCTTTTCGCCCCCAATTTTTTATTTTCCCAAGGGTAAGAGAAGAAATTGGACCCCAAAAATTGTTGTGCAATTTGTCCTGAGTACGCTGATACCCCATATGTGGGTGTAAACCATTGTTTGGGCGCAGGGCAGAGCTCGGAAGGGAAGGAGCGCCATTTGACTTTTCAATGCAAAATTGACTGGAATTGAGATGGGACGCCATGTTGCGTTTGGAGAGCCCCTGATGTGCCTAAACATTGAAACCCCCCACAAGTGACACCATTTTGGAAAGTAGACCCCTTAAGGAACTTATCTAGATGTGTGGTGAGCACTTTGACCCAACAAGTGCTTCACAGAAGTTTATAATGCAGAGCCGTAAAAATAAAAAATCATATTTTTTCACAAAAATGATCTTTTCGCCCCCATTTTTTTATTTCCCCAAGGGTAAGAGAAGAAATTAGACCACAAAAGTTGTTGTGCAATTTGTCCTGAGTACGACGATACCCCATATGTGGGGGTAAACCACTGTTTGGGCGCATAGCAGAGCTCGGAAGGGAAGGAGCGCTATTTTACTTTTCAATGCAAAATTGACTGGAATTAAGATGGGATGCCATGTTGCGTTTGGAGAGCCCCTGATGTGCCTAAACATTAAAAACACCCACAAGTGACACCATTTTGGAAAGTAGACCCCATAAGGAACTTATCTAGATGTGTTTTGAGAGCTTTGAACCCCCAAGTGTTTCACTACAGTTTATAACGCAGAGCCGTGAAAATAAAAATTATTTTTTTGTTCACAAAAATGATTTTTTAGCCCCCAGTTTTGTATTTTCACAAGGGTATCAGGATAAATTGGACCCTAAACGTTCTTGTCCAATTTGTCCTGAGTACGCTGATACCCCATATGTGGGTGGGAACCACTGTTTGGGCGCATGACAGAGCTCGGAAGGGAAGGAGCGCCATTTGGAATGCAGACTTAAATGGATTGGTCTGCAGGCGTCACGTTGCATTTGCAGAGCCCCTGATGTACCCAAACAGTACAAACCCCCCACAAGTGACCCCATATTGGAAACTAGACCCCCAAAGGAACTTATCTAGATGTGTTGTGAGAACTTTGAACCCCCAAGTGTTTCACTACAGTTTATAACGCAGAGCCGTGAAAATAAAAATTCTTTTTTTTTTCACAAAAATGATTTTTTAGCCCCCAGTTTTGTATTTTCACAAGGGTATCAGGATAAATTGGACCCCAAAAGTTGTTGTCAATTTTTCCTGAGTACGCTGATACCCCATATGTGGGGGGGAACCACTGTTTGGGCGTATGACAGAGCTCGGAAGGGAAGGAGCGCCATTTGGAATGCAGACTTAAATGGATTGGTCTGCAGGCGTCACGTTGCATTTGCAGAGCCCCTGATGTACCCAAACAGTACAAACCCCCCACAAGTGACCCCATATCGGAAACTAGACCCCCCAAGGAACTTATCTAGATGTGTTGTGAGAACTTTGAACCCCCAAGTGTTTCACTACAGTTTACAACGCAGAGCCGTGAAAATAAAAAATCTTTTTTTTCCCACAAAACTTATTTTTTGGCCCCCAGTTTTGTATTTTCCCAAGGGTAGCAGGAGAAATTGGACCCCAAAAGATGATGTCCAATTTGTCCTGAGTACGCTGATACCCCATATGTTGAGGTAAACCCCTGTTTGGGCACACGGGAGAGCTCTGAAGGGAAGGAGCACTGTTTTCCTTTTTCAACGCAGAATTGGCTGGAATTCAGATCGGATGCCATGTCCCGTTTGGAGAGCCCCTGATGTGCCTAAACAGTGGAAACCCCCCAATTATAACTGAAACCCTAATCCAAACACACCCCTTACCCTAATCCCAACAGTAACCCTAACCACTCCTCTAACCCAGACACACCAACCCTATTCCCAACCATAAATGTAATCCAAACCCTAACCCTATCTTTAGCCCCAACCCTAACTGTAGCCCCAACCCTAGCCGCAACCCTAGCCCTAACCCTAGCAATAACCCTAGCCCTATCACTAGCCCTAACACTAGCCGTAACACTAGCCCTAACCCTAGCCCTAACCCTAACCCTAGCCCTAACCCTAGCCCCAACCCTAACCCTAGCCCTAACCCTAGCCACAACCCTAGCCCTAACCCTAGCCCCAACCCTAGCCCTAACCCTAACCCTAGCCCTAACCCTTGCCCTAACCCTAGCAATAACCCTAGCCCTATCACTAGCCCTAACACTAGCCGTAACACTAGCCCTAACCCTAGCCCTAACCCTAGCCCTAACCCTAACCCTAGCCCTAACCCTAGCCCCAACCCTAACCCTAGCCCTAACCCTAGCCACAACCCTAGCCCTAACCCTAGCCCCAACCCTAGCCCTAACCCTAACCCTAGCCCTAACCCTTGCCCTAACCCTAACCCTAACCCTAGCCCTAACTCTAGTCCTAACTCTAGCCCTAACCCTAACCCTAATGGCAAAATGGAAATAAATACATTTTTTAATTTTTTAATTTTTCCCTAACTAAGGGGGTGATGAAGGGGGGTTTGATTTACTTTTATAGCTGGTTATTTAGCGGATTTTTATGATTGGCAGCCGTCACACACTGAAAGACGCTTTTCATTGCAAAAAATATTTTTTGCGTTACCACATTTTGAGAGCTATAATTTTTCCATATTTGAGTCCACAGAGTCATGTGAGATCTTGTTTTTTGCGGGACGAGTTGACGTTTTTATTGGTTACATTTTCGGACACGTGACATTTTTTGATCGCTTTTTATTCCGATTTTTGTGAGGTAGAGTGATCAAAAACCAGCTATTCATGAATTTCTTTTGGGGGAGGCGTTTATACCGTTCCGCGTTTGGTAAAATTGATAAAGCAGTTTTATTCGTCGGGTCAGTACGATTACAGCGATACCTCATTTATATCATTTTTTTATGTTTTGGCGCTTTTATACGATAAAAACTATTTTATAGAAAAAATAATTATTTTGGTATCGCTTTATTCTCAGGACTATAACTTTTTTATTTTTTTGCTGATGATGCTGTATGGTGGCTCGTTTTTTGCGGGACAAGATGACGTTTTCAGCGGTACCATGGTTATTTATATCAGTCTTTTTGATCGTGTGTTATTCCACTTTTTGTTCGGCGGTATGATAATAAAGCGTTGTTTTTTGCCTCGTTTTTTTTTTTTTTTTTCTTACGGTGTTTACTGAAGGGGTTAACTAGTGGGGCAGTTTTATAGGTTGGGTCGTTACGGACGCGGCGATACTAAATATGTGTACTTTTATTGTTTTTTTTATTTTATTTAGCTAAAGAAATATATTTATGGGAATAATATTTTTTTTTTTTTCTTTATTTAGGATATTTTTTTTATTTTATTTTTACACACATGTGGCGAATTTTTTTTTTAACTTTTTTACTTTGTCCCAGGGGGGGACATTACAGATCATTGATCTGACAGTGTGCACAGCACTCTGTCAGATCGACGATCTGCTGTGCAGGGCTGCAGGCTTACCAGCGCCTGCTCTGAGCAGGCACTCGGTAAGCCACCTCCCTCCCTGCAGGACCCAGATGCCGCGGCCATCTTGGATCCGGGACCTGTGGCGAGGAGGGAGGTAGGAGACCCTCGGAGCAACGCGATCACATCGCGTTGCTCCGGGGGTCTCAGGGAAGCCCGCAGGGAGCCCCCTCCCTGCGCGATGCTTCCCTATACCGCCGGCACACCGTGATCATGTTTGATCGCGGTGTGCCGGGGGCGGTCAGTGACCGCTCCTGGCACATAGTGTCGGATGTCAGCTGCGATAGTCAGCTGACACCCGGCCGCGATCGGCCGCGCTCCCCCCGTGAGTGCGGCCGATCGGCTATGACGTACTATCCCGTGGAGGGTCAGATAGGCCCAGGTCACCTCGACGGGATAGTACGTCTAAGGTCACAGAGGGGTTAATGCAAGTAACAAGTTTATTAGGAGCATCTAACTGGTCTGTAGGAGCCAGTACTCTTAATGGTTGGTAGGGGATCAAAAACTTATTTCTCACTGCAAAATGCAAATAAATTTATATAATTTACACAATGTGACTTTCTGGATTTTATTTTTGATATTCTAACTCTTAATGTTAAAATTTACCAACCCTTAACCCCTTTCTGACCTCGGACGGGATAGTACATCCGAGGTCAGAAGCCCCGCTTTGATGCGGGCTCCGGCGGTGAGCCCACATCAAAGCCGGGACATGTCAGCTGTTTTGAACAGCTGATATGTGCCCTTAATAGGCGCGGGCAGAATCGCACCTATTAACCAGTTAAATGCAGCTGTCAAACGCAGACAGCAGCATTTAACTACCGCATCCGGCTGGGGCGGCCGGAAATGATGGCATCGCCGACCCCCGTCACATGATCGGAGGTCGGCGATGCTTCAGAATAGTAACCATAGAGCTCACAGCACACCTGATTTTCTGCTACATAGCAGCGAACAGCAGATCGCTGCTATGTAGCAGAGCCGATCGTGCTGTGCCGGCTTCTAGCCTCCCATAGAGGCTATTGAAGCATGGCAAAAGTAAAAAAAAAGTTAAAAAAAATGTGAAAAAAAAGAAAAAAATATATAAAAGTTTAAATCACCCCCCTTTCGCCCCAATCAAAATAAACCAATAAAAAAAAATCAAACCTACACATATTTGGTATCGCCGCGTTAAGAATCGCCCGATCTATCAATGAAAAAAAAGCATTAACCTGATCGCTAAACGGCGTGGCGAGAGAAAAATTTGAAACGCCAGAATTAAAATGCAATAATGGGCGATCAAAAGAACATATCTGCACAAAAATGCTATCATTAAAAACATCAGCTTGGCATGCAAAAAATAAGCCCTCAACCGACCCCAGATCATGAAAAATGGAGACGCTACGAGTATCGGAAAATGGCGCGATTTTTTTTTTTTTTTAGCAAATTTGGATTTTTTTTTTACTACTTAGGTAAAAAATAACCTAGTCATGTTAGGTGTCTATGAACTCGTACTGACCTGGAAAATCAAAATGGCTGGTCAGTTTTAGCATTTAGTGAACCTAGCAAAAAAGCCAACCAAAAAACAAGTGTGGGACTGCACTTTTTTTGCAATTTCACTGCACTTGGAATTTTTTTCCCGTTTTCTAGTACACAACATGCTAAAACCAATGATGTCGTTCAAAAGTACAACTCGTCCCGCAAAAAATAAGCCCTCACATGGCCAAATTGATGGAAAAATAAAAAAGTTATGGCTCTGGGAAAGAGGGGAGTGAAAAACGAACACGGAAAAACGGAAAATCCCAAGGTCATGAAGGGGTTAAAATTATAGACAGTTCATGTCTTTGTCAGTGGGCATGGCAAACTTACAAAATCAGCAAGGAATCAAATACTTATTTCCTCCACTGTATCATCAATCCTGCAAATCAATATTGACAAGATGATATGATTGTCAGAGCCACCTCCTTTAGCTGACATTATTCTTTTTGGCTTGGATGCAAGAGTTGAAGCACCTCTTGGAACAGTGTCATAGAAAGTGACAGGTACTGAATTTCTTCAACTTCATAAATTCAAGCACTGACTCAAATACTACAAGGCACCATTCATTATATTACACCCTAGATAGCTGTGATGATAAATGCCAAGAATATTTTGTCTGCATGTACTGGACAATGACTATTTATAGTTTTCATAGTTTTTAAGGTTGAAAGTAGACATAAGACCATCAAATTCAATCAATAGGCTAAAATCTTGATATAGGAGAAGGCAACAACCCGTAAGCCAGATGCTAATTGCCCCATATTAGGAGAAAATCCCTTCTAGACTCCACATACGGGAATCAGACTAGTTCCCTGGATTAACGCCCTGTTAGGAGTCGAGTTCCCGCCGCTGCACAGGGGGAATCTCGAGCCATGTCTGCTGTGGTCTCCCATTCTACATCAGCTGCAGTGGAGCCTGCTCAGCGGAGACGTCGGTCCCAGCGTCTCACTCAGTCTGATACTGTGCAAAAGGTTACTGCTGCCTTTACAGGATCTGCTGTTGTAGCCAGCACTTGTCAGCGGCGAGCAGACATCTCTGGGACTGAGTCCTGCCTTGCACACACTGAGCATGCCCAAGGTAAGACCTCTCATTGGAGGTCAGCGGTCACATGCTCAGGTACTGCAGCAGCTATCATTGGTCCTCTAGGAAGGTCCTGAAGTTGCTCAGGTACTGTAGCATCTTCAATGAGGAGTTTGCATGTATGTGTTCAGGGACCTGGCTGAAATAAGCCCCTAGAATACCGACACTTCTGGTGAGGAGTGTTTGTGTGCATTTCTGGGTGCGTGACCACTGACTGCCATCAGCTCAGCAGTTAGCTGTGTTCCCCTGTGACGCTAACAGGGCACAGCATCTTATTTCTAGTGAGTTAACAGAGTTAGCTTATTCCGCCATATAGCGCTGCCATTTGCCAGCAGCAGGTTCCTCTCCTGCACGGTGGACCCTGGGTTGTGAACGCACCTATTTATACATATATATACTCTGTGCGTTCCGCCAACCCTAACATAATACTAACGCTAGGGTCTGGCTAGTAAATGGCAGACAAACAGCAATCCTTGCCGTACCTCCAGCAGCTGGAGGGTAGGTTGGCGGCTCTCGAGCGCACAACCTCAGCTGTGGATGTTACCGCAGTTGCTGTTCAGGCCGCTAGCGTGGCTGCAGCAACCTTGTCCACGGCCACCCCTGACTCTATCTCGCCTCCTGCTGCTAGAAAAATTTTCTGGTGATAGTAAATCTTGTAGGGGTTTCGCGAGCCAGTGCTCTATACACCTCAAGCTCCTGGCCGCACGTTTCCCCATGGAGCGGGCCAAGGTGGGATTTATTGTGTCTCTCCTGTCGGACAAGGCATTGGAGTGGGCTACGCCGCTGTGGGAGCGTGGCGATCATGTGGTGTAGAGTGCTTCGTTGCTCCTGAGCAATCTGAAACAGGTCTTTTTAGAGCCTCGAGTCACCCATGATACAGCGCTCCAACTGTTGGCATTGACTCAGGGCTTTTTCTTTGGTCAGCCATTTTGCCATCCACTTGTGCACCCTAGCATCTGAGCTGGAGTGGTCGGATAAAGCCCTTATCCCTATATTTTGGAGGGGGCTGGCTGACCACGTGAAGGACGCTCTGGCCTCAAGGGAGATTTACACCACACTGGAGGAGTTAATAGCTGTGTCTACCTGTATTGACCTCTGTTTTCACAAGCGGAGGTTAGAGTGGGCCCAGTGTAGGCAGAGGTTTCGGCTGGCTCCCACCTTTGCCAAACCTTTGGAATCTCCGTTCCTGGTTCCTGAGTCACATGAGGCCATGGAAGTGTCGCGAGCAGGATCTAAGTCCCTGACAGCTCGTGCACTCAAGGTCTGCCATGTTTGCCAGCAGTCAGGACATCTTGCCACCAGATGTTCACAGTGGTCGAGGAAACGTCAGCGTCTAGTGGTAGTAGGTGGAGGTACACTAGACATGGTGACGTTTGCCTCCAAATTGTCCTTTAAGGGGACAATTACAATAGGCTCATTCACTCACTCGGTAGAGCTCTGCATGGATTCTGGGGTGGAGGGCAATTTTATGTCTTCTGCCTTCGCCCAATGTCACGCAATACCCCTGGTAATGCTAGCTCAACGAGTAACTGTACGAGTGGTGAATGGGTCAACACTGCCCTCACAGATAACACACCAGACCATCCTTTTCACTCTGTCCTTGTCGCCATCTCATCAGGAGATTATATCTCTCCTCATCATTCCTGAGGAAATTGGTGAGATCCTGTTAGGGATGCCTTGGCTACGGTATCACTCTCCTCATATAGAGTGGTTCTTCTCTCCGAAAAGAAAATGGAGGGTGAAATGGAACCGGGAGAAGAACAGGGACCATCTAGCCTGACGAGAATTTAGCCGCTGAGCTGTCTGTAAACACACCAAGTTCTTGTGGTCTGTGAACACCTGGAAGGGAAATCGAGCTCCCTCCAGAAGATGTCTCCACTCTGAGAAAGCCAACTTCATAGCTTCATAGATTCATAGCATCTCCCTGTCCCCGATGGAATAATTCATCTCCGCTGGTGAAAAGGTCTTAGAGAAGAAGAAGCAAGGATGCTTCCGACCTTGAGCATCCTTTTGGAAGAGGACTGCTCCAGCACCAACGAATGAGGCATCCACCTCCATAATAAATGGCTTATCTACATTGGGGCGATGTAGGATGGCAGCACTAGCGAAGTGTGATTTAATCAAGAAAAAGGCCTTGGAGACCTCCTCCGACCACAACTTGGGATTTGCTCCCTTCTTGGCGAGGGCAACCAAGGGAGCTACCAAAGTTGAGAAGTGGGGAATGAACTGGCGATAGTAATTAATGAACTCCATAAAGCGCTGCACCGCTTTGAGAGAATGGGGTTCCTGCCAGTCCATCACAGCCTGTAGCTTGGCAGGATCCATAGCCAATCCCTGGGCAGAGATGATATAGCCAAGGAAAGGCAAGAACTCCTGCTCAAACACACACTTCTCCAACTTGGCATAGAGGGAGTTAGCCCGTAGGAGGTCGAAGACCTTGCAAACATCTCTCCGGTGGGAATCTATATCTGAGAGTAAATGAGAATATCACCCAGATAAACTATGACTGAGGTGGAAAGCATATCCCGGAAGATGTCGTTTACAAAGTCTTGGAAAATGGTTGGGGCATTACAGAGCCCGAAGGGCATCACCAGATATTCATAGTGCCCATCCCTGGTGTTAAAAGCCGTCTTCCATTCGTCCCCCTCACGGATGCGAATCAGGTTGTAAGCACCCCGCAGATCTAGTTTAGTAAATACCTTTGCACCACGTAGCCTATCAAAAAGCTCAGATATCAGGGGTAGTGGGTACTTATTCTTAATGGTTATGGCGTTAAGAACCCTGTAGTCTATGCATGGACGCAGTTCTCCACTCTTCTTCTGTACGAAGAAGAACCCAGCCCCTGCAGGTGACACTGACTTCCTAATTAATCCTCTTGCCAGATTCGGTCGGATATACTGTGACATAGCCTCCGTCTCCGGGAGAGACAATGGATAGACTCGACCCCGGGGAGGCTCAGCACCAGGCAAGAGGTCAATAGGACAGTCATAGGAGCGGTGAGGCGGAAGGGTCTCCGCAGCCCTTTTGGAGAACACGTCCGCATAGGGCCAGTATTGCTTGGGGAGAGAGGATAAATCTGCGGGTACCTCAGTTGTAACAACCTGAAAACTTTCCCTCTGACATCTACCCCCACAAGATTCACCCCTTACTGAATCTTGTGACAAGTTTCTTTTGAACTTTCATCCATGGCCAGAGTTGCCAACTTGACTTTTTTTTCCGGAAGACCCATCAAAAACTCACAGATAGAAAATATTTTATACAGACACATTGTGAATCTTTTATAAATCATTATGATTATAAGTGATGCACGTCTACAACCCATAATTCTGACATGAAATGTAATCTAGTACGGGATGTCAACACAAACACTTAGCTACATGGACTCCACCTTACAGGGTCTGTCCACACAATTGTGTGTATGGGGACTGAAAACTTAAACATATGCATTCTGCCATGATATCAATTACTTTATTTAAAGCAACTTTGTTTTTTTAGCTTTGTTGACTACGAACAGAATCAGATTTTCAAGAAAGGTGTCTGACCATACTGGTGGAGGTGTTGATGAGTGTTGCTGTACCTGATTGCACTCGGGGGACTTTAAATAAGTCTCAGAGAGAATAGTTCCAGATGCTTCATCTGTGGTTAGTCAGGATTCCCCGGTTGTAGAGCTTGGGTGTATTTTCCACACCGTCTATCACATGATAAGTGCATTAATGGAGTATCATCCCATAGGTAAACTTTGCCTGTAGCTGTATTACTCACCACAAAGGGGAATTGTATGAACCTCAAACCAAAAACATTTAAAGGTCAGAGCGAACAGTCGTCAAGGTAATCTAGGATACATCGCTAATTTCTAATTAATATTGTATTTACTTTTGTGAAAGACAGTGTTTGCGCCCCTTATTTTCCACTATATGTCACTCTAGCTGTAAATTTTTCCCGAGGGAACTGAAAAACACCTGAAACAGGACTTGAATTACCACATTTACTTAGCAAACACTGTCTTCAGCACCATAATTAAGTGACCCCCTTTGTTACTCATGTAAACTAAATGGCCAAACTGAATTTATAATTCAAACTGATAGACCCTATCACGGTGATCATGATAAAAAATTGTAAATAACCCCCTCTTTATCACCCATTTAGTTAGGGAAAAATAATAAAGTAAAGAAAATGTATTTATTTACATTTTCCCATTAGGGTTACAGTTGAGCTAAAGTGAGTTTGGCTAAAGTTAGGGTTAGGGTTGGGGCTAAAATTAAGGTTAGGGTATGTTTCCACATTAAGGATTTGTTCAGGATTTGCTGCGGATTGGATGCTGCGTACAGCCACAGCGTCCAATCTGCAGCATCCAGATGTTACAGCATAGTGGAGGGAATTTTATGAAATCCCGTCTCCACTATACGTGCCAGGCTGCATCCGGCGGCCCTGCATAACCGGACATTGGGCGCATCTTTCTAGACTGCAACATGTCTATTTATCTTGCGGAGATGCTCCGTCTCCGCAAGATAAATAACACAGTCTATGAATACGATGTGGTGATTCTGCATGTGTTCAATGAACACATGCGGAATCATAGTGCGTACAACAGGGGTAGCGCTTTGGATGGAGCGGAGTATACGCTGTGTACAAAGCGCAGTGATTATGCCCTGTGGAATCATACCCTTAGGGTTTGGGGCTAAAGTTAGGATTAGAGTTGGGATTAGGGTTAGGGTTGGGATTAGGGTTTGGATTAGGGTTAGGGTTGAGATTAGGGTTAAGGCTGGGATTAGTGGGATTAGATTTAGGGTTGGGATTAGGGTTAAGGGTATGTTGGGATTAGAGTTGGGAATAGGGTTAGGGTTGGGATTAGTGTTAGGGGTGTGTTAGAGTTAGGGTTAGGATTAGGGTTATGGTTAGGGTTGGGATTAGGGTTTGGGGTGTGTTGGGGTTAGGGGTGGAGTTAGAATTGGGGGGTTTCCACTGTTTAGGTACATAAGGAGGTCTCCAAATGCGACATGGCGCCACCATTGATTCCAGCCAATTTTGCGTTCAAAAAAGTCAAATGTTGCTCCCTCACTTCTGAGCTCTGCTGTGTGTCCACACAGTGGTTTACCCCCACATATGGGGCATCAGCATACTCGGGACAAATTGCACAAGTTTTGGGGTTCAATTTCTCCTGTTACTCTTGAAAAAAAAATTGCTGGCTAAAAAATCATTTTTGTGGAAAAAAATGTTTTTTTTATTTTCATGGCTCTGCATTATAAAGTTCTGTAAAGGACTTGGGCATTCAAAGTAATCACCACACATCTAGATAAGCTCCATGAGGGTCTAGTTTCCAAAATGTGGTTACTTGTGGGGGGTTCTACAGTTTAGGCACATCAGGGGCTCTCCAAACGCAACATGTTGCCCGCAGATCATTCCATCAAAGTCTGCATTCCAAAACAGCGCTCCTTCCCTTTCGAGCTCTGCCATGCGCCCAAACAGTGGTCCCCCCCACATATGGTGTATTGGCGTACTCAGAACAAATTGCAAAACAACACTGGTGGTCCAATTTCTCCTGTTACCCTTGTGAAAGTAAAAAATTGTGAGCTGAAAAATCATTTTTGAGGAAAATTTTTTTTTTTATTTTCATTGCTCTGGAATATAAACTTCTGTGAAGCATTTGGGGATTCAAAGTGCTCACCACACATCTAGATAAGTTACTTAAGGGGTCTAGTTTCCAAAATATTGCCACTTCTGGGGGGGTTCCACTGTTTAGGCACATCAGGGGCTCTCCAAACATGACATTGCGTCCGATCCAGTGGTGGGATTCAGCCGGTACGACCCGGTACGGGGCAGCCGTTTACTAAAATTTCTATCTGCCAGCGTTCCGGTAATTGAAAATGGTTACCACGCCCCCGGACCGCCTCCGGACCGCCCCCGGACGGGTTGCTGTGCTGCTGGTGGGGATTGTTCACCCCGGGAGGGTGTAAACTACAATCCCCATAATGCAGTTCGCTCACACCGGAAGCGCCTCTACTGCAGGGCACGGGTAGAGTGGCGGTTAATGTGAGTGGCCGAGATAACTAGTAAACGCAGTGGCATGGTGGGAGGAGACTGGGAGCTATCGGCTGCCATGGTAACAGTGAGACGCCCCGTGCTGTGCAGCAGCTGCGGTTCCGGCCTGAGCGCGGCTTTGTTATGAGTCCCACTCCCAGCAGGAGCCGTGTATGAGGCGGCCCGGCGCTGCGCTATGGTGAGTGAGCCCATCATCTGGGGTCCTCCAGGGTCATGTGACCGGCGCCTGGGATTCACTGCTGACTTCTGTATTTCAGGCTGCCAGGAATAAGGCTGGATTTAAGGGTGAGTGCGCCGCTGTGTACTTGTCACTTAAGGTGCCGTTACACTGAGCAACTTACCAGCGATCGCGACCAGCGACGTGATCGCTGGTAAGTTGCTGTGTGGTCGCTGGGGAGCTGTCACACAGACAGCTCTCTCCAGCGACCAAGCGACTTCGGCATCGCTGAAACTGTCTTCAGCGATGCCGAAGTCCCCATGTAAAAAAAAAAAAAAACACACTACATACGCACCTTCTGTCGTCCTTCATGTCCCTCGGCGCTTGCCGCACTGACTGTGTCTCAGCGCCGGCCGGCCATAACAGTGGTGCCCAGCGGTGAACCGCTGTTACTGCAGGTTCACCGCTGGGCTCTGCTTTACGGCCGGACGGCGCTGAGACAGTCAGTACGGCAAGCTCCAGGGGACGTGACGGACAACAGACGGTGAGTATGTAGTGTTTTTTTTTTACTTTTACCATGGTATCCATGGTAAATATCGGGTTACTAAGCGCGGCCCTGCACTTAGTAACCCGATGTTTACCATGGATACCAGTGAAGACATCGGTGGATCGGCGTCACACACAGCGATCCAGCGATGTCAGCGGGAGAGTTGCGACGAAAGAAAGTTCGTCCACTCTCCCTGCAACCAGCGATATCCCAGCAGGATCCAGATCGCTGCTGCGTGCCAAACATAGCGATATCGCTATGCAGGACGCTGCAACGTCACGGATCGCTGGCGATATCGCTGCAACCTCGCCCAGTGTGACGGTACCTTTAGGGATTTGCAATATTTCCTATGAATTATGTGAAGGACTGGTGCAGTAATTACCCAAACATACCTCTCCGGACGTTATAGTCCCCAGCATGAATCTGCCAGGGCATGCTTGGAGTTGTAGTTCTACAACTGGACACTGCATAACTTACAAGGTTTTGTCAAATTTAGCAATTTTCAAACTCAATTTTTGTGCCCTTAAGGCCGGGATCACACACAGGGCCGTATTTGCCACTAGGCACGTGAGGGCACGTGCCTAGGGCGGCGACATTGCGGGGGGGGCGGCACCTGAGCAAGGTTTTTTGTTTTTTTTTAGTTCCAGGTCACAAACGCGACCGACCGCCCCCGCCCGCCTCCGAGTCCCACCCTCCCTCCTTGAAGACGATACTCACCCTACTCCAGCGATGCCTGGTCTCAGCATCTGTAGCGCGTCCAGAGTGAGCGGTCACGTGGTACCGCTCATTAAAGGTCATGAATATGCGCATATTCATGACCTTAATCAGCCGTACCACATGACCGCTCACTCAGGAAGAAGGCGCTGCGGCGGGACAGAGCCAGAGGGAGGATGTCGGCGCAGCCGCGCGGTGTGTGGGACAGCTGACAGGTGAGTATGGGGGGCGGAGGGATGAAGGAGGAAGGTAAGCCGCCCGAGCCATGCAAGATGGGAGATGGAGCGGGGGAGGGGGTGGAGAGATGAGCCATGCATACCGGGGAGTATGAGCCATCAGCCATGCATATGGGGGGGGGAATATGAGCCATCAGCCATGCATACAGGGGGGGGAATTATGAGCCATCAGCCATGCATACAGGGGGGGGGGAATTATGAGCCATTAGCCATGCATACAGGGGGGGGGAATTATGAGCCATGCATACGGGAATATGAGCCATCAGCCATACATACGGGGGGGGGGAATTATGAGCCATGCATACAGGGGGGGGTGGAGAGATGAGCCATGCATACGGGGGGTGGAGAGATGAGCCATGCATACAGGGGGAGGTGGAATATGAGCCATGCATACAGGGGGGAGTGAATATGAGCCATGCATACGGGGGGGGAGTATGAGCCATGCATACAGGGGGGGGTCATTATACAGTATGGAGAACTGTGTGTGGCCATTATACAGTATGGAGCATCATGTGTGGCCATTATACAGTATGGAGCATCATGTGTGGCCATTATACAGTATTGAGCATCATGTGTGGCCGTTATACAGTATGGAGCATCATGTGTGGCCATTATACAGTATGGAGCATCGTGTGGCCGTTATACAGTATGGAGCATCGTGTGGCCGTTATACAGTATGGAGCATCGTGTGGCCGTTATACAGTATGGAGCATCATGTGTGGCCGTTATACAGTATGGAGCATCATGTGTGGCCATTATACAGTATGGTCCATGACTTTAATACCGTATGTCACAACGTATTCTTGTCATTAAGGGAGACAAACTGCTTCCAAAAATATGAATCGTGCCACTGGGCGTGGCTTATTAGTATTGGCGGGGTTATTGAAAATGGGCGTGGCCAAAATTCCGGCCGCCGCGACTTAGAGGACCTGTTGTTAAAAATTTGAATCCCACCCCTGGTCCGATCTCAATTCCAGCCTATTCTGCATTGAAAAAGTCAAACGGCGCTCCTTCCCTTCTGAGCTCTGCCGTGCACCCAAACTGTGGTTTACCCCACATATGGGGTATCGGCGTAATCAGGAAAAATGTACAACTTTGTCAGTCTAATTTCTCCTGTTACCCTTGTGGAAATAAAAATTGGGGGGAGAAATGATCACTTTTGTGGAAAAAACAAAAATTTTTTTTTTATGGCTCTACGTTGCAAACTTCTGTGAAGCACTTGGGGGATCAAAGTGCTCACCACACATCTAGATAAGTACATTAAGGGGTCTAGTTTCCAAAATGGTGTCACTTGTGGGGGGTTTCCACTGTTTAGGCATATCAGGGGCTCTCCAAACACGATATGGCGTCTGATCTCAATTCTAGCCAATTCTGAATTGAAAAGTCAAACAGCTTTCCTCCTCTTCCAAGTTCTGCCATGCGCCCAAACAGTGGTTTGCCCTCACAAATGGGGTGTCGACATATTAAGGAGAAATTGCACAACAAATTTTGTGGTTCATTTTCTCTTTTTACACTTATGAAAGTAAAAAAAAATTGGTTCGGAAGTAAAATGTTTGTAAAAAATGTTAAATGTTATTTTTTTCCTTTCACATTGCCTCAGTTCCTGTGAAGCACATAAAGTATTAATAAACTTCTTGAATGTGGTTTTGAGCATCTTGAGATGTGCAGTTTTTAGAATGGTGTCACTTTTCTGTCGTGTACACCCCTCAAAGTGACTTTAAATGTGAGGTGGTCCCTTAAAAAATGGTTTTGTGAATTTTGTTGTAAAAATGAGAAATCACTGGTCAACTTTTAACCCTTATAACTTCCTAACAAAAAAAATGTTGTTTCCAAAATTGAGCTGATGTAAAGTAGACATGTGGATAATGTTATTTATTAACTATTTTGTGTGACATACAGTCCAGACCAAAAGTTTGGACACACCTCATTTAAAGATTTTTCTGTATTTTCATGACTATGAAAATTGTACATTCACACTGAAGGCATCAAAACTGTGAATTAAAACATTTGGAATTATATACTTGTGTGAAACAACTGAAAATATGTCTTATATTCTAGGTTCTTCATAGTATCCACCTTTTGCTTTGATGACTGCTTTGCACACTCTTGGCATTCTCTTGATGAGCTTCAAGAGGTAGTCACCAGGAATGGTTTTCACTTCACAGGTGTGCCCTGTCAGGTTTAATGAGTGGGATTTCTTGCCTTATAAATGGGGTTGGGACCATCAGTTGTGTTGTGCAGAAGTCTGGTGGATACACAGCTGATAGTCCTACTGACTAGACTGTTAGAATTTGTATTATGGCAAGAACATAGCAGCTAAGTAAACAAAAATGAGTGGCCATCATTACTTTAAGAAATGAAGGTCAGTCAGTCCAAAAAATTGGGAAAACTTTGAAAGTGTCCCCAAGTGCAGTGACAAAAACCATCAAGCGCTACAAAGAAACTGGCTCACATGAGGACCGCCCCAGGAAAGGAAGACCAAGAGTCACCTCTGCTTCTAAGGATAAGTTTATCCGAGTCACCAGCCAGAAATCGCAGGTTAACAGCAGCTCAGATTAGAGACCAGGTCAATGCCACACAGAGTTCTAGCAGCAGACACATCTCTACAACAACTGTTAAGAGGAGACTTTGTGCAGCAGGCCTTCATGTTAAAATAGCTGCTAGGAAACCACTGCTAAGGACAGTCAACAAGCAGAAGAGACTTTTTTGGGCTAAAGAACACAAGGAATGGACATTAGACCAGTGGAAATCTGTGCTTTGGTCTGATGAGTCCAAAGTTGAAATCTTTGGTTTCAACCACCGAGTCTTTGTGCGATGCAGAAAAGGTGAACGGATGGACTCTACATGCCTGGTTCCCACCGTGAAGCATGGAGGAGGAAGTGTGATGGTGTGGGGGTGCTTTGTTGGTGACACTGTTGGGGATTTAATCAAAATTTAAAGGGAACCTGTCACCTAAATTTGGCGGGACCGGTTTTGGGTCATATGGGCGGGGTTTTCGGGTGTTTGATTCACCCTTTCCTTACCCGCTGGCTGCATGCTGGCCGCAATATTGGATTGAAGTTCATTCTCTGTCCTCCGGAGTACACGCCAACGCAAGGCAATATTGCCTTGAGCAAGCGTGTACTCCGGAGGACAGAGAATGAACTTCAATCCAATAGTGCGGCCAGCATGCAGCCAGCGGGTAAGGAAAGGGTGAATCAAACACCTGAAAACCCCGCCCATATGACCCAAAACTGGTCCCGCCAAATTCAGGTGACAGGTTCCCTTTAAGACATACTGAACCAGCATGGCTACCACAGCATCTTGCAGTGGCATGCTGTTCCATTCGGTTTGTGTTTAGTTGGACCATCATTTATTTTTCAACAGGACAATGACCCCAAACACACCTCCAGGCTGTGTAAGGGCTATTTGACCAAGAATGAGAGTGATGAGGTGCTACGCCAGATGACCTGGCCTCCACAGTCATCAGACCTGAACCCAATCGAGATGGTTTGGGATGAGCTGGACCGCAGAGTGAAGGCAAAAAGGCCAACAAGTGCTAAGTATCTCTGGGAACTCCTTCAAGATTGTTGGAAGACCATTCCCGGTGACTACCTCTTAAGGCTCATCAAGAGAATGCCAAGAGTGTGCAAAGCAGTCATCAAAGCAAAAGGTGGCTACTTTGAAGAACCTAGAATATAAGACATAATTTCAGTTGTTTCACATTTTTTTGTTAAGTATATAATTCCACATGTGTTAATACATAGTTTTGATGCATTCAGTGTGAATGTACAATTTTCATAGTCATAAAAATACAGAAAAATCTTTAAATGAGCACAAACTTTTGGTCTGTACTGTATCTCTCTGATTTAAGGGCATACAAATTAAAATTTTTAAAATTGCAAAATTGTAAACATTTTCGCCATAATTTCATTTTTTCATAAATAAACGCAAGTAATATCGAATACATTTTACTACTAACTAGTGTTGAGCATTCCGATACCGCAAGTATCGGGTATCGGCCGATATTTGCTGTATCGGAATTCCGATACCGAGATACGATACTTTTGTGGTATCGGGTATCGGTATCGAAACAACATTAATGTGTAAAATAAAGAATTAAAATAAAAAATATTGCTATACTCACCTCTCCGACGCAGCCTGCACCTTACCGAGGGAACCGGCAGCGTTGTTTGCTTAAAATTCGCGCTTTAACTTCCTTACTTGAAGTCCCGGCTTGTGATTGGTCGCGCGCCGCCCATGTGACCGCGACGCGACCAATCACAGCAAGCCGTGACGTAATTTTAGGTCCTTCAGGATTTTAAAATTACGTTCCGGCGTTGTGATTGGTTGCGTCGCGGTCACATGGGCGACACGACCAATCACAAGCCGTGACGTCACGGGAGGCAGGACACGCGCGCATTTTGCGCGCGTCTCCTGCCTCCCGTGACGTCACGGCTTGTGATTGGTCGCGTCGCCCATGTGACCGCGACGCAACCAATCACAACGCCGGAACGTAATTTTAAAATCCTGAAGGACCTAAAATTACGTCACGGCTTGCTGTGATTGGTCGCGTCGCGGTCACATGGGCGGCGCGCGACCAATCACAAGCCGGGACTTCAAGTAAGGAAGTTAAAGCGCGAATTTTAAGCAAACAACGCTGCCGGTTCCCTCGCTGAAGTCCAGGCTGCGTCGGAGAGGTGAGTATAGCAATATTTTTTATTTTAATTCTTTATTTTACACATTAATATGGTTCCCAGGGCCTGAAGGAGAGTTTCCTCTCCTTCAGACCCTGGGAACCATCAGGAATACCGTCCGATACATGAGTCCCATTGACTTGTATTGGTATCGGGTATCGGTATCGGATTAGATCCGATACTTTGCCGGTATCGGCCCATACTTTCCGATACCGATACTTTCAAGTATCGGACGGTATCGCTCAACACTACTACTGACATGAAGTACAATATGTCATGAAAAAACCATCTCAGAATCACCGGGATTCGTTAAAGCGTTCCAGAGTTATAACCTCATAAAGGAACAGTGGTCAGAATTGCAAAATTTGGCCTGGTCATTAAGCTGCAAATTGGTTCCGTCACTAAGGGACTAAGCTGAACATCCCTTTCACATATAGTAAGTGACTGGTTACTTTGTACAGAGTTCACCAATTACACAAAACGATAAAGAATTTTGCCCTTCCATGTTGTATGCTGATACTCATATAAAAGATAAGGCCTCCTGGAGGGCAAGTATTCCCCTTTCTGTTCTTTCTGCAATATCAAGTAAAGAACGAAACATCTTCAGTAGCACCATTACAGAATGTGCCCTATCTAAACAGATGGGCCAGCATTTGGAATTCAAAGCTGCTCAATTAATTTTTTTTTTGCTATCAAATTGAATAGTCTCAGTAGTCCTCCACTTGTCATCACAGCGTTGTTTACAATAAGAGGTAACATAGGCAGAATATATATACATGTGCTTCTTACAAAATTAGAATATCATCAAAAAATTAATGACTTTTGGGTTGTCATTGGGTTCATCAACATTAACTGACAGGTTCTCTTTAATGATGGGCGTGCAGGAATAAGATGTGACTAATTCATTAAGAAGCGCAAGCCACTTAATAAAACACCTCTTAACCCTCTTTTTTCCCCTCTATGCACCTCGCCAGACATATTATTCCAGTCAGGGACTAGAGTACAGTTCTGGCATAGGTAAGAACTACTAAATTACGTAGATCCACTTTGACAGATCTGGTGTGGACTGGCATGAAAACAGTAACTGAGTGTTGTGCAAAAGTCATGCAAATCTTGAAAGTTTTTTTACACGAGAAATTTATTTTCTGTTCACATATTGCAGCAACATTACATTTTTTTTGTTACAATTGCATAAAAAAATTAAGTTTTCAATTTTTTGGAGGTAATAATAACACTGCAATTCTACCATGACCTAAAAATGCAACATTTGCCTCTACAAGGAAAAGAATCCATAAGAACCTAAAAAGTAGAAGTTTACAAATTGTAAAATTTTCCAAATTTTCAGTAAATTTTACGTTTTTTAGTAAACAAAAACATAGAAACCTAAATTTACCACTAACATTAAGTACATTGTGTAATACAAAAAGCAATCCAGAGCTATTAACACGTTAAGTGGCACAAAGCTATATAAGGAGGGACAAAACTGACTGTGACAGGAAGGGGTTAAGAACTAACAACATTTTACAAGGATCTGATATAACAAGCGTGTTCCCTATTCAGATTCTACAAGAGATGCGTACACTGATGACTCCGAACATGGGACGTACGACTGCCGCACCGATCAATCTCTGCTTATTCAGCACAAACTTAACAGACAGAAACAAGCCTCTCGGAAATCTCAAAAGGTAATCCAGAGTCCTCGTCCCCAATCGATATGTGTGCAGGTTTTACATTCTGTACACACAACTTATGTACAGATAGCAATCAATTACATCACAGCATGTTAATAAGAGGTTCGCAGAAGCTGCAGGCTCCTCATATAGCATGATAAGCACTCAGCAGGACCTGCCAAACCTATCACCAGAAGATTATCCTCAGAACGATTACTGTAAGATTCAGGAAAAGCTATACCTGGATTAGGACTTATTGTTCTCAAAGTAGATGGTCAGATAGATAGATGATAGATAGATAGATAGATAGATAGATGATTGATAGATAGATAGATAGATAGATAGATGATAGATAGATAGATAGATAGATAGATAGATAGATAGATAGATAGATAGATAGATAGATAGATATAAAAATGGAAAGTGAAAAAGCAACACAAGAAACGATCATTGGGTGCAAAAGCCTTCCAGGCATGTACCAATCCTTAATATATACTGTATATCCAAAAAAAATGAAAGCAGCACACCATAGTAGAGTAAATTCATGTGCAATTTAACCCCTTCATGCCGCGGCCCTTTTTCGTTTTTGTGTTTTCGTTTTTCGCTCCCCTCCTTCCCAGAGCCATAACTTTTTTATTTTTCCGTCAATATGGCCATGTGAGGGCTTATTTTTTGCGGGACGAGTTGTACTTTTGAACGACATCATTGGTTTTACCATGTCGTGTACTAGAAAACGGGAAAAAAATTCCAAGGGCGGTGAAATTGCAAAAAAGTGCAATCCCACACTTGTTTTTTGTTTGGCTTTTTTGCTAGGTTCACTAAATGCTAAAACTAACCTGCCATTATGATTCTCTAAGTTATTACGAGTTCATAGACACCTAACATGTCTAGGTAATTTTTTATCCAAGTGGTGAAAAAAAATTCCAAACTTTGCTTTAAAAAAAAAAAAAGTGCCATTTTCCGATACCCGTAGCGTCTCCAATTTTTGTGATCTGGGGTCGGGTGAGGGCTTATTTTTTGCGTGCCGAGCTGATGTTTTTAATGATACCATTTTGGCGCAGATGCGTTCTTTTGATCGCCTGTTATTGCATTTTAACCCAATGTCGCGGTGACCAAAAAACCGTAATTCTGGCGTTTCGGATTTTTTTCTCGCTACGCTGTTTAGCGATCAGGTTAATGCTTTTTTTGAATTGATAGATCGGGCGATTCTGAACGCGGCGATACCAAATATGTGTAGGTTTTTTTTTTTTATTGTTTTATTTAGGATGGGGCGAAAGGGGGGTGATTTAAACTTTTATATTTTTAACATTTTTTTCACATTTTTAAAAACTTTTTTTTTTCACTTTTGCCATGCTTCAATAGCCTCCTAGGGAGGCTAGAAGCAGGCACAGCCCGATCGGCTCTGCTACATAACAGCGATCATCAGATCGCTGCTATGCAGCAGAAATGCAGGTGTGCTGTGAGCGCCGACCACAGGGGGGCGCTCACAGCTACCGGCGATCAGTAACCATAGAGGTCTCAAGGACCTCTATGGTTACCTTCCTGATGCATCGCCGACCCCCGATCATGTGACGGGGGTCGGCGATGCGCTCATTTCCGGCCGCCCGGCCGGATGCGGTAGTTAAATGCCGCTGTCTGCATTTGACAGCGGCATTTAACAGGTTAATAGCGGCGGGTGAATAGCGATTTCACCCGCCGCTATTGCGCGCACATGTCAGCTGTACAAAACAGCTGACATGTCGCGACTTTGATGTGCGCTCACCGCCGGAGCGCACATCAAAGCAGGGGACCCGACATGCGCCGTACATGTACGGCGCATGTCGCGAAAGGGTTAATTGCCCATCCGGCGATGTTTCGGTCCCAAAAATGTGGACCTTTTTCAAGGCTTAGATAAATAGATAGATAGATAGATAGATAGATAGATAGATAGATAGATAGATAGATAGACCGACCCTAGGTATTGTACATAACGTACCGGTACTAATATTGTGCTCAATCTTTTTTCAGAGTAAAGAAGATACAATGAACAGAGAAAAGCAGAGATTCCCGTCACACTCGGATCCGGTAGGGATATGTTACTTTTGTATTATTTACTCCAGGTTTTCATGCTAATGGAGTTATCAATACTATTAGTTGTATGAAGTGTCGATATGTTGCTTCTAGTGAGTGTTCGTCAGGTTTCTAGTCTCTTTCTGTAATTCTGCAGCCACTTATTTGCCGTGACCTCCCTCCTATGTCTGTGTGATGCGCAGTGAACCGTCTGCTCATTTCGCTATATAGGTGGATCATCTGTATGTGTTTTACGTTGTAGATATTTTATGTCTGCAGTAATCTGTTCTCTATTTCGTTTTATCATTTCACGGAATATTCCTAAAAGTTCATTTACCAGGAGAAAAATATTCATGTATTAATCATTGAAAGGATAAAGGAAACTATTCTGTTTCCACACATCCGTACATGGGGTAATAGTGTCCATTCCGGTGAAAAAAGCACGGCAGACTTTGACCTCATTACACTTTAAAGACATTTCCTTGTCATGTGGTAGAAGCTGCTGAGCACACACATGCTGTGTAGTATTGGAGCACTTAACCAATGGAACATATAAGAGCTTTAACATGAGAGCTACATTTACATCTACTCAATAGTCAATACATGTAAAAGCACACCACTACCAATGGAAAAAAGGACTTCACCTTAGTCATATAGATCAGACAGGTCTGTCAATGTATTCACAATTAAAGAGGTTGTCCCAACGTTGACTTCTAGAGAATATGCTCTACATTTAAGTGCAATAGGGTTTTATCCAAATAACAATGTAACGTATAAAGCAGTGATTGCTCACCTAGTTTGGTTGTGTGAGACATAACACTAGTAGACTTTCAAATTATAGGTTTTCCAGCTGCTGTAGCTCCAAAGAGTGGAAAATCCATCTGAAATGTGTGCAACCTGTGCTGGTGGTAGTGTGTCCACAAATAATTCCAATATGCAGTCTAGAGAAAACAGTGCGGTCTATTCTCAACGCGTTCTGAAGTTCTCAAAACTTCTTCATCAGGAGGGCCACAAATATACCTACAACTCAGATAACCTGAAGGTTGAAATTATATAACTCCATTAATTCCTCATCGCTTTACAGACATTATCATCGCTGTCTCCATTGGGGCTCACAACTAGTGTTGAGCGATACTTTCCGATATCGGAAAGTATCGGTATCGGAAAGTATCGGCCGATACCGTTAAAATATCGGATCTAATCCGATACCGATACCCGATCCCAATGCAAGTCAATGGGACGAAAATATCGGAATTAAAATAAACCCTTTATAAACTTGTAGGTTCATTCTACATGAAGGAAAACAACTAAGAATAATGTAGGATGTATTGGGGGACGTGGCGGAGACATTAAAGGCACAGAGGTTTAGCCCAATGTAATAGAATAGCAGGTTTTTTATTTTTTTTATGACGTTCGGCGGTAGAAAGATTTTGACTATGTTAATTTTTTTTTTTTGTCAGATATTGATGTTTCACTACTTCCACGCCCTTCACCTTCTTTTTTACTTCTCCCACACTTTCTTCTTCATTATCCTCATCATAAGCTTCTTTGACATCAACTTCTTCACCTTATTCATCTTCTTCTTCATCTTCTACCTATTATTTTTTTTGTTACATTGTTCATATTCTTTTTTTATTTTACAATTATCTTCTTCATATTCAACTTCTTCATCATATTCTTATTTGTGACAGGCATTCCCGTAGTTGTTATCTATAAAAGTTTGAAGATTACACCTTCCGTTCTGCCTGTCACAAAAGAGTTACATTTGTCCGCGTTCAGTTTGGCCTGCAGCATCAGGCTTTATCCAGGGGCACCACGAGGAGGAACGGACTTACCCCCATACACTGCTTAGTCTTCTTCTGCTTATAATTTAGATAATATCTTTTGCTCTGATATTTAGTCTTATGCTTAATGTTCTTCTGCTCTTTGTTCTGCAGCCTCTTGTTCTTCTGCTTCTCGGTCTCCCATGTCGTCGTCGTCTCCAGGGTCGTCGTCTCCGGGGTCGTCGTCATCGGGGTGGTCTTCAGGGTCATCGTCTCCAGGGTCGTCGTCATCTCAGTGGCTGTCGTCTCTGGTGTCGTCGTCATCTTAGGGGTGGTCTTCCGGGTCATCGTCTTTAGGGTCTTGAACTTGGAAATGTAGCAGAAGGTACAAGAAGGCTGAGAAAATGCCGAGAAACAGCTGATGGAACTGGAACTCGGATGGCTACCCGAAGGTCCAAGAGCCAATGGAACTACCGAGGACCAGCTGACGTTACTGGAACCCGGTTACTAAGCAGGAGGTACCCGTGCCTGAAAGCACTACCAAGGACCACCTGACGTTGGTGGAACTCGGATACCCAGAGGGAGGCACCTAAGCCAAAGGCTCTGCCCGGAACCAGCTGACGGTACTGGAACCAGGATGGGGAGCAGAAGGTACAAGAGTAAAATACACTGCCGAGAACCAGCTGACGGTACTGGAACCCGGATGGGTAGCCGAAGGTCCAAGAGCCAATGGAACTACCGAGGACCAGCTGACGTTACTGGAACCCGGTTACTAAGCAGGAGGTACCCGTGCTGAAAGCACTACCAAGGACCACCTGACGTTGGTGGAACTCAGATACCCAGAGGGAGGCACCTAAGCCAAAGACTCTGCCCGGAACCAGCTGACGGTACTGGAACCAGGATGGGGAGCAGAAGGTACAAGAGCAAGTGTCTGCGTGGCTTTTGCAGGACACGATGCCGGCTGCACAGCAGGGGAACAGCTGGCGGTGCTGAACCCCACTGACACATTGGCTGGTGTTTTTCTCTGTGCAGCTAGCAGTACCGGGCCCCAACTGGCGGTGTTAGAGCCCGGGGTCAGCAGGAGGAGGAGATGGAGCAGAGTGTAGGCCGAAGCCTGCACTGGCGGCAGCTTTGGGTGTGTTGTGCCTGCGTGGCTGTTGCAGGACACGTTGCCGGCTGCACAGCAGGGGAACAGCTGGCGGTGCTGAACCCCACTGACACATTGGCTGGTGTTTGGCTCTGTGCAGCTAGCAGTACCGGGCCCCAACTGGCGGTGTTGGAGCCCGGGCTCTGCAGGGGGAGCAGAGTGTAGGCCGAAGCCTACTTGAACCAATTTCAAAGGTAACCTTTAACCCCCCCTCAGGGGTTACAAAGTAGAAGAGCCACAGCTTATGCAGCAGTAGTGCTGCACAAGTCAAAGGTTGCTCTTTTAATTTTGCTCCTTGCACACGCTGAATGAAACACGTATAACATTTAGCCCTTTAAACAGTCAAACTGTGTTGGAGGCGCGAGTTCCCTTTGTAATGAGACGCAGCACAGGTGTCAAGAATCCCACCTTGGTGCTGGGTGCAGCCTCCTGAGCGTTGTTATTTGCTGTACAGGAGTCTGCGCTGTCGTGTTATCCCCTGGCCTAGCGCTGTTAGCGCTGCCCATCTTCTGACCTCATTTAATGTCGGCCGCTGCGGTTCGCGATGACCATGAATCCCAGCCCCGCGGTGTCTTAACATTGTTAAAACACTGCGGGGCTGTGATTCATGGCCTGGCGCAGCACATATGTTCGCCTCTCGCACTCGGGTCCTTACACCCGCTGCAGACTGTGCGGCGTCAGCTGATCCCTTATCGCATGCCACGGCCATGAAGCCGCACAGTCTGAAGAAGGCGGAAGGAGATGAGGGACAGGCGAACTGATGCACTGCTCATGCCCATCAATCACACCCTCGCAGTCCCAAGAAATAAGACACCGAGGGGCGTTGTGTGGGTCAGGGCGGCCGCAGAGGCGCAGGCAGCCAAACAATGATGCCAGAAGACGGGCAGCGCTACCAAGGGGGTTGCAGCGTGTCATTACAAAGGAAAGTCACACCCCCGGGACGGTTAAATGGTCACACAGAGGACACATTTCAGACGTGTTTTCAGTTCCACATGTGCGAGGAGAATACGTTTATGAGCCACCTTGCACACATGCAGCATTACCGCTGTACAAGGTGGCCTTAAAAACGTACAAACGCCTGGGGGAGGGGGGACAGGTTCCCTTCAATTTCAGTTCTTGTGTCTGCGTGGCTTTTGCAGGACACGATGCCGGCTGCACAGCAGGGGAACAGCTGGCGGTGCTGAACCCCACTGACACATTGGCTGGTGTTTTTCTCTGTGCAGCTAGCAGTACCGGGCCCCAACTGGCGGTGTTAGAGCCCGGGGTCAGCAGGAGGAGGAGATGGAGCAGAGTGTAGGCCGAAGCCTGCACTGGCGGCAGCTTTGGGTGTGTTGTGCCTGCGTGGCTGTTGCAGGACACGTTGCCGGCTGCACAGCAGGGGAACAGCTGGCGGTGCTGAACCCCACTGACACATTGGCTGGTGTTTGGCTCTGTGCAGCTAGCAGTACCGGGCCCCAACTGGCGGTGTTGGAGCCCGGGCTCTGCAGGGGGAGCAGAGTGTAGGCCGAAGCCTACTTGAACCAATTTCAAAGGTAACCTTTAACCCCCCCTCAGGGGTTACAAAGTAGAAGAGCCACAGCTTATGCAGCAGTAGTGCTGCACAAGTCAAAGGTTGCTCTTTTAATTTTGCTCCTTGCACACGCTGAATGAAACACGTATAACATTTAGCCCTTTAAACAGTCAAACTGTGTTGGAGGCGCGAGTTCCCTTTGTAATGAGACGCAGCACAGATGTCAAGAATCCCACCTTGGTGCTGGGTGCAGCCTCCTGAGCGTTGTTGTTTGCTGTACAGGAGTCTGCGCTGTCGTGTTATCCCCTGGCCTAGCGCTGTTAGTGCTGCCCGTCCTCTGACATCATTTGATGTCGGCCGGTGCGGTTCGCGATGCCCATGAATCCCAGCCCCGCAGTGTCTTGACATAGTTAAAACACTGCGGGGCTGGGATTCATGGCCTGGCGCAGTACATATGTTCGCCTCTCGCTTGGGTTCTTACACCTGCTTCAGACTATGTGGCGTCAGCTGATCCCTTATCGCATGCCACGGCCATGAAGCCGCACAGTCCGAAGAAGGCGGAAGGAGATGAGGGACAGGCGAAGAAATGCACCGTTCATGCCCGTCAATCACACCCTCGCAGTCAAAATAAATAAGACACCGAGGGGCGTTGTGTGGGGCAAGGCGGCCGCAGAGGCGCACCCAGCCAAACAATGATGCCAGAAGACGGGCAGCGTTACCAAGGAGCTTGTTGCATGTCAATACAAAGGAAAATCACACCTGAGGGACGTTTTAATGGTCACAGAGGACACATTTTAGACGTGTTCAGTTCCACGAGTGCAAGGAGAATACGTTTCTGAGCCACCTTGCACACATGCAGCATTACTGCTGTACAAGGTGGCTGTAAAACATAGAAACACCTGGGGGAGGGTGGACAGGTTCCCTTCAATTTCAGTTCTTGTGTCTGCGTGGCGGTCGCAGGACACGTTGCCGGCTACACAGCAGGGGAAAAGCTGGCGGTGCTGAACCCCACTGACACATTGGCTGGTGTTTTTCTCTGTGCAGCTGGCAGTACCGGGCCCCAACTGGCGGTGTTAGAGCCCGGGGTCAGCAGGAGGAGGAGATGGAGCAGAGTGTAGGCCGAAGCCTGCACTGGCGGCAGCTTTGGGTCTGTTGTGCCTGCGTGGCTGTTGCAGGACACGTTGCCGGCTACACAGCAGGGGAAAAGCTGGCGGTGCTGAACCCCACTGACACATTGGCTGGTGTTTGGCTCTGTGCAGCTAGCACATCTGGGCCCCAACTGGCGGTGTTAGAGCCCAGGGTCAGCAGGAGGAAGAGAGGGAGCAGAGTGTAGGCCGAAGCCTGCACTGGAGCAAGTTCAAAGGGAAACTTTAACCCCCCCCCCCAGGCGTTTGTAGCTGAAAGAGCCATCGTGTACAGCACTAATGCTGGAAAAGGTAAACTTAGCTCTTTTAATTATGGTCCTTGCACATGCTGAACCTAACACTTATAAAAAGTGTCCCCTCCTACCGTGATACCGTCCGGTAGGTGGAACTTTCCTTTGTGATGTGACGCAGCGCAGCCGTCATTCTTACCCCCTTGGCTCCGTGCGCCGCCTCCTCAGCGTTGTTTGAATCAGTCCCGGAGCCTGCGCTGTTAGGTTAGCCCTTGGCCATGCACACATTTTGCGCTGCCCGTCTTCTGACATCATTTGGTGTCAGGCTGGCTGCGCCTGTGCGGCCGCGCTGGCCGAGAGCCCGCCTCGTCCTGTCTTCTGATTTAATCCCACTGGGGGCCTGAGATCCATGGACATGCGCAGTGCATATCTGAACCTCCACCTCTCACTCATCTCCCTACGGCTTCTTCTGACTGTGCGGTGTCACGGCCGTGGCATGCTATTAGGGACCAGCTGACACCGCACAGTTTGAATAAGCCGTAGGGAGATGAGTGAGAGGTGGAGGTTCAGATATGCACTGCGCATGTCCGTGGATCTCTGGCCCCCAGTGGGATTAAATCAGAAGACAGGACGAGGCGGGCTCTCGGCCAGCGCGGCCGCACAGGCGCAGCCAGCCTGACACCAAATGATGTCAGAAGACGGGCAGCGCAAAATGTGTGCATGGCCAAGGGCTAACCTAACAGCGCAGGCTCCGGGACTGATTCAAACAACGCTGAGGAGGCGGCGCACGGCGCCAAGGGGGTAAGAATGACGGCTGTGCTGCGTCACATCACAAAGGAAAATTCCACCAACCGGACGGTATCACGGTAGGAGGGGACAGTTTTCATAAGTGTTAGGATCAGCATGTGCAAGGAGCACCACGAAAAGAGGCACTTTTTCCCTTTGCATCATTACTGCTGCACAAGGTGGCTCCTTCAGTAACAAACGCCTGGGGGGGGGACAGGTTCCCTTAAATTTAACTTGTTGTGCCTGCGTGGCGGTCGCAGTACACGTTGCCGGCTGCACAGCAGGGGAACAGCTGGCGGTGCTGAACCCCACTAACACATTGGCGAGGTGTTTGGCTCTGTGCGGACAGCACTTCTGGATGGCAACTAGCGTTGTTGGAGCCCAGGGACAGGTGGAGGAGGAGGAGGTAGGAGGAGGTAGGAGGGATTGCCACACACACAGCAGGGGAACAGCTGACGTTACTGAACCCCAATAACAGAGGAGGGACTGTTGACTGTGCGTACAGCACTTCTGGACGGCAACTGGCGGTGTTGGAGCCCAGGGACAGGTGGAGGAGGAGGAGGTAGGAGGAGGTAGGAGGGATTGCCACACACACAGCAGGGGAACAGCTGACGTTACTGAACCCCAATAACAGAGGAGGGACTGTTGACTGTGCGTACAGCACTTCTGGACGGCAACTGGCGGTGTTGGAGCCCAGGGACAGGTGGAGGAGGAGGAGGTAGGAGGGATTGCCACACACACAGCAGGGGAACAGCTGACGTTACTGAACCCCAATAACAGAGGAGGGACTGTTGACTGTGCGTACAGCACTTCTGGACGGCAACTGGCGGTGTTGGAGCCCAGGGACAGGTGGAGGAGGAGGAGGTAGGAGGAGGTAGGAGGGATTGCCACACACACAGCAAGGGAACAGCTGACGTTACTGAACCCCAATAACAGAGGAGGGACTGTTGACTGTGCGTACAGCACTTCTGGACGGCAACTGGCGGTGTTGGAGCCCAGGGACAGGTGGAGGAGGAGGAGGTAGGAGGGATTGCCACACACACAGCAGGGGAACGGCTGACGTTACTGAACCCCAATAACAGAGGAGGGACTGTTGACTGTGCGTACAGCACTTCTGGACGGCAACTGGCGGTGTTGGAGCCCAGGGACAGGTGGAGGAGGAGGAGGTAGGAGGAGGTAGGAGGGATTGCCACACACACAGCAGGGGAACAGCTGACGTTACTGAACCCCAATAACAGAGGAGGGACTGTTGACTGTGCGTACAGCACTTCTGGACGGCAACTGGCGGTGTTGGAGCCCAGGGACAGGTGGAGGAGGAGGAGGTAGGAGGAGGTAGGAGGGATTGCCACACACACAGCAGGGGAACAGCTGACGTTACTGAACCCCAATAACAGAGGAGGGACTGTTGACTGTGCGTACAGCACTTCTGGACGGCAACTGGCGGTGTTGGAGCCCAGGGACAGGTGGAGGAGGAGGAGGTAGGAGGGATTGCCACACACACAGCAGGGGAACAGCTGACGTTACTGAACCCCAATAACAGAGGAGGGACTGTTGACTGTGCGTACAGCACTTCTGGACGGCAACTGGTGGTGTTGGAGCCCAGGGACAGGTGGAGGAGGAGGAGGTAGGAGGAGGTAGGAGGGATTGCCACACACACAGCAGGGGAACAGCTGACGTTACTGAACCCCAATAACAGAGGAGGGACTGTTGACTGTGCGTACAGCACTTCTGGACGGCAACTGGCGGTGTTGGAGCCCAGGGACAGGTGGAGGAGGAGGAGGTGGAGGAGGTAGGCGGGATTGCCACACACACAGCAGGGGAACAGCTGACGTTACTGAACCCCAATAACAGAGGAGGGACTGTTGACTGTGCGTACAGCACTTCTGGACGGCAACTGGCGGTGTTGGAGCCCAGGGACAGGTGGAGGAGGAGGAGGTAGGAGGGATTGCCACACACACAGCAGGGGAACAGCTGACGTTACTGAACCCCAATAACAGAGGAGGGACTGTTGACTGTGCGTACAGCACTTCTGGACGGCAACTGGCGGTGTTGGAGCCCAGGGACAGGTGGAGGAGGAGGAGGTAGGAGGAGGTAGGAGGGATTGCCACACACACAGCAGGGGAACAGCTGACGTTACTGAACCCCAATAACAGAGGAGGGACTGTTGACTGTGCGTACAGCACTTCTGGACGGCAACTGGCGGTGTTGGAGCCCAGGGACAGGTGGAGGAGGAGGAGGTGGAGGAGGTAGGAGGGATTGCCACACACACAGCAGGGGAACAGCTGACGTTACTGAACCCCAATAACAGAGGAGGGACTGTTGACTGTGCGTACAGCACTTCTGGACAGCATCTGGCGGTGTTGGAGCCCAGGGACAGGTGGAGGAGGAGGAGGTAGGAGGAGGTAGGAGGGATTGCCACACACACAGCAGGGGAACAGCTGACGTTACTGAACCCCAATAACAGAGGAGGGACTGTTGACTGTGCGTACAGCACTTCTGGACGGCAACTGGCGGTGTTGGAGCCCAGGGACAGGTGGAGGAGGAGGAGGTAGGAGGGATTGCCACACACACAGCAGGGGAACAGCTGACGTTACTGAACCCCAATAACAGAGGAGGGACTGTTGACTGTGCGTACAGCACTTCTGGACGGCAACTGGTGGTGTTGGAGCCCAGGGACAGGTGGAGGAGGAGGAGGTAGGAGGAGGTAGGAGGGATTGCCACACACACAGCAGGGGAACAGCTGACGTTACTGAACCCCAATAACAGAGGAGCGACTGTTGACTGTGCGTACAGCACTTCTGGACGGCAACTGGCGGTGTTGGAGCCCAGGGACAGGTGGAAAAGCAGAGGAACACAATGTAGGCCGAAGCCTGAGAAAGTCGAAAGGGAACCTTTAACCCCCCCCCCAAGGCGTTTGTAGCTGAAAGAGCCAGCTTGTGCAGCACAAAAGATGCAAAAGGAAAAGGTGGCTCTTTTCATCACGCTCCTTGCAAACACAGAACTAAACACTTATAAAATGTGTCCCCTGAAACCGTTAAACCGTCCCGGAGGTGGGACTTTCCTTCGTAATATGACGCAGCACAGCCGTCATTCCTACCCCCCCGGCGCCGCGCCCCGGCTCCTCAGCGTTGTTTGATTCCGTCCCGGAGCCTGCGCTGTTAAGTTATCCCTTGGCCAGGCACACTTAGCGCTGCCCATCTTCTGACATCATTTGGTGTCAGGCTGGCTGCGCCTGTGCGGCCGCGCTGGCCGAGAGCCCGCCTCGCAGTGTCTTCTGATTTTATCCCACTGGGGGCCTGGGATCCATGGCCATGCGCAGTGCATATCTTCGCCTCTCACTCCCCTCCCTACGGCTTCTTAAGACTGTGCGGTGTCACGACCGTGGCATGCTATTAGGGACCAGCTGACACCGAACAGTCTGAAGAAGCCATAGGGAGATGAGTGAGAGGTGGAGGTTCAGATATGCACTGCGCATGTCCATGGATTCCAGGCCCCCAGTGGGATTAAATCAGAAGACACTGCGAGGCGGGCTCTCGGCCATCGCGGCCGCACAGGCGCAGCCATCCTGACACCAAATGATGCCAGAAGACGGGCAGCGCTAAGTGTGCCTGGCCACGGGATAACATAACAGCGCAGGCTCCGGGACGGAATCAAACAACGCTGAGGAGCCGGGGCGCGGCGCCGGGGGGGGAGGAATGACGGCTGTGCTGAGTCATATTACGAAGGAAAGTCCCACCTCCGGGACGGTTTTACGGTATCAGTGGACACATTTTATAAGTGTTAAGTTCTGCGTGTGCAAGGAGCTAAACCAAAATAGCTACCTTTTCCTTGTGCAGCATTACTGCTGCACAAGGTGGCTCTTTCAGTAACAAATGCCTTGGGGGGGGGGGACAGATTCCCTTACATTTCAGTTGTTGTGTCAGCGTGGCGGTCGCATGACACATTGCCGACTACACAGCTGGGGATCAGCTGACGTTACTGAAACCCAATAACACTGGGTCGTATGTTTTGACTGTGCAGACGGCACTTCTGAGCCTCAACTGGCGGTGTTGGAGCCCAGGAATTTAAGTTCAGGTGGTAGAAAGATGAACACAACAGGAGACCTGGATAACGTATACAGTGACCTAATTATTTAATCAGGAGGAGGAGTGGCAAATTCCTGCGAGATCCAGGCCTTGTTCATTTTCAGGAAAGTAAGCCGGTCAACGTTATCGGAGGATAGTCGCATGCGACGGTCAGTTAGTACACCACCTGCAGCACTAAAGACACGTTCCGATAATACACTGGCCGCAGGGCAAGCCAGCACCTCCAATGCATACTGGCTTAGCTCTGGCCATGTATCCAGCTTTGAGACCCAAAACTTGAAAGGGGAAGAGCCGTCTGGGAGTACAGCAAGAGGGCAAGACATGTAGTCTGTCACCATCTGACGGAACCATTGCCTCCTGCTGACTGGAGCCGTCTGTGATGGTGTAGACTTTTGTGGGGGGCACAGAAAACTGTGCCACAGTTGGGCCATACTGGTCTTGCCTTGGGCAGAGGCACTGCTTCTGCTCCCTCTTTGTGCAGAGCCTCCACCACTGCCTGGACGCACTGAGCTGCTTTGGAATGCACTAGCAGCACTTCTCTCAGTTGGAATGGAGAAGATGATGGAATTGACCAGTGTGTCTTGGTACTCCCGCATTTTTCGCTCCCGGTTCAACGGTGTGATGAGGCTTTCTACGTTGTCCCGGTAGCGAGGATCGAGGAGGGTGAACACCCAATAATCAGACATGTTGAGAATGTGGGCGATGCGGCGGTCGTTTCTCAGGCACTGCAGCATGTAATCCACCATATGCTGCAGACTGCCAACTGCCAAAGAAACGCTGTCCCCTGCTGCGTGGTCTCTGCCCGCTCGTCATCACCCCACCCTCGCTGTACACACTGAGTACTGGACAATTCGGTAACTCCCTCCTCTGGACGGATGTCTTCCTCCTCCATTGACTCCTCCTCATCCTCCTCACAAACTGTCCCCTGCCTACGCGTTTGTGAGGAACCACGTGGCGCTGACTGTCCAGAAGATGATGGAAATGGTGAATCCTCATCCTCCACCTCTTCCACAACATCATCCCTTAGCGCTTGCAGTGATTTTTCAAGCAGGCAGATAAGGGGGACAGTCATGCTGACTAGTGCATCATCTGCACTCGCCATCCGCGTGGAATAATCAAAGGGACGCAAAACCTGGCAGACGTCATTCATAGTGGCCCACTCTGTGGTTGTGAAGTCTGTACGGCGCTGACTGCGACTTCTTTGCGCCTGAAGCAGCTGGTACTCCATTACAGCTTGCTGCTGCTCACACAACCGCTCCAACATATGTAACGTGGAATTCCACCTGGTAGGTAGGTCACATATGATGCGATGTTCCGGCAGGCGGTGTCGGCGCTGCAGAGCCGCAATGCGCGCTTTTGCCGTGCTGGAACGCGGCAAGTGAGCACACTCTAGGCGGACCTTGTGCAGCAGTGCATCAAGATCCGGATAGTCCCTCAAAAAGCTCTGCACGACCAAATTGAGCACATGTGCCAGACATGGGATGTGAGTGAGGTTGCCGAGGCCCAGAGCTGCCACCAGATTTCGGCCATTATCACACACTACCATGCCTGGCTGGAGATTCGCTGGCACAAACCACACATCGCTCTCCTGCTTGATGGCATTCCAGAGCTCCTGCGCTGTGTGGCTACGATTCCCCAAAAAAATTAATTTCAAGACGGCCTGTTGACGTTTGGCCACGGCTGTGCTCATGTCGGTCGTAACAGGTACACGTTCATCACGGGTCCATGTGGAGGTGGACTGTGACGGCTCCTGCAGCGATGATTCTGAGGAACTGGTGTAAGAGGAGGAGTCAATGCATACAGAATGGATTCCTGCAATCCTTGGAGTGGGCAGGACACGTCCTGCGCCACTCGCACGGTCTGTACCCGGCTCAACGACATTAACCCAATGGGCAGTGAGGGAAAGGTATCGCCCCTGTCCATGTTGACTGGTCCACGCATCGGTGGTGAGGTGGACCTTGCTACTGACGGCGTTCAGTAGCGCGTGTTTTATGTGTCCCTCCACATGCTTGTGCAGGGCAGGGACGGCTTGCCTGCTGAAGTAAAAGCGGCTGGGCACATTGTACTGTGGGACTGCCAATGACATCAAGTCACGGAAGCTGTCAGTCTCCACCAGCCTGAATGACAGCATTTCCAGTGAAAGAAGTTTGGCAATGCCTGCAGTCAGAGCCTGTGCTCGTGGGTGGTTTGACGAGAAAGGCCGCCTTTTCTCCCATGCCTGTACTACCGATGGCTGTAGACTGGGCTGGGAGTGTGTGGATGACTGGGAAAGTGGTGCTGCGGGTGGAATTACAGCGGGTCTCTGGACAACAGGGCCAGAGGTTCTTCCACGGCGATCCTGGGAGGAAGCCGAACCAGCTGCGTGTGAGCTAGAGGAAGAGGCAACACGAGCTGAAGAGGTGGTAGCTGCCGCTGTTGGTTGGCCTAGCTCTTCAGTGTGTTTTTCTAACTCCGCCGGGTGCCTGTTGCGCACATGTTTCCACATGTTGGAGGTATTGAGGTTGCTGACATTTTTCCCTCTTTTGACTTTTTGATGACACACCTTGCATCTGACATAGCAAATGTCATCTGCAACTGTGTCAAAAAAGGACCAGGCACTGCAAGTCTTGGGAGCACCCTTTTTGGCTTTTGGAAGAGACGTGCTCCTAACGGGTGCCAAAGCGGAGGCTGCAGGATCCGCAGTCTTCCCCCTCCCTCTCCCTCTTTGGGCCGTACGGGGAATCTCTTCCTCAGAGCTGCTCCCACCACCTTCCTGTCCCTCACGCCAAGATGGGTCAAGGACCTCATCATCTACACTACCCTCTGCCCCCAACTGCTCCTCCTGGGTAGTCTCAGCAGCAGAGCACGCACCAGTAAGTGGCACCTGAGTGTCATCATCAGCTGATGCGGCCTGCGATGTGGTGACCGGAGCCACTGGCCCACCCGCCTCTTCAGAGGAAGAGAGAAAAAGCTGTTGGGCATCACTGCACCCTGCCTCTTCTTCCATTTCTCCAATGCTGCTTGGCTGGCCCCCTGTTTCCAAGCCAAGAGATTCAGAGAACAGAAGTAGAGACGGCTCCTGTCCTGGGCTCTCTGTCTGCCTGGGCAATTTGGCAGGTGGTGAAGAGACAGATGGCTGCTCTCCAGTGCTCTGTGTCTGAGAGGATGTGGCACTAATTGAAGTTGATGCATTAGCTGCCATCCATCCGACAACGGCTTCAATTTGTTCTTCACGCAGCAGCGGTGTACGGCGCTCTGACACAAAGCTGCGCATGAACGACTGTTGCCTGGTGAATGTGGGTGCTGATGAGTCACCGGTGCCCGCAGCAGGCACAGAATCCCCACGTCCCCTCCCTGCTCTGCGCCCACGCCCACGCCCACGTGCCTTACTCACTGCCTTCTTCATCTTGGTTGACTGATAAAGATAAGCAGAAAAGTACTAACGGCTTTGTGTGCTTATTCCTGAACAACTCCTCCTAACAGGTATAAGAAACACTAATTTTCTAAAGTGTGGACTAGACTTTAATATGAGCTAATGTGGCCTACACAAATGTAAAGTGGTGTGACTGGTGTGTTTGGTGAACTTTATTATTTATTTATTTTTTGGGGGCTGAACTGACAACGGATAGAGCTGCAGTCACACGGAGACCGTGCAGACAGACGTAAACGGCGCTGCAAGGCCAAAAAACCCTCCTCTACGTTATCCTATGTAGTGTTTTTCCACAAGTTAGCTGGAGACGGGTGGAAAGACACTAATAGGAATTTTTTGAAAAAATGTGCAGCAGCCTGCACTACTTAAAACAAAATGAAAATTGATTTGGCGGTATGACGCAGTGAACAACCCTGAGCTGGAGACAACCAGGCTACGGCTGCTCACAGACTACAGGGCGAGCTGCAGTCACACGGAGACCGTGCAGACAGCCGTAAACGGCGCTGCAAGGCCCAAAAACCCTCCTCTACGTTATCCTATGTAGTGTTTTTCCACAAATTAGCTGGAGACGGGTGGAAAGACACTAATAGGAATTTTTTGAAAAAATGTGCAGCAGCCTGCACTACTTAAAACAAAATGAAAATTGATTTGGCGGTATGACGCAGTGAACAACCCTGAGCTGGAGACAACCAGGCTATGGCTGCTCACAGACTACAGGGCGAGCTGCAGTCACACGGAGACCGTGCAGACAGCCGTAAACGGCGCTGCAAGGCCCAAAAACCCTCCTCTACGTTATCCTATGTAGTGTTTTTCCACAAATTAGCTGGAGACGGGTGGAAAGACACTAATAGGATTTTTTTGAATAAATTAGCAGCAGACTACACTACTTGAAAAAAAAAAAAAAAAAGAACAGTATGAGGCAATGAACCACCCTCCCTGAACTGAATACAACCAGCTATGGATGGCCTATGTGGCTGCACTCAGACTAGAGAGTGGGCTGCACTCACACACACACACACACAGACCTTGCAGATCGCTGTGAAAACAGCGCTACAAGGCAAAAGCTAGGTGATTAGTAGGTGAACACAGCGGTTGCTAAATTAGCCTTTGGAAAGCACAAAGAAGCAAATCGCTATCTCTAAACTGTCCCTCAGTCAGCAAACAGCGTCCTGTCACTAACTGAATTCACAGCAGAGTGATCGCAAAATGGCGCCAGCGACTTTTAAACTGCATCATGACATCATTTCAGCAGCCAATCACAGCCTTGCCAGTAGTTTCATGCCCTCCATGCTAAACAGGATGTGCCCACACTTGGAATCATTCTCATTGGCTGAATTTCTGCATTTTGAATCTTGGAACTTCCGATTCCGGTATCCGATACGCGGCAAGTATCGGAATCCCGGTATCGGAATTCCGATACCGCAAGTATCGGCCGATACCCGATACTTGCGGTATCGGAATGCTCAACACTACTCACAACCTAAATACTCTATCAGTATGTCTTTGGAGAGTGAGACAAAACCTACACACAGGGAGAGAGCATAGAAACTCCTTGCAGATGTTGTCATTGGTGACATTTGAACCCAGGACTCCCGCTCTTGAAGGCTACAGTGTAAACCACTGAGCCACCATGGTGCCTACCTCTTTAAATTATCTTATCTTAAAGCTAAATGCTTCAGAATTATTTTATGCAGCTGTTGTTTTCCAGGGGGTGTCTTATCAGTTTCAAAAACCACTGGCTATAAAGCTGGTTAAGTGGCAAGATATCAAATACATGGGCTTCTATGTAACAAATTGGTGCTGCTTCCTGAAATAATCTATATGGAAGAGGATTGTATTGATGAGACAACCTCATCTTGAGCCGGTGAGCCCCCGAAAAAATAATATATATAGATGGGGTTGTCATGATGGGGCATCCTCATCTTGAGCTGGTGAACCCCCCAAATAATATATATAGATGGGGTTGTCTTGATGGGGCATCCTCATCTTGAGCCTGTGAGCCCCCAAATAAAATATATATATATATATATATATTTATACATATATATAGAAGGGGGTTATCATGATGGGGTATCCTCATCTTGAGCCGGTGAGCCCCCAAATAATATATAGATGGGGTTGTCATGATGAGGCATCCTCATCTTGAGCCGGTGAGCCCCCCAAATAATGTACATAGAAGAGGTTGTCATGACCAGACATCCTCTCCTTGAGCAGGTGAGTCCCCCAAATAATGTATATAGAAGAGGTTGTCATGACGAGACATCCTCTCCTTGAGCAGGTGAGTCCCCCAAATAATGTATATAGAAGAGGTTGTCATGACGAGACATCCTCTCCTTGAGCAGGTGAGTCCCCCAAATAATGTATATAGAAGAGGTTGTCATGACGAGACATCCTCTCCTTGAGCAGGTGAGTCCCCCAAATAATGTATATAGAAGAGATTGCCATGACGAGACATCTTCTCCTTGAGCAGGTGAGTCCCCCAAATAATGTATATAGAAGAGGTTGCCATGACGAGACATCCTCTCCTTGAGCAGGTGAGTCCCCCAAATAATGTATATAGAAGAGGTTGTCATGACGAGACATCCTCTCCTTGAGCAGGTGAGTCCTGTTGTGAACTATACTTCTTGGCTCCCTCTTGTGGTCACTAGTGATTTGGCACTTGGATTGTCTTTTACCAGGTTGGTACTCACCTGCTTCGTTAGGCCTGGGGTGTTGCTATTTAAACTTCCTGGATTCTCAGTCCAGTGCCTGGCATCGTTGTAATCAGTTCATTTCTGTTTGCTCCTGTCTTCAGGTCCTGGTTCTTTGCAAGATAAGCTAAGTCCTGCTTTCTTATTTTTTGATCATTTGTATTGTTTATATTTTTGTCCAGCTTGTACAAAATGTGATTCCTGTTATCGCTGGAAGCTCTAGGGGGCTGATATTCTCCCCCCACACCGTTAGTCGGTTTGGGGATTCTTGGATATTCAGCGTGGATATTTTGCAGGGTTTTTGCTGACCATATAAGTCATCTTACTATATTCTGCTATTAGTCAGTGGGCCTCTGTTTGCTAAAATCTAGTTCATTCTTACGTTTGTCTTTTCTTCTTACCTCACCGTTATTATTTGTTGGGGGCTTGTATTACTTTGGGGTCTTTTCTCTGGAGGCAAGAAAGGTCTTATTTTCCCTTATAGGGTTAGTTAGTTCTCCGGCTGGCGCGAGACGTCTAGGATCAACGTAGGCACGTTCCCCGGCTACTGTTAGTGTTTGTGCTAGGACCAGGTATATGGTCAGCCTAGTTACCACATCCCTATGAGCTGGTATTTATGTTTGCAGACTTTGCTGTAATCTCTGAGATCCTTTGCCATTGGGATCATAACAGAGTCCCCCAAATAATGTATATAGAAGAGGTTGTCATGACGAGACATCCTCTCCTTGAGCAGGTGAGTCCCCCAAATAATGTATATAGAAGAGGTTGTCATGACGAGACATCCTCTCCTTGAGCAGGTGAGTCCCCCAAATAATGTATATAGAAGAGGTTGTCATGACGAGACATCCTCTCCTTGAGCAGGTGAGTCCCCCAAATAATGTATATAGAAGAGGTTGTCATGACGAGACATCCTCTCCTTGGGCAGGTGAGTCCCCCAAAGAATGTATATAGAAGAGGTTGCCATGACGAGACATCTTCTCCTTGAGCAGGTGAGTCCCTCAAATAATGTATATAGAAGAGGTTGTCATGACGAGACATCCTCTCCTTGAGCAGGTGAGTCCCTCAAATAATGTATATAGAAGAGGTTGTCATGACGAGACATCCTCTCCTTGAGCAGGTGAGTCCCCCAAATAATGCATATAGAAGAGGTTGCCATGACGAGACATCCTCTCCTTGAGCAGGTGAGTCCCCCAAATAATGTATATAGAAGAGGTTGTCATGACGAGACATCCTCTCCTTGAGCAGGTGAGTCCCCCAAATAATGTATATAGAAGAGGTTGCCATGACGAGACATCCTCTTTTTAGCCAGCCTGCTATTTACTCCCAGAGGAGACCTCTTCTCTACCTGCCTGATATAAAGAAAACTGATATATGGAGATAAAGTAAAGTAACCCCCTCGATATTGTGGCCTGACATTACGTTGGTAACCTTTTCCCATCACATTTCTGGATTCCCTAATTGCTCTGTTTTCTAACACTGACTACACTCCACACAGCTGAATTATTGAGATGTCACAAAAACACACATTCATCCCAGTAAAACAAACTGCTTAGCATTCCGTGTATAAGATCCCGAAGGAAGCAGATAAGAAGGCTGACACTTTATCGTCACGCTGCCTGCTACACGCCTGCCCTAAACATGTTCCAAAAGGCCTACACTATGACAATCAGCTATTAATGTGCAGTCAGGTGGTCATACATTTATATGCTGGGAAAACCTTGTGCACCCAATATTCCATACATATAGTAACAGCTCATATACTTTCCGCATCCATTAGAAAGGTATGATGGAGAAATAGATGCATCTCTGGGGATGGAGAGAAACTCTTCGAGAATCCCATTGCAGTCAGTTGTACAAAACTACCATCAGGTTAATGGTGCAGTAGTCTCATGGCTGAGGATCAAGCAGCAGTGTCTCTGTGGTTAGTAGAAAGGTGATTAACCTGCTTGGAACATTGACAAATCTCCCAGCTCTTCTGGATAAAAGCATGGAGTCACTGGATATGCATGATATGGTAGGACAGCATTTATACATGTTCTGTAGATGATATGATACAATATGGATTGTGTAAACTATATAACAGATTTATATTGTAAACCATTCCCTTATACCAAAGGAGGAAAGGCTCTCCAACTGATTTGATATTGCAATGCCTTTAATTATTTCCAATTACCTAAGAATGAACTTCAGTGTGTAACTCTTTTTCTTTCTTTTTACATAATATATGAATTATATTAATATAGCAACATGTTAACTATATTAGAGAATATAACCATAGTGGTATAATATGATTAACTTATCATAAAGATTCACAATCCTGCAGTTATATAAATCATACAAACACAAAAAGCAAAAGTGCAATAAAACTATATATATATATATATATATATATATATATATATATATATATATATATATATATATATATATATATATATATATATATATATATATATACATATATATATATGTATAATAAAGCTGCAGGATTATGAATCTTTATGCATCATTTAATAGTCCTATGTTTTTTTAAGCTAAAATGGTTAACATGTTTACATATTAATATAATTAATATAATTCATGTATATATATATATATATATATATATATATATATATATATATATACATACATACATGGTTATAAAGCAATATATGTGCAAAATACTACATATATTTAATTGCATGGTTGATATATAAAAAAAAATCATGTACATATATATGTAGGGCTCTATAGCAATATATGTAATATGCTACATATATGTTTAATTGCATTGTTCAGGTTTAGTAATTTCATGTTATTTATTATTATTTTTATATTTATAATTATTATAATTATTATCCTGCATATGTAATACACTGTTTAATTAATTAGTCAACACACACACATATATGTATATATATATATATATATGTATATATATATATATATATATATATATATATATATATATATATATATATATATATATATATATATATATATATATATATATATATATATATATAGTGAAAAAATTGGAACAGCATCAAATTACTACCTTACAAGTCATGCAGAGCTCTTCCGACCAGTAATCCAATGGTCAAAAAGTAATAAACTCAAAAAAAGGAAGAGCAGCACAAAATAATTGAAAAAAAGTGGACTTTAATGCCTGAACGGCGTGGCAACGTTTCGGATGTGTTATCCTTTGTCAAGCCAAACATGTATAGTTGACCGATGCACAGTGACACCATCTGCAGCAAGTTGATGCTGCAGCTCTCTGGAGATGGTCTGAGGATTGTCCTTGAATGATCTCACCATTCTTCTTCTCTGCCTTTCTGATGTTTTTCTTGGCCTGCCACTTCTGGCCTTAACAAGAACTGTACCTGTGTTCTTCCATTTCCTTACTATGTTCCTCACAGTGGAAATTGACAGGTTAAATCTCTTAGACAGCTTTTTGTATCCTTCCCCTGAACAACTATGTTGAATAATCTTTGTTTTCAGATCATTTGACAGTTGTTTTGAGGAGCCCATGATGCCACTCTTCAGAGGAGATTCAAACAGGAGAACAACTTGCAAGTGGCCACTTTAAGTAGCTTTTCTCATGATTGCATACACCTGGCTGTGAAGTTCAAAGCTCAATGAGGTTACAAAACCAAAAAAAGTGCTTTAGTAAGTCAGTAAAAAGTAGGTAGGAGTATTTAAAACAAGAAAATGATAAGGGTGCCCATACTTATGCACCTGTCAAATTTTGTTTGAATGCAGATTGCACATTTTCTGTTAGTACAATAAACCTCATTTCAAGGCAGAAACATTACTGTGTCCAACAGTTATTAGATATATGAAACTGAAATAGCTGTTGCAAAAAAAACAATTTTTATAAAACATTAAGCTTAAGATTAATAGGGGTGCCCAAACTTTTTCATATGACTGTATATATATATATATATATATATATATATATATATATATATATATATATATATATATATACAGTGGGGCAAAAAAGTATTTAGTCAGTCAGCAATAGTGCAAGTTCCACCACTTAAAAAGATGAGAGGCATCTGTAATTTACATCATAGGTAGACCTCAACTATGGGAGACAAACTGAGACAAAAAAATCCAGAAAATCACATTGTCTGTTTTTTTATCATTTCATTTGCATATTATGGTGGAAAATAAGTATTTGGTCAGAAACAAAATTTCATCTCAATACTTTGTAATATATCCTTTGTTGGCAATGACAGAGGTCAAACGTTTTCTGTAAGTCTTCACAAGGTTGCCACACACTGTTGTTGGTATGTTGGCCCATTCCTCCATGCAGATCTCCTCTAGAGCAGTGATGTTTTTGGCTTTTCGCTTGGCAACACGGACTTTCAACTCCCTCCAAAGGTTTTCTATAGGGTTGAGATCTGGAGACTGGCTAGGCCACTCCAGGACCTTGAAATGCTTCTTACGAAGCCACTCCTTCGTTGCCCTGGCGGTGTGCTTTGGATCATTGTCATGTTGAAAGACCCAGCCACGTTTCATCTTCAATGCCCTTGCTGATGGAAGGAGGTTTGCACTCAAAATCTCACGATACATGGCCCCATTCATTCTTTCATGTACCTGGATCAGTCGTCCTGGCCCCTTTGCAGAGAAACAGCCCCAAAGCATGATGTTTCCACCACCATGCTTTACAGTAGGTATGGTGTTTGATGGATGCAACTTAGTATTCTTTTTCCTCCAAACACGACAAGTTGTGTTTCTACCAAACAGTTCCAGTTTGGTTTCATCAGACCATAGGACATTCTCCCAAAACTCCTCTGGATCATCCAAATGCTCTCTAGCAAACTTCAGACGGGCCCGGACATGTACTGGCTTAAGCAGTGGGACACGTCTGGCACTGCAGGATCTGAGTCCATGGTGGCGTAGTGTGTTACTTATGGTAGGCCTTGTTACATTGGTCCCAGCTCTCTGCAGTTCATTCACTAGGTCCCCCCGCGTGGTTCTGGGATTTTTGCTCACCGTTCTTGTGATCATTCTGACCCCACGGGGTGGGATTTTGCGTGGAGCCCCAGATCGAGGGAGATTATCAGTGGTCTTGAATGTCTTCCATTTTCTAATTATTGCTCCCACTGTTGATTTCTTCACTCCAAGCTGGTTGGCTATTGCAGATTCAGTCTTCCCAGCATGGTGCAGGGCTACAATTTTGTTTCTGGTGTCCTTTGACAGCTCTTTGGTCTTCACCATAGTGGAGTTTGGAGTCAGACTGTTTGAGGGTGTGCACAGGTGTCTTTTTATACTGATAACAAGTTTAAACAGGTGCCATTACTACAGGTAATGAGTGGAGGAAAGAGGAGACTCTTAAAGAAGAAGTTACAGGTCTGTGAGAGCCAGAAATCTTGATTGTTTGTTTCTGACCAAATACTTATTTTCCACCATAATATGCAAATAAAATGATAAAAAAAACAGACAATGTGATTTTCTGGATTTTTTTTCTCAGTTTGTCTCCCATAGTTGAGGTCTACCTATGATGTAAATTACAGACGCCTCTCATCTTTTTAAGTGGTGGAACTTGCACTATTGCTGACTGACTAAATACTTTTTTGCCCCACTGTATATATATATATATATATATATATATATATATACACATACCCCTGCAGAATTTTTGCTTTCTTGGCCTTTTTTCAGAGAATATGAATGATAACACCAAACCTTTTTCTCCACTCACGGTTAGTGGTTGGGTGAAGCCATTTATTGTCAAACTACTGTGTTTTCTCTTTTTAAGTCATAATGACAACTCAAGACATCCAAATGACCCTGATCAAAAGCTCACATGCCCCATTTCTTAATTGTCATTATACAGACCCGGTTTTGAACCCTGTTTTCCATTTTTCCTGGTCTGGTCATGTCGAGAGTTAACTTTTCCCAGCCTCTGTCTGGGCTCAGGTTGACTATGTATCGCCACTGTTTCCTGCAGGCAATGTCAGTTACGGTTTTTGCCTAGGGCTGCTGTAGCTGACTCTGATTGCTCTGATTGGTCCTGCTGCATTTGCTGTCTGAACCAGTGTCTCAGTTTCCCCTATTCCAATCTTGTCTCACTTTTTCCCTTTAGTATGCTGACTCCCTGGTTTTGACTTGGCTCATATCCTGACCTGCTTCTGTCTTTTGTCTTTTGGCTTATCCGGTCCTGACCGTTACTGATCCTCTGGTTTGTCTCTGACTGTGAGTTTTGCTTCTTCCGTACTGTACTGTTCTACAGAATAGGATTTGACTCATCTTGTTTGACTACTCTGCTGCCTCTTGTGGTAGCCTCACTGCTGCACTGCAGGTCAGCTCTGTTTAGGTGCAGTCCTGTTTCCACTCTACTGCCATCTAGTTGAGCCTGCGCCTACCTGCATTGCAGAAGCGTGACATTATAACTGCCCAGAAACAGGCAGTTTTTTTTATCTGCTCTGTTTTCTGTTGATCTGCTCAGTACTTTGGCAGATCAAATGGCTAGTTTGACACTAATGATGCAAAATCTGTCTGTGGAACATAGGGCCTTGGTCAAGTAACCACCTTCAAAGAGAGCTTTCTGACATGGTAAAATTTTTGCAGGGATCTTCCTCCCAGTCTATCTGTAAGCACTCTGACTGTAATAATTATAGGGGATATCTCAGGAGACTCTTTGCGTGGAACAAGAAAACTACAGGACACCGTTTTATAAGTGGTAAAGTCTACATTATCACACGGTGATCCAAACAGGTGCAGAGAGAAACTTAAGTCCACAACACTTGGTGTAAATATAAAACACAGCTTAGCAGTCTATAGGAAACTTCAGAGGAAAATGCAATCACGCAGAAAGTCTATGAAGCACAATTATTCTTGAGGATACTTGACACGAATAAGTCCTTGTTTTAGTCCCAACACAGATAGATATGCTTATAAGGCAGTTGAAATAATATCTTAGCTCAACCAGGGAGGCCTGGGTAATAGTCTCAGGTTATTGCAGAGCAGCAACAGCTTACATGTCCAGCAAATGCAGATGGAAGTAAACATGAGCAGCAGATGAAGAAGGGTTACTGGAAACTGGTGTATGCAGCAGGAACTCAGAGCAGAGTAGCAGGATCTCCACACAGGTTCACAGGAGCAGGTCTATAGCCAGGGAGTCAACAGAGTCAGGAGCTGGATGCAAGGCAGAATACTCTAGCACAGACTGAAGGCTGGGGTGGAGTTTTATAGCAGGAAGACACAGTGCACATGAGACCAAAGACGCCATCTTGGAAAAGGGCAGTAATGCACAAAAGGTAAAAAATGTTCAGAGTCCTGACACTGACACTGTTGATGTATCATTGCACTCTCCTGAACCTACTGTCCCAGATACCTTCTCCAGTGAAAAATAGAGGTTCTGTACATTCAAGGAGAGTTGCAAGCTATTGTTTTCTCTCAGACCCCGATCTTCTGGAGATGAGAGTCAGCGGGTGGGGATAATCATTTCCTTACTTCAGGAGGGACATCAATTGTGGGTTTTCTCTTTACCTGCTTTTGTCCCTGAACGTGTGTCTGTGGATAGGTTCTTTGAGGCCTTACTGGGTCAGCTCTCGGCCGAATGGTACTGCTCCGAGTTCCATCAATGGTCCAAGGAGGTGTCCTAGAATGACTTTGCACTGAAATGTCAGTTCAAGAGAGAACTGTCAGATCACCTGAAGGATGCTCTGGCTCTCCATCCACCGCCCAGCTCGTAGGAGTAAACTATGACTCAGGCTATCTGTATGGATCGGAGGCTGCGGGAGAGAGGTGTTACACAGGGAGAGATTCCGTTTCTCCCTGCTAATCTTGTTTTGCCACCGTCTGAAACTATGAAGGTGGGGCCACCAAGCTCAAGGAGAAGGAGAGGAGACAACAATGTGAACGAAAGCTGTGTTTTTACTGTGGAGATCCCAGACAATGGAAAAAGGACTGCTCCTCCTGCTCACCGACTAACAAGCGGGTGAGTCTGGGTGATTGTTGAGGAGGTCACCCAGACTCTCAGGTACCTTTTTCCTCATTTTCCAAAGTATTGTTGGAAGTGGAACTTAGTTGTGGGAGTTGCTTCACGCCCACTTCTGCTTTCGTGGACTGTGGGTCGTCCATGAACTTTATTGACTCTAACTTGGTGACCAAATATAAGTTAGGGACAGTTAGACTGGCGACTTCTATTCATATTGTTGCCATTGACAAAACACCACTGGCGAAGAATGTCATTAAATTTGTCTCAGACGAGTTTCTCTTTAAAGTACGTTCCTTGCACCAGGAACGTATTTCATGTTTTGTTCTGGACCATCTGCCTGCGGGACTGGTGTTGGGGTTCCCCTGGCTACAGTCACATAATCCTGTGATAGACAGGGAATCTTGGGACATTGTTAAATGGGGTCCTAATTGTGTTAAAAGTTGCCTTACTTCAGTTGTCATCTGTTAATCTGGAAGGTATCCCGGAGTACCTGAAGGATTTTGAGGATGTTTTTCTGAAAAGGAGGCTGAGGTTTTACCACCACACTGCACCTTTTGACTTTGCTTTTAATCTGGTTCTGGGTGCTAAATTTCCCAAGTCCTGTTTGTACAACCTCTCTTGCCCAGAGCGAACCACTATGAAGGAGTATATTTCTGAAAGCCGACATAAAGGCCACATTCGTCCCTCTGTCTCTCCTGTGGTGGCTGGATTCTTTTTTGTAAAAAAGAAAGATGGTGGTTTGCGCCTGTGCCTTGACTTTTGGGAATTAAATAAGATCACAGTGAGAAATACCTATCCCCTCCCGCTCATCCCTGATTTGTACAATCAATTTTCGGAAGCCAAACGGTTTTTGAAATTGGACCTCAGAAGAGCGTATAATCTAATCTGTATTCAAGAGGGAGATGAGTGGAAAACGGCATTTCTCACTTCTGAAGGGTTATTTGAGAATTTGGTTATGCCCTTTGGTCTCACTACTGCTCCTGCTGTGTTTCAGAATTTTATCAACAATACATTTTCTGATTTTATTGGTAGCTTTATTGTGGTATATTTAGGCGATATCCTTATGTTTTCATCTTACAAACTCTGGTTGGCTATTTATCGCTGCTGTTTCCTACAGGCGATGTCAGTTATAGTTTTTGCCTAGGACTGCTGTAGCTGACTCTGATTTCTCTGATTTGTCCTGCTGCATTTGCTGTTTTCCCCTATTCCCATCTTGTCTCAGTGTTTCCCTTTAGTGGTTTGTATCCTGACTGGCTTCTGTCTTTTTTCTTTTGACTTATCTGCTCCTGATCAATTCATCCTTTGGCTTGTCTCTGACCCTTAGTTATGCATATTCCTTTGGTGCTGTGCTCCAGTCTAGGATCTGACCCGGCTTGTTTGACTATTCTGCTGCCTCTTTTGGTAACCTCACTGCTGTACTGCTGGCCAGCTCTGTTTATGTGCATTCCTGCTTCCACTGTACTGCCATCTAGTGGAGCCTACACCTACCTGCATTGCAGCAGCATGACATTAATACCGTGTATTGCCCCCTCTAACATCAATGACAGCTTGAAGGCTTTTGTGGGAGTTGTGGATGAGGTTCTTTATTTTCTCAGAAGGTAAAGCTGTCTACTCTTCTTGGCAAAAAGTCTCTAGTTCCTGTAAATTCCTGGGCTGTCTTGCATGAACTGGGCGCTTGAGATATCCTCAGAGTGGCTCAATGATATTTGAGCTCATGAGACTGAGATATCCACTCCATAACCTACACTTTATTCTGCTGTAGCCATTGACGGGTCGACTTTGCCTTGTGTGTTTTGGATTGTTGTCATGTTAGAGAAATAGAGCTATATGCGTTCCAATAATTTGTTTATTATATATTTATATATTTTTAACCCCTTTTTTACATTAGATTAGTCAAGCACATGACGTTTTACCCAATTCAACTACAGGTACGAGGATACAAGTCAGTACCCCATGGTGATCTTAGTTGATCAACCATGTAATTTTAATTCAATTCTTTTTAATAAACAATATGTTAACTTTTTTCATTATTTTCAGTTTGTACCTCAGTATTGAACCAGGTGGGTGCATATTTACCTGGTTTTTCAGATACGTAAGTTTTAGCTGAATTAAAATAAAGTATCATTTAATTAATGTTTTAACCCCCACGTATCTGATTCTTGCACAGTTCCCCTTTTCTTTTACCCCCCCTACTCCCCTTTTTTCCTGATTTAGTCCTATTTGTTAGTTTATGTCTATATGTGTACACCACATAGGCTATTTAACTATTAATGCCCCGCCGAGTAGTCCCTTTTCATCTCAGACCTGTCTATTAGCCTCCCGGGCACATTCTTCTATATATGCCCAATATACATTGCAGTGGAGGTTCTACACCAAGGGATCATAACAACGGCACCTTTTGTTCACCATAGGGGCGGGTTTAAATCAGGGGGCAGTGGCTATATTAGGACGGGTCCGTCAGGGAACTCCAGCCCTGACGAAGAAGGAGTACCTCCTTCGAAACGCGTTGGATTGGTTCCCCTGATCGCGCCCGCCCATTCTGTGACGTCACTTTCTTAGCCACGCCCCCCGCACACACCGCTACTGCTCCGGCGTTGCTTCCGGCCGGGGCACGCTAGGAGTTGGTGGTTCTTGCTCATCCAGACACCCAGTGGTGAGCCATCCATCTGGGGATAGCCGGCGTTGGCAACCCCCCTCCCCAGCCGCACGGTGCAGTACAATACGCTTAGTAAGAAGTGTTTTGGACATTCTCCGACCTCCACAACCATCTTCATCATCACTACTAGTAAGTGTATATGCACCAATAGGCACTTTTTTACTGGCAGCATCTGCCTTAAGCAGTAATATTTGTATGACGGACACAGTCTGCCTATTGCATTTATATATTACCGCGTACGCAGGTGTGACATTGCTATGCTTATTTTGCACAGCCTTCTCACTGTACCTTTGATATTAACTAGAGTGCAGGTGTGTTATTGTTAAATTTTATCAGTTATAGTTTTTGCCTAGGACTGCTGTAGCTGACTCTGATTTCTCTGATTTATCCTGCTGCATTTGCTGTTTTCCCCTATTCCCATCTTGTCTCAGTGTTTCCCTTTAGTGGTTTGTATCCTGACTGGCTTCTGTCTTTTTTCTTTTGACTTATCTGCTCCTGATCAATTCATCCTTTGGCTTGTCTCTGACCGTTAGTTATGCTTATTCCTTTGGTGCTGTGCTACAGTCTAGGATCTGACCCGGCTTGTTTGACTATTCTGCTTCCTCCTTTGGTAACCTCACTGCTGTACTGCAGGCCAGCTCTGTTTATGTGCAGTCCTGCTTCCACTGTACTGCCATCTAGTGGAGCCTACACCTACCTGCATTGCAGCAGCGTGGCATTAATACCGTGTATTGCCCCCTCTAACATCAATGACAGCTTGAAGGCTTTTGTGGGAGTTGTGGATGAGGTTCTTTATTTTCTCAGAAGGTAAAGCTGTCTACTCTTCTTGGCAAAAAGTCTCTAGTTCCTGTAAATTGCTGGGCTGTCTTGCATGAACTGTGCGCTTGAGATATCCTCAGAGTGGCTCAATGATATTGAGCTCATGAGACTGAGATGTCCACTCCATAACCTACACTTTATTCTGCTGTAGCCATTGACGTGTCGACTTTGCCTTGTGTTTTGGATTGTTGTCATGTTAGAGCATCCAAGTATATCCCATGCGCAGATTCCGGGCTGATGAATGCAAATTTGCCTCCAGTATTTGCTGATAACCTGCTGCATTCATCTTTCTTGTGCCTTTGTAACTCACACATCACCAAAACATCAGCGATTCACCTCCGTGCTTTACAGTAGGAATGGTTTTCCTCTCTCCAAATGTATCGTTTATGGTTGTGGCCAAAAAGTTCAATTTTGGTCTCATCACTCCAAATTACCTTGTTCCTGAAGTTTTGAGGCTTGTCTCTGTGGTGTTTTTTTTATTGTAGGTGAGATACCTTGTAGCATTTGTGCAGTAATGGCTTTCTTCTGGTTGCTCAACCATGCAGCACATTTTTCTTCAAGTGCCTCCTTATTGTGCATCTTGAAACAGCCACACCAGCAGTTTTCAGAGAGTCCTGTACTACAGTTGTTGTTATTTGTGGGTTTTTCTTTGCATCCCAAACATTTTTCCTGGCAGTTGTAGACAACACTTTTGTTGGCCTTTCTGACCATGATTTTGTTTTTACAGAGCCCCTAATTTTCCCTTTGTTAGTCACAGCTTGAACGCTGCTGACTGGCATTATCCATACCTTGGATTTCTTTTTGTATCCCTTTCCTGTTTTATACAGTTCAACTACCTTTTCCATTGACAATTCTTTTTCTTTCCCCATGACTCACAAGCCAGAAACGTCAGTTGCAATCGTCTGTCTGGATCCCAGAAGTCACTCAGCTTTTATGCACACACACTAATTACAAGCAAACAGGTCACATGTTACCTTTAGTAGCCATTCAAACCCATTTGTGTCAACTTCTGTGCATGTTATCAGGCCAAAATCACCAGGGTATGTGAACTTTTGATAAGGGTCATTTGGATGTTTTCGGTTGTCAATATGATTTAAAAAGAGAAAACACAGTAGTTTGACAATAAATGGTTTCACCCAACCACTAAGGCCGGCCTCACACTTGGCGTAAGACAATACGCCACGTATTATACGTCCGTACTACGGCCGTAATACGGAGAAATGTTCCCAAAATATTGATCCGTAGTCAGGGTGTGTCAGCGTATTTTGCGCATGGCATCCTCCGTATGTAATCCGTATGGCATCCGTACTGCGAGATTTTCGCGCAGGCTTGCAAAACCGACATCTAATGGATTTATGTGCTCAAATGTTAGGGAAAACATATATACAGTATATATATATATATATATATATATATATATGTCATTGAGACACATATATATATATATTCTGTATTTAGATTTCATTCAGCGCGATATCTGTGAACAGCCGGTAATTCAATTGTCGGCTTTTCATTTCTCCTGCACAAACCCGACAGGATATGAGACATGATTTACATACAGTAAACCATCTCATATCCCCTTTTTTTTTGCATATTCCACACTACTAATGTTAGTAGTGTGTATGTGCAAAATTTCAGCGCAATTGAATTACCGACTTTTCACTAACAGCGCTGCGTATTTCTCGCAAGTCACACTGCAGGTCCGTGTGGAATCCGTATTTTTCTCGCCCCCATAGACTTTCATTAGCGATTTTTTTTGCGCAATACGCTGACAAACGCAGCATGCTGCGATTTTGTACGGCCGTAGAAAGCCGTATAATACTGAACCGTAATATACGGCTAATAGGAGTAGCCCCATTGAGAATAATTGTGCCGTTTATTTTGCGAGTTTTACGGACGTAATTTCTGCGCTCTTACGTCCGTAAAACTCGCTAGTGTGAGGCCGGCCTTACAATGAGTGGAGAAAAAGTTTTGTTGTCATCATTCATATTCTCTGAAGAAAGCAAAAAGGGTATGTAAACATTTGAGCACAGCTGTATATATATATATAAGTTTGGAAATAAACATACAGCATGAATACAATCTATCATTTCCAATAAAAATCAACACCCTGTTTTACACATTTAATGTAATCGCTCCTCCACTGTCTAGCGCTGAGTTTCCATGAGAAATTTTACCGAAGTTCAAATCTGTTGAACCCCGATGACATAGCTTACAGCACTGCTCGATGCTTGAGAAAGTTCTCACTCAGTGAGTGGTGCTATAAATGAGGTAACCGGGGTTTAGCTGTGAACTTTCTCATGAGAGATCAGTGCTAAACACTGCAAGAGCGATTATGCTCTTGTCAATGTGAGCCGGATGATGGAGAGTGTGGACTATGATGTGACTGTTTTCGAAATCATCCAAATCGTCGTGAGACAGTATGGATTATCTCCACATCTGCAGGTGAGTGATATAGTTGTTTATTATTTTTTCTTTTTTTCCAGGGGTCATGGACATTAGTGGATTAGGCGTAAGGTGAGTATCATGGTTGTTTATTATTTTCTGTTTTTTACAGGTGACAAGGGCTTAACTGGATTAGGCTTAAGGTGAGTAAAACTGTGCTTTTTATTTTTAATTCAAATAAAAAAGTCTGTGTCATTATTAAAGGACAGCTGACAAAACCCCAAAACCATTTCCCCACTTAATACCGCACCAGGGCAGTGGGAAGAGCAGTGAAAAGAACCAGAATTGACCAATCTAAAATATGTGCCTTTTCTGGGGCGGCTGCAGGCTGCTATTTTTAGGCTGGTGGTGCCAATATCCAGGGTACCTTACCAATCTGAGAATACCAGCCCCCAGCTGTCTGCTTTAGTTTGGCTGGTTGCCAAAAATGGGGGGATCCCACAATGTTTTTTTAAATTATCTATTTAAGTAATATTTTAAAAATTGGCTTGGGTACATCTCTATTGTTGATAACCAGCCATTATAAAGCTGACAGCTGAGGGTTGCAGCCTCAGCTTTCAGTTTTGCCTGTGCTGTTTATCAAAAATAGAAGAGACCACACGTAATTTTTTTAAAATTATTTATTGCACTCCCGCTGGCTGATCTAAGTTCCCATCAGCAGCACCTACACTTATTATTTATTTTCAACAACAGCAGGCATAGGCTGATGGGAGTAGTACTTACTAATCAGCCGATGCCTGTGTCAAGATGTAACCTTTTTACCACCTGTCACAGCTGCTGGCTTAAAATGTCATTTGGCATCGTGGAAACTGCAGCTCTCTTTCATGCAGATGACAGCGTGGTAAACAACGGATGTTTGGGCCACTAAATTCATCTAAATGGGGTCCAAGTTCGGGTATCATTCTGCTTCCTAGACTTCTTTAAATGTTCGGCCAAACCCTACAGATTCAAACGTCCATGGGTTTCCCATCACTAGTACTAACCATGCAGGATGCCCAAAATTTGCATTGGCCATTTTCTTTTTTGTAATTTTTAAAATGTGAAAGATGGCAATATATTTTCTTTTTTTTCTAAAATATAAAGGAAATACATTATCTTTAACTTTAGCCCTTTAACCCCTTAAGCCTCGAGGGTGGTTTGCACGTTAGTGACCGGGCCAATTTTTACAATTCTGACCACTGTCCATTTATGAGGTTATAACTCTGGAACGCTTTAATGGATCTTGGCGATTCTGACATTGTTTTCTCGAGGCACATTGTAATTCATGATAGTGGTAAAATTTATTTGATATAACTTGCGTTTATTTGTGAAAAAAATGGAAATTTGGCAAAAAGATTGAAAATTTCGCAATTTTCCAACTTTGAATTTTTATGCCCTTAAATCACAGAGATATGTCACACAAAATACTTAATAAGTAACATTTCCCAGATGTCTACTTTACATCAGCACAATTTTGGAACCAAATTTTTTTTTTGTTAGGGAGTTATAAGGGTTAAAAGTTGACCAGCAATTTCTCATTTTTACAACACCATTTTTTTTAGGGACCACATCTCATTTGAAGTCATTTTGAGGGGTCTATATGATAGAAAATACCCAACTGTGACACCATTCTAAAAACTGCACCCCTCAAGGTGCTCAAAACCACATTCAAGAAGTTTATTAACCCCTCAGGTGTTTCACAGGAATTTTTGGAATGTTTAAATAAAAATGAACATTTAACTTTTTTTCACACAAAATTTATTTCAGCTCCAATTTGTTTTATTTTACCAAGGGTAACAGGAGAAAATGGACCACAAAAGTTGTTGTACAATTTGTCCTGAGTATGTTGATACCCCATATGTGGGTTTAAACCATTGCTTGGGCGCATGGCAGAGCCAGAGGGAAGGAGCGCCATTTGACTTTTCAATGCAAAATTGACTGGAATTGAGATGGGATGCCATGTTGCGTTTGGAGAGCCCCTGATGTGCCTAAACATTGAAACCCCCCACAAGTGACATCATTTTGGAAAGTAGACCCGTTAAGTAACTTATCTAGATGTGTAGTGAGCGCTTTGACCCAACAAGTACTTCACGGAAGTTTATAATGCAGAGCCATGAAAATAAAAAATCATATTTTTTCACAAAAATGATCTTTTTGCCCCCAATTTTTTATTTTCCCAAGGGTAAAAGACAAAATTAGACCCCAAAAGTTGTTGTGCAATTTGTCCTGAGTACGCTGATACTCCATATGTGGGGGTAAATGACTGTTTGGGCACATGGCAGAGCTCGGAAGGGAAGGAGCGCTGTTTGACTTTTCAATGCAAAATTGACTGGAATTGAGATGGGACACCATGTCGCGTTTGGAGAGCCCCTGATGTGCCTAAACATTAAAAACCCCCACAAGTGACACCAATTTGGAAAGTAGACCCCCTAAGGAACTGATCTAGATGTGTTTTGAGAGCTTTGAACCCCCAAGTGTTTCACTACAGTTTATAACGCAGAGCCGTGAAAATAAAAATTCTTTGTTTTTTCACAAAAATTATTTTTTAGCCCCCAGTTTTGTATTTTCACAAGGGTAGCAGGATAAATTCGACCGCAAAAGTTGTTTTCCAATTTGTCCTGAGTACGCTGATACCCCATATGTGGGGGGAACCACTGTTTGGGTGCATGGCAGAGCTTGGAAGGGAAGGAGCGCCATTTGGAATGCAGACTTAGATGGATTGGTCTGCAGGCGTCACGTTGCATTTGTAGAGCCCCTGATGTACCCAAACAGTAGAAACCCTGCACAAGTGAACCCATATTGGAAACTAGACCTCCCAAGGAACTTATCTAGATGTGTTGTGAGAACTTTGAACGCCCAAGTGTTTCACTACAGTTTACAGCGCAGAGCCGTGAAAATAAAAAATCTTTTTTTTCCCACAAAAATGATTTTTAGCCCCCCCAAATTTTTATTTTCTCAAGGATAACAAGAAAACTTGGACCCCAAAAGTTGTTGTCCAATTTGTCCAGAGTACACTGATACCCCATATGTTGGGGTGGATGCCATGTCGCGTTTGGAGAGCCCCTGATGTGCCTGAACAGTGGAAACTCCCCAATTCTACCTGAAACCCTAATCCAAACACACCCCTAACCCTAATCCCAACGGTAACCCTAACCACACCCTTAACCCTGACACATCCCTAACTCTAATCCCAACCCTAATCCCAACCATAAATGTAATCCAAACCCTAACCCTAACTTTAGCCCCAACCCTAACCCTAACTTTAGCCCCAACCCTAACCCTAAATTTAGCCCCAACCCTAACCCTAACTTTAGCCCCAACCCTAACCCTAAGTTTAGCTCCAACCCTAGCCCCAACCCTAACACTAGCCATAACCCTAGCCCTAACCCTAGCCTCAACCCTAGCCCTAACCCTAGCCCTAACCCTAGCCCTAACCCTAACCCTAATGGGAAAATGGAAATAAATACATTTTTTAAATTTTATTATTTTTCCCTAACTAAGGGGGTGATGAAGGGGGGTTTGATTTACTTTTATAGCATTTTTACATCGGATTTTTATGATTGGCAGCTGTCACACACTAAAAGACGCTTTTTTATAGCAAAAAAGTTTTTGCGCGTCCACATTTTGAGAGCTATAATTTTTCCATATTTTAGTCCACAGAGTCATGTGAGGTCTTGTTTTTTGCGGGATGAGTTGACATTTTTATTGGTACCATTTTCGGACACGTGACAGTTTTTGATCACTTTTTATTCTGATTTTTGTGAGGCAGAATGACCAAAAACCAGCTATTCATGAATTTCTTTTGGGGGAGGCGTTTATACCGTTCCACGTTTGGTAAAATTTATGTCATTTTTTTATGTTTTGGCGCTTTTATATGATAAAAGCTATTTTATAGAAAACATAATTATTTTGGCATCGCTTTTTTCTGAGAACTATAACTTTTTATTTTTTTGCCTATGAGCTATATGGTGGCTCGTTTTTTGCGGGACAAGATGACATTTTCAGCGGTACCATGGTTATTTATATCCGTCTTTTTGATCGCGTGTTATTCCACTTTTTGTTCGGCGGCATGATAAAGCGTTGTTTTTTGGCTCTTTTTTTTTTTTTTCTCACGGTGTTCACTGAAGGGGTTAACTAGTGGGACAGTTTTATAGGTTGGGTCGTTACGGACTTGGCGATACTAAATATTTGTACTTTTATTGTTTTGTTTTTTTATTTAGATAAAGAAATGTATTTATGGGAATAATATTTTTTTTCTTTATTTAGGAATTTTATTTTTTTTTTTCACCCATGTGGAGTTCTTTTTTCTTAACTTTTTTACTTTGTCCCAGGGGGACGGACATCACAGATCACTGATCTGACAGTTTGCACAGCACTCTATCAGATCAGCGATCTGACTGACAGCGCTGCAGGCTTACCAGCGCCTGCTCTGGACCCGGAAGTAATCCCTGCAGGACCCAGATGCAGCCCCGCGGCCATTTTGGATCCGGGGCCTGCAGGGATAGGAGGTAAGAGACGCTCGGAGCAACGCGATCACATCGCGTTACTCCGGGGGTCTCAGGGAAGCCCGCAGGTAGCCCCCTCCCTGCGCGATGCTTCCCTATACCGCCGGAACACTGCGATCATGTTTGATCGCAGTGTGCCGGGGGTTAATGTGCCCGGGGCGGTCCGTGACCACTCCTGGCACATAGTGCCGGATGTCAGCTGCAATAGTCAGCTGACACCCGGCCGCGATCGGCCGCGCTCCCCCCGTGAGCGCTGCCGATCGCGCTGGACGTACTATCCCGTCACTGGGAATTAAGTCCCAGGTCACCTTGACGGGATAGTACGTCCAATGGGATTAAGGGGTTAAAATATAATTTCATCTTCAACTTGCTTAACTATTCACAATAATAGTAATTTTGACCAGGGGTGCCCAAACATTTGCACGCCACTGTGGATAATATATTCTAAAGTTACTGTTGGATGCTCTTCTAAAAATATTACTGTATGACTATGATGTTTCTTACAAACTCGTCATGCAGTTTACCAAGGAATGATTAAGAAATAACCTTTCGGTTGCAGAACGCCAGAAGCTTCAATGTGTTGCCTTTTTCATAAGGATAAACATGCAAATTTGCATCTAAAAGAATTGTCTTCTCAGGAGCAATCTGAAGTGCGTATCAACCTCTGTACTCTAGAATAAAGCTGTATATGAAGTTGTTTTGCTTTCTAGAATTACATTTAAATAACTTGTGCTGATCATAGGTCTGATCTATTTATCTATATACTGTATACAGGTGGTTCTCACAAAATCAGAATATCATCAAAAAGTTAATTTATTTCATTTCTTCAATACAAAAAGTGAAACTCATATATTATATAGAGTCATTTCAAACAGAGTGATCTATTTCAAGTATTTATTTCTGTTAATGTTGATGATTATAGCTTACAGCCAATAAAAACCGAAAAGTCATTATTTCAGTAAATTAGAATACTTTATAAAACTAGCTTGAAAAATGATTTTAAAATCCAAAATGTTGGCCTACTGAAATGTACGTTCAGTAAATTCACTCAATACTTGGTCGGGGCTCCTTTTGCATCAATTACTGCATCAAGGCGGCGTGGCATGGAGGCTATCAGCCTGTGGCACTGCTGAGGTGTTGTGGAAGCCCAGGTTGCTTTGATAGCAGCCTTCAGCTCATCTGTTGGGTCTCGTGTCTCTCATCTTCCTCTTGACAATACCCCATGGGGTTAAGGTCAGTCGAGTTTGCAGGCCAATCAAGCACAGTGATACTGTTATTTTTAAACCAGATATTGGTACTATTGGCAGTGTGGACAGGTACCAACGCCTGATGGAAAATGAAATGTCCTTCTCCAAAAAGCTTGTCGGCAGAGGGAAGCAAGAAGTGCTCTAAAATTTCCTGGTAGATGACTGCACTGACTTTGGTCTTGATAAAACACAGTGGACCTACACCAACAGATGACATGGCTCCCCAAACCATTACTGATTGTGAATACTAGACCTCAAGCAGCTTGGATTGTGGCCTCTCCACTCTTCCTCCAGACTCTGGGACCTTGATTTCCAAATGAAATGCAAAATTTACTTTCATCTGAAAACAACACCTTGGACCACTGAGCAACAGTCCAGTTCTTTTTCTCTTTGGCTCAGGTAAGACGCTTCTGGCGTTGTCTATTGGTCATGAGTGGCTTGACATAAAGAATGCGACACTTATAGCCCATGTCATGGATACGTTTGGGTGTGGTGGCTCTTGAAGCAATTACTCCAGCAGCAGTCCGCTCCTTGTAAATCTCTCCAAAATTTTTGAATGGCCTTTTCGTAACAATCCTTTCAATGCTGCCATTATCCAGGTTGCTTGAGCACCTTTTTCTACCACACTTTTTCCTTCCACTCAACTTTCCATTAATATTCTTGTTAACAGCACTCTGAGGACAGCCAACTTCTTTAGCAATGACCTTTTTTGGATTACTCTCCTTGTAGAGTGGGTCAATGACTGTCTTCTGGACATCTGTCAAATCAACAGTCTTATCCATGACTGTGGAACCTACTGAGACAGACTACGTCAGTGCCTCCAATACGTGTAGTGACAGTTTTCTCACATACCAGAGACACTGACACACATAGACCCATTAAAATGAATGGGTCTATGCACATGTCAGTGTGTTTTCACGGACTATGTGTCCGTGTGCAAAACACACAGATATGTCCATTTTTACCAGGACACACGGCCCGGCAAACGTCCCGCACACGTGCACACGGAGAACAGTGTACACAGTCCTCTGTGAGCACGGATGGCCACAGGAAAAGCAATGCTACTGTAAGACTTTTTTCTTACTCTGTGGTGTTTGATTAACCCTTCAACAACTATAGGATTAGTAATGGATAGGTGTTATGATCCCAGTGGCTTAGGATCACAAATCTAACCAGCTAAGTCAGAGATAATAGGACAAGCTCTGGGGATGTGGTAACTGGACTGACCGCAAAACCTGATCCTAACCAAACACACTAAAGGTAGCCGTGGAACGTTTCCTGAAATCCTAGACATGTCTTCACGGCCTGAGAAACTGACTACCCCTAGAGATAAAGTAAGACCTCACTTGCCTCAGAGAAATAACCCCAAAGATATAGAACAGCCCCCCACAAATAATAACGGTGAGTTAAGAGGAAAAGACAAACGCAGAGATGAAACAGGTTAAGCAAATGAGGCCGCTAACACTAGATAGCAGAAAATAGCAAGGGATCTGTGTGGTCAGTAAAAAACCCTATACAAAAATATCCACGCAGAGAATGCGAGAACCCCCACACCAACTAACGATGTGGGGGGAGCAACTCAGCACCCCAGAGCTACCAGCAAGCAGAGAAATCACATATTAGCAAGCTGGACAAAACTCATAATATTCTAGGAAACATATTGAACATAGATGAGCAAGAATAAGCAAACAGAACTTAGCTTCTCATGGAGAGACTGATAACGGATGTAGACAGGAGCAATCAGAATAGCACTGAATACAACGACAGCAGGCATAGACTGAGAGTCCAAGTGAGCTTAAATAGAAAACCAGCCCACAGATAACGAGACAGCTGATGCCAGTCACAAACCGGCAGAAAGACAGCACTCACACAGTACCACTTGTGACCACAAGAGGGAGCCCAGAAATAGAGTTCACAACAGTACCCCCCCCTTGAGGAGGGGTCACCGAACCCTCATCAAGACCCCCAGGGCGATCAGGATGAGCCGCATGGAAGGCACGAACCAAATCGGCCGCATGAACATCAGAGGCGACAACCCAGGAATTATCCTCCTGACCATAGCCCTTCCACTTAACTAAATACTGAAGCCTCCGTCTGGAAATACGAGAATCCAAGATCTTCTCCACCACGTACTCCAATTCGCCCTCAACCAGCACCGGAGCAGGAGGCTCAACAGAAGGAACCACAGGCACCACATACCTCCGCAACAAAGACCTATGGAACACATGAATGGCAAACGATGCTGGGAGGTCCAAACGAAAAGACACCGGGTTAAGGATTTCCAAAATCTTATAAGGACCGATGAAGTGAGGCTTGAATTTAAGAGAGGAAACCTTCATAGGAACATACCGAGAAGACAGCCATACCAAATCCCCAACACGAAGTTGGGGACCAACACCTCGACGGCGGTTGGCAAAGCGCTGAGCCTTCTCCTGTGACAACTTCAAATTGTCCACCACATGGTTCCAAATCTGCTGCAACCTATTCACCACAGAATCCACCCCCGGACAATCAGAAGGCTCAACCTGACCCGAGGAAAAACGAGGATGAAAACCAGAATTGCAGAAAAAAGGCGAAACCAAAGTAGCAGAACTAGCCCGATTATTAAGGGCAAACTCGGCCAATGGCAAAAAAGTCACCCAATCATCCTGATCAGCAGAAACAAAACATCTCAAATAAGTTTCCAACGTCTGATTAGTTCGCTCGGTTTGTCCATTCGTCTGAGGATGGAAGGCCGACGAAAAAGACAAATCAATGCCCATCTTAGCACAAAAAATCTGCCAAATCTGGACACAAACTGGCATCCTCTGTCAGACACAATATTTTCAGGGATGCCGTGCAAGCGAACCACATTCTGAAAAAATAAAGGAACCAAATCGGAGGAGGAAGGCAACTTAGGCAAGGGCACCAAATGGACCATTTTGGAAAAACGATCACACACCACCCAGATGACAGACATTCTCTGAGATACTGGAAGATCTGAAATAAAATCCATGGAAATGTGCGTCCAAGGCCTCTTCGGGACAGGCAAAGGCAAAAGCAAACCGCTGGCACGAGAACAGCAAGGCTTAGCCCGAGCACAAATCCCACAGGACTGCACAAAGGAACGCACATCCCGCGACAAGGAAGGCCACCAGAAGGACCTAGCCACCAAATCTCTGGTACCAAAAATCCCAGGATGACCTGCCAACACCGAAGAATGAACCTCGGAAATAACTCTGCTGGTCCATCTATCTGGGACAAACAGTCTCTCTGGTGGGCAACGGTCAGGTCTCTCAGCCTGAAATTTCTGCAGCACTCGTCGCAAATCTGGGGAAATGGCAGACAAAATCACTCCCTCTTTGAGGATACCAGCCGGCTCTGAAACGCCCGGAGAGTCAGGCACAAAACTCCTAGAAAGGGCATCAGCCTTCATGTTCTTCGAACCAGGCAGGTACGAGACCACGAAATCGAAACGGGAGAAAAACAACGACCAACGAGCCTGTCTAGGATTCATGCGCTTGGCAGACTCGAGATAAAACAGATTTTTGTGATCAGTCAAGACCACCCCACGATGCCTAGCTCCCTCGAGCCAATGTTGCCACTCCTCAAATGCCCACTTCATAGCCAACAATTCCCGATTACCAACATCATAATTCCGCTCGGCAGGCGAAAACTTTTTTGAAAAGAAGGCACAAGGCTTCATCACAGAGCCATCAGAGCTTCTCTGCGACAAAACAGCCCCTGCTCCAATCTCAGAAGCATCCACCTCGACCTGGAAAGGAAGAGAGATATCAGGCTGACATAATACTGGAGCTGAAGAAAACCGGCGCTTCAGCTCCTGAAAGGCTTCCACTGCCGCAGGAGACCAATTAGTCACATCAGAACCTTTCTTGGTCAAATCCGTCAAGGGCTTAACCACGCCAGAAAAATTAGCGATGAAGCGACGGTAAAAATTAGCAAAACCCAAGAACTTCTGAAGACTCTTAACAGATGTAGGCTGAGTCCAGTCATGAATAGCCTGGACCTTGACAGGGTCCATCTCAATAGTAGAAGGAGAAAAAATAAAACCCAAAAAGGAAACCTTCTGTACTCCGAAGAGACATTTTGAGCCCTTCACAAATAAGGCATTAGCACGCAGGACCTGAAATACCATCCTGACCTGCTTCACATGGGACTCCCAGTCCTCAGAAAAGACCAAAATGTCATCCAGATACACAATCATAAATTTATCCAGATATTCCCGGAAGATGTCATGCATGAAGGACTGGAACACAGAAGGAGCATTAGAGAGTCCAAAAGGCATCACCAAGTACTCAAAATGGCCCTCGGGCGTATTAAATGCTGTTTTCCATTCATCCCCCCGCTTAATACGCACAAGGTTATACGCACCACGCAGATCTATCTTGGTGAACCAACTGGACCCCTTAATCCGAGCAAACAGATCAGATAATAATGGCAAAGGATACTGAAATTTGACCGTGATTTTATTTAGAAGACGATAATCTATACAAGGTCTCAGAGAACCATCCTTCTTGGCCACAAAAAAGAATCCTGCACCAAGAGGGGAGGAGGACGGGCGAATATGTCCCTTCTCTAAAGACTCCTTTATATAACTCCGCATTGCGGCATGTTCTGGTACAGACAAATTAAAAAGTCGTCCCTTAGGGAACTTACTACCAGGAATCAAATTTATAGCACAATCACAATCCCTGTGAGGAGGCAGGGCACCGGATCTGGGCTCATCAAATACATCCTGGTAGTCCGACAAAAACTCAGGGACCTCAGAAGGAGTGGAACAAGCAAATGACACCAAAGGAGCATCGCCATGAATCCCCTGGCAACCCCAACTTGAAACAGACATAGCTTTCCAATCCAGAACTGGATTATGGGCCTGCAGCCATGGCAGACCCAAAACGACAACATCATGCAGATTATGCAGCACCAGAAAGCGAATCACCTCCTGATGCACAGGAGTCATGCACATGGTCACTTGAGTCCAATACTGAGGCTTATTCTCAGCCAATGGTGTAGCATCAATACCCCTCAGTGGAATAGGGAATTCCAAAGGCTCCAGGACAAAACCACAGCGCCTGGCAAACGACAAATCCATCAGGTTCAGGGCAGCACCTGAATCCACAAAAGCCATAACCGAGTAGGATGACAAAGAACAAATTAAAGTAACAGACAAAATGAATTTAGGCTGTATAGTACCAACGGTGACAGATTTAGCGATCTTTTTTACGGGCTTAGAGCATGCTGAGATAACATGAGTTGAATCACCACAGTAAAAGCACAACCCATTTTGACGTCTATGATTTTGCCGCTCAATTCTGGTCTGAATTCGGTCACATTGCATAGACTCAGGTCTCTGTTCAGAAAACACCGCCAGATGGTGCGCAGATTTGCGCTCCCGCAAACGCCGATCAATCTGAATGGCCAAAGCCATTGAGTCATTCAGACTTGCAGGCGTGGGGAACCCCACCATAACATTCTTAATGGCTTCAGAAAGACCTTCTCTGAAATTTGCAGCCAGGGCACACTCATTCCATTGAGTAAGCACCGACCATTTCCGAAATTTTTGACAATACACCTCAGCTTCATCCTGGCCCTGAGAGAGAGCCAGCAAGGCCTTTTCTGCCTGGTTCTCAAGATTAGGTTCCTCATAAAGCAATCCAAGTGCCAGAAAAAACGCATCCACATTCAGCAATGCAGGATCTCCCGGCGCCAGGGAGAAGGCCCAATCTTGAGGGTCGCCACGTAACAGGGAGATAACAATTCTAACTTGCTGAGCGGAATCACCAGAGGAACGAGGTCTCAAAGAAAGAAATAATTTACAATTATTCTTAAAATTCAGAAACCGAGATCTATCTCCAGAAAACAACTCAGGAATAGGTACTTTTGGCTCAGACATAGGACTGTGAACAACAAAATCCTGAATGCTTTGCACCCTTGCAGCAAGATGATCCACACTAGAAGTCAGACTCTGAATATCCATGTCTGCAGCTGAACTCAAAGCCACCCAGAGATTAAGGGGATGAGAGAAGCTGGACAGACTGCCGCAAAGGGAGAGGAAAAAAAAAAAATTGTACTCAGGACTTCTCTTATCCCACTTCTGCGATGCATTAAACACTTTTCTGGCCTGCTGTACTGTTATGATCCCAGTGGCTTAGGATCACAAATCTAACCAGCTAAGTCAGAGATAATAGGACAAGCTCTGGGGATGTGGTAACTGGACTGACCGCAAAACCTGATCCTAACCAAACACACTAAAGGTAGCCGTGGAACGTTTCCTGAAATCCTAGACGTCTCTTCACGGCCTGAGAAACTGACTACCCCTAGAGATAAAGTAAGACCTCACTTGCCTCAGAGAAATAACCCCAAAGATATAGAACAGCCCCCCACAAATAATAACGGTGAGTTAAGAGGAAAAGACAAACGCAGAGATGAAACAGGTTAAGCAAATGAGGCCCGCTAACACTAGATAGCAGAAAATAGCAAGGGATCTGTGCGGTCAGTAAAAAACCCTATACAAAAATATCCACGCAGAGAATGCGAGAACCTCCACACCAACTAACGATGTAAGGGGAGCAGCTCAGCACCCCAGAGCTACCAGCAAGCAGAGAAATCACATATTAGCAAGCTGGACAAAACTCATAATATTCTAGGAAACATATTGAACATAGATGAGCAAGAATAAGCAAATAGAACTTAGCTTCTCATGGAGAGACTGATAACGGATGTAGTCAGGAGCAATCAGAATAGCACTGAATACAACGACAGCAGGCATAGACTGAGAGTCCAAGTGAGCTTAAATAGAAAACCAGCCCACAGATAACGAGACAGCTGATGCCAGTCACAAACCTGCAGAAAGACAGCACTCACACAGTACCACTTGTGACCACAAGAGGGAGCCCAGAAATAGAGTTCACAACAGATAGGTGTCTTATTGAAACCTCTCCATTAGTAAGCCGGCTAAATGTCACCTTACAATAGGAAGGTGACATTAACCCCTCATTACCCCATTTGCCATCGCTACAGGGCAAGTGTGAAGTCCCGGGAAAAGCTCCAGAATTGGCTCATCTAATAGATGCGCCATTTCTGGGCAACTGTGGGCTGCTGTTTTTAGGCTGGGGAGCCCATTTCCATGGCCCCTTACCAGCCTGAGAATAGCAGCCCACGCCTGTGAGTTTTGCCAGGTTGGTTTTAAAAAATAGGGGGACCACACATCAGTTTTTTCTTTAATTCATTGTGCCCTGCTCGCACTGCTGCCAGCAGAGCAGGGTACAATGAATGAGAGCCGCGTTCAGCTCCACACGCAGGGGAATAGCGCTTACTGTAGCACTACTTCCCGGCAACCATCCATGTGTTTCTGATGAGGCACATGGTCGGCACGCGGTTGCCACATGTGTGCCTGATGGATGTATCACACGGACACATGGACACACTGACACAGATATCTCCGGTACCAGACACAGATTTCTCCGGTAATTATTCTAATTTACTGAGATAATAACATTTAGGTTTTCAGTGGCTGTAAGCCATAATCATCAACATTAACAGAAATAAATACTTGAAATAGATCACTGTTTGAAATGACTCTATATAATATATGAGTTTCACTTTTTGTATTGAAGAGCTGAAATAAATTAAGTTTTTGAAGATATTCTAATTTTTTGAGAAGCAGCTATATCTATCTATTTCTAAGATATGCATGCATATTCCAAGGCCAATTTTACATTTTGCACTCTCTTGTATTTTCATTTTGTAAAGTTTAGTTGCGAAAATCTCATTAAGCTTCACATAGCACCACTACTGCCAAATAAATAAGCTTAAAAAATTCAACACATTTAGATTATTTGTAGACAAAACATAAAGTATAATATAATCTGTGAAAGGAAGGCTTAACTTTTTCAAAAACTTATTTCTCAAGTGTGCTACTAGAAGATTAGGGTTCCCAAGGGTCCTTCATGGAAACCTGTTATGTGAAAAACACTATTAATCTGCAGATATGATGTTAATCTGCAAGTTAATAGTATTCCTAAACATGTGGTGGCAGCACTGAAACCTCAGTTTCTGGAAGGAAAATAGCTTTTTACCTCCTGGAAGCCTCCAGATTTTAGTCATGGAGTTGTAGTTGATGTGGCTTCAGTCAAGGCTCAGTAAATAGTGAGCAATGATTGTAACCATGCCTTGCACTGATTGACTGCCGGATCAGTAGTATATAAGTGCTAAGCCAGTTATCAGTTAGTGCAGGTGCGTGGTTACAGCTGCTACTCACTTTGTACTGAATCTCTATGGCTGAAAGCCATATCTGTAGGTTCCCTTTAAGGCGGCTTACACAGTATAATGCAGTATATTTAGGCATTTCATATAAGTTAGTTTCAGTGTTTCTTTGTAGACAACAAATTTTTACAAAATCAGTAATGATGAGCGAACCAGTGGATGTTCGGGTCTGGCGGTTTCAGCCGAACATTTAAAAAAAGTTTGGTTTGGGTACCAGAATAGTACCCGAACCCAGACCCCATTCAGATGAATGGGGGGCCCGAACATCCATTGTTTTCCAAGTGTCATTATTACCACCGATCAGAGGGTTGGAGTTTTTGCACTGTCAAATGACAGCATGAGGCAGCAGCTGTGACTGGCAGTAAAAAGTTTACCGGCAGTGACAAAGGCATCTGCTAATGTGAATACTATTCCAATCAGCCTATGCCTGCTGTAGCTGATAATAGCGAAAGCTGGCACCACTGATTAGAGTATTCATCAGCCTGTGCCTATGCTATAAATTAATACATTAAAAAAAATTATATGGGGTCTGTTCTATTTTCGATAACCAGCACAGGCAAAACTGAGAGCTGCGGGCTGCAACCCTCAGCTGTCAGCATTATCATGGCTGGTGATGAAGAATAGAGGTGTCCCCATGTCATTTTTAAAAATGATTTAAATAAATAATTAATTAAAATAGTGTGGGGTCCCACCCATTTTTGACAGCCAGCCAAGCTAAATCAGACAGCTATGGGCTGTTATTCTCAGGATAAGTGCCCATGGATATTTGCTTCAAGCCTAGAAATAGCAGCCCACAGAGACCTCAGAAAAGGCGCATCTATTAGATACGCCAATTCTGATGCTTTGCCCGGCTCCTCCTACTTGCCCTGTGGCGGTGGCATTTTGGGTAATATTTGTGGGGTATTGTCAAGTGACCAAGCCCAGTGGATAATAATGGAGAGGCGTCTATAAGATGCCCCCATTACTAACCCCATAGTCATATTGTAAATAAAGACAACCATAAAAAAGTCCTCTACTTGAAATAAAAATCCACATTATGTTTTACAAATGTATTTAAAAATAACAAAGATATACTCAACTTACACCTGTATCATTGAAGCCCTTGTCTCCTGTAAAAAAACAGAAAATAATAAACAACAATGACACTCACCTTATGCCCATTCCATTGAAGACCATGTCCCCTGTAAAAATAAATAAATAAACAACCATATCCCTCACCTTTCCGAACTAAAGATAATTCAGAATGTCCCACGAAGATTTGGATCCTTTGCAGAGCAGTCACATCAGTGAATGCTCTCCCCATCTTCCAGCTCACACTAAGGCCGGCGTCACACTAGCGAGTTTTACGGACGTATGAGCGCAGAAAATACATGTGTAAAATACGCATAACACACGGCCCAATGATTCTCTATGTCCCAGCTCCTATCATCAGACGTATTTTACGGATCCGTACTATACGGTCTTCTACGGCCGTAGAAAATCGCAGCATGCCAATGAAAGACTATGGGGGCGAGAAAAATACGGATTACACACGGACCAGCAGTGTGACTTGCGAGAAATACGCAGTGGTGTTCTAAAGAAAAGCCGGTAATTCAATTGCCGGCTTTTCATTTCTCCTTCCCAAACTCGACAGGATATGAGACATGGTTTACATACAGTAAACCATCTCATATCCCTTTTTTTTTTTGCATATTCCACACTACTAATGTTAGTAGAGTGTATGTGCAAAATTTGGGCGCTGTAGCTTGTAAAATAAAGGGTTAAATCACGGAAAAAATTGGCCTGGGCTCCCGCGCAATTTTCTCCGCCAGAGTGGTAAAGCCAGTGACTGAGGGCAGATTTTGATAGCCTAGAGAGGGTCCATGGTTATTGGCCCCCCCTGGCTAAAAACATCTGCCCACAGCCACCCCAGAAAAGGTACATCTGGAAGATGCGCCTATTCTGGCACTTGGCCTCTCTCTTCCCACACCCGTGTAGCGGTGGGATATGGGGTAATGAAGGGTTAATGTCTTCCAGATGTGCCTTTTCTGGGGTGGCTGGGGGCAGATGTTTTTAGCCAGGGGGGGCCAATAACCATGGACCCTCTCTAGGCTATTAATATCTGTCCTCAGTCACTGGCTTTACCACTCTGGCGGAGAAAATTGCGCGGGAGCCCACGCCAATTTTTTCCGCCATTTAACTCTTATACAAGCTACAGCGCCCAAATTTTGCACATACACACTACTAACATTAGTAGTGTGGAATATGCAAAAAAAAGGGATATGAGATGGTTTACTGTATGTAAACCATGTCTCATATCCTGTCGGGTTTGGGAAGGAGAAATGAAAAGCCGGCAATTGAATTACCGGCTTTTCACATATCTCGCGCTGAATTAAATATAAATACAGTATATATATATATATATATATATATATATATATATATATATATATATATATGTGTGTCTCAATGACATATATATATATATATATATATATATACATACTATACAGTATATATGTTTTAACGAACATTTGAGCACATAAATCCATTAGATGTCGGTTTTGCAAGCCTGCGAGAAAATATTGCAGTACGGATGCCATACGGATTACATACGGAGGATGACATGCGCAAAATACGCTGACACACCCTGCCTACGGATGACATACGGATCACTATTTTGGGAACATTTCTGCGTATTACGGCTGTAATAAATGGACCGTATTTACATACGCTGAGTGTGACGCCGGCCTAAGCGTAATCACTCCTGTCAGTATCTAGCACTGAGCTCCTATGAGAGAGTTAACCAGAATTTACAGCTGAACTCTGGTGAACTCACTTATGGCACTGCTGCATGAGAACTTTTCTCACACAGCAAATGTTGCCGTTAGTATAGACGCCTCTCCATTATTAACCCCTGGGCATTCCACAAGGCAAGTGGGAAGAGCTGGGCAAAGTGCCTGCGGATTGCTATTTTTATGCTGGGGTGACTAATTTCCATGACCCCTTACTAGTCTGACAATACCAGACCTTAGCTGTCTGCTTTAGCTTGGCTTCTAAGAATGGGCCAAAATCACACCAGAGCAATGCATGTGATTAGTTTCTCTATACAGGAGGCATGTTGAAGCTGTCATCACCAGTAACCACTGCTCTACAAAGTGTTAAATACATTTCAGTAAGGATATTTAATACTTTTCTGCCTTTGTCATTTTATATTTTTACATATAACTTAATTTATGGACATCCATGGTTTAATTTATTTGCCTGTGTGAATTGGATGGGTTTCCATTGACATATGGTGAGAATTTCATATCAATAGCAATTTTAGAAATATTTTCACTTAGATAATCCGTGATGTGCTCAAAGCTTATTTAATCCGCTATACTGTATACAGTGGCTATGGAAAGTATTCAGATGCCTTTAAGTTTTTCTCTCTTTGTTTCATTGCAGACATTTGATAAATTAAAAAAAGTTCATTTTTTTCTCATTAATGTACCCTCTGCTCCCAATCTTGACTGAAAAAACAGAAATGTAGTAATTTTTGCAAATTTATTAAAAAAGAAAAACTGAAATATCACATGATCAAGTATTCAGACCCTTTGCTCAGTATTGAGTAGAAGCACCCTTTTGAGCTAGTACAGCCATGAGTCTTCTTGTGAAGGATGCAACAAGTTTTTCACACCTGGATTTATGGATCCTCTGCCATTGTTCCTTGTAGATCCTCTCCAGTTCCGTCAGGTTGGATGGTGAATAGTGATGAGCGAACGTGCTTGCCACTGCTCGTTACTCACCCGAGTATCACTGTGCTCGGTGTACTGGGCGAGCACCGAGCATTTCCGGGATTATTCGGCGGTAACTGGTGCCTCCATCCAGCATTTTTGGTGGACTTTAGAGACCCAATCTTGATGCCGGGGTTTGTTTGGCAGGCCATGAAACGCCGCAGCCATCTGTGTTGTGGTCGTGCAGTGATTGGCTTGGCCGCACAGCATCATCCCGAGTATAAGAGACCTGGCGCCGCCCTGCTTGCCGCATTCTGCTCTGGATTCAGTGAGAGTAGGGAAAGCTGCTGCCGAAATAGAGTCAGTGTAGGTCTGCAACTCTTAAATCCACAACTCCTGAGAAACCAACAGTCCTTTTCAGGGCTAATTCGTGGGTCCTGATATTGCAGAGCTAGGTAGGCAGGGCACAGCATATCCACATCAGTGCAAGGACTGCAGGTTCTGTATGTGCGTACATTGCTCAAACTGCATCCTTCCCAAAGCTCCATAACTGACTGCTGCTGCAGCTTCTTTACTATAAACTTAGTTGCATTTTTTTTCCCAAAAATTCACCCCCCCCAAAAAAAAAATATATATATATATACAGTCTGTTCTGTCAGACTGAGGCCTGTTTAAAAATCATAGTTTGTCAGGCATACGTAGCATAGTTGTGTGTGCTAGTCTTGTGCCTCTTTTTTTTTGGTGTTTTAAATTCACCAAAAAAGGCCTCATATATCTGTGTGCTCCAAGTTTTTACATTTTAGGCCGTTTTGCCACTGTTTTTGCTGTCTGTTACTCTAATTATATACAGCACTATTTGGCATTTCTAAAAAAACAGGCCACATATTTGCCAATGTGGTATTTCCGTGGCAGCCCTCATATACATGCGTGCTCCAAGTTTGGCCATTGTAGGCAGGAGGACCACTTTTTTTGCTGTCTGTTACTGAAATTATATACAGCATTATTTAGCATAAAATAATATAAAAAAGCCACACATTTGCCAGTGTGATATTTCCGTGACAGCCCTCATATATCTGCGTTCTCCAAGTTTGGTCATTGTAGGCCAGTGTACCACATTTTTTGCTGTCTGTTACTGAGATTATATGCAGCACTATTTAGCATAAAAAAATTAAAAGTGCACATATTTGCCAGTGTGGTATTTCCGTGACAGCCCTCATATATCTGCGTGCTCCAAGTTTGGTTATTTTAGGCCGGAGGACCACTTTTTTTGCTGTCTGTTACTAAAATTATATACAGCACTATTTAGCATAAAATAATATTAACCCCTTAAACCCATATGACGTACTATCCCATCAAGGTGATCTGGGACTTAATTCCCAGTGACGGGATAGTACGTCATATGCGATCGGCCGCGCTCACAGCTGACATCCAGCACTATGTGCCAGGAGCGATCACGGACCGCCCCGTCACATTAATCCCTGGCACACTGCGATCAAACATGATCGCAGTGTGCCGGCGGTATAGGGAAGCATCGCGCAGGGAGGGGGCTCCTTGCGTGCTTCCCTGAGACCTCCAGAGCACCGTGATGTGATCGCGTTGCTCCGAGAGTCTCTTACCTCCTCCTCCTGGGTCCTGCGGGGAGGTGGGTTCACAGCGCCTGCTCAGTGCACAGCAAAGTGTCAGATCAGCGATCTTACACTATAACATGATGCCACCCCCGGGGCAATGTTATAGTGTAAAAAAAAAAATATTCACATGTGTAAAAAAAAATAAAAAAAATTCCCAAAAAAATCCCCCCCCCCAAAAAAAAAATATTGTTCCTATAAATACATTTCTTTATCTAAATAAAAAAAAAACAATAAAAGCACACATATTTAGTATCGCCGCGTCCATAATGACCCGACCTATAAAACTGTCCCACTAGTTAACCCCTTCAGTGAACACCGTAAAAAAAAAAAAAAACCCAGGCAAAAAACGCTTTATTATCATACCGCCAAACAAAAAGTGGAATAACACGCGATCAAAAAGACGGATCTAAATAACCATGGTACCGCTGAAAACGTCATCTTGTCCCGCAGAAAACGAGCCACCATACTGCATCATCAAAGAAAAAATATAAAAGTTATAGTCCTCCAGAATAAAGCAATGTAAAAATAATTATTTTTTCTGTAAAATAGTTTTTATCGTATAAAAGCGCCAAAACATTAAAAAATGATATAAATGAGGTATCGCTGTAATCGTACTGATCCGAAGAATAAAACTTTATCCATTTTACCAAACGTGGAATGGTATAAACGCCTCCCCCAAAAGAAATTCATGAATAGCTGTTTTTTGGTCATTCTGCCTCACAAAAATATGAATAAAAAGCGATCAAAAAATGTCACGTGCCTGAAAATGTTACCAATAAAAACGTCAACTCGTCCCGCAAAAGACAAGACCTCACATGACTCTGTGGACCAAAATATGGAAAAATTATAGCTCTCAAACTGTGGTAATGCAAAAAATATTTTTTGCAGTAAACAGCGTCTTTCAGTGTGTGACGGCTGCCAATCATAAAAATCCGCTAAAAAACCGCTACAAAAGCAAATCAAAACCCCCCTTCATCACCCCCTTAGTGAGCGAAAAATTAAAAAATTTTAAAAAATGTATTTATTTCCATTTTCCCATTAGGGTTAGGGTTAGGGCTAGGGTTAGGGTTAGGGTTAGGGCTAGAGTTAGGGTTAGGGTTAGGGCTAGGGTTAGAGTTAGGGTTAGGGCTAGGGTTAGGGCAAGGGTTAGAACTAGGGTTAGGGTTAGGGTTGGGGGGTTAGGGTTAGGGTTGGGGCTAGGGTTAAGGCTACAGTTAGGGTTGGGGATAAAGTTAAGGTTAGGGTTGGGGCTAAAGTTAGGCTTAGGGTTTGGATTACATTTACTTTTGGGAAACAGGTTGGGAGTAGGGTTAGGGGTGTGTCAGGCTTAGGGGTGTGGTTAGGGTTACCGTTGGGATTAGGGTTAGGGATGTGTTTGGATTAGGGTTTCAGTTATAATTGGGGGGTTTCCACTGTTTAGGCACATCAGGGGCTCTCCAAACGTGACATGGCGTCCGATCTCAATTCCAGCCAATTCTGCGTTGAAAACGTAAAACAGTGCTCCTTCCCTTCCGAGCTCTCCCGTGCGCCCAAACAGGGGTTTACCCCAACATATGGGGTATGGGCGTACTCAGGACACATTGGGCAACAAATTTACCCTTGGGAAAATACAAAACTGGGGGCTAAAAAATAATTTTTGTGGAAAAAAAAGGATTTTTTTATTTTCACAGCTCTGTGTTATAAACTGTAGTGAAACACGTGGGGGTTCAAAGTTCTCACAACACATCTAAATAAGTTCCTTGGGGGGTCTAGTTTCCAATATGGGGTCACTTGTGGGGGGTTTCTACTGTTTAGGTACATTAGGGGCTCTGCAAATGCAATGTGACGCCTGCAGACCAATCCATGTAAGTCTGCATTCCAAATTACGCTACTTCCCTTCCGAGCTCTGCCATGCGCTCAAACGGTGGTTCCCCCCACATATGGGGTATCAGCGCACTCAGGACAAATTGGACAACAACTATTGAGGTCCAATATCAACTGTTACCCTTGGAAAAATACAAAACTGTGGGCTAAAAAATATTTTTTGTGGGAAAAAAAAGAAATTTTATTTTCACGGCTCTGCGTTATAAACTGTAGTGAAACACTTGGGGGTTCAAAGCTCTCGCAACACATTTAGATGAATTCCTTAGGGGGTCTACTTTTCAAAATTATGTCACTTGTGGGGGGTTTCAATGTTTAGGCATATCAGTGGCTCTCCAAACACAACATCGTGTTCCATCTCAATTTCTGTAAATTTTGCATTGAAAAGTCAAATGGCGCTCCTTCCCTTCCGAGCTCTCCCATGTGCCCAAACAGTGGTTTATCCCCACATATGGGGTATCAACGTACTCAGGACAAATTGTACAACAACTTTTGGGGTCCAATTTCTTCTCTTACCCTTGGGAAAATAAAAAATTGGGGCAAAAAGATCATTTTTGTGAAAAAATATGATTTTTTATTTTTACGGCTCTGCATTATAAACTTCTGTGAATCACTTAATGGGTCAAAGTGCTCACCACACATCTTGATAAGTTCCTTAGGGGGTCTACTTTCCAAAATGGTGTCACTTGTGGGGGGGTTTCAATGTTTAGCCACATCAGGGGCTCTCCAAACGCAACATGGTGTCCCATCTCAATTCCAGTCAATTTTGCATTGAAAAGTCAAATGGCGCTCCTTCGCTTCCGAGCTCTGCCATGCACCCAAACAGTGGTTTACCCCCACATATGGGGTATCGACGTACTCAGAACAAATTATACAACAACTTTTGGGGTCCATTTTCTCTTGTTACCCTTGGTAAAATAAAACAAATTGGAGCTGAAGTAAATTTTTGGTGAAAAAAAGTTAAATGTTCATTTTTATTTAAACATTCCAAAAATTCCTGTGAAACACCTGAAGAGTTAATAAACTTCTTGAATGTGCTTTTGAGCACCCTGAGGGTTGCAGTTTTTAGAATGGTGTCACACTTATTTTCTATCATATCGACCCCTCAAAATGAGATGTGGTCCCTAAAAAAAAAATGGTGTTGTAAAAATGAGAAATTGCTGGTCAACTTTTAACCCTTATAACTTCCTAACAAAAAAAATTTTTGGTTCCAAAATTGTGCTGATGCAAAGTAGACATGTGGGAAATGTTACTTTTTAAGTATTTTGTGTGACATATCTCTGCGATTTAATTGCATAAAAATTCAAAGTTGGAAAATTTCTGTTTTTTTTCACAAATAAACGCAGGTAATATCAAAGAAATTTTACAACTGTCATGAAGTACAATATGTCTCGAGAAAACAATGTCAGAATCGCCAAGATCCATTGAAGCGTTCCAGAGTTATAACCTCATAAAGGGACAGTGGTCAGAATTGTAAAAATTGGCCTGGTCATTAACGTGCAAACCACCCTCGGGGCTTAAAGGGTTAAAAGTGCACATATTTGCCAGTGTGGTATTTCCGTGACAGCCCTCATATATCGGCATGCTCCAAGTTTGGGCATTGTAGGCCGATGGACCACTTTTTTTGCTGTCTGTTACTGAAATTATAAACAGCTCTATTTAGCATAAAATAATATAAAAAAGCCACATATTTGCCAGTGTGGTATTTCCGTGAGAGCCCTCATATATCTGCGTGTTCCAAGTTTGGTTATTTTAGGCCGGAGGACCACTTTTTTTGCTGTCTGTTACTGAAATTATATACAGCACTATTTAGCATAAAAAAATATTAAAATGGCACATATTTTCCAGTGTGGTATTTCCATGGGAACCCTCATATATCTGCGTGCTCCAAGTTTGAGCATTGTAGGCCGGTGGACCACTTTTTTTGCTGTCTTTCACTCTAATTATATACAGCATTACTTGGCATTTTTTCATAAAACAGGCCACATATTTGCCAGTGTGGTATTTCCGTGACAGCCCTCATATCTGCATGCTCCAAGTTTGGTCATTGAAGGCGAGTGTACTACTTTTTTTGCTGTATGTTACTGAAATTATATACAGCACTATTTAGCATAAAAAATATTAAAAGGGCACATATTTGCCAGTGTGGTATTTCCTTGACAGCCCTCATATATCTGCGTGCTCCAAGTTTGGTCATTGTAGGCCGGAGGGCCACTTTTTTTGCTGTCTGTTGCTCTACTTATATACAGCACTACTTTTCATAAGTTAACTTCACAAAAAAGCCCCCCAAAATTGAATACAGTCTGTTATGTCAGGCAGAGGCCTGCCTGGTGCTTGGGTCTGAAAAATCGTAGATTTGCAGGCATACTGATCAGATATTATTTCGCTACTAATAAATATATTTGTGTTGAGCATTTGAAATAGTGCAGTAATCCATTTAAAATGGGCAAGGCAAGGGTCAAGGGACGGGGATGTAGACATGATGATGATGGTGCATGCAGAGGATGAGGCCGTGGCCAAGGTGAAAGTGGGCCACAACAAAGACCCACATCTACTCACTCTATCTTCCTGTCCCAGTTTCTAGGGGACCGCAGCACACCACTATTGAAGCCAGAGCAGTGTGAAATGGTTGTTGGTTGGATAGCGGATAATGCTTCCAGTCACTTAGCCACCACCACCACCACCATGTCTTCCACATGGTCAAGTCTGAGTAGCCGTGAGTGTGGCCCGGATATTCCTCACCCTGATCCTCCTTCCTCCCACCATGTCGAGTGCCCTGAGACAACTGATCCCACACTTGGACACTCTGAAGAGCTGTTCAGTTTTCCATTTCAAGATTCAGAACTCTCGACCAGTCAACTTGAAGTGGTGACAGCTGAGATCGCATGTAGAGATGCCCAAAGCTTTGACCAGCCCCTGTCACACGAAGGCGATGGTGGGAAAGTGTCAGAAGAGGTGGATGATGATGAGACACAATTGCCTGAAAGTCAGGAGGAGGAGCAGGGTGCGGATGTGGAAGATGAGGTGGTGGATGACTATGTGACTGACCCAATCTGTCAAGAGGACATGCAGAGCGAGGGCAGCAGCACACATGGGGAAGGAGGCATATGCCCCCAACAGGCAGGAAGAAGCAGTGTGGTGGCCACATACAGAAGGCGTGCATCCGTTCCCCGTAACACAAACATGAGGGAAGCTGCCATTCCAATTGTTAGATCTTCCCGAGTCTGGTTATTTTTTAAAGACTCTCCTGATAACCCCAAACAGGCAATTTGCAGCAACTGCCATGCCCGCATCAGCAGGGGTAGCAAAACACCCAGCCTGACCACCACCAGCATGCTCAGGCACATGGCAGCAAAGCACCCGACTTTGTGTGCCGAACCCCAGGCTCCAGGACCAATGCCTGCAGGTCACACCACTGCTTCTTCCACTGTTTTGTGTAGAAGCCAGTCCCCAGTACACCATGAATGTGAAGATGCCTCTAGCCTTGCTCCTGTTGTTTCCCACAGTCAAGCAGCACCATCATCAAGCCTGTCCACATCGTTGTCCCAGCACAGCCTTCAGTTTTCTAAAACCCTGTCTTTGGAACACAAGTGGAAATACCCAGCCAACACCTCACTGGCTACAGTCCTCAATTCTAATATTTCTCTTCTGCTTGCGCTAGAAATGCTGCCTTTCAGGCTTGTTGAAACGGAAGCTTTCCGCAACCTGATGGCGGAGGCCATCCCAAGGTACTCGGTCCCCAGTCACCACTATTTTTCCCGGTGTGCTGCCCAGCATTACACCAGCATGTGTCCCACAACATTACATGTGCCCTCAACAATGCTGTTACAGGGAAAGTTCACCTAACCACAAACACATGGACAAGTGCTTGTGGGCAGGGAATGTACATCTTACTGACGGCACACTGGGTTAATGTAGTGGAAGCTGGGACAAAGTCTGACCTTGGGATAAAACACATCCTCCCCATGCCGAGGATTGCAGGCCCTACGTCAATCAGGGTTGCCCCCACAGTCTACAGCTTCTGCACCTCCTCATCCTCCTCCTCCTCTTCATCCTGCATCTCTGAAATCAACACATCAGTCAGAAGCTGGAAGCACTGCATCACTGCCACAGCCAAGCGGCAACAGGCTGTGCTGAAGCTAATCTGCATAAGTGACAAATCGAACAACACATAAGAGTTGTGGTCAGTGCTGAAAGAGCGGTCAGTAGTGTTGAGCATTCCGATGCTGCAAGTATCGGGTATCGGCCGATACTTGCTGTATCGGAATTCCGATACCGGGATTCCGATACTCTTGTGGTATCGGGTATCGGGTATCGCAACAACATTAATGTTAAAATGTGTAAAAGAGAGAATTAAAATAAAAAATATCGCTATACTCACCTCTCCGACGCAGCCGGGACTTCAGCGAGGGAACCGGCAGCGTTGTTTGTTTAAAATTCGCGCTATTACTTGGTTACGTGAATTCCCGGCTTGTGATTGGTCAGGTCGGCCACGTTGCCGGGACGCGGACCAATCACAGCAAGCCGTGACGAAATTACGTCACGGCTTGCTGTGATTGGTCCGCGTCCCGGCAATATGGCCGCCCTGACCAATCACAAGCCGTGACGTCACGGGAGGCTGGACACGCGCCCATTTTAAAATGAGCGCGTCCAGCCTCCCGGCTTGTGATTGGTTGACCGCGGCGCAACCAATCACAAGCCGTGACGTCACGGGAGGCTGGACACGCGCCCATTTTAAAATGAGCGCGTCCAGCCTCCCGGCTTGTGATTGGTTGACCGCGGCGCAACCAATCACAAGCCGTGACGTCACGGGAGGCTGGACACGCGCCCATTTTAAAATGAGCGCGTCCAGCCTCCCGGCTTGTGATTGGTTGACCGCGGCGCAACCAATCACAAGCCGTGACGTCACGGGAGGCTGGACACGCGCCCATTTTAAAATGAGCGCGTCCAGCCTCCCGGCTTGTGATTGGTTGACCGCGGCGCAACCAATCACAAGCCGTGACGTCACGGGAGGCTGGACACGCGCCCATTTTAAAATGAGCGCGTGTCCAGCCTCCCGTGACGTCACGGCTTGTGATTGGTCAGGGCAGCCATATTGCCGGGACGCGGACCAATCACAGCAAGCCGTGACGTAATTTCGTCACGGCTTGCTGTGATTGGTCCGCGTCCCGGCAACATGGCCGACCTGACCAATCACAAGCCGGGAATTCACGTAACCAAGTAATAGCGCGAATTTTAAACAAACAACGCTGCCGGTTCCCTCGCTGAGGTCCCGGCTGCGTCGGACAGGTGAGTATAGCGATATTTTTTATTTTAATTCTTTCTTTTACACATTTATATGGTTCCCAGGGCCTGAAGGAGAGTTTCCTCTCCTTCAGACCCTGGGAACCATCAGGAATACCGTCCGATACCTGAGTCCCATTGACTTGTATTGGTATCGGGTATCGGTATCGGATTGGATCCGATACTTTGCCGGTATCGGCCGATACTTTCCGATACCGATACTTTCAAGTATCGGACGGTATCGCTCAACACTAGCGGTCAGATGTTTGGATGATACCGCTGAACCTACAGCCAGGTATGGTCATGTGTGACAATGGCCGTAACCTGGTGGCGGCTCTGAGGCAAGGTGAGCTCACACACGTACCTTGCTTGGCCCATGTGCTTAAACTTGTGGTTCAACATTTTCTGAAAAGCTACCCGGAGCCGCCGGATCTGCTAGTGAGAGTATGCTGTCTGCCCATTTTAGAAAGTCAGCTACAGCTTCAGCCGCCCTTGCCGTGCTTCAGCAGCATTTGCAGCGTACAGCTCACCGGCTGGTGTGTGATGTCCCCACGCGCTGGAACTCTACGCTGCATATGTTGGAAAGGATTTGTGAGCAGAAGAGGGCAGTTGTTGACTACCAACATCAACAAGGCCGTCGATATTCAGTTCAGACTCCACACATAAGACCTCGGTAGTGGACATGGATGTCCGACATATGTACCATCCTCCAAAACTTTGAGGACTGCACCAAGATGGTGAGCGGCGATGACGCCATAATTAGAGTCACCATCCCTCTTCTCAGCATTCTGAAAACTTCTCTGCTCACAATTAAAGAGGACGCATTGCAGGCAGAGCTTGAGGACATGGAGCAAGGAACCATACAGGGGGATTACACTCAGCCAAGCTTCATGTCTTCTCAACGTGGATTGGTAGGCAATGAGGAGGAGGAGGAGGAAGAACAGGAGCTACTTTCATGCGCTATAGACGATACTACAAACACAGCTGTCATATTGTCTGTTCAGCGGGGATGGCCTGTGGACAAAATTCACATGTGAGAACGCTGGCAGCAGACACCATATTTTGTTGTACAACCAAGAAGTCCAAGCGAGAGAGATAGAAATAGAATCTAGCTCAGGCAGGGGAACTATGGCAAAGTTCTGGGACAGTTTTCTCAGACCCTCCTATTGTGACGGCACAGAGGCAAGGGGTGCTGTCACAAGAAGTGCAATGTTTGGGAAGATAGTGAGGGAGTACCTTGCAGATCGTACAAACGTCCTCCGTGATTCCTCTGTGCCTTTTAATTTTTGGGTATCGAAGCTGGACACGTGGCATGAACTGGCGCTCTATGCCTTGGAGGTCCTGGCCTGCCCTGCTGCTAGCGTTCTGTCAGAGCGGGTTTTTAGTGCTGCTGGTGGAAATATAACAGATAAGCGCATCCACCTGTCAACTGAAAATGCTGACAGGCTGACTCTTATAAAAATAAACAAGGGCTGGATTGGGAAAGACTTCTGTACACCAGCAAGTGAAAACAGCGAAATATAACCTCAAATAAATTCTCTTTTCGGGAGGTGTATTCTCATGCACCTCTTCAGAACCACACATGGGTATAAGCTTCCAGGTTTAGTATGTTTGCTGTTATCCTCCTTATCCTCATCATCCAGAACCACTAGATCACCAGGGTGAACATGCACTGTACGGTGCATTTTGGGCAAGGGGGCTGTGATGGCACTATTTTCCTTTGCCAAAAAAGGACCCCACATTGGGGAATTGGGCATGACATTACACTGGGCCTACTTCTACATTCTGTCTCCTGCAATGTGTCCTTCAACTGCCACTAGATCACCAGGGTGAACGTGCTCTTTACGGTGCATTTTGGACAAGGGGCCTGAGATGTCACTATTTTAATTTGTCAAAAAAGGACCCCACATTGAGGAATTGGGCATGACATTACATTGGGCCTACTTCTTCATTCTGTCGCCTGCAATGTGTCCTTTAACTACCTCTAGATCACCAGGGTGAACGTGCTCTGTACGGTGCATTTTGGCAATGGGGCTGTGATGGCACTATTTTTATTTGTCAAAAAGGACCCCACATTGGGAAATTGGGCATGACATTACATTGGGCCTACTACTTCATTCTGTCTCCTGCAATGTGTCCTTTAACTGCCATTAGATCACCAGGGTGAACGTGCTCTGTACGGTGCATTTTGGCAATGGGGCTGTGATGGCACTATTTTAATTTGTCAAAAAGGACCCCACATTGGGAAATTGGGCATGGCATTACATTGGGCCTACTTCTTCATTCTGTCTTCTGCAATGTGTCCTTTAACTGCCACTAGATCACCAGGGTGAATATGCTCTGTACGGTGCATTTTGGGCAAGGGGGCTGTGATGGCACTATTTTAATTTGTCAAAAAAGGACCCCACATTGGGGAATTGGGCATGACATTACACCGGGCCTGTTTTTTCATTCTGTCTTCTGCAATGTGTCCTTTAACTGCCACTAGATCACCAGGGTGAACGTGCTCTGTACGGTGCATTTTGGGCTAGGGGCCTGTGATGGCACTATTTAAATTTGTCAAAAAAGGACCCCACTTTGGGGAATTGAGCATAAATTAGGAATTGGGCACATACCACATGGCCAGCTAGGGTTGATAAATGTTACAATGACATTTCCAAGTGAACGCATTTGTAGTGGTTGAAAGCAATGTTAAAGTTGAAAAACGCTTCAAAAACGCTGCATCTGAACTAAGCCTAAGGGGAGGAAATTTTCGTTCTGGGGTTAATAATTTGGCCTTACAGGCAAGTCATTAACCTGCAAAGGATGTACCTTAACATATTTCCCAGCAAAATGTTTTTGGTTTCGTTTTAGTGTGCTTTTTGTGGCACCGGGAAAAATGGCATAAATCTCAGAAATAATTGTTTAACCCCTTACTGACCTCGGACGGGATAGTACGTCCGAGGTCAGCTCCCCTGCTTTGATGCAGGGCTCCGCGGTGAGCCCGCATCAAAGCCGGGACATGTCAGCTGTTTTGAACAGCTGACATGTGCCCGCAATAGAGGCTGGTGAAATCGCGATTCACCCGCTGCTATTAACTAGTTAAATGCCGCTGTCAAACGCAGACAGCGGCATTTAACTACCGCATCCGGCCGGGCGGACGGAAATGACGGCATCGCCGACCCCCGTCATATGATTGGAGGTCGGCGATGCTTCTCCATTGTAACCATAGAGGTCCTTGAGACCTCTATGGTTACTGATCGCCGGTAGCTGTGAGCGCCACCCTGTGGTCGGCGCTCACAGCACACCTGATTTTCTACTACATAGCAGCGAACAGCAGATCGCTGCTATGTAGCAGAGGCGATCGTGCTGTGCCTGCTTCTAGCCTCCCATGGAGGCTATTGAAGCATGGTAAAAGTTAAAAAAAAAGTTAAAAAAATGTGAAAAAAATAAAAAGATATAAAAGTTTAAATCACCCCCCTTTCGCCCCAATCAAAATAAATCAATAAAAATAAAATCAAACCTACACATATTTGGTATCGCCACGTTCAGAATCGCCTGATCTATCAATAAAAAAAGCATTAACCTGATCGCTAAGCGGCGTAATGAGAAAAAAAATCAAAACGCCAGAATTACGTTTTTTTGGTCGCCGCGACATTACATTAAAATGCAATAACGGGCGATCAAAAGAACATATCTGCACCGAATTGGAATCACTAAAAACGCCAGCTCGGCACACAAAAAATAAGCCCTCAAACGACCCCAGATCATGAAAAATGGAGACGCTACGAGTATCGGAAAATGGCGCAATTTTATTTTTTATTTTTTAGCAAAGTTTGGAATTTTTTTTCACCACTTAGGTAAAAAATAACCTAGTCATGTTAGGTGTCTATGAACTCGTAGAGACCTGGAGAATCATAATGGCAGGTCAGTTTTAGCATTTAGTGAACCTATCAAAAAAGCCAAGCAAAAAAACAGCGTGGGACTGCACTTTTTTTGCAATTTCACCGCACTTGGAATTTTTTTCCCGTTTTCTAGTACCGGACATGGTAAAACCAATGATGTCGTTCAAAAGTACAACTCGTCCTGCAAAAAATAAGCCCTCACATGGCCAAAATGACGGAAAAATAAAAAAGTTATGGCTCTGGGAAGGAGGGGAGGGAAAAACGAACACGGAAAAACGAAAAATCCCAAGGTCATGAAGGGGTTAAAGCTGTGAACTAGGAGTCAGGAATGCTTCCAGGGGCAATTCCCATGATGTTCCTGGTCAATTTGAGCAGTGTTTCCATCATTTTCAGACGTTTTTAGACCTTAAAAGGACCCGGGGGATTGCGGTAAAAATACTCGGGTCTCCCATAGACTTACATTGGGCTCGTTGTTCTGGCTGAGTACCCAATTATTCCAATCTGCTCGCCCCGAGCAATAAGCATCCAAGCATTTTAGTGCTTGCTCATCACTAATGGAGAACGTTGGTGGACAGACATTTTGGTTCTGGTGTGTTGGTTCCCGGCTTCGGGTTGGGGATTTGGTCTGGTTGTCTTCCCGTCATGTTCCTATGAAGGTTTCTTCCACTAAGTTCAAGCCTCGGTTTATTGGTCCCTATAAGATTTCTGAGATTATTAATCCAGTGTCTTTTCGTTTGGCCCTTCCAGCCTCCTTTTCCATCCATAATGTTTTCCATAGATCTTTGTTGCGGAAATATGTGGTGCCCGTTGTTCCCTCCGTTGATCCTCCGGCCCCTGTGTTGGTTGATGGGGAGTTGGAGTATGTGGTTGAGAAGATTTTGGATTCTCGCTTTTTGAGGCGGAGGCTTCAGTACCTTGTCAAATGGAAGGGTTATGGCCAGGAGGATAATTCTTGGGTTTTTGCCTCTGATGTCCATGCTGCTGATTTGGTCCGTGCCTTTCATCTGGCTCGTTTTGCTCGGCCTGGGGGCTCTGTTGAGGGTTCGGTGACCCCTCCTCAAGGGGGGGGTACTGTTGTGAATTCTGCTCTTGGGTTCCCTCCGGTGGTTGTTGATAGTAATGCAGTTGTCCCTGGGTTGCAATCCTGGGCAGGTGTCCCTGCTGATTGCAGCTCTGACTGGGATATTTAGGTGTGCAGGATTCATTAGCCCTTGCCAGTTGTCCATTGTTCTTGGAGGTTTTGCATCTCTGTCTGGTTCCTCCTGCCCTGCTGCCAAATCAGCAAAGATAAGTGTCTGGTTTTTGTTTCTACAGCACACATGCTGTGTGCTTTACAATTCAGTGCTATTCATGTTTTTTTCTTGTCCAGCTTAGACTGTGTTTGGATATTTTCAGTCAAGTTGGATTCTCAGGAGAAGCAGATATACATTCCATGTCTTTAGTTAGATGGTGGAATTTTTGTATTATCTGCTGTGGATATTTTTAGGGTTTTAATACTGATCGCTTAGTATTCTGTCCTATCCTTTCCTATTTAGCTAGTGTGGCCTCTTTTGCTAAATCCTGATTTCTGCCTGCGTGTGTCTTTTCCTCTAATACTCACAGTCAATATTTGTGGGGGGCTGCCTATCCTTTGGGGTTCTGCTCTGAGGCAAGATAGAATTCCCATTTCCATCTATAGGGGTATTTAGTCCTCCGGCTGTGTCGAGGTGTCTAGGATGTGTTAGGTACACCCCACGGCTACTTCTAGTTGCGGTGTCAGTTTAGGGTTTGCGGGCAGTACAGGTTCCACCTACTCCTGAGAAATTCCCATGCGGCTCCAAGGTCACCAGATCATAACAGCTCCTAGGCCAGTTCCTTTGACCTCATTATTCTCATTTGGTCTGACATGCACTGTGAGCTGTGCGGTCTTATATAGACAGGTGTGTGCCCTTCCAAATCAAGTCCTATCAGTTTAATTCAACACAGCTGGACTCCAATGAAGGTGTAGAACCATCTCAAGGAGGATCCCAAGGAATTAGACAGCATGTGACTTAAGTATGAGTGTCTGAGCAAAGGGTCTGTATACTTATGACCATGTGATATTTCAGTTTTTCTTTTTTTATTAAGTTTGCAAAAATTACTACATTTCTGTTTTTTTTAGTCAAGATGGGGTGCAGAGTGTACATTAATGTGAATAAAATGAAATTTTTTGAATTTACCGAATGGCTGCAATGAAACAAAGAGTGAAAAATTTAAAGGGTCTTATGATTTAGACCGGGTTTTGAGTCCTGTTTTCCGTTTTTCCTGGTCTGGTCATGTCAAGAGTTAACCTTTTCCAGCCTCAGTCTGGGTTCAGTTTGGCTATTTATCGCCGCTGCTTCCTGCAGGCAATATCAGTTATAGTTTTTGCCTAAGGCTGCTGTAGCTGACTTCGATTGCTCTGATTGTCCTGCTGCATTTGCTGTCTGGACCCGTGTTTCTATTTTTCTCTATTACTGTCTTGACTCAATGTCTGTTATGACCTGGTGGTTAAGAGGCCACACCGATATGACCTGGTGGCTAAAACGCAACATGGGACGAGCTCTGAGAAGGTGGTATTTCTACTGACCGCAATCCCTAATCCTAACAACAACACTAGTAATAGCCGTGGGATGTTCCTGACTCTCCCTAGACACCTCTTCACAGCCTAAGAAATAACTACCCCTAAAGAAGGAAATAGAAAGCTATCTTGCCTCAGAGAAAACCCCAAAAGGAAAGATAGCCCCCCAAATATTGGCTGTGAGTGGAGAGGGAAATGACATACACAGAAATGAAATCAGTTTTCAGCAAAGGAGGCAAATACTAAACTTGATAGACAGAGAGAAAAGGATACTGTGTGGTCAGTATTAAAAACTACAAAAATCCACGCAGAGTTTACAAAAAATGAACTCCACACCGACTCACGGTGTGGAGGGGCAAATCTGCTTCCCAGAGCTTCCAGCTAGCCTGAATATGACATAGTGACATCAGTGATGGCAGCTGCTACAGCTACCTAACGGAGCAGCAGTTCCACTTGAAACCACCAGAGGGAGCCCAAGGGCAGAACTCACAAAAATACCATTGGCAACCACAGGAGGGAGCGCCAGAACGGAATTCACAACAGTACCCCCCCCCCTTGAGGAGGGGTCACCGAACCCTCATCAGAGCTCCCAGGCCAATCAGGACGAGCCAAATGGAAAGCACGAACCAAATCGGCAGCATGAACATCGGAGGCAACAACCCAAGAATTATCCTCCTGGCCATAACCCTTCCACTTGACCAGATACTGAAGCTTCCGTCTCGAAAAATGAGAATCCAAAATCTTCTCCACCACATATTCCAATTCCCCCTCAACCAACACCGGAGCAGGAGGATCAACGGAGGGAACCATAGGTACCACATATCTCCGCAACAAGGATCTATGGAGCACATTATGAATCGAAAAAGAAGCTGGAAGGGCCAAACGAAAAGACACCGGATTGATAATTTCAGAAATCTTATAAGGCCCAATAAAGCGAGGCTTGAACTTAGGGGAAGAAACCTTCATAGGAACATGACGAGAAGACAACCAGACCAAATCCCCCACACGAAGCCGGGGACCAACACACCGACGACGGTTAGCAAAACGTTGAGCCTTTTCCTGAGACAACGTCAAATTGTCCACCACATGAGTCCAAATTTGCTGCAACCTGTCCACCACAGAATCCACACCAGGACAGTCAGAAGGCTCAAGCTGCCCTGAAGAAAAACGAGGATGAAAACCAAAGTTACAAAAAAAAGGCGAAACCAAGGTAGCAGAACTAGCCCGATTATTAAGGGCAAACTCGGCCAACGGCAAAAAGGTCACCCAATCATCCTGATCAGCAGACACGAAGCATCTCAAATAGGTTTCCAAGGTCTGATTGGTTCGCTCCGTTTGGCCATTTGTCTGAGGATGGAATGCTGAAGAAAAAGACAAATCAATGCCCATTCTAGCACAAAAGGACCGCCAAAACCTAGAAACGAACTGGGAACCTCTGTCAGACACAATATTCTCCGGAAAACCATGCAAACGGACCACATGCTGAAAAAATAATGGAACCAAATCAGAGGAGGAAGGCAACTTAGGCAACGGTACAAAATGGACCATCTTAGAAAACCGGTCACAAACCACCCAGATGACAGACATCTTCTGAGAAACAGGAAGATCAGAAATAAAATCCATGGAAATATGCGTCCAGGGCCTCTCAGGAATAGGCAAAGGCAAAAGCAACCCACTGGCATGGGAACAGCAGGGCTTAGCCCGAGCACAGGTCCCACAGGACTGCACAAACGAACACACATCCCGCGACAAGGAAGGCCACCAAAAGGACCTAGCCACCAAATCTCTGGTACCAAAAATCCCAGGGTGACCAGCCAACACCGAACAATGAACCTCAGAAATTACCCTGCTAGTCCATCTATCAGGAACAAACAGTTTCCCCACTGGACAGCAGTCAGGTTTATCAGCCTGAAACTCCTGAAGTACCCGCCGCAAATCAGGGGAGATGGCAGAAAGAATCACCCCCTCCTTGAGAATCCCAGCCGGCTCAAGAACTCCCAGAGAATCAGGCAAAAAACTCCTAGAAAGGGCATCAGCCTTCACATTCTTAGATCCCGGAATATACGAGACCACAAAATCAAAACGGGAGAAAAACAGAGACCACCGAGCTTGTCTAGGATTCAACCGCTTAGCAGACTCGAGGTAAATCAAATTTTTATGATCAGTCAAGACCACCACGCAATGCTTGGCTCCCTCAAGCCAATGTCGCCACTCCTCAAATGCCCACTTCATAGCCAACAACTCCCGATTGCCGACATCATAATTACGCTCATCAGGCGAAAACTTTCTGGAGAAGAAAGCACATGGTTTCATCAAAGAGCCATCAGAATTTCTCTGAGACAAAACGGCCCCTGCCCCAATCTCAGAAGCATCAACCTCAACCTGAAAAGGGAGAGAAACATCTGGCTGACGCAACACAGGGGCAGAAGTAAAACGGCGTTTAAGCTCCTGAAAGGCCTCAACAGCCGCAGAGGACCAATTCATCACATCAGCGCCTTTCTTCGTCAAATCGGTCAGAGGCTTCACCACACTAGAAAAATTAGCAATAAAGCGGCGATAAAAATTAGCAAAGCCCAAAAATTTTTGAAGGCTCTTTACAGATGTGGGTTGAGTCCAATCATGAATGGCCTGGACTTTAACAGGGTCCATTTCAATAGCCGAGGGAGAAAAAATGAAATCCAAAAAAGAAACTTTCTGAACTCCAAAGAGGCACTTAGACCCTTTCACAAACAACGCATTAGCACGAAGGACCTGAAACACCATCCTGACCTGCTTCACATGAGACTCCCAATCATCGGAAAAAAACAAAATATCATCCAAATACACAATCATGAATTTATCCAGATAATTCCAGAAGATATCATGCATAAAGGACTGAAATACCGATGGAGCATTAGAGAGCCCGAATGGCATCACAAGATATTCAAAATGGCCTTCGGGCATATTAAATGCTGTTTTCCATTCATCACCTTGTTTAATACGCACGAGATTATATGCCCCTCGAATGTCGATTTTAGTAAACCAACTGGCACCCTTAATCCGAGCAAACAAATCAGAAAGCAAAGGTAAAGGGTACTGGAATTTGACCGTGATCTTATTGAGAAGGCGATAATCTATACAGGGTCTCAAGGAACCATCCTTCTTGGCAACAAAAAAAAATCCCGCTCCCAATGGTGACGAAGATAGGCGAATATGCCCCTTCTCCAAGGACTCCTTTACATAACTCCGCATAGCGGCATGCTCTGGCACAGACAGATTGAAAAGTCGGCCCTTAGGGAACTTACAGCCAGGAATCAAATTAATGGCACAATCGCAGTCCCTATGAGGAGGCAGGGAACTGGACTTGGGCTCATCAAATATATCCTGGAAATCCGACAAAAACTCAGGAACATTAGAAGAAGGGGACGAGGAAATGGACATCAAAGGAATATCACTATGTATCCCCTGACAACCCCAACCAGTTACAGACATAGATCTCCAATCCAGCACTGGATTATGTACCTGTAACCATGGAAAACCCAGCACAACAACATCATGCAAATTATGCAACACCAAAAAGCGAATATTTTCCTGATGTGCTGGAGCCATGTACATGGTCAACTGTGTCCAGTACTGGGGTTTATTCTTGGCCAATGGCGTAGCATCAATCCCCCTTAGGGGAATAGGGCTCTGCAAAGGCTCCAAGGAAAAACCACAGCGCTTGGCAAATTCTAAGTCCATTAAGTTCAGGGCAGCGCCAGAATCCACAAATGCCATAACAGAAAAGGACGACAATGAGCAAATCAGGGTAACAGACAAGAGAAATTTAGGCTGTACAGTACTAATGGTAACAGACCTAGGGACCCTCTTAGTACGCTTAGGGCAATGAGAATTAACATCAGCAGAATCACCACAGTAAAAACACAGGCCATTCTGACGTCTGAATTTCTGCCTTTCTGCTCTAGTCAAAATCCTATCACATTGCATAGGCTCAGGACTCTGCTCAGAGGACACTGCCATATGGTGCACAACCTTGCGCTTGCGCAGGCGCCGATCAATCTGAATAACCAAAGACATTGACTCATTCAGACCAGCAGGCGTGGGAAACCCCACCATAACATCTTTAAGGGCTTCAGAAAGACCCTTTCTGAAAATCGCTGCCAGGACATACTCATTCCATTTTGTGAGCACAGACCACTTTCTAAATTTCTGGCAGTATACTTCTGCTGCTTCCTGACCCTGACACAGAGCCAGCAAAGTTTTTTCTGCCTGATCGACAGAATTAGGCCCGTCATACAGCAATCCGAGCGCTTGAAAAAATGCGTCAATATTGAGCAATGCAGGATTTCCTGGCTCAAGGGAGAATGCCCAGTCCTGCGGGTCGCCACGCAGCAAAGAAATAACAATCTTCACCTGCTGAATGGGGTCACCAGAGGAACGGGGTCTCAGAGCAAAAAACAATCTGCAATTATTTTTAAAATTCAAAAATTTAGATCTATCCCCAGAAAATAAATCAGGAATAGGAATTCTAGGCTCTAATACCGGAGTCTGGACAACATAATCTTGGATACTCTGTACCCTTGCAGCGAGTTGATCCACGCGCAAGGACAGACCCTGAACCTCCATATCAGCACCAAAATCCTGAACTACCCAGAGATTAAGGGGAAAAAAAAGACAAAACAAGCTACAAAGGAAAAAAAAAAAGACTCAGAACTTTCTTTTCCCTCTTTTGAGATGCATTTAACACATTGTGGGCCAGCTGTACTGTTATGACCTGGTGGTTAAGGGGCCACACCGATATGACCTGGTGGCTAAAACGCAACATGAGACGAGCTCTGAGAAGGTGGTATTTCTACTGACCGCAATCCCTAATCCTAACAACAACACTAGTAATAGCCGTGGGATGTTCCTGACTCTCCCTAGACACCTCTTCACAGCCTAAGAATTAACTACCCCTAAAGAAGGAAATAGAAAGCTATCTTGCCTCAGAGAAAACCCCAAAAGGAAAGATAGCCCCCCAAATATTGGCTGTGAGTGGAGAGGGAAATGACATACACAGAAATGAAATCAGTTTTCAGCAAAGGAGGCCAATACTAAACTTGAGAGACAGAGAGAAAAGGATACTGTGTGGTCAGTATTAAAAACTACAAAAATCCACGCAGAGTTTACAAAAAATGAACTCCACACCGACTCACGGTGTGGAGGGGCAAATCTGCTTCCCAGAGCTTCCAGCTAGCCTGAATATGACATAGTGACAAGCTGGACAAAAAGAGACATATTTGCAAAGCAATAGTGTCCAAAGCAAATGGACGAACAAGAAGTAGCAGAACTTATCTTTTGCTGACAAGGACAGGCCATATGAGAAATCCAAGGAGAGAACCAAATCCAACCCTAAGACATTGACTGCTGGCATGAACTAAAGCCCAGAGCAGGTTTAAATAACAAACCCAGGCAAGGCGATCAGTGATGGCAGCTGCTACAGCTACCTAACAGAGCAGCAGTTCCACTCAAAACCACCAGAGGGAGCCCAAGGGCAGAACTCACAAAAATACCATTGGCAACCACAGGAGGGAGCGCCAGAACGGAATTCACAACAGTACCCCCCCCTTGAGGAGGGGTCACCGAACCCTCACCAGAGCTCCCAGGCCGATCAGGACGAGCCAAATGGAAAGCACGAACCAAATCGGCAGCATGAACATCGGAGGCAACAACCCAAGAATTATCCTCCTGGCCATAACCCTTCCACTTGACCAGATACTGAAGCTTCCGTCTCGAAAAACGAGAATCCAAAATCTTCTCCACCACATATTCCAATTCCCCCTCAACCAACACCGGAGCAGGAGGATCAACGGAAGGAACCATAGGTACCACATATCTCCGCAACAAGGATCTATGGAGCACATTATGAATCGAAAAAGAAGCTAGAAGGGCCAAACGAAAAGACACCGGATTGATAATTTCAGAAATCTTATAGGGCCCAATAAAGCGAGGCTTGAACTTAGGGGAAGAAACCTTCATAGGAACATGACGAGAAGACAACCAGACCAAATCCCCCACACGAAGCCGGGGACCAACACACCGACGACGGTTAGCAAAACGTTGAGCCTTTTCCTGAGACAACGTCAAATTGTCCACCACATGAGTCCAAATTTGCTGCAACCTGTCCACCACAGAATCCACACCAGGACAGTCAGAAGGCTCAAGCTGCCCTGAAGAAAAACGAGGATGAAAACCAAAGTTACAAAAAAAAGGCGAAACCAAGGTAGCAGAACTAGCCCGATTATTAAGGGCAAACTCGGCCAACGGCAAAAAGGTCACCCAATCATCCTGATCAGCAGACACGAAGCATCTCAAATAGGTTTCCAAGGTCTGATTGGTTCGCTCCGTTTGGCCATTTGTCTGAGGATGGAATGCTGAAGAAAAAGACAAATCAATGCCCATTCTAGCACAAAAGGACCGCCAAAACCTAGAAACGAACTGGGAACCTCTGTCAGACACAATATTCTCCGGAATACCATGCAAACGGACCACATGCTGAAAAAATAATGGAACCAAATCAGAGGAGGAAGGCAACTTAGGCAACGGTACCAAATGGACCATCTTAGAAAACCGGTCACAAACCACCCAGATGACAGACATCTTCTGAGAAACAGGAAGATCAGAAATAAAATCCATGGAAATATGCGTCCAGGGCCTCTCAGGAATAGGCAAAGGCAAAAGCAACCCACTGGCACGGGAACAGCATGGCTTAGCCCGAGCACAGGTCCCACAGGACTGCACAAACGAACGCACATCCCGCGACAAGGAAGGCCACCAAAAGGACCTAGCCACCAAATCTCTGGTACCAAAAATCCCAGGGTGACCAGCCAACACCGAACAATGAACCTCAGAAATTACCCTGCTAGTCCATCTATCAGGAACAAACAGTTTCCCCACTGGACAGCAGTCAGGTTTATCAGCCTGAAACTCCTGAAGTACCCGCCGCAAATCAGGGGAGATGGCAGAAAGAATCACCCCCTCCTTGAGAATCCCAGCCGGCTCAAGAACTCCCAGAGAATCAGGCAAAAAACTCCTAGAAAGGGCATCAGCCTTCACATTCTTAGATCCCGGAATATACGAGACCACAAAATCAAAATGGGAGAAAAACAGAGACCACCGAGCTTGTCTAGGATTCAACCGCTTAGCAGACTCGAGGTAAATCAAATTTTTATGATCAGTCAAGACCACCACGCGATGCTTGGCTCCCTCAAGCCAATGTCGCCACTCCTCAAATGCCCACTTCATAGCCAACAACTCCCGATTGCCGACATCATAATTACGCTTATCAGGCGAAAACTTTCTGGAGAAGAAAGCACATGGTTTCATCAAAGAGCCATCAGAATTTCTCTGAGACAAAACGGCCCCTGCCCCAATCTCAGAAGCATCAACCTCAACCTGAAAAGGGAGAGAAACATCTGGCTGACGCAACACAGGGGCAGAAGTAAAACGGCGTTTAAGCTCCTGAAAGGCCTCAACAGCCACAGAGGACCAATTCATCACATCAGCGCCTTTCTTCGTCAAATCGGTCAGAGGCTTCACCACACTAGAAAAATTAGCAATAAAACGGCGATAAAAATTAGCAAAGCCCAAAAATTTTTGAAGGCTCTTTACAGATGTGGGTTGAGTCCAATCATGAATGGCCTGGACTTTAACAGGGTCCATTTCAATAGCCAAGGGAGAAAAAATGAAATGCAAAAAAGAAACTTTCTGAACTCCAAAGAGGCACTTAGACCCTTTCACAAACAACGCATTAGCACGAAGGACCTGAAACACCATCCTGACCTGCTTCACATGAGACTCCCAATCATCGGAAAAAACCAAAATATCATCCAAATACACAATCATGAATTTATCCAGATAATTCCGGAAGATATCATGCATAAAGGACTGAAATACCGATGGAGCATTAGAGAGCCCGAATGGCATCACAAGATATTCAAAATGGCCTTCGGGCATATTAAATGCTGTTTTCCATTCATCACTTTGTTTAATACGCACGAGATTATATGCCCCTCGAATGTCGATTTTAGTAAACCAACTGGCACCCTTAATCCGAGCAAACAAATCAGAAAGCAAAGGTAAAGGGTACTGGAATTTGACCGTGATCTTATTGAGAAGGCGATAATCTATACAGGGTCTCAAGGAACCATCCTTCTTGGCAACAAAAAAAAATCCCGCTCCCAATGGTGATGAAGACGGGCGAATATGCCCCTTCTCCAAGGACTCCTTTACATAACTCCGCATAGCGGCATGCTCTGGCACAGACAGATTGAAAAGTCGGCCCTTAGGGAACTTACAGCCAGGAATCAAATTAATGGCACAATCGCAGTCCCTATGAGGAGGCAGGGAACTGGACTTGGGCTCATCAAATATATCCTGGAAATCCGACAAAAACTCAGGAACATCAGAAGAAGGGGACGAGGAAATGGACATCAAGGGAATATCACTATGTATCCCCTGACAACCCCAACCAGTTACAGACATAGATCTCCAATCCAGCACTGGATTATGTACCTGTAACCATGGAAAACCCAGCACAACAACATCATGCAAATTATGCAACACCAAAAAGCGAATATTTTCCTGATGTGCTGGAGCCATGTACATGGTCAACTGTGTCCAGTACTGGGGTTTATTCTTGGCCAATGGCGTAGCATCAATCCCCCTTAGGGGAATAGGGCTCTGCAAAGGCTCCAAGGAAAAACCACAGCGCTTGGCAAATTCTAAGTCCATTAAGTTCAGGGCAGCGCCAGAATCCACAAATGCCATAACAGAAAAGGACGACAATGAGCAAATCAGGGTAACAGACAAGAGAAATTTAGGCTGTACAGTACTAATGGTAACAGACCTAGGGACCCTCTTAGTACGCTTAGGGCAATGAGAATTAGCATGAGCAGAATCACCACAGTAAAAACACAGGCCATTCTGACGTCTGAATTTCTGCCTTTCTGCTCTAGTCAAAATCCTATCACATTGCATAGGCTCAGGACTCTGCTCAGAGGACACTGCCATATGGTGCACAACCTTGCGCTTGCGCAGGCGCCGATAAATCTGAATAACCAAAGACATTGACTCATTCAGACCAGCAGGCGTGGGAAACCCCACCATAACATCTTTAAGGGCTTCAGAAAGACCCTTTCTGAAAATCGCTGCCAGGACATACTCATTCCATTTTGTGAGCACAGACCACTTTCTAAATTTCTGGCAGTATACTTCTGCTGCTTCCTGACCCTGACACAGAGCCAGCAAAGTTTTTTCTGCCTGATCCACAGAATTAGGCTCGTCATACAGCAATCCAAGCGCTTGAAAAAATGCGTCAATATTGAGCAATGCAGGATTTCCTGGCTCAAGGGAGAATGCCCAGTCCTGCGGGTCGCCACGCAGCAAAGAAATAACAATCTTCACCTGCTGAATGGGGTCACCAGAGGAACGGGGTCTCAGAGCAAAAAACAATCTGCAATTATTTTTAAAATTCAAAAATTTAGATCTATCCCCAGAAAATAAATCAGAAATAGGAATTCTAGGCTCTAATACCGGAGTCTGGACAACATAATCTTGGATACTCTGTACCCTTGCAGCAAGTTGATCCACGCGCAAGGACAGACCCTGAACCTCCATATCAGCACCAAAATCCTGAACCACCCAGAGATTAAGGGGAAAAAAAAAGACAAAACAAGCTACAAAGGAAAAAAAAAAGACTCAGAACTTTCTTTTCCCTCTTTTGAGATGCATTTAACACATTGTGGGCCAGCTGTACTGTTATGACCTGGTGGTTAAGAGGCCACACCGATATGACCTGGTGGCTAAAACGCAACATGGGATGAGCTCTGAGAAGGTGGTATCTCTACTGACCGCAATCCCTAATCCTAACAACAACACTAGTAATAGCCGTGGGATGTTCCTGACTCTCCCTAGACACCTCTTCACAGCCTAAGAATTAACTACCCCTAAAGAAGGAAATAGAAAGCTATCTTGCCTCAGAGAAAACCCCAAAAGGAAAGATAGCCCCCCACAAATATTGGCTGTGAGTGGAAAGGGAAATGACATACACAGAAATGAAATCAGTTTTCAGCAAAGGAGGCCAATACTAAACTTGAGAGACAGAGAGAAAAGGATACTGTGCGGTCAGTATTAAAAACTACAAAAATCCACACAGAGTTTACAAAAATCTGCTTCCCAGAGCTTCCAGCTAGCCTGAATATGACATAGTGACAAGCTGGACAAAAAGAGACATATTTGCAAAGCAATAATGTCCAAAGCAAATGGACGAACAAGAACTAGCAGAACTTATCTTTTGCTGACAAGGACAGGCCATATGAGAAATCCAAGGAGAGAACCAAATCCAACCTAAGACATTGACTGCTGGCATGAACTAAAGCCCAGAGCAGGTTTAAATAACAAACCCAGGCAAGGCGATCAGTCATGGCAGCTGCTACAGCTACCTAACGGAGCAGCAGTTCCACTCAAAACCACCAGAGGGAGCCCAAGGGCAGAACTCACAAAAATACCATTAGCAACCACAGGAGGGAGCTCCAGAACGGAATTCACAACAATGTCTCCCTTTAGTGTGTTGCCTCCCTGATTTTGACTTGGCTTGTATCCTGACCTGCTTCTGTCTTTTTTCTTCTGGCTTATCCGATCCTGACCGTTACTGATCCCCTGGCTTGTCCCTGACCGTGAGTTTGCTTATTCCTTTTGTACTGCGCTAAAGTCTAGGATCTGTCCCGGTTGTTTGACTATTCTGCTTCCTCTCGTGGTAACCTCACTGCTGCACTGCAGGCCAGCTCTGTTTAGGTGCAGTCCTGCGTCCACTCTCTTGCCATCTAGTGGAGCCTGCACCTACCTGAATTGCCGCAGCGTGACATTATAACTGACCAGAAACAGGCAAGTTTTTTTTTCTGCTCTGCTTTCTATGGATCAGCTCAGTACTTTGGCGGATCAAATGGGTAGTTCAACATTAATGATGCAGGATCTGTATGTGGAGCATAGGGCCTTGGCCATGTCTCATAACCAGCAAAGAGAGCTTTCAGACATGGTAAAATCTTTGCAGGTATCTTCTTCCCAGGCTTTCTGTAAGCACTCTGACACTGTTGATGCATCGTTGCACTCTCCTGAACCTACGGTCAGGCTCCCAGATACCTTCTCCGGGAAAAGGAGAAGTTCCGTGCATTCAAGGAGAGTTGCAAGTTATTGTTTTCTCTTAGACCTTGATCTTCTAGAGATGAGAGTCAGCGGGTAAGGATAATCAATTCCTTACTTCAGGAGGGACCTAAATCATTGGCTGCTTCTGTCCCTGAACATGTGTCTGTGGATAAGTTCTTTGAGGCCTTAGGGCTTATTTTTGACAAGCCTGACCGGGTCAGAGTGGCAGAGGACACAATCATGAGTCTTTTTCAAGGTAAGCTCTCAGCCGAATGATACTGCTCCGAGTTCTGTCGATGGTCCAAGGAGGTGTCCTGGAATGACTCTGCTCTGAGTTGTCAGTTTAGGATAGGACTGTCAGATCATCTTAAGGATTATCTGGCTCTCCATGCACTGCCCAGCTCATTGGAGGAGGCTATGACTCAGGCTGTCCGTATGAATCGGAGGCTGTGGGAGAGAGGTTACACTGCGAGAGGTTCCGTTGCTCCCTGCTAATCTTGTTGTTTTGCCACTATCTGAACCTATGGAGGTGGGGGCCCCCTCCTCATGGAGAAGAAGAGGAGACGGCGACGTGAAGGATAGCTGTGTTTTTACTGTGGAGATCCCGAACATTAGAAAAAGGAATGCTCCTCCTGACCACCAACTAACAAGCAGCTGAGTCAGGGTATTTGTTGAGGAGGTCACCCAGACTCTCGGGTACCTTTTTCCTCATTTTCTAAAGTATTGTTGGAAGTGGAACTTAGTTGTGGGAGTTGCTTCATGCCCACTTCTGCTTTCGTGGACAGAAAAAAGATGAAAAGATGGTGGTTTGCACACGTTCCTCGATTTTCAGGAATTAAATAAGATCACTGTAAGAAATACCCATCCCCTCCTGCTCATCCCTGATTTGTACAATCAATTGTTGGGGGCCAAATGGTTTTCTAAATTGGACCTCAGGGGATCATATAATCTAATCTGTATTCTGGAGGAGGATGAGTGGAAAATGTAATTTCTCACTTCTGAAGGGTTATTTGAGAATTTGGTTATGCCCTTTGGTCTCATTAAAGCACCAGCTGTGTTTCAGAATTTTATCAACCATGTATTTTCTGATTTTATTGGGCGCTTTATGGTGGTGTATTTAGATGATATCCTTGTGATTTCATCTAAAGAATCCGCTTGGATCATCTATGTACGGTTCTTTAAAGGTTACGGGAGAAGTCGCTTTTTGCAAAACCTTAAAAATACTCATTCTTTGTCCCAGAATTGTCCTTTTTGGGGATCATTCTGTCTGACAAGGGGTTTTGTATGGACCTTGGAAAGGTACAGGCCATTGTGAATTGGGTGCAACCCAGAGACTTAAAGGGTCTTCAATGTTTTTTGGGATTTGCAAACTATTATAGGAAATTCATTAAAGGGTTTTCACAGGTGGTCAAGCCCCTCACAGATTTGAATCATAAGGGGGCTTTTCTAAAACACTGGTTAGCTCCGGCTGTGGCGGCGTTTGCTTTATTAAATAAATGCATTATGTCTGCCCCTGTCTATGTCTAGCCTGATCCATCTGAACCATTCATCGTTGAGGTTGAGGATGCGTTGTAGGTGGGGGTGGGGGCAGTGTTGTCCCAAGGACCCGCCACTTTGACTAACTTGAGGCCCTGTGCCTTCTTCTCAAAAAAATTCTCTCCTGCTGAGATGAATTATGATGTTGGAAATAAGGAGCTTTTAGCTATCAAGTTGGCCTTTGAAGAATAGAGGCACTTTTTGGAGGGGGCTGTTTATTGGATCACGGCGATTACGGATCTTAAGAACTATCTCATATCGAGTCAGCCGAACGTTTGACTCCCAGACAGGCTAGGTGGTCATTTTTTTTCCACGCTTTAATGTTTCTATCACTTTTCGGCCTGGTTCCAAGAATATCAAGGCGGACGCCTTATCTCACAGCTTGAATCCAATATCAGCTCCCAAACCTCCTTCCTCCATTCTTCAGCACGGGCTGGTTGTGGCAGTTGTGTCCTCTAAACTGGAGCGGGAGATTCGTGAGTCTCACTCTCAGTCCAGGATGCTCACTTAGTGGGCATCCTAGAATCTTGGCCACTCATATAACTATAGCTAGGCTGTTTTGATGGCCCTCTATGGCTTCTGATGTCACCGTGTTTGTGTGTTCTTGTGATACTTGTGACCATACTAGAGCTTCCCATAACCGGACAGCTGGGGAATAGGTGCCATTGCCTATTCCGGATAGACCTTGGACTCATTTGTCCATGGACTTTATCTCTGATCTCCCTCCTTCCAATGGCAAGACTGTGGTCTGGGTGGGGGTGGATAGATTCAGAAAACAGGTGCATTTTGTACCTTTGGTCGGGCTGCCTATTGCTGAAACACTAATGAGGTTGGTTGTTCAGCACTTGGTGCGATTACATGGTGTGCCTTTGAGAGTTGTTTCTGATAGAGGGGTACAATTTGTGTCCAAACAAAATTCTGGAGGGCTTTTTGTAAAAGGTTAAGTATTAGTTTGGCCTCCTCCTCGGTCTATCATCCAGAAACCAATGGTCAGACAGAGAGGACCAATCAGTCTCTTGAACAAATTTTGCGGTGTCTTGCCATGTCCCAGCAGATTGATTGGTGTTCTTTGTTACCACTGGCTGAGTTTGCCTTTAATAATCGTATTAATCAGTCTACGGGCACCTCTCTGTTTCTTTGTAATTATGGCTTTTACCCCCATTTTGGTGAGTTTTCCAGGATGGAATCGGAGTGTCCAGGGGCTGATTCGGCCATTCAACGTTTGAGGGAGCTATGGAGGGAAGTGCAGAGGAACATTAGGAAAGCTCAGGGTAAACATAAACTGCGGATAAGCGAGTATCTACAGGACCTATTTTCCTGGTGGGAGATAAACTATGGTTGTCTACCAAGAACATTCTGCTGAAAGTTCTTTCCGCTAAGCTGGGTCCCAGGTTAATAGGTCCTTATGAGGTAATTGAGGTTGTCAATCAAGTTACCTTGCGCTTACGCCTACCTCTGTTGCTTTGGATCCCCAATGTGTTCCAGAAGTCCCTCCTGAAGTAATTTGTAGTTTCCTCTGATGGGTCTCCATCCCCTCTGCTTCTGGTTTCTGTGGACGGGCAGATGGAGTATGAGGTGGAACGGTTTGTGGATTCGTGCTTGGTCCGCAGTTCTCTGCAGTATTTGCTCCATTGGAGGGGTTATGTTCCTGAGGATCGATCCTGGGTCCTGGCATGATCAGTTCATGCCGATCAATTGGTTTAGGCGTTATATGCACGGTATCCTGGGATACCTGGGGGTCCGGTGGCCCCCTTGAGAGGCAGGTACTGTCATGATCCAGATAGGGTTTTGAGTCCTATTTTCCCTTTTTCCCAGTCTTGTCATGTCAAAAGTTAACTTTTCCCAGCCTCATTCTGGGTTCAGGTTGGCTATTTATCGTTGCTGCTTCCTGCAGGCAATGTCATAGTTATTGCCTGGGGTTGCTGTAGCTGACTCCGCTTGGTCTGATTTGTCCTGCTGCATTTGCTGTCTAAAACCATGTCTCGGTTTTCCCCTATTCCCGTCTTGACTCAATGTCTCCTTTTAGTGTGCTGACTCCCTGGTTTTGACTTGGCTTGTATGATGACCTGCTTCTGTCTTTTGTCTTCTGGCTTATCCGCTCCTGACCGTTACTAATCCCTGGCTTGTCTCTGACGGTGAGTTTGCTTATTCCTTTTGTACTGCACTACAGTCTAGGATCTGACCCGGCTTGTTTGACTATTCTGCTGCCTCTCGTGGTAGCCTCACTGCTGCACTGCAGTCCAGCTCTGTTTATGTGCCGTCCTGCTTCCACTCTACTGCCATCTAGTGGAGCCTACACCTACCTGTATTGCAGCAGTGTGATAGGTCTGAATACTTTCCGTACCCACTGTATATAAATTGTAACACTTTTTTTTAATCATGCTGACTGTGCTAATATAATAATACCATAACAGTGTTGCTTTATAATTAGTGACGAGCGAGCATGCTCTGATATCATGTTATCCGAGCATACTTGGATGTTATCTGAGTATCTCGGGTATACTTGAGTAATATGTTCGAGTCTCCGCGGCTGCATGATTCGTGGCTGTTGGACAGCCGCAACACATGCGGGCGGTTGCCTGTTTGTTAGGCAATGACTTCATATGTTGCAGCTGTCTAACAGCCACGAATCATGCAGTCTCGGGGACACAAACATAATATTCAAGAACTCTTGAGATATTCAGATAACACCTGAGCATGCTCAGATAACACTATAGCCGAGCTCGCTCACTCATCACTGTATATAATACCACAATACAAGGACCAAATAATACTTTTATGAAGTAATTAAAGCCGACATAGATTATTAAAATATTAACAGCATACATAGAACAAGTAATACTACCATATTGTTAATAAGGAATAACACCATAAAATAATTGCACATCATCATACAAAGAGCAAATTACACTACCATGCAAAGACTGCATAATACCAACATTTAACAAATACATATATTAAACAGGTGCGGAGAATGAGGTGACAGACAAGACTAGTCACTAGGGCGGGTCCATGATTGACAAGTCTTATCCTTTAAACGCCTAGGTAGAGACCTGTCAGTCTAGCTGAGTTTCTCTGATGCTGGTTTGCAGCCATACAGTGTTATTTCTACTGTCTGGAAAAAATCTCAATGACTCGTACAAATCATCTACCCCCAGGGGTCTAATCTGACTGCACATCAATGCCAGGTGTAAATGAGCCATTGGAAGCAGATTTTCTCTTGAAATTCTGAGATACTTTATTTTTAAACTGCAAATTAGTCACATTTTCATGCGTCCATAAAATTGCACATATATTCCCTAAAGGAAACATAAAAGAAGAATTAGAAGACACTGACAAACATCAGAAAGCTGTAGTGAAGAGCAATATTCACAGTAATTGATGCAGCGCATTTCAGAACAGATGCGCTCAGGAGCCAATGACAACACACATTTGGAGATTAGATGGAAAATTGTGATGGGGTTTGATGTAAAAAGTGCATGAATCTAAAAGGAAACAGAGCTCCCATATACTGTACTATGCATAGACACAGCACATACTGGGCATATACTAAGCTGATGTTATATTACATTGCTCTTCTGTTTAACATGAACTGCTATATCGTGTATTTTACTCTCATGTTAACAGGAACCCATTAGAGAACGGAATGTAATATGTCAATCAATAGAGTTTGGTATTACTGTATATGTTAATTATAGAAACTCATTAACTTGCTCTTAGTCATAGGAGCTTTTTTCATTAGGCATAAGAAATATTCTGCAAGAAAATAATTAACTAAAAGTACAGTATAGGAAAAAGTAATGCAAGTATTTCCCTAATGAGATGATTTCCACATACAAACATGTGAATCTAGTTTGTAGCTTGACGTCCAGTATATGAAAATCACAGTATTATACAGTGGGGGAAATAGGTATTTGATATACTGCCGATTTTGCAAGTTTTCCCACCTACAAAGAATGGAGAAGTCTGTAATTTTTATTGTTTTTTTTCTTTTTTAAGATTCTGTCTCTCACAGTTGAAGTGTACCAATTATAAAAATTACAGGCAACGCCATTCTTTTTGGTGGGAAAATTGGCAGTGTATCAAATACTTATTTTCATGACTGTATATACACTGCTCAAAAAAATAAAGGGAACACTAAAGTCCCACATCCTAGATATCACTGAATGAAATATTCCAATCTTTATTCATTAGATAGTGGAATGTGTTGAGAACAATAAAACCTAAAAATGATCAACGTGAATCACAACTAATATCCTATGGAGGTCTGGAGTTGGAATGATGCTCAAAATCAAAGTGGAAAATGAAGTTACAGGCTGATCCAACTTGAGGGGAAGTAAATGATGCTCACTAGTGTGTGGCCTCCACGTGCCTGTATGATCTCTCTACAATGTCTGGGCATGCTCGTGATGAGGCGGCAGATGGTCTCCTGAGGGATCTCCTCCCAGACCTGGACTAAAGCATCTGCCAACTCCTAAACAGTCTCTGGTGCAAAGTGACTTGGTAAATGGTGCGAGGCATGATGTCCCAGATGTGTTCAATCGGATTCAGGTCTGGGGAACTGGTGGGCCAGACCATAGCTTCAATGCCTTAATCTTGCAGGAACTGCTGACACACTCCAGCCACATGAGGTCTGGCATTGTCCTGCATTAAGGAGGAACCCAGGGCCAACTGCACCAGCATATGGTCTCACAAGGGGTCTGAGGATCTCATCTCGGTACTTAATGGCAGTCAGGTTACCTCTGGCGCGCAAGTGGAGTTCTGGGCAGCCCACCAAAGAAATGCCACCCCACACCATTACTGACCCACTGCCAAACTGGTCATGCTGAAGGATGTTGCAGGCAGCAGATTGCTCTCCACAGTGTCTCCAGACTCTGTCACGTCTGTCACATGTGCTCAGTGTGAACCTGCTTTCATCTGTGAAGAGCACAGGGCACCAGTGGCGAATTTGCCAATCCTGGTGTTCTGTGGCAAATGCCAAGCATCCTGCATGGTGTTGGGCTGTGGACGTTGGGCACTCAGACCATACTCATGGAGTCGGTTTCTAACCATTTGTGCAGACACATGCACATTTGTGGCCTGCTGGAGGTAATTTTGCAGGGCTCTGGCAGTGCTCCTCCCATTCTTCCTTGCACAAAGGCTGAGGTAGCTGTCCTGCTGCTGGGTTGTTGCCCTTCTACGGCCCCCTCCATGTCTCCTGGTGTACTGGCCTGTCTCCTGGTAGTGCCTCCAGCCTACGCTGGACAGACACAGCAAACCTTCTTGCCACAGCTCGCATGGATGTGCTATCCTGGATGAGCTGCACTACCTGAGCCACTTGTATGGGTTGTAGAGTCCATCTCATGCTACCACGAGTGTGAAAGCACAACCAACATTCAAGTGACCAAAACATCAGCCAGAAAGCATTGGTACTGAGATATGGAATGTCGTCCCCACCTGCAGAACCACTCATTTATTGAGTGTGTCTTGATAATTGCCAATAATTTCCATCTGTTGTCTATTCCATTTGCAGAACCGCATGTGACATTGATTTTCAAACATTGTCGCTTCCTAAGTGGACAGTTTGATTTCACAGAAGTTTGACATACTTGGAGTTAGATTCTGTTGTTTAATTGTTCCCTTTATTTTTTTGAGCAGTGTATATTTACTGTGCAAAAAATTGTGGCTCATTAACCCCTTTCCGACATGCGCCATGTATATATACAGTGCTGCAGGAGCTACATTCCCACAAACCACCGTATATAAACGGCATGATAATCACTCGGGCTTACGCTGAGCACCACTATCAAATGCAGATGTCAGCTCTATATGAGAGCTGACACCCTGCAGCAACATCCATAATTAGTGCTAGTACCGATCGTGGGCATTTAACCCCTCTGATGCCGCTGTCAATACGAGAGTGACATCGATACGCATCGTAGAGGGAGGGAGTTACCTCTCTGCTCAAATCGGCACAGCGTGATTGCAATCGCATGGTGCTGATGGTCTCCATGGTAACCCACAAGCCGAAAGATAGTCACGAGGTCACCCAGGGACAGTGGCCTGTAAGTTCCTGCTCAGAGTATGAGCTGTCACGCCTCCTCCTTATGTAAGAGATGCAGATCTCATAGCCTACCATGCAAAAGCATTGTAGAGCATTAGATCAGCGTTCTTTCACTGGAAAGTTGATGTCCCATCCTGAGGCAATGTAAAAAACTAAAACAAATTTAATAAAAATTGCAAAAATATCTAAAAAAAAAAAATACAAAACAAAGAACAAAAAAATGAAAAAAGTATTATTCCAATAAATTTTAATTATGTAAAAGCAAAAATAAACAAAAAAGTACACATATTTGGTATCACCATGTCTGGAACGACCCGACCTACAAAATAGTCACACTAGTTAACCTCTTAAGGAACTCAGATAAATTATTGCTTAGAAAAAATGAGGCAAAAAACTATGCTTTATCATCATACCACCGAACAAAAAATGTAATAAAACGCGATCAAAAAGTCAAATGTAACTAAAAATGGTATCTCTTAAAACATCATCTTGTTCTGCAAAACAAGCTGCTATACAGCTCCATCGGTGGAAAAATAAAAAAGTTATAGCTCTCAGAAAACAGAGATGCAAAAATAATTATTTTTTCTATAAAATAGTTTATATTGTGGAAAAGCGCCAAAACATAAAAATATCTAAATTTGGTTTTGCTGTGTACTGACCCGAAGACTAAAGCTGCCTTATCAATTTTACCAAATGTGGAGAGGCATAATTAAAAACATCAAAAACAATTCTGAAATTGCTGGTTTTTGCTCATTCTGCCTCCCAAAAATCTGATTAGAAAGCTATCAGAAAATGTAATGTGCCCCAAAATGGTACCAATAAACATATCAAGTCATCCCATGAAAAACAAGTAATCTCATGACTCTGTCAGGCAAAATATGGAAAAATTATAGTTCTCAAAATACGGTGATGCAAAAACTTGTTTTTGAAGTTTTTGCAATAAAAAACACCTTTTAGTGTGTGGCAGCAGCCAAAAATAAAAAAAATATGAACTTGGTATCACACTGTAATCACACTGACCAAAAGAATAAAGTCATCTAAACACTGATACAGCATGAGGAATGGCATAAAAAATAAATAAAATCAATTCTTTACCTGCTGTTGATTTGTTCATTCTGTCTCTCAAAGATCACAATAAGGCTCTGCTCATCATGTGCTCTACGTTGAGAGCTTACACCGGGGTTTCTGTGTAAATCTCTGGAATACGTGATTCAGGAGGACCCCAATGGAAGATTTTGAATCTTCCATTGGGGTTCCAATAATTTAATTTTTCTATTTTTTTAAATATTTTTAAAAAACTTTTCTTTCACTTTTTGCATGCTTCAATAGTCTCAATGGGAGACTAGAAGCTGCAGTACTTTAATCGCTTCTGCTACACACAGGTGACGATCAGAAAAGGGGTTAATTAATTTCTTAATATACATTTACAGTGGTCAGAGCTTCCATTTACTGATACATAAACGTGACAAGTGCCACACAGTCACTGCACATGAAGCTTGTATGCAAATGTAAAGGGGTCTCTGATTCTCAAACTCGCTCGTCCACTCATTAATTGCAATAGGTTGACTATAGGCTAAGCATATCCCTCAGTCAGTGAATGCACCACTCCATACTTTTTGTTGCCACTAGGGTTGAGCGACTTTTATTTTTATAGGATCGGGTTGGGTTTCACGAAACCCGACTTTCTCAAAAGTCGGGTCGAGTGAAATCGGCCGATCCTATAAAAAAGTCGGGGTCGGGGTCGGCCGAAACGCGAAACCCAATGCAGTGCAATGGGATACTATGGTTCCCAGGGTCTGAAGGAGAGGAAACTCTCCTTCAGGCCCTGGGATCCATATTTAAGTGTAAAATAAAGAATTAAAATAAAAAATATTGATATACTCACCCTCTGACGAGCCCTGGTAGTAATCGGCATCTTCCGTTCCTAAGAATGAGCGCGTTCAGGGCCTTAGATGACGTCACGGCTTTGTGATTGGTTGCGGCGGCCCACGTGACCGCTCAGCGACCAATCACAAGCCGTGACGTAATTCTCATGGCCTAAATTCCTAGAATGAGGAATTTAGGACCTGAGAGAATGACGTCACGGTTTGTGATTGGTCGCTGAGCGGTCACGTGGGCCGCCGCGACCAATCACAAAGCCGTGACGTCTTCTAAGGCCCTGAACGCGCTCATTCTTAGGAACGGAAGATGCCGGTTACTACCAGGGCTCGTCGGAGAGGTGAGTATATCAATATTTTTTATTTTGATGCTTTATTTTACACTTAAATGTGGATTCCGATACCGATTTCCGATATCGCAAACATATCGGAACTCGGTATCGGAATTCCGATACCAGATTCAGAAGATCGCCGACCTCATGGCCGACCCCACACAGGGGTCGGGTCGGGTTTCATGAAACCCGACTTTGCCAAAAGTCGGCGACTTCTGAAAATGGTCGACCCGTTTCGCTCAACCCTAGTTGCCACTGCTCAATGTTTGATAGACCAGAGAGATGCCTGCATTGATTTATACAGTAGTATACACGCAGAGCAGCTTTTCTGAGCTCGTAATAATTAATATTCTATCACACTGGCATGTGCAAGGTAACCCAGCCAGACTACATTTCCCTTCTTTAAGGTTGTGAGTACATTTAGAATATGCTTATTCAATTTAAGATTTAATATAAGAAAATTAAGGTATTATGCTTAAAAAGTTTACAAAAGATGAATAAAAAAAAAATATGGAAACGCAAAATTCAGTAAATGAAAAAAATCAAATAAAATACAGAAACATCTTAAAGATTGGATCTGTGAGAGCTTCTGTGGAGGAGATTTCAACAGAAAATATGGACAGATCTGCAATACACTTTGCTTTTCTTTAGGTCTGACCATGAGATTCTCTAAGTGAGAAGATATACAGTATACCACAGTTCTGTGCTGAGGTAAGAGGAAAATGGATAATTATATTTAGTGACAACCATGGTTTTGAACATAATTCTACTTTACATCATGTTATCCCATGGGAACCATCTAGTGGAATAATATGACCACCATATTTCCACACATTCTGTACATTTACCAACCTAACCACACCAAACATGACTATGAAATCTCCATAATTGAGTGAGATATTTCATATGTGTGGTTTTCCACCACTGAAAACGCATTTTGTTTGCAGCCACAGAAGCAATTAGATTCTCAGAAGACAGATATATCCATGGATAGTGTTGACATTGGATATTAAAGATGCGGAATAGAAATTTTTGCATTTCCATTTTTGCCATGTCAGGTCTGAATGGGAGACATACTGTCTGGCTTAGAGGTAATTATCTCCCCTTGCATTTATTAACACCCCTTTGGTAACAATGTTATTCACAAAGTTTGCCCTTCCAGAAACTGTCCGGGTCTCGCTAATTTAATTTATCAACATAAAAACTGAAATCAGAGCTAATCCATAATTTCTTCATAACAATAGGCCTAATTATAGTTAACTTATATAGCCACCCTTAATTGGTATCTATGGTGTCTCACTGGAAATTAAGTGGAGCCTCCAATTATTTTTTAAAAATACTGTTTTCCTTGGTCAAAAATCCTTAGACTGGAAAACAGAATTTTCTGAAATGCATAGTATTTTTGTGGACCTCTGGAGCTTCTGTAGAAGCAGGTGACATCACCGTGCAAAATTGAATGTGCTTATTTGTTATACTAGGGAGATGCTACCTTGGTACATTTTGCCTATGACACAATGAAACCTTAGATTACAATACTACAGTCTTCAGAAGACTCACAAAAGGAATGAGATTGGAGGCTCCACTTAATTTCTAGTGACACATCGAACTTACCTAATAATGGCAGCTATATGTGGTATCTGATTACACTGGTCAACAGCATTTTTGGTGCCAAAGATATTTCAGCGAATTTAGGGTATTTTTGGGGTGCTGATTCTGAATATGTCATCAGTTTTGCCAGATTGGCTCAAGTTTTTGAGATTTTTGGTATCTTATTTATAGCACTTGTTGGTAAATGCGACGCATCATCTCATTAATTTCTTTGGATTAGTACTTGAACTGAGCAGTTCTCAATATAGTTTTGGTGTTCCAATGGTGTGGAGAGAGCCAAAAAATCATCATGATGACTGTTATTTATGGTAAACACAGGTACAGGCACATCTTCACAATGAGGGACAGGCCTTCTTGCAGATTCCATGTTACTCCCATTTTCGTTTCTTATGCTTATTGAATCCTTGCACTTGCACTGCACAGAAATAACAGTCATCATGATGATTTTTTGGCTCTCTCCACACCATTGGAACACCAAATTTGAAGCTTTTTCTTTGTCCTTTGCTCCATTTTCGTAATAATTTGATACATGCTTTGCACACTATGTGTGGTGCCCAAAACTTGTCTTGGTCCCCAAGCATAACCCCAAAATAGGCAAAATACACTTTTTTTACGAAGTCTGTTATGTTTCTTCTATGTTTTGGCAGTGTGTATTCACCACAAATGTAACAGAATGAGTCTGGATCGTTAAGACAACTTCTTCTTGATGAGTTCATGCTTTTCACTGGAAAACAGACAACAACATAAAGTTAGTGCAAAAATCAAGCTATGAACAAACTTTTAGAACACTAATTAACACAAAACTATATTGAGAACTGCTCAGTTCAAGTACTAATCCAAAGAAATTAATGAGATGATGCGTCGCATTTACCAACAAGTGCTATAAATAAGATACCAAAAATGTCAAAAACTTGAGCCAATCTGGCAAAACTGATGACATATTCAGAATCAGCACCCCAAAAATACCCCAAATTCATTAAAATATTTTGGACACCAGAAAAAAATTTTTTTTTGTTGACCTGTGTTATGATTATTTTATATAGATTGGTAGTTCATGTTGCGGTTTATCTATACTGCTGGTGTAATGTGACAGTTGCCAACATCGTTATTTGGATGTTTTTAACAATTTGTTTTTATATGAGTGGTTGGTAGAATTCATCGAATCAAATTAACTGAAAAACCTCAGGTCCCAGTGAATTTGAGTAATGTGAAATTTGATTCATACAATTTGCTCAAAATCGTCTCTCACCATTTTACATTCTGTAATATTGTATCAGTGAGGCAAGGACTTCAAGAGCTTCCCCAAATTACCTTTGAAGAGTATGGGATCTCATTAGTGATGAGCAAGTATATTCGTTGCTCGAGATTTCCCGAGCACGCTCCGGGGGTCTCCGAGTATTTGTATGTGCTCGGAGATTTCATTTTTGTTGACGCAGCTGAATGATTTACAGTTGCTAGCCAGCATAAGCACATGTGGGGGTTTCCTACTTGCTTGGAAATCCCCACATGTAATCAAGCTGGCTAACAGATGTAAATCATTCAGCTGCGGTGATGTAAACTAAATCTCCGAGCACTAAAAAATACTCGGAGGACACCCGAGCGTGCTCGGGAACTCTCAAGTAACGAGTAGTGTTGAGCATTCCGATACTGCAAATATTGGGTATCGGCCGATATTTGCTGTATCGGAATTCCGATACCGAGTTCCGATATTTTAGCGATATCGGAAATCGGAATCGGAAGTGTGCGGTGCGTATGGTTCCCAGGGTCTGGAGGAGAGGAGACTCTCCTTCAGGCCCTGGGATCCATATTCATGTAAAAAATAAATAATAAAAATAAAAAATATTGATATACTCACCCCTCCGGCGGACCCTGGCTCTTAGCGGTGCCTCCGTTCCTAAGAATGCAGGGAGTGAAGGACCTTCGATGACGTCGCGGCTTGTGATTGGTCGCATGAGTGGTCACATGAGCGGTCACGCGAGCAATCACAAGCCGCGACATCATCGAAGGTCCTTCACTCTGCATTCTTAGGAACGGAGGCAGACGCTTGGACCGGTGAGAGCCGGGGCCGTCCGAGGGGTGAGTATATCAATATTTTTTATTTTTATTCTTTATTTTATACATGAATATGGATCCCAGGGCCTGAAGGAGAGTTTCCTCTCCTTCAGACCCTGGGAACCATTCCGATATTTTGTGTCCCATTGATATGCATTGGTATCGGGTATCGGTATCGGCGATATCCGATATTTTTTGGATATCGGCCGATCCAATCCGATACCGATACCTTTGCATATCGGAAGGTATCGCACAACACTAGTAACGAGTATACTCGCTCATCACTAGATCTCATGTTTCCTACTGATGAACTCTCTTTCCCTGGACTTGTGTTTGCTGCTGCTGAACTCTCTCTTTCCTCTCTCTCATGATTCCTGAGGCTGAACTCTTTCTTTTTTTTCCACTCTCGTGTTTCCTGCTGCTGAACTCTCTTTCCTTTTCGAGTTTTGTCATTCCTGCTGCTGAACTCTCTCTCATCGTTTTCATGTTTCCTGCTGCTGAACTCTGTCCTTGTCTAGTCTTGTGTTTCCTGCTGCTGAACTCTGTCCTTTTCCAGTCTTGTGTTTCCTGTTGCTGAACTCTGTCCTTTTCCAGTCTTGTGTTTCCTGTTGCTGAACTTTCTCTCATTGGTTTTGTTTTTCCTTCTGCTGAACATCTGCCAAGCATTAGGAATTGCTGCTCAGATCATCCAGGGAAGACCAGTCCTACATAATGACTGCAGTGAATGGACAAAGTTGTTACTTGTCAATGTAGAGCTACATAAGTACCGCTGATTATCCTGACCCTGAAGTGTGTCTGTGTCTCTCACATCTGACTTCCAAAGTACTCAGGCCCGTTTAACACATAAAACATGGCAGAGTGTCGACCACCTCATTTCAGAACAATTGGACTATCTGTAATTCACAACAAATTTATTTGCAGAAAATCATTTTTTTTCAGAAACATTTTCTGGACCTGGTGAATATAAACCTCCAAAAGTTTAATTACCTCTCAAAGAGTGTATACATAAGTACAGGGCTGTAGCAATACATGTTTACCATTTTTTAAAAAAGTGGTTAAAAAGTTAGCGCGGCCTTGAAGAACTTCGTGTTAATATAGAGTTTTGTGCAGGACAGTATATTGTAGGCTCATGAGCTTCTCTAATGGTGGCAGCAGGTTATCATGTTTTTTTTAATTTCTGAACAACCCCTTTAAAGTAGACATAGATACTAGTGATGAGCGAGTGCACTCGTTGCTCGGGTTTTCCCGAGCATTTGTTAGTGTTCGGAGATTTAGTTTTTGTTGACGCAGCTGCATGATTTACAGCTGCTAGCCAGCCTGAGTACATATGGGGGTTGCCTGGTTGCTAGGGAATCCCCACATGTATTCAATCTGTCTATCAGCTGTAAATCATGCAGCTGAGGCAACGAAAACTAAATCTCTGAGCAGTCACAAATACTCAGAGATCACCCGAGCGTGCTCAGGAAAACCCGGGCAACGAGTATACTCGCTAATCACTAATAGACACCTACAAAATATACATTTATTTTCTTTTAATATATTCATATACTAAAGATCTAGAAAACCTCCACGATGATCTACACACATCTCTATGCTATTATAATACCCATACAATCCAAATGTGGTCAACATCTGTATGATGTGGTGCCCATGGAAAGACTGCCGTATGTGTGAGAATTTTAAAGGAATTCCAACACTTACTGTATGTACTTGCAGTCCCATACTTCTCAATTAATTTATACAACAAATACAGCAGGGCTTGTTTTGGGTCCAAAGTCTTTTTCCACCACCGATCCAGGCCTATCTGAATTCTTATAATCACAATGCTGTGCACGGATAATGATATGGAGAAAAATTAAAGTTCATCTAGAGATGCTTTATTATTATTCAGATGAATGTTGTAGGTTATTGCTTATTTATAGCACCAGTGCTCATAAAATTCTCTAGATATTCTCCTAGTGAATATGAAATTAACTGCTCTGGTTTATAGGCCTGCAGTTGTATGGATCAGATTACAGATATTATACTGAAAAATGGTCTTATTGCTTAGATATAGTGTCGCTATACAACTGCTCAGGACATGAAAACAATGACAAAAATTGTTGGCTATTATGAAATTTAAGAAAAAGAAAAAGCAGACACCCTAAACCCAAACCTGCAGTGGACAGAAGGTCTTGTTGGTGGCCAGGGAAGCAGGCTGTCAATCAAAGTGCTGGCGAGCAGCCACTCTCACTGTATAGGGAGAGGCGACTGTAACTACTCCATGCACTGCTCCAATCATTGAAAGTGAGCTGCTAAAGGGAGAATATGGGTTAATTTTCATTAACCCTATATCTGCAAATAAATAGTGTTTTGCGACCTGATAAGTTACCTCTATGGTACAAAGGCTCTAAGCCATATATTTTCCATTACAGTCATTAAGTCCTCATAGGAACTCAAAAAACAGGTGGGGCTTCATTGGTGTTTGGTCAGTTTTTACCATGAGTGTTTCATCAGTGATTTTCAAATATGAAAAAAAAAGCAAAACTTATAGTCACTGCGATGTTAATCACAGACAACATAAAGATTGTACATGGAGGCCATCAGAGAACTGTTCATGATTTTCACGGACTCATAAAGTTTGGATGGGTAATTTTAATTTTGGACTCATCCATGATCAAAAATGGACATGTCTCTATGATTTTGTTTTTGGGATACAGGGTCTGCAAATAAACACTGTTGAGTGAATAGCCCCATAGACCATAATGGGTATGTGTTCTATCCGTGAAAATCATAGATAGAAAACATATGTGAAAAGCAGACATCTAAATGAAGGCTAAAGGGAAGTGGCATTGGACTCTTGGTCTAATTGAATGATTACTGTTATCTTCCAACCCCTTCACCCCAGCTGCCTGAGAGAGCTAAGTGAAGAAATTGTGACAAAGTAATGTATTATAATTTTATATTATGTTGGCCCTGTATCTACGTTATGGAAAAATTTGTGTACTACATTACAAGATTACGATATTTCTAATCTTCTCCTCTAAGGCTCAAGAGGACATAATCGTAGACTGTTGTTCATTTTTGTGCAAATCGCAGGAACTCAACAAAATCTCCATTTACAAGTTCTCCAGCATCTATAATCTGTTGAATTCCGGGCACCTTAGCAAATTTCCTGTGATCCCCCCTCCCTTGTCATTATTAATTCTGCTCTAGATGTCAGAAAATCTTACACCAGAAGAGAGATGAGTGCACGACTAGATAATTAATAGAAGCTTTTAGCCGTGTAACTGTAGCCGTCAGTTAGCGTGCGCTAAGCTCGCTAAGCTGTGGTTCTGCTTTCACCTAGGTGTCTAATCGCTGCTGTCTGCTTACCGCTGCTTTCCTTTAACAAGCAGACATTTCTAAAGGTGATGAAATAGCCAATCAGGAGCTGAACAGTGGAAGGGAATACATTTTCAGCAATGGTTTATTTAAGCGCGTAACAAGACCATAGAATTGTAAAACAGGTCAAGGAAACGCGATATTATACTAACCATGAAGGTTCAGTTCATGGAATTAATTAGTCAGTATGAATTCGGAAATTTTCAACACTCATTAGCCCAAAGAATGGACATAAAGTGAAATGAAGCTAAAAAAGTAAGTCTGTTCAATAAGGGAATGATTTGTAGGTAACAATCATAATTTTGGTGCCTTGCTCATACAATGAGATGGGGTTTCTGTTAACTCTTCCCTGCAACAGCCAATTTTTCCTACTTCATTTTTTCCTCTCCTTTTTCCAAGTCTTATAACTTTTTTATTTTTGCTTCAAGAGATCTATTTTAAAGCTTGATTTTTAAGGGACATGTTGTAGTTTTGACTGATTACACTATTTATTTTACTATACAATGCACTAGAAAACATAGTAAAAAAAAAGCCAATTTTGAATTTTTGAAGGCTTTTGAATTTAAGTGTTGATTTCTGGTTGGTTAATAAAAACAGACTTTTGTTTGTGTAAGCTGTTAATATTGACTTGTATTGTGCGCTTATCCTTGCTCACTAGTAATATTTGCTGATATTCTAATTATGCATTGTGTTATGGAGCCAGTTTGTTGACTTCGAAGCAGAGGGAGCGAAAAACTATGCAAATAGATTATATAATCAGAAAGGAGAGAAAAAAAGTGACGACACCACTTTGCAGCAAAGTCTGATAATCATATATGTGGCACACATGTGTCAACTATACCATAGGATACAGGGTGCTTATCCAAGATAAAACATCATAAAGAGTATGCAAAAAATAGAAAAAACGGATAGCACTCACCGATCCTTAAAAATCTTGCTTTATTTCAAGCTTTAAAACATCATGGCCAGGAGAACAGATGAATGAGTGTGTGAGCCAGTGCTGACGACAGCTGTTTCACGCTCATTGACCCCTAGAAGCGCTGTTGAGCATGAAATGGCCGTCATCAGCACTGGCTCACACACTCCTGCATCTGTTCTCCTGGCCATGATGTTTTAAACGTTGGAATAAAGCAAGATTTTTAAGTATCGGTGAGTACTATCCATTTTTTCTATTTTTTGCATACTCTTTACGATGTTTTTTCTTGGATAAGCACCCGGTAATCTATGGTATAGTTGACGCATGTGTGCCACATATGTGATTATCAGACTTTGCTGCAAAGTGGTGCCGGCCCATCATCTTATTGTTTTGCTCCTTTTTTATTGTAGATTATATAATCAAGTAATGCTAGTTGATCTCATCACCATTATTCCCCTTATCTGTGAAGCTGGACTGATGGACACTTGCTAAGTCTAAAAATAGGTTACTTGCCTCTGTATAAAGAGACTCAGAGACAGAGAGACTGAGAGAAATAGACAGAGATTCTGCCAAGACATCCTTACATCAAAAAAGGACCAGAGACAGGGCAACAGAAATTTTACATCATGGCTCCATCACAAGGGACGCGTATCTATCATTCTACAGGAAACAACCTAGGGATTTTCAGCCCCAGTTGGAAGAATACAAATCTGTTCCATGAACCAATGCTGAATCATGGATATGTCTGAGAAGACAGGTTGTGACTCTCGGGTTAACTGGCTTTGTACCTCAATGGACTGTCATCTTCCTATGCTTGTCGTTAACTCATCTCTGTGTGCATGCAACAGGTGGAGTAACCGACCCTGGAAGATGAAGCCAGGTTATGATCCTCAGATCAACTGGCCTTGTATGGACTGAATGGACTGTCATCTTCCTACACTTGTCATTACTTCCTCTCTGTGTGCTTGCCACAGGTGGGGTAGCAACCGTGGAAGCATTATGCCCACATTAAAGGGAGAATGGGCTTTCGGCAGCTAATGGACCTGGGTGCCCATTGACCCCCCATGTCTCCACATTCTCTATGGGATTGAGACATGAGGAATTTTCTGCCCACGGACCACAAATTTCAATGTATTGTTCACGAGCAATTTAGTTATCACTTTTACCTTGTGACAGGGTTTCCATTATGCTTGAAAAAGCTTTGTTTGTTACCAAATCACTACTGGATGGTTGGGAGAAGTCAGGTTGGAGAAAGTTTAGATGAAACTCTTTATTCTTGGCTGTGTCCTTAGGTAAAATTGTGAGTGAGCCCCTCCATGGATGCAAAGCCTCGACACATGAATTAGTACCATAATTTTAAGGATTATTGCCCTTGAAGCTTGTAACATACAAATATAATGTATATGTATAATGCATGGCTAGAGGTATGTCTACTTGTCAATCTAAGGTCATCAGCCATTGCTCTTTAGAGTAAATCCCATTGTTTCATCTTATTAATCACTTTCTTTTTTGTAACATCCAGAACGAAATGACATCAGTGGTGTCCCTTGGCTTACACTTTAAAGATGGAATAAAACGCATTGACTACATTTTGGTATATAAGAAATCCAGTCCACAGATCGAGAAACGTAGCACCTTCGAGAAGAACCTCAGAGCTGAGGGCTTAATGCTGGAAAAGGAAGTAAGTGCCTCCAATACATGAAGTGGAATAATCTAAGCAAGATAAATTTGTAATGGGATTCTAACGGTCCCTCCTTGCAGTTATTTTTTGTGCCGATATTTGTTTGTAATAGCATACCTTAAATTAAAATATTAATGGGACGACTGTGTGCCTGCTTTTAGCCTTTAACATGAAATCAATTTTGGCTGACTGAGAATCCCCCATCCGTGGTGACGGATGTTTTATGTGTATAGTGTGAAACATCAAGAAGCACTTTGCATCAACTCACATCACTGCAGGGCAATTTAGTTTCTGCGTGTTTGTTTTTTCTTATCTTTTTAATAGATGTTTGTTACTGTTGGTGTTTCCATGAGGATTTGCATTCTCAGACGTTCATATATTAATATAAATTCAATTTAAGTTCAATATGTTATTAGAAATTCATTCAGTTTAGTCCCTTAGGGTGACTTGGTCATGGATAGAAGTAGGGGGCAATTAAATCACATTCTCTTTAACTGATATGGTAACAGTTAAGGGTAAAAGAGAACTGTTAGCCCACCGGCAGTTCCAGAAGCAGCTAGTCTAACCACTCAGAACATCATAAATACCGTTCATAGCAATGTATAGGTAGGCAATCTTTGTTACAACTGAAATATTTTAAATATCTTCAATAGAAAAATCACAGAATACAAAATTCAGAAAATGTATTTGCTAAAATGAAACATCACAATGCGTTTCAGGTCCCAGGATTGATGCCGTCCCAATCCTGAGAGCTGAAATGTGTTGTGTTTGTTGTTACATTTTAACTAATACATTTCCTACATTTTTTTATCCTGTTTGTGGATGCAGTTAAATAATTTTATGACAGCGGCTGTAACTGCATTTGTATTCACATTTCACTGTCAGTCCGATCATTGGGCATTGAAAACCAGGCTGGGGCAGAGTCATCGCCACTGCATTTCTTACCAAACTTGCTAGAAACACTCCAGATGAATATAAACTTGCATCAATATCAGTTTTGCATATTTATATACTGTATTCCACATTCTTGAAAGAGTTTATTTCTCTTCTTTTTTTTGCACCAGATCTCTTAGGCTGGTTTCACATTTGCGTCTGTATACGCAGGGTTTCATCTGCATACATCCGCATGGGTATTACATACATATATTTAACATGATGTACGCAGGGATATGTGTTTGCATGCATTCGCCTAAGGATGCGTACGCATGTGTCGTTTCTCGATGTGCGGCGGGGTCCGGAGAATGCAACATGTTGCATTTTTGGAAGCGTCAAAAATTTGGCAAATATGCGCAGGCATGCACTTGCGGATGATTGCATTAAAAAACACATTACTGTGTCCTTGCGTATACATGCGTTCAATGCAATTGCGTACTTCAGACTGCGCATGTCCAGGAACCGATTGAAACACGCCCATTGAGACATGCCCTCCTGGAAATATCGAACGCATGCACATAAAAAATGCAAACGCAGTCAAAAAATGCATACATATGCATGCACATGCAGGTTTTTTTGCCGTCATGCGTAAGCTGATGCGGATAAAAAAATCTGCATTATAATGCATTTGCATGTGTTTTTGCATGCGTTTGCAGTTGCGGATGATACGCTACGCACATATACGCAATTGTGAACCTAGCCTTACTGAGGCACGTTATTGGGCATCATTCTTGTCCTTGTCATAACCCAACCCAATAACAAACAAGGTCTCTTGGTGGGAAAGTAGAGGTGTGACTACAGTGGGTGCAGAGGTTGCAGCCACATCTGCACCCTGGAGTCTAGGGAAGCCCAAAAGGCTTCTTCCTCTCATATGAGAAGACCTACAGTATGATAGTTGGGGGCTCTTTTAGAAATGTTGCATTGGGCACCACATGTTTCATGTTGCCCCACAGTGCCCAAGCCAAGGAATTCAGTATGTGCTTCACCACAATATGTGCTCTTGGTCTGAAGGTCAGCATGAAGTGCTGTTCATTCAATGCACTAAATACTCCATCCCATAAAAAATATTTGCAGCTTGAAGATCACATCCAATAGGTTATACAAAGAAATGTAAATCCATAGCATTGTTGGTGCCCTATACAGCTATGCATTTTGCCAAGCCTTCATCGCTGTCCTGATGACATCATTGATTTATTCTACCATTGATGAAGGAAAAAGCAAATGAGTTGTTCGGCACTGCTGTAAAAGAATACAGGATGTCTATCTAAAACTAAGTGGTTTATTCGTGAACGCATGTCAAAGTATCCAACCTCTTCATCAGGACAAACAATAAAATGAATAAACAGAATGAATCGGATGCATAAAATCAAACCCGGCTTTGTCTGTTCTTTACCGGTAAAACAGAGTGTGGTTGTCCGTGTAAGTCACACTTCTAATCATGATTTTGGTTTTCTTAAATCACTGCTCGGGTAGGTGCTGAAATAAGTGCTAATATAAATATGAACTCAATGAAGTTATTTGAACCTGAACTGTGCTTTGTGTGGCAGACTACGAAGAGTCAAACATTCTGTATCCTCACCACCTCCTCACCATGCATCACCTCCTCTTCCTCTTCAGATCATCTTTGCTGGATAGGCATAAAACTGAGATTAGGAGTCCCCTCCGTAGTGCAGAGCAAAAACTTCTCTTCCTCCTCATCCTCCTCCTGTTCCTTATCATCACCCAATGTGGCCTGAGAATATTGTGTGAGGCTGGGCTGTGTGGTATAAGCCGCTGTAAAATCTTTCTCCATAGCCACCTGATCAGCATTTAAAGCTTCATCTTTGTGATTCTGCAGCAAACATTTTAATAGACAGAACAGTGGGATGGTTATGCTGATAATAGCGTCATCATCGCTCACCATCTTGGTGCAGTACTCAAAGTTTTTAAGAACCTCACAAATATCAGCGATCCCCACCCACTCGGCATTTGTTATATGGGGGCTGAGTGTTACTCTGACAGGCATTGAGAAGCTGGAATTGAAACACTGCTCACTGCTGCTCATTAAGCCTTGCCACTGCAACTAATGAATGGTGACGTTTGCGTATCTATGCACAGTTTGCGCCAGTCGCACAACTGATAGATAAAAACACGCTATTAATTTAACCAAAACAATTTATTTTTTTATTTTTTATATCGCCTTTATGAGACACACCAGCAGAAGACTCCGAGAAATTACTAGTAAATAGTGACGTTTCCGTAGCTCAGCAGGTTTTGCGCCAGTCGCACAACTGCTAGATAAATATTATGTATTTAAGCAATAGGCGAGGAATATTATTTAGCAATTAGCTTTTAAAAAGGATGTTACTATATGCTGGCACTGAGGAATCTTAATAAGCTGTAAAAAAAGAAGAAAAGCAGGGGATTGTCCTGGGGTTAACTAATATTACAAGCAGGAGCCCTGCAAATGCAGCTGTGCTCCGTGCCTGTAATCCCCGGCGAATGAATGAAATGTAGGTCATTGACCTACATTACCTTGAGTTGCGGTGGTGCGCCCTCTGCTGGATGTCCTCATGAACTGGAGCCTTGGAAAAGTTCCCACGCTCGAGTTCATATGAGGACATCCAGCAGAGGGCACATCACCGCGACTCAAGGTAACTACAGATCACCCTGATTTCCATTCAGTACCCGGGGTTTTACAGGCACGAGCGAGTGCATTAGCACAGCTCCTGGCTGTAAAATGATTTAACCCCTTCAGATGGATTTACTTCGTGGGACATAACGACGGAAGGTATGGAATATTGTTGCTTTTTTATTTTTCCTTTGTTACAGAACGAGGGTCTTCAGGTGGATTACCAGTCTAATAAAATATTACAACAACATGTGTCTTTATTTTATTAAAATACTTTGTAATAATGTGTGTGTGTTTTCTTAACCATTTCATACTATTGTAGTAATAATGGATAGGTGTCATAATTGACGCCTCTCCATTATTAATCTGGCTTAATGTCACCTTACAATAGCAAGGTGACATTAACCCTTCATTACCCCATATCCCACCGCTACACAGGAGTGGGAAGAGAGTGGCCAAGTGCCAGAATAGGCGCATCTTCCAGATGTGCCATTTCTGGGGTGGCTGGGGGCAGATGTTTTTAGCCAGGGGGGCCAATAACCATGGACCCTCTCTAGACTATTAATATCTGCCCTCAGTCACTGGCTTTACCACTCTGGCGGAGAAAATTGCGCGGGAGCCCACGCCATTTTTTTCCGCGATTTAACTCTTTATTTTAGCAGCTACAGCGCCCAAATTTTGCACATACACACTACTAACATTAGTAGTGTGGAATATGCAAAAAAAAAAAAAGGATATGAGATGGTTTACTGTATGTAAACCATGTCTCATATACTGTCGGGTTTGGGAAGGAGAAATGAAAAGCCGGCAATTGAATTACCTGCTTTTCACATATCTCGCGCTGAATTAAATATAAATACAGTATATATATATACTGTATATGTGTGTCTCAATGATATATATAGATACTGTATATATGTTTTAAATAACATTTGAGCCCATAAATCCATTCGATGTTGGTTTTGCAAGCCTGCGAGAAAATATCGCAGTACGGATGCCATACGGATTACATTCGGAGGATGCCATGCGCAAAATACGCTGACACACCCTGCCTACGGATGACATACGGATCACTATTTTGGGGACTTTTCTGCTTATTACGGCCGTAAAAAACGGACCGTATTTACATACGCTGATTTTGATGCCGGCCATAGACTGATCACCTCTGCTACATAGGAGTTATCGCGATTCCACCCGCTGCTATTGCGGGCACATGTCAGCTGTACAAAACTCTTTGATGCGTTCTCACCACCGGAGCCGCATCAAAGCGGGGGTTCTGACCTAGGACATACTATCCCGTCCGAGGTCAGAAAGGGGTTAAAGGGAAGGTGCCACCAGTTTTCTTGTAGTTTGTTAATTTGTGAAACTAAGCTTAAAATAGTTATTAAAATGTATTAATGCAATGTTTGCACTGTTTGCAAACATATCTATATGAAAAATATTTTATATTTTCTGAATGTACAGTAACAAATTATATTGTGGTACCATGTTAGCCAGAAAAATCGATGTGAATACTTTCCTGCCCAATGATGACAGAAGTATTCTAGGAGTGATACCTTTATTGGCTAACCAGAAAATAATATGTTTGCAAGCTTTCAGAGCACAGTGGCTCCTTCTTCAGACAAGATTACAAATAGATTAATAACAGACAAGCACAACATTTAAAGAATACTACAGCAGGACATTTGTTAGGGGGTGGGAAGTGTGATGAGCCCATAGATAAGCCAAGGAAATCAAATTAGGCATTCTCTTACAAATGAAGAGGCAGTGGGAATAATGTTCTTGGTTTTTGGAGTCCGTCTGGTGGAGGTGTGAATATATATTTACCACTAGGGGGAGCATTTTCCATTTTAGACCTCAAGCAGCAATAGTGAGACTTACCAGCTTTACTGTTAGCTGCAAAATTGGGGCAGTAACTGCTGACATCACCATTTCCCTCCCCTTTTGGGTGGTCTAGTATCCCTGGGGCCAGGGCCGGTTTTAGACAAAGTGGGGCCCAAGGCAAAAATTTAAAGTGGGGCCCCAAATACTAACATTGTAAAATCACACAAACACTTAAGTTACATTACATGAGCAGGATGCGGATACAGTTGGTGGAGGGGTCTGGAGCCAGTGCTCACACTGTGGCCCCATATTTAGGGACCTTATATCGGCCAACAGGTCTGCCACTGTTAGCTGTATGCAGGGGCGTTGCTAGGGTCAGAAAAGATTGGGGGCCCAAGCCCCAAGACAAAGAGTTGCCCCCAACCCCCTCTTAATTTTTTTTTAACACCACAGATAATACAGTGATAACTCTCTGAGTACAGATAATGTAGTATATGTCACCTGCAGTCCTATGTAACACCACAGATAGTCTTACTCTGAAACCCTATGTCTATGTTCACATGCAGCATTTTTTTCAGTAGCCAAAACCTTTTCTATTAGCAGTAAAAATGTTGCGTTCAAAACACCTGTTTTTCAGCTTGTTTTGTGGTGTTCTTCACACTTTTTTCAGCTTTTTTTTGGAGTGAGGATGGTTGCTTTGTCTACAGTATGTTTAAGACCACATTCGTACGATCAGTATTTGGTCAGTACTTCACATCAGTATGTGTAAGCCAAAACCAGGAGGGTGAGAAATACAGAAGTGGTGACGTGTTTCTCAGGGTATGTGCACACGCTGCAGATTTTGCTGTGGATCTGCAGCAGTTTTCCATGCGTTGTACAGCACTATGTAAACCTATGGAAAACAAAATCCGCCATACACATGCTGCAGAAAATACCGCGCAGAAACGCTACGTTGTATTTTCTGCAGCATGTCAATTCTTTGTGCAGATTCCGCAGCGTTTTACACCTGCTCCATAATAGGAATCCGCAGGGGTAAAAACGCTGTTGAAAACCGCACAAAAAATGCCAAAATTCTGCCGTAAATCTGCAAGTAAAATGCAGGGCATCTTACCTGCAGATTTTTAGGAATCTGCGTGGAAAAATCCACGGCAGATTCCGCAAAGTGTGCACATAGCCTCATTGTTCCACTGCTGTTTCTGCATTACAAATATTGATGTGAAATACTGAACAGTGAACATGTGAACGAGACCTAATAATTTAATTCACCAAAACCACTTAAAAAATTGCAATGAAAAATGCCATTGCAATATCTGCAGCTTTTTTATTCTTTCATTGCTTTCTGCGGGTGAAACACACTGAAACAAGTGACACGCTACAAATTTAAAAAGCGCTACAGTTCTGAAATCCAGTCAGAAAACAAACAAGCGCATGCAGGAGATTTCGGAAATCTCCTGTTTTGCTGGCAGTTTGTAAAGCAGCTTTTCGCCATGTTCATATGCAGAATTTTTGCAGCTTTATTTTCTGCAAATAAGAAGTTTACAGCATTTTACAGCACAAGCAAAATCTGAGATTTTCAGAAATCTCCTGCACACCCTTTTATTTTCCCCTGACTGAATTTCACAACTGAATTTTAAATCTGCAGCATGTCACTTCTTTCAGCAATTTTTTTCACCTGTAGAAAGCAATGAAAAAGTTTAAAAAATGCTGCAAATGTTGCAACGTTGTTTTTCACTGCGGTTTTGGTAAATAAAACTAACCTTATTAAACATGTACTGTAGACAAAATGCATAAAAAACAAACAGCAAAAGCTCTAAGGGTGTGTGTCCACAATCAGAAAACGCTGTTGGGCAGCTGCTGTGTACTTGTGCAGCGTCCAACCCGCAGCAGCCACATGTTACAGTATAGTGGATGGGATTTCAAGAAATTCCATCTCTACTATGCGTGCACTGACACCCGCACCTCACCTGCGGAGACGGACATGCGGTGCATCTGTCCAGGCTGCAGCATGCCAATTTATATGGCGTAGACACGAGTGTCCACAAGAGAATTCTCACCCCTGCAATGTATAGGACGCAGTGATTCCGCACAGATCAATGAACACACGCGGAATCACCTGTGTTCAAAACATGGCAGCACTTTGGACGCAGCATGAAGACCGCTGCATCCAAAGGGCTGCCATTTCCGGATCCTCTGCACATACCCTAAAAAATGGGTGCTTTGAAAGCATTGTTTTTACTGCCAAGAGAGCTGGTTTTGGCTGCAAAAAAAAATGCACCAAAAACGCTGATTCCTATGCATACCTGTACTATATGTGTACAGTTTACCCTTATTATTTCACATGGGAATTTATTTATTTCTATATAATAAATGCCCTGATTCAGCAGACAATATTCCTGTCTTGTGTCATCCAGACAGTAGTGACAGCAGGTCGCCCTGTCAGATTACAAGCAGTGACTGTGGTCAGAGCCCATACTGATCCCTGCTGTATGTGACTGTGAAACCTGATCCTACAGCAATCAGCACAGAGCACCAGGACCACAGTGAGTAAATCACAGCACTGAGGGGGTCTCAAGGGGGGTTTGGGAGAAGCATTCCAGAACAACAGAGCAATGCAATGCACTGCACTGCTGTACACCCTCTGGGCATACAGGGGTTGCAGATGCAGGGGGCCCCCTTGTAGGGGGGGGGGCCCAGGGGTCTGCCTGGTCTGCCTGTGCCAAACGCCGGCCCTGCCTGGGGCAGAATGAAGAGTAGCATCACCGGGCAGTGCCATTTTGTGGGTGATTGCCCTGTGATCTGCTATCACAAGCAGTTACTCTCTCTCTCTCCCATCAGTCTCTCTCACCCAGATTACATGATTCTCCCACCCCCGTCCACAATGCCTGGCCATTCAATGCAGACCTGCTCCTTATCTTACTGAGGGATGAATCACAGCTCCTGCCGAGCAGCTGACAGCTGCTTACAAGGACTAAGAGAACTATGGGTCACAAGGACCCAAAAAACGACCCAAGAAATCCAAATAGCAATATGTGTAAAAGTATAAACTTTATTATTGCACAATATTTGTTAAAACATTACATATAGACAACAGGTGAGGAACAATACTGCGTGGTGTGCAGAGACACCACTAAAAGAGCATACTAAGGGCGCACGGAGCCGGGAACAAAACATACACCCATAGAAAAATGATAGTGGGCTACGGGTTGAGATGGCTATATCCCATGCTGCTGTGCTAATGAAGTACTAACCCCAACATCCACATAACCAGACCTAAGGCCCGGGTACAAACAGTAATAGCAAGTGCACATTACCTCAAGTGGGACAGGCTAAGTGGTCAGATAGAGATTCTTTATTGTATCGGACCCGCACGGACACGAATGACGGTAATGTGATGAGGTTTGTTACTAACTTCAACACTCAATCTGAGTGGGTACGTGCTGCCCTCACGAAAGCTTGGCCCATCTTGATGACCGATAATACCATTGCCAAAATCATTCCCAAAAAGCCTGCTATCACTTTTCGTCGTGCAAAAAATCTGCGGGATCGGCTGATACGTAGCCATTATGAGAGTGTTCCCCCTCGAACATTTCTTGATGATGTCCCTGTCAGGAGTGGCTGTAGGCCTTGTGGACGCTGTGTTGCCTGTAGAAATATTGAGTGTAGTGACTCATTTGTTGACTCCTCTGGTCATAACAGATTTAAAATTGAAAAGTCAATAACCTGTGAGTCTAAGAATGTTGTTTACTATGCCACGTGTCCGTGCTCCCTGATCTATGTTGGCCTTACAACATGCCAACTTAAGGTGCGGGTCAGGGAGCACGTGCGTGGCATTGAGGCGGCCAGCGAACAGGAGGATACAGCCCTCCTGAAAACAATACCTAAGCACTTCAAGATATATCATATGTGTAAGGGACTCCGTGTAAAGGGCATTGACACCATCGACCTGGGTATTCGGGGGGGGTAACATTTCTCAGCGCCTGTCTCAATTGGAGTCTCGATGGATCTGGACACTTGGCACAGTCCATCCACGGGGTCTTAATGAGCACTTTAATTTTTCATCCTTCCTGTGATCTCCTCCTGCTGTACATCTGTGCAGGACACCGCTTCAGTTTGGTTTTTGTTTTTATTTTTATTTTTATTCATTGTTGTTTACTCATTTGTGACTAATTTATATATATATTTATATTTTAGGTCTAGTTGTGTTGTTTCTTCTCCTATTGGTGTCGTGGTACTTTAATGTGGACTTATGGACATTTTTTGGTCTTGGACACCTTGTATCTTCTACTATACCGATGGCCATCTGTATGGAATATGCATGGGCGTTACACATCAATAGCCCTTACTCGGCGTGGAGGACACAAATGGCTGAATAACCTGATTCATCATAGGATAACAAGCTGTTTTTAGCTAATATGTAAATTACTATCAGATTTTGGTTAGGACTTCTTGTGTTCTCTGCGCCATTTATAGATATGGAGTGTATTGCTTGTTTTGTATGGCCTCATTTGTGAAATCCGGATCTGATGTCCCCCTTCTCTCGACACTGAGTCCGCTACATATCGCTCATGTTCGTAACTGTTTGGTATATGTCTGTTTTTTATTTGCTATGTCACTTACTTATATCTTTGTTGCTTCAGCTTGTGATTGCGTTTTTCCCTCTTCCAAAATGGTGCCTCCAACATCAGCATGCCTTCTGCGCATGCGCGGTTCTGTTTCCTGTCGTGCCTTCGGACTGCATCTGCGCTGCTACACGCTCACCACTGAGTGACACAGGGCCCTGTGCCGACGCGGTGCGTGGCGGTGTTAAGCGCATTCGCGGGCGTTTAGCGCGACGGGACTTAGCCGCTTTTATACATATGGCACTTCAGAGGGATACGCTTATTGTTGTGAATTCTATTTTTGGGCTCCCTCTAGTGGTCACAAGCGGTACTGTGTAGTGTTGTCTTTCTGCAGGTTGGCTGCATCAGCTGGTTCGTTATCCTTGGTTGGTTTCCTATTTAGCTCACCTGGAGACTCAGTTCCTTGCCTGCTATCAATGTATTCAGGGCTCTTCAGATTCCTTGTGTCTACCTTGCTCCCAGTCTCTCCAAGACAAGCTAAGTTTTTGTTTGATCATTTTTTGATTATCAGTGTTCTTTATGTTTTTAGTCCAGCTCGCTAAAATGTGATTTCCTTGCTTGCTGGTTGCTCTAGGGGACTGAGTTTCTCCCCCCACACCGTTGGTTGGTGTGGGGGTTCTTGAAATCTCAGAGTGGATATTTTGTAAGGGTTTTTTACTGACCGCATAGATTCCCTTTTCTATTTTCTGCTATCTAGTATTAGTGGGCCTCATTTGCTGAATCTGCTTTCACCCCTGTGTATGTGCCCTCCTCTTACCTCACCGTTATTATCTGTTGGGGGCTTCTATATCTTTGGGGATTATTTCTCTGGAGGCAAGAGAGGTCTTTTCTTTCTCTCTAGGGGTAGTTAGTTCCTCAGGCTGGCTCGAGACGTCTAGGATTTTTAGGCACGTTCACCGGCTACTTCTAGTGTGTTTGGATAGGTTCAGATTTGCGGTCAGTCCACTTTGCCACCTCCCTAGAGCTTGTCCTATGTTTGTTACTTAGCTGGAGTAATTTGTGATCCTCAACCACTAAGGATCATAACAGCTCATAGGTTACCTTAGCAACATTGATTTACTTCCGGTTGCGCTCCAGTCACTTCCGGTTTTAGGCAGATATAAAACGACACACTTGATCTCCCTCACTACTCCCCCTGAGGAAGGTTTAATTACCGAAACGTGCATCGGGGAGGGCGCACGGACCCCGGATACATCTCACCCGCCTGTCCCACTTGAGGTAATGTGCACTTGCTATTACTATTTGTACCCGGGCCTTAGGTCTGGTTATGTGGATGTTGGGGTTAGTACATTAGCACAGCAGCATGGGATATAGCCATCTCAACCCATAGCCCACTATCATTTTTCTATGGGTGTATGTTTTGTTCCTTGCTCTGTGCGCCCTTAGTATGCTCTTTTAGTGGTGTCTCTGCACACCACGCAGTATTGTTCCTCACCTGTTGTCTATATGTAATGTTTTAACAAATATTGTGCAATAATAAAGTTTATACTTTTACACATATTGCTATTTGGATTTCTTGGGTCGTTTTTTGGGTCCTTGTGACCCATAGTTCTCTTTCTACATTTGATAGCGACTAATCCTGACTTATAGTCCTCTTTTCTGTGATGTTTTTTTGGCATAGATAGTCTGATTTTTTTCGGATCATTTGATCGATAATATTCATCATCTGTTATGCCTCTTTTTGTTATGTGTTTGGTTATTTACAAGGACTAAGAACTATTGTTCAAAACATGTCTGTCCATACTACTATTCCCACATGGGGGTTGTGAATTTTTATGATGTGTGAATATTTTTAATGGAAAACTTTTTCTTCAATAAAAATTTCAATGGAATAATTTTTTAAAAAAACGGACCTATCTGAGCTGGATTTCTGCTTGGATGAAACTTAAATATTAGACAAAGATAACACACATAAACACAAAATGCAGTTTTTAAATGAAGGTCTTTATTATAAAGGGAAAAAGAAATCCAAACCTACATGGCTCTGTAGCTAGGTTGTGAAAGGGCATATAATCTGCAGACCTCACCTGAGCAGAACTGTTACCATACTGTCAGCGGAGGTCAGTTCACCACTGGAGTTAATCTCTGCGCAGAGTAGGAATCTAAATAGAACAAATAGGACATCCCTGGAGTAAAGGAGAGGCCCACAGTTGCCACAGGCCCATCTGGCATTTGCCAGAATTGACAGATGGCCAGTCCGGCCCTGCATTACATTATTACAGGATGGGGGACATTATTACATGGGAGAGGAACACATATGTCTTTACAAGATCTAGAATGCTACAATGGTCCATACATCTGACCAACATGCAGGTGGGGGCCCAGGTTTAAGTTTTGCACCAGGGTCTCTAGGACTCGAGCTATGTCGCTGTTGTTCATTGTATGCTGCTGGCTGCTAGGATACATGTTGCCTCAAAATGGAAGAGTGCAGACCTTCAACTTTCTCATGTTACAGCACAATTGGAATAAATTATACTATACTAAGTATTAACTGCTATTAAAGAAGTCTGCTGAAACTATTGTCTGATTCAGTAGAAAATATTGTCTCATCCGTTTTAAAATCTTGATTCTTGAATATCACTAAAAATTCTTCGGATTGATGTTTTGTTGTAGTGCACGTTTTCTATTATGGAGTGTTATTTGTAATCTATAAAACAATGAAGACCTTGTAGGGATCCGCAGTGGAAAATTCTCTAATTTGTCAAATGGCAGAAAAGGGGGAAAAAAATAGTAGTATTTGAAATCCTGTACTGTGACTGCGATTATTTGTATTTATTTTTTTCTGAATTTGTTTTGGATCTATTACAATGTAAATCCATTAAATTCCAATAACATTTTCATTTTTCTCCTTATTATAGAATTCCATAACCAACAACGACATTATGTTTGTAAAAGTTCACTGCCCGTGGGATACATTATGCAAATACGCTGAGCGGATGAACATCAGGATGCCCTTTAGGTATTTTCGTTTGGGGTCTTTTCTTTAAGTCGTACCTTTCATGTGTTGAGTGTGGGAATTACAGTATTTGCCTCTCTGCAAAAATATGTGTTGGTTTCTTTTGGAAAATTGTGTTGTTATACAACGGAACAGATCACAATGTGTTCATGAAATATTAGTCTTTGGTTGATTACGGTCTTTTCACAGTGATTCTTTATTTGTATACTTGATACATTAGAATGGGGCCATTCTAAAAATTATGCTATAGAATTTCTTTATTAGCAAACCCCAAAAGTCATGATATTAGCCAAATCAATAAAATAATACCCTTACACAATTCCGACAATAACCCTACAGGACTGACACCATCATTGTGCAGGCTGCATCTCAACAAAGGCAAAATGTATAAAAAGATTATTCACAGCAGCATAACTGAGTCTTTTGAAACTTTTGGAACTAAATCCAAAATTTGCAACAGCATTCCCCTCCAAATATCACAGTGCATTTAAGGTATGCAAATAGCCTCTTCAGAAGGAAGTGAGCTTCATTTCTGGCACTGTCTATTTGATGTAACAGTCTTAATAGACAATATCAACCGTTTAACGTGCTTTACCACATGACTTAGGATATGAAACCTAACCAGAAACTCCATTCGTAGACATGTGTTTTAGGGTGCAGCCCCTCCTCAGTACAGATCACAAGATCAAGTTTGGATGGGTGAGAAGCCTCTGACAGGGTGTCTATGGGGGGAATGATTCTCCTTGCAGAGAGTGCTAAACCAGCGTCAGGAGACTTATAGGCCACGCAATGCTCCTCTGGGAATTTAAATATGCAAATAGCCTCATCATAAATCGCAGGCTCGGACAGAATTTCTTTCACATGGATTTTGCTACGTATTCCGGACCAAAATCCATTTGAAATTATCCATAAGCAACCTCTCCTTGAATTCAACTGGAAATCCACAATGGCCTGGATTGTCCCCATGCAGATTTGAAATCAGCATTGACCAAAATATAAAATTACGTTACAGGAGATTTTGGGTGAACATTATGGTGGGCAGTCACGGGCAGAAGTGAGTGAGTATCTGCATCATATCACTGTGAATTGGTGGGAAGGAGTCGGATTTCTGCCACAATTTATATTGGAAATTGGTGTCACAAAAAAAACAACTGTTAGGCCGGCCTCACACTTGGCGTAAGACAATACGCCACGTATTATACGTCCGTACTACGGCCGTAATACGGAGAAATGTTCCCAAAATATTGTTCCGTAGTCAGGGTGTGTCAGTGTATTTTGCGCATGGCATCCTCCGTATGTAATCCGTATGGCATCCATACTGCGAGATTTTCGCGCAGGCTTGCAAAACCGACATCTAATGGATTTATGTGCTCAAATGTTCGGGAAAACATATATACAGTATATATATATATATATATATGTCATTGAAACACATATATATATATTCTGTATTTAGATTTCATTCAGTGCGATATCTGTGAACAGCCGGTAATTCAATTGCCGGCTTTTCATTTCTCCTGCACAAACCCGACAGGATATGAGACATGGTTTACATACAGTAAACCATCTCATATCCTCTTTTTTTTGCATATTCCACACTACTAATGTTAGTAGTGTGTATGTGCAAAATTTCAGCGCTGTAGCTGCTGAAATAAAGGGTTAAATGGCGGAAAAAATTGGCGTGGGCTCCCGCGCAATTTTCTCCGCCAGAATGGTAAAGCCAGTGACTGAGGGCAGATATTAATAGCCAGGAGAGGGTCCATGGTTATTGGCCCCCCCTGGCTACAAACATCTGCCCCCAGCCACCCCAGAAAAGGCACATCTGGAAGATGCGCCTATTCTGGCACTTGGCCACTCTCTTCCCACTCCCTGTAGCGGTGGGCTATGGGGTAATGAAGGGTTAATGCCACCTTGCTATTGGAAGGTGACATTAAGCCAGATTAATAATGGAGAGGCGTCAGTTATGACACCTATCCATTATTAATCCAATTGTTGGAAAGGGTTAAAAAACACACACACACATGATTTAAAAGTAGTTTAATGAAATAAACACAGCGGTTGTTGTAATAATTTATTGTTCTCTCAATCCATCAGGAACACCCTCGCTTGGAAAAATAATGAACGCACAAGATACATACCTTCTGGTGAACCGTCTCGTCCCACGAAGTAATCCATCTGAAGGGGTTAACTAATATTACAGGCAGGAGCTGCGATAAACCACTCGCTCGTACCTGTAATCCCCGGGTGCTGAAAGGAAAGCAGGATCTGTACTTACATTGAGTCGCGGTGAGGCGCCCTCTGGTGGATGTTCTCATGAACTGCAGCCTGGGAACTTTTTCCCACGCTCCAGGTCATATGAGGACATCCACCAGGGGGCGCATCACCGCGACTGAAGGAAATGTAGGTCAATGACCTACATTTCATTCATTCGCCGGGGATTACAGGCACGGAGCACAGCTGCATTAGCAGGGCTCCTGCCTGTAATATTAGTTAACCCCTTCAGATGGATTACTTCGTGGGACGAGACGGTTCACCAGAAGGTATGTATCTTGTGCGTTTATTATTTTTCCAAGCGAGGGTGTTCCTGATGGATTGAGAGAACAATAAATTATTACAACAACCGCTGTGTTTATTTCATTAAACTACTTTTAAATCATGTGTGTGTGTGTTTTTTAACCCTTTCCAACAATTGGATTAATAATGGATAGGTGTCATAATTGACGCTTCTCCATTATTAATCTGGCTTAATGTCACCTTCCAATAGCAAGGTGGCATTAACCCTTCATTACCCCATATCCCACCGCTACAGGGAGTGGGAAGAGAGTGGCCAAGTGCCAGAATAGGCGCATCTTCCAGATGTGCCTTTTCTGGGGTGGCTGGGGGCAGATGTTTGTAGCCACGGGGGGGGCCAATAACCATGGACCCTCTCCTGGCTATTAATATCTGCCCTCAGTCACTGGCTTTACCATTCTGGCGGAGAAAATTGCGCGGGAGCCCACGCCAATTTTTTCCACCATTTAACCCTTTATTTCAGCAGCTACAGCGCTGAAATTTTGCACATACACACTACTAACATTAGTAGTGTGGAATATGCAAAAAAAAAGGGGATATGAGATGGTTTACTGTATGTAAACCATGTCTCATATCCTGTCGGGTTTGTGCAGGAGAAATGAAAAGCCGGCAATTGAATTACCGACTTTTCACTAACAGCGCTGCGTATTTCTCGCAAGTCACACTGCTGGTCTGTGTGGAATCCGTATTTTTCTCGCCCCCATAGACTTTCATTAGCGATTTTTTTGCGCAATACGCTGACAAACGCAGCATGCTGCGATTTTGTACGGCCGTAGAAAGCCGTATAATACTGAACCGTAATATACGGCTAATAGGAGCAGCCCCATTGAGAATAATTGTGCCGTTTATTTTGCGAGTTTTACGGACGTAATTTCTGCGCTCTTACGTCCGTAAAACTCGCTAGTGTGAGGCCGGCCTTAAGCTGATTTATTAAAATGTTCAAACTTTTAGGCTATGTTCACACGATCCTTTTTTGATCTTTTTTTTTTCAGGTCCTTTTTCCATGCAGGGTACAGTCCAATGTTACTCTATGGAAAACAAAAACCGCTGTGCCCACTATCCTTTTTTTCTCAGGCAAATCCGTGAGGATTTGCCTGCAGAAAAAAAGAAGTACCATGTCACTTCTTTCTGCGGATTCAGCTCCTGTTTTCAACAGGCACCAATAGGAAAGTGCTGTTGAAAACCCGCAGAGGAATCTGCAGAAGAAACTGCAGGAAAATCAGCAGTGCAGTTTTGCACTGCGGGTTTTCCAAATCAGGACCTGAAAAAAAAAGGATCAAAAAAAGGATCAAAAAAAGGATCGTGTGAACATGGCCTTAGACACTCTTAAAATAAGACATTTATGAAAGTGAATCATAATAAATGTGCTTCTTTTTCAGACTGTCTACTCTAGTTTTACCACACCTATTAGGTGGATTACTTCAATTTACAATACATTTTGGCACAATTTAAGTCTTGTCCTTTTTCTATCAAACCACACCTCTGCCTAGTAGACCATATCCGATCATCAAGGATGTCAGAAAGCTTGCCAACAGCACAAATACATCTGATGCAAGGCAAAGAAGGATATGTGCACACAGCATCTTTTCAACTTGGGCAAACCCACCAAGTTTTCCAATCTTGAGGCTCTTCAGGAAAACCCCAGCAATGTTTCTATTAAAGTGTCTCTTTTGGCTTCTTTCTGCTCTCAATGTTTTTTTTTTTAATTTTACTTGTATCATATAAATTAGCGAGCAGCTTTCGTCTTGGAAGCCGCCTGAAGAATTGTTATCAGCTTTGTTGCTTTGGAAACCTGAAGCTTTTAAAAGAAGCTCAAAAACACTGAACATATGCGCAGCGAGTTGTTTTGACATTTTTGTGCATATGTTCATTGTTTTTATTGCTTCTTTAGCAATTTTTCAGGAGGGTTATGGGGCTGACCCACCTGAAAAAGATGTAGTGTGCACATACTCTAAGGCTATGTGCACATGGGGTCTTTTTTTCTGAGTTTTCAGAGCAAAAATTCAAAGTTTTTCTAAGAGTTTTGAGACTCGGAGAAGGATTTGGAGTGTCTCTACTCTAAAAATTCCCCCAAATAAGGTCTGTGTGCACATAGCTTTAGACAGTTTTTTGGTAGAAACTGAGGCAGTATTCTGGAGTCTTTAGCTTAGTAAATTAGCCCCTCACTGGTAATCTAGTCTGATAGTATCAGGTAACTCATATAGCAGAGGGACTTTTTGGATCATCTAAAGGTACCTTCAAACGAAGCGACGCTGCAGCGACAGCGACAACGATGCCGATCGCTGCAGCGTCGCTGTTTGGTCGCTGGAGAGCTGTCACACAGACAGCTCTCCAGCGACCAACGATGCCGAGGTCCCCGGGTAACCAGGGTAAACATTGGGTTGCTAAGCGCAGGGCCGCGCTTAGTAACCCGATGTATACCCTGGTTACCAGCGTAAAAGTAAAAATAACAAACAGTACATGCTCACCTGCGCGTCCCCCGGTGTCCGCTTCCTGTACTGACTGAGCGCCGGCCCTAACAGCAGAGCGGTGACGTCACCGCTGTGCTTTTACTTTCACTTTAGGGCCGGCGCTCAGTCAGAGCAGGAAGCGGACGGCAGGGGACGCGCAGGTGAGTATGTACTGTTTGTTTTTTTTACTTTTACGCTGGTAGCCAGGGTAAACATCGGGTTACTAAGCGCGGCCCTGCGCTTAGTAACCCGATATTTACCCTGGTTACCAGCGTAAAACATCGCTGGTATCGTTGCTTTTGGTGTCAAACCTGACGATACACGCCGGTCTGACGACCAAATAAAGTTCTGAACTTTATTCAACGACCAGCGATATCACAGCAGGATCCAGATCGCTGCTGCGTGTCAAACACAACGATATCGCTAGCCAGGACGCTGCAACGTCACGGATCGTTGTCGTTCTCGTTGTAAAGTCGTTTCGTGTGAAGGTACCTTAAGTGTCCAGGGCTAAGGATTGACCGCAACTACTTTAGCGAAGTCTCTGCTCAAAAGCAATAGACAATTATTAGTAAACCTTCTCCTGCATTTAGGAACAAATTCCTAAAAACAGTAAAATGTAGAATGCACCAAAATTTAACCCACTATATTGAAGTGGACAACTTTTAATAGCATCTATCCACCATGTGTTACTAGAAGGACACTACAAGAAGTAGCTCAATAGTATCTGCAGGTTAATAGCGTTTTTCCTGGTGACAGGTTCCCTTTACCAGTAGGTTTGTGGTAGATATGTTTTTGGTCCTGTGAGCACAAGGGTCACACGTTGCCATTATTGCTGCAGCATTACTTTCACTTTTTAGCATGCTTATGACAATTTTAAAGAATAGCTTGGACACTTCCTGCATTACAAAATGCCATGCCATTTGGAAGAAGATTTATTATAGTGATCAGGGTACAGTAACTGTTGAGCACTTCCATCCGATAGCGTACCTAAGAGCGCTGTAATTGCATTCACAGTGCTTGGAAAGTTACATACACATATAGTTACCTTCATCTAGGAAAAAATCGAACAGGCGTGATGCACATTCGCCCCCTTCTGGTTGAAACGAACATGACACTTTTATTAAGCTGCTGGGAATCTACCTGAGCTGTCCAGCTGGACAAAGCAGACAGGACAGGCATAGGGGCAGCTTCTGAGACGTGATGCAAAATGTATTTTAACAAGGTATTGCATTCATTTCAGTTTTCTTTTCATGCCATAAGATTACTTTCGGCCTAAAGTTCCTGTATTAGAATGTGGTTAGGTGTTCTATAAAGTGAAGCTCAATCTCATGCTCAACCTCAGGTGGCTGTACAGCATGCAATTCTATGCAATTTCTAAAATTGTAAAGCAAGAATGGAACTCTTGACTATGCACTTATGGCGTATGACTGTCTTGGCTTGGAATACCCTGTAATTTTCAGTACTCTCTCCATGGCAGGTTATCGGACACAGCTTAAGGCCAGGTTCACACTACCTTTGATCCACATCTAAAACCTTGGATAGCAGGTTTAGTGTGTATGCACTGACGGGGCCATTGATTGTAATGATGCCGGTGGAGTTACTGTGTGCTCTCTTGGCACCATTTTTGGCCATGTACGTCTATTTGAGGTGGGCTGCAAGCAGCCTTCATTAAATATGCAGATATGGCTGAAAATGATGTCCAACCAAGCAAAATGTCTTAGTGTGCATCTTTACAGTCAATGGCCCCATCAGTACAAACACCTGAATCCTGTTTTCCAAGGCTACAGACTTAATACCCAATGGAGCCACTGACATGTAGATCGAACGCAGTGTAAAACCGGATTACAGAATGAGATGTGTGAAGATGGAGAACTTGACTATAGGTGGCCATAAACTTGAGATAGTATCTGGCATTGAGGGAGAGAATAGAGACCCTCATGCACATTACATACTGATATAAGACCACTAAAATTGGTGGTTTTGACCATCTTTACTTATTGTGTTAGCCACCATTAATCGAAAAATCTTGCTATCAGGGTATTGACCGGTATGGTGGCACTAGCACAGTTCGAGTAGAGGAAGGTCATGGATTCTTCACATATAGTCTACATATTCATATGGTTAATATAAGAAAGCATTCAAGGACCTGGTGACTGGTATTCCATACCTTACTAGTTCTGACTTATAAAGTGCAGGATGTAATAGGAAACCATATAATTTGATCTGATCACTTGACTCTTAACTATTCTTACAGGAAAAAATGTTATTACACTGACTGGAGGAGCAAAACCATGGGCAGGTTAGTGGGTGATGCAGTTTTTTATTTTGCCAAATACCCATCCTGCACAACCAATCAAACCCCTTAAAGCAGTTGTAAATGTATACTAGATATGGATACAGTTTACTGAATAGATCACTATGCAATATGCAAACAGTGATACAGATGTAGCATTCCCTAACATGACACATACTATGATGCAGCAAATATTTTGATGCAGAAAACTGTATCTTGTCATGTCCAATAGCTTGTGCTGTAGGTTTAGTTACAGTTTTCTGCTGCAATACATCTTTCCGCGTCATGGTATAGTTTATGTGTTGGGTAAAGAAAGCTACATCTGCACTGTATCATGGATTTTACAATGGCGACGGCCATTCAAGTGTCCAAGAATTCTTTAGACATTTTGTCTTCTTCCATTATACCCAGATAATTTCCAACACGTTTCTGAGAATTCTTAGCTGGAAAATCTGCTGTACCGATGAACCAACAAATCCGAGGTCCCTCTGCAACAAGTCATATTGAGTTTTATTTCTTTTATTAGGCTTTATTTGTAGGACGTTATAGAGTCTGTGCCACTTCTGCACATTTGCCACTCCTTATTTTGCTGACTCCTTTTATGAGATTCCTTCTTATCCAAAAATAAGCAATGCAGATAGGTTCTGGGTTCTCTTCTGTGTCCAAGGCAACGTCGGGTTTGCAGGAAAAAATGCCAATCATGCAGTGCTTTGATTTCCAGTAAAATGATGGACACCATGACAAAATACCAACAGGTCTTAAAACTCTTTGTGGTCTTTCATGTGCTGTTAGCGTCTGTCATGTGATGAATCCGTCTGTTTTTCATTTTTGGTTTTCTGCTCATTTAAAAAAAACTATGAGCCTTAAAGCAGATGTGAACCTATCATAAGAAGGCCTCCCAACTCATCCATACCTCTGCTGTGGATGTGCCTTTAGGCTGCTGTTCAGAATTATATTGACCATCTAATAAGGCAAAAGTGAACCCAACCAATACTTATAGTTGTCACTTAACGATGGCAACTAAGGTCCACATGTCTTATCAGCATAGCTGGAACCACCATCTGGGAGCCTAACTTAGAAAGCAAAAATAGAGAGATTGAATCTGTGTGAACTCTACCTGGGCAGTCAACGTATTATATGTATGGACATTCATGTGAATGGTTGAAACATAATTGTGTGTATAGGCAGAGATCTGTCAATCCAGGGCAGCAGGCTGGAAGAAGTGGCCGAGGGCCAGAATGTCGGATTAGTCTCCAACAGTTTTTGAAGTAAGTTTTCTCTGAAACTCGGCAAACATACCAGGCTGAGAACATACAGCCGGTGCCGGATATCTGCTGCCTATGGAACCATGTATCAGCTCTCGGGTTCACTTTAAGAGCTGCATAATTTATCAATATAAAATTATTTAATTTTAGATCTACGCTGAGCAGAATGATATATAGATTTGTTGGAAAAGATTCATTATTATTTTATCCACTGGAATCCCTGGTGTCTAGATCTATGAATCCAGTGGGCGGTTCTACTAGTGACTGACAGTGATGTCTGCCTGTACAGTAATACCAGTGACACTGCCAATCACAGAGTAGGGCCACCCACTGGACTCATACACATACAAACACCAGGGATTTCAATGTATAAAATGTAAGGCTTTACTGAAACTTTTTGTCACAAAAATCTATATCGGTTTGATCATTCTCATCCTGCTTTATAATATCCAGCCTGCACATCAGATATCATTTTTAACAGGTTCCCTTTAAGAATTAAGCCTTCCTGATTTTTGCCTCTAGTATTATATGTAATTGGCTCGCTTGAGCAAAATTATTCCTTGGGAAAAGTTTATCACTAAGGAGGAAAACATGGATCGCTTCTGTTGAATTCATTTAGCTGTCTGCATTGTTATACAGTAGAAGGTGTAAATTACAGCCATTCCCCAACAGAATTGATATCTCAAGTAAATTGCTTCAATTCCATTGCTCAATAAACACGGGCATAAAGAAATACGATGTTATTATAAAGTCCGTTATGTTACAGAGTCTAACAAAGACGTCACTTCTATAAAACACACAGAGGACATCGGTTAACAGACCGCACCTCGAGTGTCCCTGGCCTTCCTAATAAAATTCAGCACAATTAGTACACACTGTTCTGGAGCACCAAGGCGTTCAATCGAAATCCAGCTGCTACAACTGTCTCGTTCCGCTACCTGCTGCGCCCTGCTTTCCTAAGTTTTATTTAGAGACTGTGGATTTTTACAGTGACAATTACAATTATTTAAACCTCTGTTGCAAATTAGGTTTATGCACAAAATTTACAAGCCTTCTGCTGTTTGCAATACAGGACAATATAAATCGCTCAACACAACTAATATGACAAGTGTTTTCGCCAAATTCAACGCAAAATGCCACAATGCAGTCTCAGAATTATTCAACCCCTTCATGATAAGCTTATTTAGTGCATAGCAGAGCATCTCTGGCTGTTGTGACCTGCTGTAAACATTAAATGCATCTCTGGCTGTTGTGACCTGCTGTAAACATTAAATGTTAGACCATTATGCATTGACAATGGCATCCGGTAGGGTGATACTGTTGTCAAGAAAGTGGTCTAAAAGGTTAAGAAAAAAAAAAACTAAAAAAAAATAGCAGTCATTTAAAGTTCCGAGAGATACAGTCGGAAGCAGAGTTTGCAAGTGCAGAGTTAAGCAGCATACTGTACATGTGGTGAGCTATTGGAAAGAGCTTGTAAGCAATGCACATGTTCAATTGTTGCTTCAAGACTGTAACTTACGCAATGAGACCTAAACAAGAAAATAAAATATTGCTTCGTTAATGAGGCTGGAAAGAAAATTGCATGGTTGATTGCTTTTAACTGAACTTTGCAATTTTACCCCTAAAAAACAGAGAATAACCCTAAAGCCAATCTGTCATTAGCTTTTTGTTACCTAATCTGAGAGCAGCGTAATGTAGAGGCAGATACCCTGATTCCAGTGATGTGTCACTTACTGGGCGGCTTGCTGTACTTTTGGTAAAATCACTGTTTTATCAGCAGGAGATTATCTCTAGAGGACTAGTTAACCTGCTGCCAGGTAGTCCTCCATATTCATAAACACTGGATGGCAGCTTTTTACCTATTTGTAACACGTCACAGGGTGATAGTCATGAGTGAGTGATGGACAGTCAGCAACCCGGGCAGCTACAGAAATAGGGGGGCCTTTGAGTGCTTAATATGTGTGGGGGGCACAGTGTTGAGGTGAAGGCGACCTCTATACTCGTTTCTGATTCTCTTACCACGGCGCCAATTCTTTTGGTCTTCAGAATGAAAAAGAGACACCAGTTTGTAAAATGCAAAGTCCTCGATACTTCCAGAAACACTCAAATACAGGGAATAGCATGTGACACACTTTCCTTGGTCATCATTCACATGCAACAGCACTTTTTCAGTGATTATGGACACAGACACAGTTCTTTTCATACAGATTAATGAGAGTGGCTCAGCCCTAAGGATAACTCTGTTTCCTTGAAACCTCAATGTAACGGAGCTCATGGTCAAGGATACTGTTCCCGCCACCTGGCAATCTAGGTGAACTGTTCTGTAGGTTGACCCCGTTGTTTCTAATCCCTGGTATTTGCCACATACACCTGACTTATTCTCCCTATTGCTAACATCATACCTGCTGCTTTCTTCTTCTTTTGTTAACTAACTACTGGATTCCTCACTATCCAGAGATCCCCCAAAACTCCTACCCCTTAAGGGCCGGCCCTACAGTTAACCCTGTGTTCAATCTAACAGGGACTATGCCATGATGGAAAACTATAAAACATCACTGCCATCTAATGGCCATACAATCAAGCTACAAAATATTGTATTATAATACAGTAAAACACAGTGGTCTTAGAGGGGTACAGGAACCTTCGATCACCACCTAACATATACACAGTGTATGGAATGCCCGCCAGGGCCGTGGGGTACTCAGTACTGGGTCCGATGCTTAAAGGGACATGTCACGGTGGCGGTGACCCGGTCCGTGGCCCTGGATGCCCATGTTAAAGGGAAAGTCTTTAAAGGGATTTGTAAATTATTAAAAGTTTGTGACGCCACCTGTGTTATTCGGTCAGGGATGACCAACGCTGCTTAAAGGGGTCCGCTGGGGTGATGTTATGGCAGCTGGGATGGTATGGCTTCTCACAGGTGAAGCTGGGTCCCCAAAGGCTCCCGGTGTAGTAGGGACAGGTGGTAAGTGGAGTAGAAAGAAACAGAGGACACAGGGTTGCAGTCTCTTTACCTCTTTACTGAAGGGTTCAGGCAGCCACAGTCCCAGGTACCGGATCACAGGTACTGGTTTGGTCCGGCCGGCTTGGAAGCAATTCAGAATCCCCCTAACCAGGTGAAGTTGGAAGCCTTCCTTCTAGCGCTGTGTTGTTGTAGTCCCTTGCTGCCTTAGGCCTCACACAAGGTTTTCTCTCTGTGTCCCCCTTTAGGTAGGACACTAACCGTACGACAGGTAGCTCGAGCCTTTTTACAGTAGCCTTTGCTACTGTGTCCTCATGTGTTAATAGTGGACCGGTAACTTGCAATCAGCTGTCTGCCGGTTTCTGCCATGGGGCATGAAGTTACCCCCACAACCTCGGTTTTCCGGCTACCAGTATCTGCGCTCAGTGTGGAGGAAGTTCAGTCACAACTTCTCTCTCTAGCTCTTCACTTCGCCTTTGCTCCTTCCTCCTTTCAGTCTCTTTACAAGTTGCTCTGCTCTCTTTTTCCTTTCCAGGAGCTGCAGAATCACTCATCTGCATGGCCCCAGCTTTCCTTCCTCACTCTTCGTTCTCCTCTCACCAACTGCCTAACTCTCCTCAACTGCCTAGCAACTGCCTATCAACTGACTCCTTTTCCCGACCAGAGAGAGCAGCTCCCCTGAAGTCGGATGTAGAGCTCCCCCTTCTGGCCTGAAGTCAGAACGGTGTTGTATGTGCTGAATACCTGTTAAAGGGATCCTTCCTCGCTTCCAAGCAAGACATCACTCTCCCTGTGAGGAAAGCAATGCCACTGTAACAACCGGTTACCTGGGGTGTTACACTTACATAGAATGCTGCCAATCAGTGACGTGGGTGGGGTTTTACTGAGTTCAGCTTTCAGAGAACTGGTAGATCTGCAGCAGATAAAACAGTGATTTTATCAAAAATAGAGCAAGCATCCAAGTAAATATGTAGCTGGAATCAGGGTCTCTGCTCCTAGATCATTAGCTAAATCCAAATGATTGATTTACTTTTTATTCTAAATGCATTGAGCTCCCACTAGTGGTGACTGCAAGCAATCACATTTTGTGCAATTATCTGGCTTTGTATAAGCAAGTAGGGGATTTGGGGATTTGCATAAAAAAATAGAGCTCCGACTTTACAAAATCAAATTATATGGAATGTCTGGAAGAGAATTAATATTTTAGTTACGCAGTTATTGCAGCAGATCCTCGGCATTGTTTATTCATTGGTACAGTGGAATTTCATTACCTCTTAATTACTCCAGCTCTTTCCTTCTCTTCTGCTTCATTCAATGCGATGCAGAACAAACAATTAAAGTTCCATCGTTAAATGTAATTTCTATGTAGAAAATCTCTTAGGGAAGCGTAGGCCCAATGTATGAATTCACAACTGCTTGTAGCATTTACCCAGTTCTGCTTGTGCCTGCTTTACCTCAGCAAATCCTAGAATGCAAAATCCGGCTTGTAAATTGCATTAACCTGACTATCTGGATCATGGAAACCATACATTAAAGCATTGTTTAACTCATAACCCGCTTGTTGGACTTTTTCTTCCTTAATTTTTAACAAGATTTTCTTTCCAGGGGTTCAGTAAACATTGGGGATTGTTGTTTTTGTTCCATGAAATAATAATAACCCGCTCAGTTCAGTTTGCAGTTGTAGCATGTAAAGGTAAATGTAACCTAATTGCAGCCAACATTATTCTCCCCTTGAAATATCATATATACTGCACAAGCGGAGCATATCAGTGTAAATGGATGTATACCGTTAGCGTTAGGCTCTTTTCATCTTAAACTGATAACAAAAAATAACGTGCACTGTTTTAAAAGGGTACAATACCTTCTGAAAATAAATATGTCAATTTCTATATACATTTAATAGGTACTACATTTTCCAATATACTTTTTATTTCTATTTCTCAAGGTTTTCATGATTTGTACTTGCTGCTATTCACTAAGAACCTGCATCGTTTATCTTTATGGCTTACACTGTCCATAGTGAAGGACACTTAGTTACTATGCACCTATCAGAGATACGTCTTGCAATGAGCTGTGTAGCTGTGCATCCATCACAGGACCAGGATATATCATTGTCCACCGGAAGTAAATATGCTGCGAATTACATCCACATCATACAACCAGCAGTGAAAATTGACCAGCACTCAGGCTTTAAAATCAACAACTTGTCAATGTCTGCTGTGCATATTCACTGTGGATTTCACCCTTTGCAATTCGAAGGGTCGAGGTTCCGATGTACAGTATATATATATATATATATATATATATATATATATATATATTTCTAAAATGTATTTACAAAAATGAATTAAAATTAATATGCTATAATACGTAATGCATGTCAGGTCCAGAAGTGTGGAGTGGGCTCAGGAGCTGAGCCTGTACCATGCTGGCTGCGTTAGGACGGGTTCACATTAGCGTTTCGGTGCGCAGCATATGATCCGCATACATCCGCATGCGTCATGCATACATATTTTTAACATAATGTACGCAAGGACATGCTTTGGCATGCGTTCGCATGCAGATGCGTCATTTCGCAACATGTTGAATTTTTTGAGGTGTTAAATATCGCATGCGGTTGTTTGTGGATGATTGCGTAGAAAAAAAAGGATTACTGTCTATGGCAGTGTTTCTCAACTCCGGTCCTCAAGACCCCACAAGTCATGTTTTCAGGATTTCCTTAGTATTGCTTAGGCGATGGAGTTAATGCTTGAGCAGGTGATGAAATTATCACCGGTGCAATGCTAAGGAAATCCTGAAAACATGTCCTGTTGTGGGGTCTTGAGGACAGGAGTTGGGGAAACACTGGTCTATGGGAACACATTGATACGCAAGGACATGTGTATGCATGTGTTCGATACGCATGCTTACTTTAGACTGCCCATGTCCAGAAAATGATGTCCCCGCCCCCACCATGCGCATAAAAAATGCAAACAGATGCATATGCAGCGTTTTTGTTTGTGTCATGCCCAAGATGATGCGCAGGCGTAGGCATGCTTTTTCATGCGTTTTGCCATTCGTTTGCGCATGCAGATGATATGCTGAGCACAGAAACGCTAATGTGAACCTAGCCTTACACAGCAGACATGTGCCTTTAACAGCAGTGATTGGAGCTCACCGCTGATCACTGCTGTTAACCCTTTAAATGTTGCTGTAAATTTCTGACAGCCATATCTAACGGAAACCTGCCATCTCAGACACTGCTATTTACCTGCAGATATGAGGTTTTTCTGCAGATTATTACTATTACAATGCTGTTTGGCCACCTTACTAAAAAGTGAGAAAATGAAATTATTTCCTACCGGGAACTGTCGGCTTTCAGTCATAGAGGTGTGTTTGTACCGTAGATGTTACAGTCACTGCTCGCTATACTGAGAGTGATGGCGAGAAGCACGTCCCGGCACTTTGATTGACAGCTGTCTCTGCAACATATCTGTGCATAGTGTGTTGTCAATCAAAGTTCTGGGGCGTGCTCACAGCCATCCCTCACAATATAGTGAGCAGTGACCGTAACATCTCCGCACACGCTTCCATGACTGAAAGCCGGCAGCTCCAGGTAGAAAATAAGTTCATTAACTTAGTAAGGTGACTGGGCAGCATCATAACCCTATTTACCTGCCGATTAACTCTTTATCTGTACCCATTGCCCCCTGGGTATCAATGGATGATCCTACTGAATGCCCACGTGCCTGCTATGTTGGTACTTCTTCGAAGCCTAAGCAATGGCTTCACAAACCAATTTATTTTCTTTACTAATTTCACACTTATTTCAGTTCTACAGCAAAAAGAATACATGCTTGATATTGCCCAAATTGAAGTGACTTGACTAATCCCACTACCAGGTCATTTTTACCACACAGAGAACGCCATAAATATAAACCCTAACAAAACAATGGCGGAATTTTTTCTTTTTTTTTTCATTATTTCACCAAATATGTTTTTTTTCCCATTTGTCAGTACATTGTATGGTAATATAAATTATGTTATTCAAAACTACAAATTGTCCTGCAAAAAACAAGCATTAATTTAGCTGTGTTGGTGTTAAAAATAAAAAAATGTGTGGCTCTTCGAAGAAGAGAAGAAGAAAAAGAAAACATAAAAATAAAAAACAGCTGCCGATGGAAGGCGCTAAAACAAGCTTTGTAGACTCCTAATAGTGTAGACATGGCATTTTTCTAAATGTTTTATAAAATATTTTGTTTTTAAACAGCAGCATTGACGGGCCGTGGTGAGTGCTGCGGGCTGCTTACATGTAAGCATTAGCAGAGCATACAGCCAGCTTTGCCTCCCAGGCTCTCTTATCCAGTAGGAGCTCCAGCAATGTACAAGATATTTCTGCAGCACTGGCTCCCCCTAGTGGTACAGAAGAGCAAGACTCTCTGTATTCTAAACCACAGTGTGAGCAGCGCACACCACCACTGCTGTTTTGTGCTGTTGTTCAGAAACAGAATCTGCTTTAAATGCTACCTACAAAACCGCAATTGTGCACACTCCTGCACTCCACTAGATTTTCTATATACCCGGAGCTACATTTTCATTTTAGCTTTACATCTTTTTTTTATGCCTATCTGCTAATACAGGGTGGGCCATTAATATGGATACACCTAAATAAAATGGGAATGGTTGGTGATATCAACTTTCTGTTTGTGGCACATTAGTATATGGGAGGGGGAAAACTTTTCAAGATAAGTGGTGACCATGGCGGCCATTTTCAAGTCGGCTATTTTGGATCCAACTTTATTTTTTCCAATGGGAAGAGGGTCATGTGACACATCAAACTTATTGAGAATTTCACAAGAAAAGCAATGGTGTGCTTGGTTCTTTACTCTTTCATGAGTTGTCGACAAGTTTATGAACACTTATAAAATGTGTTCAAAGTGCTGCCCATTGTGTTGGATGTCAATGCATCCCTCTTCTCTTGACACACTAATAGAAACACCGCAGAAGAAATGTAGCACAGGCTACTGGAATCCGTTGTTTCAGATGCTGCACAACTCGTATCTTCACAGCATAGACAATTGCCTTCAGATGACCCCAAAGATTAAAGTCTAAGGGGGTCATATCGGAAGACCTTGGTGGCCATTCAACTGGTCCACGATGACCAATCCACTCTCCAGGAAACTGTTCATGTAGGAATGCTCGGACCTGACACCCAAGATGGTGCACCACCACATTATGGTTGTCAGGTCCTACTGCACATGTGCTCCTCCTGTACAAAGATGGCAGCAGCCAGGGAATCATTTGGCTGATCCTGGCAGTGGTGTGTTTGTGAAGGTATTCTGCTTGTGGTACTATGCAAGAGGCTGTGTGAGTGTGAGTGAGTGTGAGTGTGTGAGTGTGTGTGGTGCATACGGCGTATAGATTGTGTATGTGTGTGTGTGGGCGACAGTGTTCCACTGATGGTACCGCACAATAGGTTGGTACCAGCAGCAGTTTCCATATTCCCTATCACTTGGGTGTCCCAACATGGCAGTCAGTAAACTTCCTCCGCTTGGAATTCTGGGATGCGGTGACATCTGGATAGAACAAGAAATGAAAACATTACAAGGCAATTATATAAATAGATGGGCCGGATACTGTTCTGCATAAGAATCTGCCTCCAGAGCTTATTTTAAATGAAGGGGGAAGTTACCAGTGTGAGACATGTAGATTAGGAGAGAAGACAGTCATTACATGTCTCACACTGGTAATGATTAGTGTTGAGCGATACCGTCCGATACTTGAAAGTATCGGTATCGGAAAGTATCGGCCGATACCGGCAAAGTATCGGATCTGATCCGATTCCGATACCCGATACCAATACAAGTCAATGGGACTCAAGTATCGGAAGGTATCCCTGATGGTTCCCAGGGTCTGAAGGAGAGGAAACTCTCCTTCAGGCCCTGGGATCCATATTAATGTGTAAAATAAAGAATTAAAATAAAAAATATTGATATACTCACCTCTCCGACGCAGCCTGGACCTTACCGCTGTGAACCGGCAGCCTTCTTTGCTTAAAAAGAGCGCGTTCAGCACCTTCCATGACGTCACGGCTTCTGATTGGTCGCGTGCCGCTCATGTGACCGCCACGCGACCAATCAGAAGCCGTGACGTCATCCCTCAGGTCCTAAATTCCTAGAAGGGAATTTAGGACCTGAGGGATGACGTCGCGGCTTGTGATTGGTCGCGTGGCGGTCACATGAGCGGCACGCAACCAATCAGAAGCCGTGACGTCATGGAAGGTGCAGAACGCGTTCATTTTAAACAAAGAAGGCTGCCGGTTACCAGCGGTGATGTCCAGGGGCCTCCGGACAGGTGAGTGTATCAATATTTTTTTATTTTAATTCTTTATTTTACACATTCATATGGATCCCAGGGCTTGAAGGAGAGTTTCCTCTCCTTCAGACCCTGGGAACCATACACTGGAAACTTCCGATTCCGATTCCCGATACCACAAAAGTATTGGATCTTGGTGTCGGAATTCCGATACCGCAAGTATCAGCCGATACCCGATACTTGCGGTATTGGAATGCTCAACACTAGTAATGATCCCTTTTATTTAAAATAAGCCATGGAGGCAGATTTTCATTCGGATCTGTGTCTAGCCCATAGATCTTAACAGCGTATTTAGATATACGAAATATGTGGATGGAATTGAAGATATCAAGGTATAATTTTATTCAGCTTCCTATGACCGACATGCTCATATAGATGACATATGAGGGTTCATCCTACTGATAGATTCCCTTTAAAGTACAGCTGAAACCTTAAAGGAAACCTGTCACAAGATTTGACTGATATGAGATATGGCCTCCACCTTTCAGCCCTCATATACAGCATTACATTATGTTGTAAATATACCCCCAACCAGACCTGCAAAAGAAGAGAAAGACATTTTATATACTCAGCTGTGGGGCGGTCCGATCTTAGGGTTGTCGCTGGTCCTGGTCCGGTGCCTCCCTTTGTCTTGTGATGCTGTCCTTCTTCTTGCTTCATGCGAATGACACGTCCCAACAACATCCACACATTCTCCCCGACATCGCACTCCTGCACTGGCGTACTTGTCTGCCATGACTAGAGCGGAGTAAAGTACTGCAGTGCACATGCGTCAGGGCTCTTTGATCTTTCCTGGTGCCTCTGCATTGCAGTACTTTCCTCTACCCTCGCCATGAATCAGTTAATGGATGCATATTTGTAGCTGTATATGGTTTACTTTGAATTGGAGAGAGATTTCAAAGAAACGTACTTTGAAAAGCCGCAAGAGGACTATGTTTCTCGGGTGACTAGTCCAAGAGGCAGACCATCGGCTGCTTTTCCTTTCCCACTCCCCTAGTTTGACACTCACATCCGGAGACACCTATTGTCACGGGAAGACTAGGTGGGCAAGAGCTAATAACCCGGGCCCCTGCAATTTCCCTCAGACTAGGGAAATCCTGACTGACCCTCTACCTAGAGTTTACACTGATGGTGTGCATGTCTAGGCCTCGACCCTCACCCTGTCTCCTGTTTCAACCCTAGGCTGAAACCACCGCCCACCACCCAGTGAAAAGATTATACACCAATACCCACAGTTAGCACAGACAAGGATAATGGAAAATATACACCACGCCGCAGTCACTCAGGAATACACTAAAAATGCGCAGGGCAAAATAAATACAAATATAAGAAGGAGTAAATAAGACAAAGGGAAATACACCACCAGCAACGATACTCCAACTACTAGCTCACCACTCCAGACCGAGATAACAACGCACAAGACAGAAGCTATAATCGGCGACGCCCAATGTTCAGGAGAACTATTTAAAGGCAGTGGGCAAGGCCCAGCTTCCAATCCGAGCACCAGGTAAATTAACCCCGGACCAGCTAGATAAAATCTAGCCGACGCCAATGAGCGCATAGTGGTCAAAAGCGGAATTACCGCTGTCTGTCGAACGACATGGTCTGAACAGCGTCCGACATGACACCTATTAGTCATGGATGAGGAGCATGGCAGGGACAAGGCTTTCAGCTTCTGTCGCACATCTAAATGCGATCCTAGTCTGGAAATGCCAGGTTAGTCCTTTCATTTAAAACTTTTCTAAGTAGAAAAGTGGTGGATATTTTAATGTTTTTAATGAGCCAACTTTACCTATCATGAAAAGTGGAGTAGGTGCAGTACACAGTATATTGTGCTCGGTTTCATCATCTTTTCGCTCAGTGTATTTTATTGAAAAATGGGTTAACAAAATAGCAGTAAAACAAAAGTGAAGCAAGAGATGGCAACAGTCCATCATTGTATAATGTTACATCAAATCAATAATATTTTATGAGCAAAACATAAAAATACTCCTTTGTTGTCAGTAGTGAATTATTAAAAATACATCTGAAAATGACATCTGAGATGGCAAGGAATAAGACAAAAGATAAGCAGCAAGTCTAGAAATTAAAATAATACATAACAAAATATAATGTATTGTTTTACACCAAAACCAATTTAGAACATGAACTAAGAGAAACACAATATTTTTTATCTATTTACACTAGCTAATTGGAATATGTAGATGCATTACGTATTGCATATACACCGTGTTCCAAATTATTATGCAAATTGGATTTAAGTGTCATAAAGATTTAATTGTTTTGTTTTTCAAATAAACTCGTGGATGGTATTGTGTCTCAGGGCTCAATGGATCACTGAAATCAATCTTAAACACATGTGATAATTAGTTTTCCAGGTGATTCTAATTAAAGAAAAACTACTTAAAAATGATGTTCCACATTATTAAGCAGGCCACAGTTTTCAAGTAACATGGGAAAGAAAAAGGATCTCTCTGAGACCGAAAAACATCAAACAGTGCAATGCCTTGGTGAAGGGATGAAAACATTAGATATTTCACGAAAACGTAAGAGTCATCATCATACTGTGAAGAGATTTGTGACTGAAACAGAGCACAGACAGAGTTCATACAAATAAAGGCATAATGAGGAAGGTTTCTGCCAGACAAATTCATTGGATTAAGAGAGCAGCTGCTAAAATACCATTACAAAGCAGCAAACAGATATTTGAAGCTGCTGGTGCCTCTGGAGGCCCTCGAACCTCAAGGTGTATAATCCTTCAAAGGCTTGCTGTGGTGCATAAACCTACTATTCGTCCACCCTTAAACAGTGTTCACAAGCAGAAACGGTTGCAGTAGGCCCAGACATACTTGAAGACTAATTTCCAAACAGTCTTGTTTACTGATGAGTGTCGAGTAACCCTGGATGGTCCAGATGGATGGAGTAGTGGATGGTTGGTGGATGGCCACCATGTCCCAACAAAGCTGCGACATCAGCAAGGATGTGGAGGAGTCATGTTTTGGGCCGGAATCAGGGGGAAACAGCTGGTAGGGCCCTTTAAGGTTCCTGAAGGTGTGAAAATGACCTCTGCAAAGTATATAGAGTTTCTGACTGACAACTTTCTTCCATGGTCTAAAAAGCAGAAACGTGCCTTCACGAGCAAAATCATCTTCATGCATGACAATGCACCATCTCATGCTGCAAAGAATACCTCTGAGTCATTGACTGCTATGGGCATAAAAGGAGATAAACTCATGGTGTGGCCACCATCTTCACCTGACCTCAACCCTATAGAGAACCTTTGGAGTATCATCAAGCAAAAGATCTATGAGGGTGGGAGGCAGTTCACATCAAAACAGCAGCTCTGGGAGGCTATTCTGACTTCATGCAAAGAAATACAAGCAGAAACTCTCCAAAAACTCACAAGTTCAATTAATGCAAGAATTATGAAGGTGATATCAAAGAAGGGTTCCTATGTTAACATGTAACTTGGCCTGTTAGGATGTTTTGGAGTTAAATAGCTTTTTTGTTCAGTGAATGTGACCTCCTAATGCTGCAAATTCCACAAATGAGCATTTTCAGGTCTTTAAAACATATCAAATGTTTAGAAATTCTACTGTGCCTAATAATTTGGAACAGTGCATTTTGAGTTTTTATTCATTTTGGAGATTATACTGTTATCATTGGGAGGTTTCTTCAATAAAATTAGATGTATAATCTAAGGGGTGTTGACTTTTATTAGACTGACTGTCATTTGCACCGACCGTTTAGGAAAATCTGAGAAAAATATAATTTGCATAATTTGGAACATGGTGTATGTGCTCTACATATATGTGCACTGTATTGCCTATCCCATCCATCATGAATATGTATAAACTTTGTATTTATCCCAGCTCTCCACATGTAATATTTCCTGGCTTACCATTATTGTATGTGCTTTGTGGAAATAAAATTTTATATTTTTATACTAAGTGCTCCAAATCTTGAGATTCATTAATGCTCCATGACGTACTACATATCCCTCATGTAAAGTGCATGTAACTATGAAAATCAAAGGAAGCTGAACAGACAGCAGTCCCAGCATGTGGCGGCTTTAGAAGTGTTAATAGCCCTCTTTAGTAGAGCTGTTTGTCATATATCACATCTACTAGTGGTGCTCACATTAAAAATATCAAATATTGGATCCAAGGAAATACATATGAAAAGCAGCCAGCACTCATCAGGCATACGATTATAAATCCTTTATTCTTTAGTCCATAGAACAGGTACAGGCAAAGTGGTGGGCAGGGAGTGTGTGGGAGAGGAAAACGCTCTTTCTCCCATCATTCTCCCTCTGTACCTGAAGTCTGTGATGTCTCAGGCCAAAGGGTACAATGATTTCTCTATAGTGCACTCTCTATGCTGAGCAGTGCAAAGGATCAGAAGACAGGAGAATGCAGAGACCGGAGGAGGTAGAGGTGAGTATTTATTTATTTTTTCTGTATGGATCCCTACATGGGCCCATTATACTGTATCGAGCGCTATATATGGCCCATTTCTAACTGCTTTAACCAAATCCCAGCTATTCCCTCCCTTATCCTCCCCTCTTTTGAAGTCCACTCTGTCTGCATCTACTCTCCCTCCAACCTCCAAGTGGCTGTCATATACCGACCTCCGGGCCTTGCCACTGCCTTTATTGACCAATTCTCTACCTAACTTCTTTAATTTCTTTCCACTGACATCCCCACTATCATCATGGGTGACTTCAACATCCCTACTGATACCCTTCAGTCAACAACCTCCAAACTCCTGTCCCTTACTTCATCTTTTGGACTTGCTCAGTGGTCCTCCTAAGCCACCTACATAGATACATTAGACCTGGTCTTCACCCGACTCTGCTCTCTATCTAACTTCAACCCCTCCCCTCTCCCTCTTTCCAACCACCATCTACTCACTTTATCATCCCTGTCCTCCTCACCTGTCATCAATGTCCAGCAACATGCGCATCCCCACAGAAACCTCACACAACTAGACACCCGCACGCTCTCTGACTCTATTCTATCACTGGCATCCATATCCTCACTCCACGACTCAGACAGTGCCACTGCTTTCTACAATGCCACTCTCGCATCAGCTATTGACGCGGTTGCCCCTCATTCATGGCAGAGTGCGAGATATCAACAAACAACCCTGGCACAATAATACCACGAAAAAGCTCCAGCAAGTGTCCAGGGTTGCAGAGCGGCGTTGGAAGAAAACAAATTTGCAAGACGATTTCACTGCATTCAAACAGGCAAAACTCACATTCAAATCTGCCCTGACCTCTGCTAAACAGGCCTACTTCACAACCCTTGCATCTGCCCTATCATACAACCCCAAACAGTTATTCAAAACTTTTTACTCCCTCCTCCGCCCACCACTGCCCCCTACAACCTCCCTCATCTCTGCTGAGGACTTTGCCAAACACTTCAAAAATAAGATTGACCAAATAAGGCAAGTCTTCATTATTTAACCACCACAATCCTTTTCTATACCAGACCAATGCCCAAACCCCATAACCTCCCTCTCCAACATCACTGAAGGGGAGTTTAATTGTATCCTCTCCAAATCACACCTCACCACCTGTGCACCCAACCTCATCCCATCCCACCTCCTCCCCAACCTCACCACTCTTATCCCATTCCTAACCCACCTCTTCAACCTATCACTAACTTCTGGTACCTTCCCTTCTGCTTTCAAACATGCCACAATCACGCCTATCCTTAAAAAGCCAACCCTCGTCTCAACCGCTATGTCTAGCTATCGCCCAATATTGCTGCTCCCATTCGCTTCCAAATTCTTGGAGCAGCACGTCCATGCTGAACTTTCCTCCCACCTCTCATCTAACTTACTCTTTGACAATCTCAAATCACTCCACTGAGACAGCCCTGACCAAAATTAATAACGATCTACTTACAGCCAAAGCTAACGAACAATACTCTATACTCCTACTTTTAGACTTGTCCTCTGCTTTCGACACAGTTGACCACTGCCTCCTACTACAGATCCTCTCCTCTTTTGGCATCAAAGACCTCGCCCTATCCTGGATCTCATACCTTTCCAACTACACATTCAGCGTTTCCCACTCCCACACTACCTGCTCCTCCCACCCTCTCTCTGTTGGAGTCCCCCAAGGCTCTGTTCTAGGACCCATACTCTTCTCAATCTATACACTTGGCCTGGGGCACACATAAAGTCCCATGGATTCCAGTACCAAATTTATACTGATGACGCTCATATCTACCTCTCTGCTGTCCAGAATCCCAGAGTGTCTATCAGCCATATCCTCCTTCTTCTCCTCTCGCTTCCTCAAACTCAATGTGAATAAATCTGAACTCATCATCTTTCCTCCATCTCACAGATCTTCCTTACCTGACTTATTACAATTAATGACATCATGCTTTCTCCTGTACCGGAAGTCCGCTGCGTCGGAGTAACCCTTAACTCTGCCCTGTCCTTCAAACTGCACATCCAAGCTCTTTCCTCCTCCTGTCATCTCCTCTCCAACTCAAAAATATTTCCAGAATCTCCTTTCCTCAACCCTCAATCTTCTAAAATGCTTGTGCATGCCCTCATCATCCCTTGCCTCGACTACTGCAGCATCCTTTTCTGTGGCCTCCCTGCTAACACCCTCGCACCTCTCCAGTCCATCCTTAACTCTGCTGTCTGACTAATTCATCTCTCTCCTTGCTACTCCTCCGCTTCTCCCCTCTGCAAATCTCTTCACTGGCTCCCATTCCCTCAGCATGTCCAGTTCAAATTACTAATATTGACCTACAAGGCCATCTATAACCTGTCTCCTCCATATATCTCTGAACTAATCTCCCGATATCTTCCCTCATGTAATCTCCAGTCCTCCCAAGACCTCCTTCTCTCCTCCACACTTATTCACTCCTCACCCAACCGCCTCCCGTATATCCCCAACCTCTGAAATTTTTTGCCCCAACACGTCCGACTATCAACCACATTCGGATCCTTCAGACGGAACCTGAAAACCCACCTCTTCAGGAAAGCTTACAGCCGGCAATGACCCCACTGCCTCCTCACCAATACCGGAGTTACCACCTCACCAACACCGGAGCTGCTGCAACCCCCCAACCTACTGTCTCCTTCCCCACCATCATGTAGAATCTAAGCCCGCAAGGGCAGAGTCCTCTCCCCTCTGTATCAGTCTGTGATTGTTAATTTGTTTACTGTAGTGATATGTGTAATTTGTATGTAACCCCTTCTCATGTACAGCACCATGGAATCGATGGTGAATGCTACACAGGGCTTATTATATGGTATGGAGCACTGTGTAGAGCCCATTATACTGTATGAAACACTATATAGGGCCCACTATACTGTATGGAGCACTATATGGGGCCCATGATACTGTATAGTGCATTATATGTTGCCATTTTACTGTATTGAGCATTATATGGGGCCCATTATACTGTATGGAGTGCTATATAGGTCCCATTATACTGTATGGAGCACTATGTAGGGCCCATTATACTGTTTGAAGCACTACACTGGGCCCATTATACTGTATGGAGCCTTATATGGGCCAATTATATGGAATGAAGCAATATATCAGGCCCATTATACTGCATGGAACACTATATAGGGCCCACTATATTGCATGGAGCACTATAGGGGGCCCATTATACTGAATGGAGCAATATTTGGGGGTGAGAACCAACCTAAAAAAAACTTTAAAAATAACTTTTAATGTAAATCACTTAAAAATATTTAAATGCATATGCAGTATGAAACCATTAGAAGAGGGTGTAAAAATGGGTTCAATTTTAATCACTGGAAAAATAGTACATAAAACCTACACACTCTAATAGACCCTATAAAGTTGTTCACCTACCTGACTGCGGAGGTTTGCACCCTAAGCTGTCGACATGGGTCCTCTGTGACATCTCAGCCCAAAAGGTGCGAAGATGTCACGACAGCGCGCACTCTGTGCTGAACAGTGGAGAGGGTCAGAAGACAAGAGATTACAGAGCCTGGAGAAGCAAGGGAATGGGGAGAGGTGAGTATTTGTTTACTTATTTTTTCAGCATGGATTATTATATGGGGCCCATCATACTGTATGGAGCACTATATGGGGCCCATTATACTCTATGGAGCACTAAAAGGGGCCAATTATACCATATGGAGCACTATATGGAGCCCATTATACTGTATGGAGCACTCTATGATGCCATAAAACTGTATGGAGCACTATATGGGGACCATTATACTGTATGGACGACTAAGTGGTGCCCATAATGTTTGGTGGAGGACTATGTGGTGCTCAAAATACTGTATGGAAGACTATGAGGTGTCCATAATACTGTATGGAGCACTATATGGGGCCCATTAAATTGTATGGAGCACTACACAGGGCCCTTTATACTTTATGGAGCACTGTACAGGTCCCATTATACCATATGGAGTGCTGTATTGGGCCCATTATACTGTATGGAGCACTGTATATTGACCATTATACTATGACACTATATGAGACCATAAAACTGTATGGAGCACTATATGGGGCCCATTATACAATGTTGAGGACTATGTGATGCCCATAATACTGTATGGAACACTATACAGGGCCAGTTATACTGTATGGAGCATTATATGTGGCCCATTAACCTATATGGAGCGCTATATAGGGACCATTTACAGTATGGAGCACTTTATGGCGCCCTTGATACTGTATGGAGCAATATGTAGGGCCCATTATACTGTATGGAGCACTGTATAGCGCCCATTGTACTGTATGTAGCACTATATGGGGCCATTATACTATATGGAGCACTGTATAGTGCCCATTATACTGTATGGAACACTGTATGGGGCCCATTATATTGTGTGGAACAATATATTGGGCCCATTATGCTGCATGGAGTACTATATAAGGCTCATTATATTGTATGGAGCACTATATGGGGCTCATTATACTGAATGGAGCAATATTTTGGGGTGAGAACCAACTTAAACATACTTTAAAAAATATATTTTAATGTAAATCATTTAAAAATATTTAAATGTATATAAGAAACCCTTTAAAGGGGTCTAAAAATGGGTTAAATTTTAATAGCAGGAAATGGTACATAAAAGCTACCTCACCCTAACAAGCCCTATAAAGCTGTTCACCTACCTAACTGTGGAGGTTTGCATCCTAAGCTTTCGACATGGGTCCTCTATGATGTCTCAGCGCAAATGGTGTGATAATGTGAGTACAGCGAGAACTTTGTGCTGAACAATGGAGAGGGCCAGAAGACAAGAGACTGCAGAGACTGGAGCAGCAAGGGAAGGAGGAGAGGTGAGTATCTGTTTTTTTTTCTGCATGGATCATTACATGGGGCCCATCATACAGTATGGAGCCAGTACCAAAATCAATGTGGTTGATGTCACCATTGCAGAGACTCTGACACCGGCCCAGAGGCAAGAGTGTCAGGAGCTGTTGCAGCAGAGCCGGAATCTATTCTCTGAGTTCCTGATGTATACACAGGTGGTCGAGCATGTTGTGTTGACGGAAACACATGTAAGGGTGAACCTCAAGCCCTATAGAATTCCGGAAGCACAGAGAGAGGTGATATCCAAGGAGGTAAAGAGGATGCTAGACTTCAGGGGGATAGAGGAGTCAAAAAGTGGATGGTCAAGTCCCATCGTCCTCGTACCGAAGCCTGGCGGTGAGTGGCAGTTTTGCAACGACTACCGCAAGCTGAATGAAGTCTCTAGATTTGATGCTTACAGTACCTGATGCCTCGTGTGGATGGACTCATTGAGAGACTTGGACCCGTGAGATACATTACAACCCTGGACCTAACAAAAGTCTGTTGGAAGATCCCCATGTCCCAGAGTGCCAAGGAAAAGACAGTTTTCTCTATGCCTGATGGGTGTTTTCAATACACAAGGATGCTCTTCGGTCTGCAGGGTGCCTCGGCCACATTCCAGAAGGTGATGGATCGGATCTTGAATCCACTTAAGAAGCATGCCGCAATGTACCTCGATGACATAGTGGTTTTTAGCCCTGACTGGACTAGTCATCTGCCAAAAATACAGTTGGTTCTCGATGCTTTAAGAAGTGTGGGGTTCACCATAAATCCGAAAAACTGTGCCATAGGCAAGAAAGAGGCAAAGTAACTAGGCTATGTTGTTAGAAACGGCAAAATTAAACCGCAGATAAATATAGGCAATTCAGAAGTGGCTGCAACTGCTTTCCAAAATGCAAGTGAGGGCATTACTTTGAATTGTGGGCAATTACCGGCGGTTCATTCCAAGTTTTGCTAGAATTGCCGCACCATTGACAGATCTCAAAGGTACCAAGTCGACCATAGTTAAATGGACTGCTGACACAGAGATGGCATTCCAGGAGCTGAAGAAGGCTCTGTGTAAACATCCAGTTCTGGTCACACCAGACTTCAGCAAGGAGTTCATGATCCAGACGGATGCCTCAGAAATGGGGTTGGGAGCCATGCTGTCTCAGGGGATAAATGGGAAAGAACATCCCATCCTATATCTAAGCCGGACGCTCTCGTCATATGAGAAAAATTACAACATTGTGGAGAAAGAATATCTGGCCATAAAATGGGCAGTGGATACAATGAGGTATTATCTACTGGGCCGGAGGTTCAAACTCGTGTCCGATCATGCCCCTCTGAAATAGTTAAGGGAGAAACAGGTAAGAATGCCCAGGTGACTAGATGGCTCTTAGGCCTCCAGGATTTCAGGTCCCATGTAGAGCATAGGCCCGGGAAGCTACACGTGAATGCAGTGGAGTAAAGAAGTCTCCATACTGAAGCTCCTGTGAGAGCTGTCATAGGTTTTGTCCCAGAAGTACTGGGCAAGATGGTGTATGAACTTTTTACTTTCTTTTGAGCCAGACAGGCTGTTTTCTGTTACCAGTTTGGGTTCCTGGTTTATGATGCAATAAACCACCCAGAGTCTTTAACCAAACGTGGTCCTGTGTCTACCTCGAGGAACAGCTAAATGTGTCAACCCCTCAGAATATGAAAATCACATTTGATTAGTCATGTGATGACCAATGGAACTGGTAAGCAGAACTAAATCCTTACAGCGAGTATATTACACACGGTTAGGATTTGCAATTTTATAGTGCTTAATTTTATAATTAAAGCTGTTCACATAAATACAAATGTAGTAACTAATAACAAGCTAAGCGAAACAATACATTATTAGAATAGCCATGTGTGGAGACACAGCATGGTATCTAAATTAACCAGATGACTATTTTTAGCAAGCCAGAAAGAATAGACTGTTATCCAGATATTAACTTTTGAATTTAAGTGTTGATTTCTGGTTGGTCAAGAAAACAGACTGTTGCTTGTGTAAGCCTGGAATATTGACTTGTATGGTGATATTTGATATAACATAGTGTGCTCTTATTCTTGAAGACTAGTGATGTTTACTGATATGCTAATTATGCATTATGTAGGCCAGATAGTTTGTTGACTTCGAAAACAGAGGAGGAAAAACTATGCAAATAGATTAAATAATCAAGTAATGCTACTTGATCTCATCTCTATTCTTACTCTTTATGTAAATACTGAATGAAGGACACTTGTTAAGTATAAAAATAGGTTACATGCTTCTGTATAGAGAGACAGAGAGAAGGGGACAGACAGAGATTCAGTCAAGATATTAAAACATCCAAAGGACCAGAGACAGGACAGCAGCCAATAAATCATGGCTCCATCACGAGCGGCACAGTGATCTATCATTCTACAGAAAGCAACCTCTGCCCCGGTTGGAAGAATACAGATCTGCTCCATTGACCATTGCTGAACCATGGATAATTTGGAGAAAGCCAGGTTTGGAACCCGCCGGTCGCCTGGCTCTATGGAGATGTTCGGAGAAGTCAGGTTGTGACCCTTGGGTTAACTGGCTTGCACCTCAGTGGACTACCATCTTCCTAAGCTTGTCGTTACCTCATCTCTGTGTGTGCCACAGGTGGGGTAATCGGCGCTGGAAGATGAAGCCAGGTTTTGACCCTTGTATCTGAATACACTGTCATCTTTCTACGCTTGTCGTTACTTCTGTTCTGTGTGCCACAGGTGGGGTAGTCAACCCTGGAAGCTCTGAAGTAACAGCTCCCATAATTCCAGTGAGTCAGCAGAAGGGTGAGACTCTGTAATGTGTACCATCTTGGGGTATTTTGCTGGGACTGTTCTACGTGCTGCCTGTTTTGTGGTTCAATAAACTATTGCCACACTGTTTTACCCTCACCCTGTGTTGTCTGAGTAGCATTATGCCCATGTTAAAGGGACAGCAAGCTTTCGGTGAGACGATCACTGGTCAATGTGGTTTTAGCTAGTGGACTGGGGGGACTACCACCCACCCCCGTCTACACAGCATGTTTCAGGCTTTTGACAAGTTTTGGATTGCTTCATGCATACAGGATCAGAACCAATAACAGTACATGAATATATCACCAGGATCACCAACATTAAAGAAATAGACCGCCAGAACCACCAACAGTACACAAACATAATATCACAACCACCATCAGTACAGGAATACATCGCAAGTAGTGTTGAGGACCTGAAATTACGTCACGGCTTGCTGTGATTGGTCGCGTCGCGGTCACATGGGCGGCACGCAACCAATCACAAGCCGTGACGTAATTTTAAAAATGCGCGCGTCTCCTGCCTCCCGTGACGTCACGGCTTGTGATTGGTCGCGTCGCCCATGTGACCGCGACGCGACCAATCACAAGCCGGAACGTAATTTTAAATTCCTGAATGCCTAGAATTAGGCATTGAGGACCTGAAAATTACGTCACGGCTTGCTGTGATTATTCGCGTCGCGGCCACATGGGCGGCACGCGACCAATCACAAGTCGTGACGTCACGGAAGGAAGTAAAAGCGCGCATTTTAAGCAAAGAACGCTGCCGGTTCCCTCGGTGAGGTCCAGGCTGCGTCGGAGAGGTGAGTATAGCAATATTTTTTATTTTAATTCTTAATTTTACACATTAATGTTGTTTCGATACCGATACCCGATACCACAAAAGTATTGGATCTCGGTATCGGAATTCCGATACCCGCAAGTATCGGCCGATACCCGATACTTGCGGTATCGGAATGCTCAACACTAATCGCAAGAAGTCAAAGTCATTATCCACAAATGGCAAAAACATGGAACAGTGATGCACTTTCTAAAGAGTGGCCATCCAACCAATCTACCCCAAGAGCACAGCAACAACTCATTCAAGAGGTCACAAAAAAACACAACAAAATCCAAAATACAGCAGGACTGATTTGCCTCAGTTAAGGTCAGTATTGATGACTACACAATAAGAGAGAGACTGGGCAGACTGGGCAAAAATGGCCTGCATGATAGCTTCCAAGATGAAAACCACTGGTGAGCGATAAGAACATAAAGGCTTGTCTCTGTTTTCCCAGAAAACATCTTGATGATGCCAAAAACTTTTGGCAGAATACTCTGTGGACTGTGGAGACAAAAGTGGAACTTTTTGGAAGGTGTATGTCCAATTACAATTGGGTAGAAGCAATACAGCATTTCAGAAAAGGATCATCATATCACCAGTAAAATATGGTGGTGGTAGTGTGATGGTCTAGGGTTGTTTTGCTGCTTCAAGTCCTGGAAAACTTGCTGTGGTAAATGGAGCCATGAATTCTGCCGCTTACCAAAAAATCCTGAAAGAGATTTTTCGGCCATCTGTTTGTGACCTCAAGCTGTAGGAAGCGCACTTGAGTTATGCAGCAGGACGATTACCCAAAGCACACTAGCAAGTCCACCTCTGAATGGCTTAAGAAAAGCAAAATTTAGACTTTTGAGTGGCAAAGTAAAAGTCCTGATCTTAATCCAATAGAGATGTTGTGGTATGACCTTAAAAAGGTGGTTCAAAATCTCCAGTGTGGCTGAATTACAACAATTCTGCAAAGATAAGTGGGACAAAATTCCCCCAGAGAGTTGTAAAAGACATATTGCCAGCTATCACAAACGCTTGATTGCAGCTGTTCCTGCTAAGGATGGCTCAACCAGTTATTAGGTTTAGAGGGCAATCACTTTTCACACAGGGCCCTGTAGGTTTGGATTTATTTTTCCCTTAGGCTACTTTCACATTAGCGTCGTGCACTGCACGTCGCAATGCGACGTTGCAGCACACCGACGCATACTGTGGAAGCGCTGCACTACGGGGGCAGCGGATGCTGTTTTTCAACGCATCCGCTGCCCCATTGTGAGGTGCGGGGAGGAGGGGGCGGAGTTCCGGCGTCGCATGCGCGGTCGGAAATGCTGGACACGACGCACCAAAAAACGTTACATGCAACAGTTTTTGGTGGCGACGGTCCGACGCAACACGACGTGTGGCAATGCGTCGCACTGTGTCGCTAATGCAAGTCAATGGAGAAAAAACGCATCCTGCAAGCAATTTTGCAGGATGCGTTTTTTCTACAATACGACACATAGCGACTTGCAGTGCACGACGCTAGTGTGAAAGTAGCCTTAAAAATAAAGACCTTCATTTAAGGGACCTTAGAAAAAGAAAAAGTTGATTTTCCGGGAAACACACATCCCAATAATATGTCTAATGTAGAATCAAAATTGAGTTTGCACGTAATTGATCCAATAACAGTTCACATGCACTGCATCACAGCACAACAAACCGCAAATGCAGAGGCAGCTTGCCTGCATAACAGTGTGGTGGCTGTGTCAGTGAGACCGCACCTACACCTGCTATACTTAGATGCGATCACTCATACTAGCCACACACTAGTAGTTGCGGCTATCCTAGTGGAGTGAATTGCGGGCTTTGTGGCATGAGATCAGAGACGTAGCTACATTGCATTGCATATAACTTAAGTTGCCTCCTAAAGTGACAGCAAGTACGTAGGGTGAGACCGCCTTTGCAGTTGTTATAATAACATGCAATCACTCATGTTTGTGCAGCGCCCCAGAGTCCTGGTCGTTGCAGTACTGTTGCTTCGCCACTAAAGGGAGTGATGGTACGTCTGATGGCACTTAAGGAGTTCACCTGACCAGGTATCACAGTCACACTTTACACTTCACATTCTGGCCACCAAGGGGAGCAAAGGATTCTATGTATTAGGCCACTCCTCACAATCTGGTAAAACTGGGGGCTGAATAGGAAGTTAGTCAGAAGCTGACTGGGTTGGGACAAGGCAACATCCTGTGGCAGAGGGTGTGGCGGGGGAAGATTCAGGGGGGTCTCTGTCAGGGGTGGGATCCTGACAGTTGCCTAGCGAACAGAACAGAACGTTACGGAGCCACGCCTGCACTCGAATGCGGTGGCATCCTAAGAAAGGAAAAGAAGCGAGGTTTACTGTGGAGAAGTGAGAAACGAGATCGCAGCAAAAAGGAGATAAAGCCAGAAGGAGTCGTGCTGTAAATTCGAGGCAACATCCTACTGAGGCGCGTAGCCGGTGGCCGGAACGCCGAGGAAGTATTGGGCTCCAAGCATTACTTCAAACAGTGGCAGGACAGTTAATTTTAGGTTGGCTGTCTTACCTAAATCACCTAAGCAGACATAGGGGGCAATTGTGGGAGAGGGGCGACTCTAGGGTCCCGGAAGAACTCCAGGCCTACCCGTCATACGGGTGCGTCCTATCCATATCATCTGGGGGACGGAGAAGAGCATCAGAATAGATACGAGTTGTGAGAGAAGAACATCAGAAACAGACACAACAGTTGTGAGGACTATCCCGTGGTGCTCAGCAGGGAGGTACTACAACACGCAGGCGCTAGAAGGTAGGCACTGATTTCCACCTGTAAAGGGAACTCTGGATGTGCCTTCGGACCGGCCTCAGCCAGCCCTGGTCTCAGCCAGCCCTGTTAGCAGTACTCTGGATTGAGGATCCTGAAGCCTTCAGTAAAGAGGTAAAGAGACTGCAACCCTGTGTCCTCGTTATTCATCAAGACCTGCACCACGCACCATCATCTCATCTTTCATTGGACGCCCCTTAGCAGGGTCACGGACCGGGTCTAGCCACCATGACAACCCCAGGACTGGGACAGAGAGGCTCGGTACCGAGTACCTGGCCCTGCATCTGGGGGCGCTCCATTAGCCGCACACAATCAGATGCGACTAGTCAACACACAGATCCAAGATGGATAGGGCATCAATGTCTGCTCGTCCGGAGTCCGGCACTCAGCACCCCTACTTATTAGCTGTTATCGGTGCCGCCGGTTGGGAGTACTTACTTGTGGAGCTTGTATGCAAGTATGTTCCTTTACATTTTCCATGGAATTGTAATGAACAATAATCAATTGCAGTATTCACCATTGTTCACTAAATTCAACAAATCCAGTGTAAACAATCATGATCACAATTACGATCATGATGCATTAACTCAATAGAGCAAAGACGCTGTTAGATGAACAGAATGTCTGCATCAATTGATGATTGCTCATTATTGTTACATTTCTATGGAAAATGTTGAAAAGGAAAATTGATTTTTGATAAATGGAATATTCAAGGAACTTTGAAGTGTTTTTCTAAATTTTATGATACTTTGCAGTAAGATGGGACGGCTGCATTTTGGCATTATTCATACAAAGATATAGCAAAGTTTGAAACTTGAAAACTTGGTCTACTTTTTCCACTGTCCTCCAACAGTCTCCACACAGTATGAAGCCCTTAGTGTCCCTCACACAATATAATACCCCCAGTGTTCCCCCACACAGTTTGATGCCCTTTCTAAAAGTTATGATGCCCCCATAACCACTGACTCAGTATGTTGCTGCCACACCCCCATGCACATACAAGTATTCCACTTGTCTGTCTCATCTCTAATTTTCCTTGAGCTGCTTGCTGCTGCCCAGTCATGTGGCCTGAGAATGTCACGTGACCTGAAGGTTCTTCCACATCCTTCAATTTCTACCCAGATTTAATGGTAAAGTAGGGATCTGGTGGCTCCCTGCTCCACCATTGTATTCAACTGTATCTGTAACACATGAACACAGATATACAGTAGTTGAAGTTTAGATATACCCGTTAAAATCCTATGACAGCGGGTTAGCTCCCAAAATGTGGTAGTGTCCCGCTGTATCAGGGATGGTTGGTAACTAGGATGAATTTGTGCTTCATGATGGATATATATGTCATAGCCTTTGATTGACAACTGGCTCTGTAGTGTTTCAGTAAAGAGCCAGCTATCAGTCAATGCTAGGGCATGCTTACGGTCACCGCCCTCAGTCCTGTGAGCAGTGACTGTAGTTGCTCTGGGCACACCTCCATAGCAGAAAGCCGGAGGCTCCCAGAAGAAATAAAGGTCATTTTCTCACAAGTTCATCACTGCAGCCGGGCATCTTCATAACACTATTAGCTTGCAGATTAACCCTATATCTGCAGGTTAATAGCAATATTGGATATGACAGGTTCCCTTTAAGCTATAAAATAATTTGCAACAAGGTTTAACTGTTCGGTAAATATTTTGGACTGCTATGAAATACAGTCAAAAGTATCACAGTATATTGTAGACTCCAGAATGAGTTTTCAATGTAATCTTGTTCTTGAGCTCTTCTGATGGCTCATGTTTGTAACCTTTCTTATGAACAACGTTCTGGGCTGATTTATGACCAAATCCAAGTTTTAACTGTTCATAAATTGGCTTAGATGTTGGCTGAGGAGAAAAAAGCTAAATGTTACAGACCATGTAGTGTACTGGTGGTTTCACTGTCAACTTATTTGGTAGTTTGTTATGTACTATGATGCATAGAGATTGTTGAAATTATTTAAATAGTTCACATTTTTAATAAAATCCAACTGTAAAAATTATTTCTATACAAAAATGACATGAGTTTAGGAGAACAAAATGCCTCGAAAGTGTCCACATCCTGGAAGAAATAGAATTCGCTAAAGTATACATTTACTATTATTATAAGTGTATTCATTGAAGAAAAGGATGAAAGCAGCACGTCAAAATATCCAATATAAATTTGCTTTATTCTCGCAAATGTCAGATATGTGCTATGTTTCCGCTCATCGAAAGAGCCATTTTAAATCATGTCCAAATGGGACTTTTTATGTAATATGTTGCTCCTTCTCAGCTGCTGTTCTTATGTTATTGTGTCGTATTTCTTCTCCCAGAAAGACTCCAAATAGAATAAATGTAATGTTTATTTATATTAGTTAAAGATTTCTAGCAAATTATCTAAAAGGCAACCATTTCTTATTAAGTTTGGAGCATTTTGAACTCTCTGACAGAATAAAAATGCAACTAGCGTAGTTAATATTGGAAGACAGTATTGCGTTGAAATGTAAAATTAAGGGACACCAACACCATAACTGGCCATTGTCTCCCCTTGAAACACATACATACAAAGAAGGTTGTCTCATGGGGACACCACTTCTCTATTTGAGGACCCACTGGTGCTTAACATCTGAAACACCATTGATCAACCTACTGCTGCCAGTGGCCTCATGTACTCCAAGGAGGGTCCGCTGAAGAAGAAACGAGTAAAGTTTTCCCTATTCTGTGCGTATATTTTAGTTGTGTCTATGAACAATTATACTTATAGCACAACAGATTTGACATTTCTTCTTTGGCTACTGAAATTGAAAGTGTAGTCACAGCTCAGTGGTGTAGCATGAGTTGCCAGTGCTCTGTGAAGGGCAAGTATTGTACCTCCAAACCCAATAATAATGCCTCCAGAGTGAGACCTTCAAACATAATAATTCTACCTCCTCCCTGTACAAAATACTAAAGTTTTTACTCACTTAATCCAAAGCAACCAAGTCTTTTCTCTCCTGCACCCAGAGCAGGCCAGCACAGGCAGCACAATGCATTTGAGTCCTTGCACCACCACAGGCAGGACACATTATTCTTGTAGCCCAAAATCCTACAGCAGCCTGCAGGCCACAGGACAGAGAGTGGTGGGGCTGGAAGCCGATAGTTCCCTGCTCTACCACAAGATCCAACTGTATCAGCATTATGTTTATACTGAAACTGTTCAAAATGGGGCTCACCCAGAGATTTTGGGCACTTGGCCAGAGATTTGGAGCCTGAGCACTACTCTTGATCATTAACGCTTGCAATGCCATCTTTTCATGGGGGTAAAATGTGGAAAAAAAATTTTCTTTTGACATTTTGCATTTTGAAAAATGTTGTACCACCTCAGTGTTCTTTCACCCATGCTGCGCCATTGTTAAGAGTGTAGACTTCAATGTTTAAAAATGCTGTCACTTTCACAGTGTAGAGATACTACAAGTATCAGCACTTGGGTAAGCTATATATTTACCATTGAGACATCTTTGTAGTATTGTGAGTAACACCAAACATTGAAGAATTGTGAATAGTTTAAATGTTAAATTCTAATATTCTAATGACGCAATTTTCTTGCATTCTGCATATGCTAGTCTGCCTAAAACCTAACCTAAATCATCAATTAACATCATATACATGCCTCACCCTTACTAAACATGTTCGTTAACATAAAACGCATACAATTTAGCAAACTAGCATCTCGTAGATGTACAAATATATCTTCTTGGAAAGTCATGGCTCCAACTGAGGTCCTGCAAAAAGTTTAAGAATTTGTAAAAGATTTTCTTCGGCCTGTCATGTTATGTCACTCTCTTTCTGCATCTTTCTCAAAAAAGAAACAGAGCGCTAGTATTCTAACATATTATTACAAACATCATGTTTATCAGATATTGATATAGTCAGATTCTTTAACTTTTAACAGGGATTAATGGAAACTATTTAATACCTCCCTGATATGACATCTGATTATGCATGCCAAGCGTACCTGGTTGACCATGGTGCATTATAGCCCGGTGTAGAGATATCAACGAGCGGCATATGCAGAATCCTTGTATTATGGACCTAAAATATGTGGCTAAACCTTGGACATACAATGCAGCTGGGCAAAAGTTGTTTATAATGTATCTACAATTAGCTCAGTGATGGCTCGGAACATTGACTAATTCTCCAGATAGGCTAGTCATATATATTATGAGGGAATTTAGAATTCAGATGGAGCATATGATTTTCTTTTAACATATTTGTCAAATTGATTACCATTTTCAATTGAACAGAATTTTGACTTCACAGGAATAATAATGGGAGGTAGACTCTACCAGCGGCTATAACCAGTGGTATAAATTCACTTAACATTGGTTTCAGAAGACGGGTCAAGTAGTATCTCATCTACTGCAAGTTCCTAAGATTCTCTCAGCAAGGTCAAATGTGATAAAGTTCATGGCTGTAAAACATTTATTTCTTTTAGTTTGCAGAGGAATATGAGGCAACTGAAAAGCTGGCTACCTAGAAACCCAATGAAGCTCGACAAAGAGGCCCTTCCAGATCTAGAAGAGACAGATTGTTACACGGCTCCATTCAGCCGAGCTCGCATGCACCAGTAAGTGAATTTCAGCAAAGTTGTTATGTTAAATTATACAGCTAAAGCTTCTTAATCATACTGGACTAAGGAACTTGGTACGTTTCTTGTAGAGGTATTTATTTGAAAACTTATGCCCCAGTACCAAATTGTTATATATGTGTCCTTCCTATATGAATCCTACATTAAGGGGGTTTCCAACCTCATGAAGTAATGGTATATCACTAAGATTCTAAAGTGAGGGCATAACAATAAGATATAGTTTCACTTTATGATCAGACCAATGCGACCCTGGCCAATCCTGAAAAAGAAACAATTGTAGGACAGCCATTACTTTATGAAATGGAAAACCCAAGGATAAGAAAGTTTAGAGGGGATTATGAGTCGCCCGTCAGGGCCATGGGGTACTCGTTACCGGGTCCGGTCACAATTAAAGGGGTCGTCATGGTGGCAGCGACCCGGTCCGTGGCTCTGGGTGCCCAAGTAAAAGGGATGGTCTTTAAAGGGGTTGTGGGGGTGACGCCACCTGTGGTTCTCAGTCAGAGGTGACCGAAGCTGCTTAAAGGGGTCCTCTGGGGTAATGTGTTATGATCCGGTGACTTTCGAGCCGCATGAACTTTCTCTGGAGTAGGTGGAAACTGTACTGACCGCAAAACCTAAACTAACACCGCAACTAGAAGTAGCCGTGGGGTGTGCCTAACAAACCCTAGACACCTTGACACAGCCGGAGGACTAAATACCCCTATAGATGGAAATAGGAATACTACCTTGCCTCAGAGCAGAACCCCAAAGGATAGGCAGCCCCCCACGAATATTGACTGTGAGTAGGAGAGGAAAGACACACGCAGGCAGAAAACAGGATTCAGCAAAAGAGGCCACTCTAGCTAAATAGGGAAAGATAGGACAGAATACTAAGTGGTCAGTATTAAAACCCTTCCAAAAATATCCACAGCAGATAATACAAAAAGTTCCACAATCTAACTAAAGACATGGAATGTATATCTGCCACTCCAGAGAATCCAACAAGACTGAGAAAATACTGACAATCTAAGCTGGACAAAAAAACACTGAATAGCACAGAATTATTAAGCACACAGCATGTGTGCCACAGAAACAAAACCAGACACTTATCTTTGCTGATTTGGCAGAAGGCAGATGGAACCAAACCAGGACCAAAACCTCCCAACAACCATGGACAACTGGCAAGGACTAATGAATCCTGCACGCCTAAATACCCCAGTCAGAACTGCAATCAGCAGATACACCTGACCAGGACTGCAACTCAGGGACAACTGCATTACCACCTACAACCACCGGAGGGAGCCCAAAAGCAGAATTCACAACAGTGATGGTGCTGCAGCAAAGATGGTGTCACTTCCCACAGGTGAAGCGGTGTCCCCAGGGATCCCGGTGTATTTGGCAGGGATGGTGAAAGCTGCAAATAATTGGAGGACACAGGGTTGCAGTCTTTACCTGGTTTACTGAGATGGTATTCAGCCTCAGTCCAGGGTACCAGTAACAGGTGTAGCGGGAGTCCAGGCAGCCAGAAAACAAGTAAGGATCCCTTTGGCAGGGCAAGTTAGGGGCCTTCCACTTCTGCACTGCTTTCTGGTCCCTTGCTGCCTGTAGTCCTAGCAAGGTACCATTTTCTCTCTCCTGTCCTGGCACAGGTACCTGCACAGCAGGCAGCCTGAGCGGTTCACTTGGGGTTTCTGGCACGGTGACTCCAGGCTCTAAATTGCTGCTGTGCCTCAGGTGTGGTGTGGGCAATTTACGTGTAGTCATTTGCCCTCTAGTTCTGCTGGGGGGCTTGCCCTCAGCCTCTGGCTCCCAGTACCCGGTTTCTGCACTCTGGCTCCAGGAGGCCCACTTGCAGCCTCCTCTAGCCCTGGATCTCTCCTCTGCTCCTTTCCTGTCTGCTACCAAATGTCAACTGTCACTGCCTAGCAACTGACTCCTCCTCCGGACCAGAGGGAGGAGCTCCCCTGAAGTCGGGTGTAGAGCTCCCCCTTCTGGCCTGGAGTCAGAATGTGTTGCATGTAAGATTACCTGCCAAAGGGATTCCTCCTCTCTCCAGGCAAGGCATTACCCTCACTGAGAGGAAGGCAATACCACTGTGGTACCTGAACTCCTGGGGTGCCACAATTACCTTTGCGTTTCTAAATCCCAGGTCAAGCATGTGATCACTTCTATGTTATCCTATCATACCTTTTCAACGTGCACTTGTCCTAGATCATATAACATACATGGGTTTGACTATGGGTATAAGTAGAGATGGCATGAGAAGAGAAAACAAAAGAGAATAAATTGAGCGTTATTGTGACTGGTTGACTAAAGACATAACCCCTAAAATTAGATGTCAGTCACCTTCTGTCTTCTCTTACATTAGTTCCAGAAACTCCATTACTTAAATTAAGTGGGCACCACATATAATGCACAAAGTGCCGGCCAATGTTTGTTTAAATGGAATCTGTCAGTAAGATCCACCCTTCTAATCACATGTTTAGGCATGCAGGTCTTTGAAATCTAAACACATCAACTCTTTTATATTGGCATGCCTTGGGATTCGATCCGACGGCCCTGGGGTCTTTTGTCGGCGTCTTTATCCACTGAGTTCTGCAAATGTATACGTAGGGTGGACTCCTATAACAATATCATATAACAGTAATAATATGGGGTGCAAAACCTAGTCTGTAAGAATCAAAATGAAAGAACGAAGAGAAAAAGACTAGACTAATGATGGCCTGCACAACCGCTAATTGTAAGACATAGAAAAATCTTTATTATACCTCAATTACACACTAGTAAAACCATTTAAAAACACGAGTACAAGACCAATGAACCTACACCCCTTCAGGTTATATAGACCATAGGAATAAGGCATAGAAATAATTAAGCTGGTTATGAATACATGCAATATCAATGACAGACCATGTTCTGTAGGTCTAATAAATAGGCGCATGAGTATTTAAGCAACAGTATGTCAACAGCAGACCATAAAATATTAGCATTAAGCTAAGATAATATAAGGTAGTATATCCCCAATGCTTCTCCTAGAAAATAATTACAAAATAATGTACTAAGACCATTTTGTGTGGCACTATAACAGGCACATATAATACCATACAATAAGTCTCAACATATGGAACTGTACCCCCGTAGGATGTCATGGGAGTAGATTCCCACTATATTGGAGTCCCATGCACACAAACAATATGTAAAAATGGTGCATGCACAAAGCATGAAAGAGAGAAGATGACACAATGATAGTTGTGTCACAGGTCTAAAGAGTAGCGATAATATAACCCAAACATACAACCTGGCAGAGAATCACCCGGCATAGCATGAGGACCTAAGAAGGCTGTATACGCCTATGGCTGTCAGACATAGAAGCCATAGTACCAATTCTAAGAAATAAACAGGGCTAGATCTGCCCAAGATCAAGAGCCAAAAAGAGGGGTGAGGCAAGAGCAGAGCATTTAACACAGTGCGTAGAAGTTACCGGTGTGACATGGTACATGGTACAGATAATAGAACTTAGATCCCCACCAATCTGCAGGGTATTTCAGCCACTATCACTTATTAAATATGCAGGATATGTCTCTAACATTTGTGTTTGCTTGCAGAGTTTATTCTCCATAGATCTCACAACGCCCACAGTAAGCTGTTCTCATTTCACACAGTGTATTTAGCAGGATGACATTACCATTAGGTATTTATATCCAAGCACAGATTTTATACTTGTGTTGTTATGAAACATGAGAAAGTTTTTTGGAAACATCGGAAGAAGCTGAATATTTTATTTTTATTAAATTATATTATCATTTGGCTCCTAGATAGGGTGAACTCTAAGGTTAAAGTTGTAGGAAAGATTTAGTTTAATTTATGCTTCCGTTCTTAGTGTCAGGAAGCGGTAAGATACTCCAGAAGCTCATTTTATTCTTTCCACAGAATCACCTGTTTTGTACAAATCTGACTTTTTGTCTCTTTTCTAGTTAGAATGTGCATTAAGGACATGAAGGATCCATTATGATTCAGTATGGCTTCTTCTGATCTGTTTTATGAATCTGTTAAGACAGATAGGCCGTACAAGAAAAGAAATGCCTTACATGGATAGCAAAGTAACTGTGCAGGCTCAAGTGCTGAGTTTGCTTAATAACAGGGGTGGTGGAAAGGCAAATTTGACTCGACTCTTACCCTAGCATTGCGTTGCATTCACAATTCACCAAGATGATCAGTTATCAGTAGAAAGCCATCCTTCGTGAAGGTTGGAGTCATTTTTTGCATGAAGACACGATAATTAAAGAGTAATCATCAATTTAATTTCAGTTTCATAAATCAATCGTACGTGTGAAAACTGGAAATTTTGTAATGTATCTTTATTAGAGAAATATACTGCTTTCTCCTTCCTGACTGATCATTCACTCTCAAAATTCTTAATTCAAGGGTAAAATCTGTCTTAAGTGAATTCTGATTTTCACCTTACTGAGATTTATGACAGCTGGTGCACTTAATGTTTTATGGAGAACGGTAAGTGTCATCTCTGTTAGAATTTGCAGTAGAATGTCTATGTCTGCTCTAGCTCCTCCCTATCCTCCCCATTTTCCTCTCTATAGAATTTTAAAAGCACCATCTCCTCCCTCAGTAGTGAGAAAATCAATGAATACACATTTACAGATTTTACTCACGAATTAAGGGTGAAAGATAAATCCAAGAGAAGAAAGAAACAATTTATCTGATAAGATACAAAGTTGCATATTTTCATGTGTATTATTGTTTTATGAAACAAAAACTAAAAAAAAATTATTCTTTAAGAAAAAGCCAAAAAAAAGTTAAAAAATCTTGGTTAAGAAAGCAATATTGTCGCTTTTTCTTATTAAATGTATTATTATTGGAAAAAACAACTGTTAGCAGTGGATTAATCTTTGTATTGTCCAGTGAGTATATATTTATTCAGAGACAAAGATATCATAACTGGCATTTCTTATAGCCATATTGGAGAGTTTCCGAGCATGAACAGCCATTTTAAGGTCATACCACAGCATCTCAATCGGATCCATGTTCAATCTGTAAATTTTGTATATAATTACGGATCTGCTTCACCTGTTCAGTATTCTTCTTATAATAAGACTGTTTACTTTGGTGTTCCACCCATTTTCTGATTGCTAAAGACCATAGAGAGATTTTTGTAGTTTGAAAATGAGATTCTCTTCACTATGTTTGATTTGATTTGACATTTTTGATGTCCAAAATTCTGACAAACATATTTTGTACAACAGCTATAGCCATTAGAGTCCTGAATGTGGTTTGCTTAGCACATTTTTTGGTTAATTTTTTTTTTCTAAAACCTAGGTGCATCTTATGGTCCGGTGCTTCTTATAGTCCATAAATTACAGTGGATATCTTTATTTATACCATGATTGTCTTCAGCTCTTCCATATCACTCGGCATCCAGGAGAATAATCCTTCAGTGCAACTTCTATAGAGCAAACAGATACCCAACCATAGTATAAAACAGTAAGGATTGATTTATTACCTCCAGAGTATGTTACTCACATATGAAGATAAAACAGCTGTGAAGATCTGAAGTTGTGGGTTATAGTAATCACCTGTTAGGAGTCGAGTTCCCGCTGCTGCACACGGGAAATCTCGAGCCGTGTCTGCTGCGGTCTCCCATTCTGCATCGGCCGCAGTGGAGCCTGCTCAGTGGAGACGCCGGTCCCAGTGTCTCACTGAGTCTGATACTGTGCAAAGGGTTACTGCTGTCTCTCCAGGCTCTGCTATTGTACCCTGCACTGATCTGCGGCGAGCAGGCTTTTCTGGGACTAAGTCCTGCTTTGCACACACTGAGCATGCCCAGGGTAAGATCTCTCAGTGGAGATCAAGGGTCACATGCTCAGGTACTGCAGCAACTTCCATTGGTCCTCCAGGAAGGTCCTGTACCTGATCAAGTTCTGTGGCAGCCTTCCATTGGTCCTTCTTGAAAGGTCCTGTAGGTGCTGCAGCTATATAAGGTTCTCATGACCGCACGGCCATGCGCTAGTGTCAAATATGTACGAGCTCAGTGCCAGTGTGGTCGTGTGTGTGGTCAGGGATCCGGCTGAAATAAGCCCCTAGAATGCTGGCACCTCCGGCGAGGAGTTTATGTGTGAATTCAGGGCTGGCTAATAGCCGATAGAATTCCGGCTCCACCGGAGAGGAGCAGCATGTTGGTTGGACTGCATGACCACTGTCGGCTCTACACAATAGCTGTGTCCCCTGTGAGCTAAACAGGGCACAGCGTTCTCTTTACTACGGGCTCTGTGAAGTAACAGAGTTCATTTATTCTAATCTGCTTCGCCGCCTTACTTAGCAGCAGGTTCTTTCCTGCACGGTGGATTCCAGGTTGCGAACGCACCTATCCCATCTAATAAATATATTCGGTGCATTCCGCCAACCCTAACAGTACACTAGCGCCAGTATCTGGCTAAGTAATGGCGGATGAACAGCGATTGCAGGGGTACATCCAGCTGCTGGAGGGCCGGTTGGCATCTCTTGAGCGTGCAACCTCAGCGGTGGATGTTACCGCAATAGCTGTTCAGGCTGCTAGCGTGGCTGCAGCAGCTTTACCCACTGCCACCTCTGTTCCGACTTTATCTCACCTCCCATTGCCTGAGAGATACTCTGGGGACAGTAAGTCCTGTAGGGGTTTCGTGAGCCAGTGTGGCATACACCTCGAGCTCCTGGCTGCACGTTTTCCCACAGAGTGGGCAAAGGTGGGATTCATAATCTCTCTCCTGTCAAACAGAGCGTTGGAGTGGGCTATGCCACTGTGGGAGCGTAACGATCATGTGGTGCGGAGTGTTCCTCGGTTTCTGGACACTCTGAAACAGGTCTTTGTAGGACCTCAAGTCACCCATGATACAGCGCTCCAACTGCTGGCTTTGACTCAGGGTTCAACCATGGTCAGCCATTTTGCCGTTCACTTCCGGACATTAGCGTCTGAGTTGGAATGGCCAGATAAAACCCTCATTCCCGTATTTTGGAGGGGGCTGGCTGACCATGTGAAGGACGCTGTGGCCACTAGGGAGATTCCCGCCACACTGGAGGAGCTCATAGCTGTATCAACTCGCATAGACCTTCGTTTTCACGAGCGAAGGTTGGAGCGAGCCCAGTGTAGGCAGAGGTTTCGGCTGGCTCCCACTTTCGCCAGACCTTTGGAATCTCCAGTCCAGGCGTCCGAGTCACATGATGCCATAGAGATGACACAAGCGGGATCCAAGTCCCAGTCCGCTCGTGCACTTAAGGTCTGTCATGTTTGCCGGCAGTCAGGACATCTTGCCTCCAAGTGTCCTCAGAGGTTGGGGAAACGTCAGCATCTAGTGGCAGTTGGAGGAGGTACACTAGACATGGCGACGTTTGCCTCTAAGTTGTCCTTCAAGGGGACAATTACCATAGGCCCATCCACTCTTATGGTAGAGCTATGCGTGGACTCTGGGGCAGAGGGTAATTTTATGTCGGAAAAGCAGAAGTCCAGCGTGGGTGATGTCCATAAAAAATACTTTTTATTCCATTTTTGTTAAAAGCACATAAATCCAAAGTCAATCTTCATATCCATAGACACAAAAACGGGTGATTCAAACCAGTGACAGTCACAGGCTTAAAGTGCATTAAAATCAAACGCATTTCAACGGTCTTGCCGCCTTACTCATTGTGATAAAAATAAAATGAAAGAGGGCTGCCATATAGGACTAGGCCCATTAGGTTACACCCCCTGATCTTGCAGACAACAGAAACAGGGCAACACCTACAGGTAATTTGTGAGTTTAGCCTGAAATTTGCATGTACAAATACTATGCTTAAGGCAGGAGAAAGAAAGAAAAAAAACAAACAAACAAACAAACAAAAAAAAAACATATATGCAAGAATTATAACTTATCAATCATAATAATTCATAAGATCCTGCCGGATATTCATGCCTAGGGGGGCTCTGGACTTAAGTTGATACATCCACCATATCTCTCTGTTGGTTATTTTTCTTTTTATATTTCCCCCTCGAAATGGAGCTTTAACCCTTTCAATCCTGCGGACCTCCAATGAGCTGACGTCCCCATTGTGTTTATGGATGAAGTGTTTGGATGCAGCAGAGCTCTTATGGGTGATTTTATTCACGGCATCAGACAGGTGCCTCCTTATTCTCACCTTCAGGGGACCCCCTGTGCACCCCACATATTGCTGGTCACAGGTGCTGCAATTAATCAAATACACAACATTGGAGGTGTTGCAGTTAATGTAGTGGTTAATTTTGTACGTCTTTTTAGTGACAGATGAGTGGAATTCCTTACTGTTCACCATATATTTACAGCAGGTGCAGATATTGTGCCCACACTTGTATGTGCCTTTAGTACTGAGCCAGTTTTCTTTCTCTTTTAACCTTTTGTCCTCACTAACAAAGAGGCTGGGGGATAAGATGTCGTTCAGACTAGGGGCTTTTTTAGCGATATAGCGCACTGGTTTGGACAGGATTTGGTTCAGCTTTTTATCCTGGCTCAGCATAGGGATTCTTTTTCTGATGATATCAGTAATCTCTTTGAACTGAGGGCTGTATGTAGTGGTGAAGGTGATGTGCTCCTCACTGGACACACGGGTATATAGTATCCCGATCTATATCCTCCACAATGCTCTCAGCCCTCTGCAGCATCCAGCTGGGGTAACCCCTATGAGCCAGCCTGGCCTTCACCTCCCTCTTACTCCGGTCATAGACTTCCTTGGTGGTACTGTTCCTCTTAAACCTGTAGAGTTCCCCCACAGGTATGTTTTTTATTACATGTCTCGGATGACATGATTTGGCATGTAATATGGAATTAGTCGCGCTACGTTTCCTGAAAGGGGAGATTGTGATGAATGAATCTGAATTTAGATCTAAAGTGACATCTAAAAAATTAATGTTTCTACCACCAATTGTATGGGTGAATTTCAAATTCATTTCATTATCATTCATATATTTGATAAGTTCAGGTATCAAGTCCGCAGGTCCCTCCCATATGAGGAGCAGGTCGTCCAGATAGCGCCCCAGCCACCTAATATAGGGGGAGAAGGGGTTAACATGTGAAAACATGAACAAGCTCTCCCAGGCTGCCATATACAGGTTAGCGATAGATGGCGAGAACCCTGCGCCCATCGGGGCTCCGCAAACCTGCAAAAAAACCTCTTTGTTAAAGGAGAAGAAGTTATGTTTGAGGAGAAAGTCCACAGAGGAAATCAAAAATTCCTGTATAGCCGGAGTGTAGTCGCCGTAGTCCTGGAGATGTCTCCTCAGGATGGAGATAGTCAAATCATGCATCAGGGAGGGATATAAGGCCTCCACGTCACAGGAGATGAAGATACAGTCTCCAGACCATTCAGTCTTATCCAGGGAGGAAATCAAATGCTTTGTATCTTTTATGTAACCTGGTAGTCTAGAAATCAGTGGTTGCAGATACATATCCACCCAGGTACTGAGGTTTTCACCCATGCTTCCAATCCCTGCTACTATGGGTCTGAATGTAGGAGGGAAGACCTCCTTGTGGATCTTAGGCAGGGAATGGAAGATGGGGATTATAGGGTGTTCCACAAATAAATCCTCCGTTTTTTATCCAGTGCCCCTATAGCAAAACCCTCAGAAAGCAGATGTTTTAGTTTTTTCTGGAACAGTTCAGTGGGATCATGCTGTAGTCTCCTATACGTGCTGCTGTTATTCAGCATCACCATGTTCTGCTGGACATATAGACCTGCATTCAGTAGGACCACAGCTCCTCCCTTGTCCGCTCTTCTGACCATGAGATCCTGGTTGCCTCTGATCTCCTCCAGAGCTTTCCTTTCTGTTTTACTCAGATTGGGTCTGTTATGTTTACATGAGGATTTTTTCTTTAGTTCTATCAGGTCCTCCTCTATGCATTCCTGGAATGAATCCAAGATGTTAGGTCTTGAACTGACAGGGTAAAAATAGGGTTTTTTTGATTTATAAGCAGAGTTTAGATTTTTGATGGATTCTATAGATTCACTCTCAAGGGTCCTCAGGTCACTAATGGAGCAAAGTTCCTGGAAAGTCCCTATTTCACCCACTGTGGTCTGGTCACTCTGTGTGGTCAGGTTCTGTATAGTACCCTGATCAGATTTTTCCTTGAAAAAGGGGCATTTTAAAGTCAAATTTCGAACAAATTTATTTACATCTAGTAATGTTCTGTACATATCAAATTCATTTGTAGGGGAGAAGGTGAGACCTTTAGATAGAATGTCCATTTGGATCTCACTAATTAGATAGCTGGACAAGTTAATTACCACATTTTTCTCGCCTTCTTTTGCCTCTGTGGATATCTTCTTGTTGCTATGCTTCCTGCCACCCCTTCTCCTGCGTCTCGTCCGTTTTTTGGAGGCTCTTGAGTCTTTCCCAAATCTTTGGTCACGATGAGGGGTAAATCGTTGTCTTTCATAGGAGGAATCAGACGTATTTCCTGAGGTGTACTCGTCTGAATTTTCATGAGACGTCCGTATCAGAGAAGTTAACCCTTCTTTGTTGGTAATTCATCTGTCCATTTCTATTACTCCATTTCAGGATTGAACTAGGTGATTTATATGGTGCACGTCTTTTTTCATGCCAGTCATATACCTCATTACGAATATAGTCCTGATGGTCCCGTTCAAATTTGCTTTTTTTAGTTTGGGTAATATATTCCTCCAGTTTGCTGAGATTTAATTTAATAGATTTCATCCATTCATCATATTGTTTCAGAGATGAGTATACTTTTAAAGAGTTTTTAGTCTCATCAATTTGTTCATGAACTGAAGCTAAAACTTTCTCTTCCTCTTGAACAATAAGTTTCATAAGCTGAATGGAGCAGTTATCCAGGACCTCATACCACGATTTCTCAAAGCCATCAGAGAAAGTAATGGTAGCTTTCTTCTTAAGTCTGAGTCCCCTTGGGATCATGTTTTTACTGATATATGCATTCAATGTGGTAAAGTCCCACCATGTTTTAAGTTCCCTTGTTTGTAATTTTTCCAATAGTTTCATAAGGGTATCAAGTTCACATGATTCCTTTGTGTAGTCAGGTTTGGTTCTTGAAAATATTTCCTGTGCCTTATTCCCTCTAGCTGTAAGCTCTTCCTCTAGTGATTGTGTGGTGTGTAGTCCTTGTACTGTGTCCACATTAGAAGCCATATGTGACATTTTAGTCAAAGGTAACCCGTGTGTCTCGTTCAGTATATTATGATGGAAGATTGTAATTGAGAGGGGAGCAAGATCGCACTAAATATCAGAAAAGAAAAAGCAACGAAGATCAGCTCACCTCCTCTCAGTCCCAGCGCACGGATCATGCAGTGCTGCAAGTAGTATTTAGGAAAAGCAGAAGTCCAGCGTGGGTGATGTCCATAAAAATACCTTTTATTCCATTTTTGTTAAAAGCACATAAATCCAAAGTCCAAGTGCAGCGCCCCAGAGTCCTGGTCGTTGCAGTACTGATGCTCCGCCGCTAAGGGGAGTGTTGGTACGTCTGATGGCACTGATGGAGTTCACCTGACCAGGTATACACTTCACAGTCTGGCCTCCAGGGGGAGCTAAGGGTGCTATGTATTAGGCCACTCCTCACAGTCTGGTAAAACTGGGGGTTAGATAGGAAGTTGGACAGAAAGCTGACTGGGTTGGAACCAGGCAACATCCTGTGGCAGAGGGTGTTGCAGGGGAAGATTCAGGGGGGTCCCTGTCAGGGGTGGGATCCTGACAGAGGCCTAGCGAACAGAAAGAACGTTACGGGACCGCGCCTGCACTTCATTGCGGCGGTACCCCAAGAAAGGACAAGAAGCAAGGTTTATTGTGAAGAGTGAGAAACGAGATTAACGCAACAAGGAGATAACACCAGTAGGAGTCGTGCTGTAAGACCGAGGCAACATCCTACTGAGGCGCGTAGCCGGTGGCCGGAACGCCGAGGAAGTATTGAGCTCCAAGCCTTACTTCAAACCAATGGCAGGACAGTCAGTTATAGGCGGGCTGTCTCACCTAAATCACCTAAGCAGACATAGGGGGCGACAGTTGGAGAGGGGCAACTCTAGGGTCCCGGAAGAACTCCAGGCCTACCCGTCATACGGGTGCGTCCTAGCCATATCATCTGGGGGACGGAGAAGAACATCAGAATCAGTTGTGAGGGAACTTCAGAAACAGACACAACAGTTGTGAGGACTATCTCGTGGTGCTCAGCAGGGAAGGACTACAACACACAAGCGCTAAAAAGAAGGCACAGATTTCCACCTGCAAAGGGAACTCTGGAGGTGCCATCGGACCGGCCAGTCTCAGACAGCCCTGTTAACCGTACTCTGGATTGAGGATCCTGAAGCCTTCAGTAAAGAGGTAAAGAGACTGCAACCCTGTGTCCTCTTTATTCATCGCACCCTGCACCACACATTATCACTCTCAGCTTTTACTGGACGCCCCTCAGCAGGGTCACGGGCCAGGTCTAGCCACCATGACAATCCCAGAACCGAGACAGAGAGGCTCGGTACCGGGTACCCCTCGGCCCTGCGACTGTGGGGGAGCTCCACATCTTCATATCTATAGACACAAAAACGGGTGGCTCATAGAGGTTACCCCAGCTGGATGCTGCAGAGGGCTGAGAGCATTGTGGAGGATATAGATCGGGATACTATGCTGAATAAGGCTAGTAATAACCGTGTGTCCAGTGAGGAGCACATCACCTTCACCACTACATACAGCCCTCAGTTCAAAGAGATTACTGATATCATCAGAAAAAGAATCCCTATGCTGAGCCAGGATAAAAAGCTGAACCAAATCCTGGCCAAACCAGTGCGCTATATCGCTAAAAAAGCCCCTAGTCTGAACGACATCTTATCCCCCAGCCTCTTTGTTAGTGAGGACAAAAGGTTAAAAGAGAAAGAAAACTGGCTCAGTACTAAAGGCACATACAAGTGTGGGCACAATATCTGCACCTGCTGTAAATATATGGTGAACAGTAAGGAATTCCACTCATCTGTCACTAAAAAGACGTACAAAATTAACCACTACATTACTACATTAACTGCAACACCTCCAATGTTGTGTATTTGATTAATTGCACCACCTGTGACCAGCAATATGTGGGGTGCACAGGGGGTCCCCTGAAGGTGAGAATAAGGAGGCACCTGTCTGATGCCGTGAATAAAATCACCCATAAGAGCTCTGCTGCATCCAAACACTTCATCCATAAACACAATGGGGACGTCAGCTCATTGGAGGTCTGCGGGATTGAAAGGGTTAAAGCTCCATTTCGAGGGGGAGATATAAAAAGAAAAATAACGAACAGAGAGATATGGTGGATGTATCAACTTAAGTCCAGAGCCCCCCTAGGCATGAATATCCGGCAGGATCTTATGAATTATTATGAATGATAAGTTATAATTCTTGCATATATGTTTTTTTTTTCTTTCTTTCTCCTGCCTTAAGCATAGTATTTGTACATGCAAATTTCAGGCTAAACTCACTAATTACCTGTAGGTGTTGCCCTGTTTCTGTTGTCTGCAAGATCAGGGGGTGTAACCTAATGGGCCTAGTCCTATATGGCAGCCCTCTTTCATTTTATTTTTATCACAATGAGTAAGGCGGCAAGACCGTTGAAACGTGTTTGATTTTAATGCACTTTAAGCCTGTGACTGTCTCTGGTATGAATCACCCGTTTTTGTGTCTATGGATATGAAGATGGACTTTGGATTTATGTGCTTTTAACAAAAATGGAATAAAAGGTATTTTTTATGGACATCACCCACGCTGGACTTCTGCTTTTCCTTCATAATACTTGCAGCACTGCATGATCCGTGCGCTGGGACTGAGAGGAGGTGAGCTGATCTTCGTTGCTTTTTCTTTTCTGTAATTTTATGTCATCCGCTTACGCCCAGTGTCACGCAATACCCCTGGTGATGCTCGCCAAACCAGTAACCGTTTGAGTGGTAAATGGGTCGACACTACCCTCACAGATTACCCACCAAACCATTCCTTTCACTCTTTCTGTGTCTCCATCACATCAGGAGATTATCTCCCTATTAGTCATTCCTGAGGGAATTGATGAGGTCCTGTTGGGGATATCATGGCTACGCTATCATTCTCCTCATGTAGTGTGGTCCTCAGGGAAAATTTTGGGATGGAGTAAATCCTGTGAGGGTAGATGTCAGAGGGAGTGCATTCAGGTTGCTACTACAGAGGTACCAGCAGATCTTTCCTCTCTCCCCAAGCACTATTGGCCTTATGCGGACGTGTTCTCCAAAATGGCTGCGGAGACCCTTCCGCCTCACCGCCCCTATGACTGTCCTATTGACCTCTTGCCTGGTGCTGAGCCTCCCCAGGGTCGAGTCTATCCTTTATCTCTCCCGGAGATGGAGGAAATGTCTCAGTACATCCAAGAGAATCTGGCAAGAGGATTCATTAGGAAGTCAGTGTCACCTGCAGGGGCTTGGTTCATCTTCGTACTGAAGAAGAGTGGAGATTTACGTCTACGTGCATAGACTACAGGGGTCTTAACGCCATCACCGTTAAGAACAAGTACCCATTACCCCTAATATCTGAGCTTTTTGATAGGCTACGGGGAGCAAGGGTATTTACAAAATTAGATCTGCGGGGTGCTTACAACCTGATTCGCATCCGTGAGGGGGACGAATGAAAGACAGCTTTTAACACCAGGGATGGGCACTATGAATCACTCTGGTGATGCCCTTCGGGCTCTGTAATGCCCCAGCCGTTTTCCAAGACTTTGTGAACGAAATCTTTTGGGATATGCTCACTACCTCGGTCGTAGTCTATCTGGATGATATTCTCATCTACTCTCCAGATATTGACTCCCATCGGAGAGATGTTCGCAAAGTCTTTGAAATCTTACGGGCAAACTCCCTCTACGCCAAGTTGGAGAAGTGTGTGTTTGAGCAGGAGTCCTTGCCTTTTCTTGGTTGTATCATCTCTGCCCAGGGTTTGGCTATGGATCCTGCCAAGCTACAGGCTGTGATGGACTGGCAGGAACCCAATTCACTTAAAGCGGTGCAGCGCATTATGGGGTTCATTAATTACTATCGTCAGTTCATCCCACACTTCTCAACTTTGGTAGCTCCCTTGGTTGCCCTCACCAAGAAGGGAGCAAATCCCAAGTTGTGGTCAGAGGATGTCTCCAAGGCCTTCCTCTCGGTTAAGTCACACTTCGCTAGTGCTCCCATTCTACATCGCCCCGATGTAGATAAGCCATTTATCATGGAGGTGGATGCCTCATCCGTTGGTGCTAGAGCAGTCCTTTTCCAAAAGGATGCTCAAGGTCGGAAGCATCCATGCTTCTTCTTCTCCAAGACCTTCACACCGGCGGAGAGGAATTATTCCATCGGGGACAGGGAGTTGCTAGCCATGAAGTTGGCTTTCTCAGAGTGGAGACATTTCTTGGAGGGAGCTCGCTTTCCCTTCCAGGTTATCACTGACCACAAAAACTTGGTATATCTACAGACGACCCAGCGGCTGAATTCTCGCCAGGCTAGATGGTCCCTGTTCTTCTCCCAGTTTCATTTTACTCTTCATTTTCTCTCCGGGGAGAAGAACATTCGCGCCGACGCTCTCTCCCGCTCCGTAGTGTCATGTGAGGAGGAGGAGGAGCCTCGGCTTATTGTCCCTTCTGAGAGCCTGACAACTGTAGCTCCGGTTTCGCTAGAGTCTGTGCCCCCGGGCAAGACTTTCGTGCCAGCGAATTTGCGACTGGAGGTTCTCTCTTGGACATCCAAGCTTTTGGAGAGAACGTGCTGGTGGCCTCATATGGCCCGTGATGTCGGGGACTATATTCGGGCGTGCGTTTCCTGTGCCTAGAATCGGTCTCCTCGGCAATGGCCTGCTGGGTTGCTTTACCCCCTACCGGTGGCAGACAGGCCTTGGGAAATGGTCGGGATGGACTTTGTGGTGGGCTTACCCAAGTCCCGTAGCTGCACCGTTATCTGGGTTGTCACCGATCATTTCTCTAAGATGGTGCACTTGGTGCCGCTTCCACGGTTACCTTCTGCATGGGCCTTGGCGGCGTTATTCATAAAGCACATGTTCCGTTTACATGGAATGCCTGATAAAATTGTCAGTGACCGGGGTCCCCGAGTTCGCGTCTCGGTTTGGAGAGAGCTCTGCCGTTTACTCAGCATAGATTTGAATCTCTCCTCTGCATACCATCCCGAGACGAATGGGTTGGTAGAGAGGACCAACCAGACTCTGGTGACATACTTGCGACATTTTGTCTCTGCTAGGCAGGATGATTGGGCATCTTTGCTACCTTGGGCGGAATTTGCCGTGAACAAGGCCGTAGCCGATTCCACTAGGCAGACTCCTTTTCTCCTTAATTACAGCCAGCATCCGCGTGTCCCTGTGCCCATGCCCGTGTCATCCACTGATTCTAGGGTGGCAGACTGGGCGGTGGAGGCACGTGACATCTGGGACCGCACACAGGATGCCATCCGGGCCTCCAAGGAGAGAATGAGGGTTTCTGCTGATACACACCGGCGCCCCGCTCTGACCTTTGCTCCTGGCGACTTAGTGTGGCTCTCCGCCCCTTAACATCAGGCTGCGAGTTGAGTCTGCTAAGTTTGCACCTCGCTACATTGGCCCGTTCAAGGTTCTGGAACAGGTCAACCCTGTGGTTTACCGTTTGGCTGTGCCTCCATGTCTTGGTATCACCGACACTTTTCACGTTTCCCTCTTAAAGCCCGTTCATTTGTCCCGGTTTTCTGAGTCATCTGCCGGGACATTGGGTTCATCTTCAGATAAGTTTGAGGTGAATGCTATCGTGGGGTGCAAGGTGGTACGTGGCAAGAAATTTTATCTGGTGGACTGGAAGGGTCACGGTCCAGAAGATAGAACCTGGGAACCTGTGGAGCACATTCGGGCTCCGCTGCTCATTGCAACTTTTGAGCGTAGCAAGGCTCAGGGAGGGGGGGCCCTAGGAGGGGGGTAATGTTACGAGTCAAGTTCCCGCTGCTGCACAGGGGGAATCTCGAGCCATGTCTGCTGCGGTCTCCCATTCTGCATCGGCCGCAGTGGAGCCTACTCAGCGGAGACGCTGGTCCCAGTGTCTCACTGAGTCTGATACTGTGCAAAGGGTTACTGAGAGCTATGGACTATGCTCTACGTTCAGTCATTCTATAGCCTTTAGTAAGTGGTCAGCTCCTCACAACAGCGCTTTCAGAATTTTTAAAGGTTCATAAAAAAAGCGCCCTTTTGTATCTTGCCGGATCCAGGGTTTCGCCCTCAGAGCTTTGTCAGCAAGCTAAACAAGGTGTGCTTTTATGGATTTTTAAAATATCTTAAATGGAACCTGAGATGTAAAATATCACTGTTAACCTGGTGAAATGGGGTAATCTGCAGGTTAATGGTGTTCCAACACCATGCGGCGCTAGTACTGCAAGCATCGCTGCTGGGAGGAGATGAACTTTATTCCCTCAGGCAGCATTCGGCTTCCTATCATACAGTGGCATCCAACATGGTTTCAGTCACTTTTCTGTGCACTGAGAGCACGGTAACCTTGTTCACGGCACTGACTGACAGCATGTTCAACACTAGGACCCGCTGTTAGTCAGTGCCAGGGTGCTGTGACAGTTACTGTATACTGAGCAAGAGGGGATTATAGGGAGATAAATGGGAAGTGCAGACTTCTGAGTGTAGTAGTTTCCAAAGGTGTGTACTCAGTGTGAATCCACTCACCTTTTTGGTGTCTTGATATACTGTGTATAGATCCAATCCATGGATCACTCCATTCCTCTTTCCAATCAGTTTGCTGCAGAGATCTGGGAACTGATGAGCGCACTAAACAGTGCTTTCATAGGAGATAACACTTTATAAATATTTTTTCCAGCAATACGTGCTCCTGAAGGATGATGATGGAACTCGATGTTCTGATTCAAGGATGATTTTTATTTCAAACTAAAATACAACCGGTTTCGACTTCTTAGAGTCTTCCTCAGGTATAATGTCATGCATATAAACAGATTTTTCTGAACACATTTTATAACAGATATCCCTGCATGTCATTTTGGGTGGGGGCTGAAAGATCTGTTTTTCTAATTACCTTTAGGTAGTAAAAAAGTGCTTATTGTTGTGGGGTCAACAATGTTGTGGCAGCTCCAGGATTGCTTATGTTATAATTTAGTGAAAGGCTACGGTGGCCATTTTACCCAAAACACAATAAGTCATGTGTTTTATTTACATACGAGAAGGAGCTCTTATTGGATAAGGAATAATTTTACAACTGCATCCCTTTTACCTTGTCAAGGATTCAGTGAACCTTACTGTTGAAATTGGGTAAACATTTGTACATTCAGTAACAGGTACAAAGGATGATTTTTAACTCTTCTGTTTTACACAGTCATTGTTCTGCGTCCGCTATTATTCAAATTATTTATTAATTATATAGAAGACAGGATTAATAATGTTGTTTCCATTTTTGTAGACGGCACCAAGCTATGTAGTATAGTGCAGTCTATGGAGGCTGTACATAAGCTACAGACTGACTTTAACAAACTGAGTGTTTGGGGATCCACTTGGCAGATGAGGTTGAATGTGGATAGATGTAAAGTTATGCATCTGGACCCTAATTTGCAGGCGCCCTATGTTCTAAGGGGAGTAAAACGAGGAAAGTCACTTGTATAGAAGGATCTGGGTGTACATGTAGATCACAGTCTAAATAAAATATCAGTTATCTTATTCTATGCTGGATATTGTCATCTATTAAAATTGGTATGAACTCGCGAGTCAGGGATATAATGCTGCCACTTAAAAACCATAAGTGATATCTCATCTGGAATATACAGTTACGTTTTGGACACCAGGTTACTGAAAAGACACATTGGAATTAGAAAAGGTACAAAGAAGAGCCACAAAACTGATAAGGGGCCAGATCTTCGTTTTGAGGAAAGATTAAAATAATTACATTTATGTACTCTGGGAGATAGGAATAACTTGTACAAGTATATAAATGGCCCAAAAAGTATAGTCAAAAGTAGTTTCATGTAATCCCCCTCAAAAAACAAGGTGTACTCGCTCCGTCTCGAGAAAAAAACATTTAATCTCCAGAAGGGGCAGACCTTCTTTACCATAAGAACTATTAATCTGTGGTACAACCAACAATAGGAGCTGGTCACAGCGGGAGCCATCAATGGTTTAAACAAAAGGCTTAACTGCTTTATTAGAAGAAAGCCAATCGACTTTCGGGATTGAGAGGCAATGACCTGCTCTGTAGAACAGACAGGATCATGCATTATGGTTGTGCCTATACCCCAGTCCCTCTAGCTTTTCTCATCCCTCAGATAAACTTGATGTGCATGTCTGTTTTTAACCGTACTAAATTTATAACTATGTAACTAAGTTCAATCAATGTTTAATTAAATACTAATCTTTTAGTCTCTTAATTCCCTTGATAGCTTACTAAGCAGCTTCAATATTTCTAAGCGCATATTCATTTCTCTGTGGGAACCCAAAAGTCAAAAATACAAGTTCAGCATGTTCAGGAAATAGTCCAGTACTCCACACTCTATTCTTTTCTTTTGGGGAGGTTACCTAACTTTAATTTACTTGATAGTTATTAGAATGGATGTGATTGATTGCCTGAATAAATATGTATTAATATACTGTATATTAATGTACTCCCTTCTCCTACTGTCAGAGTTGCCTTCCTTGTAAAACAGCAGTCTCTTCCATGTAGATAGAGAATGAGTGTAAGGCCGGGGTCATAATACAGACGAGTGCTATATGAGAAAACATCGCATAGCTCGCGGACCAATATTAATCTATGGGGCAGCTCACATCACCGTATTTTTTCTCAGACGTATTCAACGTGCGTGTGAAATCACAGCATGCTGTAATTGTACTCGGTACTCGTATATCGTCCGAGACTCACCAATGCAAGTCTATGGGTCCGATAAAACCTCGGACACCACACGGACCATTCATCTATTTGCGACAAATACGCGCACATTTTCCTCATTTCAGCCCATTGAGCAATTAAATTCAATGGGGAAAACCAGTGAGAAATGTAAAGCCATACGCATGTCATACGGATGTCATATGGATGCATAGGTGCGAGAAAATCGCATCATCGCATTGCAAACGCATTACACATGGATGACCATACGGATAACACTTGTGCGACTCTCGGCAGGGAGACCCAGACTGATTTTTGATATGTTTCGTGTGACCCCGGCCTAAAACAAATAATTCACATAGATTTCATTTTGAGCAGATTTTAAAAAAATCAACATTCATTTCTGAATGTGATATCTTAACTATTTAGATTGGCCCATGCAACCATGCCTTCAGATGTGGCCTATTTAATTTTTACACATATGTTAACCCTTTTCCGATGTTGAGGGTAATAATATGTCCACATCGGACTCCCTTCGATGTGGGCTCCGGCAGTGAGCCCAAATCTTTCCAGGCACATGTCAGCTGTTTTGAACAGCTGACATGTGCCTGGAACAGCCTCAGGTGGAATTGCAATCCACCTGCGGCTACTATCCCATTAAATGCCACTGTCAAACGCTGGCAGCGGTATTTAACATGCACTTCTGGCAATAACACCGAAAATCCACCCATCGGTGACCTCCATCACATGATCGCGGGTCACTGATGGGTTGGCATGACAACCAGAGGTCTCCTGCAGACCTCTATGATTGTTACTGCCGGATTGCTATGCATGATCATCGCCTGTTTGTAGCAGAGCCGATCGGGCTATGGCAGCTTCTAGTCTCCCATGGAGAACATTGAAACATGCCAAAAGTAAAAAAAAATGTTTTTAAAAATATGAAAAAGTTAAAGTAAGTTCAAATCACCCCCCTTTTACCCCATTAAAAATAATAATTAAAAAAATCAAACCTACACTTCTCTGGCATTGCCGCATTCAGAATCGCCCTATCAATAAAAAAAGGATTAACCTGATCACTAAATGCATAGCGAGAAAAAAAGTCAAAACGCCTGAATTACTTTTTTTGGTCACTGTGACAATGCATTAAAATGCAAAAATGGGCAATCAAAAAATTGTTTCTGCACGAAAATGGTATCATTCAAAATGTAAGGTCGGCACGCAAAAAAAAACCCAACGTTAGGGGTCGAGCTCCCGCCTCTGCACAGGGGGAATCTCGAACCATCTCCGCTGTGGTCTCCCATTCTCCTCCAGCTGCAGTGGAGCCTGCTCAGTGGAGACGTCGGTCCCAGTGTCTGGCTCAGTCTGATACGGTGCCGATGATTACTGCTGCCTTTCCAGGCTCAGCCATTGTAGCCAGTACTGGTCAGCAGCAAGCATACATCTCTGGGACAAAGTCCTGCTTTTCCCCTTCTGAGAATGCCCAGGGTAAGACCTCTCATTGGAGGTCGAGGTTTACATGCTCAGGTACTGCAGCAGCTCCCATTGGTCCTGCAGGAAGGTCCTGAAGTTGCTCAGGTATTGTAGCAGCTCCCATTGCTCCTCTAGGAAGGTCCTGAAGTTGATGCAGCTATAAAAGGTTCGCATGGCCGCACGGCCATGCGCTAGCATTAACCTAAGTTATGAGCTCAGCGCCAGTGTGGTCATGCTTGCATGTGGTCAGGGTTCGGCTGAAATAGGCCCCTAGAATACCGGCACCTCCAGTAAGGAGTTTGTGTATGTAGATTCAGGGTTTGGCTGAAATAAGCCCCTAGAATATCGCCACCTCCAGTGAGGAGTTTTGTGTGTGATATGCTGACTGCATGACCACTGTCGGCTCTATTAGGTAGCTGTGGTCCTCTATGAGGTTAACAGGGCACAGCGTTCTCTTTCTCAAGCGAATCTGTGAAGTAACAGAGTTCGCTTATACCACCATATAGTACTGTCTTTTACTAGCAACAGGTTCTCTCCGGCACAGTGGACCCCGGGTTGCGAACGCACCTACTACTCAATATATATATATGTATATACTCGATGTGTTTCGCCAACCCTAACACCCGAGATCATGAAAAATGGAGATGCAACGGGTATCAGAAAATGGCACAATTTATTTTTTTTAACAAAGTTGGGCATTTTTTCACCTCTTAGATAAAAAAGAACCTATATATGATTGGTGTCTATGAACTTGTAATGACTTGGAGAATCATAATGGATTGTCAGTTTTAGCATTTAGTGAACATAGTAAAAAAGCAAAACAAAAAACAACTGTGAAATTGCCCTTTTTTTGCAATTTCACCACACTTGGAATTTTTCCCATTTTCCAGTACATGATATGTTAAAACCAATAGTGTATTTCAAAAGTACAACTCGTTCCGCAAAAAATCAAGCCTCACATGGCCATATTGAAGGAAAAATATAAAAGTTATGGCTCTGGGAAAAAGAGGAGCAAAAAACGAAAAGCAAAAATACCTCCGATCATGAAGGGGTTAATAGCCTTTAATTTCAACTATTTCTTGGAAGATAGTTACATAGTTACATAGTTAGTAAGGCCGAAAAAAGACATTTGTCCATCCAGTTCAGCCTATATTGGAATATAATAAATCCCCAGATCTACGTCCTTCTACAGAACCTAATAATTGTATGATACAATATTGTTCTGCTCCAGGAAGACATCCAGGCCTCTCTTGAACCCCTCAACTGAGTTCGCCATCACCACCTCCTCAGGCAAGCAATTCCAGATTCTCACTGCCCTAACAGTAAAGAATCCTCTTCTATTTTGGTGGAAAAACCTTCTCTCCTCCAGACGCAAAGAATGCCCCCTTGTGCTCGTCACCTTCCTTGGTATAAACAGATCCTCAGCGAGATATTTGTATTGTCCCCTTATATACTTATACATGGTTATTAGATCGCCCCTCAGTCGTCTTTTTTCTAGACTAAATAATCCTAATTTCGCTAATCTATCTGGGTATTGTAGTTCTCCCATCCCCTTTATTAATTTTGTTGCCCTCCTTTGTACTCTCTCTAGTTCCATTATATCCTTCTTGAGCACCGGTGCCCAAAACTGGACACAGTACTCCATGTGCGGTCTAACTAGGGATTTGTACAGAGGCAGTATAATGCTCTCATCATGTGTATCCAGACCTCTTTTAATGCACCCCATGATCCTGTTTGCCTTGGCAGCTGCTGCCTGGCACTGGCTGCTCCAGGTAAGTTTATCATTAACTAGGATCCCCAAGTCCTTCTCCATGTCAGATTTACCCAGTGGTTTCCCATTCAGTGTGTAATGGTGACATTGATTCCTTCTTCCCATGTGTATAACCTTACATTTATCATTGTTAAACCTCATCTGCCACCTTTCAGCCCAAGTTTCCAACTTATCCAGGTCCATCTGTAGCAGAATACTATCTTCTCTTGTATTAACTGCTTTACATAGTTTTGTATCATCTGCAAATATCAATATTTTACTGTGTAAACCTTCTACCAGATCATTAATGAATATGTTGAAGAGAACAGGTCCCAATACCGACCCCTGCGGTACCCCACTGGTCACAGCGACCCAGTTAGAGACTATACCATTTATAACCACCCTCTGCTTTCTATCACTAAGCCAGATACTAACCCATTTACACACATTTTCCCCCAGACCAAGCATTTTCATTTTGTGTACCAACCTCTTGTGCGGCACGGTATCAAATGCTTTGGAAAAATCGAGATATACCACGTCCAATGACTCACCGTGGTCCAGCCTATAGCTTACCTCTTCATAAAAACTGATTAGATTGGTTTGACAGGAGCGATTTCTCATAAACCCATGCTGATATGGAGTTAAACAGTTATTCTCATTGAGATAATCCAGAATAACATCCTTCAGAACCCTTCAAATATTTTACCAACAGTAGAGGTTAGACTTACTGGCCTATAATTTCCAGGTTCACTTTTAGAGCCCTTTTTGAATATTGGCACCACATTTGCTATGCGCCAGTCCTGCGGAACAGACCCCGTCGCTATAGAGTCCCTAAAAATAAGAAATAATGGTTTATCTATTACATTACTTAGTTCTCTTAGTACTCGTGGGTGTATGCCATCCGGACCCGGAGATTTATCTATTTTAATCTTATTTAGCCGGTTTCGCACCTCTTCTTGGGTTAGATTGGCGACCCTTAATATAGGGTTTTCATTGTTTCTTGGGATTTCACCAAGCATTTCATTTTCCACCGTGAATACCGTGGAGAAGAAGGTGTTTAATATGTTAGCTTTTTCCTCATCATCTACAACCATTCTTTCCTCGCTATTTTTTAAGGGGCCTACATTTTCAGTTTTTATTCTTTTACTATTGATATAGTTGAAGAACAGTTTTGGATTAGTTTTACTCTCCTTAGCAATGTGCTTCTCTGTTTCCTTTTTGGCAGCTTTAGTTAGTTTTTTAGATAAAGTATTTTTCTCCCTATAGTTTTTTAGAGCTTCAATGGTGCCATCCTGCTTTCTTTTTACTGTTAATTGCCTGTCTTACTTCTTTGTTTAGCCACATTGGGTTTTTCCTATTTCTAGTCCTTTTATTCCCACAAGATATAAACCGCTTACAGTGCCTATTTAGGATGTTCTTAAACATTTTCCATTTTTTATCTGTATTCTTATTTCTGAGGATATTGTCCCAGTCTACCAGATTAAGGGCATCTCTAAGCTGGTCAAACTTTGCCTTCCTAAAGCTCAGTGTTTTTGTGACTCCCTGACAAGTCCCCCTAGTGAAAGACAGGTGAAACTGTACAATATTGTGGTCGCTATTTCCTAGATGCCCGACCACCTGCAGATTTGTTATTCTGTCAGATAATATTTATATTAATAAAATTAATAATATTATAATAAAATAAAAAATAAATATAAATAAATATAAATAAATATAAATAAAATTAAATATTTATACAATAAAAGATAATATTTCCAGGTGTTAGATCAAGAAAGTTTATAGTCTGGGAGTTACGACAAAAGAATTAACCGAAAGCACAAAAAAATGAAGTTTAAGGGCATACAAAATGGTGACCACTTTAACAATCACAATGCAGTGCCTCTGGAAGGAAGCTCCTACCTAGGTTCTCTCACCATGTAGCAAAAGAGGTAGAACCACCTGGGGCTCGTCTACTTCTAAAGGCATCATGACAGCAGCATGGGCCACCTCATATGTCAAAAAGGAGCCTAAAGCACCTTCAAGTAGGCCATGAGAGCTGTTTTCAGACTGTTCCACGTGTGCAAGGAAAATTTTTGGAGCTGGCGTGGTTCTGTTACAGCACATACTTTTTTAAGTTAACATTAATTTTATATTTCAGCATGTCTTCCATTAAGCTAATTTTCCAGAACTATATTTAGGAGTGTATTTCTTTATTGCAAATCTGTCAAGGTCTAAAACAAAATCTGATTAAAGATTTTTTTTTTACAGTTTCACAATAAACAACAGAGACTCATTCTTTAGTAACTCTACAAGAAGCCGCATTGTTCATCATGTCTTGCAGAGGACAAAATATGAAGATGGAAAGTCAAAAATGGGTGAGTTGTCTATGTTTTCATAGAGGTGAAAACAATATTGTCTCAGTATACTGTATTTGAGACAGTAGTAATTGTTTTACATAGTGGCCCAGTCTTGCATTATCCTACCCCCTTTTCTTATTAGGTGGCTAGAGCCTACTCAAAACAACCACTCTGTATAAGACTATAAATAATTTTAAATATAAAGGTAGAATGGCACCAGACCGATGTTAAATAGTAGCAGTTTTACCGCAATGTGATGAGGTTTGAGAAATGCGGCGTTAGTGTGTTACACTCTGTGGAGCTTGCTTGCTCCGTTGAAAAGTCCAGAAACAGGATTTTTTAGGAATCACTTATGGCATGCGATCGTAAACAGCTTTGGGAGGTGCTCACGATAGTAGTAATCCAAATCAAAAATATACGAAGAAAAGAACGTGGCACTCACCCAAGTCTTGCTGTGAATAGATGTCCTTTATTCAAATTGTACAGACATTAGCACGATGTGGAGAAGCGGCTGGTGAGAACAACGGTGCAAGAGGAGGAAGAGGGACGACGGCCGTTTCGCGCTCATGCGCTTCAACGGGTCCAGGACATCTATTCACAGCAAGACTTGGGTGAGTGCCACGTTCTTTTCTTCGTATATTTTTGCTATAAATAATTTTATTTAGGTGCTTCCTATCACAAAAATTACCTCCAAAAATGAAATACTCCTAAATGGATAATTTTTACTAGGGGTGAGCAAATTGATTAAATGTTAACCAAATTTGTGTTTAATTTTTTGAACTTGTCAAATTCGAACAATTTGTAATTTAGTTAGCACAAATTATTAAAATGGCATCTGATATATTACACATTGCAGAAGATTGCATCAGACAGAGGATCTCATATGACCTCGGGCACATGCTGACTTGGCTTCTCTGTAATGCCTTGCAGCAATCACATCACATGGTATAGCACAGGCAATCAGAAATGACTTAGCCTGTATAAAAGCAGAAGCAGGTAATGCAGCAGCCATTTTGTGGTACATCTGGCTAGTGAGTGGATATCACAGCTTACAGCTTAGCCATAGAGATAGTGAGAGCTCTAAAACACTGAAGAATTTGTACAGACAGTGTTTGACAGGACAGCAGTAATGAAAATTAGTATGTGGGAATACGGTATCAAACACATTTTTCAGGACAATCGGATGCATTGGATTTGCAGCAAATGAATTTGCAGCAAATGTAATATTTAGAAAAAAAATGGCAGATCTGACAAATTAGAATATCAAAACATTTGTTTATCTATAATAGTTTAGTATTGTACGTTTGCTAATATGCAGTTAAGCCATAAATTGTTCACATAAAATTCACATTGTATAGATTAAATGAATTATAACATTTCTATTAATTCAAGAAAACAAATCTGCAGTCTTAAATGCCAGTAACATTTCCTTTGTCTTAGGAATCAATAGGTTGCTTGGCAATGGGACGTACGAAGCAGCGTTTCCACCCCACGAGGTCAGACTATCTCTATGACTATTATTTATTTTCTTTTACCAATTTATGTTTCAGGTTTGTTTTGTAGTAATTTGATAAACTGAAGCTAATAAAGATAAAATTGTGCCCAAAACAACCAGAACTGTATATAAAGTGAAACCTCTACAAGACTCATCATGACCTTCTTCAAGACCTTTTGCATTGCAATGTTCTTAGCCTGTGCTACAATGATGTCAGGCTCGTGGATGGAGAACACATATCCTGTATTTAATCAGTTCAAGACTGGGCCATTTTGATACTTTTGGTTTAAAGAGCTATAACATTTTACTTGTTCAGATATGCTAGTAATTTTTTTGAATTTTTGTGATACATTAAGCTTCATTTTTATATTACTCCCATATGCTTCCTTTTTTACGATGAAATCTGGAGTTATGGGAAATAATTGTCTGTTTTTCTCATTTTTCCCATTTTTTCTAATGACCACACAAGACTGCTAAAATACGTTGAAAAATGTGTTGTCCAATCTGTATCAAATATTTTTGTAAACTTGATATGTTTTTTTTTTAAAGGGCTAGTAACAGTCATTTGGATTAATGGTGGCTCTTTTAAGTTAGTTTTTAAACATTAACTTCTATTTATTTATTTTTCATTTATTTTCCACAGTTCATAAAGGATCTTTGAGGCACATTTAAATACTGCCATTTTTTTTAACATTCTCGTATCTATGGGTGGTCTACTGGTCTGACAGCAGTTAAAGAACACTAAACTAAATAAAAGGAAGAGAAGCTTATAAAAAAAGAGCAGATAATACTGTATCTCTGCATATGTGTGTATGTGTGTGTATGATGGTTATGGGGATACGGTAGATGAAACGGTAACTATGAGAACTGTTCCACTATTTGCATTTCTTAAGTCATTTTTCTTGTTTTTGTGTGAAATTCATTGACTTTTCGGACCTAAATTCTTCAAAAGAGTGCACGCAGTGCACACATTTAGCTCAAAATTGAAAATGTTCTTTATTTTTGTCTAAAATGTTGCAAACTGTATGCTCGAATAGCTGGTGTACATGAAACCACTCCAGGGGGAGTTGAGAACACTTATACAAAATATGTTGCGATTTTCTTGAAAATCGTAATTGATGAAACAGCCAAACACATATGGAAATCCCAAAACCTTCCCACAACGGAGGTCATAAAAAACACAAAAAGAGGCATTTAAATGCAATAAAAATGCATAGAAAATATACTTTAAAAAGGTGCAAATTAAAAGAAGAAAAGGATACAAATAAAAAACAGCTGGAAAACACAAAAAAATTGACAAAAAAAAGCTCAAATATAATAATGAATTGTGTCCTTTTTGGCTTGCTGTCTGCATTTTTTTTATATAAATGGATCATCTTTTGCCATTAATTTTGGAATATTTTGAGCCAAGAGGAAAGGTAAGGAAAGATAATTCTGTCCATGACAACAACAGAGAGAAACCAATATGTCATGCTTTTTAACTAAAGTGATATTTCTTTACATGGGTATCACATCATTGCAAATAGCTCTGATACTTAAAAGTAAGTGTTTATAACTTCTTTACCCCCTTAGTGACAGAGCCAATTTGGTACTTAATGACCCTGCCAATTTTTACAATTCTGACCACTGTCACTTTATGAGGTTATAACTCTGAAACGCTTTAACGGATCCCGCTGATTCTGAGGCTGTTTATTCATGACATACTGTACTTCATGTTAGTGGTAAAATTTATTCGATATTACTTGCGTTTATTTATGAAAAAAACTGAAATATGGTGAAAGTTTTTAAAATTTTTCAATTTTCAAATTTTGATTTTTTTATGCCCTTAAATCAGAGAGATATGTCACCCAAAATAGTTAATAAATAGCATTTCCCACATGTCAACTTTACATCAGCACAATTTTGGAAACAAATTTTTTTGTTAGCAAGTTATAAGGGTTAAAAGTTGACCAGCGAATTCTCATTTTTACAGCAAAATTTACAAAACCATTTTTTTAGGGACCATCTCACATTTAAAGTCACTTTGAGGGGTGTTCATGACAGAAAATACCAAAAAGAGACAACATTCTTAAAACTACACCCCTCAAGGTGCTCAAAGCCATATTCAACGATTTTATTAACCCTTTATGTGCTTCACAGGAAGTGAAGCAATGTGGAAGGAAAAAATTAACATTTAACTTTTTTTTTTCAAACATTTTACTTCAGAACCAATTTTTTTATTTTCACAAATGTAAAAAGAGAAAATGAACCACAAAATTTGTTATGCAATTTCTCCTGAATACGCAGATACCCTATATGTGGGGTTAAACCACTGTTTGGGCGAACGGCAGAACTTGGAAGAGAAGGAGCGCCGTTTGACTTTTTCAACACAGAATTGGCCAGAATTGAGATCGGATGCCATGTTGTGTTTAGAGAGCACCTGATGTGCTTAACGAGTGGAAACCCCCCACAAGTGACACCATTTTGGAAACCTAGACCTCTTAAGGAACTTATCTAGATGTGTGGTGAGCACTTTGACCCCCAAAGTGCTTCCCAGAAGTTAATAATGTAGAGCCATGAAAATCCAAAATCGTATTTTTTCCACAAAAATGATCTTTTTGCCCCCCAATTTTTTTTTTCACAATGGTAACAGGAGAAATTAGACCATCAAAGATGTTGTGCAATTTGTTTTGAGTACACCGATACCCCATATGTGGAGGTAAACCACTTTGGGCGCATGGCAGAGCTTGGAAGAGAAGGAGTGCCATTTGACTTTTACAACGCAGAATTGGCTGGAATTGAGATCGGACGCCGTGTTGTATTTAGAGAGCCCCTGATGTGCCTAACCAGTGGAAACCCCCTACAAGTGACACCATTTTGGAAACTAGACCCCTTAAGGAACTTATCTAGATGTGTATTGAGCACTTTGATTCCCCAAGTGCTTCACAGAAGTTTATAACGTACAGTAGAGGCGTGAAAATAAAAAATCCTTTTTTTTTTCCTCAAAAATGATTTTTTTTTTTTAGCCCGCAATTTTTTACTTTCACAAGGTTAACAGGAGAAATTGGACCTGAGAAGTTGTCCAGTTTGTCCTGAGTTCGCCGATACTCCATATGTGGGGGGACCACTGTTTGGGCACACAGCGGGGCTCGGAAGGGAAGTAGTGATGTTTTAAAATGCAGAGTTTGGTGGAATGGTCTGCGGGCGTCATGTTGCATTTGCTGATCCCCTGATGTACCTAAACAGTAAAAAAAAACACAAGTGACCCCATTTTCAAAAATAGACCCCAAAGCGCTCCACAGGCGTTTATAACGTAGAGCCGTGAAAATAAAAATAATATTTTATCCACAAAAATTATCTTTTCACCCCCAAATTTTTACTTTCACAAGGGTAATAGGAGAAATTGGACCATGAAGGTTGTTGTGCAATTTGTCCTGAGTACGTTGATACCGCATATGTGAGGGGGGACCACTGTTTGGGTGCATAGCAGAGCTCGGAAGGGAAGGAGCGCCGTTTTGGAATGCAGACTTTGATAGAATGGTCTGTGGGCATTATGTTGCATTTGCAGAGTCCCTGATGTGTCTAAACAGTAGAAACCCCCCACACGTTACCCCATTTTGGAAACTAGACCCCAAAGGAACTTATCTAGATGTGTGGTTAGCACTATGAACCCCCTAGTGCTTCACAGAATTTTAAAATGTAGAGTCGTGAAAATTAAAAAATCATATTCACCCCCTTTTCACCCCCAAATTTTTACTTTAACAAGGGTAACAGGAGAAATTGTACTATGAATGTTTGGGTGCACAGCTGAGCTCAGAAGGAAGAGAGCACCATTTGACTTTTTCAACGCAAAATTGGCTGGAATCAATGGTGGAGCCATGTCACGTTTGGAGACCCCCTGATGTACCTAAACAGTGGAAACCCCCAATTCTAACTCCAACCCTAACCCCAACACACCCCTAACCCTAATCCCAACCCTAACCATAATCCTATTCACAACCCTAACCCCAACACACCCCTAACCCTAATCCCAACCATAACCATAATCCTAATCAGACTTCTAACCCCAACATACCCCTAACCCCAATCCTAATCCTAACCCTAATCATAACCCTAACCCCAACACATCCCTAACTCTAATCCCAACCCTAACCATAAACCTAACCACAAAACTAACCCTAATCCCAAAACACCCATAAAATTAATCCTAACCCTAATCCCAAACCTAACCCTAATCCCAAACCTAAGGCTTCTTTAACACTTACCGTTTTTGCGGCCCATTATTGCGGGCCTTTTTGCAGGCTATATTGCCGCAGTTTTCACGGTCTGCTGCAATAACGGACTGGAAAAAACTTGCAGATCGCCGTTTTTGGGGTTTGCAATATTATGGCAAAAGTATTGAGAAAAAAAAAGGCGATCTGCAAAACCGGAAGTCACGGTGCACCACAAAAACAACCTTCCATTGTTTTTGCGCCCCACTGAACTACAATGGGGGCTGTGTCCGTTAGCTGTGAAAATTATTGAGCAAGCTCGATATTTTTTCACAGCCGTAAATACGGCCCTCATGGCCATACGGCGTACGGCACTCCGTGGAATTATTGCAGCCCATTTTTGCGGCCCCATAGAAATCTATTGGGGCCACAAAAATCGGATGCAAAACCACGGTAAGTGTAAAAGAAGCCTTTCCCTAACCCTAACCCTGATTTTAGCCTCAACCTTAACCCTAATTTTAGCCCCAACCCTAGCCCTAACCCTAATTTTTGCTCCAACCCTAACCCTAATTTAGCCCCAACACTAACCCTAACGCTAATTTTAGCCCCAACCCTAAGCCTAACCCTAATTTTAGCCCCAACACTAACCCTAATCCTAACCCCAATGGGTGAATAGAAATAAATACATTTTCTTTATTTTATTATTTTTCCCTAACTAAGGGGGTCATAAAGGGGGGTTATTAACTATTTTTTTCATTTTGATCACTGTGATAGGGTTTATCACAGTGACCAAAATGAACCAATAGGAAAAATCTTCCTATCGTTGCCGGGTGCCGGCCGGCAGACCTCGGCGGGTGCACTGCACATGCGCCAGCCATGTTTTTCCCTGATAAAGATGGCAGCGCCCACCAGAGGAAGCAGGAGGGCCAAAGAGCACCGGGAGACACTGGTAAGTATGAGGGGGGATCGGGGCCCCAATTTCTCTCTCCTCTGATGTGCGATCTCATCAGAGGAGAGAGAAATTACATGGCACATAGGACTTTTCTTTTGCGGCCGCCGCTACACGGTTGGATCTCGGCAGGCGCATGCGTATTTTTTTCTGGGAAAAGATGGTGATGCCCATGGGGGAGGTGGTGCCCATGAGGGACCCACGGACATAAGGAGACAACGGGAGGTACGGTGGAGGATTGGGGACCCTATTTCTCTCTCCTCTGACTTTTTTTAGGTTGCCGGTAAACGGTTAATTACCGGCCATCGCAACCCGCGGGTTGGTAAAAACTGACCCAAATCATGTTCTCTGGGGTCTCAGCTACCCCCGGCAGCTGAGACCCCAGAGAAAATCTGACTCTGGGGGACGCTATACACTTTTTCCACAACACCATTAATTAACGGCGCTGTGGTTTAAGTACCCTTAACTACCAACGTTAAAAGGCATATCGACGGTCGTTAGTTAAGGGGTTAAAAAGTAACTGTGGTTTTAATTTTTATTTTATAAACCAATAATACACATGAAAATAAGAAACTACAGTATATAATATATCTTATCGGAGAAATCTGCTTCTTTTTCCTCCTGGACTGATCATTCATTTTCAAAATTCTCAATTTTTACTGGTAAAATCTGTATTCAGTAAAGACAGAATGCGACATCTCTGAGATAGAAGACGGCAGTTGGTGCTGATAAGATTCTATGTGAAAGGAAGAGGGAGGAGCTCCGTCTACAGCTCCTCCCCCTTTCTACATAGCATCTGTCATCTCCTATCTCATTAATGTAAAAATCTGTATTCACCGAAGACCGCTTATATATGAGAAATGAGAATTTTTTTAAAGGAAGATCACTAAATTGGTATAATGGAATACACCCGCGCTACCTCGCAAAGAATGAAAAACCCCTCAGCTGCAGGGAGACAAAACAGGGGGGTGCCACCACTGTAAATAAACCAGGAAATGTAACAACACTTGAATCTGCGCTAGAGGGGTAGAAGAACAAAAATGGCACAATCAGATAACAATAAAGCCCCCTCACATTAGGAGAATGTACTAAATCCCCCAGGGAGTATAGCGTGCCGTGCTCGCCTGGCCACCGCAGAATACCTGCGACGGATATCACGTAAAAAAACAGGACCTTATGTGATAATTGAAATAGTATAGTAGATGGAACACAAGGACTCACCGTAGGAGATTAGCGGTGACGTATGGCGTGATAGGTGCTGTCCTGGACGAGCTCCCGTATCGCCTCGCTGCGGTGCGGTTGATCCTCTCTGCACGCCCGTTGTTCCACTACCATCTTCACATGCCGGACCACCCTTTCTCGTCCAGGACAGCACCTATCACGCCACACATCGCCGCTAATCTCCTACGGTGAGTCCTTGTGTTCCATCTACTATACTATTTCAATTATCACATAAGGTCCTGTTTTTTTACGTGATATCCGTCGCAGGTATTCTGCGGTGGCCAGGCGAGCATGGCACGCTATACTCCCTGGGGGATTTAGTACATTCTCCTAATGTGCGGGGGCTTCATTGTTATCTGATTGTGCCATTTTTGTTCTTCTACCCCTCTAGCGTGGATTCAAGTGTTGTTACAAGATCACTAAATTATTTATGTCTATTGCCAAAATAGTGAAAAATTACTTGTAATGTTGTTCAACATAGAATATGTAAAAACCGTGTAATGAGAAGTTACTTTTTAATATTTTTTAGGGGAGTTACAAGAGCAGACACCCAATCAAGACCCATGGGGCCCAGAATCACCGGCACCTATTGTATGAACGGTGGGCTCGCTGGGGAATGTGGTATAAGTATCAGCCACTGGATTTAATCAGGTTTGTCAATGTTTTGCTACAGTTGCACAGTGTGTAAAACAGGTACATGGATGCAGTGACACAGCTGCACAGAGCAAAGGTTAAACAATTATTCACTTTATCTAAACAGGAATAAACTTCTCACAGTGAGAAAACAAGGAGAAATGCACTTAAGGGCTGAGGGTTAAACAGGGTAACAGTTATTCAGAGTAGCAGTCTATCAGTTTCACTTATCGTGAATCGGGCATCCGTTTCTCTCTCAGAGTCCAATGACTGTTTTGCTGCTGGCTGAGGCCGGTGCTGAGCGCATAACAAACGGTCCTACTTCTGGTGGCAGCGGGCAGTCACCGGTTTTGCCTGCTGAGCCTCTAGTCCATTATGCTGCTACTGCAGCCAGGAGTCTTTTACCACAATCTCCCACTCGGCGTGCTCTACAATCGGGAGTGCTGCACAACACTTTCCTGCTCGACATGCTCTGCAATCGGGAGTCCTACACAACACTCACCCGCTCAGCGTGCTCTGCAATCAGGAGTCCTACACAACACTCTCCCGCTCAGCGTGCTCTGCAATCGGGAGTCCTACACAACACTCTCCCGCTCGGCGTGCTCTGCAATCGGGAGTCCTACACAACACTCTCCCACTCGGCATGCTCTGCCTTTGTTTCCTCTCACTAGTGTGTGGACTAACGCTACCCGTGGCATGCAGCAGGTCCCTGCTCGCTCTTCCTTCTGGTGGGGACTCAGCTCTCTTCCTGCACAACTACCCCTTCACTTCCTCTCACTCGCCATGCCCCCTCTCTGCAGGTCATGGGTCCCCTCCGTCCTCAATTTCCTTCCCCCTGCAACAAGAGGTGTGGCCTCAGCAGTTCCAGACCCGGTGCCCTGTCAGCACCCACAGCCCGGTCTTCTTCCTTACAGGTGTATGTACAATCTAACTGCATGGGCCTGTTGTAAAACAAATTATTCTGCTAGAATTTATTTTTTATATGAAGTCCCCTTTTTTGGCTCTTTAAAAGTTTGATCTCTATCAACTTCTGATTGCTTTTCTCAAAGAGTTGATCCATGTGAGTCTCTGGTGGAAGATGGATAAGGAAGAATATTCCTAAATGCAGTATTAAAAGGTCATCAACATATGTTGATACTTGGACATTCAAAAAAAGTATGAAGAAATGAAGAACAGTACATTAAGAGAGAATACCCTACTAACTAAAGGGCTACAGACATCAACTATATTTAAAGCAACCAATCACTGTCTATTAGGATTGGTGCATCAATCATTCAAGTGCACCTTCCTACCTATTTGTTTCCTTTTATCTTCGCCCACCTATTTTGCTTGACACCTCTAGCACTATAAAACCATGGAAGGGCAGAGATAGGTGTTAAAAAAAAGTGGTTGAGAAGGTGCAGTTAAACGTTTGGCCATGCTAAGAGTGCACCGTGTGCCAGTTCTTGGTTTGAACAGTCATTCTGTGCTAACGAGTCCCTTTAGGGGTTGAGTCATGACAGACCTTATTGACCTAATTGACAGTACAGCAATTACACCATTTTGGAATAGATGGAGAATTGGCTTTGAGAATAATCTACATCAGCGGGTCAAAAAAAGAACCCAATCCGAAATTACATGAATTGGAAAATAAATTGTCTTCAAACTGTTCAAGAAAAAAAAAAAAATAATGAACATGACAAATTAAGAAACTTAATCAACACTTTTATCATACTTTCTATACATTCATAAATATGGATATGGATGTTAATATGATTAATAAGGTTTTCCACAATTAACTTTTATGCACCTGAATGCCTATATATTGTCTGAAACAACAAACTGATGACACTCAACCTCTCCTGCTCCAACACTGAATTTCTGCAACTGCTCCAGTGTGTGTGTACAGAAAGCAGCACTGTCCTCACAACTGCAGTTCATCACACTGCTGCAGCCAATCACTGAGAGCAGTGCAGACTACCTAGGCAGAGACGCTCAGCTCGATGAAAGGACATCATGTAATATTTAATTTCGCCTCTGGTGGTTTTCTGGGAAACTAAATGTTCACTGTCTGGTTTACTCATGGATAACAACTGATTGTTGGGATCACTGCTCGATGATCTGCTCTTTATCAAATTGGAATTGTCAAAAATGCAGAAGACAGAAGACAATTCTTAGTCCTTGAGAGTGAATAACTTTCCAGTAGTTCTTTACTCTCGCTAATGCAGTGCTGAATAGTGTACCATTACCCACTTACTAAAAAATTTATATTAAAAATGATTCTATTAATTCATTATTTACTTCCAGTTTCTAAAAGAACACAGTAATTATGGTCATTATGATGAAGAAGTATGCGCTCTGAGATACTTTGACCAGATGCAACCATGTATATTGGAAATGATTACATAATATGTACAGGAAAAATACATATCTTTGTACCCTGTTACCCAGTAGGTAGAAAAATATTAAAATTTGAGAGTCCTCATTGGTTGATATCTTTTAATGGCTAACTGAAATTATGGTAAGAAATACGTTCCATGGTTGTGCTAGCCCCCCAACTAAGGAATGTACTCTTCAGACCTTTTGGGGGCACCACAGCCATGGACCAGACCTCAATCACAGGACGATAGAACATTCAGACTCCTTATCAATGAACTGTTCCAATATTTATTGCACACCCGTTTCTCTCTTTCCCATACTGATAGTTTTGCTTTTTGTCACTTGTCTTACCTATTGAATTATTCCTGTGCCCTGTTTTGTATAAATATGATAAATCCGATTTTGTATAAATCAGATTTTATGTTATTCTATGCCTGATAAAGAGACCTGAGTAGTCTCAAAAGCTTGCAATTTGTGACCATCTCTTCTTTTAGCCATTAACCTCTTCATGACCGGAGCTTTTTTAGGTTTTGCGCTTTCGTTTTTCGCTACCCTTCTTCCCAGAGCCATACATTTTTTTACTTTTCTATCAATATGGCCATGTGAGGGCTTATTTTTTGCAGGAAGAGTTGTACTTTTGAACGTCACCATTGGTTTTAGCATGTTGTGTACTTGAAAACAGGAACAAAATCCAAGTGCGGTGAAATTGCAAAAAAAGTGCAGTCCCACACTTGTTTTTTGTTTGGCTATTTTGCTAGGTTCACTAAATGCTAAAACTGACCATTATGATTCTCCAGGTCATTACGAGTTCATAGACACCAAGCATGTCTAGGTTCTTTTTAATCTAAGTGGTGAAAAAAAATTACAAAGTTTGCTAAAAAAAATTGTGCAATTTTACAAGACCTGTAGCGTCTCCATTTTTCGTGATTTTGGGTTGGATGAGGGCTATGATACCATGTTTGTGCAGATATGTTCTTTTTATCGCCCTTTATTGCACTTTAAAGTAATGTCATGGTGACCTAAAAAAGCAATTCAGGCATTTTGATTTTTTTTCTCACTACACCGTTTAGCGATCAGGTAAATAATTTTTTTGTTGTTGATAGATCAGGCGATTCTGAACACGGCAATACCAAATAAGTGCATGTTTGGTTTTATTTTTATTGCTTTATTTTGAATGGGGCGAAAGGGGAGTGATTTGAACTTTTATGTTTTTTTTTTTTTTAATATTTTTAAAAACATTTTTCTTTAACTTTTGGCATGCTTCAATAGCCTCCATTGGAGGCTAGAAGCTGCCATAGCTCGATCAGCTCTGCTACATAGAGGCGATGCTCAGATCACCCCTATGTAGCAGAATTGCTAAATTGCTTTGAGCGCCGACCACCGATCATGTGACTGGGGTCATCGGTGCGCATATTTCCGGCCCGATGGCTGGAAGCGTGCGTTAAATGCTGCTATCAGAGTTTCACAGTGGCATTTAACTAGTTAATAGGTGCGGGTGGATCGCGATTCCACCTGCGCCTATTGTGTGCACATGTCAGCTGTTCAAAACAGCTGACATTTTCCAGCTTTGATGCAGGCTTATCGCCGGAGCCCACATCAAAGCGGGGAATACTGACATTGAACGTGCTATAAGGTATCAACCACTGAGGGGTCTCAAATATTACATAATATGTACAGTAAAATTATTCATGATAACTTGTTTTCCTGATTTTGCAGGAGGTACTTTGGAGAGAAGATCGGCTTGTACTTTGCATGGTTGGGCTGGTATACGGGGATGCTTATTCCTGCAGCTCTTGTTGGATTGTTTGTCTTTCTCTATGGATTATTTACCATGGACTCCAGCCAAGTAAGGTGAGGCCTGCCAGGGATTTCTGCCTCTGGTTCAGTCACTTGCTGCGTGCCATAATCCATGAAATAAAGTTCAATATTCATTGTGCCTTGAACTGCCACAGTAGTCACAGAGCTAATACCTGTTAAGATGATTTAGAATCCGAGCTACCAAAAGAAGTGATGTGTGGCAGTGTTTACTACCAATGTTATGGCACGACCTCTTGGTAAAACATTATTATTTATTGTAAATAGTATGTACTCCATGCTACGGAATACAATCCGTTCATCGAAGACAATCCAACTGCATCATTTCATATCAACTGGAAATGAGTACAGAAGATGTACAGTGCTGTGCAAAAGTTTTAGGCATTTATGGAAAAAATGCTGCAAAGTAATATTGCGTTATAAAATGGAAGTGTCAATAAATTAGTTTTATCAATTACCAAAATTCAAAATAAGTGAGCAACAGTGAAATCTAAATCAAATTAATATTTGTTGTGAGCAGTCTTTGCTTTCAAAACATCATCAATTCTTCTAGGTACATTTGCACTCAGATTCTGAACTCGGCAAGGGAGTTGTCAAAAAACATGATAAAGAACTAACCACAGATCTTCAGTGGATGTAGAGTTGCACTAATTCTTGTGTTTCTTTATGTAATCCTTCACTGACTCGATGTTGAGATCAGGGCTCTGTGGATGCCATATCATCATTTCCAGGACTCCTTCTTCTTTACTCTAAAGATAGTTCTTACAGGCATTGGATGTACAGTATGTTTGTGGTCTTTGTACAGCTGCAGAATAAAATTGAAGTCAATCAGATGTCTCCCAAATGTATTGGATGATAGATAATCTGCCCATATTTCTCAGCATTGAGGCACTGAGGACACTAAGAAATGGGTAACATTGAAGACCAGAGATGCAGGGTCCAGCCATGGAAACTTAATGTATCAGATGTAAGACACGTCATGCTTACTTACCTTCAAAATCTGAAGATATGGAGCAGTGCTATCAGCTCAGAACAAGCAGCAACCAATGGGACCCAGGTACATCCATCAGAAAAATCTGGTCAGAAGTGGTCTTCATGAATGAATTGTGGTAAAAAAAAAAACCCACACATTTAACATGAAAACAAGGCCAAGAGACTCAACTATGCTTAAAACCATATGAAGTGAGGTGCAGAAAAATGTCAGCACATGCTCTGTACTGATGAGTCAAAATGTGAAATATTTGACTACAACATAAAGCAGTTGGTTTACGGATGAGTAGCGCAAGGAGTCTCTACAGCAACAGTGGAACATGGAGGTTCATTGGAAGTTTGTGGCAGCATTTCAGCAAGTGGAGTTGGGAATTTGGTCAGAAATAATGGTGTCCTCAATGCTGAGAATTACCGACAGATATTTATCCATCATGCCAGATCATCAGGGAGGAGTCTGATTTCAAATGTAACCCCTTTATAGCCTTAGACGTATAGGCACATTTAAGGTTGTCTCCCTGCATTTAATGCAGGCTCCGGTGCTAAGTCCACATCTTTCACAGCACATGAATGTTGATTACGCATTTAACTCGCGTAACCAGGAAGCGCGTCATAAGAGCTGCCCATCGGCAAATATCAAATAAATAAATCCGATTGGTAAATGGAGTAGCAAAAAAAAATAAAATCCCTAGAATTACATTTTTTTGGTTGCTATAACATTGCAATAAAATGCAATAACAGGCAATCAAAAAACAAAAACAAATCTACCTCAAAATAGTATAAATAAATTCCACACAGGGAGACCTTGCAGTTCTGATCTTAGTATCTTTCTGTGTTTTACAGATATTGTGAAATCTGCTTTAGTAGGATTAAGATAACTTAACACTGCACAACCCTTTTAACAATGTCAAGGTAGGGTCAAAATTAGACTTTTTTGTGCTGCGATATCCCAGCTCTGTATTAGCTGAGTCAAGGTAACCTTTGCTTGATCTATACGTACACCTTCACCAAAGAGGAACCAAAGTGTACTGACTAAGGCTAGGTTCACAACTGCATCGCGACCTCCTTCTCGAGTCTCAGTAGGAGGGTTTTGATGTTATAGATGGCAAGAATTACATTGCATGCAGCACTATTTTTTCCCATAAAAACATTGCACCAAAACCCAGAGGTGCATGGGGGCAAAGGATCTGACACTGAGTCGTGGTTTCCGTTTATAATGAAGATCACAGTGCAGAAGTATCTAGGTCATAGGTTGGTGATTGCAGCCATGTTAAGTTGCTAAGCACATTGGTATAAAAGTGTACAGACATGCATGGGTTACTGTGGGTGAAATGCACATGTATACTGATTTGGTGACAATGAGATAGCTTTTCTTAAGGGTTTTCCCATTTCCATAGTCATGGATATATAGTGTTATCTAAGTAATTATTTATATTTTTAATCTTCCTTTCTCACTATAGTATAGAGATTTGTGAAGCAAATGAAACTATCATGTGTCCGATGTGTGAGAAGAACTGCACACTCCAGAGGCTGAATGAGAGCTGCATATATGCAAAGGTAACCTTATTTGATGATCACTTGCACATTTCATTAAAGCCTCATGCAAACGTCCATTTTTTCTCTCATTTTCAAGAAAAACAGAGCGATTATTTTGATCAGGCTTTGATCAGTTTGATCAGAGTATTATCAAAGTTTGGTCCTAGTATCATCCATTTTTGTTGTTCATACTGTATATAGAAAAAAATTCTCCACCTTCTCCTATATGACAGTATGTGAAAATTGGACCCTTAGATTTGCATTGCCAATTTTGATCCAACCCTCAGATCAAAATTAGACATGTCTCCATGATTTGGCGAGTACTGGTCGATCCACAAAAAACGAAGGACATGTGAATGGTCCCACTGACTATCATAGGTATGAGCGCTATAGATATCACATGGATATCACTCAAACGCGAAAAATGGATGTCTGAAAGAGGTCTCATGCTTGGATTTGATTTTGATGGTTGGCCATATCCATTATTAGTGGATAATTTACACTTACAATATAAAGATTGTATCCCGGGGCCCAATAAAATTGAGAGCCTGTCTACAAAAAATTGATAATTGTTTTTCAAATGCAATTTGTTAACCACAGACAGTTGTATTGTAGCTTATGTAGTAAAGTGGGGGAAATTGCCTTAAAGGTAGTCCCACTGCAGGGAGGAAACTAACTTTAATCCTCTTGGCTGCATTCAGTTTCCTGTCATAGGGGCATTGATGAAGGGTATAAATATTTAGACACACCAGAATTTTTTAGGAGACTGTTGGAAATGACTTGTGTATTTTTGTTTGTACTCACGGATGCCAACTAAATCCCAAAAGCTTCTAAGCAGGAGTTAGAGTTGTCTTACATCTGCTATGAATCATGTTCTCCTCATATTTAGTAATGGAACCTATTGGCCTCCAGACTTTGAAGAGCAAACTAACCAGCAACATCTGCTCCCCCTACAGTTATATCCCTGCTTGCTACTTTCAAACTTAGGGAGTGCAATGGACAAACACCTTAGATCACCTGAACAATAATTCTGGAAACAGCTCTACTATGTACAAGCAAATTTTTCTCAGCTGAGTGTTCATGGGGTAAGGAAACATAACAGACTATATCATTTATCTACAGAAGCACATTACCAGAAGGAAAGCTGGCTCTCTTTGATGTGACAGATTCCTTATCTGTCAGATAAAGTAACTTTGAACTATTAGTTGCAATTAGTGGAAACTCAGCCCTATTCATGAAGGCAGATAATCTACTGAATTCCATATTGCAGGTTGTGGTTTTAGAATAGGAGCGTGTGATGTGTACCAATCTGTGCAAGGCAGACGGGCACTGGATTCATGATTAATGGTATTGGGTTACCATTATACTCTGCTAGTATCAAGCTGCGGTTTGATCACAGAAAAGCAGATCACAGATATTGAGGACGCCTCTTTTCAGCCGTTTCATTGCTCCAGAAGCTCAGTAATCCTATAGCCGGTCTCCAGTTTACATATCTTACAGATAATTTACATATAGATGGAAATCAAAAAGTTTCCACAGGAATCTGGTTAACAAAGGAGAAAAAGTTGTGTTCTGCTCTATTTGTTTTCTCCGTGTCTCCCAAATTTTGGAGATGGGAAACAAGGGAAATCCGTGTGTTCTCAAGCTTTTAGGCCTGGCCCTATGCTAGTAACCTCTATATTGATACACTAATGAACCGCCAAGATATTATAAAATCTAGCGCCTAATCAGTAACCATCAAGTGCCATAAAAAAATCCTAAATACTGTAATTCTTGCGTTTTTGAAACTTTACAAACGTGCAAAGATTTCATAGCAGCTCAATCAGTAGTTGTCAGATCTTCTAGTTTTGCAGTGATGCATCACACTTCACTAATGGTCCTGCATAGAAGAAAGCGGGAAGGAGAAGCTCACCAATGCTGCTAATGATGCAATCCGCTGCATATGATGGTGAACAGTGGGTGCCATCACCAGCTGGCAGACTCATTTTTTAAATATTACCAATGGATGGATGTGCCGGACTTCCTTCTGCTTAGTTATGCATGAACATCAAACAAGTAGATTTGCCATTCGTTATTCTGAAAAGGTTGAGTCATAGAATGCTGTAGATTTTCTAGAAGCAGACAGAACTAAGAATTAACACATGCAGAAAACAGAGTCTATCCATGGCTTCCAAATCAATCTTTAAAGGTGTGGTCCAAAACTAACATGTGTTTTAATCCTAAATGTCTGTCTATTTAATATCATAATGTAATCTCTTTTTAATACACCTTAATTAATAATTCCCTACCATTTCCTCACTACTCTGACTGCTAAGTTTATATATTGTTTAACTTACCTCCTTGGGATACTGAAAAGAGACGTCATCAGGCAGCGGAGGCTGCAGTCACTGCCGCAGGATCTGTACCCACCCTGAAATGAAGTGTAGCCAGTGATGTCAGTTTCAGGGGCTAGGCTAGTCACTGTTCCAGTGAGCATGCGTTGGTTGTCAATTCTGACGTATGCTCAGTACGAGCTCCCTTGCCTCTAGACAATATTCTTTTTAATGCATAGTGACACTACGCTTCCTCGCTGGCTATTATAACAAGTGACGAGTCAGCAAGAGCGTACACTGTCAATGTGCATTGCAATACGATTCCCTGGCGAGCGTGAAATGCAAAGACCAGTCCTGTCCCCGCAAGTGATGTCACTAGCAGGGGTCAAGCTGGTCTCTGTTCATGGGGTTTTCTACTCATAATTCGCAATGACAGTCCTCTCTCTTTTCAGCTCATCAATTCTTATCAGAGCTGGTGAAGGAGTGCACTGTCACTGTGCATTGAAAAGATGAGTCCTGATGACATCTGTGGGTCCTCATATGAAGCATCATCAAACAGAAAGCAAGTAAAATGAAGCAGATGGATAAAGTAGAGAGGGAACCATAGGGACTATTTAATTGAATTAAATTAGAAAAGCAATTAGACTACTACAATAGACACAGACATTTAGGATTTAAAAAATGTTACATTCGGACCACACCTTTAATTAAGTGCAAGCAGACAGATGGAATATTATTGGTGACAACATGTAACTTTATGCATAAAGTGCTTGGGTACAGAACTAATTATTTTGGAATATCCGTTCTATAGAATTTACTTTTGTGAAATGCTGTTATTAAACTTTTAGACCAAATTACACCTTATAATTTCTTTCAGATCTGGCTGGGACAAACTGTGTATTATTATAAAGTAGAAATCTGTGCAGCAGAGAACGTACTGTACTTACAAGTCACCATCGGGAAATGAAATGACATATTTAAGATTTTCTGTCACACTTTCAGTACAGAAATATATGTGGCCACTGCGGATGCTGGGAATTATTGTGCTAGTGACAGTTGTGCATTTCTATTCTCAGGTCACTCACTTGTTCGATAATGGAGGCACAGTGTTCTTTGCTATATTCATGGCAATATGGGGTAAGTCTGTTTTCTGTTAAAGGAGTTTTCCTATTTCATAAAGTGATAACATCACTAAAGGGGGGGTCCAGGCTTGGGGTACTAATCTATGGTTATTCTATGGGACTGCAGACTTGTGAATCCTCACATAGCACAGTATGAATGCTATCAGGATTCTCCGGTGCTTGTGTAGGGAGTGGGTGCATCGTAGCAAGTATGCAATTTGCAGACATGTGGTCACATGCCAACTAAATGTTTGTGGTCTTCCTCAATATAAGCAAATTAAGTGAGGATGGACACAACTAGTCGGAATGTGGCCGAAAGTATGCAAATTGTTTACTTGTGGTCACATTACTGCCTACCCCTGGTAGTGACACTGGAGAATCTTATAGATGTGCACGCTGTGACGATTCACAAGTCTGCAGTCACCTAGAATGACTACAGACTTGTAGCCTAAGCCTGAACCACCCCTTTAATGATTTTATAATAGCATGACCCCATTTATTTCCAGTTTATATGTCTATGACTGGCTCATACGCTGTTGTTGTATGATTTAAAGGGATTGTTCAGTGATAACTTGTTGATTGGTGGGACTCCAACCACTGGGACCTGTAACGTTTATCAGAACTGTTAGAATGGAGCAACAGTGTGTATGATTATCAGCAGCTCCATTCATTCCACATGGGACTTTTTTTGGCAACCCCCTAGAGAATAAATGTTGCGGTGGTCGGGCAGCTGACCTTCTGCCCCATTTTCTAACAGGGATAAAATGTCCTCGTCGGAAGTAAAAATTCTCCGTCTTACAGATTAGAGCGGATCACACTGATCAGTAAGTTATCGCCTATTCTGCTAATTGATCGCACTGGACAAAGGAAGCTTCATCTGATTAGCAACCTTCTGCTCTCCAGCTGTGCTTAAACTACAACTTCCAGCATTCCCTGTCAGTGACAAGCTGTCAGGTGACTGTCTGGGTATGGTGGGAGTGGTAGTTTAACATCAGGAGAGACTACACCAAACAGGGCAAGGAAGATTTTCAGTTATAAAAACATTGGAAATCATGAAGCTTTTGTCGTAAAATGGGCACAGGTTCAGAAAAGTGTCAAAAAATAAGATTTGGCCTGACATTGTGTTTCTTAATAGCAGATGTTGATGAACCGGTTTTTCTTTTCCCGAGGAGAGAGACTGGTGCACTGTTAATAATATGGTGTGGCAGTATTAGTCATCTTCCTAGCCCACTGGGCCTCAGTTAAGCCCAGAGAATTCCTTGTCATACGAAACAAAAACTGTATATGAATAATAATATAGATAGTGTATTGTTAATGCACAACCACCCCCATCATCTTTATGTATCATTACATCAAGTGCTGGATTCCTGCTTACTGGTATCAGAATTTGTCTACATTGGCGCACTCTGCTGTTCCATGTTGGCGCTACTTGGATTTAAAGCACTGTTGTAGCAAAAGGAAAAATACTGTATGAAGACAAGACAGTAATAAGATGCAGAGAAGAGATAAAGTGGGTCAGTATAAGGTATTAATAGGTTATTACTAACTAGGCAAGTTGTCATAATTGTTAGAGGTCCCAGTGGTCAGACTGGCTTTATCTTGGGTAGGAGATAACTTGCCCAATTTGGAACAATCATTTAACTGGTTAAGGAATTTTGCAGCTGAAAATCATTTCAGATCCCAGGATCTCGCCCTAATAAAATAAGTTGTGTAACTTTGTAGGTGACCCTGGCCTACATTAGGAGATAGAGAAATTCCTTAATAGAGAACAGTTTTCCATATCACTCCCTTTAAGGAAGGGGTGATTCATATAATAGGAAATCAGTCACAGGTAAGGTGACCTCATAAACGGTAAGCGAAGATTCATTATGCAAATAGCTGTTATAATTCAGCATGATCTGCATCTACTAAATGTTCTGGATGAACAGATGTCATCGGAAATTATTTAAAGCTTAATTCCAAGCATAGATAATGTCCAGCCTAGAAAATGGACCCAAAAACACCATCATAAAATGACATGACTGCATAATCAGGAAAGTCTACCTAGCTTGGTATCCCTGTTCAGTCCTATTATTCAGATCTTGTTTTTCCTTTAAAAAAGCTATAAACCCAAGAAAATATAATGGAACTGCAATGTGGGCCAAAGTAATGGAGCGCCCCCACACGTCAGGGCAATGGGGTACTCGGTACCAGGTCCCTCTCAGTTCTGGGGATGTCACGGTGGCCCGACCTGGTCCGTGGCCCTTTGAGGGGCGTCCAATTAAAGGTGTAGTTTGTCTGGTGTTCGTGACGCAACCTGTGGTGTTCGGTCAGGGTGACCGACGCTGCTTAGGGGTCCGCTGGGGTGATGGAATGGCAGCTAGATGGTATACCTTCCCACAGGTGAGGTATGTCCCCAGGGCTTCCCAGATGTGTAGGTGGTGATGGTGGACAATGTAAGGCGCAATGAATAACGAGGACACAAAGGTTGCAGTCTCTTTATCTTTTACTGAAGACTTCAGCGTCCACAGTCCAGAGTATCGTTCACAGGGCAGGCAGAGTCTGGCCGGTCCGAAGGCAAATCCAGAGTTCTCTTAACCAGGTGGAAATCAGTAGCCTTCCTACTAGCGCCTGTGTGTTGTAGTACTTCCCTGCTGAGCACCACGGGATAGTCCTCACAACTTTTGTAGATCTTCTAGATGTTATGTCTTCCTCTCTGTCCCCCAGATGGTATGGATAGGACAAACCCGTTTGACTGGGATGGCCTGAGGCTTGTTTATAGGGACCCTAGAGATGCCCCGACCCCCACAATTTGCCACCGAGTCTTCTTAGGTATTAAGGTCGGGCAGCCAACTTGGAATTGACTGTCCTGCCAGTCTCTGAAGAAATGCGTAGAGTCAATTACTCCCTCGGTGTTCCGGCCACCGACTACGCGCCTCAGAAGGAGGCTGCCTGTCTCGGGGCAGAACTCCTCCCGGTGATTTCTCCTTGTGCTGTGACATTGTTTCTCACTCTCTACAATACACTTCTCTTCGTGTCCTTTGTTAGGATACTGCCGCACGTGGGGCAGGCGCAGCTCCGTAGCTTTCTATCTCGTGCTAGGCCTCTGCCAGGGTCCCACCCCTGACAGGGACCCTCTGTCTGCAGCTCAGATGTTCCTCCTCTCCCCCTGTCTGCCTGACAGGTGTTGCCTGGGCAAAGCCCAGTCAGCTTCTCTCTAACTTTCTATCCAAACCACTAGTTTTACCCTTCTGTGAGGAGTGCCCTACTAGATAGGAGCATGGCTCCCCCTGGTGGTCTGGAGTGTGAAGTGTGTTGTGATGCCGTGATACCTGGAAAGATGAACTCCTTTAGTGCCATCAGACGTAATATCACTCCTCCTGGTGGAAGAATAACATTACTGCAGCAACCAGGACTCTGGGGCGCTGCAGTAATATATCACTGTGTCATGCCCACAGGTGGCACAAGTAGTTCGTGGACCTACACACAGAATGGATACTGACACAGAGTTACAGACAGGGCTAGATTCAGGTCCTGGAACAGGCTCCAACAGGTTCTTGCACTAAAGTTTCAGATACTATCGAAGTGGTCTCATATTCACATACTGCCAATGCGGCTTCAGGGTTCAGGTATCTGCACAAAAGGACCAGGGATTCAAGTTCAAACTCTGGCCACACATGGACTAGGGGAGCAGATTCAAGCCCTGTCACATGAAGACCTGGGGTTTGGGTTCAGGCATTGGCCACACATGTACCAGGGGAGCTGGCCCAGGCCAAGGACTAGGGGTTTGAGTTAAAGTGCTGGCCACAAACAAACCAGGGGAGAAAGTTCAGGAACTGGCCGCATAAGGACCAAGGCTCAAGTTCGGACCCTGGCCACATAAGGACCTGGGTTTCAGGTTTGGGCCCTGGTAAAAGGACAGGAACCTGGCAACTCATTAGTTGCACACTAACACACTAATGAACCACATTGCTCAGGCACCACCCTAATGGGGAAGGTGCAATTTATACTTAGATGCCTCCAACCTATTGGCTGGAGGCATCTATGCAGGTGTACACTGCCTCTTTAAGAACAGGTGTGGGCGCGCATGCACTAACACTAACCTGGGGTGGTATGTTGGAATCCTTGCTAGAAGGAAGGAGGAGAGCCATACAGGGATGCCAGCATAAATGTTACATATTGTATCATTCTGGAGTCTGTATCCATAATGACCTCTATATAGCGCTGGTGTTATTCATCGAACAATTGCTCAAAGACTCCCATATGCTGGAGGGGGATGTCCAGAAGGCTGGAGCTCCTAGTGAAACCTGAGAGTGCAGCATGGATAGGTTCATTGCCCTTGCAAATTGACTGAAGGCGGTAGACGTATATGAGTTGCTGCCACTCCAGAATACCCTGGCACTTTGCAGAAAAACAGTGGCCCAATCCCAATGTGCTACCAGGTTTAGGGTGCATAACACTTACTTGTAGGCCACAGGTCTTTGCTTTCTCCAGGCCTCCATCTCCAGGAGACGCCACCCATAACTTAGGGGACACGCAGTTCATTTTAACAAGAATAAATTTACTGGACAGTTCAAGTTCATCATATTGCAACACGCAGAATTGGGCACAACACATCTTAGTCCTTGTTTCCTTAATATAGTGCTTCTTCAGCTTTACTCTCCATTCCTGCCGGACTATCCTTACATTTACTGGCTCGGTCAGCCCCATGGATTTCCTGTCCAGTCCAATAGTGCACCTGGGATCTATTTCCTTCCCTTCATGTTCATGCGGTTCTGCGTCCATCTTCCCTTGTACGCCAGAGGATAAAGCACTCTTCCTAGTGTGGCGCCCCTAGGGGTATTTGCCACAAAAATAGTTATTGACACAAAATACAAATATTAAAATAGCAAGACTGCACTACCATCTCCGGCCAGAAGGGGGAGCTCCAGAGACTCCCCTTGATCTATTCTGGTCTGAGAAAAAGATTGGCAGTTGGGTTGAGGAGCTGAAAGTGAGAGGTCGTATAACTGAACTCCTAACAGCCCTATGACGGATTATAGACCCGTAATACCGATAGTAGGAAAAGAGGAATAGAGAAAAAGGACATTGTGAGAACCGGGTAGTAATAACCTCTACCCAGAATAGGCGCAGAGATGGATACCGGATCCGTGGCTATATTCATTATATATAATACAGCAACCGGAAGGAAGTGAGGTGATATCAGCTTCACCAGGGTAAGACGCAACAACAGACACAGAGTTCAGCCGTACTCCCAAAGGGGGTAAGCCGACAAAAAGGACTCGGGTTGTCCGTCGAACCAGAGCACAGAAGAGACAGATTGGGTCGGCAGCCAGTTCACAAACAGCAGCAGGGCCGTACAGAAACTGCGCATAATAAGAAGTGGAAATCCTGACAGGGTCAAAGTAATTCAGAGTTCTTATACAGACTCCGGTGACAGTATTGGTTGCAAATCCCTTTTTGTTGAAGTAAATTGGTTAAACGTTTCAGCGCCTCAGTCTTTCATTTGGACAATAACCATCGACCCAGGATCGGGGTCATCATAGCTGAGAGGACCTGCTGCTGACCAAGTAAGTGTCTGTTCCTTCATGATATCCCTTACACTGTGCATCGCCTGAGGCCACAGCACCGGGTCAAGCCACTAGTGACATCCCCCTCAAGAGACAGACCTCATTGATCTGGTGCTGGGTACCTCGGTCTCCCGGGCATCACAACTGGCGTCACGAACAGGATAGGACCAGCCCGTACACCGGGTATTGTGTGCCGTAATTGGAGTCTGAAACTGTGAAAATTTGGATGAAAAGTCTTGGAAATTGACTTTGTTAAAGAAAATCCCGTTCCCCATTGAAAACTATTGAAAGTGACTTTTCTCCATTGGTTATAATGGGGTAAAAATGGCCGCTATCCCCTGATGTAATCATCTCATAACCGTCAGGCACAAAACTGTTAATCGAGCTATGTCATTACCCAAGCCCCAGCTTAACTGAAAAACTTCAAAATCCACCATCACAGAGCGTGCGGCAGTTAGAGGCAGCAGGGGGCGTGTCATTGTCATCCTGCTGCACAGAGGAACGAATCTACATTATCTAGAAGGAGGCTGGGACCGGAGGGGTCTGGATTAACTAAGGGGGTACAGTATGTCGCAGCACGGAGACAGAGTGTCGATAGAAAGCCTGGCAGCGCAGCAGTACAAGGAGTGGCGCCCATCATGCCGGTGTTAATGCCATTTACCCCGGGTGGCCCGTGGCTTCCAATGTATGAAGGTGAACCTAATACCCTTGATGGTTTCAGGGAAAAGATGCTGGCTCATTTTAATATGTTCCCCGTGGGTGAAGCTCAGCGTGTTAGTCTCCTGATGATGCAGTTAAGTGGCCATGCTAAGAGAGAAGTCACGGCATGGGCAACTGATCTAAAAGGTACTGTTGAATGCATATTTGCTGGATTAAAAGCTACATTTGAAACCACTGCCAGCAGCAAAGCTAAAGTACGATTCTTTAATTGCAAACAAAAAGCTAATGAGGGCGTGAGAGATTTTGCCTTAAACCTGCAGGAAGCCCTTAAATCACTTACACTGGCTGAACCCATTTTTAACACAGGAGCCGATAAACTGCTAAGAGATCAATTTATTGAGGGACTCTACACCCCTTTTCACTGGGGGCATGTGAGCATGCTTGTTTTTAAGGACCCTGAATTGACATTTGCCCAATTAAAGGAGAGCGCTATACGTCTCCAGCTGGCAGAGGCACCTCGGGATCAGGATCTCACACAACCCATGGCAGATGCACTTCAGCAACGGGGAATGCCAGTGACATCAGCTACGTCCGGTGCCAGTGCTAAGTCCCTGGGGCCCATTACTAATGAGGCTCTTCAGCAAAAGCTTGACTCTTTAACTGATGTTGTTGCTTCAATGGCTAAAACCATGCAGGAGATGAGAGAACCCAAGATGGAGTTGGCAAACCGTAGAGAGGATGTTCCATGGATGAGGTCCCGGAGATACCCGACATGGAGAGGACGACCCCGTGACCGCTACCAACCGGATGGACAGCCCATTTGCCGCCGTTGCCAGCAGCCAGGCCACTTCGCACGAAATTGTGATTTAAACGGGAATCCCCTGGGAATGCGGGCCGCTTCGCAGGAATGAATTTTCAAGGCCCAACACCCTGGCACGACAGGTACATCGGAGGACGACCCATCATCCCTATCGTGCTGGACGGAATTCCCCTCAACGCTTTGCTGGATACAGGTTCCCAGATTTCATCTACAGGTCCTTCTCAAAAAATTAGCATATAGTGTTAATTTTCATTATTTACCATAATGTAATGATTACAATTAAACTTTCATATATTATAGATTCATTATCCACCAACTGAAATTTGTCAGGTCTTTTATTGTTTTAATACTGATGATTTTGGCATACAACTCCTGATAACCCAAAAAACATGTTTCAATAAATTAGCATATTTCACCCGTCCAATCAAATAGAAGTGTTTTTTAATAACAAACAAAAAAACAATCAAATAATAATGTTCAGTTATGCACTCAATACTTGGTCGGGAATCCTTTGGCAGAAATGACTGCTTCAATGCGGCGTGGCATGGAGGCAATAAGCCTGTGACACTGCTGAGATGTTATGGAGGCCCAGGATGCTTCAATAGCGGCCTTAAGCTCATCCAGAGTGTTGGGTCTGGCGTCTCTCAACTTTCTCTTCACAATATCCCACAGATTCTCTATGGGGTTCAGGTCAGGAGAGTTGGCAGGCCAATTGAGCACAGTAATACCATGGTCAGTAAACCATTTACCAGTGGTTTTGGCACTGTGAGCAGGTGCCAGGTCGTGCTGAAAAATGAAATCTTCATCTCCATAAAGCATTTCAGCCAATGGAAGCATGAAGTGCTCCAAAATCTCCTGATAGCTAGCTGCATTGACCCTGCCCTTGATGAAACACAGTGGACCAACACCAGCAGCTGACATGGCACCCCACACCATCACTGACTGTGGGTACTTGACACTGGACTTCAGGCATTTTGGCATTTCCTTCTCCCCAGTCTTCCTCCAGACTCTGGCACCTTGATTTCCGAATGACATGCAAAATTTGCTTTCATCAGAAAAAAGTACTTGGGACCACTTAGCAACAGTCCAGTGCTGCTTCTCTGTAGCCCAGGTCAGGCGCTTCTGCCGCTGTTTATGGTTCAAAAGTGGCTTTACCTGGGGAATGCACGGTGGCTCTGGATGTTTCCACACCAGACTCAGTCCACTGCTTCCTCAGGTTCCCCAAGGTCTGGAATCGGTCCTTCTCCACAATCTTCCTCAGGGTCCGGTCACCTCTTCTCGTTGTACAGCGTTTTCTGCCACATTGTTTCCTTCCAACAGACTTACCATTGAGGTGCCTTGATACAGCACTCTGGGAACAGCCTATTTGTTGAGAAATTTCTTTTTGGGTCTTACCCTCTTGCTTGAGGGTGTCAATGATGGCCTTCTTGACATCTGTCAGGTCGCTAGTCTTACCCATGATGGGGGTTTTGAGTAATGAACCAGGCAGGGAGTTTTTAAAAGCCTCAGGTATCTTTTGCATGTGTTTAGAGTTAATTAGTTGATTCAGAAGATTAGGGTAATAGGTCGTTTAGAGGACCTTTTCTTGATATGCTAATTTATTGAGACAGGTTTTTTGGGTTATCAGGAGTTGTATGCCAAAATCATCAGTATTAAAACAATAAAAGACCTGACAAATTTCAGTTGGTGGATAATGAATCTATAATATATGAAAGTTTAATTGTAATCATTACATTATGGTAAATAATGAAATTTAACACTATATGCTAATTTTTTGAGAAGGACCTGTATACCATATATCCTTTATAAGAGGTACTGGGCTGAGGTAGATATTGATAAAGGACCCTCTGATGTTGAACTAGATATATGGGCCAGTAATGGTAATTTGGTACCGAAACTAGGATTCAGGGAGATGACCATAAAGATTGTTAAAGCAGAATTGAAGAAACAGGGTATAATTGTCGTTGATGTTGACCGACAGAACTGTGAACCAACTGTATTGATAGGAATGAATGTGTTAGAGAACTGCTTTTCCGAAGTTATTTCTGTCTTACAACAAATTGCTGAAACCGCCCGATCCTGCCAGCAGAGATTTCTCCAGAGGGAAATAAAAGTATTGATGTTAATAATAGATAGAAGTTGCAGGTGGAGAAATCGGCAGTGTGAGGGTGAGTGATCCAACGTCTATTGTAATCCCACCAAAAACAGAAATGCTGGTATGGTGTAGAGCGGCCATTGGTACTAAAGGACGAGACTATCAAGCCTTAATAGAACCAGCGTACACTGACAGCAGACCCACTATACTCACGGCACGAGGGGTGGTCGAGGTACACCGGGGACGGGTGCCGTTACGACTTTTGAACTGTGGAGAGGAAGAGGTCACTTTGCCAAGGTACACTACAGTGGCAAAGTTATATACTGTTGACAACAATGCCATCACAACCATTGAGCCCTTAGAATCGACCTGTCAGGTGGAAAATAACGGCTCAGATGGAGAATCGGAGGATTGGTGCCAACAGCTAGACGTGGGTGTAGATTCAACACCTACCCATCAAAGACAAGGGGTATATAGATTAGTGACGGAATATGAACAGGTCTTCAGTAAACACCCATTGGACTTCGGACGGATAGAAGGGGTGGAACATACAATCCCCACCGGTGACCATCCCCCGATAAAAGATAGATATAGACCCATACCGCCCGTTCACTATCAATGCGCGAAGGACATGCTGAGAGAGATGAAACAGGCCGGGGTAATAAGAGATAGTTGTAGCCCTTGGGCGGCCCCTCTGGTGATTGTCAAAAAAAAGGACGGAACCATGAGAATGTGCGTAGACTACCGGCGGATTAATAACATCACCCATAAAGACGCCTATCCCTTGCCTAGGATAGAAGAGTCCTTGACTGCTTTGAAATCTGCTAATTATTTTTCCACCTTAGACTTAACAAGCGGGTATTGGCAAGTCCCTGTGGCTGAGAGAGATAAAGAAAAAACGGCATTCACCACACCAATGGGTCTAAGCGAATTTAATTGCATGCCGCTCGGACTCTGCAACGCATCCAGTACTTTCCAGCGACTGATGGAATCTTGCCTTGGACACAAGAACTTCGAGACCGTCCTCCTGTACCTAGATGATGTGATCGTCTACTCAAAGACTTACGAACAGCACTTAACAGACCTGGCAGAGGTGTTCAAAGCCTTATCCAAGTATGGTATGAAAATCAAACCATCCAAATGTCACCTTCTCGAGCCCAAGGTACAATACTTAGGGCACATTGTGAGTTCGGAGGGAGTAGCACCGGATCCCGAGAAAATAACTGTCATAAGGGATTGGCCAAGACCTACCAACGCAAAAGAAGTGAGGCAATTCTTGGGATTAGTGGGTTACTATCGTAGATTTATAAAAGGATTTACCAAATTGGCAGCGCCCTTGCAAGACACTTTGATAGGGCAGACGAAGAAACCTTCAAACCGAAACCCTCCTTTTCAGTGGAACGACGAAAGAGAAGACTCCTTTGAACAACTAAAGAAGGCACTAACCGGAGAAGAAGTTCTGGCGTACCCGGATTACCATCAACCTTTCATCCTCTACACCGATGCCAGTAATGTGGGATTGGGAGCGGTGCTGTCACAAAAGCAATAAGGTCGGGAGAAAGTCATCGCCTTTGCAAGTAGAAAACTCCAGCCTACTGAAAGAAATTTTGAAAATTATAGTTCCTTCAAATTGGAGCTACTGGCAGTAGTTTGGGCTGTGACTGAACGTTTCAAACACTATTTGACCGGTGCAGAATTTATTGTCTATACTGACAACAATCCATTGACCCACTTGGAACATGGCTAAATTAGGTGCGTTAGAACAGCGATGGATAGCCCGGTTATCTAATTACAACTTCGTGATCAAGTATCGAGCAGGTCGCAAGAATGGAAATGCCGATGCCCTATCCCGGATGCCACACTTGAGAGATGTAGAAGAAGAAACAGGGGAGCTTGAAGAAATTGAACTACCAGCCTTTCATCAGCCCAAGGCAAAACATCGTCAGTCAAATACCTATCAGAAACAACAAGAAGTGAATTTTAATCCGTTAGCACACCATAGATGGGCTGACACCCAAGATAGCAATCCGGCTGTGAAGATAGTGAAGGAACTATTGACTGAGCAAAGTGCATATCCCGATGAGGATGCCCCAGAAGAGACGCATCAACTCTGGAAAGAGAGAGGCAAAATGTTCCTGTATCAAGGGAAACTCTGTAGAAGATACACCAATCCGAAAACACATGAATTGGTTTGGCAGATTATCGTGCCTAAACAAGATGTGAGGATGGTCCTCGAGGCTTACCACAATGGTGCTGGTCACTTTGGTTGGAAAAAGCTAGAAGTACTTCTGAGAGAAAGATTTTATTGGGTCGGGATGAGAAAATTAATCGAACAGTGGTGTAGAAACTGTGGCCCGTGCAACCTCAGAAGGAACGATCAAAAGAGCCAAAGAGCACCACTGCAGCCCATAATCACCAAACAACCACTTGAACTGGTAGCTATGGACCACGTGAAGTTGACACCGAGCCGGTCCGGTTACGTCTATGCCTTGACCATCGTGGACCATTATTCGCGCTTCTTGGTAGTAGTACCTGTAAAAGATCTGACTGCAAAAACAGCAGCCAAAGCGTTCCAAACGTACTTTTGTAGACCCCATGGATATCTGGAACAGGTTCTCACTGACCAGGGTACAGCCTTTGAATCAGAGATCTTCAGAGAATTCTGTAATATGTATGGTTGCAAAAAGATCCGGACGACGGCCTATCATCCGCAAACAAACGGCTTATGTGAGAAGATGAACCATATTGTGATAGACCTACTAAAGACTTTACCTGAAACGGAAAGGAATCAATGGCCAGAGAAATTGCCTGACTTGGTGGATCTGTATAATCATGTCCCGATTGTCAGAGTGGGAGATATGAGCGACACTCACCGATACTAATTCCTGGAAAGACAGGATCTGGAGAGAGCCGCAGACTCCCAGGAATGCAGAGCCAGCAAGACTGGCTCCAGGCCTGAGAGGACCTGAATCACCTGACTGCAAGTGGGCGTGGCCTAAGCTCCAGGGAACTAGAAGGTGAAGGAAAACTCCTAGAAAGACAACTAAGAAGCAAAGCTACCAAGGGGTAAAGATAGAGACAAAAACAGATCAGGCCGGGGTCAGAGCACAGGATAGCGTAACAGTACCAAGGGACTAGACAGAAAGGATAGTAGGGGCCAAGCCGAGGTCAATAACGAACGGACAGAGAAAGTACAAATAGGGAATCCAATAAGCAATATCCAGAGAACAGACCGAGTCAGAAAGCCAAGAGATCAAACAAACTAGCACACAGCACACTCAGGGGTCAACACACTTAGCCAAGGGCGGAAGTATAACTGACAAAGGAATCTCCCAGAAGGAGACTTATATAAAGTCCACCCAGGACCAATGTGAGGCTACAGGAGTTAACCCTAAAAGAACCAAACCAGACAAACCGTGACAGTACCCCCTTCTCAACGGGGGGCCACTGGACCCCCAGGCTTACCAGGATACCTGGAATGAAAAGCACGAATCAAGCGATCTGCATGTACCGAGCGGGCAGCAACCCAGGACCTGTCCTCAGGCCCATACCCCTTCCAGTGAACCAGATACTGTACCGACCGCCGCACCAACCTGGAATCCACGATGTGACCAATTTCATATTCCATGTGTCCCTCCACCAAAACAGGGGGCGCAGCAGACCCAGACTCCCCCCGAACTGGCACAAAAGGTTTCAGTAGGGATTTATGGAAGACATTAGGGATCTTGAAAGAGACTGGTAAACACAACCTGTAAGCAACTGGATTGACCTTTTCTACAATCTTGTATGGACCAATGAACTTAGGGCCCAATTTAGCTGAAGGAACCTTCAGCTTAATGTTTCGCGTGGAAAGCCAAACTTCGTCCCCAACCCGAAACACCGGACCTGGGGTTCTTTTCCTGTCAGCAAAAAATTTATATCTCCCTTGAGACCTGGAGATATTCCGCTGGACCTCTGCCCATGTATTTTTCAGACTCTGAACAGAACCCTCAGCCCCAGGACATCCAGAATCCATACGAGAAAACTCGCCGAAATGTGGATTAAAACCATAATTAATCATGAAAGGAGACATACCGGTAGCTTGGCTCACACGACTATTGAAAGCGAACTCCGCCAATGGCAGTACATAACACCAGTCATTCTGCCTAGCGGAAATCAGACATCTGAGAATTTGTTCCAAAGACTGATTAGTGCGTTCTGTCTGACCATTGCTCTCAGGGTGGTATGCAGATGAAAAAGACAGAGAAATTCCCAATTTTTTACAGAAGGCACGCCAAAACTTAGCCACAAACTGCACCCCACGATCAGACACCACATTCAGGGGTACCCCATGCAACCGGACCACATGCTGCACAAACAATCCGGATAAAGTCTCAGCAGAAGGTAACGCGGTCAAAGGAACAAAATGAGCCTGCTTCGAGAACCTGTCCACCACTACCCATACCACAGTATTGCCCCTAGACAGGGGAAGATTGGTAATAAAGTCCATGCAGGACCAATGTGAGGCTACAGGAGTTAACCCTAAAAGAACCAAACCAGACAAACCGTGACACCGGTGAGCTCTACCAACTGCACCCCAGCTTATCTTATGCGTGCAAGACCCGGCCAATTACCAATCGATCTAGAAATGGGAATTCTGAAACCAGACGCAGAAGTTCAAGACTCCAATTGAGATGTCGTACGGCAAAAGCAGTATCGCCAAGTGCAAGAGAGTGTGGAAAGAAGCCTCAAGCAAACCAGAGAAAGACAAGAGCGAACTTTCAACCAGAATGCTCTAGCAACTCCATTAAGACCGGGTGACCAAGTACTCAAGAGGAATCGTCGAACCAATAAACTGGATAATCAATGGGAAGCCGTACCCTACACAGTTTTACCAACAAGAATGGATAATCCTAAAATGTGTCTCATTAGCAAAAACGGAGGTTTATCATCTGTACTAGTGTCAAGAGACAATCTTAAATTATGTCCGGAAACGTTGAAAGAGCCAGAAGTTGTCCAGCCAGAATCAGAAGTTATTGAACCTATACAGGTTCAACCAGTAAAGGAAAAAGAGGAGGAAATGTATCACACCTGTATAGGAGACTTTCCCAAAACCCTACTAACATACCATGGTGCAGTAGTGGTTCCCATGGTGGCCTTTTATCCAACACCGAACCCAATATTAGAAGTCCCAAGACAGGAAGAGGCTGACCCCGTACTACAAGAGGTTCCAGGTCAGGAAGAACAGATTCCTGATCAGAGTGATCCCATTCACGGTGGACTTGCCAACCCCATAGTGGTGGAATTATCTTTAGCAGAGAGGGCAGATACTATATCCGCAGTAGACAGTAGTACACCACATAAAGAGACACCGCTATTACGTAGATCCCAGCGTAGTACCCAGGGTCAATTACCGGCCAGGTATGCGGATTACCAACTATAAGACTATAGTCATTGTTATCGTTCTGTAACGTTTAAGCCCAGTACCTACAGAGACTTACCTGTATGAACTTCTTGCATATTCTTGAACTTTTATCAGCCCGGAAACACTAAATCAAAGCTCCGGAAAGACTGCTTTGTGAACTTTGCTTCCTAGTACCTTCAAGGATAAAACTGTATTACTGGATGCTATTTGAAGTGACTTTTTACAGAATTCCATTTTTTTTTGTTTCTTTGAGTGGTTTTTGTAACTTTTCATTTTTAAGACTCTGTATATATCAATTGTTATTTCAAAATGTTATCGTCCCACAGTCCCGGAGTACTGTTCTTAACTAAGGGGGAATGTGGCGCCCCTAGGGGTATTTGCCACAAAAATAGTTATTGACACAAAATACAAATATTAAAATAGCAAGACTGCACTACCATCTCCGGCCAGAAGGGGGAGCTCCAGAGACTCCCCTTGATCTATTCTGGTCTGAGAAAAAGATTGGCAGTTGGGTTGAGGAGCTGAAAGTGAGAGGTCGTATAACTGAACTCCTAACAGCCCTATGACGGATTATAGGCCCGTAATACCGATAGTAGGAAAAGAGGAATAGAGAAAAAGGACATTGTGAGAACCGGGTAGTAATAACCTCTACCCAGAATAGGCGCAGAGACGGATACCGGATCCGTGGCTATATTCATTATATATAATACAGCAACCGGAAGGAAGTGAGGTGATATCAGCTTCACCAGGGTAAGACGCAACAACAGACACAGAGTTCAGCGGTACTCCCAAAGGGGGTAAGCCGACAAAAAGGACTCGGGTTGTCCGTCGAACCAGAGCACAGAAGAGATAGATTGGGTCAGCAGCCAGTTCACAAACAGCAGCAGGGCCGTACAGAAACTGCGCATAATAAGAGGTGGAAATCCTGACAGGGTCAAAGTAATTCAGGGTTCTTATACAGACTCCGGTGACAGTATTGGTGGCAAATCCCTTTTTGTTGAAGTAAATTGGTTAAACGTTTCAGCGCCTCAGTCTTTCATTTGGACAATAACCATCGACCCAGGATCGGGGTCATCATAGCTGAGAGGACCTGCTGCTGACCAAGTAAGTGTCTGTTCCTTCATGATATCCCTTACACTGTGCATCGCCTGAGGCCACAGCACCGGGTCAAGCCACTAGTGACATCCCCCTCAAGAGACGGACCTCATTGATCTGGTGCTGGGTACCTCGGTCTCCCGGGTGTCACACTAGTTACTGTACCGAGTCTTAAGCTCTGGATGTTGCAGGAATGTCCACAAGGGATCCTAGTAAGGCCTCACCCTGCCTAAAACAATAGATTTTTGCTGGCACTAGTGCTCGCTGCCCTTGAACTCGACATTGCTTACTGTACTTCCCTATCTGAACATTTATCAGGAAGCAGTCCCTTTTAGAGATCATTTTATCTTCAACATGCTTAACTGTTCACAATAACAATAATTGTGACCAGTTATACCCAATTTTTGACATGCATGCATTTTATCAGTTATCTTATAGTTTAAATGACAACAGATGATATGTAAAACCACATGACACCATTCACATTGTAATACACAGCACAATGCTATAGTTGTCTTCAGGGGTAGGAACGTGACAGTACAATCCACCACTCTTACATTCTTACCCTCTTTGAATATGGTAAACCTTGACCATTCCAGAGCCCAGAAGACAAGAATACAACACATAAAACCCACATAAAATGAATGATCTCTTCCTCCAGAGATATGTAATGTCTCTTTCCAGATTGGCACTGACCCTAAAATAGAGTTCTAGTTCTTTGGGCCCATAGGCCAACATAACAACAACTGCCCAACAGTCCATGGGCATACACAAACTTTTCCTTCTGCACATTTCTTAAGTTTCACAAATTCTCACTGGCCAAGCACCCAAAGTCTAGTTTCAGTTGAATCACTCTTGTGCGCATTATTTAGTTTGGCTGGTTCTTTCTGTTACAAAAGTAAAACTGATATCACTCAAAGTCCAAGTGCCTTTTTTAAAATAATGGCCTAAATCACACACAACAATGGCACATTAGTCCATGAGCACAGTCCATTACCTTCAGCCAGGTAGAGACATAAGGCAATCCATCCGCCTTCCCTATTGGTCCTATAGCAAGGACACAGTCTATACCGTCCTGACACGGCTGGAACATCGGGTAGTCCATTTCCTCCATTCCCCCTTTCATGAACAACAGTGCTTTTTATTTGCACAATGCCACCTATGTGTCAGGCTTACAGTCCCTTGGGTCAAAGCTCATGGAAACATGAGGCTGAGTCCAGGGAGAGATAGGACAGAGTTCATGGGGCAAGTGCACACTCCTTGGCAATTGAATCACTTTCACCTTGTTCTTCAGAAATGCAACATTGGCCATAGATGTGTGTTTTGGATCATTTCCATGTTGGTAAAGTGCTCGTCTATCAAGGACATGGGAGCATCTTCTCTATCAACTTAGAGCAGTATATCTGTGAATTCATGATAACATCAATGAAACGCACAGTGGCTTGTGAAAGTATTAACCTACCTTGGAATTTTTTTGTGTTTTGCTACCTCACTACCAGAAGTTTTACAGGGCTTTTTGAGGCTTTGCGTCAGTTCTTGTAAAGACCATGTCTGCAACTGTGAACATTTGATTTCTAGGGTTGAGCGAAACGGGTCGTTCATTTTCAAAAGTCGCCGACTTTTGGCAAAGTCGGCATGTCATGAAACCGAGCCGATCCCAGCGTTGCATCGGCCATGCGGTACGCGACTTTCGCGCCAAAGTCGCGTTTCAATGACGCGAAAAGCGCCATTTCTCAGCCAATGAAGGTGAACGCAGAGTGTGGGCAGCGTGATGACATAGGTCCTGGTCCCCACCATCTTAGAGAAGGGCATTGCAGTGATTGGCTTGCTGTCTGCGGCGTCACAGGGGCTATAAAGGGGCGTTCCCGCCGACCGCCATCTCACTGCTGCTGATCTGAGCTTAGGGAGAGGTTGCTGCCGCTTCATCAGAAGCAGGGAGAGCGTTAGGCAGGGTCCATTAACCACCAAACCGCTTGTGCTGTAGCGATTTCCACTGTCCAACACCACCTTCGGTGTGCAGGGACAGTGGAAGCTACATTTTTTTTTTTTCTCTCAGCGCTGTAGCTCATTGGGCTGCCCTAGAAGGCTCCCTGATAGCTGTATTGCTGTGTGTACGCCACTGTGCAAACCAACTGCTTTTTTCAAAGCACATATCCTCTTGTTCCTTCCTTTCTGCACAGCTATCTTTTTTGTTTGTCCACACTTTTTATTTAATTTGTGCATCAGTCCACTCTTTATTGCTGCCTGCCATACCTGGCTGAGATTACTGCAGGGAGATAGTAATTGTAGGACAGTCCCTGTTTTTTTTTTTTTTTTTGTGGGAGATTAAGATTGGCATTTCTGCTAGAGTGCCATCCCTGTGTGTGCCATCTGTCACTCAGTGGGCCATATAAAGCCTATTTATTTTTTTGCTTGATTTGGGTTCTAAAATCTACCTGAAAAAAAATCACTACATCAATCAGTGGGAGAAAAATATTGGCCTCAGGGCTTGTGTGCCACTCCTGACTCCTGTGTGTGCCATCTCTCACTCAGTGGGCCATAGAAAGCCTATTTATTTTTTATTATTTGGTTTCTAAAGTCTCCCTGAAAAAAAAAACAAACAGTGGGAGATTAATATTGCCCTTTCTGCTTGTGTGCCACTCCTGACTCCTGTGTGTGACATCTCTCACTCAGTGGGCCATAGAAAGCCTATTTATTTTTTTGCTTGATTTGGGTTCTAAAATCTACCTGAAAAAAAATCACTACATCAATCAGTGGGAGATTAATATTGCCCTTTCTGCTTGTGTGCCACTCCTGACTCCTGTGTGTGCCATCTCTCACTCAGTGGGCCATAGAAAGCCTATTTATTTTTTATTATTTGGTTTCTAAAGTCTCCCTGAAAAAGAAAAAAAAAACAAAAAAAACAGTGGGAGATTAATATTGCCCTTTCTGCTTGTGTGCCACTCCTGACTCCTGTGTGTGCCATCTCTCACTCAGTGGGCCATAGAAAGCCTATTTATTTTTTATTATTTGGTTTCTAAAGTCTCCCTGAAAAAGAACAAAAAAAAAAACAGTGGGAGATTAATATTGCCCTTTCTGCTTGTGTGCCACTCCTGACTCCTGTGTGTGCCATCTCTCACTCAGTGGGCCATAGAAAGCCTATTTATTTTTTTGCTTGATTTGGGTTCTAAAATCTACCTGAAAAAAAAACACTACATCAATCAGTGGGAGATTAATATTGCCCTTTCTGCTTGTGTGCCACTCCTGACTCCTGTGTGTGCCATCTCTCACTCAGTGGGCCATAGAAAGCCTTTGTTTTTTTAAATAATTGGTTACTAAATTGTCCCTGAAAAAATCATTTTATCTTATTTGTTTTCTAAAGTCTCCCTGAGAAAAAAAAAAAAATAGGTGGGAGATTAATATTGACATTTGTGCTTGAGTGACAGTCCTGCGTGTGTGGCATCTCTGTGATTTGGTGCCACAGAAAACAGAGTGTGTAACATTGTGCCTGATTTTCCTTGTGGTCTCACCAACCTGTTAAGGGATATTGAAATCATACTGAAGTTATAGCTCACCGTGTAAGTTGTTTGACAGCAACAAATAAAGTTACTTTGGTTAAGTTTTGAAAACAATGAGGAAGTCTGGTGCAAGAGGTCGTCGTGGCCGTGGGCGTTCATTGTCAGCTGGTAATGATGGTAGTGGTAGTGGAGCATCAGGTGGTCGTGGGGATAAAAATATTCCACCTAAGTCTGAAGCTGTGGAGCCAGTTTCGTCGTCTGGCTACACAAGGCCTCGAACGCTCTCTTTTCTGGGAGTAGGAAAACCGCTTTTAAAGGCGGAGCAGCAACAGCAAGTTTTGGCTTACATTGCAGACTCAGCCTCTAGCTCTTTTGCCTCCTCTTCTGAAACTGGTAAATGTAAAAGCAGCGCGTCGCTTGTGGATGTTCACGGTCAGGGACAAGTCGCTTCCTTGTCCTCTTCAGCAAAAACTACAACAAGAGAGAAGGATGCAGCAGGCGACACAACAGGTTACTCCATGGAGCTCTTTACACATACCGTTCCTGGCTTAGAAAGTGAAACACTTAACAGGCCATGCCCATTACAAGTAGATTCTGACATGGAGTGCACTGATGCACAGCCACAGCCAGAGTACTATGCTGCTCCTTTGACTCAGACCACCACATTGCCCTCTCAGGGTACTGATCCACAATCAGACCCTGATGAGACTATGTTGCCCCGCCACGAACGCTATACCACCGACCGACACAGTGACACAGACGAAGTTGCACACGAGCTCGAAGAGGAGGTAATAGATGACCCAGTTGTTGACCCTGATTGGCAGCCATTGGGGGAACAGGGTGCAGGCGGCAGTAGTTCAGAAGCGGAGGTGGAGGAGGGGCCGCAGCAGGCATCAACATCGCAACAGGTTCCATCTGCCGGGCCCGTATCTGGCCCAAAACGCGTGTCAAAGCCAAAACCTGTTGGAGGACAGCGTGGCCATCCGGTTAAAGCTCAGTCTGCAATCCCTGAAAAGGGATCCGATGCTAGGAAGAGTGCAGTCTGGCATTTTTTTAAACAACATCCAATTGATCAGCGCAAAGTCATCTGTCAAAAATGTTCAACTAGCTTAAGCAGAGGTCAGAATCTGAAAAGTCTAAATACTAGTTGCATGCATAGACACTTAACCACCATGCATTTTCAAGCCTGGACTAACTACCAAACGTCCCTTAAGGTTGTAGCACCCTTGGCCAATGAAGCTAGTCAGCAACGCAACATCCCTTCCGTCACTGTAAGGCCACCATTTTCCGCACCACCGGCAGTATCTGTGCAGGTTTCTTTGCCAGCCAAAAGCAGTCAGGGTCAGGGAATCACCAGTTTTGTAGGAGGAAATATTGCATCTAGGTCACCGGCGGAAACAATACCGTCTCCAACCGTCTCTCAGTCTGCCATGTACACCGGCACACCCGAAAGTTCCACGATCTCCAGCTCTCCAGTCCAGCTCACCCTACATGAGACTCTGGTTAGAAAAAGAAAGTACTTATCCTCGCATCCGCGTACACAGGGTTTTAACGCCCACATAGCTAGACTAATCTCGTTAGAGATGATGCCCTACCGGTTAGTTGAAAGCGAAGCTTTCAAAGCCCTGATGGAGTACGCTGAACCACGATACCTGCTACCCAGTCGACACTTTTTTTCCAGAAAAGCCATCCCAGCCCTGCACCAGCATGTTAAACAGCGCATCGTCCATGCACTCAGGCAATCTGTGAGTACAAAGGTGCACCTGACTACAGATGCATGGACCAGTAGGCATGGCCAGGGACGTTATGTGTCCATCACGGCCCACTGGGTGAATGTGGTGGATGCAGGGTCCACAGGGGACATAAATTTCGGGACAGTTGTGCCTAGCCCACGGTCTAGGAAACAGTTGGCTGTAGGCGTTCGCACCCCCTCCTCCTCCTCCTCGTCCTCCTGCAGAAGCTACAGCTCTTCCACAGACCGCAGTCGGCCAACCACTCCATCGGCAGATGACACTGTTGCACACCAGTTGTCCCATTATGGGCCAGCTACTGGCAAGCGTCAGCAGGCTGTATTGGCTATGAAGTGTTTGGGCGACAACAGACACACCGCGGAAGTTCTGTCCGAGTTCTTGCAACAAGAAACGCAGTCGTGGCTGGACACAGTAGATCTTGAGGCAGGCAAGGTAGTGAGTGATAACGGAAGGAATTTCATGGCTGCCATCTCCCTTTCCCAACTGAAACACATTCCTTGCCTGGCTCACACCTTAAACCTGGTGGTGCAGTGCTTATTGAAAACTTATCCTGGGTTCTCCGACCTGCTCCTCAAAGTGCGTGGACTTTGCTCACATATCCGACGTTCGCCTATACACTCCAGCCGTATGCAGACCTATCAGCGGTCTTTGAACCTTCCCCAGCATCGCCTAATCATAGACGTTGCAACAAGGTGGAACTCAACACTGCACATGCTTCAGAGACTGTGCCAACAGAGGCGGGCTGTTATGTTTTTGTGGGAGGATACACATACACGGGCAGGCAGTAGGATGGCAGACATGGAGTTGTCAGGTGTGCAGTGGTCGAAGATACAAGACATGTGTCAAGTCCTTCAGTGTTTTGAGGAATGCACACGGCTGGTTAGTGCAGACAACGCCATAATAAGCATGAGCATCCCCCTAATGCGTCTGCTGATGCAAAGTTTGACGCACATAAAGGATCAGGCGTCTGCACCAGAGGAAGAGGAAAGCCTTGATGACAGTCAGCCATTGTCTGGTCAGGGCAGTGTACAGGACGAGGTAGCGGGCGAAGAGGAGGTGGAGGACGAGGAGGATGATGGGGATGAGTATATTTTTAATGCGGAAGCTTTCCCGGGGGCACTGGAAATTGGTTGCGTGGCAAGGCCGGGTTCTGGTTTTTTGAGGGACACAAGTGACGTAGATTTGCCTGAAACTGCCCCTCAACCAATCACAACCGGAGATTTGACAACTGGAACTTTGGCCCACATGGCGGATTATGCCTTACATATCCTAAAAAGGGACACACGCATTACGAAAATGATGAACGATGACGATTACTGGTTGGCCTGCCTCCTTGATCCACGCTATAAAGGCAAATTGCAAAATATTATGCCACATGAGAACTTGGAACTAATATTAGCAACCAAACAATCAACTCTTGTTGACCGTTTGCTTCAGGCATTCCCAGCACACAGCGCACGTGATCGTTCTCACACGAGCTCCAGGGGGCAGCAGACTAAGAGTGTTAGGGGTGCACACATCAGAAGTGGCGTTGGACAGAGGGGTTTTCTGACCAGGTTGTGGAGTGATTTTGCTATGACCGCAGACAGGACAGGTACTGCTGCATCAATTGAAAGTGACAGGAGACAACATTTGTCCAGTATGGTTACTAACTATTTTTCATCCCTTATCGATGTTCTCCCTCAACCGTCATTCCCATTTGATTACTGGGCATCAAAATTAGACACCTGGCCAGAATTGGCAGAATATGCATTGCAGGAGCTTGCTTGCCCGGCAGCAAGTGTCCTATCAGAAAGAGTATTCAGTGCTGCAGGTTCAATATTAACCGAAAAAAGGACTCGTCTGGCTACCCAAAATGTTGATGATCTAACATTCATTAAAATGAACCACAACTGGATTTCGAAATCTTTTGCCCCACCTTGCCCGGCCGACACCTAGCTTTCCTATGAAAAGCTCTTGCCTGTGGACTACTGTGAATTACTTTTCTAATGTCTAATTTGCTGCAGCTGATTGTCCAGCATACGACATGTTTACACCTCCCTAAATGGCCAAACTCCCCACACGGGGCCGTGGTATCGCGACTTGGCGCAAGCACCCGTGAGACTGCTGTTTGTCTGAAGAGGTGGGTGTGCTCGCTTTTGGTCGACGGCATTGCTACTGGGTCCCTCATAGTACAATAAAGTGTCTCTGGCGGTGGTGGTGCGCACCCAACGTCAGACACACTGTTGTAACATGAGGGGCCCTGGGCCTGTACCGCCGGCCACAAGAGAGTTCACCCACCCCCAGGTCAAACATTGCTCTACCACTTCCACAGTTATCTCTCACACTTCCACCAATGTTTGATCTATGCGCTGACATCCTTCCATACCTGCCACTGACAATACCATTGTGTTGACATGTATGATGGTACTTAACATAGTCAGGGGCAGTGTCCTCTATTTACCACAGTAAATACTTTGCGCTAAATTAGTAGGTCTGAAACAACGCAGAGGATCCCACCCCTGAACCTAATGATTGCACCCTTTAGTGTTTTTGTTTTGTTTTAATGCGAGACATTCACATTTATTTTTTGTTTTTGACTACTAACTGGCAGACACTCATTACAATTGGCCTCCACTGACCAGATCACTGCTGCCCGTGTACCCCTGGAACCAATTATAAAGTGCCTACAGCCAGCCCATTTTATTGTGTTAGGCCTTCGAAGCCTGTCTACGGTCCCTCCTTCCACTAGGCCTCCACTGACCTGACCACTGCTGCCCGTGTACCCCTGGAACCTATTTTACAGTGCCTACAGCCAGCCCATTTTATTATGTTAGGCCTTCGAAGCCTGTCTGCGGTCCCTCCTTCCACTAGGCCTCCACTGACCAGACCACTGCTGCCCGTGTACCCCTGGAACCTATTTTACAGTGCCTACAGCCAGCCCATTTTATTATGTTAGGCCTTCGAAGCCTGTCTGCGGTCCCTCCTTCCACTAGGCCTCCACTGACCAGACCACTGCTGCCCGTGTACCCCTGGAACCAATTATAAAGTGCCTACTGCCAGCCCATTTAATTGTGTTAGGCCTTCGAAGCCTGTCTGCGGTCCCTCCTTCCACTAGGCCTCCACTGACCTGACCACTGCTGCCCGTGTACCCCTGGAACCTATTTTACAGTGCCTACAGCCAGCCCATTTTATTATGTTAGGCCTTCGAAGCCTGTCTGCGGTCCCTCCTTCCACTAGGCCTCCACTGACCAGACCACTGCTGCCCGTGTACCCCTGGAACCTATTTTACAGTGCCTACAGCCAGCCCATTTTATTATGTTAGGCCTTCGAAGCCTGTCTACGGTCCCTCCTTCCACTAGGCCTCCACTGACCTGACCACTGCTGCCCGTGTACCCCTGGAACCTATTTTACAGTGCCTACAGCCAGCCCATTTTATTGTGTTAGGCCTTCGAAGCCTGTCTACGGTCCCTCCTTCCACTAGGCCTCCACTGACCTGACCACTGCTGCCCGTGTACCCCTGGAACCTATTTTACAGTGCCTACAGCCAGCCCATTTTATTGTTAGGCCTTCGAAGCCTGTCTGCGGTCCCTCCTTCCACTAGGCCTCCACTGACCAGACCACTGCTGCCCGTGTACCCCTGGAACCAATTATAAAGTGCCTACAGCCAGCCCATTTAATTGTGTTAGGCCTTCGAAGCCTGTCTGCGGTCCCTCCTTCCACTAGGCCTCCACTGACCTGAACACTGCTGCCCGTGTACCCCTGGAACCTATTTTACAGTGTCTACAGCCAGCCCATTTTATTATGTTAGGCCTTCGAAGCCTGTCTGCGGTCCCTCCTTCCACTAGGCCTCCACTGACCTGACCACTGCTGCCCGTGTACCCCTGGAACCTATTTTACAGTGCCTACAGCCAGCCCATTTTATTGTGTTAGGCCTTCGAAGCCTGTCTGCGGTCCCTCCTTCCACTAGGCCTCCACTGACGTGACCACTGCTGCCCGTGTACCCCTGGAACCTATTTTTCAGTGCCTACAGCCAGCCCATTTTATTATGTTAGGCCTTCGAAGCCTGTCTGCGGTCCCTCCTTCCACTAGGCCTCCACTGACCAGACCACTGCTGCCCGTGTACCCCTGGAACCTATTTTACAGTACCTACAGCCAGCCCATTTTATTGTGTTAGGCCTTCGAAGCCTGTCTGCGGTCTCTCCTTCCACTAGGCCTCCACTGACCAGACCACTGCTGCCCGTGTACCCCTGGAACCAATTATAAAGTGCCTACAGCCAGCCCATTTTATTGTGTCAGGCCTTCGAAGCCTGTCTACGGTCCCTCCTTCCACTAGGCCTCCACTGACCTGACCACTGCTGCCTGTGTACCCCTGGAACCTATTTTACAGTGCCTACAGCCAGCCCATTTTATTGTGTTAGGCCTTCGAAGCCTGTCTACGGTCCCTCCTTCCACTAGGCCTCCACTGACCTGACCACTGCTGCCCGTGTACCCCTGGAACCAATTATAAAGTGCCTACAGCCAGCCCATTTTATTGTGTTAGGCCTTCGAAGCCTGTCTGCGGTCTCTCCTTCCACTAGGCCTCCACTGACCAGACCACTGCTGGCCGTGTACCCCTGGAACCTATTTTACAGTGCATAGAGCCTATTTTTTTATTTTATTTAATATTAATAAAGCAAGGATGGACTACGATGTACCACGCTATGAGCTACCCAGTTGACAATTCTTTTGCGAGAAAAGCCATCCCACCCCTCCACCAGCATGTTAAAGACCGCATTGTCCTTGCATTCTGTCAATCTGTGAGTCCAAAGGTACACCTGACAACAGACACATGGACCTGTAGGCATGGCCACGGAAGGTTACGTGTCCTTTGTGGCTCAATGGGTTAATGTATTGGATGCATGGTCCACACAGGGGACAGCCTGCTAAGTCTGTCTGCAGTCCCTAATTCAAGTTGTCCTCAACTGAATAAAGCTGAGCTTCTACCTTCTGGTTCTTATTACGCTTTTTTTTTTTTTTTTTTTTTTAATTGCTGGATGGGGCCTAATACCTCTGTTTGCTGCTCCCTGGTGTTTGTCCTCAACTGAATACAGCTGAGCTTCTACCTTCTGGCTCTCATTAAGTGCTGTGTTTTTAAAAAATGGTGTTTAGGGCCTACTAACGGTGTCTGCCCCTGCCTGGTGTTTGTCCTCAACTGAATAAAGCTGAGCTTCTACCTTCTGGCTCTGATTAACTGCTGTTTTTTAAAAAAAATGGTGGTTCCGGCCTACTAACGGTGTCTGCCCCTGCCTGGTGTTGTCCTCAACTGAATAAAGCTGAGCTTCTACCTTCTGGCTCTGATTAACTACTGTTTTTAAAAAAATTGGTGGTTCCGGCCTACTAACGGTGTCTGCCCCTGCCTGGTGTTGTCCTCAACTGAATAAAGCTGAGCTTCTACCTTCTGGCTCTGATTAACTGCGGTTTTTAAAAGAAATGGTGGTTCCGGCCTACTAACGGTGTCTGCCCCTGCCTGGTGTTGTCCTCAACTGAATAAAGCTGAGCTTCTACCTTCTGGCTCTGATTAACTGCTGTTTTTAAAAAAATTGGTGGTTCCGGCCTACTAACGGTGTCTGCCCCTGCCTGGTGTTGTCCTCAACTGAATAAAGCTGAGCTTCTACCTTCTGGCTCTGATTAACTGCTGTTTTAAAAAAAAATGGTGGTTCCGGCCTACTAACGGTGTCTGCCCCTGCCTGGTGTTGTCCTCAACTGAATAAAGCTGAGCTTCTACCTTCTGGCTCTGATTAACTGCTGTTTTTTAAAAAATTGGTGGTTCCGGCCTACTAACGGTGTCTGCCCCTGCCTGGTGTTGTCCTCAACTGAATAAAGCTGAGCTTCTACCTTCTGGTTCTTATTAAGCTTTTTTTTTTTTTTTTTTTTTTAAATTGCTGGATGGGGCCTAATACCTCTGTTTGCTGCTCCCTGGTGTTTGTCCTCAACTGAATACAGCTGAGCTTCTACCTTCTGGCTCTCATTAAGTGCTGTGTTTTTAAAAAATGGTGTTTAGGGCCTACTAACGGTGTCTGCCCTGTTATGACCCCAATGGCAGAGGGTCTCAAAAGTACATACCAAGTCTGCAAACACAAAAAACCAGCTCATAGGGCAGTGGTAACTGGGCTGACCATATATCTAATCCTAGCACCACAAATAGCAGCAGCCGGGGAACGTGCCTACGTTGGTTCTAGACGTCTCGTGCCAGCCGGAGAACTAACTAACCCTAGAAGGGAAGCCGATAGTCAATACAAGGTCTCAAAGATCCGTCCTTCTTGGCCACAAAAAAGAATCCCGCACCAAGAGGGGAAGAGGATGGACGGATATGCCCCTTCTCCAGAGATTCCTTGATATACGAACGCATTGCGGTATGCTCAGGTACAGACAGATTAAATAATCTTCCCTTAGGAAATTTACTACCTGGAATCAAATCTATAGCGCAGTCACAGTCCCTATGAGGAGGAAGAGCACTGGACCTGGACTCGCTGAATACATCCTGGTAATCAGACAAATACTCAGGAACTTCCGAAGGAGTAGAGGAAGCAATAGACACCGGCGGGGAATCACCATGAATTCCCTGACAGCCCCAACTTGACACAAACATTGCCTTCCAATCCAAGACTGGATTATGGGTCTGTAACCATGGCAGACCCAAAACGACCAAATCATGCATTTTATGCAGAACAAGAAAACGAATCACCTCCCGATGTTCAGGAGTCATGCACATGGTTACCTGTGTCCAAAACTGCGGTTTATTTTCCGCCAATGGCGTAGCATCAATACCTCTAAGAGGGATAGGATTTACCAACGGCTCAAGAACAAAACCACAGCGCTTGGCAAACGACAGATCCATAAGACTCAGGGCAGCACCTGAATCCACAAACGCCATAACAGGGTAGGAGGACAATGAGCAAATTAAAGTCACAGACAAAATAAATTTAGGTTGCAAATTACCAATGGCGACAGGACTAACAACCCTAGTTAGGCGTTTAGAGCATGCTGATATAACATGTGTAGAATCACCACAGTAAAAACACAACCCATTCTGACGTCTATGATTTTTCCGTTCATTTCTAGTCTGAATTCTACCACATTGCATTAAATCAGGTGTTTGTTCAGACAACACCACCAGAGGATTCGCGGCTTTGCGCTCCCGCAAACGCCGGTCAATTTGAATAGCCAGCGCCATGGAATCATTCAGACCTGTAGGAATGGAGAAACCCACCATCACATTCTTAATGGCTTCAGAAAGGCCATTTCTGAAATTTGCGGCCAGAGCACACTCATTCCACTGAGTAAGCACGGACCATTTCCGAAATTTTTGGCAATACACTTCAGCTTCATCCTGACCCTGAGAAATAGCCAGCAAGGCTTTTTCTGCCTGAATTTCAAGATTGGGTTCCTCGTAAAGCAATCCGAGCGCCAGAAAAAACGCATCAATATTTGCCAATGCCGGATCTCCTGGCACTAGCGAGAAGGCCCAATCCTGAGGGTCGCCCCGTAAGAAAGAGATAACAATTTTTACTTGCTGAGCTGAGTCTCCAGATGAACGGGGTCTCAGAGATAGAAACAATTTACAATTATTCCTGAAATTCCTAAACTTAAATCGGTCTCCAGAGAACAGTTCAGGAATAGGTATTTTAGGTTCAGACATTGGACTACTGGTAACAAAATCTTGTATGCCCTGCACACGAGCAGGAAGCTGATCCACACTTGTAATCAAAGTCTGGACATTCATGTCTGCAGCAAGCACAAGCCACTCAGAGGTAAAGGGGAGGAAAAAAAAAAGAGTGGAAAGAAAAAAAAAAAAAAAAAACTCAGACTTTCTTTTCTTGTAATCCCACTTCTGCAATGCATTAAACATTCAACCTTGGCCTGGCATACTGTTATGACCCCAATGGCAGAGGGTCTCAAAAGTACATACCAAGTCTGCAAACACAAAAAACCAGCTCATAGGGCAGTAAGGGTAACTGGGCTGACCATATATCTAATCCTAGCACCACAAATAGCAGCAGCCGGGGAACGTGCCTACGTTGGTTCTAGACGTCTCGCGCCAGCCGGAGAACTAACTAACCCTAGAAGGGAAAAGATAGACCTTTCTTGCCTCCAGAGAAAAGACCCCAAAAGTTGGATACAAGCCCCCAACAAATAATAACGGTGAGGTAAGGAGAAAAGACAAACGTAAGAATGAACTAGATATTTAGCAAAGAGAGGCCCACTGACTAATAGCAGAATATAGTAAGATGACTTATATGGTCAGCAAAAACCCTATCAAAATTTCCACGCTGGATATTCAAGAACCCCCGAACCGTCTAACGGCCCGGGGGGAGAACACCAGCCCCCTAGAGCTTCCAGCAAAATCAGGAATCACATTTAGTACAAGCTGGACAAAAAATAAGAGCAAAGCAAAAAACCAAAAAACAAGGAAGCAGGACTTAGCTTAATTTTGCAAGATCCAAGACCAGCAGACAGGAGCAAACAGAAAGGAACTGATTACAACGATGCCAGGCACTGGACTGAGAAACCAGGAAGTTTATATAGCAACACCCCTGGACTAACGACCCAGGTGGGTGCCAAACTGAGGAAAGACAATCCCAGAGTCATATCACTAGTGACCACAAGAGGGAGCCAAAAAAGTCTAATTCACAACACTGCCCCTGCCTGGTGTTTGTCCTCAACTGAATAAAGCTGAGCTCCTACCTTCTGGCTCTGATTAACTGCTGTTTTTAAAAAAATTGGTGGTTCCGGCCTACTAACGGTGTCTGCCCCTGCCTGGTGTTGTCCTCAACTGAATAAAGCTGAGCTTCTACCTTCTGGCTCTGATTAACTGCTGTTTTTAAAAAAATTGGTGGTTCCGGCCTACTAACGGTGTCTGCCCCTGCCTGGTGTTGTCCTCAACTGAATAAAGCTGAGCTTCTACCTTCTGGCTCTGATTAACTGCTGTTTTTTAAAAAATTGGTGGTTCCGGCCTACTAACGGTGTCTGCCCCTCCCTGGTGTTGTCCTCAACTGAATACAGCTGTGCTTCAACCTTTTGGCTATCTGTCATGATTCTCAATGGCGAGAGAACATAGCCCAGCATATATAAGAACTAGCTCTTGGAAGATGGAATCTAAACTGACCATGAACTAAACCTGCCGCACAATTAACAGTGGCCGGGTAGCGTGCCTACGTTTTATCCCTAGACGCCCAGCGCCAGCCGGAGGACTAACTAATCCTAGCAGAGGAAAATACAGTCCTGGCTCACCTCTAGAGAAATTTCCACAAAAGGCAGACAGAGGCCCCCACATATATTGGCGGTGATTTTAGATGAAATGACAAACGTAGTATGAAAATAGGTTTAGCAAAATCGAGGTCCGCTTACTAGATAGCAGGAAGACAGAAAGGGCACTTTCATGGTCAGCTGAAAACCCTATCAAAACACCATCCAGAAATTACTTTAAGACTCTAGTATTAACTCATAACACCAGAGTGGCAATTTCAGATCACAAGAGCTTTCCAGACACAGTAACGAAACAGCAGCTGTGAACTGGAACAAAATGCAAAAACAAACAAGGACGAAAGTCCAACTTAGCTGGGAGTTGTCTAGTAGCAGGAACATGCAAAGAAAGGCTTCTGATTACATTGTTGACCGGCATGAAACTGACAGAGGAGCAAGGTTATATAGAGACTCCCACATCCTGATGGGAACAGGTGAACAGAGAGGATGATGCACACAAGTTCAATTCCACCAGTGGCCACCGGGGAAGCCCAGAATCCAATTTCACAACAGTACCCCCCCCTCAAGGAGGGGGCACCGAACCCTCACCAGAACCACCAGGGCGATCAGGATGAGCCCTATGAAAGGCACGGACAAGATCGGAGGCATGAACATCAGAGGCAGTCACCCAAGAATTATCCTCCTGACCGTATCCCTTCCATTTGACCAGATACTGGAGTTTCCGTCTGGAAACACGGGAGTCTAAGATCTTTTCCACAACGTACTCCAACTCACCCTCAACCAACACCGGAGCAGGAGGCTCAACGGAAGGCACAACCGGTACCTCATACCTGCGCAATAATGACCGATGAAAAACATTATGAATAGAAAAAGATGCAGGGAGGTCCAAACGGAAGGACACAGGGTTAAGAATCTCCAATATCTTGTACGGGCCGATGAACCGAGGCTTAAACTTAGGAGAAGAAACCCTCATAGGGACAAAACGAGAAGACAACCACACCAAGTCCCCAACACAAAGCCGAGGACCAACACGACGACGGCGGTTGGCAAAAAGCTGAGTCTTCTCCTGGGACAACTTCAAATTGTCCACTACCTGCCCCCAAATCTGATGCAACCTCTCCACCACAGCATCCACTCCAGGACAATCCGAAGATTCCACCTGACCGGAGGAAAATCGAGGATGAAACCCCGAATTACAGAAAAACGGGGACACCAAGGTGGCAGAGCTGGCCCGATTATTGAGGGCGAACTCCGCCAATGGCAAAAAAACAACCCAATCATCCTGATCCGCAGACACAAAACACCTCAAATATGTCTCCAAGGTCTGATTAGTCCGCTCGGTCTGGCCATTAGTCTGAGGATGGAAAGCAGACGAAAAAGACAAATCTATGCCCATCCTAGCACAGAATGCCCGCCAAAATCTAGACACGAATTGGGTCCCTCTGTCAGAAACGATATTCTCCGGAATACCATGCAAACGAACAACATTTTGAAAAAACAGAGGAACCAACTCGGAAGAAGAAGGCAACTTAGGCAAGGGAACGAAATGGACCATCTTAGAGAAACGGTCACACACCACCCAGATGACAGACATCTTCTGAGAAACAGGCAGATCCGAAATAAAATCCATCGAGATGTGCGTCCAAGGCCTCTTCGGAATAGGCAAGGGCAACAACAATCCACTAGCCCGAGAACAACAAGGCTTGGCCCGAGCACAAACGTCACAAGACTGCACAAAGCCTCGCACATCTCGTGACAGGGAAGGCCACCAGAAGGACCTTGCCACCAAATCCCTGGTACCAAAGATTCCAGGATGACCTGCCAACGCAGAAGAATGAACCTCAGAGATGACTCTACTGGTCCAGTCATCAGGAACAAACAGTCTACCAGGTGGGCAACGATCCGGTCTATCCGCCTGAAACTCCTGCAAGGCCCGCCGCAGGTCTGGAGAAACGGCAGACAATATCACTCCATCCTTAAGGATACCTGTGGGCTCAGAATTACCAGGGGAGTCAGGCTCAAAACTCCTAGAAAGGGCATCCGCCTTAACATTCTTAGAACCCAGTAGGTATGACACCACAAAATTAAACCAAGAGAAAAACAACGACCAGCGCGCCTGTCTAGGATTCAGGCGCCTGGCAGACTCAAGGTAAATTACATTTTTGTGGTCAGTCAATACCACCACCTGATGTCTGGCCCCCTCAAGCCAGTGACGCCACTCCTCAAAAGCCCACTTCATGGCCAAAAGCTCCCGATTCCCAATATCATAATTCCGCTCGGCGGGCGAAAATTTACGGGAAAAAAAAGCACAAGGTCTCATCACGGGGCAGTCGGAACTTCTCTGCGACAACACCGCCCCAGCTCCGATTTCAGAAGCGTCGACCTCAACCTGAAAAGGAAGAGCAACATCAGGCTGACGCAACACAGGGGCGGAAGAAAAGCGGCGCTTAAGCTCCCGAAAGGCCTCCAGAGCATCAGGGGACCAATCAGCAACATCAGCACCCTTCTTAGTCAAATCAGTCAATGGTTTAACAACATCAGAAAAACCAGCAATAAATCGACGATAAAAATTAGCAAAGCCCAAAAATTTCTGAAGACTCTTAAGAGAAGAGGGTTGCGTCCAATCACAAATAGCCTGAACCTTGACAGGATCCATCTCGATGGAAGAGGGGGAAAAAATGTATCCCAAGAAGGAAATCTTTTGAACCCCAAAAACGCACTTAGAACCCTTCACACACAAGGAATTAGACCGCAAAACCTGAAAAACCCTCCTGACCTGCTGGACATGAGAGTCCCAGTCATCCGAAAAAATCAGAATATCATCCAGATACACAATCATAAATTTATCCAAATAATCGCGGAAAATGTCATGCATAAAGGACTGGAAGACTGAAGGGGCATTTGAAAGACCAAAAGGCATCACCAAATACTCAAAGTGGCCCTCGGGCGTATTAAATGCGGTTTTCCACTCATCCCCCTGCTTGATTCGCACCAAATTATACGCCCCACGGAGATCAATCTTAGAGAACCACTTGGCCCCCTTTATACGAGCAAACAAATCAGTCAGCAGTGGTAACGGATATTGATATTTAACCGTGATTTTATTCAAAAGCCGATAATCAATACACGGCCTCAAAGAGCCATCTTTCTTAGACACAAAGAAAAAAACGGCTCCTAAGGGAGATGACGAAGGACGAATATGTCCCTTTTCCAAGGACTCCTTTATATATTCTCGCATAGCAGCGTGTTCAGGCACAGACAGATTAAATAAACGACCCTTAGGGTATTTACTACCCGGGATCAAATCTATGGCACAATCGCACTCCCGGTGCGGAGGTAGTGAACCAAGCTTGGGTTCTTCAAAAACGTCACGATAGTCAGACAAGAATTCAGGAATCTCAGAGGGAATAGATGATGAAATGGAAACCACAGGTACGTCCCCATGAGTCCCTTTACATCCCCAGCTTAACACAGACATAGCTTTCCAGTCGAGGACTGGGTTATGAGATTGCAGCCATGGCAATCCTAGCACCAAAACATCATGTAGATTATACAGCACCAGAAAGCGAATAATCTCCTGGTGATCCGGATTAATACGCATAGTTACTTGTGTCCAGTATTGTGGTTTATTACTAGCCAATGGGGTGGAGTCAATCCCCTTCAGAGGTATAGGAGCTTCCAAAGGCTCCAAATCATACCCACAGCGTTTGGCAAAGGACCAATCCATAAGACTCAAAGCGGCGCCAGAGTCGACATAGGCGTCCGCGGTAATAGACGATAAAGAACAAATCAGGGTCACAGATAGAATAAACTTAGGCTGTAAAGTGCTAATTGAAACAGACTTGTCAAGCTTCTTAGTACGCTTAGAGCATGCTGATATAACATGAGTTGAATCACCACAATAGAAGCACAACCCATTTTTTCGTCTAAAATTCTGCCGCTCGCTTCTGGACAGAATTCTATCACATTGCATATTTTCTGGCATCTTCTCAGTAGACACCGCCAAATGGTGCACAGGTTTGCGCTCCCGCAGACGCCTATCGATCTGAATAGCCATTGTCATGGACTCATTCAGACCCGCAGGCACAGGGAACCCCACCATAACATCCTTAATGGCATCAGAGAGACCTTCTCTGAAAATCGCCGCCAGGGCGCACTCATTCCACTGAGTAAGCACAGACCATTTACGGAATTTTTGGCAGTATATTTCAGCTTCATCTTGCCCCTGAGATAGGGACATCAAAGCTTTTTCCGCCTTAAGCTCTAAATGAGGTTCCTCATAAAGCAACCCCAAGGCCAGAAAAAACGCATCCACATTGAGCAACGCAGGATCCCCTGGTGTCAATGCAAAAGCCCAATCTTGAGGGTCGCCCCGGAGCAAGGAAATTACAATCCTGACCTGCTGTGCAGGATCTCCGGCAGAGCGAGACTTCAGGGACAAAAACAATTTCCAATTATTTTTAAAATTTTGAAAGCAAGATCTATTCCCTGAAAAAAATTCAGGCAAAGGAATTCTAGGTTCAGACATAGGTGCATGAACAACAAAATCTTGCAAATTTTGTACCTTCGTGGCGAGATTATTCAAACCTGTAGCTACACTCTGAAGATCCATTTCAAACAGGTGAACACAGAGTCATTCAAGGATTAGAAGGAGAGAAAGAGAGGAAGGCTGCAGTATAGGCAGACTAGCAAGTGATTCAATTATGAGCACACTCAGAACTAGAGAAAAAAAAAATAAAAAATTTCAGCAGACTTCTTTTTTCTCTCCTTTCTCAGCCAATAATTTAACCCTTTTGGGCCGGTCAAACTGTCATGATTCTCAATGGCGAGAGAACATAGCCCAGCATATATAAGAACTAGCTCTTGGAAGATGGAATCTAAACTGACCATGAACTAAACCTGCCGCACAATTAACAGTGGCCGGGTAGCGTGCCTACGTTTTATCCCTAGACGCCCAGCGCCAGCCGGAGGGCTAACTAATCCTAGCAGAGGAAAATACAGTCCTGGCTCACCTCTAGAGAAATTTCCCCAAAAGGCAGACAGAGGCCCCCACATATATTGGCGGTGATTTTAGATGAAATGACAAACGTAGTATGAAAATAGGTTTAGCAAAATCGAGGTCCGCTTACTAGATAGCAGGAAGACAGAAAGGGCACTTTCATGGTCAGCTGAAAACCCTATCAAAACACCATCCAGAAATTACTTTAAGACTCTAGTATTAACTCATAACACCAGAGTGGCAATTTCAGATCACAAGAGCTTTCCAGACACAGTAACGAAACAGCAGCTGTGAACTGGAACAAAATGCAAAAACAAACAAGGACGAAAGTCCAACTAAGCTGGGAGTTGTCTAGTAGCAGGAACATGCAAAGAAAGGCTTCTGATTACATTGTTGACCGGCATGAAACTGACAGAGGAGCAAGGTTATATAGAGACTCCCACATCCTGATGGGAACAGGTGAACAGAGAGGATGATGCACACAAGTTCAATTCCACCAGTGGCCACCGGGGGAGCCCAGAATCCAATTTCACAACAGCTATCATTAAGTGCTGTGTTTTTAGAAAATGGTGTTTAGGGCCTACTAACGGTGTCTGCCCCTGCCTGGTGTTTGTCCTCAACTGAATACAGCTGAGCTTCAACCTTCTGGCTCTCATTAAGGCTACTTTCACACACAGCATATTTGCTGCGTATTTTTACGCGCGCGTATTTTGCTGCTGCTTTACCTGCGTTTTTTTACGCAGGCAAAAAACGCAGCTGCTTTCACACACTGCGTTTTTTGCTGCGTTTTTTGCTGCGTTTTTTGCAGCTGCGTTTTTTTCAGCATTGTGTACTGAAATTAAAGTTTGTTTGAAAAAAAAAAAAAAGGTGAAAAAAAAAAGAGTCATTGAGGTCATTTCCTGTCTTTATGACTCAGAATACAATACACACTGGAGTTAACACTGGAGTTTTCCGGTACTCCACATTGTTTGCTGTACGTTATTCCTGACACTCCTGTGAGTTCTTCTACCATAGATATAGAGTGCCTTCTATTCAGCAGTTCCCCTCGTAGTATATCTGATTTCTAGGGGGTGTCCTCTATTCATGGCAAGTGGGTGTTATGTAATGTGTATTTTTGGCCATGGTCGACAAATCAAAGAAGCAGACTACATCATAGTTAAAAGTTCAAATATTTATTTGTAGTAACTGTCAAAATTGAAAAACTTTTCTAATAAAATTGAGAATAGAATGATTTGTTTTTGTTTTTTTGTTATTAACAAAATTCCACACGTAAACACTGTAAACATCCCCAAAATGGGATTATAAACCTGTGGATGTCCAAGTCCACTCATTAATTGCCGCCAGGAGGGCATGCTTCCAGCTTTCATTAGTATTGCGCAAGGCCCTTTCCCCGTCACCACTGACGGTGAGTCATTCGGCACTTGCGCAACACTAATCAGAGCTGGAAACATGCCCTCTTGGCGGAAACTGAGGAGTGGACTTGGACATCATGGCGTTTTAAACATGAAAAGCAACATTATGCCTACTGGTCCTCATATAGGCTTTGTGAATATGAGTAGTAGCTCCAGTCTGGATGGTGTTCTTCAGACTGGGCTACTACTCTGGATGTTGGTGCACCTGCAGCAGCACTTGGAGCAGATGGCAGAGGTCTATTGAATGCTGCTGCAGGTGCAAGAGGAGTCGGCGTCGGTGGATGCCAGATGTGGTTTAGTGAACAAACCATTTCTTCAAAGGTTGGATTTATATGCGGATACTTCTTAAAACATGTCACCGCCATTGAAAGATACGTCATGCAGGAGTCCTGGACCTCGGGGGACATAGTACGCATTCTGGAAGCTAGAGTGGTTCCATATGCTGAGAATTGATCCTCTTCAGGTTGGCGATCAATTAGAGAAATTGCCCTTGCCAAGGCAGCCGTCTCCTCATCCTCCTTTGAAGAGCCTCTTTTCCTCTTCCTCTGTGTTGAGGCTGGAGGTGGAGGTGGTGTTGGTGGCGGTGGTGGCGATGCCAATGAACTAGTCTCGGAGAGGGGCAGATCATCATTTTGGGTAGAAGGGTCAGGCCTTGGCTCATTTGGAAGAGAGCTGGTAGCAGGCTGTGAAGCATGTTCATACACTGGAGTTGTTGCTGTGGCCGGGATTTCGGTCATCGGCTGGACATTGCCTATGGTTCTGTAAAGAGAAACATCAAAACAATAGTTTTAATACATTTTATTTTCTATTCAAAATTAAAGACGTTACTGATACTTACGGTCGGTAATGTAGACTGCCGTTTAAAAATTGGAGTTCCTGTTCAAAACGCCCTTGAGAAGCAGGTGCCGCAGAGCCACTTGGTGCTTCTGACCGTGTAAATCTGTCCCTCACCGACCTCCAGCGGGTTCTCAAGGCTGAAACTAAAAAGTGAAAAATTGAACCTATTAATATACTATTCAACTACATACAGACAAGAAATTCAAAAATACTCCTCCAAAATGGAAAATATTTACCAATTTCTTTTTGCCGCTCCTTTGGGTATGACTCGTACAGGGGATAGAGGGTGACACAGACCTTGTGCCAGGAAGCGGTTTTTGTATATTTGTTGGAAAACTCCCGGCACCCCTTATCCCAAAGACATGGGAAGTTTTGAACCTAAAAAAGGTAAAACATTAACTACTAGTTATACACACAAAATTTGACAAACTTGATAGAGGCAGAAAAAGTAACACAGGCTGCTGAGGAATGACAACCCCAACTGCTTGTTATTACCTTCACACGCATACGGGACACACACGCACAGGGGACACACACGGGACAGAAAATCCAGTGAAGAGTGTTTTTTTTTAATAAATATTTTGCTAGGTTTAAAAACCAAATTGGAAATAAATAGGGATTCTACGCTTTCACAATTTTATAAAATTATTTTAATATATTTTACGTATTTAAGTGCCACGTGCCACGTATTTCAGTGCCACGTGCCACGTATTTAAGTGCCACGTATTTAAGTGCCACGTATTTAAGTGCCACGTGCCACGTATGTAAGTGCCACGTATGTAAGTGCCACGTGCCACGTATTTAAGTGCCACGTGCCACGTATGTAAGTGCCACGTATGTAAGTGCCACGTGCCACGTATGTAAGTGCCACGTGCCACGTATTTAAGTGCCACGTGCCACGTATGTAAGTGCCACGTATGTAAGTGCCACGTATGTAAGTGCCACGTATGTAAGTGCCACGTGCCATGTATATAAGTGCCACGTATGTAAGTGCCACGTATGTAAGTGCCACGTGCCACGTATTTAAGGACAATGGCTCCTGCAGTGCATCACTGAGGTTACTATAGTTCACTGGTCTCACTTTATGGCAAAAAGCTGCGTGGGAACTTTCTCATACAGCATGCCATAAAGTGAAACTAGGGACTATTTTCTCACAGGGGCGTAGGAATACATTGTGGGGAATACATTGTGGAAGGATACCTTCCTCCCCTCATTGTCTTCCTGGAGCCCCTGGAGAGTGGTCGCATCAGCAGATGCTCCTGTTCTCCACGGGAGATCGTCGTGGGACACTCGTTTTAATTGGATTTCTGCGGATCAGGGAGTATATTGGTTGTTTATTATTTTAATATTTTTTATGACACTGGCTTCGGGGATCAAAGTGACAAGTGATGGTGAGTATGTAATCTATGTTATATGTACTGTATGTCTGTATGTATGTACTGTATGTCTGTATGTATGTATGCGCATGTCGTCGCATGCCATCGCATGGCGTCGCATGGCGCCGCATGGCGCATGTCGTCGTACGCCGTCGCATGGCGCATGCAGTCGCATAGCGCATGCCGTCGCGTGGCGCATGTCGTCGTACGCCGTCGCGTGGCGCATGCCGTCGCGTGGCGCATGTCGTCGCATGGCGCATGCCGTCGCGTGGCGCATGTCGTCGCATGGCGCATGCCGTCGCGTGGCGCATGTCGTCGTACGCCGTCGCATGGCGCATGCAGTCGCATGGCGCATGCCATCGCGTGGCGCATGTCGTCGCGTGGCGCATGCCGTCGCATGGCGCATGCCGTTGCGTGGCGCATGTCGTCGCATGGTGCATGCCGTTGCGTGGCGCATGTCGGCGCATGTCGTCGCATGGCGCATGTCGTCGCATGGCGCATGTCGTCGCATGGCGCATGCCGTCGCATGGCGCATGCCGTCGCGTGGCGCATGTCGTCGCATGGCGCATGCCGTTGCGTGGCGCATGTCGGCGCATGTTCTGTATGTGTGTATGTACTGTATATGTGTGTTGTTTTTTTTTTTTTTTTTTTTTTTTTTTTTTTACATTTAACACATTAGCCGGATGATGGGACTACTACTGTCCCATCATTGGCTACTGTGTCACTGACTGTCACTGTAGCAGGCAGAGCCCGATGGGACTTGTAGTCCCATCGGACAATGCCTGCACACAGAGACACACACACACACACACACCAAAGACCACCCCACCCCCCGCAGCAGACCCAGCACATACCCATACATACACACGGGGGGGGCGGGGGGGACACGGCACACACACAGGGCGCACACGGCACACACACAGTGGGGGGACACACGCACAGGGGGGGCACACACAGGGGATACTTACCGTCTCGATCAGCAGCCCCACGTTTATGCTCATTCATTTATCCATGCTGCTTCACTGGGGGGCGGGGGCTTCCCTCTTCCTGTCCGACGTCACGTCCGGTCCTGGGTGTCAACCCCTCCGTACAAAGACGCCGACACCCAGGACAAAGGCGCTGTGTGTGCACGTTAATATGGGGCCCTATGGGGATACGCAGACACGCCGCTGCGTAAAGAATTGACATGTCAATTCTTTTTATGCCGGCGTGTTTGCAGACAAAAGCGCCGCGTTTTTTTGCGGTGTGTCTGAACGGCAAAGTGAATTTCTCATTCACTTTGCCGGCAGACGAAAATGACATTGCGCATTTTTGAAAAGCGCCCGCAAAATAGCGCTCAAAAATGCGCTATGTCTGAAAGTAGCCTAAGTGCTGTTTATTTTAAAAAAAAATGGTGTTTAGGGACTAATAACGGTGTCTGCCCCTGCCTGGTGTTTGTCCTCAACTGAATACAGCTGAGCTTCAACCTTCTGGCTCTCATTAAGTGCTGTTTTTAAATAAAAAAAATTGGTGTTTAGGGCCTACTAACGGTGTCTGCCCCTGCCTGGTGTTGTCCTCAACTGAATACAGCTGAGCTTCTACCTTCTGGCTTTTGGCCTATAGTATCAGATATTAAACTGCATTTGGCCTACTGGTGTGGTTGGGCCCTTGAAAAAGTGTTTGCTGCTCTTGGGTTTGCTACTCCACTGAACAAAGCAATGCTGCCTGTTTAGTCCTGTTACCAATTTTGAACTGCATTTAGCCTAATTTATTCTTTGGCCCTATATCTGTTTCCTCCTCATCCTGCCCATTGCCCAGCCACTGCTAGATGAGTCTGCTGGTACATTGACCTAGACCACTACATTCCCCTTGCACTCTACACAGCCAGAATCTGACCCTGCTGAAAGTAAGGTTCCCCTTCCCGCATGTTATACCACCTTACACAGGGACAAAGAGGAAGGTGCAGATGAAAGTGCAGGTTCCTTCATCAGGTGGGGGGGCATACTCGTTGGCGACGTCACTGGCACAGGGCCCCTCAGAGTACGCAAAAGTGTCGCTGCTGGTGGGAGGCGCCCCCGCCATGCAAACACACCTCCTTTCTTTGAGGGGCCCTGTGCCAGTGCCAATGCGAACGAGTGGGCCCCCCCTGCTTGCTCAGGATCACAGCACTTGCAACGTTGAAATACTTACCTCTCCCTGCTCCACCGCCGTGACGTAGTCCACGTTTCCTGGGCCCATTAAAACCTTGAACCAGCCCTACCCCCAACAACTTTTGCCAAATGACCCCCAAGTTCCAATGCCCAACTATTATTATAAAGTTAATTAAGATTGACAAGCTTCAGAAACAAGAATGGATGTTTTTGGCATTAAAATGGGCACTGTAGGTGTTTTCCTGGCCTCCACTCACTGCCGACTATGCTTCCCCATTGACTTGCGTTGGGTTTCGTGTTTCGATCGATCCCCGACTTTTAACGACAATCGGCCGACTGCACTCGACTCGACTCTGGACAAAATCGGGTTTCCCAAAACCCTACTCGATCTTAAAAAAATGGAAGTCGCTCAACCCTATTGATTTCCTTTTTATTGTGAAGCAAGCAACAAATAGGACAAAATAACTGAAAACTCCAGTGTGCATAACTATTCACCCCCTAAAGTCAGTACTTTGTAGAACCTCCTATTGAGGAAATTACAGCTGGAAGTCTCTTTGGATAAGTCTGTATGAGCTTACCACATTTGGCAACAGGGATTTTTGCCCATTTCTCAAGGCAAAACTGCTCCAGCTCCTGCAAGTTAGATGATTTCCTCTGGTGAACAGCAATTTTCAAGTCTAACCACAGATTCTCAATTAAATTAAGATCTGGGCTTTCACTAGGCCACTCCAAAACATTTACACGTTTCCCCTTAAACCATTCGAGTGTTGCTTTAGCAGTATGCTATGGATCATTGTCTTTCGGGAAGGAGAACCTCCATACCAGTCTCAAATCACTGACAGTCAAAAAGGTTTTGCTCAAGAATATCACTGTATTTCGAGCCATCCATCTTCCCTCTACTCAGACCATTTTTCCCTATCCCTGCTGCAGAAAAACTTCTCCATATCATGATGCTGCCACTACCATGTTTTGTTATGGGATGGTGTTTTGGGGTGATGACTGAGCTGTGCTGGTTTGGCCACAGACATAGTTTACCTTGGTTGCCAAAAAGTGCAATTTCAATCTCATCTGACCACAGCATCTTCCTCCATATATTTGGGGAGTCTCTCACATGTATTTTAGCAAATGCAAAACAAGCCTTACAATTCTTGTGTTAAGTAAAGGCTTTTTTTTCTGGAGCTCTTCCATAAAGGACATTTCTATGGCGTGTTCGGCTAAGTGTGGTAGTTTGGACAGATGTAACATCCGTGGTAGTGAAACCACTGTGCTGTGGACAAAGGAGAGCCTGGAGAGGTGTGACTAAGCGAACATCTGACTCTTCACTAGAGCCCCTGATGGTGTGGTTAGACTTAGCTCTAGATGTACGCCAGGTGCTAATCCAGGACAGACCTAGGACACACAGCAGCTGACCCCCAATGGGGAAGGAATTCGTAACCGCCAGGAATGGGAAGGCTTGGCTGGTACAGTCAGGAACGGAGGTATACAGTAAGGCAGATGCTTGCCGGCACGGCTGGTATACTGGAAGTCACAGCAGGTACTGGCATGCACGCGTGGTATACAGAAAGAAACAGCAAGTACTGGCATATATGGCATGGCTGGTATGCAGGTAGACATGGCAGGTGCTGGCGGATTTGGCTGGTATACAATAGGGCACGGCAGATGTTGGCAGGTACCGCTAGTATACAGGCAGGCACGATAGATCCAGGCAGGTATACAAGTAGGCACAGCCAGCTATACTAAAACAAGGGACCTGAGAATTAGCAAGCATGCAGACATGCAGAGTGAACACATTGCTCAGGCACCTCCCAACATGTGGAGTTGCCTTAAATAAGATTACAAGATGAGAACCATGGCACCAACCAAAGACAAAACCATTTGTGTAACCTTGTCCCTTTTATGAGCCTATTCAACATTTAGAAAGATCGTGGTGCTAATGCTCAAAAATATAGCAAAACAGTCTTTAGCAGAAGCCAAAAGAGCCAATCCATTAAAATGGAAAATCATTTATTTCTCAAATCTTTGGGACATCTATAAGATATGCAGGAAGGTGCAGGAGAGCTTGAGGACAACAGCCAGAGACTATATGGAGAAGCAAAAAGTGAAGACAGAAGATATGCTGGATAAACTTTTCAGCAAGCATAGGAGCAAAAGGGTGAAAGGACAATGTAGTAAAGTTGGCCTTCTTTGAAAAGAGGTCCACGACTACCCAAATGGTGGTACTTCCGTCCAAGACTGGTAGATCGATCGGTAATGAAGTCCATCGCAATGTGCTGCCAGGTAGCTGATGGTTCAGGCAGAGGAAGTAACTGATCAAATGGAAGCTGTTTTGGAGTCTTATCATGGGCAAAGGATGGACAGGCCAAGACAAAATCTGCAATATCTTTGCACACAGAGGGTCACTAAAAATTGTCAAAGTGTTTTTTTTGTTGTTTTTTTTTCACTCTTCTGGAATTTTTTCCTATTTTTAGTACACTCCAGACAAAAGTCAATCCTACATATGACAAGGTAGACTGAAAAATAAAAAAAGTTCTTAAAACATGAGAAGTAAAAAAATAGAGGAAAAAAATGAAAATAGCCATATCTCCAAGAGACTAAAGTAGACTATTTTTTCTAATCACAAAACAGGAGAAAATCCAGCTCAACGTACTTGTGAACAAAGTTTTTTTCTTTTTTCATTAAATTCACAATGCTGTTTTCACCAAAACTTGGTATAAAAAGAGTTACTCACTAAAATGTTGAACCTCATGATTAAGTGTGCGCAGTCACCTGAAACTCATTGATGTCACATATCATGTATCTTACAACGTTACAACGCTGATTCTGTTTTATCCTCTAACCGAGCACTTTAATTGATTGGAGAAAAAATGTTGTTCACAACTTCATTGAGCTGGATTTTCTCCCGTTTTGTGATTGTTTCATGCTTTGAGGTAGCGTTTCCTGTGCTCTGAACACCCTAAGATGTCTATTACGGTGAGCTGGACCAATTTTTGCTTTATTTTTTCTAATACCAGAAACCCTTTTTAATAACTATCATATACTTCCTTTACTTTTGCTTGCTATTTTTTGGGAGGAAATACCATGAAATGTATATAAAAATAAAAATAAATGTAATCAGTAAGGATTAATATAGTTGATTGGCATACTAGTGGCAGACCATGTGGCTATTGTGTGGCCTCTCAGCCCGATATCACAATTTCAATGATACCTGTATACTTTGAAGGATGCAGATTTCATTGAATACAATGGAGGGGCAGGGAACCATCTTACATTCAGCCTGTGCTTCTGTGTCTCAGAGCACCAGGTGCAATGACCGCACTAGATTGTAGATCGCAGAGTCTCAGGCTACTTCCTCCACATCTGGGGACTGTGTAGGGGACGGTGATGGCCATCATAACCTATGGGAGCTATCATACTGTCTGAGAGGCTCTGGAGCCATCATTTTTGTGGCGAATGTCGCTGTCAGGTTATCAAAATTTGGCGGAAGGTTATTGTGAGGGCATTATATTGTATGAAGCCTGTGGGAAAATCACATTATTTGGGGGCCAACATATTGTGTGTGTGGTTGTCTTGAAATTGTGTTAAGGGTGCTATTGAGCAATCATACAGTGGCGGGGAATCACTATAGAGCCATGATATTGTGGGGTGGCTTTGGGGATACTATAGTGTGGAGAGGTAATAATGGGTGGAGGAACTTTGGGGGCATAGTATTTTTGGCTGGGTTTCACTGTATGGATTATATAATGGGTGAGGGCGAACTATGGGGAGATCATACTGTGTAGTAGACATTGTGACAACATCATACTGTGCTGAGCGCACTGTGGATGCATCACACTTTGCTGGGGCCATTGTGGGCTCATCATACTATGGCTGTGGAGCTACTGTAGTTTAATTCACTGTGGCGGTATCAAATTAAGGGGCTTCTTTAGAGGTCACATTACAGTGTACACGGTGCAATACATGTGACTCTCCCGCTCTTTAAAAGATCTGTCTTTTCTGCCAAATATTTCTTTTGGGGAATAAAGGCTGCAGAATTAGGACATTTTCTATGGGGCCCCATGATTTCTATATACTTTCCTGGTATAGGTGTGTGTCTATTACATTCTGTTCCTGGTTGTGGCTTGGGGCTGAATAGTTATAATTACTGATCTCATTTCAGCCATGCAGTAATGGGGAAGTACACCATAGATTTTTTTGGAGTCTTTCTGAATGCTCTTATTTCCTTGACCTTATTCTAGTTTTCAGTTTTAGCACAGAATAAAATCACATCATAAGTAACAAAAATCCATGTCGCCTTTTCTATCTACTTCAAATAAGACTTTTGATAAGAAATCATTTTTTTCCCGTGTCAGAAATACTTGAAGGGAATGACAAGGTCAAGGCAGCTGAAGGAGGAAGATCTCACCTACCTGGATTGTGGTGGAGGGCGCTGCTCTGTATTTCATATGGCATCTCTAGATAGAGTGCTATATTTGGATGGCACGGTGGCCTACAATAATGGATGGATTTATTGCTAAGCATTGGTGACATATGTATGTAGGTCTGTGAGATGAGCGCAACTCTTGAAAATTAGTGTGTATACATACATGTGTTAATATAGTATATGTATATATACAGTGGGGCAAAAAAGTATTTAGTCATTCAGCAATAGTGCAAGTTCCACCACTTAAAAAGATGAGAGGCGTCTGTAATTTACATCATAGGTAGACCTCAACTATGGGAGACAAACTGAGAAAAAAAAATCCAGAAAATCACATTGTCTGTTTTTTTATCATTTTATTTGCATATTATGGTGGAAAATAAGTATTTGGTCAGAAACAAAATTTCATCTCAATACTTTGTAATATATCCTTTGTTGGCAATGACAGAGGTCAAACGTTTTCTGTAAGTCTTCACAAGGTTGCCACACACTGTTGTTGGTATGTTGGCCCATTCCTCCATGCAGATCTCCTCTAGAGCAGTGATGTTTTTGGCTTTTCGCTTGGCAACACGGACTTTCAACTCCCTCCAAAGGTTTTCTATAGGGTTGAGATCTGGAGACTGGCTAGGCCACTCCAGGACCTTGAAAAGCTTCTTACGAAGCCACTCCTTCATTGCCCTGGCGGTGTGCTTTGGATCATTGTCATGTTGAAAGACCCAGCCACGTTTCATCTTCAATGCCCTTGCTGATGGAAGGAGGTTTGCACTCAAAATCTCACGATACATGGCCCCATTCATTCTTTCATGTACCCGGATCAGTCGTCCTGGCCCCTTTGCAGAGAAACAGCCCCAAAGCATGATGTTTCCACCACCATGCTTTACAGTAGGTATGGTGTTTGATGGATGCAACTCAGTATTCTTTTTCCTCCAAACACGACAAGTTGTGTTTCTACCAAACAGTTCCAGTTTGGTTTCATCAGACCATAGGACATTCTCCCAAAACTCCTCTGGATCATCCAAATGTTCTCTAGCAAACTTCAGACGGGCCCGGACATGTACTGGCTTAAGCAGTGGGACACGTCTGGCACTGCAGGATCTGAGTCCATGGTGGCGTAGTGTGTTACTTATGGTAGGCCTTGTTACATTGGTCCCAGCTCTCTGCAGTTCATTCACTAGGTCCCCCCACGTGGTTCTGGGATTTTTGCTCACCGTTCTTGTGATCATTCTGACCCCACGGGGTGGGATTTTGCGTGGCGCCCCAGATCGAGGGAGATTATCAGTGGTCTTGAATGTCTTCCATTTTCTAATTATTGCTCCCACTGTTGATTTCTTCACTCCAAGCTGGTTGGCTATTGCAGATTCAGTCTTCCCAGCCTGGTGCAGGGCTACAATTTTGTTTCTGGTGTCCTTTGACAGCTCTTTGGTCTTCACCATAGTGGAGTTTGGAGTCAGACTGTTGGAGGGTGTGCACAGGTGTCTTTTTATACTGATAACAAGTTTAAACAGGTGCCATTACTACAGGTAATGAGTGTAGGAAAGAGGAGACTCTTAAAGAAGAAGTTACAGGTCTGTGAGAGCCAGAAATCTTGATTGTTTGTTTCTGACCAAATACTTATTTTCCACCATAATATGCAAATAAAATGATAAAAAAACAGACAATGTGATTTTCTGGATTTTTTTTTCTCAGTTTGTCTCCCATAGTTGAGGTCTAACTATGATGTAAATTACAGACGCCTCTCATCTTTTTAAGTGGTGGAACTTGCACTATTGCTGAATGACTAAATACTTTTTTGCCCCACTGTATATATATGCACATACACTGTACTATATATTCATTTGTAAATTATTTCTATTTATGTGACAGTGAGTGATCATAGCGCATGTAAGAGGACGCACCAGGTGGGGCAGAGGAAGTCTGCAAAGGGCACTAAATGTCAGAAGCCCACCACAATGCTCTACTTTGTTCTGTTAGAGCAGACTAATATTTGAAGCTACACATGCAGCTATACATTCCCTGCATCTAGTCACTTCCCTTCTACCCATATGACTAATAGCATTAGCCAGTAATTGGCTGCTGAATTTCCACAGCTAGAGGGCACAAGATCACCTGCAGAGACTAGTGGGGCCATCAGAGTGGTGGCATTGGGGCAGTGGAGCATTCGGAGATTAAATCATCATGGGTAATCTTTGCCTTTTTACCCTAAAATCTTCTATTTTTTTCTTAAATTTTTTTTTTATCTCTTAGGCAACTGCTTTACAGCACCACTCCGTTTTTTGCTTTTTTTCTCCGATAGAGTGGTATAACTAATGCATGTTGTTTACCAGTAGTATTATACTCGCCAGCCGCCATCTTCTCCTCTGCTCCAGCTGGTCTCTTGCGATTATGACCTGCCGAATGTCTCCACAATTTACTCGGTGAGCCTGAATTCACTACTCAGTGTAAGTCTATGAGCGCCAGACTGAGACCAGAGCGAGGATCTCATAGACTTACACTGAGCTTTTGACCGTTACCACTGATTTCCGGTCAGTTAGTGTCACGTCGGATGCTGTTCAGACCAGGTCGTTCGACAGACAGCGGTAATTCCGCTTTTGACCACTATTTGCTCATTGGCGTCGGCTAGATTTTATCTAGCTGTTCCGGGGTTAATTTACCTGATCCTCGGATTGGAAGCTGGGCCATGCCCATTGCCTTTAAATAGCTCTCCTGATCATTGGGCGTCGCCGATTATAGCTTCTGTCTTGTGCGTTGTTATCTCGGTCTGGAGTGGAGAGCTGGTTGTTGGAGATTCGTTGCTGGTGGTGTATTTTCCTTTGTCTTATTTACTCCTTCCTATATTTGTATTTATTTTGCCCTGCACATTTATAGTGTATTCCTGAGTGACTGCGGCGTGGTGTATATTTTCCTTTATCCTTGTCTGTGCTAACTGTGGGTATTGGTGTATGATCTTTTCACTGGGTGGTGAGCGGAGGTTTCAGCCTAGGGTTGAAACAGGAGACAGGGTGAGGTTCGAGGCCTGGATATGCACACCATCAGTGTAAACTCCAGGTAGAGGGTCAGTCAGGATTTCCCTAGTCTGAGGGAAATTGCAGGGGCCCGGGTTATTAGCTCTCGCTCACCTAGTCTCCCCGTGACAGTTAGAAGCTGCGGCCACAAGATGATGGATTGAAACTGGAGCTAGGTTGGGAGGAGTAGTAGATGGCAGCTGGTGGGTATATTACTAAGGCCATGGTCACACATTCAGTATTTGGTCAGGATTTTACCTCAGTATTTGTAAACCAAAACCAGGAGTGGGTGATAAATGCAGAAGTGGTGCATATGTTTCTATTACACTTTTCCTCTGACTGTCCCACTCCTGGTTTTGGCTTACAAATACTGAGATAAAATACTGAGCAAATACTGAATGTGTGAACATGGCCTTAGTAATATGCCCACCAGCTGCCTTCTACTAATACTGAGGTAAAATGCTGACCATATACTGAACGTGTGAACATGGCCTAAGGGCAAGTATCAGACATTCGTGACACCAGAGTGGTGCACTAATATTTTTCCTACTTTTCAGATATATCCTCTGAGTACCTATAGTATATTAGGCAATAATATCAGTGTGCGAGGCTGTTTATTACCATCTGCACAGATGAAGTTTGTCTACGTGACTGAAACAAATTTCAAACATGAATATGAAGTTAATAGATGAAAAGCAGGCCATGTGCCTTAGATGGAAATGGCACAGCAAAGGTGACAGTCTAAAGTAGCCTTTAATTTTGGTGTGTTTTTTTATAAGAGATTGGAAGCCTCCTGTAGATTCACCCACAATGAGCCGATTACAAAGAGAACCATATCTGCCCTGAGTGACAGCGACCTGCAATGCACATACGTGGCACTGTTGCAGTGACACTATGCTACCAATTAAAGAAATATGGTCATCTGGTTTTATCAACGAACAGAGACAGACCTCCAAATATTACATTTTATTTACCCATTTCTTCAATCTAGATGTTGGTGGGTCTATGCGGTGAGAGACCTGGTGGCTGCACACTTTTTGTAAACACACTTTATTTTTAATGAGGATAATAGTAAAGAAGAAAATAGCGCACTCCTCAGTCCAGACGAAAAAACTTTTTCTTTATTGAACCATGTTCACAGGAACAAACGGGCGGGTGTGAGCGTGGTGGGTAGGAAGAACTACAGCTGTTTCGCGCAAAATGCGCTTCTACAGGTCCCGATGACCTGTAGAAGCGCATTTTGCGCGAAACAGCTGTAGTTCTTCCTACCCACCACGCTCACACCCGCCCGTTTGTTCCTGTGAACATGGTTCAATAAAGAAAAAGTTTTTTCGTCTGGACTGAGGAGTGCGCTATTTTCTTCTTTACTATTATCCTCATATGTGAATTTCTTGGAAGCAGCACCCTCACTAGTGCCGACTGTTTTTGGGACAACAGGGTCTCCGCTACTTGGAACTATTCCACGCACGAGGGGTAAGTGCATCTCAGCGATGCCAATTTTCTGTCTTTTGGCTTCTTGTTTATTTTTGGAACACTTTATTTTTAAGCAGTATTTCACATGGAGAGAAAAATGCAGTATTTTACAGCAACAGCAAGATGAGTAAGATTTCTAAAAACTCATTCGCATTATGCATTTTTTCCTGATTTTTTTTTTTAACATGTCAATTCTTTTAGCATTTTTACTGCTATTTTTCCCTAATAGCATAAAAATAGCCTGGCATTAAAAAAAAAACAAAAAACGCCGACATGTGCATTATTCATATTGCTGTTTTCTGGCCGTCGCCTATGGTTTATGTAAAAAAAAAAACATCAAAAATATGACAGTATATGTGAACATACCCCTAAGATTTGTCTAGCAATTTAATACTCCTAAAAGCCTCATTAACTCAAAACTAGATAGCCAATTTTGAATTGCAATAGAACAACATTAGACTAGAGGCAGCAGACACAGGACGACAAATGTCAGACGATGCTGTATGTACATGGGAGTTTAATAAATATTTGTACATTTGTGCATGTTTGTTCTCATGTACAAGGAGCAAGATAAAGCAGATTTACAAATGTATTATCGATGGCAAATAGACATTTAGAGATAGACATTTACTTGTACTTATTTCCTGTACTGAAACTTTAATATCATTCCATACATTTTACTTGTAATATTTTGCATGTACAAATTCACAATTTCCTAGCACCTGTGCTTACGACATTCCCGTTGATGTAATACTTTGTTTCACCTGTAGGGGGAATATTGAACACTTTTGTACCATGTCCCCCTTTTCCCCAGGTTGCAGCTAAACTTTAGCATGAAAACACCCTGTGATTAGCTTATTTGTGCTCTAACAAAAGTGAATTTCCAAGACGGATAACACAGTTCAAAGTTATTCATCCATCTTGTGTTGTATTAAAATAAATGGCACTTGAGCCTCGCTGTTGGGGAATGGTCAGAATGCGGTTGATAAGCTGCTGTAATTTATATTGCACGTCATTCAGAATTACACTGACCATCAATAAAGGACTTTGCGCCTCTACAAATCGATGAAATACTAGGGTATGGTCGAAAGGATTACATAACACTATGGATTGGGGTCTGTAAAAGATTATAGATCTCACTATGATAGGTTAGAACATATCATGCATCAAAAACACATGAACAACATAAAACACATGAATAATTCAGAGGAACAGGATCCTGTTCGATTAGTTGTGTATCCATATCTTTCAGGTTTTAGAAGCCATGGTAGGAGATGATATGATATTTGCTAAGTTTTTGAGTGTTTATTATGGACGTATATTCACCTCATCGACAAACTGTGTTTGACATTTACAATATCTTAATGGAAAAGACAAACCCGAGGATGAAGTAACAAATCTGAAAAGTTTCTTAAAAGGCAGCTAAAATATACATATGCTTCTAGTTTTTGAATAATTGAATGGGGAAATTCAAAGAGTTAGCATCATGGCAAGAACCTGGTAATGGTCTCCACACAGGAGTGTTTGGAATCAAAGTCGGGGAGAATAAACGCAATGGGCATACCACCGTTCCATTATACATGCCATGAGATTCATAAGTGGGTATTAACACATCCTAGGCTTTCTTCTCATGGTACATACAGTATATAATGAGAAAGGTCATGGTGAACCAGCACCAAGCGAGGGATTTAGGTTTGCTTTTTTTATATAGACATTTTGATTATTTCTTGAAGTCATCATTTTAGGAATTTTTTATTTGTTGGGGGAAAAAAAATCATATTAATGTTTATGTAACATAAAAGCATTTTTTTAATCTTTCTGAATGATTCTTAAGAAAATGTGTGGGACATTACAAAGGAAGAAAATAAACTTTTGTAAGAAATTGTAGTCAATCTTCTGAATATGGTACTAAAACCTTAATACTAACATGTCCTAATACAGGTGTGAGTTGTCATTCACAGCGTCCATAAGACACCGTACGTGGTGGAATCATGACAATAGGGTGAGACAACTCTGCAGTATCACAAATGCAAGAAACATAGTCGTAGCTCTTGAAGCTCATGAGCCTCAATGCAATGTTAGTAGCAAGGACTCCCCAATAATAGGGAATTTATAAAACTAATATCTTCTTATGTTCCTAATCTACTTTTGGAAAGCCTCTGCGTGAGAGCTACGGGTTCAACTGATAATTTTGCCATTATAAAAAAAGCAATCTCAACAATAATTTAGACTTCGAAAACGCTAACCAATGTTTTGTATAAATAAGGACCATACGTAAATTTCAAGTATTTGCTATTATAAAATATTATAAAAAAAACATTGGAACTGGGAAAATAGATGTATTGGTTTTTGAGGACCACTGACAATAATATAGCAAATTGGATGGCTTCAGAGGCCATATGATGCTAAAGCATGGTCACTTGATATTTTTGATTGCTGGCTTCAACCTCAAGCTGTATCTTTTTCCAGGTATATATATTTATATATATATAAAATTATCTGTATTTACAATGTTGTCTAAAGTTTTATGATTACAAATTAAAAATTAGCACAAAAAGATAAAATAAGGGGTAGCCTGCCACCCCATGCCATTCTCTTTTAGAGATAGAATTTGTGTAAGTCACTTGCTTGATTTATTGAAAGAAATTCATCTGATCCTTTTATTACGGGTTAGCGGTTTCTTGTCACATTCCGAATAAACATGGTTTGGTGTTCCATGGCATTCATAAACAACGGTGATGATGTCCACAACAGATTGGTTTAGTTGAATATTAGCGAGGCCTAATGTCATCCATTGCAATTATCTCGTGTGCCCCTTCTTCTACAACTGCAGGGTTGTAATATGAAGACTCTCCATAGCTGACATCATAGGGACTCACAGGAGGATTATCCAACCGTAGCACTACAATAACAAATATGTTAAAAAATTTTAACCTCATTGTAAACAGTTTTGGATTTTCCAGAATGGGTCATCGTAAAATTCTTTTTAATCACGTAAATAGATGGTGGTGAATGGTACAACACTAAAAAGTGGTAGTCGCATCAGCAGAAAAAAAATGAGAACTCATATACATGGTCATACTTTGAGCTCTGCATGCTTATAATTCTACACAGAGACATACTGGCTTTTTCTGTTTGATTCTCTATGAATTTATCAACTTCTAGAAAAGTATGCGCTTGGAGTCTTCATGCAGAGACATTAGCTTGTAAAGTTCAGGTTACAATTCTTGTTAGGCTATGTGCACACGCTGCAGATTTTGCTGCAGATCCGCAGCAGTTTTGACGCTGCGGATCTGCAGCTGTTTTCCATGAGTTTACAGTACCATGTAAACCTATGGAAAACAAAATCCACACTGCACATGCTGCAGAAATAAACGCGCGGAAACGCTGTGTTGTTTATTCCGCAGCATGTTAATTCTTTGTGTGGATTCCACTGGGGTTTACACCTGCTCCATAATAGGAATCCGCAGGTGTAAAACCGCAGGTGGAATCCACACAAAAACCACGGTAAATCTGTGGTAATTCCGCAGGTAATCCGCAGTGCAGTTTACTTGCGGATTTACAAAAACATGAGCGGAAAAATCCGCAGACATCCCACCTACGTGTGCACATACCCTTATGGTGCTATTGGATGGTAGAGTTTTGTCTTTGGGGGGCATGTACTTATTCCCCTGCATGAGGTTGACCAACCATAAGCAGGCAGCAAAACACAGGGGAAAAAAGCACGCCCTTCTCGTCTCACTGATCTCTGCAGCTACTGTGCAGAGATACAACAGTGTTTAATTATGCACCCACCATTATGTGGCTATAAGTTCCCCTCATGTGATAGCAGTCGAAGGGCAGCGCAAACTGCGCATGCCCGAAAGAGGAACTTACAGCGCAGATGCCGGGGACATTAATGAAGGCACAGGAAGCAGGCGCCCGGTGGACGGAGGGGCTAAAAGATGGCTGGGAGGTGTTTGTGTCTGGGGGGAAAAGACATGCCCCCTTCAGACAGACTGCAGGTATGGCGGGCTAATTAAAAAACGGAATATTGCAGCATCAGAAGGGACCCCCAAATAAAAGAGCCACCTTGACAGAATGCAGCATTAGTGCTGAGCAAGGTGGCTCTTTTAGTTAAAAATGCCTGGGGGGTGACAGATTCCCTTTAAAAGTGGAAGAAAAAAATTGAGTAAATTCATAAAAAAATAAAATATTTGGTAGTGTCACAATTTTTTGAGAGCCATACCATTTTCAATTGTTTGTCAAATGTAAAGGCCCCGTCTCACACAGCGACGCTGCAGCGATACAGACAACGATGCTGATCGCTGCAGCGTCGCTGTGTGGTCGCTGGGGAGCTGTCACACAGACAGCTCTCTCCAGCGACCAACGATCAGGGGAACGACTTCGGCATCGTTGAAACTGTCATCAACGATGCCGAAGTCCCCCTGCAGCACCCGGGTAACCAGGGTAAACATCGGGTTACTAAGCGCAGGGCCGCCCTTAGTAACCCGATGTTTACCCTGGTTACCAAAAAAAACAAACAGTACATACTCGCCTTTCGGTGTCCAGGTCCCTTGCCGTCTGCTTCCTGCTCTGACAGTGCCGCTGTACACTGAGAGCAGAGCGCAGCGGTGACGTCACTGCTGTGATCTGCTCTCACTTTCCGGCCGGCAGTCAGAGCAGGAAGCGGACGGCAAGGGACCTGGACACCGAAAGGCGAGTATGTACTGTTTGTTTTTTTGGTAACCAGGGTAAACATCGGGTTACTAAGCGCGGCCCTGCGCTTAGTAACCCGATGTTTACCCTGGTTACCAGTGAAGACATCGCTGGATCGGTGTCACACACACCGATTCAGCGATGTCAGCGGGGCCTCAACGACCAAAAAAAGGTCCAGGCCATTCCGACACGACCAGCGATCTCGCAGCAGGGGCCTGATCGCTGGTACGTGTCACACATAGCGAGATCGCTACTGAGGTCGCTGTTGCGTCACAAAACTTGTGACTCAGCAGCGATCTCGCTAGCGATCTCGCTATGTGAGACGGGGCCTTAAGGGCTAATTTTTTTGCCCTGAGATAAATTTTTTGTTGATACATTATGATAGATACAATATTTTGATTGCATATTATACAATTTCCTTATGGTGTTTCGGCAATTCTGCAAATATGCAATTCTGGTGTTTATATTTTTTCTCACTACATAGTTTACCTATAGAGTTAAATAATTTTATATTATAAAAAGATCTAACTTTTATGAATGTAGCAAAGCCACATGTATATTTTTTCTATTTGTTTATTTTGTGGAAAGAGGAAAGTTGATTCGAACTTTTAGATTTTTTTATATTTTTATTCTATTTTTTAGTTCCTTTAGGGGACGTGAACCTGCAACCATCTGATCACTTGTACTATATACAGCAATACTATGGTATTGCTGTAAATTGCAAAAATCACAGTCTCCTATGAATGCCAGAGACAAGCTGGCTTCATTGGAGTACTGTCAAGACTGGAACGGAGGTTTTCAGTAGACCCCTGGTTGTCATGGCAGGTCATCGACCACCTCAAACTCTACATGACAGCAGCACTCAGCAGATTAACAACCATGTGCGGAGCTCTGCTTCACTTGCAGCTGTTAGAGGCAGATGATTGCTGAATAATACAGCCATCATCTGTGGGCAAAGTTGCGGCCTCAGTTTATAAGCGCTCAAGACATATTAGACGTATCAGCACATCGAATATTGATAAGGAGTAAACATTTTCTGACAGTTTCCATTACAAATTAATTCATGAAAAAAATAATTAATTATAGAAAATGAGAATAATATACCAAACTATGTTTGCATACCTGGATCATTCCTGATATCCTCATATAGTCTTCGATGTGAAAAGGTACTGGATTTTTTACTTCCACATAGGATGTAAGCTGTAAGACACACCAGCGTAATCCCTAGGATAGACCCAATAACTGCTCCTAGGACAACTCCAGCATTGTTTTCTACTTCTGCCAAAGTAAAAAGAAGCAAAATTCAAAATTCTGCAAATATTCAGAATTTGTAAAACTATAAATATCTCCTAAAACAAAATATTATTAATCCCAAACTCATATCGACACATCTCTGCATTGTCCCTTTGAGACAAGCCATGTTCACATACCGCATTACAATGGATGTCGATTATTCTGTAACATGAGAAATTCTGAGCTTATTGTTCATAACTATCACATGTGGACTGGGGAGCAACAACTTCTAGGTGACTATTAAGCAAGATTGATCAACCAGTTGACATTTCCTGGTTATATTGAATAGGGTGTAACCTACTCAACTTTCTTACAATGCAAAGACAATTGTACACCTGATCTAAAGATCATCTGGTTACATTTCAGCACATCATACCTTTATCACTTCCTGAGATTTCAGAGTGGCTGCTGTTTGTCGTGGCCACATGTTCGGTGCTTTGTGTAGTGGCTGTGGTTTCTTGTGTTGGCTCACTGGTGGCAGTGGAGCTGCTTGTTGGAGTAAATTCAGTTGAACTGGGAATATCCGTTGTATTTCCTGTTGAGTTGGATTCTGTGTAGGTTATATGCGTTGTGACGTTGACAGTGCTGGAGACATCTGTATGTTCATAAATCATCGTGCTCACCGTAGTGGTCACGTTGGAGACATTATTTGACGTTGTGTATTCTGGTGTGACACTTTCAGTGGGAGCTGTACTCGAGAAACTTGAAGAAGCTGTGGAGTTTGTGGTAAAGCCTGTGGTAGTGTTATCCACAGTTGTATTGCTTGGCAAAGAGCTTGTTGTGCCATCAGTTACAGATACAGGTGTGGTTGTTTCAGCGGTCAGTTCTGAGACATTTATAGGAGTTGTGCTTCTTTCTGTAAAGCCTAGATTAGTTGTCTCCACTAAAATAGAGGTGCTACGGCTAGTTTGAGTGTTCTCGTTAGTTGTGCTGCCTACAGCAGGGGTATTATTTGTATTGACATCTTTACTACTAGTAGGTGACATGGTGGTTGTTGCACCTGTCACAGTATTATCGTCTATTTTTGTAGTGATCACATTTGTAGATCCTGTTTCAGTAGGTACGATAGTCTTTGGATTTGCTGTGCTGCTCTGGCCATGGGAATTGGTCCAAAATAGAGAAATCAATAACAATAATGTAACTTTTCTGAATGATGAAAACATTGTTTCTGTACGTCTCCCCATGTAGCAAGAACTAACAAAACCTGTAAAAACACAAGAAAAAGATGTGATTTAGTGTCTAAAAAATAAAGTGGATTCAGATCCAGATATTCCTGTAAAGTAATTATATAAAATAAACTATTGTTTAAATCAGGTTTTTGTGGTAAATGTACATTTTAAATATTTTTGTAATGTTTTCTTTTTCCCCTGCCCATATCTGTATTAAAAAATAAAAACTGGAAATCTTGGCATTTTTCACATTGAAAATGTAAGCATTTTTAGTCTCATAAGGGCAGATTAATCCAAGCTTTTATGTCAGAAAACTGGCGTAAAAGCTTTGAAACGTTACAAAATTTTTGCACAATGGAGAGATGAGCAAAAAAGTGTATAATTTTGGCATTTTCACACCAGTTTGAATTAGATCCACTAAGATTGGTGTAGCTGGGGCAAAGCCTATCCATGAAATGCATAAAAAATGCTGGCATGTTGAATAGCAAAAATGCTGGCATGTAGAATAGCAAAAATGCTACTCCAGGCCCGGCGCACACCACACAGCAGTGGAGCCAAATAATTAAAGTGAACCTGTCAGCAGGATTTTGCTAAGTAAACTACAGTCATTATCAGATTGGCAGCATTAAGCCCATTAAAATGATACCTGGGGTGAAAAAATTAGTCTTGTGGTTCTTGTGTAATCAATGTTAGAAGTTTTCAGCTAATGAGACGCCTGTGCTCCGTGGCGGGACTGTAGGCAGAGTCTTATATTCCTGCTCTAAGCCAGAGAAACCAAGGGAAAACCTGCCCACAGGCCATACTGAAGCACAACCAATCTGTCTCTCTCTCTGTCTCAAAGATGAGGAACATGTTTGTAATTTGGGACGGCCTGTGGACTAAAATAGTAACCTGGTTGTTAATATTTGTGAATTATTTACCTTCTGTCATTGTAACATAAACTCTGGCACATAAAAAGTCCGTTGACAACTATTGTGAAATCATTGAATTTTCCTCAATCATGTAAGCACACACTGTACTTGAGCATGCTCTTGAGGGTTTCACCTTGCATGCAATCCATACTCTAACCTAAAGTATATTCAGAGCTTCCTGTGACCGCACCTTGCTACTGTGACTCAAAGTCACCAGTGCTAGTGAATAAACACACAGACTTCTTCCACTGCATTCCCCATTATCCATACCAATTTTGAACCCTTCCATGTGTACAATTAATTAAATGCTATATTTTTTTCATGAAAACTTCAGCTCTTTTAAAGCAAGTTAGAAAAAAATTAATGAAAGTATTTTTTGTAAATGTTCACTTTAGCAACAGGAATGTTTCAATAATAATGCAAAATAATATGAACTCCGGATCAGTTGTATACAATGATAAACCTGTGCTAGAGTCCAGGAATGTAGCATACAATGCCTCAGAATTGGTCCTTGCTTTGTCATGGCTATTTTTAGAAGTATATATCTCCAACAGTATTTTTTTTCTTCCCTTGAAAATATTCAGTATATAATATGTGTGTGTTTAAACAGTCATTAATTGAAGAGAAATAGCTGGGCATGAGGCTGAAAACTTGGTGAGGAACAGCCAAAATTTGCTGCAAAGATGATGTTGTGGAAGACCGTTTCATGTCACAGGTCATACATCATGAGAAGACTGAGCACCACAACAAGACATAAGGCAGTTATCTTGCAAAGACCCTCGATCATTCTTCATTGCAATTCGCAGACACTCATTATTGTAGCACTTTTCAGCCCTTCAGCAACCAAACTGCCTTCTGTTACAGCCATAGATAGTTTAGTCACTAGGCCTTGGTAATCTCAAACATATGGCTTTTAGAAGCAGGTGTTCAATAAAAACGACTTCTGGCCACACTTCTATGAGCAGTAGATGGGTGTAGCTGGGTTCCACTGATTGCTGCCAGTTCTGAGCTGATGGCACTGATAGACATCTTCAGATTTTGAAGGGAAGTAAGCATGATGTGTTTTTCATTTGAAGAACTAAGTTTCTTTAGCTGACTGCTGTGTCTACAGTCCTCAACATTGCCAATTGCCTTGTTATTCTTCAAAAGAACTTTAATAGTCTTTCTCAGAAGCCCATTCTGCTTTGAGGTCTTTGGTAGAGACCTTGCTGATGCAGTATAACTACCTTATGTCTTGTGCTCAGTCTTTTCATGATGCATGACCTGTGACATGAAACGATCTTCCACGACATCACCTTTGCAGCAAATTTTGTCTTTTCCTCACCAGGTTTTCAGCCTCATACCCAGCTATTTCTCTTCAATTAATGACTGTTTAAACACACACATATTATATACTGAATATTTTCATCTGTTTTGTAAAATTGGTTACTCATACCTCTGACTATAATCATGTAAAACCCCTGACTCTCTGCAGGTGTATCTAGAAGAACTAATGCAGTTTGGAAGGTACATGGTGGTAACATCAAATATTGATTTGATTTAGATTTCTCCAATGTTCTTTCACTTATTTTTTAACACAATGAACAAAATGCCAAGTGTTAATAGTTTATTTTTTATCATTCTTACTTTGCAAGATTTTTTGTACACCTGCCTAAACTTTTGTAGAGTTCAGTATGTGTTTTCTATCTTCTCTAAAACATCTTCAAGCTTACAGACTAAAGCAATCTATATTCTATTAACGTGTAGTGTAGCTAACCACTGCTGTTAAAAAAAAGTCCTAAAATACCACTAAAACGCCCTGTCAATCTTCTCCTAAACTTTTTCTTTGCTTTGGATACCTCAGAGGACCTCTCTTACATACTGTATATTGACTCTGAATATCCTATGGTAAACTGTTCAACCCTATGAAGGTGGATTTTGTGCAGTATCGTTTTTATACATATTATTCAGTGTCCCTTTAACTAGCCCTTAGCATTCTCGTCCTGTATTCAACAACTTCTGAAGACTATCACAGGGATTAGCAAGATGTTTTGTGCTTCTCATTACCTCTACCCTATAGAATTATGCACAATTGACACCGATTTTCTCCCACAAGATGAAAATACGTCACTCGATAGCTTAAGGGCTGAATGACTCCTTTCATTTCAAATCATTATTACATGTCACCTACACTGACTTCTGCAGGTATACATTACTCAGACGTGATTTATATTCTAGAGCTGTCTTCATAATCTTATTTTATACCATGCTGAATTAACTTGCAGAGTGAAGGAAATATTACTTTATAATAGTCTATGGTAATATGACTGCAGTTTATAAATTTCCTCCATGACTTATTTTCATTGAATACAATATAATAAGGTTTAAGAAGAACCTGTCACTAGGTTTTAGCTTTATTCATGCTGCCTTTCTGAAAATTCCACTTCTTTTTCAAATGTCTCTAGAGATATGGGCCTTTTTATGTAATTCTACATTTTATTGTCTTTTTAAGAAAGAGGTGCTCACAGGATCCTCTGGGGCAAGTCTTTAGGCTGCTCTGAATACTTCCCCGTGAGCCATGCATTCTTATAAAAACAAATATTGGCACTTAATAAAATGGCCCATATCTCTGGAAAATATGGTGACTTTAAAAATAAAAAAAATAAAACAATCAAGCAAAAAATAGCCAAGTTTGACTTGGTGACATGTTCTCCTTAAAGAGCTCAAGAGGACAGAATTTAATATAGATAATTACTACCTATTACATGCATTGTAAGCAGGCTTAATGTAAAGTGAATTATCATTCCAAGCATTTGAACGTCTGTATTTATGACCCAGATGGTACTGTCAAGAATCAGTCTGGCTTCTCGTTTGCAATAACGGCTATTGTCTCCATTAATAATGACAGAATGTTCACTGTAATCATTTATAAGTGACATGTCACCTGCTAACAAAGATTGAGAGCAAAAATTATTTTGGCTGCTATGGATAAAGCACATTAAGGGAGTTTTCCCACCAACAAAAGTTAATTTTAATCAATAGATCTTCAAGCATAATAATAATAATAATAATAATAATAATAATAATAATAATAACTTCCACAATCGGATGTGTTTAAATAAAATGTTCCTGTGCTGAGATAATCTTATAAATGTGTCCCTGCTGTGTACTGTGTAATGGCCATGTCTGACCGTGCAGGAACATGGTCTGATCATACCACAGTTCCTGGACAGGGGAGGGATGAAGCAGGAGAGTACACAGACATGACAGCACAGGATCACAGGATCACAGCTTATTCTTTTGTGACGTAAAACATTTCACTGCCAGATTTTAAACAATCATATGTTATCCTGTCTGTATACTCTTTTTCTTCCTCCTCTGGATGTGATATGATCAGACCATGTTCCTGCACAATCAGACACAGCCATTACACAGTACACAGCAGGGACACATTTATAACATTACAAGATGGTAGCCTGATTCTAATGCATCGGGTATTCTAGGATATGTATGTAGTTTATTTATGAAGATTTTAGAATAATGCAATTTACGCACAGGATTCGGCCGGCCGCGACCAATTAGCAAAGCGTGGTTCAAATCCCGCGCCAATTCACGGCCGGAATGCGCCTGTCACTGATTGTTCGCGGCCGGCCACGTAGTATATAGCACAGCTACGTAGTATATAGTATACTACAGTATATAGTATATATAGCGAAGTAAATAGCACAGCCATGTAGTACATAGCACAGCCACGTATTATATTGCACAGCCACGTAGTATATAGCACAGCCCACGGAGTATATAGCACAGCCCACGGAGTATATAGAACAGCCATGTGATATATAATACAGCCCACAGAGTATATAGCACAGCCACGTAGTATATAGCACAGCCCACGGAGTGTATAACAGCCCACATAGCATATAACACAGCCACTTAGTTTATAACAGCCCACGTAGCATATAACACAGGTCACGTAGTATATAACAGCCTATGCACGCAGTATATAACACAGCCCACGTAGTGTATAACACAGCCCACATAGTGTATAACACAGCCCACGTAGTGTATAACACAGGCCACGCAGTATATAACAGCCCACATAGTGTATAACACAGCCCATGTAGTATATAGCACAGCCACGTAGTATATTGCACAGCCACGTAGTATATAGCACAGCCCACGTAGTACATTGCACAGCCCACGTAGTACATTGCACAGCCCACATAGTACATTACACAGCCCACGTAGTATACTGCACAGCCCATGTAGTATATTGCACAGCCCATGTAGTATATTGCACAGCCCACATAGTACATTGCACAGCCCACGTAGTACATTGCACAGCCCACGTAGTACATTGCACAGCCCACGTAGTACATTGCTCAGCCCACGTAGTAGATTGCACAGCCCGCGTAGTATATTGCACAGCCCACGTAGTATATTGCACAGCCCATGTAGTACATTGCACAGACCACGTAGTATATTGCACAGCTCACGTAGTACATTGCACAGCCCACGTAGTATATTGCACAGCCCACGTAGTATATTGCACAGCCTATGTAGTACATTGCACAGCCCACGTAGTATATTGCAGAGCCCACGTAGTACATTGCACAGCCTACTTAGTACATTGCACAGCCCACGTAGTATATTGCACAGCCCACGTAGTATATTGCACAGCCCACGTAGTACATTGCACAGCCCACATAGTATATAGCAATGTGGGCATCATATCCCTGTTTAAAAAAAAGAACTAAAATAAAAAATAGTTATATACTCACCTTCCGTTGGCCTTCGGATGCAGGCGAAACATTTACTGATGCTCCTCGCGCGCTCCGGTCCCAAGAGTGCATTGCGGTCTCGCGAGATGATGATGTAGCGGTGTCGTGAGATCTCTACATCATCATCTCGCGAGACCGCAATGCATGGAGCGGTCACCGGAGCGTTGCAAGGAGCGGGAAAGGCCTGTTCTGGAACCGAGGGGCCGACGGACGGTGAGTATATAACTATTTTTTATTTTTTTAATTATTTTTAACATTAGATCTTTTTACTATTGATGCTGCATAGGCAGCATCAATAGTAAAAGGTTGGTCACACAGGGTTAATAGCAGCGTTAATGGAGTGCGTTACACCGCGGCATAACGTGGTCCGCTAACGCTGCCATTAACCCTGTGTGAGTGCTGACTGCGGGGAGTATGGAGCGGGCCCCGACTGTGGGGAGTAAGGAGTGGCCATTTTGCCGCCGGACTGTGCCCGTTGCTGATTGGTCATGGCTGTTTTGCCGCGACCAATCAGCGACTTGGGATGTCCTGTAACGGACATCCCAAGTCACTGATTGGTCGCGGCAAAACAGCCATGACCAATCAGCAAGACAGACAGACAGAAAGACGGAAGTGACCCTTAGACAATTATATAGTAGATATACATGCCTTCCTTATTCTCAAAGGTGCCAGTCTAGGTAACATACTGTATAGCTTATAAAACCACTTCCAAGAAATATTCATCCTCGATACAAGGTCATAAACTGCATTCATAATTAAGCAGGTCAAGCCATTCACACTCATTAAATTAATTAACAAATCTTCATTAATTGTTTAGTAGTATTTATCCATAAGGAATGTGAAATTACATCTAATACAATCTGGATATGTAATGCGGGCACATCTGCATTTTCTAAATTACTTATGAAAAACAGCCATCTCCGTCACCACCTGTTTGTACAGCCATTCACAACATAAGTAGAAGATTGTACATTTTGTCCTTTCAAGTCCTTCCTAAGTAACGGTAGCACAATCTGTGAGTGTCGCCACTTGTTGGGTTAAGATTGTGCACTTGAGAAATTAGTGTATTTTGGCACCCTTGCCTCAGCTCTTAACCTTTTTATACCGCCACCTATGCAAACACAGGCAAAGGAAATAAAAGAAAAGGACAAATTTCTCTACTCCCAACTCTTTTCTGTACTTTATTTAATATAAAATTCATCCAAAAGTGTTCTCAGCTTCCTCACAATAAGGAACTATGGTCATGACCTAAATTCTACTGGAACTATGTGGGATACTGTGGGTGAAGGGTCACTCTACTTATTTTTTTTCTTCTAAAGTTCGACAACCTGCTAGTGAATTCAGAGTTATTACTAAGGTTTTGTTCATGATCCTCATATATTAGCCAAGGAGGTAAGCCGGTACTGAATGTCTCTTTCTAGAGAAACTGTCAAGATCAATAATATATTTTTAGTGTGAAGTCTAAAATATTTCATTTTTCCTTCAAAAAAATTGAACACTTCATTAAGAACACCAATCTTAATAAAGGAGTGTAGTTAAAGAAGCACTTCTCCTTCCATCAAAGTTTTTATCCTCTTAATATATTGCAGTCATCATATTATACAGCACTGTGTACTTACAATTGCTCATTTTACCTTTCTACCCAGATAATTCTTCTCTTTTCTCTGCTGTATGTAGAATCAGGAAGTCTCTTCTCCCTGGATAAATCATTCCTCACTTCAACTGATGACCCAGCTGCTCCACTCCCCCTGCAGGAACCTTTGCAGTAATATAAAATTGTTCAAATGATGACTCATGCAGGGAAAATTGACCTCCTGTTTCTACATAAAGCTTAGAAGGATTCAGCTAGTCAGTTTTTAATCAAGTGATGTCATAGACCTAATGGAAAAGAAAAGAATTAGCTGGGTAGAAAGGCAAAATGAGCAATTGTAAGTACATAGTGCTATATAATATGATGACTGAAGATAAAATATTTGATGGGAGGAGAAGTGCTTCTTTAATGAATTAGGGAACACTAAATGAATTAGGCACATCCGATAAATGCCATACACCTCACCCAAAAATGTACTCCAGTCAGTACACTAAAGTGGCATGAACTTTCCTGAATTAGACAGGTGTGCATAGCCATGCCCCATCCAACCCCTGCTTTATTCATTTTGGCAAAGCCAGCCAGGACTGGTGTGAAAATGGCAAAAGTGTCAAAGTTTTTCAGAGTTGTGCACACAACGTATGACGAGGTGTTTTACCTCAGAATTCTGGTGTAAACATCTTAAAGAATTGGTGCCTAAAGGTGAAGTGGCATTAATCGATGTACGGCATCTAATGATCACCTATCAGCAGCATATTTGCTGTTCAGTGGTTGTATAATAGCCTTTTAATGCAGGGTAATGCAGGCAGACCACATTGTCAATGTTCATGGAACGATCTATCATAGGTTGTCATTACTTTCGTCAGCACGAGTCCTGTTTACCCAAGACGATGTGCTGCCGAGAAGAATAATTTTTAAGCGTGCTTTAAAATATTTTCATTTGATTGTGTTGCTCATTCATCGGGAGATGGGCAGCCTGTCCATACTGCAACATTATTGTGAAATGAGGGACACTCGCCCACGATGATCTTGCAGTGTAAACCCATCTTTACTCCTGGGTCCTCCAACATATTACAGCTGATCACTGGAGATTGTTCAAAATGTCATACTGTATTATGTTGGTGCATGACTGGTATTGTAAAATGCTGATAAAACAGCAAATACAGGTCATATCCTTTAAAGAGAACCTGTCATGCTATTTTTAGTGTCTAAACTGTCCCCAGTGTGTTGCTAGTGATGCATTGTGCATCACTAACATTTTTTTCATTAAAAACAGCGCTGTAATCATGTGCAAAAAGCACTTTATGTAGTTATATTGTACCTGCTCATTTAGTCATAGGGGTGTGCTTTATTCCGTTCAGTTATGGTTGCTGCCGCCCACCCAATTTGAATGATGTTCCCTGTGTTGCGCAGATGTTACTCGAATCTGCTTTGAAATCCTGTGCTTGCAAAGTGTCAAGTGGGGAGCCACAGTTGCGCCATGACGAGCGGCTCCCCGCAGATGCCCACTGAAGCTGTGTGTAGTGCCCAGCTTCACTGACTGTGTTCACATGCACCAGAGCCACTCTTCATAGCATATGTTCGGCTCCCCAATCCTCACTGTGCAAGTGCGGCTCCACGATACACGCTGTGCAAGCGCAAAATTTTCAACTATATTTGAGTGACATCGGCGCAACCTTGGGAGCATCATTCCAATTGAGTGGGCGATGACAATCCTTACTGAATGAAATGAAGCACATCTCTATGACTTAACAAGCAGGTAAGATATAATTTTATTAAGAGCTTTTTGCACATGAATACAGCGCTGTTTTTAATGGGAAAAATGGGTTAGTGATGCACATTGCATCACTAACAACGCACTGGGGACACTTTAGATGCTAAAATGACTTGACGGGTTTCCTTTAATTCTTTTATCTTGGCATCTGATGTATTATTCATTTTCAACATGCTGATCATCCTGCTGTCTTAATGAAGCACTCCCATCTAACTGGATTGAAAAGCAAAATGAGCAATAGTATGTACACAGTGCTATATAAAATGATGACTGCAATATATTAACAGGATAAAATCATTGATGGGAGGAGGGCTTTTTTTAAAAGCTGATCTAGTTTACCCAAATAGATGTGAACAAAATGAGAGTGGTCGTCCTGTTGAAGTGAACATCACTGAGCCAATCCTGGCTTGGCTATAGTCTACTAGACTGAGCCTTAAAGATACAAATTTGCCTCATGCTATTGATGAATATTTTTTCTTTCCTTTATGTATTTTCATAGATCAAAAAAGCTACATGATTGTCATAACTCTAGACAAGATATTGCTCAACAACCTAGTACAACTCTTTGAGAGACCGTTACCTGGGTTGTGGTAAAGAATAGGCTCTGGATTGTCAATTCTCCACCAGGATCTAATTTTTTGTCATGCTGTTTTGAAGTTGATAGTCAATAAATGTTGGTATTCTTGCATGGGTCTAGCACTGGAACAAAGAGATTATTGAATTTTTTGAATTTTTACAAAACATTCAAATTAAACAGGGCATTTCCAGATTTTTAAAAAATAAGCCTTAGGGTAAGAAAATGATATCCATGAAAGTAATAAGTATAATTTACCAATAAAATCCTACACCAGTGTCAATACTCTTTTGATCCATGCCGATATGGAAGGTGACAAAGTTCTGTTTGTCAATCAGCTATCCATGGAAGAATATCACTGAACTCAATGGTCACAATGGTCATTGTTACCAGTGAGAATAGTGAAGATGCTAGAATGATGAGGTTTACAAAGGGTAAAAATTATTATTTATTCATTTTATAACATTTTCTACCCTACTTCTAAAAGCATGGAAGCCTCCTTTACAACAGAAAGCCCTGGTAGTTGTGGGACTATAGTATGGAGTCTGTGTGAAAGTTGGTGATGTGTTTGAATGTGTTACTGTATTTTATATTGTAGGTTTTATTCATGTAATAGAGTAAATATGTGATGTGGCATGCTAAGCATGGCACACTGAGGCCGTAGCTAAATTATAATGCCCTACAATGGCGCTCACGTACAATTTGGAACAAGTGTGCATGTCTGCCAATGCTTGCTTTTTAAAACATGGTATTCCATTTGGCCTAGGGTGCCAATGTCTGAGCCAGTTCTAATGTGCACTCTTTTGATACAAGGCCCCATCATTCTAGTGTCCCTTTGATAAATCTGCAAAAAATTACTTTTGAATTGATCCAACAAGACTTGAGTAAATTCAAATTTCCTACTCTCCATGTAGAATGCAGGCTGCCATCACATTTTTTGGCTTCTGTATACAAGTGCTTTTCATTAAATTAGAATATCATCAAAACGTTAATTTCAGTTCTTCAATACAAAAAGTGAATCTCATATATTATATAGAGTAATTACAAAAAGAGTGATCTATTTCAAGTGTTTATTTCTGTTAATGTTGATGATTATGGCTTACAGCCAATGAAAACCCAAAAGTCATTAACTCAGTAAATTAGAATAACAAAAATCCACCTGTAAAGACTTCCTAAGTGTTTTAAAAGGTCCCTTAGTCTGTTTCAGTAGGCTCCACAATCACGGGAAAGACTACTGACTTGTCAGATGTCTAGATGGCAGTCATTAGAAGCATTACTGCAAGGAAAATTGCACACCACCCAATAATGAAAAACAATTATAATAAAATATAACAGACTGATTTTATTAACTCATCAAAAACACCACAAACAATTAAAACATAATTAAAAATACAAACATCATTATACACTCAGGTAATAAAGACCAAAGCTAGGGCATAATATTGTAACCCAAAACAAACCTAGTGGCTCATGAGGCTGTGTGCGATCCACCTAATCGGACAATATCATAGATGGCCCATATATGCATGTAGAGAAACCCATATGCAAAAAGGAAAGATAAAGGGCCGTTTGTCCAAGGTGATATATGTCTAGCTAGCCAACTAACAGGTTAAAGGGTAACCAGTACATGATAATACCCCTAGGTTCCTTAGGAGTAAATGGAGGAAACCCCCCATGAAAATACAACTTGGTGTAGAAGCAGTGCCCTGTTGTGAATTTGGATTCTGGGCTCCCCCGGTGGCCGCTTGTGGAATTGGACTTGTCATCCTCTTTCTTGTTTCACCTGGTTCCATCAGTAGTGGGTGTCGCTATTTAAGCTCATTTCTCTGGTGGTTTCTTGCCGGTCAACAATGTTATCTGATGCCTCTCAGTGCTTGTTCCTGCTTCTGACAACTACTAGATAAGTTGGACTTTTGTCCATGTTTCGTTTTGCCTATTTGTTCCAGTTCACAGCTGAAGTTTTGTTACTGTGTCTGGAAAGCTCTCGTTGATCAGGGATTGCTACTCTGGCGTTATGAGTTAATGCCAGAGTTTAAGGTAATCTCTGGATGGTGTTTTGTTAGTGTTTTTCTGCTGACCATGAAAGTATACTATCTGTCTTCTGCTATCTAGTAAGCGGACCTCAAATTTGCTAAGACTATTTTCCTGCTGCGTTTGTTGTTTCATCTGAACTCACCGTCATTATATGTGGGGGGCTACTGTCTTCTTTGGAATATTTCTCTAGAGGTGAGCCAGGTCTTATATTTCCCTCTGCTAGCTATTTAGGTCTTAGGCCAGAGCTGGGCATCTAGCAATAAATAGGAAATGCTACCTGGCTATTTCTAGTTGCGCGGCAGGCTTAGTTCATGGTCAGTATAGTTCCATCTTCCGAGAGCTTGTCCCTCTATAGGCTTGCTATGATCTCTGCCTGCAGAGATCATGACAGTTTGACCGGCCAGTAAAGTGTTAAAGACCCAGGTTGAGAAAGGAGAGTTATAAGAAGTCTGCTGGAATTTTTTTTTTTTTTTCCTCCAGTTTGCCTTGCTGCAGTCTTTTTTCTCTCTCTCCTCCTAATCTCTGTATGGCTCTGTGTGCACCTGACAATAATGGATCTTCAGAGTGTAACTGCGGGTTTGAATAATCTCATCACGAAAGTACAAAATTTACAAGATTTTGTGGTACATGCTCCAGTATCTGAGCCGAGAATTCCTTTGCCGGAGTTCTTCACAGGGAATAGAGCTAGCTTCCAGAATTTCCGAAATAATTGTAAGCTTTATTTGTCCCTGAAGTCTCGTTCAGCTGGAGACCCTGCTCAGCAGGTTAGGATTGTGATTTCCTTGCTCAGGGGTGACCCTCAAGATTGGGCCTTCTCATTGCCAGCAGGGGATCCTGCGTTGCGCGATGTGGATGCGTTTTTTCTGGCCTTGGGCTTGCTTTATGAGGAACCTCATTTGGAACTTCAGGCAGAAAAAACTTTGATGGCACTATCTCAGGGGCAAGACGAAGCTGAGGTTTACTGCCAAAAATTCCGTAAATGGTCTGTGCTTACTCAGTGGAATGAGTGCGCCTTGGCGGCAACTTTCAGAGAAGGTCTCTCTGATGCCGTTAAGGATGTTATGGTGGGGTTCCCTGTGCCTGCAGGTCTGAATGAGTCCATGACAATGGCTATTCAGATTGATAGGCGTCTGCGGGAGCGCAAACCGGTGCACCATCTGGCGGTGTCTATGGAAAAGACGCCAGAAAGTATGCAGTGTGATAGAATTCTGTCCAGGAGCGAGCGACAGAATTTTAGACGGAAGAATGGATTGTGCTTCTATTGTGGGGATTCTACTCATGTTATATCAGCATGCTCTAGGCGTACAAAGAAGCTTGATAAGTCTGTTTCCATTGGCACCATTCAGTCTAAGTTTATTTTGTCTGTAACCCTGATTTGCTCTTTGTCATCCATTGCCACGGACGCCTATGTTGACTCTGGCGCCGCTCTGAGTCTTATGGATTGGTCCTTTGCCAATCGTTGTGGTTTTGATTTAGAGCCTTTGGAGACTCTTATTCCTCTGAAGGGGATTGACTCCACCCCATTGGCTAATAATAAACCACAATACTGGACACAAGTAACCATGCGTATCAATCCGGATCACCAGGAGATTATTCGTTTCCTGGTGCTGTATAATTTACATGACGATTTGGTACTGGGATTGCCATGGTTGCAGTCTCACAATCCAGTCTTGGACTGGAGAGCAATGTCTGTGTTGAGCTGGGGATGTAAGGGTATTCATGGGGACTTACCTTTGGTTTCTATTTCGTCGTCCATTCCCTCTGAAGTCCCTGAGTTCCTCTCTGATTATCAAGACGTCTTTGACGAACCCAAGCTTGGGTCGTTACCTCCGCACCGTGAGTGCGATTGTGCCATAGATTTGATACCGGGTTGCAAATATCCAAAGGGTCGTTTGTTTAATCTGTCTGTGCCGGAACATGCTGCTATGCGGGAATATATAAAGGAGTCTTTGGAAAAGGGACATATTCGTCCATCTTCTTCTCCCTTGGGAGCTGGGTTTTTCTTTGTCTCAAAAAAGGACGGCTCTTTGAGACCATGTATTGATTATCGGCTTCTGAATAAGATCACTGTTAAGTACCAATACCCATTGCCATTGCTTACTGATTTGTTTGCTCGTATAGAGGGTGCTAAGTGGTTCTCTAAAATTGATCTTCGTGGGGCGTATAATTTGGTGCGGATCAGGCAGGGGGATGAGTGGAAGACCGCATTTAATACGCCCGAGGGCCACTTTGAGTATTTGGTCATGCCTTTTGGTCTTTCTAATGCCCCTTCAGTTTTCCAGTCTTTTATGCATGATATTTTCCGCGATTTTCTGGATAAATTTATGATAATATATCTGGATGATATTCTGATTTTTTCTGATGACTGGGACTCTCATGTCCAGCAGGTCAGGAGAGTTTTTCAGGTTCTGCGGTCTAATTCTTTATGTGTGAAGGGGTCTAAGTGCGTTTTTGGGGTCCAGAAAATTTCCTTTTTGGGGTATATTTTTTCTCCCTCTTCCATTGAGATGGATCCCGTCAAGGTGCAAGCTATTTGTGACTGGACTCAGCCCTCCTCTCTTAAGGGTCTTCAGAGATTTTTGGGCTTTGCCAACTTTTACCGCCGATTTATTGCTGGTTTTTCGGATGTCGTTAAACCACTGACTGATTTGACCAGACATGGCGCTGATGTTGCTAATTGGTCCCCTCATGCTGTAGAGGCCTTTCAGGAGCTTAAGCACCGTTTTGCCTCTGCCCCTGTGTTACGTCAGCCTGATGTGAATCTGCCTTTTCAGGTTGAGGTTGACGCTTCGGAGATCGGAGCTGGGGCAGTGTTGTCGCAGAAAGGTTCCGACTGCTCCGTCATTAGGCCTTGTGCCTTCTTTTCTCGCAAATTTTCGCCCGCAGAGCGGAATTATGATGTTGGGAATAGGGAGCTTTTGGCCATGAAGTGGGCGTTTGAGGAGTGGCGCCATTGGCTAGAGGGGGCTAAGCATCAGGTGGTGGTATTGACTGACCACAAAAATTTGATTTATCTTGAGACTGCCAGGCGCCTGAATCCTAGACAGGCGCGCTGGTCTTTATTTTTTTCTCGCTTTAATTTTGTGGTGTCATACCTACCGGGTTCTAAGAATGTTAAGGCAGATGCCCTTTCTAGGAGTTTTGACCCGGACTCTCCTGGTAATGCTGAACCCACGGGTATCCTTAGGGAGGGAGTAATTTTGTCGGCCGTTTCTCCTGATCTGCGGCGGTCCTTGCAAGAGTTTCAGGCGGATAGACCGGATCGTTGTCCGCCTGATAGACTGTTTGTTCCGGATGATTGGACCAGTAGAGTCATCTCTGAGGTACATTCTTCTGCATTGGCAGGTCATCCCGGAATTTTTGGTACCAGGGATTTGGTGGCAAGATCCTTCTGGTGGCCTTCCCTGTCACGAGATGTGCGAGTCTTTGTGCAGTCATGTGACATTTGTGCTCGGGCCAAGTCTTGTAGTTCTCGGGCTAGCGGACTGCTGTTGCCCTTGCCTATTCCTAAGAGGCCTTGGACACACATCTCGATGGATTTTATTTCAGATCTGCCTGTTTCCCAGAAGATGTCTGTCATCTGGGTGGTCTGTGACCGTTTCTCTAAAATGGTCCATTTGGTTCCTCTGCCCAAGTTGCCTTCTTCTTCTGAGTTGGTTCCTCTGTTTTTTCAGAATGTTGTCCGATTGCACGGTATTCCTGAGAATATTGTTTCTGACAGAGGTACCCAATTTGTGTCTAGATTTTGGCGGGCATTCTGTGCTAGGATGGGCATAGATTTGTCTTTTTCATCTGCTTTTCACCCTCAGACTAATGGCCAGACCGAGCGGACTAATCAGACCCTGGAGACATATCTGAGGTGTTTTGTCTCTGCTGACCAGGATGATTGGGTTGCTTTTTTGCCATTGGCAGAGTTCGCCCTCAATAATCGGGCCAGCTCTTCCACCTTGGTGTCCCCGTTTTTCTGTAATTCGGGGTTTCACCCTCGATTTTCCTCCGGTCAGGTGGAATCCTCGGATTGTCCTGGAGTGGATGCGGTGGTGGAGAGATTGCATCACATCTGGGGGCAGGTTATGGACAATTTGAAGTTGTCCCAGGAGAAGACTCAGCGTTTTGCCAACCGTCATCGTCGTGTTGGTTCTCGGCTTTGTGTTGGAGATTTGGTGTGGTTGTCTTCTCGTTTTGTCCCTATGAGGGTCTCTTCTCCTAAGTTTAAACCTCGGTTCATCGGCCCTTATAGAATATTGGAGATTCTTAATCCTGTTTCTTTCCGTTTGGACCTCCCTGCGTCCTTTTCCATTCATAACGTTTTTCATCGGTCGTTATTGCGCAGGTATGAGGTACCTGTTGTACCTTCAGTTGAGCCTCCTGCTCCGGTGTTGGTTGAGGGTGAGTTGGAGTACGTTGTGGAGAAAATTTTGGACTCTCGTGTTTCCAGACGGAGACTCCAGTATCTGGTCAACTGGAAGGGTTACGGCCAGGAGGATAATTCTTGGGTCAATGCATCTGATGTTCATGCTTTTGATCTTGTTCGTGCCTTCCATAGGGCTCATCCTGGTCGCCCTGGTGGATCTGGTGAGGGTTCGGTGCCCCCTCCTTGAGGGGGGGGTACTGTTGTGAATTTGGATTCTGGGCTCCCCCGGTGGCCGCTTGTGGAATTGGACTTGTCATCCTCTTTCTTGTTTCACCTGGTTCCATCAGTAGTGGGTGTCGCTATTTAAGCTCATTTCTCTGGTGGTTTCTTGCCGGTCAACAATGTTATCTGATGCCTCTCAGTGCTTGTTCCTGCTTCTGACAACTACTAGATAAGTTGGACTTTTGTCCATGTTTCGTTTTGCCTATTTGTTCCAGTTCACAGCTGAAGTTTTGTTACTGTGTCTGGAAAGCTCTCGTTGATCAGGGATTGCTACTCTGGCGTTATGAGTTAATGCCAGAGTTTAAGGTAATCTCTGGATGGTGTTTTGTTAGTGTTTTTCTGCTGACCATGAAAGTATACTATCTGTCTTCTGCTATCTAGTAAGCGGACCTCAAATTTGCTAAGACTATTTTCCTGCTGCGTTTGTTGTTTCATCTGAACTCACCGTCATTATATGTGGGGGGCTACTGTCTTCTTTGGAATATTTCTCTAGAGGTGAGCCAGGTCTTATATTTCCCTCTGCTAGCTATTTAGGTCTTAGGCCAGAGCTGGGCATCTAGCAATAAATAGGAAATGCTACCTGGCTATTTCTAGTTGCGCGGCAGGCTTAGTTCATGGTCAGTATAGTTCCATCTTCCGAGAGCTTGTCCCTCTATAGGCTTGCTATGATCTCTGCCTGCAGAGATCATGACAGTGCCCCACGCGTATTGCCTGGCAGACCAGGCTTCGTCATGGAGGATGTCAGTAGAGGTGTTAAACAGCCATATATACCAGTAACGCCTCTACTGATATCCTCCCTGACGAAGCCTGGTCTGCCAGGCGATACACGTGGGGCACTGCGTCTACACCAGGTTGTATTTTCATGGGGGTTTCCTCCATTTACTCCTATGGGACCTAGGGGTATTATCATGTACTGGTTACCCTTTAACCTGTTAGTTGGCTAGCTATACATATATCACCTTGGACAAACGTCCCTTTATCTTTCCTTTTTGCATATGGGTTTCTCTACATGCATATATGGGCCATCTATGATAGTGTCCGATTAGGTGGATCGCACACAGCCTCATGAGCCACTAGGTTTGTTTTGGGTTGCAATAGTATGCCCTAGCTTTGGTCTTTATTACCTGAGTGTATACTGGTATTTGTATTTTTAATTATGTTTCAATTGTTTGTGGTGTTTTTGATGTGTTAATAAAATCAGTCTGTTATATTTTAATATAATTGTTTTTCATTATTGGATGGTGTGCAATTTTCCTTGCAGTAATGCTTTTTTTCTTCTGCTGTTAAAATTGGTCTTTATTACTGACATTTGCACCCTGGGTTTACTCTTAATATGGCAGTGCGCCTAATCATTTGTTCCTAGAAGGCAGTTATTGACACACTCCACAAGGAGGGTAAGCCACAAAAGTTAATTGCTAAAGAAGCTGGCTGTTCACAGAGTGCTGTATCCAAGCATATTAATGGAAAGTTGAGTGGAAGGAAAAAGTGTAGTAGAAAAAGGTGCCCAAGCAACCGGGATAACCGCAACCTTGAAAGCATTGTTAAGAAAATTTTGGGGAGATTCACAAGGAGTTTACCGCTGCTGGAGTCATTCCTTCAAGAACCACCACACACAGACGTATCCAGGACATGGGGTACAAGTGTCGCATTGCTTGTGTTAAGCCACTCTTGACCAATAGACAATGCCAGAAGCATCTTACATGGGTCAAGGAGAAAAAGAAATGGACTGTTGCTCAGTGGCCCAAGATGCTGTTTTCAGATGAAAGTAAATTTTCCATTTCATTTGGAAATCAAGGACCTATAGTGTTAGGGCTGGTGGAATGCACCACGTATATTTAGATAATATTATAGGTGCGTTCGCAGCCCGGAGTCCACCTTGCAGGAGACCAACCTGCTGCTAGCAAATGGTGGCACAATATGGCAGTAGACGCGAACTCTGTTACTTCACAGGGTCAAACAGAAGGGAAAACGCTGTGCCCTGTTAGTGTCACAGGGGAACACAGCTGCCTAACAGAGCAAAAGCAATCAGTGGTCAGAGAGTAGCAAGCACACAAACACCTCCTCTCCAGTGGAGCTGGAATTCTAATGGCTTTACGCCAGCCTTGAATTCACCATACAATCTCCTCACTGGAGGTGCGGGTATTCTAGTGGCTTATTTTAGCCGGACCCTGACCACAAGCAGACAAGACCACTGAGTAGCTAAAGCTCATAACATAAGCTGATACTAGCGCATGGCCGTGTGGCCATGCAAACCTTTTATGGCTGCAGCAACTTCAGGACCTTCCTAGAGGAACAATGGGAGCTGCTACAGTACCTGAGCAACTTCAGGACCTTCCTAGAGGACCAATTGGAGCTGCCACAGTACCTGAGCATGTGACCCCCAACCTCCAATGAGAAGTCTTACCCCGGGTATGCTCAGAAGGGGAAAAGCAGGACTTAGTCCCAGAGACATCTGCTCGCCGCTGACCAGTACTGGCTACACTGGCTGAGCCTGGAAAGGCAGCAGTAACCATTCGCACAGTATCAGGCTGAGCCAGATGCTGGGACCGACGTCTCCGCTGAGCAGGCTCCACTGTGGCTGGAGGAGAATGAGAGACCACAGCGGAGATGGTTCGAGATCCCCCTGTGCAGAGGCGGGAACTCGATCCCTTACACATAGTCTGGAAAAAGAGTGGAGAGGAACACAATCCAAGCTGCTTGAGGTCTAGTGTGAAGTTTCCACAATCAGTGACGCTTGTGGAGCCATGTCATCTGCTGGTGTAGGTCCACTGTGTTTTATCAAGACCAGCGCAGCCGTGTACCAGGAAATTTTAGAGCACTTCATGCTTCCCTCTGCTGGCAAGCTATTTGGATATGGAAATCTCATTCTCCAGCAGGATTGGCACCTGTCCACACTGCCAAAAGGACTAGTACCTGATTTAAAAACAACAGTATCACTGTGCTAGATTGGCCAGGAAACTCACCTGATCTTAACCTCGTAGAGAATCTATGGGCTTTTGCCAAGAGGAAGATGAGAGACACCAGACCCAGCAATGCAGATGAGCTGAAGGCTGCTATCAAAGTAACCTGGGCTTCCATAACACATCAGCAGTGTCACAGGCTGTTTGCTTCTGTACCATGCCGCATTGATGCAGTAATTGATGCAAAAGGAGCCCCTACCAAGTGTTAAGGCATTTATTTTCAGTAGGCCAACATTTCGTATTTTAAAATCATTTTTCAATCTGGTGTGGTAAAGTATTCTAATTTACTGAGATAATGACTTTGGGGTTTTCATTGGCTGTAAACATAAACAGAACTAAACACTGGAAATGGATCACTCTGTTTGTAATGACTCTATATAATATATGAGTTTCACTTTTTGTATTGAAGAATTGAAATAAAGTAACTTTTTGATGACATCTTAATTTAGTGAGAAGCACTTGTAGCAAGTGCAAACTACAAAAAAAATCAGCTGAGCTCAAAGGAGTACCAGTGCTTATGCACTCACTCTTAAAGGGGTGATATGAACAGATTCTACTAATATTTATTCATTTATTTTCCTTGGTTATATAGCTCCAATAATGTCTCATCGCCTTACAGACAGACATCATCGTCACTGTCCCCATTGGGTCTCACAATCTAAATTCCCTATAGCATGTCTTCGGACTGTGGGAGGAAACCAGAGAACCCGGAGGAAACCTACACAAAAATGGAGAGAACATACAAACTCCTTGCAGATGTTGTCCTTGGTGGGATTTGAGAGCAAGACCTCAGTGCTGCAAAGAAACATTTCTAACCACTGAGCCACTGTGCTGCCCATAAAATGAACAAAATGTCTGAAAGGCAGGGGTCTTCACTTGTTATCTAAAGGGGGATCACTTGAGCCAACCACAATGGCCAACAGCTGGTAGAGACATCATTAATGCAACCTGTGCAGCCGCACAGGGGCTCAAGAGGTAATGGGGCCACTACTGACTCCAATATTGTCCTTGCTCAGGAGCCCACCTGTGAGTCCGCCAGTGGATAAAGATGACAGGTACACCCCTTTATAAATGTTAACAACATTCTACATTTATTGCACCCTACCCTAGCAGATATTTGGAAACAATATTACAAATTGAAAACAGTATAATATTTTATGCTTTTTGATTCAAGTAATATATTTAGGACAAAGACAATAATTTTCCAACTTCTTATTGTTACATGCCAATTTCTACCCCTTCTCAATGTCTACATTCAATCCCATACGTTAAAAATTCTTTTTCATTCATTTCCTCAAAAATGTTCTCCATATATTAGTAAATTATCCCAAGAAAGTATTTAATTTCCCTTGTTCATGTCATGTTTCCAGCCCTACTGCCTGCAGATGAAATAAAATGTGACAGCAAAGTATCCTACAAGTAACTCACAAGACAATTATTCCATTCTATTTATGCTAATGACTTCCAATAGAGATCCAGTGTTCGAGACATGATCCAGGGGTTTCTTAAATAAATTTGGCCAAGATTATTGCTGTTGTGAAAGGCAATGTTTTAGGTTATAACAGCTGTAATTCAGATGTAGTACGGCTGAGTCTGCACATTGGCATAGTTCATCATCTGGAGGGCAAGGTTGCCAACAGTTATGAAATTCCAGGACAGGCACTTTTTTGCCCTGTCCATAAAAAAAAATATGGCGTCTGATTTTTTTTTTAAACTACAGAAACTTCTGTAAAATGATAATTACAGTTAAAACATTCTACAGTTTACAGATAATACAGCTGATGTCTCATATTAGAATTATGGGCAGTAGACAGGTATCACTTATATTCATAATAATATAATTTGGTTTTCCAATGTCTCTATGAAGAAATCATGGACTGAAAACATTTTTTACAAGTTCTCCAGAAAAAAATATAAAGTCAAGTTGGCAACCCTGCTGTGTGGTTACATAGGACTGCAGGTTTACCTACTACATGTAAAGTTATATAGCATGGCATAACATGAACAGCAATTTCAGCTTTGCTACATCTATAAATCAGTTTTGTGATACATTATAAAGTCTGTTACCTTTACGTTCAGCTGTCTCTGGCAGGTGAATGGCTGTCTAGGGGAAGTGGGTGAATGGCAGAGGCAGTAAGAATGAAACCTAATGTTAAAAGGATAATTAGGCGGGGCTCCATTTCCCTGTGCGCGATACAGCGAGTACCTGAGAACCAGACAGACCTGATCCTCAAATATTCCGATGAGATCTTACACATTGCTTACCTTGCCAACTGTCTGCATTTGTCACATTAGTAAAGTTGGTAAAAGCCGTTTTACGTCAGCAGGTATAGCACTCGATTATGAAAGTTGAGGATAAAGTGCAGGTTTGTGCCAGAACACACAGAGAAAACCCTCTGTCCATCTGCAGTGAAAAGCAACTGGAAATACTGGTTGTTTCTCAACCAGCTGCAGTGAATGGACAGAAACTCTAGGTAGCCGATGGGACAGCATTGATTTCAGGTCCTTGTTCTTTTCTTAGTTTAAAATCCTGTAGTGTAGGATTCCACTTGTGTAAATTCCAGCTAATTGGAATGGAGGGATTATGGAGGAGAAAGTTTTCCTAATTTAGTTTCTCAATGACATTCATTAGAGAATGAGCATAGAACAAAAAGAAAATTATCCAGAATTAAAGAGTCTACATTCATTCTAAAATGTCACCAACCTTGTTTTTGGGTTGCGTCTGGTGTTAGAGTTCACCCCCATATAAAGGAGATGTCTTATAAACAACATTACCTATCTACAATGTATGACTGGAGGAGGATCTGGTGTTAAGACCCCCATTAATCTTAAAAATGGATGGATCAACATACCCAGTATGAATGAAACTTCGGTGAGCATGTGTGACTACCCTTCCTATACCTATACTCTGGGGGTCAGACTCCCATCAATCATACACTAAAACATCACTAGAGTCAAGTGGATCAATCTACAGGAGGATCAAGTTCACTTTTTCTGAAATTTTGAAATTCAATTCACAGTTTGCAAGAAAAAAATGTCTGCCACCATTTCACACATAAAAGATTTATCATAGAACAAGCAAACGTCATTTGCATTGCCGCACTGGCCTCCCCACAATGCCCTGTAGCTATGACATCTTACGGATTATCGCATCTTGTACAGTGGTGGTCAGCACCTGAGGCATCATAGGAGTAGCAGATCCCAGTGGAACACAGTTTGTAGGCAGACTTGATTTCCATCTCCAGAGTCACTTGGTAAGTCTCTCTCTCCAGTAGAGTGTAAGCTTTTATGTCATCAGGGTCTTTTCTTTCTCTCTTGTAGAGTGTAAGCTGTTATGATCAGTGGGGTCCTCTCTCTCTCCTATAGAGTGTCTAGGGGTCATCTCTCTCTCTCCTATAGAGTGTAAGCTCTTATGGACAGTGAGGTCTTCTCTCTCACTCTCTCCTATAGAGTGTAAGCTCTTATGATCAGTGGGGTCCTCTCTCTCACTCTCTCTCCTATAAAGTGTAAGCTCTTATGGTCAGTGGGGTCCTCTCTCTCTCAGTCTCTCTCCAATAGAGTATAAGCTCTTATGATCAGTAGGGTCCTCTCTCTCTCTCCTATAGAGTGTAAGCTCTTATGATCCATGGGGTCCTCTCTCTTTTGTAGAGTGTCAGATCTTATGTGTCTCCTGTAGTGTGTAAACTCCTATTATCTTCAGTAGAGTAGAGTGTCAGATCTTATGTGTCTCCTGTAGTGTGTAAACTCCTATTATCTTCAGGGTCCTCTCTCTCCTGTAGAATATAAGTTCTTATGATCAGTGGGTTCCTCTCTCTCCTGTAGAGTATTAGCTATTGTGATCAGCACAGTTTGTACAGCAGAGTTGATTTTCATCCCCAGAGTCACTTGGTAAGTCTCTCTCTCTCTCTCTCTCCTGTAGATTATTAGCTATAATGGTCAGCGGGATTCTTGCTCTCTCCTCACCTATGTATTTTATGAACATTTACAAGCCTTCCAGTTTTGACGTTTGCACAACTTATTTGCTGCAAATCACATTTTTTGAAAAATTTGGCGAAGTTGGAGAATTTGAATCTCAAAATTTTTGATCAACTTTATTTATCACTTACCACTTGGAAGAACCACTTTAAGTGAATTGGTCTGAGCTGTAACACAGGACATATCCAAAAAGATAGAGAAACACAGACCCCTTTAACCCTGGGTGACCACTTTATTTTTTTGAAGGGGGATGTTAGGGTTCGAGTTCCTGCCTTTCCACAGGGGGAATCTCGGGCCATCTCCGCTGTGGTCTCCCATTCTTCTCCTGCCACGGTGGAGGCTGCTCAGCGGAGACGTCGGTCTGAGCGTCTTGCTCAATCTGACTCTGTGAGGAGGATTACTGCTGCTCTTCCAGCTTCTGCTATTGTAGTCAGTGCTGGGCAGCGGCGAGCAGACACTTTTGGGACTAAGTCTTGCTTTTCTCCTTCTGAGCATGCCCAGGGTAAGATCTCTCATTGGAGATCGAGGGTCACATGCTTGGATACTGCAGCAAGGTCCTGAAGGTGCTCAGGCTTTGCAGCAGCTTCTCATTGGTCCTTCTTGGAAGGTCCTGTACGTGCTGCAGCTATAAAAGGCTCGCATGGCCGCACGGCCATGCACTAGTGTCTTTCTAAATTATGTGCTTTGCGCCAGTGTGGTAATGTGTGATTGTGTTCAGGGACACGGCTGAAATAAGCCCCTAGAATGCTGGCACCTCCGGTGAGGAGTTTGTGTGTATGAGTACATTCAGGGACCTGGCTGCAATAAGCCCCTAGAATGCTGGCACCTCCGGTGAGGAGTTTTGTGTGCATGCATGACCACTGACTCTCTCTTGGGTAGTTAGCCTGTGTTCCTGTGAAGTTAACAGGGCGCAGAGCTTTGCTTTCACGGCTGCTCTGTGAGTTATCCGAGCTAGCCAATACCGCCATATAGTGCTGCCATTTGTCTAGCAGCAGGTTCTCCTGCACGGTGGACCCCGGGCTGCGAACGCACCAATAACAATAAAAACAATTTTCCTCGGTGCGTTCCGCTAGCCCTAACAGTACACTAGCGCCTGGGTCTGGCTAGTAAATGGTGGATGATCAGCGTTTACAGCGGTACGTCCAGCAGCTGGAGGGAAGGTTGGCAGCTCTAGAGCGTACAACCTCAGCTGTGGACGTCACTGCTGTCCCTGTTCAGGCTGCAAGTGCAGCTGCAGCCAGTTTGTCCGCAACCACCCCTGCTCCGACTATATCCCGTCTTCCGCTTCCAGACAAGTTTTCTGGTGACGGTAAACTATGTCGCGGATTCGTGAGCCAGTGCTCCATACATCTCGAGCTCCTGGCTGCACGTTTTCCTTCGGAACGGACGAGAGTGGGATTCATTTTGTCTCTTTTGTCGGGCAGGGCATTGGAGTGGGCAACGCCGCTTTGGGAGCGCAATGACCATGTAGTGCAGAGTGCTCCTCTCTTCCTGGACGCTCTGAGGCAGGTCTTTTTAGGACCTCGTGTCACTCACGATACCACGCTCCAATTGTTGGCAATTCCTCAGGGTTCGTCCATTGTCAGCCAGTTTGCCGTTCAATTCCGGACTCTAGCCTCTGAGTTAGAATGGCCGGATAAAGTCCTTATTCCGGTGTATTGGAAAGGACTGGCTGATCATGTAAAGGATGCTTTGGCCACCAGGGAGATTCCCACCACACTAGAGGAGCTCATTACAATTTCCACCCGCATCGACCTCCGTTTTAACAAGCGGAGGTTGGAGCGGACCCAGTGTAGGCAGAGGTTTCGGCTGGCTCCCACGTTCGCCAAACCTCTAGAATCTCCCATCCTGGCGTCCGACTCCCATGAGGCCATGGAGGTTTCTCGAGCGGGACCTAAGTCTCAGACCGTTCGAGTACCTGTGGTGTGTAAAAATTGTCAGCAACTGGGACATTATGCTAACAAGTGTCCACAGCGGTCGGGTAAACGATCGTGTCTAGTGACTATAGGAGGAGGTTCACTGGACACAGCAGCCTTTTCCTCCAAGTTGTCCTTTAAAGGGACAATTCTGTTGGACTCATTCACTCTTGCAGTTGAGCTTTGTGTGGATTCAGGAGCTGAGGGAAATTTCATGTCCTCTACTATTGCTCTGCGCCACAATGTACCTCTGGTGATGCTCTCTAAACCAGTAACTGTTAGAGTGGTGAATGGGTCGACACTCCCATTACAAATCACACACCAGAATGTCCCTTTCACATTAGCCATGTCCCCATCCCACCAGGAGATTATTTCCCTTCTTGTTCTTCCCAAGGGAATGGATGAGATTTTGCTGGGAATACCCTGGCTCCGTTTTCACTCTCCACATATTGAGTGGTCCTCTGGGAGGATATTGGGTTGGAGTGAGTCTTGTAAGGGCAGATGTGTGAAAGAGTGCATTCAGGTTTCCACCACTGAGATACCCGCAGATCTGTCTTCTCTTCCCGAATGCTATCGGTCCTATACAGACGTTTTCTCCAAGAGGGCTGCTGAGACCCTTCCACCTCACCGTCCCTATGACTGTTCTATAGATCTCTTGCCTGGAACAGAACCTCCTAGGGGACGTGTCTATCCCCTCTCTCTCCCAGAGACTGAGGCTATGTCCCTATACATCCAGGAGAACTTGGCAAGAGGGTTCATTAGGAAGTCAGTGTCACCAGCAGGGGCGGGGTTCTTTTTCGTCCAGAAGAAGAACGGAGAGTTACGTTCATGCATAGACTACAAGGGGTTTTAAGGCCATCACTGTTAAGAATAAATACCCACTGCCCTTGATTTCAGAGCTTTTTGATAGGCTACGGGGAGCAAGGGTATTTACCAAATTAGATCTGCGGGGTGCGTATAACCTGATTCGCATCCGTGAGGGGGACGAATGGAAGATGGCGTTTAACACCAGAGATGGGCACTATGAATATCTAGTGATGCCCTTCGGGCTCTGTAATGCCCCAGCCATTTTCCAAGACTTTGTCAATGACATTTTCCGGGATATGCTCTCCACCTCGGTTGTAGTCTATCTGGATGATATTCTCATATTTTCTCCTGATATTGACTCCCACCGGAGAGATGTTGGCAGAGTCTTTGACCTCTTACGGGCAAATGCCCTGTATGCTAAGTTGGAGAAGTGTATGTTTGAGCAGGAGTCTTTACCTTTCCTGGGCTATATCATCTCAGCCCAGGGATTGGCTATGGATCCTGCCAAATTACAAGCTGTGATGGACTGGCAAGAACCTCATTCTCTTAAAGCGGTGCAGCGCTTTATGGGGTTCATTAATTATTACCACCAGTTCATTCCCCACTTCTCAACTTTAGTAGCTCCCTTGGTAGCCCTCACCAAAAAGGGAGCAAATCCCAAATTGTGGTCAGAAGAGGTCTCCAGGGCCTTCTCTTCTATCAAGTCTCATTTTGCCAGCGCTCCCATTCTACATCGTTCCGATGGAGATAAGCCGTTTATCATGGAGGTGGATGCTTCATCCGCTGGTGCAGGAGCAGTCCTTTTCCAAAAGGATGCTCAAGGTCGGAAGCATCCTTGCTTCTTTTTCTCCAAGACCTTTACACCAGCGGAGAAGAATTATTCCATCGGGGACAGGGAGTTGCTATCGATGAAGTTGGCTTTCTCTGAGTGGAGACATCTCTTGGAGGGAGCTCGTTTTCCCTTTCAAGTCTTCACGGACCACAAAAATTTATTATATTTGCAAACAGCTCAGCGGCTAAATTCTCGCCAGGACAGATGGTCCTTGTTCTTCTCCCGGTTCCATTTCACCCTCCATTTTCTCGCTGGGGAGAGGAACATTCATGCTAATGCCATTTCTCGCTCTGTTGTGTCATCTGAGGAGGAGGAAGGAGAGCCTCGGCTTATTGTCCCTTCAGAGAGTCTTAGAACCGTAGCTCCGGTGTCGCTAGAGTCTGTGCCTCCGGGCAAGACTTTTGTGCCTATTAATTTGCGACCGGAGGTTCTCTCTTGGGCTCATTCGTCCAGGGTGGGTGGACACTTTGGGACAAAGAGGATGTCTGAGCTGTTGTCAAGAACGTACTGGTGGCCACATATGGTCCGTGATGTCAGAGATTATATTCAGGTGTGTGTCTCCTGTGCCAAAAATAAGTCTCCTCGACAATGGCCAGCTGGGTTACTCTATCCCTTGCCGGTGGCAGACAGGCCCTGGGAAATAGTCGGGATGGACTTTGTGGTGGGTTTGCCAAAGTCTCGTGGCTGTACCATCATTTGGGTTATCACTGATCATTTCTCGAAAATGGTGCATTTGGTACCGCTACCACGGTTACCTTCTGCATAGGCTTTGGCAGCGTTGTTCATAAAACACATCTTCCGCCTACACGGTATGCCGGACAAAATTGTCAGTGACCGGGGTCCCCAGTTTGCGTCTCGGTTCTGGAGAGAGCTTTGTCGTCTTCTCAGCATTGAGTTAAATCTCTCTTCTGCATATCATCCCGAGACGAATGGGTTGGTATAGAGGGCCAACCAGACCTTGGTCACATATCTGCGACATTTTGTCTCAGCCAGGCAGGATGACTGGGCATCCTTGCTACCGTGGGTGGAGTTTGCGCTGAACAATGCTGTAGCCGACTCCACTGGTCAAACCCCATTCCTCCTCAACTGTGGTCAGCATCCGCGGGTACCTGTGCCTATGCCCGTGTCTTCCGCCGACTCCAGGGTGGCAGACTGGGCTGTGGAGGCACGGGATATTTGAGACCGCACTCAGGATGCCATTTGGGCCTCCAAGGAGAGAATGAGGTCTTCCGCCGATGCACATCGGCGCCCCGCTCCGACCTTTGCTCCTGGTGACTTGGTGTGGCTCTCCGCCCGTAACATCAGGCTGCGAGTTGAGTCCACTAAGTTTGCACCTCGTTACTTGGGTCCTTTCAAGGTCCTCGAACAGGTTAACCCTGTGGTCTATTGTTTAGCCCTTCCGCCACGCCAGGGTAACACCGACACCTTTCATGTGTCCCTCTTGAAACCCATACACATGTCCCGGTTTTCCAAGTCATCTGCTGGGACATCGGGTTTGTTTACGGATGATTACGAGGTGAACGCTATTTTGGGGTGCAAGGTGTTACGTGGCAAAAAGCTTTATTTGGTGGACTGGAAGGGTTATGGTCCTGAGGACAGGTCTTGGGAGCCTGCTGAGCACATTAGGGCTCCGCAGCTCATTGCTGCCTTCGAGCGTAGCGAGGCCCAAGGAGGGGGGGTAATGTTAGGGTTCGAGTTCCTACCTCTGCACAGGGGAATCTCAGGCCATCTCCACTGCAGTCTCCCATTCTTCTCCTGCTGCAGTGGAGGCTGCTCAGCGGAGACGTCAGTCTCAGCATCTCGCTCAATCTGACTCTGTGAGGAGGATTACTGCTGCTCTTCCAGCTTCTGCTATTGTAGTCAGTGCTGGGCAGTGGCGAGCAGACGCTTTTGGGACTAAGTCTTGCTTTTCTCCTTCTGAGCATGCCCAGGGTAAGATCTCTCATTGGAGATCGAGGGTCACATGCTTGGATACTGCAGCAAGGTCCTGAAGGTGCTCAGGCTTTGCAGCAGCTTCTCATTGGTCCTTCTTGGAAGGTCCTGTTCGGGCTGCAGCTATAAAAGGCTTGCATGGCCGCACGGCCATGCACTAGTGTCTTTCTAAATTATGTGCTTTGCGCCAGTGTGGTAATGTGTGATTGTGTTCAGGGACACGGCTGAAATAAGCCCCTAGAATGCTGGCACCTCCGGTGAGGAGTTTGTGTGTATGAGTACATTCAGGGACCTGGCTGCAATAAGCCCCTAGAATGCTGGCACCTCCGGTGAGGAGTTTTGTGTGCATGCATGACCACTGACTCTCTCTTGGGTAGTTAGCCTGTGTTCCTGTGAAGTTAACAGGGCGCAGAGCTTTGCTTTCACGGCTGCTCTGTGAGTTATCCGAGCTAGCCAATACCGCCATATAGTGCTGCCATTTGTCTAGCAGCAGGTTCTCCTGCACGGTGGACCCCGGGCTGCGAACGCACCAATAACAATAAAAACAATTTTCCTCGGTGCGTTCCGCTAGCCCTAACAGTACACTAGCGCCTGGGTCTGGCTAGTAAATGGTGGATGATCAGCGTTTACAGCGGTACGTCCAGCAGCTGGAGGGAAGGTTGGCAGCTCTAGAGCGTACAACCTCAGCTGTGGACGTCACTGCTGTCCCTGTTCAGGCTGCAAGTGCAGCTGCAGCCAGTTTGTCCGCAACCACCCCTGCTCCGACTATATCCCGTCTTCCGCTTCCAGACAAGTTTTCTGGTGACGGTAAACTATGTCGCGGATTCGTGAGCCAGTGCTCCATACATCTCGAGCTCCTGGCTGCACGTTTTCCTTCGGAACGGACGAGAGTGGGATTCATTTTGTCTCTTTTGTCGGGCAGGGCATTGGAGTGGGCAACGCCGCTTTGGGAGCGCAATGACCATGTAGTGCAGAGTGCTCCTCTCTTCCTGGACGCTCTGAGGCAGGTCTTTTTAGGACCTCGTGTCACTCACGATACCACGCTCCAATTGTTGGCAATTCCTCAGGGTTCGTCCATTGTCAGCCAGTTTGCCGTTCAATTCCGGACTCTAGCCTCTGAGTTAGAATGGCCGGATAAAGTCCTTATTCCGGTGTATTGGAAAGGACTGGCTGATCATGTAAAGGATGCTTTGGCCACCAGGGAGATTCCCACCACACTAGAGGAGCTCATTACAATTTCCACCCGCATCGACCTCCGTTTTAACAAGCGGAGGTTGGAGCGGACCCAGTGTAGGCAGAGGTTTCGGCTGGCTCCCACGTTCGCCAAACCTCTAGAATCTCCCATCCTGGCGTCCGACTCCCATGAGGCCATGGAGGTTTCTCGAGCGGGACCTAAGTCTCAGACCGTTCGAGTACCTGTGGTGTGTAAAAATTGTCAGCAACTGGGACATTATGCTAACAAGTGTCCACAGCGGTCGGGTAAACGATCGTGTCTAGTGACTATAGGAGGAGGTTCACTGGACACAGCAGCCTTTTCCTCCAAGTTGTCCTTTAAAGGGACAATTCTGTTGGACTCATTCACTCTTGCAGTTGAGCTTTGTGTGGATTCAGGAGCTGAGGGAAATTTCATGTCCTCTACTATTGCTCTGCGCCACAATGTACCTCTGGTGATGCTCTCTAAACCAGTAACTGTTAGAGTGGTGAATGGGTCGACACTCCCATTACAAATCACACACCAGAATGTCCCTTTCACATTAGCCATGTCCCCATCCCACCAGGAGATTATTTCCCTTCTTGTTCTTCCCAAGGGAATGGATGAGATTTTGCTGGGAATACCCTGGCTCCGTTTTCACTCTCCACATATTGAGTGGTCCTCTGGGAGGATATTGGGTTGGAGTGAGTCTTGTAAGGGCAGATGTGTGAAAGAGTGCATTCAGGTTTCCACCACTGAGATACCCGCAGATCTGTCTTCTCTTCCCGAATGCTATCGGTCCTATACAGACGTTTTCTCCAAGAGGGCTGCTGAGACCCTTCCACCTCACCGTCCCTATGACTGTTCTATAGATCTCTTGCCTGGAACAGAACCTCCTAGGGGACGTGTCTATCCCCTCTCTCTCCCAGAGACTGAGGCTATGTCCCTATACATCCAGGAGAACTTGGCAAGAGGGTTCATTAGGAAGTCAGTGTCACCAGCAGGGGCGGGGTTCTTTTTCGTCCAGAAGAAGAACGGAGAGTTACGTTCATGCATAGACTACAAGGGGTTTTAAGGCCATCACTGTTAAGAATAAATACCCACTGCCCTTGATTTCAGAGCTTTTTGATAGGCTACGGGGAGCAAGGGTATTTACCAAATTAGATCTGCGGGGTGCGTATAACCTGATTCGCATCCGTGAGGGGGACGAATGGAAGATGGCGTTTAACACCAGAGATGGGCACTATGAATATCTAGTGATGCCCTTCGGGCTCTGTAATGCCCCAGCCATTTTCCAAGACTTTGTCAATGACATTTTCCGGGATATGCTCTCCACCTCGGTTGTAGTCTATCTGGATGATATTCTCATATTTTCTCCTGATATTGACTCCCACCGGAGAGATGTTGGCAGAGTCTTTGACCTCTTACGGGCAAATGCCCTGTATGCTAAGTTGGAGAAGTGTATGTTTGAGCAGGAGTCTTTACCTTTCCTGGGCTATATCATCTCAGCCCAGGGATTGGCTATGGATCCTGCCAAACTACAAGCTGTGATGGACTGGCAAGAACCTCATTCTCTTAAAGCGGTGCAGCGCTTTATGGGGTTCATTAATTATTACCACCAGTTCATTCCCCACTTCTCAACTTTAGTAGCTCCCTTGGTAGCCCTCACCAAAAAGGGAGCAAATCCCAAATTGTGGTCAGAAGAGGTCTCCAGGGCCTTCTCTTCTATCAAGTCTCATTTTGCCAGCGCTCCCATTCTACATCGTTCCGATGGAGATAAGCCGTTTATCATGGAGGTGGATGCTTCATCCGTTGGTGCAGGAGCAGTCCTTTTCCAAAAGGATGCTCAAGGTCGGAAGCATCCTTGCTTCTTTTTCTCCAAGACCTTTACACCAGCGGAGAAGAATTATTCCATCGGGGACAGGGAGTTGCTATCGATGAAGTTGGCTTTCTCTGAGTGGAGACATCTCTTGGAGGGAGCTCGTTTTCCCTTTCAAGTCTTCACGGACCACAAAAATTTATTATATTTGCAAACAGCTCAGCGGCTAAATTCTCGCCAGGACAGATGGTCCTTGTTCTTCTCCCGGTTCCATTTCACCCTCCATTTTCTCGCTGGGGAGAGGAACATTCATGCTAATGCCATTTCTCGCTCTGTTGTGTCATCTGAGGAGGAGGAAGGAGAGCCTCGGCTTATTGTCCCTTCAGAGAGTCTTAGAACCGTAGCTCCGGTGTCGCTAGAGTCTGTGCCTCCGGGCAAGACTTTTGTGCCTATTAATTTGCGACCGGAGGTTCTCTCTTGGGCTCATTCGTCCAGGGTGGGTGGACACTTTGGGACAAAGAGGATGTCTGAGCTGTTGTCAAGAACGTACTGGTGGCCACATATGGTCCGTGATGTCAGAGATTATATTCAGGTGTGTGTCTCCTGTGCCAAAAATAAGTCTCCTCGACAATGGCCAGCTGGGTTACTCTATCCCTTGCCGGTGGCAGACAGGCCCTGGGAAATAGTCGGGATGGACTTTGTGGTGGGTTTGCCAAAGTCTCGTGGCTGTACCATCATTTGGGTTATCACTGATCATTTCTCGAAAATGGTGCATTTGGTACCGCTACCACGGTTACCTTCTGCATAGGCTTTGGCAGCGTTGTTCATAAAACACATCTTCCGCCTACACGGTATGCCGGACAAAATTGTCAGTGACCGGGGTCCCCAGTTTGCGTCTCGGTTCTGGAGAGAGCTTTGTCGTCTTCTCAGCATTGAGTTAAATCTCTCTTCTGCATATCATCCCGAGACGAATGGGTTGGTATAGAGGGCCAACCAGACCTTGGTCACATATCTGCGACATTTTGTCTCAGCCAGGCAGGATGACTGGGCATCCTTGCTACCGTGGGTGGAGTTTGCGCTGAACAATGCTGTAGCCGACTCCACTGGTCAAACCCCATTCCTCCTCAACTGTGGTCAGCATCCGCGGGTACCTGTGCCTATGCCCGTGTCTTCCGCCGACTCCAGGGTGGCAGACTGGGCTGTGGAGGCACGGGATATTTGAGACCGCACTCAGGATGCCATTTGGGCCTCCAAGGAGAGAATGAGGTCTTCCGCCGATGCACATCGGCGCCCCGCTCCGACCTTTGCTCCTGGTGACTTGGTGTGGCTCTCCGCCCGTAACATCAGGCTGCGAGTTGAGTCCACTAAGTTTGCACCTCGTTACTTGGGTCCTTTCAAGGTCCTCGAACAGGTTAACCCTGTGGTCTATTGTTTAGCCCTTCCGCCACGCCAGGGTAACACCGACACCTTTCATGTGTCCCTCTTGAAACCCATACACATGTCCCGGTTTTCCAAGTCATCTGCTGGGACATCGGGTTTGTTTACGGATGATTACGAGGTGAACGCTATTTTGGGGTGCAAGGTGTTACGTGGCAAAAAGCTTTATTTGGTGGACTGGAAGGGTTATGGTCCTGAGGACAGGTCTTGGGAGCCTGCTGAGCACATTAGGGCTCCGCAGCTCATTGCTGCCTTCGAGCGTAGCGAGGCCCAAGGAGGGGGGGTAATGTTAGGGTTCGAGTTCCTACCTCTGCACAGGGGAATCTCAGGCCATCTCCACTGCAGTCTCCCATTCTTCTCCTGCTGCAGTGGAGGCTGCTCAGCGGAGACGTCAGTCTCAGCATCTCGCTCAATCTGACTCTGTGAGGAGGATTACTGCTGCTCTTCCAGCTTCTGCTATTGTAGTCAGTGCTGGGCAGTGGCGAGCAGACGCTTTTGGGACTAAGTCTTGCTTTTCTCCTTCTGAGCATGCCCAGGGTAAGATCTCTCATTGGAGATCGAGGGTCACATGCTTGGATACTGCAGCAAGGTCCTGAAGGTGCTCAGGCTTTGCAGCAGCTTCTCATTGGTCCTTCTTGGAAGGTCCTGTTCGGGCTGCAGCTATAAAAGGCTTGCATGGCCGCACGGCCATGCACTAGTGTCTTTCTAAATTATGTGCTTTGCGCCAGTGTGATCATGTGTGATTGTGTTCAGGGACCCGGCTGAAATAAGCCCCTAGAATGCTGGCACCTCCGGCGAGGAGTTTGTGTGTCTGAGTACATTCAGGGACCTGGCTGAAATAAGCCCCTAGAATGCTGGCACCTCCGGCGATGAGTTTTGTGTGCATGCATGACCACTGACTGCTCTCTCTTGGGCAATTAGCCTGTGCTCCTGTGAAGTTAACAGGGCGCAGAGCTTTGCTTTCACGGCTGCTCTGTGAGTTAACCGAGCTAGCTAATACCGCCATATAGTGCTGCCATTTGTCTAGCAGCAGGTTCTCCTGCACGGTGGACCCCGGGCTGCGAAAGCACCAATAACAATAAAAACTATTTTCCTCGGTGCGTTCCGCTAGCCCTAACGGGATAATTGTACATTATGGTCAAATCAATGGAAAAAAAGACTAACTGCATATCCAAATATTCTGCATTGATCTGCTAAAGAATATTTACAAAATTGAACATGCAGTTAGTTAACATTTTGAGCAGAAGTTTGCTGTAGTGGCTGTGGGCTAATACAATGCTAGTGAGTCCCTACTACGTTAGGTTCAGCTCTGTGAGCTGACCACCACCATAGACAATTTGCCAGCAGGGGAGTGAATCAAATGCCCCACAGAATGTGTGGCAAAAACCCCAGTGTTCTGGGCTGTATCATCCCACAGACCCCAGCACCAATGGCCACTGCACAGTACCAATGAGTCATACGCCAGGGCCGTGGGGTACCCGGTACCAGATCCAGTGTTCACAGGGGGATGTCTCGGTGGTGACCTGGTCCGTAGCCCTGTGCACCCATGTAAAAGGGGAAATTGAATAAAGTTTGTGTTCATGATGCCACCTGTGGTATTGTAATAATATAGGGGATAACTCAGGAGACTCTTTGCGTGGTACAAGACAACTACAGGACACAGTTTTATAAGTGGTAAAGTCTATATTATCACATGGTGATTCAAACAGGTGCAGAGAGAAACTCAAGTCCACAACACTTGGTGCAAATAATAAACGCAGCTTAGCAGTCTATAGGAAACTTCAGAGGAAAATGCAATGAAGCAGAAAGTCTATGAAGCACAGTTATTCTTGAGGATACGTGACACGAATAAATCCTTGTCTTAGTCCAGGCACAGATAGATATGCTTATAAGGCAGTTCAAATCATATCTTAGCTCAACCAGGGAGGCCTGGTTAATAGTCTCAGGTTATTGCAAAGCAGCAACAGCTTACATGACCAGCAAATGCAGATGGAAGTAAAACACGAACAGCAGATGAAGGAGGATTAAACTTGTGTATGCAGCAGGAACTCAGAGCAGAGTAGCAGGATCACCACAGAGGTTCACAGGAGCAGGTGTATAGCCAGGGAGTAATCAGAGGTCAGGAGCTGGATGCAAGGCAGAGTACTCTAGCACAGACTGAAGGCTGGGGTGGAGTTTTATAGCAGGAGACACAGTTCACATGAAACCAATAATGCCAATGACGCCATCTTGAAAAAGGGCAGTAGTGCACAAAAGGAAAAAAATGTTCAGAGTCCTGGCAGGTATTCGGTCGGTGGACGCTGCTTCAAGGGGTTCTCTGGGGTGATGTTATGGCAGCTAGATGGTATAACTTTTCTCAGGTGAAGTATATCCCCAGGGCTCCCGATGTGTAGGTGGAAGATGGTGAATGGTGCAGTAAAGAATGAAGACACAGGTTTGCAGTCTCTTTACCTGGTTTACTGAAGACTTCAGGCAGCCACAGTCCAGGGTACAAGATCACAGGGCATGCAGGGTCTGGCCAGCTTGGAAGCGAATCCAGAGTCCCCTTTACCAGGTGGATTTAAAAGCCTTCCTCTAGCGAGGTGGTGTTGTAGTCCCTTACTGCCTATGGCTTCAGATAAGGTCCTCACAGTTCTTCTCTCTGTCCCCCATATAGGATAGCAAAATACCTGCATGACAGGTAACTCGAGCCTTTTTACAGGGACTGCAGCACGTCCCAGGCTGTATTTGTTACTGTGTCTCAGGTGTGTGTGGCGGACAGGAAACTTGCAGTTCAGCTGTTATGCCGGTCTCTGCTATGTGTCTGAGAGTCCCACAAAAGCCTCAGTGTTCTGGCTACCGGTGATCTTTGCTTCAGAATGGAATTACTCATTCGCAGCTGGTCTCCCCTGATGTCACTCTCCTGTGCTTCGCTCTCCTTCACGCTCACTGAACTATGTTTGGCTTTCTGTATGTCTCTCTTTCTTTGGGAGCTGCAGTACTTCAGACTACACGGCCCCCTTCAGACCTTCTGACACCCTATGTCAGTCTGCTCTCTTCTCTGTCTGTAACTTTCTGAACTCTCTGCTCTTTTCCTCCAGATCAGAATATATTTATATGGGAGTTCACCTTAAACTAGGTCTTCTGGCCTTGAGTGTGAACATATTGTATGTATTGTGGTTACCTGATAAAAGATATCCTTAACCGCTTCCAAACGTAACATCACTTTCCCCGTGAGGAAAGCAATGTCACTGTGACAACCAGGACCCTGGGGCGTCTCAACCAACCTCAAGTGAAGTTACTAGAAGGTTCTCGTATGCAAATTGCTTCTTCAGAGAAAAAGAGGACTTAAACTCTATATCGCCACCTGTTGGACGTAGCGATCCTACAAGTCACAATGAACCCTTTAACAAGTCGTGCAATATGACTTAGGAAAAAAGCCAAATCAGTATCTCAATTCGCAGACACTGTGTTTCGGGCTGCTGGCCCTCGTCAGTGCGAAGCATGAGAACAAATTTGGCTAGATGAGAGGCTCTGGTCTGGGGTCTAAGGGGTAATGTTTCTCCTAAACGTTTCTCCTAGAAGGTTCTCATAAAATTGAGACACAAACAAAACATATTTTTTTTACAAGGTTCCAAATTTTCTTTAATCGCTAAAGTACATTAAAAAAAAGCTTATAAGTTTGGTATCACTGTAGATGAGCTGACTTGAAGAATCATATTGCTGAATCATATTTAATGCACAGTGACAGCTACAACAACAACCCCCTCCACAAAAAAAAAAAACATGGTAAAAGAGGGTTTTTTTGTTTCCTTGAATGATTTACCCTAGTTGATTTTTGTTTTCAATTTTTGTAATTGTTAAATTAATTATATCGTAAAATGAATAGTGCTACTCAAAACTACAACCCAACCCATGAAAACCCCCATGGGGCTACGTCAGCTGAAAATAAGAAAAAGTTTTTGAAAAAAAATGAATCAGAATGAATATGGCTAGGTGCTAAAAGGGCTTATATTGCTGCTTGCTGGCAGCAGATAGGAATTGTTTGGAACCTTTCCTAAAGAAGTATACCCTACTTCCACAGAGGAAATGTATAATACATAAGTAGGCCACCATGTATTACAGAGGAATTATCTGTAGCACTGAGGTTAACGGTGGGAGGAGGGGGGTGCAGCTGCAGTTTCTCTCTCTCCCTTTCTTACCTCTTCATAAATAATAAAGCTTTAATGTTTCTAAAATTGAACCTTTATATGGTAAGTGACTGTCAGTGGAGTAATCGACAATGAACGATCGAAATGTGTAACAAAGACAAAAAACTTCCATTCTGTCTGTTGCCATGTTCTGTACAACCTGATTCACCTACATGTTCACGTTTATCTTAAAATAGATATAAATGCATGTAATCTGGTAATTTGTACCATGACAATGGTAGAGTAGTGAGCACTCCCAGCTTCATTTGTACATAAGTAATTATATGTGATTATTTCAACTGCTCCCCTTTCTGATGTACGATTGCACAATGCTTATTGTCTTTATATATTTAGCAGAAAATAACTGGTCATTTATTAAGTCGATTGTTGAGTTGGATAAGAATCTCAGATCTGGCAAATTGAGTCCATAATCTCCACGTTAGGTCGCATTTATGTTGGTAGACAATCCGTCCTTGGTCTGTGAAGCATCCAAGCATCTTTCAACTTTAAAGGTACCTTCACACTAAACGATATTGCTAGCGATCCGTGACGTTGCAGCGTCCTGGCTAGCGATATTGTTGTGTTTGACACGCAGCAGCGATCAGGATCCTGCTGTGATATCGCTGGTCGTTGAACAAAGTTCAGAACTTTATTTGGTCGTCAGACCGGCGTGTATCGTCGTGTTTGACACCAAAAGCAACGATACCAGCAATGTTTTACACTGGTAACCAGGGTAAACATCGGGTTACTAAGCGCAGGGCCGCGCTTAGTAACCCGATGTTTACCCTGGTTACCAGTGTAAAATGTAAAAAAAACAAACAGTACATACTCACCTTCGCGTCCCCCGGCGTCCGCTTCCCACACTGACTGAGCGCCGTAAAGTGAAAGTGAAAGTACAGCACAGCGGTGACGTCACCGCTCTGCTGTTAGGGCCGGCGCTCAGTCAGTGCAGGAAGCGGACGCCGGGGGACGCGAATGTAAGTATGTACTGTTTGTTTTTTTTTACATTTTACGCTGGTAACCAGGGTAAACATCGGGTTACTAAGCGCGGCCCTGCGCTTAGTAACCCGATGTTTACCCTGGTTACCCGGGGACCTCGGCATCGTTGGTCGCTGGAGAGCGGTCTGTGTGACAGCTCTCCAGCGATCAAACAGCGACACTGCAGCGATCGGCATCGTTGTCGCTATCGCTGCAGTGTCGCTTAATGTGAAGGTACCTTTAGACTCACCCAAATACTCCAGAGGAATATCTTCACATTCTCAGGCCCACATCACATCATTTGGTCTCCAGTCCACTATCAACTTCCAGCAGACAAACTATTTTGGTTTCCGGTCCACCAGTTTGAATATCCAAGCCAGTGCCAGCATTCAGTACTCCACAAGTCTTTTCGTGAAGTAGAGACCTTAGGTCTAATCATAGCACAGGGGAACTGATGCTTCAATCTGCAGATATCAGCAATCTCCCCTGTTGGTGCCAATCTTCCCCTTTTACTCATTCTTAACTGCTTCGTTCAGCAGCTCCCCTGTGACCAGGTCATGGTACACAGGCATCACCAGGCACAATGCCCCAGCAACACCAGCCTCTTCCTGGGCCTACTCCACAATCTATATTTCCTCAGAGCCCTGGGATTATTGCCCCCAGCTGTAGCAACCCATCATGTGGGGAACCTACAAAGGAGTCAGTGTCATGTACATTGTAAATATAGGTACAAAGCAGATATGTAACACGGTGGAAAACTGGTTTGTCTTATAATTTGTATGTTTGAGCTGAAAATATCTCTGTCAGGTCCTTGTAAACCGGTGAACATGTATTTTATTTATGTATTACGTGGAACGCACTCATGCCCATTGAGTTTTCATGATAGCAAGGTGTTTCGGCTGGGTATGTTGCCCACAAGAAATATGTAAAAATTGCACCACTGATGCCTCATTGCATAAAGAATTTTTGTTTTACAATCTGGTGCTAGATTCTCACTGCCTGTTTTGTGACAAGAGGTTAAATCCCTGGATTGCCTGAAGTGAACTAAGTGACATGTTGGCACAAAGCAGTCACTGTCTGACAACAAGCAATGTGACAGTCTTAAGGGAAAAGAGGATATTACTCCCCCAAGAGCAAGTCAGTCTCTGTATAGATATAGAAACCCACAGTGGGAAAGGATACATAGAAGCAGTTATTATTAGCAGTTATTCCCAAGAGTGATGTAGTCCCTGACCGAGAACAACTGTACTGAGAGCCAAGGTCTGGCAGCTGGGGGCACTGAGGCTTTACAAGATGGCCCTAAACGGGTAGCATACAAGAGATCAGAAGGGGACTGCCCTGAGACTGTGGGGCAGGTAGACAAATGCCTGGGGAAGATTGTTTGGAAATACCATCTAAGTGTAAGGGCCAGTACTGGGTGAAGACCACCGTAGTATAAAATGACTGTAAGCTTGGCTGTCACAGAGACCCGGAGTGTGAGGGACCAGCACCAGAGTACAAGAGGTGGTGTGACCAAGGAATGCGCACAAAGAAATCCACAAAGTGGCAAAAAGGCTGCATAACTTTTGAATGAGTCTTCATGTTTGAAACATGTAAAGTATCGTACCTCTGTATAAGGTACTTGGTAATATACCAAGATATTTTTAAGAATCCTGTGTTAGCCAAGCGACTTTTCGGAAAATTAAGTTACTCTGCCAGACTACAGGGGATGCAGTAACCAATACTAATCACACTCCATATGCAATAACCGGACGATGAATAGTGAACCGTCCATACAAGTTTTAAAGAATCAGAACATCCTGGATGAGACTTGGCAGCATAGATCAAGTCTACACCAGAGTATTCACAGAAGAGATTAACAATCACTTTCTTATGAAGATCTGCATTATATAAAATTCTTGGACAAAAAGCTAAAGAAGGTACAGATACAGATATTAATTACCAAGTGCATGTGGTACTTAACCCCAACATTGTATCAGATGTAAGTTACGATTACCTGAAATAAGTCTTCTGAATAGACCCAGTAATCCAAAAACACAAACCTTGTAGTTATGCCCCCAAATATATGGGCAGGTATACTATATGTTTATATATACACACAATAGAAAATAAATCTTAGGTGCATTCTAAAGTGCATAATCCAAAACTATCTGTACAGTATTCTGTAACATCAGTCTGGTCAGTTTGTCATCTTACTCATTATAGTCAATGGATATCCATGCTGTCACCTTGGGAGAGTAGCCCACAAGGGGCAAATTTATATGGCACTTTACTAGTGAAAACAACACATTGCACATTGGCGGCATATTCTAGTGATATCCTTTAACTTTAGTTTACTTTCTACATTGCAATAACTCAAAATTCACCACAAAAATAAATGTTTTGGCATAATTTGCAAAACAGAACTGTCTATCGAGGCATGTGCCATATTGATTATGCATTTTAGACATTTTGAAATTACATGTCAAACAAGGATTGAGGTTGTTAGGGCTGGTGGAACGCACTGAGTAAATTGAGAGATATTATTTGGTGCGTTTGCAGCCCGGGGTCCACCGTGCAGGAGAGGACCTGCTGCTGGCAAATGGCGGCCCTTTATGGCGGTAGAAGCGAACTCTGTTACTTCACAGAGACGCTGTGCCAGATCTCACTCTGACCCTCGGTGGCTATAGTGCCCGCGCCTGGGGATGCCCCGAGTCAGCAGCTGAGACCTTGGCAACTAAGGAACGCGGAACCCTGTTGACTTCACAGGAGTATCCAGCAACTGCCGAGCTGATGGCAGTGTGTGGCAACACAAACATACAATCTCCTCACCGGAGGAGCCGGGATTCTAGGGGCTTACTTCAGCCGGGGCCCTAAATCCACGCACACAATCTCCTCGCCGGAGGTGCCAGCATTCTAGGGGCTTATTTCAGCCGAGTCCCTGAACACACATAAATGTGACCACACTGGCGCATGCACAAAACTGATTCAATACTAGCGCATGGCCGTGCGGTCATGAGAGCCTTAAATAGCTGCAGCAAGTACAGGACCTTCCTAGAAGGACCAATGAGAGGCTGCTACAGAGCCTGAGCACCTTCAGGACCTTCCTGGAGGACCAATGGATTTAGCTGCAGGATCTGAACATGTGACCCTCGATCTCCACTGAGAGATCTTACTCTGGGCATGCTCAGAACGAGAAAAGCAGGACTTAGTCCCCGAAGCGTCTGCTCGCCGCTGCCCAGCACTGGCTTTAATGGCAGAAGCTGGAAAAGCAGCAGTAACCCTTTGTACAGAGTCAGACTGAGTGAGATGCTTGGACTGATGTCTCTGCTGAGCAGGCTCCACTGTGGCAGGAGAAGAATGGGAGACTGCAGTGGAGATGGCTTGAGATTCCCCCTGTGCAGAGGTGGGAACTTGACCCCTAACAGAGGTTTCCATGAAAGGAAATGGGCATGGCATTATACCTGACACAATTTTTCGAAAAGTGTGGCACACATTTCTGACACAAAGTTAGTCACCTAATATGTGGTGTAAACTTAGACTAGACAGTCCGCAAATTAGCCTGATTCATCAGATAGCATGAAACACTTTGCTAAATTTGGCAAATTGATCAACTGTCTAGTTTAAGGCCCTACTTAAACTAGTGGTGAAAAACCAAAGGATGGATGGATGGATGGATGGATGGATAGATAGCAATATAAAAAATGGAACAGCACAAAATCTCTACTTATCTTCGGGTGCAGAGCCCAAGACAACCTGTCCACTGGTTTCTTTTAGTCCATATACTTCACAAAAAACAGGCAGCACTCCATATTCTTCAAAGTAATATGCAGGAATTTATTTAACCAACATCTCCGTCACATCTAGATAGATAGATGTGGAGTAGTTGGAGGCATGTGATGGAGCATTGTCATGCATGAAAATCATGTTTTTCTTGAACGATACTGACTAGGGTTGAGCGAAACGGATCGGTCATTTTCATAAGTCACCGACTTTTGGCAAAGTCGGGTTTCATGAAACCCGACCCGATCCCAGCGTGGGATAGGCCATGCGGTACACGATCTTCGCGCCAAAGTCGCGTTTCATATGACGCTTAAAGCGCCATTTTTCAGCCAATGAAGGTGCATGCAGAGTGTGGGCAGCGTGATGACATAGGTCCTGGTCCCCACCATCTTAGAGAAGGGCATGGCAGTGATTGGCTTGCTTTCTGCGGCGTCACAAGGGCTATAAAGGGGCGTTCCCGCCGACCGCCATCATACTGCTGCTGATCTGAGCGTAGGGAGAGGATGCTGTCGCTTCGTCAGAAGCAGGGATAGCGTTAGGCAGGGTAAATTGACCCCAAAACCGCTTGTGCTGTAGCGATTTCCACTGTCCAACACCACCTTTTGTTTGCAGGGACAGTGGAGGCTAGATTTCTCTTCATCAGCTCTGTAGGTTATAAGGCTCCCTGATAGCTGCGTTGCTGTGTGTACGCCGCTGTGCAAAGCAACTCCTTTTTTCAAAGCACAAATTCTGTTGCTCCTTCCTTTCTGCACAGCTATCTTGTTTGTTTGTCCACACTTTTGACTTTTGTGTGCAGCAGTCCTTTTTATTGCTGCCTGCCACAGTTTTCTGAGATTACTGTAGGGAGATAGTAATTGTAGTCCTTTTTTTTTTGTTTTTTTGTTATATCTCTTCAAGCCACTTTCTGCCACAGAAAATCTACTGTATAACAGTGTGCCTGATTTCTTCCTAATTCTCCCTTAAACAAAAAAAAAAAGTGGGAGATTAAGACTGGCAAATCTGCATTAGTGCCAGTCCTGTGTGTGGCTTCTGTCTTTTTTTTCTGCCACAGAAAACCTACTGTATGACAGTGTGCCTGATTTCTTCCTAATTCTCCCATAAAACAAAAAAAAAAGTGGGAGATTAAGACTGGCAAATCTGCATTAGTGCCAGTCCTGTGTGTGGCTTCTGTCTTTTTTTTCTGCCACAGAAAACCTACTGTATAACAGTGTGCCTGATTTCTTCCTAATTCTCCCATAAAAAAAAAAAAATTGGGAGATTAAGACTGGCAAATCTGCATTAGTGCCAGTCCTGTGTGTGGCATCTGTTTTTTTTTCTGCCACAGAAAACCTACTGTATAACAGTGTGCCAGATTTCTTCCTAATTCTCCCATAAAACAAAAAAAAAGTGGGAGATTAAGACTGGCAAATCTGCATTAGTGCCAGTCCTGTGTGTGGCATCTGTCTTTTTTTTTCTGCCACAGAAAACCTACTGTATAACAGTGTGCCTGATTTCTTCCTAATTCTCCCATAAAACAAAAATAAAAGTGGGAGATTAAGATTGGCAAATCTGCATTAGTGCCAGTCCTGTGTGTGGCATTTATTTTTTTTTTCTGCCACAGAAAACCTACTGTGTAACAGTGGGCCAGATTAAATCACTTGTCTCACATATCCCCCCAAAAAATTAAAATAAAGGGAGAATAATCTTGCCAAACCTGTGCATGTGTGCGAGTGCTGTCTGTGGTATCTGTCAGTCATTTTGTGCCACAGGAACTATACCGTGATATAGTGGGCCTGATTCAATCCCTTGTCTCCCATATCAAAAAAAGAGGGACATTTCTATTGCCAGTGTGTGCATCTGCGTCAGTCCGGCTAGTGCCATATCTGCCAGCCTCTTTCTGCTAACCAAACTGTGAATTGTGTAATAAAGTGGGCCTGATTTTTCCCTGCATTCTCCCACACATAAAGAGGGACATTTCTATTGCCAGTGTTTTTATCTGCGTCACTCCTGTTAGTGCCATATCTGCCAGCCTCTTTCTGCTAATCAAACTGTCTAGTGTAATACAGTGGGCCTCATTTTTCACTGCATTCTCCCACACATAAAAAAGGGAGATTTACATTCCCAACAAGTTCACGCACACCTTGTACCTGGTTTTACAGGACCACATAACGGTTGTTAGTTTGGTAACATTTTTCCAAGAATGAGGAAGTCTGGTGGAAGAGGTCGTGGCCGTGGGCTGTCATTGGCAGCTGGTAATGATGGTAGTGGTGGTGGTCGTGGAGCATCAGGTGGTCGTGGGAAAAGCAGTATAGCCCCTAAGTCTCGAGTTGATGAGCCAGCGTCATCGTCTGGCTGCACAAGGCCTCGAAGGCTCCCTTTTCTGGGAGTAGGAAAACCGCTTTTGAAGCCGGAGCAGCAGGAACAAGTATTGGCTTTCATTGCTGACTCTGCCTCTAGCTCTTTCGCCTCCTCCTCGGAAAGTGCCAAATGTCAGAGCAGTGCGTCGTCAGTGGATGCTCCCGGTCAGGAACAAGTCGCTTCCTTGTGTCCTTCACCCAGAACAACAGTGAAGGATGCGTCAGGCGATACAACTGGTTACTCCATGGAGCTCTTTACACATACCGTGCCTGGGTTAGAAAGAGAAATTGTTAACAGGCCATGCCCATTACAAGATGAATCGGACATGGAGTGCACAGATGCACAGCCACAGCCAGATTATTATGCTGTTCCTTTGACTCAGATCAGAACATTGCCCAATGCAGTGTACTGATCCAGAATCTGACCCCGATGAGACTATGGAGCCCCGTCACGAACGCTATAGCACCGGCTTACACGGTGACCCAGAGGAAGGTGCACAGAACATAGAAGAGGAGGTCATAGATGACCCAGTTGTTGACCCCGATTGGCAGCCATTGGGGGAACAGGGTGCAGGCGGCAGTAGCTCTGAAGTGGAGGAGGAGCCGCAGCAGGCATCAACATCGCAACAGGTTCCATCTGGCAGGCCCGTATCTGGCCAAAAACATGTGGCAAAACCAAAACCAGTTGTAGGACAGCGTGGCCATCAGGTTAAAGTAGCTCAGTGTGCAATGCCTGAAAAGGTATCCGTTAGGAAGAGTGCAGTCTGGAATTTTTTTAACCAAAATCCCAATGATCAGCGCAAAGTCATCTGTAAGAAATGCTCAAGGACCTTCAGCAGAGGTCAGAATGTTAAAAATTTAAATACAAGTTGCATGCATAGACATTTAACCACCATGCACTTGCAAGCCTGGACAAACTACCAAACGTCCCTTAACGTTGTAGCACCCTCTCACAATGAAGCTAATCAGCAAGGCGACATCCCTTCCCTCACTGTAAGCCCACCGTTTACCACACCACCTGCAGGTAATGTTGCGGTTTCGTCGCAAGGCCAAAGCAGTCAGGGAATCACCAGGTTCGTGGTCGGAAAAACTGTATGTAGGGCACCATCAAGAATACCATCACCAACCCTCTCTCAGTCACCCATGTCCACCAGCACCCCCGCTAGTTCCACCGTATGCAGCTCTCCAGTCCAGCTCACCCTACATGAGACTCTCATTAGGAAAAGGAAGTACTCATCCTCGCATCCGCGTACACAGGGTTTGAACGCCCACTGTTATGGTTCTCAATGGCAAGAGAACATAGCCCAGCAAACATAAGAACTAGCTCTTGGAAGGATGGAAACTAAACTGACCATGAACTAAACCTGCCGCACAACTAACAGTAGCCGGGTAGCGTTTGCCTACGTTTTATCCCTAGACGCCCAGCGCCGGCCGGAGGACTAACTAATCCTGGCAGAGGAAAATATAGTCCTGGCTCACCTCTAGAGAAATTTCCCCGAAAGGCAGACAGAGGCCCCCACATATATTGGCGGTGATTTTAGATGAAATGACAAACGTAGTATGAAAATAGGTTTAGCAAAATTGAGGTCCGCTTACTAGATAGCAGGAAGACAGAAAGGGCACTTTCATGGTCAGCTGAAAACCCTATCAAAATACCATCCTGAAATTACTTTAAGACTCTAGTATTAACTCATAACATCAGAGTGGCAATTTCAGATCACAAGAGCTTTCCAGACACAGAAACGAAACTACAGCTGTGAACTGGAACAAAATGCAAAAACAAACGAGGACTAAAGTCCAACTTAGCTGGAAGTTGTCTAGCAGCAGGAACATGCACAGAAAGGCTTCTGATTACAATGTTGACCGGCATGGAAGTGACAGAGGAGCAAGGCTAAATAGCGACTCCCACATCCTGATGGGAACAGGTGAACAGAGGGGATGATGCACACCAGTTCAATTCCACAAGTGGCCACCGGGGGAGCCCAAAATCCAATTTCACAACAGTACCCCCCCCTCAAGGAGGGGGCACCGAACCCTCACCAGAACCACCAGGGCGATCAGGATGAGCCCTATGAAAGGCACGGACCAGATCGGAGGCATGAACATCAGAGGCAGTCACCCAAGAATTATCCTCCTGACCGTATCCCTTCCATTTGACCAGATACTGGAGTTTCCGTCTGGAAACACGGGAGTCCAAGATTTTTTCCACAACGTACTCCAGCTCGCCCTCAACCAACACCGGAGCAGGAGGCTCAACGGAAGGCACAACCGGTACCTCATACCTGCGCAATAATGACCGATGAAAAACATTATGAATAGAAAAAGATGCAGGGAGGTCCAAACGGAAGGACACAGGGTTAAGAATCTCCAATATCCTGTACGGGCCGATGAACCGAGGCTTAAACTTGGGAGAAGAAACCCTCATAGGGACAAAACGAGAAGACAACCACACCAAGTCCCCAACACAAAGCCGAGGACCAACCCGACGCCGGCGGTTGGCAAAAAGCTGAGTCTTCTCCTGGGACAACTTCAAATTGTCCACTACCTGCCCCCAAATCTGATGCAACCTCTCCACCACAGCATCCACTCCAGGACAATCCGAAGATTCCACCTGACCAGAAGAAAATCGAGGATGAAACCCCGAATTACAGAAAAAGGGAGACACCAAGGTGGCAGAGCTGGCCCGATTATTGAGGGCAAACTCCGCTAAAGGCAAAAAAGCAACCCAATCATCCTGATCTGCAGACACAAAACACCTCAAATATGTCTCCAAGGTCTGATTCGTCCGCTCGGTCTGGCCATTAGTCTGAGGATGGAAAGCAGACGAGAAAGACAAATCTATGCCCATCCTAGCACAGAATGCTCGCCAAAATCTAGACACGAATTGGGTACCTCTGTCAGAAACGATATTCTCCGGAATACCATGCAAACGGACCACATTTTGAAAAAACAGAGGAACCAACTCGGAAGAAGAAGGCAACTTAGGCAGGGGAACCAAATGGACCATCTTAGAGAAACGATCACACACCACCCAAATGACAGACATCTTCTGAGAAACAGGAAGATCCGAAATAAAATCCATCGAGATGTGCGTCCAGGGCCTCTTCGGAATAGGCAAGGGCAACAACAATCCACTAGCCCGAGAACAACAAGGCTTGGCCCGAGCACAAACGTCACAAGACTGCACGAAGCCTCGCACATCTCGAGACAGGGAAGGCCACCAGAAGGACCTTGCCACCAAATCCCTTGTACCAAAGATTCCAGGATGACCTGCCAACGCAGAAGAATGAACCTCAGAAATGACTTTACTGGTCCAATCATCAGGAACAAACAGTCTACCAGGTGGGCAACGATCAGGTCTATCCGCCTGAAACTCCTGCAAGGCCCGCCGCAGGTCTGGAGAAACGGCAGACAATATCACTCCATCCTTAAGGATACCTGTAGGTTCAGAATTACCAGGGGAGTCAGGCTCAAAACTCCTAGAAAGGGCATCCGCCTTAACATTCTTAGAACCCGGCAGGTAGGACACCACAAAATTAAACCGAGAGAAAAACAACGACCAGCGCGCCTGTCTAGGATTCAGGCGTCTGGCGGACTCAAGATAAATTAAATTTTTGTGGTCAGTCAATACCACCACCTGATGTCTAGCCCCCTCAAGCCAATGACGCCACTCCTCAAAAGCCCACTTCATGGCCAAAAGCTCCCGATTCCCAACATTATAATTCCGCTCGGCGGGCGAAAATTTACGCGAGAAAAAAGCACAAGGTCTCATCACGGAGCAATCGGAACTTCTCTGCGACAAAACCGCCCCAGCTCCGATTTCAGAAGCGTCGACCTCAACCTGAAAAGGAAGAGCAACATCAGGCTGACGCAACACAGGGGCGGAAGAAAAGCGGCGCTTAAGCTCCCGAAAGGCCTCCACAGCAGCAGGGGACCAATCAGCAACATCAGCACCCTTCTTAGTCAAATCAGTCAATGGTTTAACAACATCAGAAAAACCAGCAATAAATCGACGATAAAAGTTAGCAAAGCCCAAAAATTTCTGAAGACTCTTAAGAGAAGAGGGTTGCGTCCAATCACAAATAGCCTGAACCTTGACAGAATCCATCTCGATGGAAGAGGGGGAAAAAATATATCCCAAAAAGGAAATCTTTTGAACCCCAAAAACGCACTTAGAACCCTTCACACACAAGGAATTGGACCGCAAAACCTGAAAAACCCTCCTGACCTGCTGGACATGAGAGTCCCAGTCATCCGAAAAAATCAAAATATCATCCAGATACACAATCATAAATTTATCCAAATAATCACGGAAAATGTCATGCATAAAGGACTGAAAGCCTGAAGGGGCATTTGAAAGACCAAAAGGCATCACCAAATACTCAAAGTGGCCCTCGGGCGTATTAAATGCGGTTTTCCACTCATCCCCCTGCTTAATTCGCACCAAATTATACGCCCCACGGAGATCTATCTTAGAGAACCACTTGGCCCCCTTTATGCGAGCAAACAAATCAGTCAGCAGTGGCAACGGATATTGATATTTAACCGTGATTTTATTCAAAAGCCGATAATCAATACACGGCCTCAAAGAGCCATCTTTCTTAGCCACAAAGAAAAAACCGGCTCCTAAGGGAGATGATGAAGGACGAATATGTCCCTTTTCCAAGGACTCCTTTATATATTCTCGCATAGCAGCATGTTCAGGCACAGACAGATTAAACAAACGACCCTTAGGGTATTTACTACCCGGAATCAAATCTATGGCACAATCGCACTCCCGGTGCGGAGGTAATGAACCAAGCTTAGGTTCTTCAAAAACGTCACGATATTCAGTCAAGAATTCAGGAATCTCAGAGGGAATAGATGATGAAATGGAAACCACAGGTACGTCCCCATGCGTCCCCTTACATCCCCAGCTTAACACAGACATAGCTTTCCAGTCAAGGACTGGGTTATGAGATTGCAGCCATGGCAATCCAAGCACCAACACATCATGTAGGTTATACAGCACAAGAAAGCGAATAATCTCCTGGTGATCCGGATTAATCCGCATAGTTACTTGTGTCCAGTATTGTGGTTTATTGCTAGCCAATGGGGTGGAGTCAATCCCCTTTAGGGGTATAGGAGTTTCAAGAGGCTCCAAATCATACCCACAGCGTTTGGCAAAGGACCAATCCATAAGACTCAAAGCGGCGCCAGAGTCGACATAGGCATCCGCGGTAATAGATGATAAAGAACAAATCAGGGTCACAGATAGAATAAACTTAGACTGTAAAGTGCCAATTGAAACAGACTTATCAAGCTTCTTAGTACGCTTAGAGCATGCTGATATAACGTGAGTTGAATCACCGCAATAGAAGCACAACCCATTTTTTCGTCTAAAATTCTGCCGTTCACTTCTGGACAGAATTCTATCACATTGCATATTCTCTGGCGTCTTCTCAGTAGACACCGCCAAATGGTGCACAGGTTTGCGCTCCCGCAGACGCCTATCGATCTGGATAGCCATTGTCATGGACTCATTCAGACCCGCAGGCACAGGGAACCCCACCATAACATCCTTAATGGCATCAGAGAGACCCTCTCTGAAATTCGCCGCCAGGGCGCACTCATTCCACTGAGTAAGCACAGCCCATTTACGAAATTTCTGGCAGTATATTTCAGCTTCGTCTTGCCCCTGAGATAGGGACATCAAGGCCTTTTCCGCCTGAAGTTCTGACTGGGGTTCCTCATAAAGCAACCCCAAGGCCAGAAAAAACGCATCCACATTGAGCAACGCAGGATCCCCTGGAGCCAATGCAAAAGCCCAATCCTGAGGGTCGCCCCGGAGCAAGGAAATCACAATCCTGACCTGCTGAGCAGGATCTCCAGCAGAGCGAGATTTCAGGGACAAAAACAACTTGCAATTATTTTTGAAATTTTGAAAGCAAGATCTATTCCCTGAGAAAAATTCAGGCAAAGGAATTCTAGGTTCAGATATAGGAACATGAATAACAAAATCTTGTAAATTTTGAACTTTCGTGGTGAGATTATTCAAACCTGCAGCTAAACTCTGAATATCCATTTTAAACAGGTGAACACAGAGCCATTCCAGGATTAGAAGGAGAGAGAGAGAGAAAGGCTGCAATATAGGCAGACTTGCAAGAGATTCAATTACAAGCACACTCAGAACTGAAGGGAGAAAAAAAAAAAAAAATCTTCAGCAGACTTCTCTTTTCTCTCCTTTCTCTGTCAATTAATTTAACCCTTTTGTGGCCGGTCAAACTGTTATGGTTCTCAATGGCAAGAGAACATAGCCCAGCAAACATAAGAACTAGCTCTTGGAAGGATGGAAACTAAACTGACCATGAACTAAACCTGCCGCACAACTAACAGTAGCCGGGTAGCGTTTGCCTACGTTTTATCCCTAGACGCCCAGCGCCGGCCGGAGGACTAACTAATCCTGGCAGAGGAAAATATAGTCCTGGCTCACCTCTAGAGAAATTTCCCCGATAGGCAGACAGAGGCCCCCACATATATTGGCGGTGATTTTAGATGAAATGACAAACGTAGTATGAAAATAGGTTTAGCAAAATTGAGGTCCGCTTACTAGATAGCAGGAAGACAGAAAGGGCACTTTCATGGTCAGCTGAAAACCCTATCAAAATACCATCCTGAAATTACTTTAAGACTCTAGTATTAACTCATAACATCAGAGTGGCAATTTCAGATCACAAGAGCTTTCCAGACACAGAAACGAAACTACAGCTGTGAACTGGAACAAAATGCAAAAACAAACGAGGACTAAAGTCCAACTTAGCTGGAAGTTGTCTAGCAGCAGGAACATGCACAGAAAGGCTTCTGATTACAATGTTGACCGGCATGGAAGTGACAGAGGAGCAAGGCTAAATAGCGACTCCCACATCCTGATGGGAACAGGTGAACAGAGGGGATGATGCACACCAGTTCAATTCCACCAGTGGCCACCGGGGGAGCCCAAAATCCAATTTCACAACAGCCCACATTGCTAGACTAATCTCGTTAGAGATGATGCCCTACCGGTTAGTTGAAACCGAAGCTTTCAAAGCCCTGATGGACTACGCTGTACCACGCTACGAGCTACCCAGTCGACACTTCTTTTCGAGAAAAGCCATCCCAGCCCTCCACCAGCATGTAAAACATCACATTGTCCATGCGCTCAGGCAATCTGTGAGTAGAAAGGTGCACCTGATAACAAATGCATGGACCAGTAGGCATGGCCAGGGGCGTTACGTCTCCATCACGGCACACTGGGTTAATGTGGTGGATGCAGGGTCCATAGGGGACAGTAATATTGGGACAGTTCTGCCTAGCCCACGGTCTAGGAAACAGTTGGCTGTAGGCGTTCGTCCCCCCTCCTCCTCCTTGTCCTCCAGCAGAAGCGAGAGCTCGTCCACAGACTGCAGTCGCACGACCACTCCAACCGCAGCTGCCACTGTTGCACACGAGGTGTCCAATTATGGAACAGCTAGTGGCAAGCGTCAGCAGGCTGTATAGGCAATGAAGTGTTTGGGAGACAACAGACACACCGCGGAAGTTCTGTCCGAGTTCTTGCAGCAAGAAACTCGGTCATGGCTGGGCACTGTACATCTTGAGGCAGGCAAGGTAGTGAGTGATAACGGAAGGATTTTTATAGCTGCCATAGCCCTTTCACAACAGAAACACATTCCTTGCCTGGCTCACACCTTAAACCTGGTGGTGAGGTGCTTCCTGAAAAGTTATCCGGGGTTACCCGACCTGCTGCTGAAAGTGCGCAGACTTTGCTCTCACATCCGCCATTCGCCCGTACACTCCAGCCGTATGCAGAACCATCAGAAGGCTTTGAACCTTCCCCAGCATCGCCTAATCATCGACGTTGCAACAAGGTGGAACTCCACACTGCACATGCTTCATAGACTGTGCGAACAGAGGCGTGCTGTTATGTATTTGTGGGAGGATACACATACACGGCCAGGCAGTTGGATGGCAGACATGGAGTTGTCAGCTGTGCAGTGGTTGAAGCTCCAAGACCTGTGTCAAGTCCTTCAGTGTTTTGAGGAATGCACACGGCTGGTTAGTGCAGACAACGCCGTAATAAGCATGAGCATCCCCCTAATGTGTCTGCTGATGCAAAGTTTGACGCACATAAAGGAACAGGCGTCTGCAGCCGAGGAGGAGGGAAGCCTTGATGACAGTCAGCCATTGTCTGCTAAGGGAAGTCTACAGGACGAGGTGGCGGGCGAAGAGGAGGAGGACGAGGAGGATGATGGGGATGACTATATTTTGGATGAGGAAGCTTCTCAGGGGGCAATAGAAACTGCTGGCGGTGCAAGGCCGGGTTCAGGGTTTTTGAGGGAGACAAGTGACGTTGATTTGCCAGAAAGTGCTCCTCAACCCAGCATATGCACTGACTTGACAACTGGAACATTGGCCCACATGGCGGATTATGCCTTGCGTATCCTCAAAAGGGACCCACGTATTATAAAAATGATGACAGATGACGATTACTGGTTGGCCTGCCTCCTTGATTGTCGCTATAAAGGCAAATTGCAAAATATCATGCCACATGAGAACCTCGAACAGATATTGGCAACCAAACAAGCTACTCTTGTAGACCGTTTGATTCAGGCATTCCCAGCACACAGCGCCGGTGATGGTTCTCACACGAGCTGCAGGGGGCAACAGGGCAGAGGTGTTAGAGGTGCACAGATCAGAAGTGGCATAGGACAGAGGGGTTTTCTGACCAGGTTGTGGAGTGATTTCGCAATGACCGCAGACACGACAGGTACAGCAGCATCCATTCAAAGTGACAGGAGACAACATTTGTCCAGTATGGTTACTAACTATTTTTCCTCCATTACCGATGTTCTCCCTCAACCGTCATTCCCCTTTGATTACTGGGCATCCAAAATAGACACCTGGCCTGAATTGGCAGAATATGCATTGCAGGAGCTTGCTTGCCCAGCAGCTAGTGTGCTGTCAGAAAGAGTATTCAGTGCTGCTGGTTCAATACTGACCGAAAAAAGGACTCGTCTGGCTACCCAAAATGTTGATGATCTAACCTTCATTAAAATGAACCACTCATGGATTTCAAATTATTTTGCCCCACCTTTCCCGGCTGACACCTAGCTTTCCTGTAAAAAGGTCTTGCTTTGGGACTGGTGTTACTGACTGTTCCAATCTCGTAATTTGCAGCTGCTGTTTGTCCAGCATATGACATCTTTACACCTCCCTAAATGCCCTAACTCCCCCCACAGGGCCGTGGTCTTGCCACTTGTGGCAAGCATCCGTCAGAGTGCCGTTTGTCTGAAGAGGTGGGTGTGCCCACTTTTGGTCAACGGCACTGGCACTGGGTCCCTCATAGTACAATGAAGTGTCTCTGGCGGTGGTGGCGCGCACCCAACGTCAGACACACCGTTGTAACATGAGGGGCCCTGGGCTTGCACCGCCGACCAGGAGAGAGTGTCCCCCCCAAGGTAAAACAGTGCTCTACCACTTGCAAAATTATCTGTCGCTGCTCCACCACTGTTTAGTCTATGCGCTGAAATCCTTCCATGCCTGGCACAGACAATAACAATTTATTGACATGTATGATGCTAGTTAAAATAGTCAGGGGCCCTGTCCTACATTTACACCAGTAAATACTTTGCGAAAATTACAATGTCTGAAAGTCAGCATAGGAGCACACCCCTGTACCTAAGTATGCCACCCTTTTTTTTTTTGGGGGGGGGGATTTGTTTGTTTTTTTGGGAGACATTAACATCTAGTTTGTTTTTGGGAGTACTTACTGTGTCAGACACTCCTTCCAATTGTCCTCCACTGACCACACCAATGCTGCCTGTGTACCCCTATTGCCAAATTTAAGCTGCATAGAGCCTATTTTATTATTTTAGGCCTAGGAAGTCTGTCTGCAGTCCCTCCTTCCAATTGTCCTCCACTGACCACACCAATGCTGCTTGTGTATCCCTGTTACCAATTTAAAACTGCATAGAGCCTATTTTATTATTTTAGGCCTAGGAAGTCTGTCTGTGGTCCCTCCTTCCAATTGTCCTCCACTGACCACACCAATGCTGCCTGTGTACCCCTGTTACCAATTTAAAACTGCATAGAGCCTATTTTATTATTTTAGGCCTAGGAAGTCTACCTGCGGTCCCTCCTTCCAATTGTCCTCCACTGACCACACCAATGCTGCCTGTGTACCACTGTTGCCAAATTTAAGCTGCATAGAGCCTATTTTATTATTTTAGGCCTAGGAAGTCTGTCTGCGGTCCCTCCTTCCAATTGTCCTCCACTGACCACACCAATGCTGCCTGTGTACCCCTGTTACCAATTTAAAACTGCATAGAGCCTATTTTATTATTTTAGGCCTAGGAAGTCTGTCTGCGGTCCCTCCTTCCAATTGTCCTCCACTGACCACACCAATGCTGCCTGTGTACCCCTGTTACCAATTTAAAACTGCATAGAGCCTATTTTATTATTTTAGGCCTAGGAAGTCTGTCTGCGGTCCCTCCTTCCAATTGTCCTCCACTAACCACACCAATGCTGCCCGTGTACCCCTGTTACCAATTTAAAACTGCATAGAGCCTATTTTATTATTTTAGGCCTAGGAAGTCTGTCTGCGGTCCCTCCTTCCAATTGTCCTCCACTGACCACACCAATGCTGCCTGGGTACCCCTGTAACCAATTTAAAACTGCATAGAGCCAACTTTTTTAATTAACACATACTACCTTTGTCTGTCTGCGCCACTAAATCACGCTGTCCTCCAGTGAAAAAGCTGAGCTTCAACCTTCAGGCTCTAATTAAGTATTTTTAAATGTAACACTGCAATTGCCCTACTACTTGGGTTGGGGCCTAGTAACGGTGTCTGCCGCTCCTTGGTGTTCTCCTCCTCCTTGGTGTTCTCCTCCAGGTTTCCTTGTCTGAGCTTCAACCTTCAGGCTCTCATTAAGTATTTTTAAATGTAACACTGCAGATGCCCTACTACTTGGGTTGGGGCCTAGTAACGGTGTCTGCCGCTGCTTGGTGTTCTCCTCCACTGAACAAAGCAGTGCCGCCTGTTTCCTACTGTTAGCAATTTAGAACTGCATTTAGCCTAGTTACTTATTTGGCCCTACTCACTGTGTCAGCCTCTCATTACAGTTGTCCTCCACTGAACAAAGCAATGCCACCTGGTTAGTCCTGTTACCAATTTTGAACTGCATTTAGGCCACTTTATTATTTGGGCCTAGATCTGTGTTTCCTCCTCATCCTGCCCATTGCCCAGCCACTGCTAGATTAGCCCGCTGGTACATTGACCCAGACCACTACATTCCCCTTGCACTCTACACAGCCTGAATCTGACCCTGCTGAAAGTCTGGTTCCTCTTCCCGCATACTATACCACCTTACACGGGGACAAAGAGGAAGGTGCAGGTGAAAGTGCAGGTTCCTTCATCAGGTGGGGGGGGCCCACTCGTTTGCGACGTCACTGGCACAGGGCCCCTCATAGTATGCAAAAGTGTCGCTGCCGGTGGGAGGCGCCCCCGCCGTGCAAACACACCGCCGTACTGTGAGGGGCCCTGTGCCAGTGCCAATGCGAATGAGTGGGACCCCCTGCTTGCTCAGGATCACAGCACTTGCAATGTTGCAATACTTACCTCTAACTGCTCCACCGCCGTGACGTAGTCCACGTTTCCTGGGCCCACTAAAAACTTGAACCAGCCCTACCCCCCACAACTTTAGCCAAATGACCCCCCAATTTTCAATGGCTACCTATTATTGTAAGGTAAATTAAGATTGACAAGCTTAAGCAACAAGAATTTATGTTTTTGGCATTAAAATGGGCACTGTAGGTGTTTTCCTGGCCTCCACTCACTGCCGACTATGCTTCCCCATTGACTTGCATTGGGTTTCGTGTTTCGGCCGAACAACGACCCCGACTTTTCAAGAAGATCGGCCGATTTCACTCGACTCGACTTTTGACAAAGTCGGGTTTCGCAAAACCCGACTCGACCCCAAAAAAGTAAAAGTCGCTCAACCCTAATACTGACTTCTTCCTGTACCACTGCTTGAAGAAGTTGTCTTCCAGAAACTGGCAGTAGGTCTGGGAGTTGAGCTTCACTCCATTCTCAACCCAAAAAGGTCCCACAAGTACATCTCTGATGATACCAGCCCATACCAGTACCCCACCTCCACCTTGCTGGCGTCTGATTCGGAGTGGAGCTCTCTGCCCTTTACTGATCCAGCCTCTGGCCCATCAAGAGTCACTTTCTTTTCATCAGTCCATAAAACCTTTGAAAAGTCAGTCTTAAGATTGACCCATTCTTGACCCAGTCTTGACGTTTTATCTTATGTTTCTTGTCATTTTTCAGCCTTGCTTACCTTGGCCTTGTCCCTGAGTATCGCACAATCCTGTGCTTTTTGTTACTCCAGTAGCATTGCAGCTCTGAAATATGGCAAAACTGGTGGTAATTGGCATCTTGGCAGCTTCACCCTTGATTTTCCTCAATTCTTGGTCAGTGATTTTGTGCCTTTTTTGCCCAACACGCTCCTTGCGACCCGGTTGGCTATTTGCCATGAAACGCTTGATTGTTCGGTGATCATGCTTCAAAAGTTTGGCAATTTCAAGACTGCTGCATCCCTCTGCAAGAGATCTCACAATTTTTGACTTTTCAGAGCCCGGCAAATCTCTCTTCTGACCCTTTTTGCCAAAGGAAAGGAAGTTGCCAAATAATTAAGCACACCTTATATAGGGTTTTGATGTCATTAGACAACACCCCTCCTCATTACAGAGATGCACATCACCTGATTTACTTAATTGGTAGTTGGCTCTCAAGCCTGAACAGCTTGGAGTAGGACAACATGTATAAAAAGTATCATGTGATAAAAATACAACTTTCCTAACAATTCTGCACACAGTGTAGATAGATTGATAGATAGATAGATGATAGATAATAGATAGGAGATAGATAATAGATGATAGATAGATACATAGATAGATAGATAGATAACACTGTTCAACAGCATTTTTGGTGCCAAAGATATTTCATCGAATTTAGGGTATTTTTGGGGTGCTGATTCTGAATATGTCATCAGTTTTGCCAGATTGGCTAAAGTTTTTGAGATTTTTGGTATCTTATTTATAGCACTTGTTGGTAAATGCGACGCATCATCTCATTAATTTCTTTGGATTAGTACTTGAACTGAGCAGTTCTCAATATAGTTTTGTGTTAATTAGTGTTCTAAAAGTTTGTTCATAGCTTGATTTTTGCACTAACTTTATGTTGTTGTCTGTTTTCCAGTGAAAAGCATGAACTCATCAAGAAGAAGTTGTCTTAACGATCCAGACTCATTCTGTTACATTTGTGGTGAATACACACTGCCAAAACATAGAAGAAACATAACAGACTTCGTAAAAAAAAGTGTATTTTGCCTATTTTGGGGTTATGCTTGGGGACCAAGACAAGTTTTGGGCACCACACATAGTGTGCAAAGCATGTATCGAATTATTACGAAAATGGAGCAAAGGACAAAGAAAAAGCTTCAAATTTGGTGTTCCAATGGTGTGGAGAGAGCCAAAAAATCATCATGATGACTGTTATTTATGGTAAACACAGGTACAGGCACATCTTCACAATGAGGGACAGGCCTTCTTGCAGATTCCATGTTACTCCCATTTTCGTTTCTTATGCTTATTGAATCCTTGCACTTGCACTGCACAGAAATAACAGTCATCATGATGATTTTTTGGCTCTCTCCACACCATTGGAACACCAAATTTGAAGCTTTTTCTTTGTCCTTTGCTCCATTTTCGTAATAATTCGATACATGCTTTGCACACTATGTGTGGTGCCCAAAACTTGTCTTGGTCCCCAAGCATAACCCCAAAATAGGCAAAATACACTTTTTTACGAAGTCTGTTATGTTTCTTCTATGTTTTGGCAGTGTGTATTCACCACAAATGTAACAGAATGAGTCTGGATCGTTAAGACAACTTCTTCTTGATGAGTTCATGCTTTTCACTGGAAAACAGACAACAACATAAAGTTAGTGCAAAAATCAAGCTATGAACAAACTTTTAGAACACTAATTAACACAAAACTATATTGAGAACTGCTCAGTTCAAGTACTAATCCAAAGAAATTAATGAGATGATGCGTCGCATTTACCAACAAGTGCTATAAATAAGATACCAAAAATGTCAAAAACTTGAGCCAATCTGGCAAAACTGATAGCATATTCAGAATCAGCACCCCAAAAATACCCCAAATTCATTAAAATATTTTGGACACCAGAAAAAAAAATTTTTTTTGTTGACCTGTGTAATATATACTGTAGAAAGATAGATAGATAGATAGATAGATAGATAGTAGATAGATAGGAGATAGATAATTATATCTATTATAATAGATGGATATATAAATAGATAGATAGATAGATAGATAGATAGATAGATAGATAGATAGATAGATAGATAGATAGATAGATAGATATTTTGTGGTGAGAACCCGAGCAAAGGAACTGCATAGTTAGCCCAGTAGGTGTTTAGCTAGAAGGTTATGAAAAGCAGTAAAGGGGAAATCAAAGCTGCCACCACAATGGGAAGTCTATTTTATATACAGAATATTATTCCTACAATTACTGTTTTCTCTCCTACAGGGAAGATCCAGTATTTGCCTGTGTAGATCATTTGCTTTTCATTACACTATGAGCACTTTTCCTTGTGCGTCATGCATGACTTATAAGATATGTGACAATGTCTTCAGCTACTTTCATGTCATGACAGAGATGTTTGGTATGTGGGAGTGCTAAAAAAAAAATAGAAAGCAACAATAACCTGACGTCTGTACATTGGACTTCAGATGTATTATTACCAGGCTGCCGGTATTTATTCTTTTATATACTGTGTAAGTTCATAGTAAACATGGACACAATTTAATAAATAGCTGAGTATATGTAGTTTATGATATTGTGTTCTTTTTACTTGTAAAATGATCACCTGAAACCCATTAAGAGGTCAAGTTGAAACAAATCCAATTTTCATCCAGAAAAAATGGATGCCCTTTCATCTGTATTGTCATCGGTTTGCCATTTGTTTCTATACATCAGCAATGAATAGATTTTGCAAGACCAAAAAAAGTTTCCGGTATTAATTAATGGCAATGCATCCATAAAAATTGTATACAGATGATCTGTATGGGATTTGATGTTTTTTTGCACCTATAGACTCAATAGTCGAGTCTCATCCAAAATGTGGAAGAAGTTAGGTAATGTGCAATGTTTTTCAAGATGACATTTGGTCCAAATAAAAAAAGCTCATCTGGATGGCCCAATAGAATAACATTGGTCCGAGTGCGGGCCGTGCGATGTCAGTATTTTTCACTCAACACTTGGCTCAAAAATGAGTGCAAATGTAGCTTTACAGGCAATTGTCATTTCACTTCTACAGGCCAAGTGTCCTTCATGTGCAACACCGTTTTCTCTCTCTGCACTATGTGCTTGTTTGCCCTGGATGCTAAAATAGTTTTTTTTACCAACATTTCACCCCACTTGGATTTTGTTTTCCTATTTTTTGGTACATTTTATGGTAAAAAGAATACAGTGGTTAAAAACTAAAACTTGGCCTAAAAATAAAAAAAAAATGTTATCTCTCTTTGAAAAGGAGGAAGAAATAACGAAAGCACAAAAAGGAATATACATTGGGTCGGGAATGTGTTAATGAATGGCCTAAACGAGAACTTTTATGAGGAGTACAGTGGTTAAAAGAAGTGTATTAGTTAGACATTGTGTGGGGAGGTTAAACTATATGAAATATGTACTTGAAGAATCTGCTTGGGGCAATTTCCGCTTCTTTTATGAGTGGATGAAAAGCACCCTCACATGCATGATCCTATGATGTCAAACTGGGAGCATTACACAAGGCTCATGGTAGAACTCACTTTTTCGTCTCCAGATAATCATTCGTTCAACTATCCAAAACAGTCTGAAGGGACCTTCATCGGAGAAAATAACTTTACTCCTGGCCTCTGCAATACAATCCCTGTAGTTCTTTCAGAATGCCAGTCTGTCTTTGAAGTTTCTCTTGGAAAAACATGGCTTCTTCACTTCACTTCTTGATACCAGGCCGTTCTTCAAAAGTCTTCAGCTCACTGTACATGCAGATGACACCTGCCTACTTCCATTCTTGAGCAAGATCTGCACTGGTGTTCAACCAAACTCGTAGATGAATACTCTCCAGGAGATGATCCTGGAACTGACTGTATTTTCTTAGGTGCGCTGTAGCCTTCTTCTCAGGACTTGAACTTCTCTATTTGAAATTGTTGATGATCAGATGATTGGTAAATTTACAAGCAGCACTATCCTTGCCTGTAAAACTCTCTTGACACAAATAAATTATGACTGCACGTTTCCTTGAGGGAGACCATATCAAAAGAAACAAATATTTGAAACCACACATTTTTAAAGCAATGTTTTCAATCAGCATGACAGAGTCATGTCAGCTGCCTTGTTAATACTTTCTCCTGAGCTAACGAAAATATTACTAACAAGTAGTAATTTTGGGACTGCTGAAATTCTGTGGAAATGAGGTTTTCGGAGTTACGTTAATTTTCATGGCAATAAAAGGGATGAGTGGGCGGCAAGGCCCACAAGGTTCCATAGGTGGATCCATAGAGCCACCAGGAATGTGTAAAATTCGATACACTGAAGATGAATGGCACTAGTTCATGGCAGCTTGATAAAGAATAGCACGTGACCTTCTGTTTATGCACTTACATCTCTAATTTTTATTTTGTTTTCCATGCTTACGGCAGAGTGGCACCTTAGTTGAGGGACACTTGCTATTTGCCAAAAGGTTGGGTGGTAATTAGTGATGAGCGAGTATACTCGCTGCTCGGGTTTTCCCGAGCACGCTCGATTGATCTCCAAGTATTTGTTAGTGTTTGGAGATTTCGGTTTCATCGCCTCAGCTGAATGATTTACGGCTGCTAGCCAGACTAAGTACATATGGGGGTTGCCGCGATGAAAACGAAATCTCCGAGCAACCCATATATTCGCTCATCACTAGTGGTAATTACTAAGGTTCAGTCCACACTATGTCTATGCACACTGTCAGGTGTATACACTCAGAAGATACAGTGGGGAAAATAAGTATTTGATGCACTGCGGATTTTGCAAGCTTTACCACCTACAAATAATGGCGAGGTATATAATTTTTATCTTAGGTACACTTCAGCTGTAAGAGACAGAATATAAAAATGAGGAAAAAAACCCAGAAAATCACATTGTGCCATTTTTAAATAACTGCATTGCATTTTATTGCATGAAATAAGTATTTGATACAGCACAAAAACAGAACTTGAATATTTTGAACAGAAACTTTTGCTTACAGTTACAGAGGTCAGACGTTTTCAGTAGTTCTTACCAAGTTTGCACACACTGCAGCAGAGATTTTAGCCCACTCTTCCATACAGATCTTCTACAGATCTTTTAGGTTTTTTGGCGGTCTCTGGACAACATTTTCAGTTCCATAAAAAGATTTTCTATTGGGTTCAGGTCTGAAGACTGATTAGACCACTCCAGGACCTTGAAATGCTTCTTTTGGGGCCTCTCCTTAGATTCCGTGGTGGTGTTTCAGGTCATTGTCAAGCTGGAAGACCCAGTCAAGACCCATTTTCATTGCTCTTACAGAGAGAAGGAAGTTGTTGGCCAAAATCCTGTGATGCATTACCCCATTTATCCTCCCTTTAATAGTGTGTAGTCGTCATGTCCCATTTGCAGAAAAGCACCCACGAAGTATGATGTTTCCCCCACCATGCTTCATGGTTAGGGCGGTGTTCTGGGGTTGTACTCATTCATCTTCTGGCAAATGGAGTTGGTACCAAAGACTTCTCTTTTAGTCTTATCTGACCACATGACTTTCTTCCATGCCTCCTCTGGATCATCCAGATTGCCATTGATGAACTGTAAATGAGCCTGGACATGTGCTGGCATGAGAAAGGGGACCTTGCATGCCCTGCTGGATTTTAATCCATGAAAGTGTAGTCTGTTACTAATGGTAATGTTTAAGACAGTGATCTCAGCTCTCTTCAGGTCATTGCCCAGGTCCTCCCTTGTAGTTCTAGGCAATGTCACACATTGCCTTGGGACTGTGTGTGCTAACAAGCACCCCAGATCTAGGGGACCCCTAGTCTTTCCCTGTCTCCCAGATTAATCCAGAAGGTGGAGACCCCAAGTTCACGTGCTTTGCTGTGCTGCTATATCAACCCTCATTTGCCCATTCCCCCACCCAGGGATATGGGAAGCCGAAGTATATAGGATAACACTAACCAGACAAACAAGGGAAGACGGATAGGGATAAATGAAAATAACTATCATGCAAAATACTCTCCCCAAACAACAGAGTGGAACACAGGGGAGTAAAAGGAAGGAGATATCAAACAGGAGAGGATGAAGATGTATACACAAACAGAACTCCAAATGAATAATCTCCTGAACAAATCTCTTATCTCAAAACCAGGCAGTAAGAACTAAAGGTAACTTCACACTCAGCAACTTTACAACGAGAACGACAACGATCCGTGACATTGCAGCGTCCTGGTTAGCGATCTCGTTGTGTTTGACAAGCAGCAGCAATCTGGATCCCGCTGTGATATCGCTGGTCGGAGCTAGAAGTCCAGAACTTTATTTGGTCGTCAGGTCGGCGTGTATCGTCGTGTTTGACAGCACAAGCAACGATGCCAGCAATGTTTTACATGGAGCTAACGACCTGTGAGAACGATAAGTGAGTCACCGTTACGTCACAGGATCGCTCCTGCATCGTTGTGGAGCTGCTGTGTTTGACGTCTCTACAGCGACCTAAACAGCGACGCTGCAGCGATCGGCTCGTTGTCTATATCGCTGCAGCGTCGCTGAGTGTGACGGTACCTTTACACTGGCAATTCCTAGGTGCCAGAGGTGAGCAAATATAGCAGACAGTGGCAAACATTGAACAGCTGAGACAATTCAGATAGGAAAGCTCTAGGAGATTCAACTGAACACATTAACCCTTGCACTGCAAGGAAGGAAAAAATCTGCACTGTTTACTAAGATGGTGAAGTACTTCTAACCAGTGCAGGAGTTCGTGAAATGAGAAACGCCTTAACATGGCTTCCAGGTACACATGAATTGGCCAATTTATGTGCTAAGCTTTCTCAATTTTTCATATTTCTAGTGCAGTAATGCAATTCAATTTTCATATTTCATGTTTGCAAGCTATGGCGCTACAGAGTGCTACCTTATTTATTTTATTGCATATGAGTTGGTGACTCTAGGAAAGCATCTGTTCACACCTAGTCTATGTTTGGATGTGACGGTTAGTTTTTTTAAATTAGGAAGGAAAAAACCTGCACTGTTTACTAAGATGGTGAAGTACTTCTAACTAGTGCAGTAGTTCGTGAAACCGGATGCCGCAATCTTTTGGCCCCTCTCTGTCGCAGTATCCACATGACAATATGTGCCTTACAGTGGCCACAGTTTGGATGGATGTCCACTATAAGGAAAAAAATGTATGCAGAATGCCATATGTTTTTTTCTTTTTCATTAGCCCTCTCCTGAGCTTGACTATATAGGAAAACAAGCTGTAGGCAGACACCTGCCCAACAGAGTCAGGAAGAACACACTTTTATCCTCTGTCTTCTGAATTCAGGCCTATGGGAATGTTACAACATACGTCATGGAATACTCCTGACAAGTGAGGGTGAACCCCCCCCCCTTCCCCGATGATCGGGATCGGCGGGTTCGCCCGAGTTTTTTTGCAAAGTTCAAGCTAGGGGCCGGAGATGACACGAACTTGCGTCCAAAACCCGAGCTTGGACGTTACAGATATGGGATGGGGCTGGGTGGGCTGTAAAACAAAGCATAAAAGTAATAATAAACATTACAATTATACTTACCTGTCCGGCGACGCGTCCTCCCATCCCGCTGTCTCCCGGCCGCATCTGCTTCCGGGGCTGCTTGTTAACTTCCGATGGTACTCTGCACTGGGCAGTCTTCGGCTTTTTCTGGCAGTGTTCATGCAGTGACGTCAGGGTTTACATACATACTGTAGGCCAAGTAAAGGATGCAATGTATACCTAGCCTAAGGGCTACTAAACGGAACTAGTGTAGGCACACCAAAGGCTTTTTGTGACAAACTGAGGCAAGCATGATAGGGAATTGAACAAGCTGTAGCAAGTATAGCTCAGACCAGAATGTTAGGTGTAATTAGTTGGTTACTCATTTTCCATTTGAAGTTAAATATAAAGTAACAAGAAAAGATGGTCATATAATACATTTCTGATTGCTGCCTTACCAGAGTCCTGCGAACATCAATCTAGCTGCTGATATTCTCAGTGCCTGTACAGATTATAAGGTACAGTGTGACTTCATTGTTGTGGTACAATACACACATGTTGTCAGGTCTACAAATCAGAAGATATGCCAGGAGGAGGAGGTTTGTACTACTCTGGTCTGGTGGCCACAGGGTCCAGCAATTTTATTGTGTGAACTCTACTTGGGAGACAAAAATTGTGACTAGAAATCACATTATCACTGGTAGTGTGGTACTATTGGTATTGCATGATGATTGACTATGCATGGAGCAGTTATTTGGGCACTGGCACCATATGGTGCTATTTTAATTGTTAATTGTTGTAGTTTATAGTTCTGGTCCTGTATAAAATTGTTACTACTCTACAATACAGAACAGTAATTTATCCATCCTAGAACTGTTATTTGGGCCGTGGGAACCATGCAGTATGCCACATTTAATGGCTACTCTTACACAGTAGGATTAAAATACATATATACTGTATGTGTGTGTGTGTGTTTTTCAACTTCAACCGCTATTTTATACATTATATTGGAGTTATCAATTGTGCAATGCACCATCCAACATGAGGCCAAATAGAGAATGTAGAGGACTTTCCAAACAAAAGCTGCGTGAACTCTATTTTATTTTGTTGGCAGACATCGGTTGTTGGATGAGCTTTACCACTCTGCCAATGCCTCATTATGCCAGGTGCCTTTTCATAGCCCGACTGGCAGACAATTCCTAATGACTTCTCTTAGCTTCAAAGCTTCCCTCAATTACTTTCATGCTCTGCCAATTGCTTCTTTATGAGGTTATTATAACAATATTTAGTATTATATAAAACAGTATGATGTTATTCAGTAAAGTTATACTAAAGTAGATCATTTGCTATGTAGATAAGTGCAGAGCTCATACTCTTGTGTTCACCGCAATATGAATATGTGATGAACCATTAAAACATTAAATATATTTATCAATATTATTCTGGTATCTTGTACCTTTCCAGCCACTGTATTCCTTGAGTTCTGGAAGAGGAGAAGAGCTGTACTCACCTATGATTGGGATCTCATAGACTGGGAAGATGAAGAGGTAAAGGGAAATTATATTTCACTTTTACAGTTCTGTGAAAAAGTGTTTCTCGGTCCCGATTTCCTATTCTTTTGCATCTTTGTCACACTTAAATGTTTCAATTCACAAAAAAAAAAACAATATTGGACAAAGTTAACACAAGTAAACACGAAATGAAGTTTTTTTAAATGAAGGTCTTTATTATTAAGGGAAAAATAAATCCACACCTACAGGACCCTGTGTGAAAAAGCGATTGCCTCCCCCCCTTTAAAACATAAATTAACTGTAGCTTATATATTTTCGTTCCCTAGCCACGCCCAGATTTGATTACTGCCACACCTGTCCCTCAATCAAGAAATCACCTAAATAGGACCTTCCAGACAAAGTGAAGTAGGCGAAAAGATGCTCAAAAGCTAGACATTATGCTGTGATCAAAATAAATTCTGGAACAAATGACAAACAAAGTATTTGATATCTATCTATCTTTGGGACTCCAGCATACTACAGTGAGAGTCATTATCCACAAATAGTGAAAATATAGAACAGTGGTGAATCTTTCCAGGAGTGGCTGCCCGACCAAAATTACCCGAATAAAGCAGCGACAACTCATCTAAGAGGTCACAAAAGACCCCACAACAACATTCAAAGAATTGAAGGCCTCACTTGCCTCAGTTAAGGTCAGTGTTCATGACTCCACCATAAGAAAGAGAATGGATAAAAATGGTCTGCATGGCAGAGTTCCAAGACAAAAACTACTGCTAGGCAAAAGGAACATAAAGGCTAGTCTCAAATTTGCCAGATTACATCTCAGTGACCCCCAAGATTTTGGGGAGAATACTCTGTGGACTGACAAGACAAAAGTTGAAATTTTTGGAAGGTGTATGTCCTTTTACATCTGGCATAGAAGTAACACAGTATTTCAGAAAAGCAACATCATACCAACAGTAAAATATGGTGGTGGTAGTGTGATGGTCTGTCGCTATTCTGCTGCTCAGGACCTGGAGCACTTGCTGTGGTAAATGGAACTATGAATTCTGCTGTTTACCAAAAAATTCTGAAGGAAAATGACCTCAGACTGAAGCCCAGTTGGATTATGCACCAAAACAATGATCCAAAACACACCAGCAAGTCCACCTCTGAATGGCTTAAGAAAAACAAAATTAAGACTTTGCAGTGTCCTAGTCAAAGTCCTGACCTTAATCTGATTGAGATGCTGTGACATGACCTTAAAAAGGTAGTTTATGCTCAGAAACCTTCCAGTGTGGCTGAATTACAACAATTGTGCAAAGGTGAGTGAGCCAAAATTTCTCCAGAGCGTTGTAAACTAGTCATTGCCAGTTATCGCAAATGCTTGATTGCAATGTTGCTACTAAGGGTGGCCCAACCAGTTATTAGGTTTAGGGGGCAATCACTTTCAGACAGAGCCCTGTAGTTTTGGATTTCTTTTTCCTCTAATAGTAAAGACCTTCATCATTAAAAGACTGCATTTTGTGGTTACTTGTGTTATCTCTGTCTAGTATTTAAATCTGTTTGCTGATCTGAAACATTTAAGTGTGACAACATGCAAAAGAATAGGAAATCAGGAAGGGGCAAACACTTTTTGTTATACAACTGTATATTCAAATTCATCTAATCAAACACTATTATACCATGTAGAAACAGGATATGCCCTAATTATGTAATTTCTTGCATTAAATAGAGAAATGTAAAGAAATGCAAGAGCACAATGGGGTCTTATCCAGGTTAAAAGTATGATGAATGAAAGGTAAAACCGTTCCTCTTGTAAGGTTGTGTGAGACACAACATTTAAAGAGCCTACAGACCAGATGCAGCAGCTTCAATAGAATATCAATAAAAGTAACCGGTTTGGATGTGTTTCTATGCTCTCAGGAATAAGGGCATAAGTTATAGTAGATACAATTGCAAGTTTATTATCAAATTGATTATTGACATTAAACCTGCAATCTTATCCACTATAACTTGTGTCATAATTCCAGAGAGTGCAGAAACACTTTCAATCCAGTTACTTTTATTAAATAAAGCCACAAATCTTTAAGGGGTTGTCCATGACTATTTTTTTTACTATGTGCCTAAAAACTAACAGGCAGGTAATTGCTAAAAAAGGCAACTACCTGCCTGTTGTAACCAGTGACTGCTCAGAGCAGTCACCGACCGCTCCTGTCAGTGATTCAGCTGATTTATATCAACAGAGCCTCTCTTCTTCTTTCGCTCTGCTGTGTTGACTGGGTGCGACTGCTGATGTCATGCTGATTGACAGATGCTTCCTTGCAGTTAAGCTATGAGGAACCAGCTGTCAATCAGCATGACGTCACCAGTCATGCCCGTCAAAAGAGCAGAGCATATGTCGTGACGTCGACAGAAGCCTCTAAATTGCTGGCAGGAGTGGTCTGTGACCACTCTGCCAACAGAAATTGGCACCTGGCACAACAGGCTCGTGATAAGCAACAACTTCAATGTCAGTTCTGAGGCACATAGTAAAAAAAATAAAATAGCCCTGGATAACCCCTTTAAGTGATAAACCAAAGTCACACACTTCATGCGCCCAGTAGGTGAGGATCTACGGGATAGGTTATTCCACACATTTTTGGCATATCCTGTCAAATGGGAACACCTCTCAATAGAAGCTCAGCCCCTAGAGTTGTGTCCTGAAAGCAGTTTGTCTGGGAACCAGCAGGATTGAGATTGCTGCTCTGCACCAGAATACAAGCAAACTCAGGATTTTTCTTTTCACTTAGGTGAGGAGCACAACCATGTAAATGAGATTCATATTATTGTCAATTTACTCATGTGTAGGTAAATAATTGTGACTAGTCTATGTCTTTCCAGGAAGAATTGCGTCCACAGTTTGAAGCAAAATATTCCAAATTAGAGAGGGTGAATCCCATCACTGGCAAGCCCGAACCCTTCCAGCCCTTTAGTGACAAGCTCAGCCGACTTATGGTGTCTGTATCAGGAATATTCTTCATGGTACTGTCTTTTTTTATATAAGACAATCTGATTTTGCAGCTTAGAGTAAGGATAAAAGACAAACCTATCCACCATTTTTTTCTGCGATCTATTCCTGATTCTTCTAAAAATAAGCAGGTAGAAATATGTTGGTAATATATGTAATGTGAACATGGAAACAATTTGTCCTTGTTAGGACATAAAAGGAAGAGAAGCTATTATACAGCTCAATGTCATTTTACAATGTCTGTACAGAGTGAGCAACTGTACAAGATGTAGGAGCTGCAGGTGCAGTGAGCAAGATACCAGACATAGCCAAACTCACAGAAGAGAAGGCAGAGATGGTTTATTACCATTTCAGCCTTCTTGGTCACTCTATGCATACACTGGGAGAGCAAAGGAGCTTCTGAATCATCGCAGACTCAGGTCAGCTCTGCAGTTCAAGTAGGAAGAGGCTTTATTTGCCCTGTAACTGGGGCAAATATGATAGCCTCAAGGCTTGTGCACACAACAGTATTTTCTCTCATCAGAGAAAATCGGTCCTAAATTATGCTAATCACAGTGTGATCCGATTTTCTCGGATGAGGAGAAAATGGAAAAAAAATGTATTTACATCTTCTCCACTCTGTTAATGTGTGCACTTGGATGTTGTTGAAGTGCAGTCTGACATTTTTAGTGGGCTCATTGACTTGTGGTGCCCAGTGCAATCCAAATATTGGATGCAAATCATGCATGCATTCATTGTTTTCCTCAGACAGATTCGGTCCAAAGAAAAAAAATCTGACGTGGCCCCATAGAACAACATTGTTCCGAATTTGTTCTGAAGTTTTTTTGGATTGCACTCAGAACAAAAATATGGTCATATGGCAGACACAGGCAAGAATGCCCATGTGCAAGAACAATATATGGGCCCTTTACAGTTCAATACGTCATCATAATGTGGAATACCACCTGGTGGAAGTAGCCCAACCAAAGTGTGCAAAATGAATAAAATAAATAAACACAGAAAGGTAGAAAAAAATACTAAAAGTAAAACCAGAAAGCCAGTGCCAGTCTAAATAGCCATTTCTCACTTTACCTCTGTAAAGAAAAAACACATTTGTTCTAAATAAAACAAGGTGTGCTTAAAATGGAAACAATTTACAATGTATTTTATTGATCCATTGTGGTCATAAAAAAATAAAATATGGAGATAAAAAATGTGAAATATATTGAACATTTTCTTTACATCTTCCACTGATCAGCAAAAAAAAAAAGAAAATTACAAAAAGTGGGACTCCATATAGTGCATAAAATTAGCACAATTATTTCAAAATCTGATAAAATTGTTTAAAGTTCTTGAAAAAAAAAAAGCATGTATGAAAAAACTTGGAAATTTGAACTGATGAAATGTAACATTATGACTACCTGCAGCCATCACAGGAGGGAACTTTGGAGCTTGTCTACATACGGTTTATCACTTAAACTGAATAATAGCGGCATATGCAGTAAACTTTGTCTAGTTGTGGGTGTAGGTAACCAGAATATTTCCAAATATCAAAAAGCACGACTTCTTTACCAAGCTCCCTTAACTTTAGAAATCAATAGGAGCTTCAAAGGTGAAGGCCTCAGAGATAAATAAGAAAGTTATGGAAAACACTAACAATATGCCAACATGGTCTGTGATGGCAGCCTGTAGTTGTCAGGACATGTTGAGAGTTGTCATTTTTTAACTCCTCTAGAACCACAGACTAGAGAAACAATGAGATATCCTAATTAGAAAAGGAAACCTTGCAATATTCTCTTTAAATGACCTCAAAAAGTAACCCACCATTCCTAAATTAGTTACAAAAGAATTTTTGTTAATCCCAATTGTGTTCATGTTCTAACTGACATGTCTCCATTCAGATCTCCCTAGTGCTAACAGCAGTCTTTGCAGTGGTCGTCTACCGACTGGTCGCCATGGAACAGTTTGCATCATTAAACTGGCACTTCATCAAGAAGTATTGGCAGTTTGCCACATCTGGCACCGGCGTCTGCATAAACTTCATGATCATCATGTCCCTTAATGTGGTAAGGTTCATCAGTGAATGTCTCTACAATGGTAACACATCTGTAGCACCCCATGAGTCTGGTTGCCACAGTGGCATTGCCTCCTTCACAGGGGGTGATGTCATGCCTGGAAGCAAGGAGGGGTCCCCTTACCAGGTAACACCAGCATCCAACACTTTTCCCTACTCCAGACCAGAAGGGGGAGCTCTAACACCCAGTTTCAGGGAAGCTTCCTCATAAGTTCTGGCCTGGAGGCAGAGTTAGTTAGTCTGAGTCTGAGTCTGAGAGGAGAGGAGGGAAGTTGAGGAGAACCTGGGGAGTGGAGCTGTAACCAAGCTCACCCCAGAGCTGAGCGCTAGAAACTGGACACCTGATTCTGTGGTTGCTCGAGTACTGAAGTCCCGGCAGCTAAATACAGAGGGAAGGAGACTTCAGGTCTCCTGGCCCATCTAACACCCAGCGGCACAGCAGCATACCAGAGCCCAGAGCCTCCACGAAGGAGTGACACCTGTAATAGGCTCAAGCTGCCTGCCATGCGGGTACAGTTTTTATTCTGTCAGACAGTGAGACTTGAGCAGAGCTTACAGCATCAAGGACCTAACAGGACAGCGCAGTAGGAAGACCTCCGAACCCACCTGGCTAGGTGGATCCTAAATTGCTTCCCAGCTGCTCAGATCTCCATTTCCATCTGTTACCCATGCCCTGGACTGTACCTTCAGCCATCGAGTAAAGGTAAAGAAAACTACAGCCCTTGTGTCCTCCAGTCATTTCTCGCACCCTTAGTCCCTCACCCCAACATCCACAATTCCTTGCAACAGTACTGGTAGCCCTGGGGCCCCGCTCCACCTGTGGGGTTCAGAACCATCCCAGTTATGTCACCATCGGCCCCAGCGGTCCCCTTAAGCAGCGTCAGCCATCCATTGCCGAACACCACAGGTGGCGTCAAGAACTAATCCCCTATAAACCTTATTTCCTTCCCTTTCATCTCAATTTTATTGGACACCCAGGGCCATGGACCAGGTCACTGCTGCCGTGACAATCCCCAAAGAACTGCCAAACTCGACCCGAGTACCCCACGGTCCTAGCGGGCGCTCCACATCCTCGCCCCCCATTTGGGCCAAAACTTCAATGAAACTAAGAAATATTCTGACTTCTATAGCATCAGATATCCAGCACACATTATTGTAGACAAAGTACTATGTGCCCTGAGTTCCTCATATCAGAGATAATTACGGAGCGGCTGAGATTGAAACAATCAGTTGAGTATATACCCCATTAAGACAAATTGTTTCTGCTTTCGGCATCAGCTGTTCAATCTTTATATGCACTAAATACTAGAACTAAATTTGATGACCTAAAGCCACATTTGCTCATCCTGTCCACTGATTGTATTGTTGCTGCACATTTCATTACTACACATTGCACAAAGTAGTGATACCATTGCTGGGTGAAAAAAAATTGGAAAGTAGCTGCCATGGCCATAATGAGCTGCCATTAGTGATTCCATGTGCATAGCGCTTAGTTTGAACGTTTGTGTCCAAATTTTTTGTAGACACCTTCCTGTGTCATGTACGTTTGGCAGTCACACATTTTTGCTAATGGAGAGACAAACTGCTATGCTATCAGTATGGGCAGCCTAAAGGGGATCTGTCTGCAGATTTCCCAATCTGTATTATAAAATAGATCTCATAAATACTTGATGATACTGCTACACTTGCTAATCAATACTGCTGCACTTTGCATGAGCAGTGACTGAGATGATAGAAGAGCAACAAATAAATGAAGGCTGTACGGAATCCAAAACTGTCTGCATCCATTACTAAGAGATACTATTACAGTTTTATACTTTTTACCCCATTTAGGATTAGGGCTAGGGTTTGACTCAGGGCTAGGTCAAAGGTTTGCTTTATGGTTAGGCTTAGGGATAGATATAGTGTTAGGAAAAGAGAAAGTGCGCTACAAGTGTGTTACCCTCAATATAAGACACAACGAGCAAAGGATTGTAAATGCTCACCTGCTTGGGTTGTGACCTGGCACAACTCCTCACTTCTAATAATGTAGGGCTGCTGCTCTAACTGCTGTCCCACACACTGATGGGAAGAAACATATTCAAACCAAACAGGAAAAGAGCGGTAATTCCACAAAGCGATGTCAAGGGTGTATGTTCTCTGGGTCTTTAATATGCAAATTGCCTCTTCAGAGAGAAAGAGGACATGAACTCTATAGCGCCACCTGTTGAAAGCAGCGATCCTACCCTACAATCCTAAGTCACAATCAACTCTTTAACGAGTCTTGCTAAAAGCCAAATCAGTATAATTCATACAACGCATTTTGAAGTCTGGTTGAATCCTTCATGAGGTATGATGGAGTCATCCTGACTTCGAAACGCGTTATATAAATGAATAAAGATCCAGCGAACATACACCTTTGTACTCACACTATGGCAGCGCCTGTGATTTACTGTTCTTTTTCCTGCTTGGTTAGAAAGAGTGTTAGGCCAGAGTCACTCTAGAGAGGAATATGAATGAGTGCTATGCGAGAAAAAATCGCATAGCACTCGGCCCAATGTTACTGTAATCTGTGGGGCAGCTCCCATCATCAGTTTTTTTCTCGGCCATATTATACATGCGAGTAAAATCACAGCATGCTGCGATTTGCACCATATATTGGCCGAGACTCGCCAATGAAAGTCTATGGGTGTGAGAAAAACTCGCACACCACATGGACCATCAGTGTGACTTGCGAGAAATACGCACTGATGTACTTTTGAAAAGCCGGCAATTCAGTGCAGTGTACAGTAAAATCACACTAACAGGTTAAAATAGAATAGATAAAATAAATGTATACACATAGTATAGGTATATATATATATATAAGGTTTCAAAAAAAAGAGGCAGCACTCCATTAGTCCAATATAAAACGTGCCGGGTTTAATTTACCCACATATTCAGGCAACGTTTCAGCTCCTAATGAGCTTTTCTCAAGTATATATATATATATATATATATATATATATATATATATATATATATATATACACGTCAGTGACACACACATACAGTCATGGCCAAAAGTATTGACACCCATGCAATTCTGTCAGATAATACTCAGTTTCTTCCTGAAAATGATTGCAAACACAAATTCTTTGGTATTATTATCTTCATTTAATTTGTCTTAAATGAAAAAACACAAAACAGAATGAATCAAAAAGCAAAACATTGATCATTTCACACAAAACTCCAAAAATAGGCCAGACAATTGGCACCCTCAGCCTAATACTTGGTTGCACAACCTTTAGCCAAAATTAATGCGACCAACCGCTTCCGGTAACCATCAATGAGTTTCTTACAATGCTCTGCTGGAATTTTAGACCATTCTTCTTTGGAAAACTGCTCCAGGTCCCTGATATGTGAAGTGTGCCTTCTCCAAACTGCCATTTTTAGATCTCTCCACAGGTGTTCTATGGGATTCAGGTCTGGACTCATTGCTGGCCACCTTAGAAGTCTCCAGTGCTTTCTCTCAAACCATTTTCTAGTGCTTTTTGAAGTTTGTTTTGGGTCATTGTCCTGCTGGAAGACCCATTACCTCTGAAGGAGACCCAGGTTTCTCACACTGGCCCCTACATCTACATTATGCTGCAAAATTTGTTGTTAGTCTTCAGACTTCATAATGTCATGCACACGGTCAAGCAGTCCAGTGCCAGAGGCAGCAAACCAACCCCAAAACATCAGGGAACCTCCGCCATGTTTGACTGTAGGGACCGTGTTCTTTTCTTTGAATGCCTCTTTTTTTCTCCTGTAAACTCTATGTTGGTGCCTTTGCCCAAAAAGCTCTACTTTTGTCTCTTCTGACCAGAGAACATTCTTCCAAAACGTTTTAGGCTTTTTCAGGTAAGTTTTGGCAAACTCCAGCCTGGCTTTTTTATGTCTCGGGGTAAGAAGTGGGGTCTTCCTGCGTCTCCTACCATACAGTCCCTTTTCATTCAGACGCCGACGGATAGTATGGGTTGACACTGTTATAACCTCGGACTGCAGGGCAGCTTGAACTTGTTTGGATGTTAGTCGAGGTTCTTTATCCAACATCCGCACAATCTTGCGTTGAAATCTCTAGTCAATTTTTCTTTTCCGTCCACATCTAGGGAGGTTAGCCGCAGTGCCATGGGCTTTAAACTTCTTGATGACACTGCACACGGTAGACACAGGAACATTCAGGTCTTTGGAGATGGACTTGTAGCCTTGAGATTACTCATGCTTCCTCAAAATTTGGTTTCTCAAGTCCTCAGACAGTTCTTTGGTCTTCTTTCTTTTCTCCATGCTCAATGTGGTACACACAAGGACACAGGACAGAGGTTGAGTCATCTTTAATCCATGTCAACTGGCTGCAAGTGTGATTTAGTTATTGTCAACACCTGTTAGGTGCCACAAGTAAGTTACAGGTGCTGTTAATTACAGAAATTAGAGAAGCATCACATGATTTTTCGAACAGTGCTAATACTTTTGTCCACCCCCTTTTTTATGTTTGGTGTGGAATTATATCCAATTTGGCTTTAGGACAATTCTTTTTGTGTTTTTTCATTTAAGACAAATTAAATGAAGATAATAATACCAAAGAATTTGTGTTTGCAATCATTTTCAGGAAGAAACTGAGTATTATCTGACAGAATTGCAGGGGTGTGAATGCTTTTGGCCATGACTGTATATATATTTATACTAGATGGTGGCCCGATTCTAACGCATCGGGTATTCTAGAATATGTATGTAGTTTATTTATGAAGATTTTAGAATAATGCAATTTATACACAGGAATCGGCCGGCCGCGACCAATTAGCGAAATTGGTGACTGCGCCTGTCACTGATTGTTCGTAGTATATAGCACAGCCACGTAGTATATAACAGCCCACATAGCAAATAGCACAGCCACATAGTACATAGCACATCCACGTAGTACATAGCACAGCCACGTAGTATATTGCACAGCCACGTAGTATATAGCACAGCCCACAGATTATATAGCACAGCCCACGGAGTATATAGCACAGCCCATGGAGTATATAGCACAGCCACGTAGTATACAGCACAGCCCACGGAGTGTATAATAGCCCACATAGCATATACCACAGCCACTTAGTTCATAACAGCCCACGTAGCATATAACACAGCTCACATAGTATATAACAGCCCATGCACGCAGTATATAACACACAACGTAGTGTATAACACAGCCCACGTAGTGTATAACACAGCCCACGTAGTGTATAACACAGCCCATGCAGTGTATAACACAGCCCACGTAGCATATAACACAGCTCACGTAGTATATAACAGCCCACGCACGCAGTATATAACACAGCCCACGTAGTGTATAACACAGCCCATGTAGTGTATAACACAGCCCACGTAGTATATAACAGCCCACATAGTGTATAACAGCCCTTGTAGTATATAGCACAGCCCACGTAGTATATTGCACAGCCACATACTATATTGCACAGCCACGTAGTATATAGCACAGCCCACATAGTACATTGCACAGCCCACATAGTACATTGCACAGCTCACATAGTACATTGCACAGCCCACATAGTATATTGCACAGCCCACTGTTATGGTCTGGTGATTAAGGAACGACATGCGACTAGCTCTGAGCAGGTGGTAACTATACAGACCGCAGTTCCTAATCTTAACACAGACACTAGCAGTAGCCGTGGGATGTTCCTGTCACTCCCTAGACACCTCGTCACAGCCGGAGATCTAGCTACCCCTAGAGGTAGAAACAGGAAAGCTATCTTGCCTCAGAGAAAATCCCCAAAGGATAGGACAGCCCCCCACAAATAATGACTGTGAGAGGAGAAGGAAATGACATACGTAGTATGAAACAAGATTTAGCAAAGGAGGCCACTACTAGCTAGAAAGAATTAGTACAGGACAGAACACTGTGCGGTCAGTAATAAAAACTAGAAAAAGTCCACCGCAGAGAAATGCAAAAATCTCCACACCTGACTAAAGGTGTGGAGGGCAAACTCTGCTGCCCAGAGCTTCCAGCTTAGCTGACTAGATACATACTGATAAGCTGGACAAATGAGCAAAACATAGAAAGTGCAAAACAACAAAGTCCACAACAAGTGAACTGCAAAAAGACAAGCAAGGACTTAGCTTTGCTGAAATGGTCAGAGTGACAGGGAAATCCTCAGAGAGCCATGACTCCAAGCTCAACAATTGACAACTGGCATTGAATTAGGGAAAAGGCCAGACTAATATAGCCGAGCCAGAAAGACGATCAGTGAAAACAGCTGCTGATGCTAAATCCAAGAAGCAGCCATACCACTCAAAACCACAGGAGGGAGCCCAAGAGCAGAACCCACAAAAATGCTACTTATAACCACCGGAGGGAGCCCAAGAACGGAATTCACAACAGCCCACGTAGTACATTGCACAACCCACGTAGTACATTGCATAGCCCACGTAGTACATTGAACAGCCCACATAGTACATTGCACAGCCCACAGAGTACATTGCACAGCCCACGTAGTATATTGCACAGCCCACGTAGTACATTGCACAGCCCACGTAGTACATTGCACAGCCCATGTAGTACATTGCACAGCCCACGTAGTATATTGCACAGCCCACGTAATACATTGCACAGCCCACGTAATACATTGCACAGCCCACGTAGTACATTGCACAGCCCACGCAGTACATTGCACAGCCCACGTAGTATATAGCACAGCCCACATAGTATATTGCACAGCCCACGTAGTACATTGCACAACCCACGTAGTATATTGCACAGCCCACGTAGTATATTGCACAGCCCACATAGTAGGTTACACAGCCCACATAGTATGATGCACAGCCCACGTAGTATATAGCAATGTGGGCATCATATCCCTGTTGAAAAAAAAGTATTGAAATAAAAAATTGTTATATACTCACATTCCGTAGGGCCCCCGAATGCAGGTGAAGCATTTACCGATGCTCCTCATGCGCTCCGGTCCCAAGAGTGCATTGCGGTCTCGCGAGATGATGATGTAGCGGTCTCGTGAGACCGCTACGTCATCATCTCGCGAGACCGCAATGCACGGAGTGGTCACCGGAGCGTCGCAAGGAGCGGGAAAGGCCTGTTTCTGAACCGGGGGCTGATGGACGGTGAGTATATAATTTTTTTTTTTTCAACATTAGATCTTTTTACTATTGATGCTGCATAGGCAGCATCAATAGTAAAAAGTTGGTCACACAGGGTTAATAGCAGCGTTAACAGAGTGCGTTACACCGCGGGATAACGCGGTCCGCTAACGCTGCCATTAACCCTGTGTGAGCACTATCTAGCTCTCTATGAACTATATATATATATATATATATATATATATATATATATATATATATATATATATATATATATACTAGCTGAAGAGCCCGGCGTTGCCTGGGCATAGTAAATATCTGTGGTTAGTTATAGCACCTCACTTCTCTTATTTTCCCATCATGCCTCTCATTTCCCCCTCACATCTCTCATTTTCTCCCTTACACCTCTCATTTTCACCCTCACTCCTCTTATTTTCCCCCTCACTCCTCTCTTTCCCCCCTCACTCCTCTCATTCTCCCCTAACACTTGTCATTTCGACCTCACATCTGTCATTTTCCGATCACTACACTATTCCCCCTTCACTCCTCTCATTTTGCACTCACACCTTTTCATTTTCACCTCACACCCCTCATTTTCACCTCACACCTCTCATTTTCCCCTCAGTATATACATGTTTGTCATCTCCCTTATATATAGTATATACCTGTATATCATCTCCTGTATATAGTATATACCTGTATGTCATCTCCCCTGTAAATAGTATATATCTGTGTATGTCATCTCCTCCTGTATATAGTATATACCTGTGTGTCATCTCCTCCTGTATATAGTATATATCTGTGTGTCATCTCCCCCGTATATAGTATGTATTTGTATGTCATCTCCTCCTGTATATAGTATTTACCTGTGTGTCATCTCCTCCTGTATATAGTATATACCTGTGTGTTATCTCCTCCTGTATATAGTATATACCTGTGTGTCATCTCCCCTGTATATAGTATGTACCTGTATGTCATCTCCCCTGTATATAGCATATACCAGTGTGTCATCTCTCCTGTATATAGTATATACCTGTATGTCATCTCCTCCTGGATATAGTATATACCTGTGTGTCATCTCCCCTGTATATAGTATGTATGTGTGTGTCATCTCCCCTGTATATAGTATATACCTGTGTGTCATCTCCTCCTGTATGCAGTATATATCTGTGTGTCATCTCCTCCTGTATTAGACCTCGTTCACACGTTATTTGCTCAGTATTTTTACCTCAGTATTTGTAAGTTAAATTGGCAGCCTGATAAATCCCCAGCCAACAGGAAGCCCTCCCCCCTGGCAGTATATATTAGCTCACACATACACATAATAGACAGGTCATGTGACTGACAGCTGCCGTATTTCCTATATGGTACAGTTGTTGCTCTTGTAGTTTGTTTGCTTATTAATCAGATTTTTATTTTTGAAGGATAATACCAGACTTGTGTGTGTTTTAGGGCGAGTTTCATGTGTCAAGTTGTGTGTGTTGAGTTGCGTGTGGCGACATGCATGTAGCGACTTTTTTGAGATGAGTTTTGTGTGGCGACATGCATGTAGCAACTTTTTGTGTGTCGAGTTGCATGTGACAGGTTAGTGTAGCAAGTTGTGTGCAGCAAGTTTTGCGCATGGCGAGTTTTATGTGTGGTGCGTTTTGAGTATGTGCAAGTTTTGTGTGAGGCAACTTTTGCATATGTTGCAACTTTTGTGCATGTGGCAATTTTTCCGCGTGTGCAAGTTTTGCATGTGGCAAGTTTTCCATGAGGTGAGTTTTGCACATGTGGCGAGTTTTGCGTGAGCCTAGTTTTGAATGTGGCAAGTTTTGCGCGTGGTGAGTTTTGAGCGGCGACTTTTGTGTTTCGACTTTTATGTGGCGAGGTTGGTGTATGTGTGGTGAAATGTGTGCTGAGGGTGATATGTGTTTAAGCACATGGTAGTGTGTGGCGCATTTTGTGTGTGTGTTCATATCCCTGTGTGTGGTGAGTATCCCATGTCGGGGCCCCACCTTAGCAACTGTATGGCATATACTCTTTGGCGCCATCACTCTCACTCTTTAAGTCCCCCTTGTTCACATCTGACAGCTGTCAATTTGCCTCCAACACTTTTCCTTTCACTTTTTCCCCAATATGTAGATAGGTGCAAAATTGTTTGGTGAATTGGAATGCGCGGGGTTAAAATTTCACCTCACAACATCGCCTATGACGCTCTCAGGCTCCAGACGTGTGACTGTGCAAAATTTTGTGGCTGTATCTGCGACGGTGCAGATGCCAATCCCGGACATACACGCACACACACACACACACATTCAGCTTTATATATTAGATATACCTGTAAGTCATCTCCCCTGTATATAGTATATAACTGTATGTCATCTCCCCTGTATATAGTATATACCTGTATGTCATCTCCCCTGTATATAGTATATACCTGTATGTCATCTCCTCCTGTATATAATATATAGCTGCATATCATCTCCCCTGTATATAGTATATACCTGTATGCCATCTCCTCCTGGCTGTCAATTTGGCTCCAACACTTTTCCTTTCACTTTTTCCCCATTATGTGGATAGGGGCAAAATTGTTTGGTGAATTGGAATGCACGGGGTTAAAATTTTGCCTCACAACATAGCCTATGAGTCTCTCGGGGTCCAGACGTGTGACTGTGCAAAATTTTGTGGCTGTAGCTGCAACGGTGCAGATGCCAATCCCGGACATACACACACACATACATACACACACACATTCAGCTTTATATATTACTAGCTGTACTACCCGGCTTCGCCCGGGTTAATGACTGCTGTTAGCAAAATAGAATGTGTTAACAAAAATTTATTCTGCACGCAAAAACCACAAAACAAATAGATAGAAATGTAATTATTAAAAGGCAAAAAACTAAGCTAATAGAAGCATTTCACAACATATATTAGCTTTGTTATACTGAGAATGTCTTTGTTGCCTATATTAACCAATCAGAGCTCAGATTAATTAACTGTAGCAAGATAGAAGCTGAGCTGTGATTGGTTGCTATTGGCAGCCTGATAAATCCCCAGCCAACAGGAAGCCCACCCCCTGGCAGTATATATTAGCTCACACATACACATAATAGACAGGTCATGTGACTGACAGCTGCCGTATTTCCTATATGGTACATTTGTTGCTCTTGTAGTTTGTCAGCTTATTAAATCAGATTTTTATTTTTGAAGGATAATACCAGACTTGTGTGTGTTTTAGGGCGAATTTCATGTGTCAAGTTGTGTGTGTTGAGTTGCGTGTGGCGACATGCATGTAGCGACTTTTGTGAGATGAGTTTTGTGTGGTGACATGCATGTAGCAACATTTTGTGTGTCGAGTTGCATGTGACAGGTTAGTGTAGCAAGTTGTGTGCAGCAAGATTTGTGCATGGCGAGTTTTCCGCGTGGCGAGTTTTATGTGTGGTGCGTTTTGAGTATGTGCAAGTTTTGTGTGAGGCAACTTTAGCATGTGTTGCAACTTTTGTACATGTGGCAATTTTTCTGTGTGTGCAAGTTTTGCATGAGGTGAGTTTTCCATGAGGTGAGTTTTGCGTGTGGCGAGTTTTGCGTGAGCCTAGTTTTGCATATGGCGAGTTTTGCATGTAGCGAGTTTTGCGTGTGGCGAGTTTTGAGTGGTGACTTTTGTGTTTCGACTTTTATGTGGCGAGGTTGGTGTGTGTGTGGTGAAATGTGTGCTGAGGGTCGTATATGTGTTCAAGCACGTGGTAGTGTGTGGCGCATTTTGTGTTTGTGTTCATATCCCCGTGTGTGGTGAGTATCCCATGTCGGGGCCCCACCTTAGCAACAGTACGGTATATACTCTTTGGCGCCATCGCTCTCATTCTTTAAGTCTCCGTTGTTCACATCTGGCAGCTGTCAATTTTCCTCCAACACTTTTCCCTTCACTTTTTCCCCATTATGTAGATAGGGGCAAAATTGTTTGGTGAATTGGAATGCGCGGGGTTAAAATTTCACCTCACAACATAGCCTATGACGCTCTCGGGGTCCAGACATGTAACTGTGCAAAATTTTGTGGCTGTAGCTGCGACGGTGCTGATGCCAATCCCGGACATACACACATACATACATACATACACACATTCAGCTTTATATATTAGATATACCTGTATGTAATCTCCTGTATATAGTATATACCTGTGTGTCATCTCACCTATATATAGTATATATCTGTGTGTCATCTCCTCCTATATATAGCATATACCTGTATGTCATCTCCTCCTGTATATACTATATACCTGTAGGTAATCTGCTCCTGTATATAGTATATACCTGTATGTCATCTCCTCCTGTATGTAGTATGTACCTGTATGTCATCTCCTCCTCTATATAGTATATACCTGTGTGTCATCTCTCCTGTATATAGTATATATCTGTGTGTCATCTCCTCCTGTATATAGTATATACCTGTGTGTCATCTCCCCTGTAAATAGTATATACCTGTGTGTCATCTCCTCCTGTATATAGTATATATCTGTATGTCATCTCCTCCTGTATTAGCCCTCGTTCACACGTTATTTGGTCAGTATTTTTACCACAGTATTTGTAAGCTAACTTGGCAGCCTGATAAATCCCCAGCCAACAGTAAGCCCACCCCCTGGCAGTATATATTAGCTCACACATACACATAATAGACTGGTCATGTGACTGACAGCTGCCGGATTCCTATATGGTACATTTGTTGCTCTTGTAGTTTGTCTGCTTATTAATCAGATTTTTATTTTTGAAGGATAATACCAGACTTGTGTGTGTTTTAGGGCGAGTTTCGTGTGTCAAGCTGTGAGTGTTGAGTTGCGTGTGGCGACATGCATGTAGTGACTTTTGTGAGATGAGTTTTGTGTGGCGACATGCGTGTAGCAACTTTTTGTTTGTCGAGTTGCATGTGACAGGTTAGTGTAGCAAGTTGTGTGCAGCAAGTTTTGCGTATGGCGAGTTTTGCGCGTGGCGAGTTTTATGTGTGGTGCCTTTTGAGTATGTGCAAGTTTTGTGTGAGGCAACTTTTGCATGTGTTGCAACTTTTGTGCATGTGGCAATTTTTCTGCGTGTGCAAGTTTTGCATGTGGCGAGTTTTCCATGAGGTGAGTTTTGCACGTGTGGCGAGTTTTGCATGTGGAGAGTTTTGCGCGTGGCGAGTTTTGAGCGGCGACTTTTGTGTTTCGACTTTTATGTGGCGAGGTTGGTGTATGCGTGGTGAAATGTGTGCTGAGGGTGATATATGTGTTCGAGCACGTGGTAGTGTGTGGCGCATTTTGTGTGTGTGTTCATATCCCCGTGGTGGTGTGGTGATTATCCCATGTCGGGTCCCCACCTTAGCAATTGTACAGTATATACTCTTTGGCGCCATCGCTCTCATTCTTTAAGTCCCCCTTGTTCACATCTGGCAGCTGTTAATTTGCCTCCAACACCTTTCCTTTCATTTTTTCCCCATTATGTAGATAGGGGCAAAATTGTTTGGTGAATTGGAACGCGCGGGGTTAAAATTTTGCCTCATAACATAGCCTATGACGCTCTCGGGGTCCAGACGTGTGACTGTGCAAAATTTTGTGGCTGTAGCTGCGACGGTTCAGATGCCAATCCCGGACATACACACACACATACATACATACATACACACATACACACATTCAGCTTTATATATTAGATATATATATATATATATATATATATATATATATATATATATGTATATATATAAATATATATATATATGTTTTCATGAATATTTGAGCCCATGAATCCATTATATGTCTATTTTGCAAGCCGATGAGAAAATCTCACCATACGGGTGCCATATGGAATTCACACGGATGTCACACAGATGCTTACATGCTAGAAAATAGCATAATCTCACTGCACACGGATGCATGTGCGGATTTCATGCATTTTTACCCTTGCAGATTTCTATAATGGAATGGGTACAAAAACGCTGCATATCTACACAAAAGAAGTGACATGCTCCATCTTTTAATCTCCAGCTTTTCCGTGTGGATTTTTCCGCACCATTAGCACAGTATTTTTTTTTCCATTGATTTACATTGTACAGTAAATCACTTGCGGATCTGCAGCATTTATGCATGGCAAAAAATGCTGCGGATCCACAGTAAATCCACAATGTGTGCACATAGCCTTAGACGAGTTGGGTGAGGGATCGGTGTAGGCCTCCTTTGCTGGGAGCCTTGATACCACATGCAACACCTCTACCTTATTTCATGCTGAGCAACACTCGGGTGGCACAAATATCAGTTTTGTTGACTAACATTGTAGTTGAGTTCAAGGAAGTGGAGGCCTGAAGGTCTCGGAGGTCTACTGCTACAGTCAACACGCATGAAGGAGAACCAACCAGGAGTGTTCACATTTCCAAAAATTATTCACACACACCACCAAAGTGGCATCAATTTTACAATAGTAGAAATAGTATAATAGGGACCAACAGGTCTTCCACTACACCCAATCCAACAGATGGACACCCAACCAGGAGTTTTCACATTTCCAAAAATTATTGACAGACAATACCAAAGTGGCATCAATTTCATCACAGTATAGATAGTATACTGGGGACTGAGAGATCTTCCACTACGCCCAATCCAGCAGATGGCCACTCAACCAGGAGTGCTCACATTTAAACAAATGAGGGCCTTACACCACAAAAGTGGCATCAATTTCACGAGAGTAGAAATAGTATAGTTGGGACTGACAGGTCTTCCACTACACCCAATCCAGAAGATGAACACCCAATCAGGAGCGCTCACATTTCCAAAAATTATTGATAGACAATACCAAGTGGCATCAATTTCACCACAGTATAGATAGTATAATAGGGACCAACAGGTCTTTCACTACACCCAATGCAGCAGATGGACACCCAACCTGGAGTTTTCACATTTTAAAAAATGAGGGTCTAACACCACTGAAGTAGAATAAATGTCACGAGTAGGGTTGAGCGAAACGGGTCGGCCATTTTCAGAAGTCGCCGACTTTTGGCAAAGTCGGGTTTCATGAAACCCGACCCGACCCCTGTGTGGGGTCAGCCATGAGGTCGGCGATCTTCTGAATCTGGTATCGGAATTCCGATACCGAGTTCTGATATGTTTGCGATATCGGAAATCGGTATCGGAATCCACATTTAAGTGTAAAATAAAGAATTAAAATAAAAAATATTGATATACTCACCTCTCCGGAGGCCCCTGGACATCACCGCTGGTAACCGGCAGCCTTCTTTGCTTAAAATGAGCGCGTTTAGGGCCTTCCATGATGTCACGGCTTCTGATTGGTCGCGTGCCGCTCATGTGACCACCACGCGACCAATCACAAGCCGTGACGTAATTCTCAGGTCCTAAATTCCTAGAATGAGGAATTTAGGACCTGAGAATTACATCACGGCTTGTGATTGGTCGCGTGGCGGTCACATGAGCGGCACGCGACCAATCAGAAGCCGTGACGTTCTGGAAGGCCCTAAACGCGCTCATTTTAAGCAAAGAAGGCTGCCGGTTACCAGCGGTGATGTCCAGGGGCCTCCGGAGAGGTGAGTATATCAATATTTTTTATTTTTATTCTTTATTTTACACATTAATATGGATCCCAGGGCCTGAAGGAGAGTTTTCTCTCCTTCAGACCCTGGGAACCATAGTATCCCATTGCAGTGCATTGGGTTTCGTGTTTCGGCCGACCCCGACCCCGACTTTTTTATAGGATCGGACGATTTCACTCGACCCGACTTTTGAGAAAGTCGGGTTTCGTGAAACCCGACCCGATCCTATAAAAATAAAAGTCGCTCAACCCTAGTCACGAGAATAGAAATAGTATAATTGGGATCAACACGTCTTCCACTACAGCTAACCCAGCAGATGTAGACCAACCATGACTGTTCACATTTCCACAATTTTTTTTAACATCAGCAGCAGCCACATAAGGCACAGAATCCACACTAAGGCTACGTGCACACGATGCAGATTTGGTGCAGAATTTTCTGCACAAAATCTGCATCTTCTGGCAGAAAACGCAGCTGACAATTCCTGCGTTTTTTGTGCGTTTTTTATGCGTTTTTTGTGCGTTTTTCATGCATTTTTAGTGCGTTTTTTGCAGTGCAGTTTTGTAGTGCGTTTTTAGTGAGTTTTTAGTGCGTTTTGTATGCATTTTTTATGCTGATTTGTCAGCTTTTTAAAGCTAAATAAAGAGATAAAAGTTTAAAAAAAAAAACATATATATATATATATATATATATATATATATATATATATATATATATTTACGTGATGTCATTTCCTAGTCATTTCCTAGTCCAAGGCGGAGGAAGGTGAGTATATAATGATTTTTTATTTTTTAACCTGTGACATACGTGGCTGGGCAATCTACTACGTAGCTGGGCAATATACTACCTGACTGGCCAATATACTACGTGACTGGGCAATATAGTACGTGGACATGCATATTCTAGAATACCCAATGCGTTACAATCGGGCCACCATCTAGTGGGGTAATAAGGGGTTAACGTCACCTTGACATTGTAAGGTGACGTTAACCCCAGTTAATAATGGAGAGGAGTCTATAAAACGTCTATCCATTATTAACCCCTCAAAAAAAATTGGCATAGGCTCCCCCCCAATTTTCATGTCCAGAAAGGGAAAGCCAGCGACTGCAGGCTGCTAATTTGTAGCCAGGGAAGGGGTTAATCTTCCCAGGCTATGAATATCAGCCCACAGCGGTCTGCATGGCCTTACTGGCTATTAAAATAGGAGGACCCCAGAAAAAAATGACATAGGGTCCCCCTATATTTTATAGCCAGAAAGGCTACGCAGACAGCTGCGGGCTGATATTCATAGCCTAGAGAGGGGCCATGGATATTGCCCCCCCCCCCCCGGCTACAACTACCAGCCCGCAGCCGCCCCAGAAATGGCGCATCTCTAAGATGCGCCAAACCTGGCGCTTAGCCTCTCTCTTCCCACTACCGTGTAGCGGTGGGATATGGGGTAATAAGGGGTTAACGTCACCTTGACATTGTAAGGTGACGTTAACCCCAGTTAATAATGGAGAGGCGGCTATAAGACGCCTATCCATTATTAACCCCAAATTACTGAACACAAAAAAAAGACACAGGAAAAAGTATTTTAATATTCTAAATTTTACCATACTTACAAATCCCTTGATGATCTGTAGTCTTTTCCGACGTAGTCCATTAATATCGAGTGTCCCACGATGATCTGCCATGGAGAATAGCCACACCAGGAGATGTGACTGCTCTCCACGGCTTCCCAAACACAATGACAGGAGCTAAAGCTCCTGCAGTGTGCCTGCGCATGCGCGCGAGTTTACCAGAGTTCAATTAGCTCCGGGACTCTCGCTTTACGACACTGCTGCGTGAGAAATTTCACGGCAGTTCAGTTGCCGTAAAGTGAGCTCCCGGAGTTCATTTAACTCCAGGAAACAAACGGGCAGCTCCGATACACTGCAGGAGCGATTAACTCCTGCAGTGTATCACCGGAGGACGCCGTGGGACAACCTATACTATGGATTACGACTAGTGTTGAGCGATACCGTCCAAAACTTGAAAGTATCGGTATCGGAAAGTATCGGCCGATACCGGCAAAGTATCGGATCCAATCCGATACCGATACCCGATACCAATACAAGTCAATGGGACTCAAGTATCGGACGGTATTCCTGATGGTTCCCAGGGTCTGAAGGAGAGGAAACTCTCCTTCAGACCCTGGGATCCATATAAATGTGTAAAATAAAGAATTAAAATAAAAAATATTGCTATACTCACCTGTCCGACGCAGCCTGGACCTCAGCGAGGGAACCGGCAGCGTTGTTTGTTTAAAATTCGCGCTTTTACTTGGTTACGTGAAGTCCCAGGTTGTGATTGGTCAGGGCGGCCATGTTGCCGGGACGCGGACCAATCACAGCAAGCCGTGACGAAATTACGTCACGGCTTGCTGTGATTGGTCCGCGTCCCGGCAACATGGCCGCCATTAACCAATCACAAGCCGTGACGTCACGGGAGGCTGGACACGCGCGCTTTTTAAAATACGCGCATGTCCAGCCTCCCGTGATGTCACGGCTTGTGATTGGTTAATGTCGGCCATGTTGCCGGGACGCGGACCAATCACAGCAAGCCGTGACGTAATTTCGTCACGGCTTGCTGTGATTGGTCCGCGTCCCGGCAACATGGCGCCGTGACCAATCATAAGCCGGGACGTCACTGGAGGCTGGACACGCGCGCTTTTTAAAATACGCGCATGTCCAGCCTCCCGTGACGTCACGGCTTGTGATTGGTTAATGGCGGCCATGTTGCCGGGACGCGGACCAATCACAGCAAGCCGTGACGTAATTTCGTCACGGCTTGCTGTGATTGGTCCGCGTCCCGGCAACATGGCGCCGTGACCAATCATATGCCGGGACGTCACTGGAGGCTGGACACGTGCGCTTTTTAAAATACGCGCATGTCCAGCCTCCCGTGACGTCACGGCTTGTGATTGGTTAATGGCGGCCATGTTGCCGGGACGCGGACCAATCACAGCAAGCCGTGACGTAATTTCGTCACGGCTTGCTGTGATTGGTCCACGTCCCGGCAACATGGCCGCCCTGACCAATCACAAGCCGGGACTTCACGTAACCAAGTAAAAGCGCGAAATTTAAACAAACAATGCTGCCGGTTCCCTCGCTGAGGTCCAGGCTGCGTCGGAGAGGTGAGTATAGCAATATTTTTTATTTTAATTCTCTCTTTTACACATTATTACATTAATGTTGTTGCGATACCCGATACCCGATACCACAAAAGTATCGGATCTCGGTATCGGAAATTCCGATACAGCAAATATCGGCCGATACCCGATACTTGCAGTATCGGAATGCTCAACACTAATTACGACGGAAAAGATTTTTTTATTTTTTTTATTTTGGGACAAGGATGATCGTGGATGGTGGCCTTCGGGGACGTATGTGGTGAGTATGTACTACATGTTATATGTGTGTTTGTGTTTTTAACCCATTGTAGTCAGTCGCCTGACGATGGGACAACTCTCCCATCATCACATTTCGATGGGAGAAGTAGTCCCACTCGACGAATGACTACAATGAGTCACTACTGACAGACAGACACACAGACACACACACACACTATACATACCATTTCTACCATACGACTCCATTTTCGCTACACTCCGCCCACACATTTCCTCCACATCACTGATGTCACTTCCTTCTGCTGCAGTTTTGACACCCAAATCCGCATAAAATCTGCAGATGGTATTTACATCTGCAGTTTTTATGCAGATTTGACCCACAAAATGGGAGTCAATGGGTGCAGAAACGCTGCAGTTCTGCACAAAAGAAGTGACATGCACTTCTTTGAAATCTGCAGCGTTTCTGCACGGATTTTTCTGCACCATGTGCACAGCTTTTTTTTTTCACATTGATTTACATGGTACTGTACATCACAGTGCAGTTCTGCAGCTTTCTGCAGCAGAAAAAACGCTGCAGAACTGCACTAAATCTGCATCGTGTGCACACAGCTTTAAGATATGACAGAGTGCAGTTACATGACATTAATGCATCACACTAAAAAATTGCAATATCACCTAGTCTGTACAGTCTGCGATTGGGGTGTGAAAGCCCTTGGAGATCCATGAATTGTTAATTTTGATGAAAGGTAGGCAGTCTACACTTTCTGGGGACAGCCGGCTGCACTTATCCATCAGGACACCACCAGCAGTGCTGAAGACACGTTCTGAGAGAATACTGGCTCCCGGGCATGATAAAAACTCTAAGGCGTGTGTGGCGAACTCAAGCCACTCATCCATCTTGGAAGACCAAAATGTGAAGGTGTCAAAACCCTCCCTGATGGTATTGATATTCAGTTCTAGATACTCCTGCACCATCCTCTCCTTTCATTCACCATGTGTAAGACTTAGACTCTGTAGTGCTGGTGCATGAGCTGGTCTAAAAAAACTGTCAAATGACTCACAGAAATTTCTTCTTCCACTTACACCACCGCTGCTGCTGCTGCTAATGTTTTGTTGTTGACAAATTGTCATGCCGAAGGTTGGAACTCTAGTGCTGCCGTGCAAATTGTGTGCTTCACTAATGTCTTGGGGAAAAGCTCTCTTAAGGTTGTGTAAAAGCGTGTTTCGATACTCCAACATTCACGGGTCCCTTTCCAGGGCGGGACGCATCTGACAAAATTGGGTTTTATAACATGGATCTAACATAGTGGCAACCCAGTATTCAGCAGTATTGCTAATCATAATTATATGGAGATCATGTTGCAGATAGTGCAGCAAGATGGCACTCATATGTCGGGCTTTACCATGAGGTCAAAGCCCATGGTGTGTTGATGGCTGGGTAACAATGATGCTTGTTTTCTCCATCCCCTCCCGCCAACCATGAACAATAGAGAGGGGAGGATTATCCATTTCATCTTAAAGTTGCTTTTCCATAACCTCTTCATCCTCCATTTGTTCCCTGGATCTTGTACCTTCGATAACAGTTTATCTGTAATCAACAGCCCCCCTCGATCGCACTAATCCACCCACCCTTGGAACCCACCTATGTGAAGACAGTCTGAAACTTAGAGACAATGTTATCCCTTCCTGCATACTTCTCTACTTCCTCCTCTTCTTCTGGGACCACCATCTCCTCCCCCAGGCTATTGAAAGTCTGCTCCAGCATATAGTTGACTGGAATAATGATGCTGATGACAGCGTTGTTAGCGCTAAACATCTTAGTAGTCATTTCAAAACTATGCAGAAGGGTTCAGAGGTCTTTAGTCTGTGCCCATTTAGTTAACATGATATATGCTGCGTCTGTACTGCATTGGTCCAGGCTATACGACATGACATACTGCATCAGGGCTTTTGCTGCTGCTACAGTCGCTGCAACATGTGCAGAGTGGAATTCCACCATGTCGGCAAATATCAATCTGTTAACTGGCATGGACAAAACCCTATGTATCAATGCAAGTCGATGATCTGAGGGGTGCAAACGGCGTAAATGAGCACACAGCTTATGTGCGTTCTGAAGCAGCTCACCCAGGCCAGGATAGTGGCTGAGAAAATACTATGACCAGGTTGAGAACGTGAGACATGCAAGGCATGTGTGTGAACTTGCCTCGCCGTAGGTCCACCATTAGGATCGCACCATTATTGGACACAGCCTTCCATGGATTCAGGTTCAGCGGAGACAGCCATTGATCAAACTCAGCCTGGAGAGCTGTCCACAACTCTTCAGCTGTATGACTGCAATCTCCAAGGCATATCAATTTTAACATTGCCTGATTGCTGTGAGCCTTGGCTGCGCAGTATGGAGGTGGTGGGGATTCGCTCTGCACTGTTAGAATGCGTGTCTCATTAAGGCAGAGTTTGAGAGCGCAGGTGGAGTCCCTAGAGGAGATAGAGGAGGAGGCAGAAGCAGTGGAGGAAGTGTTAAATGTAGAGGTTGAGGATTCCAAAACACTTGTGGATTAGCACCTGCCCTCACAGCCACCAGAGTCACCCAGTGCCCAGTCAGCGAGATGTAAATCCATTGCCCATGCTGACTTGTTCAAGTGTCTGTGGTGAAATGCACCATGGCAGACATAGATTTAGTCAAGGAACGGGTGATGTTGTCTGCAACATGCTGGTGTAGCGCAGGCACAGCTTTCTTAGAAATGTAATGGCAAATAGGCAATTGGTAGTGGGGGACTGCGACAGCCATTTGCTTTTGGAAACCATTTATATCTACTAGGCAGAAAGACAGCATTTCCATGGTCAACAGATTGGAGATCTGTGTGTAGTTCAACCTCTTAGCTTTGTCATGTGTAGGAGGAAACAATCTTTTACTTTGTTACATCTGCGGTAGCATGGGCTGGCTGCACTGCTAAGAGAGGTTGGAGTATGGTAAACCCGACAAACTGCTGGACCGTGAGAGAGATGCAGGCGGAGATATTAAGGTGGATTTAGAAAGTTGTGATGTGCTTTGAGATCGGTCAAAAACAGTAGGCATGTATGCTTCCGTTACAGCTGACGGTGAGCTCTCAGTCAATGTGACTTGAGTGGGTAAAGAACCTGAGGTTCTGTGGTCAAAGACATGCTTCTCAATAGTTGGCACAGTAACCGAGGAGGAGGAAGAAGCAGCAGATGCGATTCATGGCGTGGCCGATGATTGTTAAGGTCTGCTGGTCCACAATTTTGCACAGTGGATTTCCCACAGTAACGCATGGTGATTGCGCATGTGAAGGTTCATACATGCAGTAGTCAAATTATTGCACTTTTACCTCTACTCAATTTTTTTTGCAAAGTTGACAGATTACGTGAGTTGGCTCATCCTTTGCAGAGTAAAAAAAGGCCCAGACTAGGCAACCCTTGCCACCTCTGTGATCTGCAGACCCGCGTATGCTACTGTTCACAGCCACAATTGTGGCTGAGGATGCATTGCTCATCGTTGCTGCATGCTACATGTCTGCTACATACGGCACAACATAACCTCCTCAGATGACCTACTCAGCTGTGTGCCTCCATGTTCACTCCAACTGGGATCTAGCATCTCATCATCTTCTGTGTTTTCACATTCCTCACCCATGGAGATGCCCTCTTCCTCTTCCTGCCCTGACAGCACAGTACAGTCCATGAGAGCCTCAGATATCTGAGTCTCATCAGGATCACCTCCCCCTCCAGGGGTTAACATCTGATGATGAGGGTCAGGATGCTATTCAAACCCTACTTTATCCAGCCCAGATCCAAGCTAAAAAAAATTTGGACATCGGTGCAGATTTCCTCCTCAGATTCACCCATCTGTGGTTCTGTACAATCAGTTGTACAGTACAGATGGAGAGTTGGGACGTGAAAGGAAGCAAGTGGTATTTGGGTGCCACCTCTGTGGACTGTACTGGGTGGGATGTTGAATTGGAGGAAGAGGAGGAAAGGCCACTTGAAGCTGTGCTTGCATCCACTTAAGGACATGCTCTTTCTGGGCCTCCTCAACAAGGTGTACCACTGTACATCTGCCAAAGAAAGGCAGTGGAGGAGCCTATCCAGTAACAGAAGTTGTCAGATGTATTTCTATAGGATGTGACATTGTTGGTTCACTGGTGCTTTCACTAACCTTACCACTTAGCCCACACACACATTGAACACCAAGCCTATTTCCCCTTCCACCATGGCCTCGCTTTTTCCCAAGCATGTTGCTCAGATAGTGTGGCAGGAGCACAGTATTTGCAACAAAAAAATAGATTTTAAACTCTGCACCACCTCTGCAAACAGCTGAATTTCAACAACAGTAAATTCCAAGGTGAAATATGACGCGATGTATCGCGTTAGTCACAGAAGAAAGAATTGTTTGCGTGAGGATGAGGCCTGTATGACAAAGAAGATATACTACAACCCCTGGCAGAAATTATGGAATCACCGGCCTTGGAGGATGTTCATTCAGGTGTTTTTGTAGAAAAAAAAGCAGATCACAGACATGGCACTTCAGGTCATTCAAATGGCAACTTTCTGGCTTTAAGAAACACTAAAAGAAATCAAGAACAAAAAATGTGGTAGTCAGTAATGGTTACTTTTTTTAACCCAGCATAGGGGAAAAATTATGGAGTCACTCAATTCTGAGGAAAAAATTATTGAATCACTCTGTAAATTTTAATAACCAAAACTAACACCTGCATCAAATTAGATCTGCTCGTTAGTCTGCATCTAGAAAGGAGTCATCACATCTTGGAGAGCTGTTGCACCAAGTGGACTGACATGAATCATGGCTCCAACACGAGAGATGTCAATTGAAATAAAGGAGAGGATTATCAAACTCTTAAAAGAGGGTTAAACATCACGCAATGTTGCAAAAGATGTTGGTTGTTCACAGTCAGCTGTGTCTAAAATCTGGACCAAATCCAAACAACATGGAAGGTTGTTAAAGGCAAACATACTGGTAGACCAAGGAAGACATCAAAGCGTCAAGACCAGAAACTTAAAGCACTATGTCTCCAAAACAGGAAATGCACAATAAAGCAAATGAGGAACGAATGGGTGGAAACTGGAGTCAACGTCTGTGACCGAACTGTAAGAAATTGCCTAAAGAAAATGGGATTTACATACAGAAAAGCTAAACGAAAGCCATCATTAACACCTAATCAGAAAAAAAACAAGATTACAATGGGCTAAGGAAAAGCAATCATGGACTGTGCATGACTGGATGAAAGTCACATTCACTGATGAATCACGAATCTACATTGGGCAAGGTGATGATGCTGGAACTTTTGTTTGGTGTCGTTCCAATAAGATGTATAAAGATGACTGCCTTAAGAGAACATGCAAATTTCCACAGTCATTAATGATATGGGGTTGCATGTCAGGTAAAGGCACTGGGGAGATGGCTGTCATTACATCTTCAATAAATGTACAAGTTTATGTTGATATTTTGGACACTTTTCTTATCCCATCATTTGAAAGGATGTTTGGGGATGATAAAATCATTTTTCAAGATGATAATGCATCCTGCTATAGAGCAAAACCTGTGAAAACATTCCTTGAAAAAAGACACATTAGGTCAATGTCATGGCCTGCAAATAGTCCGGATCTCAATCTAATGGAAAATCTTTGTTGGAAGTTGAAGAAAATGGTCCATGACAAGGCTCCAACCTGCAAAGCTGATCTGGCAACAGCAATCAGAGAAAGTTGGAGCCAGATTGATGAAAAGTACTGTTTGACACTCATTAAGTCCATGCCTCAGAGACTGCAAGCTGTTATAAAAGCCTGATGTGGTGCAACAAAATACTAGTGATGTTTTGGAGTGTTTTTTTGTTTGTTTATTTTTCATGATTCCATAATTTTTTCCTCAGAATTGAGTGACTCCATAATTTTTCCCCTATGCTTGGTTAAAAAAAGTAACCATTACTGACTACCACATTTTTTGTTCTTGATTTCTTTTAGTGTTTCTTAAAGCCAGAAAGTTGCCATTTGAAATAACTTTAGTTTTGTGCCATGTCTGTGATCTGCTTTTTTTCTACAAAATTAAACAACTGGATGAAGGCCGGTGATTCCAAAATTTTTGCTAGGGGTTGTACAAACAATTTGAAAGTCAGATGTCCCCTACTGTATGACGTTAGGAACACAAGAATTTTTTGGTGGCCTCTGGTTCAGACCTCTATAACACACTAGATTCTACAAACTATTTTGAACACAAAAGGGGGGTGTAGAGACCACAAATTACGACCATAAGATCCAAAATGTATATATTGAAAAATCTAAATTACAACCATAGGATCCAAAATGTATATATTGAAAAATCTTTATTATAAACACAGGGAAAAAGCAGGGATTTCATGGGGAACGTGTGCAAAGCAGAGCAAAAGTGCAACCACGCAAGAAAGACGCCATGACCTGAGCTCACCACAATAAGTATAAATATATGACAAAATATTCAAATAAAAAATGGTGTTAGAATAAATATATGAGATCACAATAGCGAGTATCAGAAAACACTAAGCCATCATAACATTATGATCTGCACCTAGGCAAAATGTACATAGGTATAGTGATTATACTATTATCATAGCCTAACATTAAGTTTAACAGACTTCACATAGTGAGGAAATCACCTATTCCTATGCCAGAGGATCAATTTGGTCAGTGCCCTAAAGGCATTACCTTGCGGCTAATGATACTATATATATTTGCTTCTATCCTGTATGGAGAGCACAACATACCGATATTTACCTCAAAATCAGCAACACCATATGTGGGAGTCCAGGACAGCGCGTCACCCGACGCGCATTTCGGAGTCTTACTCCTTTGTTAGAGATTACAACAAAGACACACATCTTATATTTCCTGCACTGTCTCCACCTATTTCCAACCTGCACAAACTTCTCATCCTACTGATACCCAAATACTGCTGCTGGTGCCATATGTGTCCTAATTACTGCTTCTACTGTGAGGTTCTATGTGCCTCTATCTGGTAACACAAACTGTTAGGGCTAGCGGAACGCACTGAGTAAATATAGATGTTTATTATTATTGGTGCGTTCGCAGCCCAGGGTCCACCATGCAGGAGGAACCTGCTGCTAGTGAATGGTGGCACTATTTGGCGGTATAGGCTAGCTCTGTTACTTCACAGAGTAGCCGTGAAAGGAAAGCACTGTGCCCTGTTAGACTCACAGGCGCGCAAGCTAACTGCCGAGCTGATAGCAGTCTGTGGTTATGCAGACACACAATCTCCTCACCGGAGGTGCCGGTATTCTAGGGGCTTATTTCAGCCGGGTCCCTGAATACATTCACGCATACAATCTCCTCACCGGAGGTGCCGGTATTCTAGGGGCTTATTTCAGCCGGGTCCCTGAATTCATACACACATAACCACACTAGAGCAAAGCACATAACTTAGATTGATACTAGCGCATGGCCGTGCGGACATGCAAACCTTTTATAGCTGAAGCAAGTACAGGACCTTCCCAGAAGGACTAATGGGAGGCTGCCACAGAAGTTGAGCACCTTCAGGACCTTCGTGGAGGACCAATGGGATTTGCTGCAGTATCTAAGCATGTGACCCTTGATCTCCAACGAGAGATCTTACCCAGGGCATGCTCAGAAGGGGAAAAGCAGGACTTAGTCCCAAAAACGTCTGCTTGCCGCTGCCTAGTACTGGCTACAATGGCAGAAGCTGGAAAGGCAGCAGTAACCCTTTGCACAGAGTCAGACTGAGTGAGACGCTGGGACCGACGTCTTTGCTGAGCAGGCTCCACTGCGGCAGGAGAAGAATGGGAGACCGCAGCAGAGATGGCCCGAGATTCCCCTGTGCAGAGGCGGGAACTCAACCCCTAACACAAACCTCTAGAATATAGTAATTTCGTGTGAAAGTGCCCTAGAAAACAGTGCCCACATTTTGTACCCTAGATAGTAATAATGCCCTCTCTGTTCCCCTTTATCAGTTACAATAACCTGGAGTTCCCCTATAACAATAAGTGCGCATTTTACATTTAACAATGTCCTGAGTCTTCCTGCTGTACAGCTCCCCTCTACACAGTATACAGTTATACTGTGTATACTCTTATACACAGTTTAATGCCCCCTCACAGTATAGTACCCCCCACAAAGTATACTGACCCCTTAGTAGCCCCCAAACTGTTAGATGGCTCTAACACTGTATGATGGCCCCCTCACTGTTATCCCCAGAGCCATGTAGCCTCCATATAGTATAATTCACCAGATAGTTCTCAATACAGTATAATGCACTCCCCATAGGCAGACTCTATATAGTATAATGCATCCCCATAGGCAGGCTGACTCTATATAGTATAATGCACTCTCCGTAAGCACACTCTACAGTATAATGCATTCCTGATAGGTAGACTCTATATAGTATAATATAGTATAATGCGCTCCCCATAGGCAGACTACATTTTATAATGAACTCAACTCCCCATAGGCTTCTATAGTATAATGCATCCCTCAATAGGCAGACTCTATATAGTAAAATGCACTCCCCATAGGCAGACTATTTTGTATAATGCACCCCGTAAAATAATAAATAAATACAATACTCACTTCTCCTCCTCGATCCCCCGCTGCTCCAAGCGACCGCACATCTCAGGACAGCGGGCACCAAGAAATGACGTAATCGTGCCCGCTGTCAATGTCTGCGTGAGTGGCGTCAGACACAGAGGGGGATGGAAGGGAGAGGGAGCGTGACCCCAGGAGGTCACGGACCCTTTGCGGCCAGGTGGTAGAGCAGGATGATTGAGTCTCCCTGCTCTGCTGCAGAGTGTAACTGTACAGGTGCACTGCACACGCCGATACAGTTACATCATGTAGCTCAGAGTGGGCCGCTCAGAACACGGGTTCCTGGGCGGTTGCCCCTTTGTCCGCCTGGCAGCTAAGCTACTGGCAAAGACCCTTAAATGAAAGAAGTGTTAAGTTTTGTATTCTTGTTCACCTTTGAAGACACATTATTAGGAATTTTTTTCACCCATTTGATTGACCTCACCTGACTTATTGTTTGGCTACCAGATAAAAGATAATAGCCAGCAGGAAAGAAGTCAAGGTGAAGATGGGTGCCCAAAGAAATACACATTTATCATTTGTGTCAATGGTACTCAGCTAAGGGAAATGTTACACTTATACAGCCTTCCTGAAGTGATAGACTATTCATAAAAAAGGTCTTCAAGGTTAGAAATGTAACAGTTGAAACCTTAGCAACAGATCCTTGCCTAGGGACAAAGTGTTATCTGTGTTGCACACACCTTATTTGTAGCTGACTTCTATGAAATTCCTGTGCTTTAAATATAGAATATTTATTTAAAAAAAACTGTTTAGTTAGAAACAAAATGTTGCATAAGATTGTTTTTTTCTTTTTTCATTTTTAGGTTTATGAGAAGGTTGCCTATCTTCTTACAAACCTAGGTAAGTACACGGCTAATAGATGAAAATCAGGGTAGGCGATATGGTAAATCTAACTATCAAAAAAGTTACATAATGTGGGCTCACTGGTTGATACTTTAAGCCTAAGGTCTAAGGTTTGGATGGGCACATGGGCCATGGGGTTGATGTAGCAAATGAGTGAGGCACGCTGGACATGGGCAGCAGACAGGAGACCATTAACAGTGGTACTGAAACATGACATGCAGCAGATGTCCTTGAAGACTGGAAACAGGTAGCAGACAAAGTATGAAAACCATGGAAGCCACAGGCAGATAGATGATGTCAAGGAGAATCTAGCTAGTTAACAATGGTACTGAAAGTTGCAGACATGTAAAACAACATGACATGCAAACTGCAAGCATCTTGGAAACTGTGTACGGTAACTGTGCGCAGACAATCTAAAAGTCATACTAGAAAGTTTTAATTCCAATATTTAATTCATAATACTTGCAAAGCCCAATGTGGAGCACAAGAAAGCCTAGTGGACTAGGGTCAGAGAAGCAAAGCTTAGATCGGAGATAGGCGTGTAACAAAAAGGATTAAATATTTAACATAAATCGATATTAAGATATTAGGAAATTAAGTCATGTACATTATAGAAGAAATTAGACATTAACAATTGCAGATGATGAACTGGCTGCCATATTTTTAATCAGTCATCTGTTCTGTGATTGGCAAGTTTGGTTGATCATTTGCCCCTTTGCTCAAGATTATTTATATAAATTCAATTATTCAGTGTAAGTTGTTACTTTTAAATTCTATGGAGAAGAGAGGAAGTGGAGTTATAGGCAGACAACGACATTCTGCTGCAAGTTCTCCTGACTCGGCATTTACAGTTTGCCGTGGAACTTAATGAGCACAAACTGACATGTCCTGTTTCAATAAAGGGAAGGTCTATACTCACTAACTATAGAATGAATTGAGAATGAATGATCAGTCCAGGAGGAAAAAAAGCTAAATTTCTCTAATAACACATCAAAACACTTATTTTCATGTGTGCTATTGACTTATAAGAAAACACACATTATTTCTAAGCTCTCCCACTTAAAAAGATGAGAGAGGACATCATAAGTAGACCACAACTATGAGAGTCAAAATTGAGAAAACAAATCTAGAAAATCACCTTGTCTGATTTGGCGAGATTTATTTTGCATGTTATGGGGGAAAATAAGTATTTGGTCACCTAAAAACACGCAAGAATTCTGGCTCTCACAGACCTGTAACTTCTTCTTTAAGAGGCTCCTCTGTCCTCCACTCATTACCTGGAGTAATGGCACCTGTTTGAAGTTGTTATCAGTATAAAAGACACCTGTCCACAACCTCAAACAGTCACACTCCAAACTCCACTATGGTGAAGACCAAAGAGCTGTCAAAGGACATCAGAAACAAAATTGTAGCCCCGCACCAGGCTGGGAAGACTGAATCTGCAATAGGCAAGCAACATGGTGTAATGAAATCAACTGTGGGAGCAATAATAAGAAAATGGAAGACATACAAGACCACTGCTAATCTCCCTCGATCTGGGGCTCCACGCAAGATCTCACCCCGTGGGGTCAAAATAATCACAAGGGAGGTGAGCAAAAATCCCAGAACCACACAGGGGGACCTAGTGAATGACCTTCATAGAGCTGGGACCACCGTAACAAAGGCTACCATCTGTAACACACTATGCCACCAAGGACTCAGATCCTACAGTGCCAGATGTGTCCCCCTGATTAAGTCAGTACATATCTGGGTCCATCTCAAGTTTGCTAGAGAGCATTTGGATTATCCAGAAGAGTATTGGAAGAATGTCATATGGTATGATGAAACCAAAGTAGAACTGTTTCGTAGAAGCAAAACTCATTATGTTTGGAGGAGACAGAATGCTGCGTTGCATCCAAAGAACACCATACCTACTGTAAAGCATGGGGTGGCAACATCATGCTTTGGGGCTGTTCCTCTCTAAAGGGACCAGGACGACTGATACGTGTACATGAAAGAATGAATGGGACCATGTATCGTGAGATTTTGAGTGCAAACCTCCTTCCATCAGCAAGGGCATTGAAAATTAAACGCAGATAGGTCTTTCAGCATGATAATGATCCCAAGCACATTGCCAGCGCAATGAAGGACTGTTTTCGTAAGAAGCATATGAAGGTCCTGGAGTAACCTGGCCAGTCTCCAGATCTCAACCCCATAGAAAACCTTTGGAGGAAGTTGAAATTCCGTGTTGCCCAGCGACAGGCCCAAAATATCACTGCTCTACAGGAGATCTGCATGGAGGAATGGGCTAACATATCACCAACAGTGTGTGCCGACCTTGTGAAGACTTACAGAAAACGTTTGACCTCTGTCATTGCCAACAAAGGATATATAACAAAGTATTGAGATAATTTGTTGTTAATGACCAAAGACGGTATTATTATTATTTTCCACCATAATTTGAAAAATAAATCTTGCGAAATCAAACAAGGTGATTTTCTGTATTTGATTTCTCTATTTTGACTCACATAGCTGTTGTCTATCTATGATGTCAATTACAGTCCTCTCTCATCTTTTTAAGTGGGAGAACTTGCACAATTGGTGTCTGACTAAATCCTTTTTTTCCCCGATATATATATATATATATATATATATATATATATATATATATATGTATATATATATATATATATATATATATATATATATATATATATATATATATATATATATATATATATATACTGTATATATCTTTCAGGACTACTTTACACTATTTTTTTTTAGAAATTCTGATGAGATACAATGACTATTGGCATATGTAAACTTCTTAGGTCTATTGGGCCACCAAACTGGTCATGGTCAATGTAATTAGATGATACAAACTCCAATATTTTCTACATGAATTTTCTTTAAACAAAAAATGGATGAAGTAAGAAAAAAACACTAAGCACATGGCCAATAGTAAGAAGAATTTATGAATATGCCATGGGCATCGGACATAATGTGATCAATTTTCTAACAATCTATTTATTCTTGTGCTCACTTTCCAGAGCATCCGAGAACAGAGTCCGAATGGGAAAACAGTTTTGCTTTAAAAATGTTCCTCTTCCAGTTTGTCAACTTAAATAGCTCCATATTTTACATTGCTTTCTTCCTTGGCAGGTAAGAATGTGAAAACATATTCAATATTAGTAGTACGTAGGTAAGAAGAGCCTAAGACCAAGACTTGGGCAACTGTCCTCACAAGGGGAACGTCTGCCCTAAATTCCAGGACAATCTGTGAACACAGAGCAATATTTTCCAGTGTTCATATAAAACTTGACATTGTGATTGTAATATGATCATTTTACAAGTCACAGTTGCAAGGTATTCTTCTGATATGTTGGCATATTTTTAATCTCTTGTAATCTCTATGGTTCGTTAATGTGTTTGTAAAACAAAAGGTGTCCAGAAGAAATCCAAAATTAAGTGGCCAACTAAACATTTATTTTGGCATGTGATTAATGGTGCAGAAAACAGCATGAAAAGGATTGTCTACAACTTTATATAATGTATATTGATGATGACCTTTCCTAAGGATATGTCATATCAGATCAGTAGGTATCTGACACGCTCACCCCTATCAATCAGCATTTTACAGCTCCAAAAAAGCAGAACTGCATGGCTCTATACACAGCTTAGTGCATCTCTTCAAACAAGCCTACCACATCAACTACTCAGTAAACTAACTTTGCCCTGTTCCCTCCTTCCAAATATTATTCTGAATCTGCACCCTACTATTCTACTGTCACCACACCCTCCATGCACACAATAACTGCACTTGATACTTGACTATTGCACTTAAACACACGGGCTGATGACCGTATCATGCAGCTTTATATGAAAATCCCTATTTATTATAGTTGCCAGACCTGAAATAACAAGCAATTTTTACCTATTGTGTCCCCCCATTTCCTTGTAGATTGTAAGCTTGCGAGCAGGGACCTCACTCCTAATGTCACTGTTTAAATTGTCTTAACTTGCATTGAATTTATTATCTGTACATGTCCCCGCTTAATTGTAAAGTGGTGTGGAATATGTTGGCTCTATATAAATAGTTTATTTTATTATTTTATTTATTTTATTTTATTTATTTTATTTATTTTATTTATTTATTATTATTATTTATTATTATTAATTATTATTATTATTATTATTATTATTATTATTATTATAGTGATCTTTCTCCCTCACTGCAGCTTCATTCCTGTTGAAGTGAATGGGAAATGAGCTGCAGGACACAAAATCATCAAATAGCTAATCAGTAAAGGTGCCTGATATCAGACCACCCCAATCTAACATTGATGACCTATTATAAGTGTAGTACTATGGCCGGCACCCCTGCATGGTGTCCCCTTTTCCTTCCTTGCAGGGACATCGGCTTGCTCACAACCCCGCCCCCTCATCATGGTCACCAGTGCGCTTCCTGCTTCCTTTTTGTGTGCAAGCCACAGCTCCCAGAGGCACACCAATAGCCAGGAGGCATCTTGTATAAGACTCCCTCTCCAATAGGGAGTGGAGAGGGAATGGGTTTAAATCATTAGGTAGTTGGTGTTCTACCAGTGTAGTTGTGAGGCCCCCTAGTACCTTTGTGGCCAGTATCCTAAACCCATATCCCTTGACCCAGTGTGACCAGTGTCCTGAACCCAAATCTCCGGTCTTGTTGTGGCCATTGCTTGAACATTATCCCCTGGTCTTGGAGTGGCCAGTTCTAAATCCAAATTCCCCTTTTCCTGGTGCGACCAGTCCTGTTCCCGAAGTCCTCTTGTCCTGGAGTTGTCATTCCTGAACATTGTCCCCTGGTCTTGCAGTAGCCAGTCCTGAATCTGAAGTCCCATGTTCCCAGTGTGGCTAGTCCTGTTCCTGAAGTCCCCTGCTCTTAGTGCGGCCAGTCCCTGATCCAGTATCCTAGACTGGTGTGTCTGAACATAGCCCTAATCCTAATCTGTATCAGCAAACCTGAGCAGCTGCAGTACCGGGATCTCTCACGGTGCTAGCAGGGATGTCACCGAGGTCACCGTAGTTCAGCCTGGCTAGGAACGCAGCCTCAGTGAAATCGTCGTTAGTTGCTGACACTGCACTCGCAGCTGTTCAGTGACCAGTGGTTCTCAGCCTGGGTGGTTGCATCTTGGCATCATGCAGGTTGAAAACTGTTTTTCCATCAGACTTGGATTACGGCGTGGGACAGATCGATGGACAGGTTTGGTATATTATTGTTTTATTATTTTTGGTTTATTACAAGAGAACGAGGGCTTCAGAGGAATTAGGCGAGGTTGTAAGTATGGTTTAATTGAGATTATTAAAGGAGTCTGTGACATTTTTCCAAATAAAGGACTTTATTCTTGGTGTCTGTGTTTTCATACAATGTGACTATGGGGTTAGTAATGGGGCGTCTTATAGATGCCTCTCCATTTCCAACCTCGGGGCTTGATGTCACCGGACAATACAAAGGTGACATAAACCCCCCCACGTATCACCCCACTTGCCACTGCTACAGGGCAAGTGGGAAGAGCCAGCCAAAGCTCCAGAATTGGCGCATCTAATAGATGTGCCATTTCTGTGCAGCTGCGGGCTGCTATTTTTAGGTTGGAGGAGCCAATATCCATGGCCCCTTACTAGCCTAAGAATACCAAACCTCAGCTGTCTGCTTTAGCCAGGTTGGTTGTCACAAATGGGGGGACCCCACGCCTTTTTTAAATTTATTTATTTCAATAATTACAAAATACGGCGTGGAGACCCTTCGAGTTTTGCCTGGCTGGTTAACAAAAAAACAGGGGAACCAATGCCGTTTTGTTTTAAAATTATTGATTTACAGCGCAGGAGCTGCTGATGAATACTCCCATTCGCTGCTCCTGCTCTCGCTGTTATAAGCGGCAGCAGGTATCAGATAATGGGAGCAGTTGTCACGTCAACTGACACCAGTGACCAGAGGTAAACTTTCCGATCACAGCTGAACGCTCACTCTGACCGGCAGGGATGATTTCACCGCCTATCAGAAGCGGTGTTTGCCACGCTGTCATGCACATTACAGCGCAGTAAATACTGGATGTTCGGGCTTTCCATTCGAGTAAATGGGGTCAGGGTTCTGGTTCCGGTCTGGGTACTGTTCTGGTGTCCGAACCCAAACTTTTTTAACTGTTTGGCTGAACCTGCCGGACCCGAACATCCAGGTGTCTGCCCATCTTTAGTCATTACTAATACAATCAAATTCCTTGAGGATGTCTACAATATGGCTCAGTAGTCTGGTAGGGTTGCTGGCTAATTGTATTCACAATTAAGAGAATTATAGTCAGGCACTCCTTATGAATGCATGCATTCACCGGTTAGATATCCAAGAAATGTGTGTATGTGACAGTCTGTGAATATTATACAACACACGTGTTTTACTAAACGTAGTGCTGTAAGTGCTACCAAATATTATACCCTGAGGCGGAAACCTGAACATTGGGATTTCCCACTGAGTGAAAAGAATGTAACAAGTCTTGCAAGATTATATTGCAAGAAGAATTGAGGGTAAATTTTCAAAACCCTGTCTGACCACAACCTGCAAATGTTAGCTGTCTTGTCCGCAGCAATGTAGCTTCTTGAATATAAGTATGTACTCACATACTGTATGGAGATCAAACTAGTGTACTGCACTAATTCAGATATTTAATAAAGCAAAATGTTTATTTTTTACAGATTTGCTGGGAGACCTGGAAAATATAACAGACTTTTCCAAAGGTGGAGGCTGGAGGAGGTAAATCTGTGACTGTCTTTTGTCCGGTTCTTAGAAATTCCACTCATTGATTACTTAGTAATATTTGTTTCTAGAAAACTTGATACCAACCAACATTGCTGATATACATCACTTAGGCTGGGTTCACACTGCGTTAGAGGCGTCCGTTAGACGGACTACATTACACAGCGGCATAACGCAGTGTAACGCAGTCCGTTAATGCCGCCATTAAGTCCTATGTCGAATGCATTGCTAGTGCATGCCCACAGTGGGCGTGCCTTAGCGATGTGCCGTCATTGAGTGATGGACGCTGGGATGCGGGCCGCAGCGTTTCAGGGTCCGTCATCTGCTAGCTCTATCTGCGTTAGCGCGACGACATATCGGCACTTGCGTCAACAGCAGCCCGTTACCACATGTGTTGAACGGGCTGCTGTTAACGCAATGTGAACCTAGCCTTAGGCTTTGGTTTTAACATTTAGTTTTCCTGCACTTCCAAATCAAATATCCCTAAATGTGTTCATTCCTCCCATTTAGCTGCAGTCACAATTTTCATTTTTGAGTCTGGAATAGTTGGCTGACAACTAGAGATGATGAAGTCAGCCAAGCTAAGTTTTTCAACACAGATTAAATGCTCCTTCAGACCCCAGAGCATAACAAACTTAAGATGTAGAAAAAACAACAAATTAATACTCACGTTACCGCTCACCACTCTGGCTGCCTCGCTGCTCGATGTCCACCTTCTGGTCCTTGGTGTCTCTTCTTTTAGCCGCCGTGGCAAGAAATCAAAGTTGTTGGAAATTATATCACAATACTTTAACTGAACACGCCTGTGAAAAATGAGGAGTCTAATGCCTCCAGCCACTGAGGTGCCCAGATATCTTTGTTGTGTGGAAGGTCGTCTCACTTAGCTGCTCCTCAAGGCAAACACAGGCACACGTGTGGTTAACGTCTCTGGGTGGTTTATTGCATCATAAAGCAAAAAGCTCAAACTGGTAGCAGAAAACAGCCTGTCCAGCTCAAATCAAAATAAACAGTTCACATACAGTCCTGCCAAGGTCCTCTGGGACAATACATGTGGCAGCTCTCTAAGAAGCTAGCAGTCTGGAGGCTTCCTACCTCCACACAACACAGACAGAGGAAAAAAAATGTCTCAGCCACACCCTTGAGGTGGAGATATGATGAGTAGGCGTCCCACCCATCTCTTTGACAACTCACCTAAAAACCTGCCCATAACATGGCCGCTTAACTCCTTTAGCACATAGCATGCTGAAAAAAACTTACGGGTTTCTAGATCATGGAGGAAAGCAATCTCTGTGACACATATCTCCCCTCACATACAGTGCCAGTGACCCTGTCACAGTGGTAAGATGTGATGGTCACATCTCGGTAGCTGATCATTCCATTGAAGCCCACTTTGTATTTATTCTCTACCCTGACTTATAGAGAATGGTCCCTATCTGATGTCCATGCAGTATGGTGTGACAGATTTTGTCCAGTTGAGGCAATCCATTTAATAAACCATCAAATGAAAGACTGAGAAGGTTACTGGAGAGGATTGAATTTGTCCTGTGTCCTAACTTTCTTTTCCATAAAACAATTTAGAATACATTTTTTCTGTATAACCCCTTTCTGCCATTGGACATACTATCCCGTCCATGTGACCTGGGACTTAGTTCCCATGGGCGGGATAGTTAGTACGTCATAGGCGATCAGCCGCGCTTGTGGCTGATCGCGGTCAGGTGTCAGCTGATTATCACAGCTGACATCCGGCACTATGTCGCAGGAGGGGTCACGGACCACTCCCGGCACATTAACCCCAGGAGCACTGCGATGAAACAGCGTTCTGGCGGCATAGGGAAGCATTGCGCAGGGAGGGGGCTCCCCGCGTGCTTCCCTGAGACCATCAGAACGCGATGTGATCGTGTTGTTCCGAGGGTCTCCTCCGTTCTCCTCCCTGCAGGCCCTGGATCCAAGATAGCCGCGGGGTCCTTCCGGGTCCTGCAGAGAGGTGGCTTGCGAGTGGCAACCCTCCTGCACTGCCTGTCAGATCACTGATCTGACACAGTGCTGGCAAAGTGTCAGATCAGCGATCTGACACTACATAGTGATGTCCCACCCTGGGACAAAGTAACAAAGTAAAAAGAAAAAATACAGTGTGTAAAAATATATTTTTTTAAATTCCTAAATTAAAAAAAATATATATTGTTTCAATAAATACATTTCTTTATGTAAATAAAAAAAACAATAAAAGTACACATATTTATTATCGCCGCATCTGTAACGACACGTCCTATAACAATGTCCCACTAATTAACCCCTTCAGTGAATACCATAAAAAAAAATGAGGCAAAAAAACAATGCTTTATCATCATACCGCCGAACAAAGAGTGGAATAACACACGATCAAAATGACGGATATAAATAAACATGGTACCGCTGAAAACGTCATCTTGTGCTGCAAAGAACAAGCTACCATACAGCCTTATCAGTGAAAAAAAAAGTTATAGCCCTCAGAATAAAGCGATGCAGAAATAATTATTTTTTTATATGAAATAGTTTTTATCGTACAAAAGCGCTAAAACATGAAAAAATATATAAATGAGGTATCGCTGTAATCGTACTAACCAGAAGAATAAAACTGCTTTATCAATTTTACCAAATGAGGAACGGTATAAACACCCCCCCAAAAAGAAATTCATAACTTGCTGCTTTTTGTTCATTCTGCCTAACAAAAATCGGAGTAAAAAGCGATCAAAAAATGTCATGTGCCCGAAAATGGTACCATTAAAAATGTCAACTTGTCCAGCAAAAAACAAGACCTCACATAACTCTGTGGACCAAAATATAGTAAAATTATAGCTCTCAAAATGTGATGATGCAAAAACTATTTTTTGCAATAAAAAGCATCTCTTAGTGTGTGACAGCTGCCAAACATAAAAATCCGCTATAAAAACCAGCTATAAATAGTAAATCAAACCCCCCTTTATCACCGCCTTAGTTAGGGAAAAATAATAAAATAAAAAAATGTATTTATATCCATTTTCTCATTAGGGTTAGGGCTAGGGTTAGGGTTGGGGCTAATGTTCGGGATAGGGTTGGGGCTAAAGTTCGGGTTAAAGTTGGGGCTAAAGTTAGGGTTAGGGTGGGGGCTAAAGTTGGGTTACGTTTACGGTTGGGTTAGGGGTGTGTTTAGGGTTATGGTTAGGTTTGTGGTTAGGGTTAGGGGTGTGTTGGGATTAGTGGTGTGTTGGGGCTGGGATTAGGGTTAGGGGTGTGTTTGGGTTAGGGGTGTGGTTAGGGCTATGGTTAGGGTTGGTATTAGAGTTGGGGATGTGTTGGAGTTAGGGGTGTGTTGGGGTTAGGGGTGTGGTTAAGGTTTGGATTAAGGTTAGAGGTGTGTTGGGGTTAGGGTTGGAGTTAGAATTGGGGGGGTTTCTACTGTTTAGGTACATTAGGGGCTCTGCAAACTCAACATGATGCCCGCAGGCCATTCCATCAAAGTTTGCATTCCAAAACGCCACTTCTTCCTTTCCGAGCCCTGATGTGCGCCCAAACAGTGGTTTACCTCCACATATGGGGAATCAGTGTCCCCAGGACAAATTGAACAACAACTTTTGCAGTCCAATTTCTCCTGTTATGCTTGGGAAAATACAAAACTGGGGGCTAAAAATCATTTTTGTGAAAAAAAAGATTTTTTACATTCACGGCTCTGCGTTATAAACTTTAGTGAAACACTTGGGGGTTCAAAGTTCTCACAACACATCTAGATAAGTTCCATTGGGGGGTCTAGTTTCCAATATGGGGTCATTTGTGGGTGGTTTCTACTGTTTAGGTACATCAGGGGCTCTGCAAATGCAACGTGACGCCCGCAGACTATTCCATTAAAGTCTGCATTCCAAAACGCCACTTCTTCCTTTCCGAGCCCAGACATGTGCCCAAACAGTAGTTTTCTCCCACATATGGGGTATCAGAGTACTCATGACAAATTGCACAACAACTTTTGGGGTCCAATTTCTCCGGATACCCTTGGGAAGATAAAAATTGGGGGCGAAAAGGTCATTTTTGTGGAAAAAAAATGATCTATATTATAAACTTTAGTGAAGCACTTGGGGGTTCAAAGTGCTCACCATACATCTAGATAAGTTCCTTAGGGGGTCTACTTTCCAAAATGATGCCACTTGTGGGGAGTTTCCACTGTTTATGAACATCAGGGGCTCTCCAAACGCGACATGGCGTCCTATCTCAATTCCAGCCAATTTTGCATTGAAAAGTCAAATAGCGCTCCTTCCCTTCCGAGCTCTGCCATGTGCCCAAACAGTGGTTTACCCCTACATATTGTGTATCCGCGTACTCAGGACAAATTGTACAACAAATTTTGGGGTCTAATTTCTCCTATTACCCTTGGTAAAATAAAACAAATTAGATCTGAAATCTTTTTTTGTGAAAAAAAGTTAAATGTTCATTTTTTTAAAACATTCCAAAAATTCATGTGAAGCACATGAAGGGTTAATAAACTTCTTAAATGTGGTTTTGAGCACCTTGAGGGGTGCAGTTTTTAGAATGGTGTCCCTTTTTGGTATTTTCTATCATATAGACCCCTCAAAATGACTTCAAATGTGATGTGGTCCCTAAAAAAAATGCTGTTTTAAAAATAAGAAATTGCTGGTCAACTTTTAACCTTTATAACTCCCTAACAGAAAAAAAAGTTGGTTCCAAAATTGTGCTGATGTAAAGTAGATATGTGGGAAATGTTACTTATTAAGTATTTTGTGTAACATATCTCTGTGATTTAAGGGCATGAAAATTCAAAGTTGGAAAATTGCAAAATTGCAAAATTTTCAACATTTTTGCCAAATTTCAGTTTTTTTCACAAATAAACACAAGTAATATCAAAGAAATTTTACCACTGTCATGAAGTACAATATGTCTCAAGAAAACATTGTCAGAATCACAAGGATCCGTTGAAGAGTTCCAGAGTTATAACCTCATAAAGGGATAGTGAACAGTGATTAGAATTGTAAACATTTGCCCGTCGTTAACATGCATAATAAGGGGTTAAAACAGTTTACTCACATATGTATGAAGTTTTTATGCTTGATTTTTTTTTAGTGTCACCCAAGTGGCTGTCTCATAGATCTCTGCTTACAAATGGGAGTCATCATGGTTTTAAAACAAATGTGGAATAATTTTATGGAACTTGGATATCCGTAAGTTACATTACACAAGTTGTATATATGTGTTTTATATCAGGCATTTCAGGTAGCCAAAGTTAACCATACTTGGTCCAGTTAGGCCATGTGTAAGTAGACATTAGCTTCTTTTGTTAATGTGAAATACTTGTAGAAAGTTTGTTTCCAGCTAAATATATTTGAAAGTATATTTCCAAACAAAGCAGAAAAAGATTTTGTGAAGATGTTGCAATGAGCATAGAAATCCCTACGTTTGCATGGCTAGCTTATAATTTTATTTTGCAAAGCTAAAAACACACATATATTTCAGCAATCTATTTTATTATCATAGTCACATTAATTACTTTAGTGTTTTATTCAAACGTCGTCCAGTACATATTGATATATATTCTAAATATGTTATATTTCTATTAGACTTCTTCAAAATTGGTGGTCTAGAAGGAAAATCAAAAAAGGAGGACAAGCTGTAGAAAGCAAGTTAACATTTCCACAGTGGGAAAAAGACTGGAACCTGCAGCCCATGAATGCTCATGGTTTGATGGAAGAGTACTTAGAAATGGGTAAATGAGAAAGGAAATGTTAAGATCCTATTTATGCATGATCTGCCATAAGCTGAAACGGAGGTCAAGTGTAGTGTCTAACTTGCATGGTAATGCTGCCATATGACTACAGTCAATGTTGTCTATCTAGATGTAGAACTAAAAGAACTGTAAGATCAACAAATGGGACTCTAGGCAAGAACACTGTCCTCATCTGATTCCAAGCCTACAGTGTAGACTAGGGATCAGCAACCCCCCTGTAACATCTAGACTGTGGAGGGTTGCTGACCTAGATTAGACTGTCTTTCTTTGTGAAAAGATTTTGTCCCAAAAGAACATTTATGATATATTCAAAGTAAAGCCGATACATGTATAATAGGATATGTCTGGCTGTCTACATCCAATAAACTTAGAATGATGTTGTTGTTCCATAAAGCCTTGCTATAAGAAAGAAGAAATTGGAGGTCCTAATATCTAATGATACTTTATCATTCAGTCATACAGTTTGGATTTACCACAATCTTTGTAGCTGCCTTCCCGTTGGCTCCTCTCCTGGCATTGCTAAACAATATCATTGAAATAAGACTGGATGCCTATAAGTTTGTCACACAGTGGAGAAGACCGATGCCTGCTCGAGCGACTGACATAGGTGTGTGCTTGGATACATTGGTGTGCATGCGAATGACCTGTAAATCTTGTTTGTAGGACAAAATTCTAACGTTTGTTGTTTCCCTTAAAGGGAATCTGTCAGTAGGATCAACCCTCCTAAGCTGACTATATGGGCATGTCTGTCATAGGAAGCTGAATACAATGATACTTTGATATATGCAATCTGATGTCTTATTCCTGAGAAATTTGTGATTTCTCTTATGTAAAACGTGCTGTTAAGATCTATGGATCGGACACAAATCTCCTACAACAAACAGTACAGCAGAGTTTTATTTTCTCATCACAAATACATTTGCAACTGCAGCTCTCCTCCTCTCATAGTGTTGTCAGCTCTGCTGTACTACCTCTTCCCCGTAAACTTCCTGTGAGATGGAACCTGAACAACTATAAGAGGACAATGACAAATGCTTTTAGAATGAGAGACAGTTCAGCTCTGCAGCGAGATGAGGAGATCAGACTGTCAGTCATTACACATCACACTGGTAAAGCCCCCTTTCATTTTAAATAATCTGTGGAGGCAGATTTTAATGCAAATCAGCGTCCAGCTCATAGTCTTCAACAGGTCATTACATATAATAAAAACATTGCTTTCTCTTGACAGAGTTGATCTTAGGAGAGTTGATCCTACTGACAGATTCCCTTTAAAATAAATCCTGTCACCTAATTCATGCTGTCTAAAATTTGGCCAGCATGAATCAGAACCTGGCTGCACAATGGCAGCCAGTTATATTTTTCTGTGAAATGCCAGAGTTTGAAGATTTGGCCAGAGAGCATGGTCAGACATGAGACTAGTTCGATCCCACCCCTGTCCAGTTTTCATAAGGGTATCTCTAGGTGATTGACAGGTCTCTCTCTATGGAAGAGACTTGTCAATCAATTGCAATGTTCCTGAGAGAAATTGGATCTTTAAAGAATACTTTTTCTGAAATACCAAAGCATTTCAGAGAAAAATGTACCTTGCTGCAATCGTGCAGCACGCCTCTGATTAATGCTTCCCCCGGTTTGGGTAGAATGGATCAGTTGACAGGTTACCATAACATTTGTTTGTTTAGTTAACCAATAGACCCTTTTGGATGAATTCTTCTCTTGCACATATTCCCTATTATCCAGGCAATGACAAACCCAAGCCAGTGAAGATTACATGATATGATGTCACTTGGTGTTCATGGTGTACGACAACATGCATGTCCATCTAATGAGTTGATTGCTTCTGGTCACACATGCCCAGTCACTCTCTCCAGAGCTGTTATCTGCAAATTGAACCCCAATTTTCAGAGCAGCCACAAAAAAACTCAATATCTTTTTACTGAGAAAGTTATTTATATAATTTTAACACATGATTTTAATACACATTTTTAGGAATCTGGTATGGCATTTTGGAAGGAATTGGTGTCCTGGCAGTTATTACCAATGCCTTTGTCATTGCAATCACCTCTGATTATATCCCTCGCTTTGTGTACGCCTTCAAGTATGGACCCTGCCAGGATGAAGGATACAGACATGAGAAGTAATGCTTGCCTTCTGATGATTTATATGATACAATTTACTGGTCCTTATATTGTGTCCTTAATCCAAATGTGTGATTGTTTTTCAGATGTCTTCGAGGCTACGTAAACAGTAGTTTATCTATATTTGACCTCAGTGAACTTGGTGAAGGACTTACTGGGTATTGCAGGTACATCAAGCCTTACAAATGTCTATCATCATGTAGAAGTTATCAGCCATTATTAACCCTTTCTTAGCCATAATTCATACTTTCCTGTAATTCACATTAAGTAAACATTTTAAAAGACTTGTCCGGTCTTGTGTTGAAAGTCTGAAGTCTCTCTATGTCACTGTAGACTTCTGAATCCTTACAGAACACTCACCAGATGCTGGCAAGATTCTCCGGTAGTGACAGTGAAAGCGGGCAGTCACATGATCGCAAGTAAATGAATTTGCCTACATGCAGTCACAAGCTTAGTAGATGTGATCGGCCTCACTCAATACAAGTAAATTAAGCAAAGCGAAACTCATCTACTCGGTGTATGACAGCCTGGTCATGGCAGCAACACAAGAGAATCCTAATAGCATGAGTTGCACGCTCTGTAAGGATTCAGAAGTCTGCAGACTTTCACCACAAGACTGGACAAGACCTTTAAACTGAAAGAAGATGTACGGAGCAGGCTTAGGGGCTAAATATACTCTATATGGTCCAGAAACCAGCTGTAGTGTACAGTCAGGCCCCTCTTACCTTGGTCAGAGACAGAGATAAAGCAGATTCCAACAGTTAAACCCATTAGAAGCCATGGTCAATACCAAGATTGGCATCAAAACATTCGAAAGAAAAAGATCTCCATTTTCCATTCCTTTAAAATGTTCCAGTATTTTTTGCAAGCAATTACCTGCATGTTCAGTTCTCTTAGTAAAACTAAAAATATGAAACGTTTTAAAATAAAACACATTGGAAAATGCATCTAAAAAATCCAAAATTAAAAAGTTTCAAAAAATGCTTTTCCCAGTTATTCTATAAAAAATTTCATGTTAAAAAGAAACATATTGTAACATCTATAAGTTTGAAAACTATTAAATAGCATGTGATTTATCCAGCATGATATACCATATACGAAATAACTGACAGAACGTTTTTTTTTTAACAACCTTTCTTGAAATGGTAGCAACAAAAACTAGCGATCACAACATAAAAATGCCATTACACAGCTCCATCAACACAAAAGTAAAAATGCACGTATCTCAGGATATGGTTGGCAAGACAGCAGACATTGTGACTTATACAATTAGTTAAAGCATTATTTTTATTTTACAGTGAACACCATAAAGATGAAATAAATAGAGCCCAGAAAACTAGTTTAACTGCTGGTTTTAGGAATGGTATATCAAATCTTGTCTTTAGAAATACAACTTGTTCCTCAAAATTGTTTTAATTTTATTTCATAAATAAATGTTACAGGTAAAAATAATCAACTTTGTATTAGTCCACCAGGACTGATCAGTCATTATCAAAATACTCAATTTATATATTTTAATGAGTAACATTTCTCTTTGTGGAGAGTGACAGGCCTGGCCCAGCATACCAGAGTGAGGAGACTTAAAAGCCATACAATGCTGCTCTTGTAATTAAATATGCAAATTGCTTCTTCAAAGAAGAAGACAACTAGAACTCTAGTGCCACCTATTGGAAGTAGCAATATAAATGGGGGGAGGGTTGTTTGTAGCTCCTTACCGTATCGTATCCATATAGAATTTCATCAGTAGTAACGGCCATCTCCTCTCTCAGTCATGCAACATTCTGCCCTCACGGAATACAAATTTTATAGGTAAATTGGGAATTTTTAAAATGAATGATCAATCCTGGCAGTGAAAAAAGCAGATTTCTATGATAAAATGTAATAAAGTTTCTTATTTCCATGTGCGTTATTGATTTATGAAATAGAAATTAAGAAATTAAGAACAAGTTACACTTTAAATACAGATAGTCTTACAGTTATATTAAAGGAAAGATACAAAAGTGGGGATGATAAAAAAAATTGTTGTTTAGCAAAAGGTAAAGAATCATGAGTTTTTCTATGAATTAAAACAAACACAGACTGTAAAAGTAAATTTTCAAATAAATGTACTTCTAGAATCCTGTTAGGAAAAGTTATCATTGCCATTTTCCACTCATTCTATACATTATAAAAGCCCAATCATTTACCAATAAGAAATGCATGTTGTTACCTAATAATGTAGGTAATCCATTCACAGCCAAAACTTTTGACCCGAGTTTTGATGTGAATAGGTGATTTGCTTTTGAGCCATATGAGACATTTCCAATTACAATTTCTTGCCTGTCCCCAGATACCGAGACTATCGAGCACCTCCCTGGAGTTCGCCTCCTTATGAATTCACCCTACAGTTTTGGCACGTTTTGGCTGCGCGATTAGCCTTTATCATAGTTTTTGAGGTAGGTGTGTTATTCATGGAGCTAATTTACATATTGCATTACATGGATATGTTCTAATTATTCTTTTTAGAATACTGTGTACAGTTCTGGTCTCCGGTGTATAAGAAAGACATAGCTGAACTAGAGCGGGTGCAGAGAAGAGCGACCAAGGTTATTAGAGGATTATTTAATGTAAGAGACTATGGAACTCTCTGCCATATGATGTTGTAATGAGTGATTCATTACTTAAATTTAAGAGGGGACTGGATTCCTTTCTTGAAAAGTATAATGTTACAGGTTATATATACTAGATTCCTTGATAGGGTGTTGATCCAGGGAACTAGTCTGATTGCCGTATGAGGAGTCGGGAAGGAATTTTTTTCCCAATGTGGAGCTTACTCTTTGCCACATGTTTATTTTTGCCTTCCTCTGGATCAACATGTTAGGGCATGTTAGGTTAGGCTATGGGTTGAACTAGATGGACTTAAAGTTTTCCTTCAACCTTAATAACTATGTTACTATGTTGTCTAAAGCAATAGCTTAGAGCTCACACATTAAATTATAAGCCAATGTTGGGGAAACCATTATTGCAACAATGTGACCCATTCACAGGTGTCAATACACAAGCCCCAGTTAGTATTCCATCCTCTCTATGGACCCACTAATGCATGTTATCGAGAGGTTACACAGAGATCAAATTGTTCTCCTTCATTTTAACAGGCTTGCACAGGCACTCATCACTGGTAGAGGGTGGGGAACACTACACAGCCCCGTCTGCTAGAACAGATTTTTTTAAGGAATAGACTGGGCCTATTCCTTACTGAATCACAACCCATTCAACAGGGATTAGAGCTACATGTAGTCAACCTATCCAAGAGACCAATTGATGACATAGAGATGTCTGTATTAAGTAAAGAACAGTCAAGTGTATTGCGGACTCTGGGGAGCACAGAGGAAGCAGGTAGGTCGGATGGAATGAAAGGTCCACCGCATCTCCAGCCGTGTGCCTCTAATGGAGGATGGGTGCAGTAGTTGAATGAAAAAAATGTTCAGAGGAGCACTAGGAACTAAAGAACACAGGAGTACTAGATGATTCCACAATGCGTGTTGACGGTCATTTAATACTCCTGTGTCCTTTAGTTCCTAGTGCTCTTCTGACCGTTTTTTTTCATTCAACTATATTAAGTAAAGGTCTGTCATTTGTGCCTACCAGCATTCTATGCAGAAAGAGAACTTTTGCCGATCTCAGTATTCCACAGGAACTCCTAACAGATGTCCAACTGTTGGATAATCTTGATTAACCTTTTACTACCTCTATAACACAAGGTCCTTTTACATCATTAAAAAAATGTAGTTCTAAAATGCCCCCACATACAGATATTCTTTCAGCCATAGATATATTTTTGAACCTGGTAGCTAATGAGATTAAGATCACCAGTAATTTCATAGGAGAGACAATCTCTCGAAAGAACAAATGGCAGCTCTGCGTATTCTTGAAAGAGATTCATCAATCACAATTAAACCTTCTGATAAAGGGGGCAACATGGTCATTGGGGATACCCACCAGTACAAAAAAAAATGTGCCTTGCCTTATGAGGTGATCGCTCTACTTATTCCTTGGTCTCTTGAAATCCGATACCTGAATCTATGGATACATTAAAAGGTATTCTCCAACAGGCAAAATTGACAATCTTATCAGCAAGGAGGAATTAACCTTTATCCTCACTCAGCATCCATTCATGGCTACTTTTTATGCCTTACCAAAATTGCATTAAATGCCTTACACTTATTAAAGGGAGACCCATTATGTCTGGAGTCAACAGTGTGTGACTTTTAAGACAAAATGCTACAACCCTTTGTTATTACCGTACCCTCATATATCAGAGACACAATGGCTCTCTACCTAGACTGGAAGGAATCCCCATTGAACAGCTAGCATTGACATTGAGACCCTGTATTCCCTAATCCCCCAAGTCAAGGTGTTAAGGTGAACAGTTATGCTCACTGAAGTCTTGAGTTATTTTGTCCTATTTGTTGTTTGGTTCACGATAAAAATAAACCAAATGTTCACAGTTGTAGGCATGTTCTTTACATGAACTGATGCAAACTCTCAAAAAAAAACCCACAAAATTTCAGTTTGCGAGGTAGCAAAACACAAAAAATACCAAGGGGGTGAATACTTTCTCAAGCTCCTATATAATTTCCAACCATTGTAATATTCATCTTTTTTTTCACAGCACCTTGTGTTTGGAATAAAATCTTTTATTGCTTACCTCATCCCCGATATGCCAAAAGATCTGTGTGACCGAATGAGGCGGGAAAAATATCTGGTCCAGGAGATGATGTACGAGGCTGAACTGGAGCATTTACAACGCGAACGGAAAAAGAACGGAAAACAGTATAACCATGAATGGCCTTAAGTGACAATATAGGAACAAAACACTGCACTTACAAATAAGCAGCCGAGATGAAAAAAAAATGGTGTATCGTCTTTGAAACCTGCATATTATGATTTACATATATGTCTATTATAAGACAATATATGTATAATGATATGTGTCTACCAGCTATATATAAATTGAAATATACATATGTTGTTGGAGCAGTAGTTCAAAGAAACATTTCTAATTGATACAGTGTTATGGGAACTAAATGGTTTCCAGTGTGGAGTGACCTCTGTCAAATTTTTTACTCAAAACCTTTGTACCACATATTCTGAGTTTCTTATATGCCCATATCTGCGAGCTTATGTGAACGAAATGCCATCTCCACATTGTGTCTCCTAATATGTCATATGGCTGCTCTTGACTTGTAGAGGTCATTTCCCTAAATTCCCACTATTGCCGGTCATGTAGGAGGTCAGTCTATGTTGAGCAGTGTAACTGGCCTTTAATACAATGCAATTTGCTACAAACAAAAAATCAAAGACTGAAATGAACCATTTTATAGATTGATGAATTTGAACAAAATCCCAACACCGAGGACTGCAGGTGACATCTGAAAGTTCTCCTTAAGACTTGCATGAGAAGAGAACATTTGTTCTATTAATTGAACCTACAGCACATTCTTCCAAAGACATCATTTAATCTAGAAGCATGACTTGGACAATGCCGAAGGCTTAAAGATTTTATAGGGTGCTGGGCATCCACTTAAAGCAGCCGCAGCATCCTGGCGGCTTACCGGCTGTCACATCACCACTACTGGATTTGAAGAAATGGGTCTTTATATTGATGTGAGTTGCACATCAAAATCTAATTTGGTTTTAAAAGCTTTTAACATTTTCTTGCACAGCTTTACAAATAGAGCAAAAATGTCTGAAATATTTATTACATTTATTGTGTAAAAAAAACAAAAAACTATGCAGTTCTTGTTCCCATAAGGTAGCAGAGGGGGGAACTACTAATACCATGCCATACCATTCAGTTTGGGAAGGGAACCTCTAAATATTTGAATGGGTTTGAGTGACAATATTTTTTCAAATGAAAAGCCACACAAAAAAATTATTTTAGGAGAAAAAAAAAGGATAACATTTGGAAACTGAAAATGCCTTTTTTTTTCTTTGCCATGTTTGGCTATGAATTTTTACTTCTTCAAACATTTAAAGGAAGCATTCCCATCAAAGTTTTTATCATCTTATTATATTGCAGTCATCCAATTACATAAAACATTTTGCCCTTCTACCCAGCTAATTTTTCTCTTTTATCTGCTCTATGTAGAAATCAGAAGTCTTTTCTCCCTGCACCAGTCATAACCCCCTCTTCAGCTCCTGACATAGCTGTTCTGTTCCTCCTACTCTGCCAGGGACATTTGCAGTGACTCATGACTTATGCAGGGAAAATTGACCTCCTGCTTCCACATAGAACTTAGAATGACTAAGCTAGTCAGTTTGTAATAACATGATGGAAAATGGAAGAGAAGAATTAACTGAGTAGAAAGGCAAAAGGAGGAATTGTAAGTACGGAAGCAGGTTGCGGGATGCAGTGACGCAAGGAAAGCAGAGGAAGAGTTAACAATTTAATTAACAATAAAGATACTTCTCGCAGGGAGATAAACAATTAAACTGGGGATGGATACAGGGTAATGGCACAAAAAGCAAGAAAAAGTTAGCAACAGTTCACTCAGCAAACTTATCATATCCGGGGTCTCCTCAGCCGCAGATGTCCCGCTGAGGGTTGTAGTCCTTGGTGACAGCAGACTAAATGCCTCAGAAGGGGATCCTCAGCTCCCAGTTCAGTGGCAACGGTCTGTGGTCTCACACATTGGGCCCCTAGTCCATGAACTCATGCAGCCAAATTCACAAATGCTGCAACAATCCCGATATCAGGTGAAATCTCAGATGTGAAGGTCAGTAAGGGGGATCGCAGTGCTGGGTCCCGTACACAGCTCTTCTATGCACACGTGTGGCCCTAAACTTAACTGGGCCTATGGACCTGTCTCTGCTCACAGTTCCGATGCCGTGCCCGTGGGAGGTCAGCTGCAGCCCGTTGCGGCTCTGATCCCTGGAGACAGGAGCACGCTGTGCATGCACCCCATCTGCATCAGTCTCTGCCGGTGGGAAACTGCTCGCCATTGCTCGCGCTTTTGCTTTTAACACGCCCCTCCTTCCCGGGTCATTGGGTCCGTCTGGTCACCTATTCCTTCCCCTGGGCAACATGGGACGCAGCCTCAACAGTTCCGGACCCGGCTTAGTACAGGTACCCGCAGTACACAGTGCTAAATAATATGATGACTGCAATATATTAAGATGATAAAATCTTTGATGGGAGGAGGAGGGATTCTCTAACCTAATTCTGAACATATTTTTTGCACATTGCGGTTCGCTCTCTACCCTTCTAAGTCAATTTTAGACACTACTCTGTTTTAATCCGGTATCAGAAATTCTTATCGTAAAACCCCTATCAGGTCTCACCGATGCCAGGTTACAGACATCTGATTGTATATATTTGATTATTAATATTTTCTGCTTTTTTGATGCGATTATATGAATGTAGCTAGCAGATGTGTTCATTTTATATGAAAGCACTGTCATATATGCATACCACTCCAGTACAGATAGTTATTTTTATGCTTAGGGATAGCATGCAGCTGTTTTTATATGCAGTATTTTTGATTTGTTTGTCTATGTACAGATTCTATGTGCGATGGACTTTGCTGTGCAAACCCTCTAACACTTACCTAAAATAATTATGCAAGCATCATTTTGTAAAAATGTAATATAAATATATGTGGATACACATAACACATGTTCTCTATAGAATAGGAAGTTTGCATGGCTCTCATGTGAATGGCGGCTCATCAATTGGCTCATTTAATAAAATAGTGCATGAATAACCAAGATGCTGTATGTAACCCATCGTAGCCATTCCGATAGGCCATGATTGTTAAAACAGATCTGATTGGTTCCTTGGTATTACATTTTTTATCCTTTCACCATACTGCGTATGTTTTAGTTTTTTTTAAATAAAAACCGATATGTGAGATACACCCTCAGCAACTAGATATGAACACGTATGTATGCTGTCGGTCTTAAATGAATTTTGCTCAGTTAAAGAGATGGCTGCTTTCCGCTTCCTCTTCCTCTTTACTTCAAATTGTTTTTTCATTGTAATACCAAGTACATCCTCTAAACAAATGTGGCACTGTTTTTGGAAGCAAGCAGCTGTGTGAATTTTAAATCTCTTAACTCAATCAGAAAATCAGTTTTTTATGCACTATTTTGTTACATTGGCTCTACTGACCTAATTTAATGGTTATGCCTAACCTGCACAATATTAGAATGCAAAAACTAGAGATGTCACTACTGTAATAGCACAATGCACCATGCCGTTTATGCTATTTTCATTTTTTAATGTCACTTCTATGCAGATGACAGTCAGATCACAGCAGCCACATCTGTGTCTGATTTGATATATAAAACACAAACTTGGAATTTTTACGAAAAGCAACAACGAAATGAAATGTATCCACTAATCAATGTTGGTAAAGTAATGATAGCTGTATGCAATGTATAACTATAAAGATATGAATTTTTACCCTATATCAACTGCAAGGAATTTTCATCCCATTTTCCAACTAAATTTTCTACGTTTTTAACCTTTTTTAAATAAAAAACATATGAAAAATATGCAAATAATGTTCACAATAGATACAATAGGAAAACTTTGAGTTTATTGCTCCCCTTGGTAACTTTACATTTGATTGTGAGAACAGATTGTTTGCTCCCTTTTGCCAGAAACTGGCTTGAATGACTGCATGAACAATCAGACGTTAGGTGTTAGCCAACATTTTAACTTTGTTCTTAAATAAATTCTGTAAATTTTGAAAAAAAAAAAATTGTACTGGTGTCTTCCTCCACTTGCAGATGAAGCACTTACCCTTTGGAATTCTTCTCGGGCTTTGATTTCTACCACTTCTCAGGTGACAGCTGCAGCCAGTCATGGCCCTGAGTGATCACATGGTGCATATGACTGGTGTGGTAACTGATTGGCTGCAGAGGTCACATGCTAACCACTTCTAAACAGCTCCGGAGGACAACCAGAGTGTTTGTGCTAGTTCTGAAGGGGTGAAAAAAACTAGCATAATTTATTTTTCTATTTTCAACCTTTTTTTAAAAAACATTTGGCTGATCCCTTTAGTTGTACAATTAATTGAAGTAAACAAGCACTGCATTGTGTTGGGGGGAAAATTTTTTAAATCTGGAAAATCACAGGTTGACTGACTAAGCTCTAGAAGAACTCAACTTTAGTAATCAAGTGCTTTTAGAGTATATTCACCCACCATAGTTATTGTCATGGGTTAACAGCATGTCATATATCTACAGCTCCTGTATGTGAATATTCTCCTTTTATAGTATAAGGTCCATTACATTCTACTTTCGTGAGATCTTATATCAAAATGATGATCAACTCTCAGTAAAAGGGTAAATGTCCTTTTTATCTTATGATGGTCTAATTGATGTAAAAGGAGCCATAATAGTAGTGCCAGCTGAACCCTAAACTAAAAAGTGATGCATAAAGTGCCTAACAGTTTGCTAGAGCTAATAAGAGTATAAAATGGTTTTTTTTGTTCCTCAAGTTGTCTAATTTAAATCAAAGATGGCTAAGTAAGTGTGTGATAGATCTTTTAAATATATAGTTTCGGTCCATGACATAATACAATCATCGAGCCCTATTTGACTGAGTTAACTAAGACTACTACTAGCCATCACACATACAATATTATGTCTTCCCAATGAAAAGCTGCTCAATAGTAACCCACCATAAGTTTGACACTATATATTTTCAGGCTAAATGTAATTTTTAGCCCATATTTAATTTCAATTCAATATTATAATTTTTTAAATTAAAATATGTATTTCAAATGTCTTGAAATAGCACAAATTATCTTGCTTTTAACATTTGAGCCCATTGTTTGTATGTAATCTCCTGGGCATTTTAACTGTAAATGATATTATCCTCATAACTAATCATTATTCCTTATAATAAGTTCTTTATTGTCTATTAAAATGCATAATTGTAACATAATTATAGTCACACCTCTCCAACTATTGATGTTTATTGAGCCAGGACTGCAGAACGTGTATGAATTAGTATTTGTCTACTGGTTAGAGGTGAGCTACGTACAGTGTGATCAGGTTACCTCCATTCTTGGGGGACAGCACTTTGCGCTGTTCTTCTATAAGATGTCTGGCTTCTATAACTAGCTATCCCATCCCCAGCTCTCTGTATTAGGTCTATGATTAGCTGTTTTCAGGTCTAACTTCCAGGTTCTCCTAGCCAAATCAGCATGAGAAAAAAAATCACCAGCTATACACTTCTACTGCAGATACCTGCTAGACGGGAGTTTTAGTATTAAATGCTGCCAACTGTCCATGTAAAAAAAGACTTAAAGATTTTCTTAGTGGACACAACTGCAGAAACAGCCAGAGTAGGGTATTGCTGTTGAGCCTGTGAAAGCAGCCCAGAGGCCCCATAAACTCTGAAGTAGGCAAAACCCATGGATTTCAGGTGGACCAGCAGACCACTTAATGTTTATGGTGGCCTCCAGACACCAATATCAATAGAGAGAAGAATCGGAAATATTGAATCACTACACCCTGTCCTTTTGTTTTCGTTGTTAAAGGACATCTGTCAGTGGGATCAACCCAGTGTGAGATCTGTAGACCAGAAGAGCAGACCATCAGTCATTACATGTCTCACACTGGTAACAGTCCCTTTCATTTACAATAATCTCTGGAGGCAGATTCTCATGTAGATCATTGTCCAGCCCATAAATCTTAACAGTTAATTTGCATATAGGAAAAACATTAATTCCTCTAGAATAAGACATCGGGTCACAGATATCAAAGTATCATTTTATTCAGATTCCTATGACCTACATGCCCATATAGATGGCTTAGGAGGGTTGATCCTACTGACTGATTCCCTTTAAGACAATACGTGCTCTTGATAGGTTATTTGGTGATGGGGACTTCTACAAACAGCAATACTGGTTTTCTTGTCTAATAGGTTTGGGGCATTGAGATTCTGCGCTTGTACAACCTCCCACCCAATTGAATTAGACAACCTAGTCTTTTTCGGAAGTTTCTATTACAGAGAAAATAGCAGCACTTTTTTATATTAACCAGCATTCATATCTTGCTAGCAAAGCATAAAAAAATGAAAAATCCTGATTGAAATTCCATCTGATTAAAGATTTGATATTTTATGTAGTATCACTTAACCATCACATATTTCAGTATTTTAACTACAACATTAAAATTCTTCTTACCAGGCAACAAGATACTTTGCAACATACCTTTCAAGTGCTAGAAAAGACCCAAAGTTTGTAAATGTGCACGTGGTTGCACAAAGTGATACAGTATTGTATAACTCCTTCCTTATACCTTGTACATTTACACATATTCATTTGAATAAATTGTATGCAATGCATTGTTCGTATTGACGTAAAACTACATGTAACATTTCATTGATATTTTTAACTGTTAAGGTTTACATATTTTATGCATTAAATTATAAAATGTAAAAAAAAACACTTGCTTAAATTATTTCTTGGATACAAAATATTTGCATTGTGTATATTTTAAATGGAAAATACATATTATTAAATAAATATGACACTGGAAAGAATATTATTGCTGTCAGGAGCGTGTATTGTGAAAGCTCTTCTCTATGCTACATGCTGTAGTGTGTCAGTGTTCACACCGTACGGTAATGAGGCAGTAACCCAGTAAAGTTCAACGCAAATGTCTTTATTGTCCAAAAACTCACAACTTAAAGTAAAAACAGTATCCTTCGCATTAGAGCCAGGGCATCAAAACAGTCCGTATCTGAGTCCGGTTGCTATGGGTGACTGCACCACCGTTTAACACTGAAGGGCATCGGGTGTTCGCTTCTCTTGGCTTGGGGTTACCTCACACAAGCCGGCTGTTGCAGAGCCACCTGCTCTGCAGTTTGCAAACACACACGGACATATGCAATCCTTTACTGTAGGGTTTTTAAAAGGAATCTGTGACCATGGGCCACTTGTAAGACCCGGCCTGGAGAGAGTGAACCACACACACCACTACCATCTTGTAGTTAGCTCCAAAAATAAAAACCCATGCCGGGTTTTCTTAAATTTGCCTTGGGTAAATAGCTCGTCCAAGACCAAACTTACTTTTATTCTGAACTGCAAGCACAGCTATACCTGTGACTGCAATGCACTCCAGCGGTCTCAAAACACTTCTCTGCGCATCCTGGGGATACATAACGCTTACAGTGTTTCTAATGGCTGAATAATAATACATTAAAAAAATAGTAATAGACAATGAGCAAAGCACATTTCAACAGATCAGTGAGAGTGCCAGATATCAGAGCCCACACCTGATCTTTTCTTGATAACATTTCCTAGGAAAAAATCAGCATGTAGATCCTACACAGTACCTTTAAAAACACATTGAGGCTACTTACCCATGATGAGCTTTTGGCGCATTTGTAATGCTACATGTTTTTGCGGAGTCAAAAAATGCAACATCTTACAATTCTGTGCTTTTTAACGCTGCATAAATTGACTAGTGGTACGTTTTTGAAATCTGCAGAATGTCAATTTCTCTTGCAGGTACATAGTTTTCCATGCAGAATTTCCCAATAGACTTTCATTATGGGTGGAAATTCCGCAAGTTATAAACACACGTGTTTTTAATGCGTTTCCACAGTGGAATTGTAGCAAACATGCATGTACCGGACCATAAGACACACCCCAAATTTTCAGAAGGAAAATAGGGAAAAAAATATAATGAGTCAAATGGAGGTCCGTCTTACAGTCCAAATTCAGCTTACCAGGGGGGAATGGCACAGGTGGAGGAGTGGTCACAAAGGTTGTTCGGTGGTCCAGGCTGGTGCGGTGGCCTCCGGGAAATCCTATCCAAGGCTGGTGTGGTGGTGATGCTCTGTGGTGCGGCGGTGGTGATGCTCTGTGGTGCTCCTCTGTGGGGCGGCAGTGGTGGTGGTGCTCTGTAGTGCTCCTCTGTAGGGCAGCGGTGGTGCTACTCTGTGGTGCGGTGGCGGTGATGGTGGTGCTCTGTGGGGTGATGGGGCTCCGATGGCATTTTGTGAAATGCCAGGGGACCCCCACCACCGAACAGAGCATCACCACTGCCACCACCCCACAGAGGAGCAATACCGCCCTACAGCCGCACCAGCCTGGGAAGGGAGGCTGCATCGCCCTGCAGCATCGGACCGGGATCGCTGCCATAGTATTTGTAAGTGTATTCTGACCATAGGACGCACCCCCCTTTTCCCCAAAACTTTTAGGGAAAAAGTGCTTCTTATGGTCCAAAAAAATACGATAATCTTCACTCAAGTATAGTAATAACTAAGGTTGAGCTAAACGGATCGGACAAAATAAAAAATCGCTGACTTTCGGCAATGTCGGGTTTCATGAAACCTGACCCGATCCTAGTGTGGGATCGGCCATGAGGTCGCCGATCTGCGCGCAAAAGTTGCGTTTCATATGACGCTTCCAGCGCCATTGTTCAGCCAATTAAGGAGGACGCAGAGTGTGGGCAGCGTAATGACATAGGTCTCGGTCCCCACCATCTTAGAGAAGGGCATGACAGTGATTGGCTTGCTTTCTGCGGCGTCACAGGGGCTATAAAGGGGCGTGCATGCCAACCGCCATCTTACTTCTGCCGATCTTAGCATAGGGAGAGGTTGCTGCAGCTTCATCAGAAGAAGGGATATAGTGAGGGAGGGAAGATTAACCCCCAAACTGCTTGTGCTGTAGCGATTTCCACTGTCCAACACCACCTTTTCTTTGCAGGGACAGTGGAGGCTATATTTTTGTGCATCAGCTCTGTAGCTTATTAGGCTGCCTTATAAGGCTCCCTGATAGCTGCATTGCTGTTTGCACGCTGCTGTGCAAACCAACTGCTTTTTAAAAAGCAAAAATCCTGTTGCTCCTTTCTGCACAGTTATCTTGTTTATTTGTCCACACTTTTGTGTGCAGCAGTCCTATTTATTGCTGCCATACTTGTCCTGAGATCATTGTAGGGAGATTGAAATTGTACTACAGTCCTTGTATTTTTTCATACATCTTCCAGCCACTTTATGCCACTTACATTGTGTTGTTTTATACACTGGGCCTGAGTTTTGGTTCAGTCTCCCCCAAAAAAAAGTGAGATTCAAATTCTCACAAAGTGGATATACTTCAGTCCTGTTAGTTTGTCGTATGTCAGCCAGCCACTTTCTGCCACTTAGATTGCGTTGTTATATACACTGGGCCTGAGTTTTGCTTCAGTCACCCAAAAAAAAGTGAGATTCAAATTCTCACAAATTGGATATACTTCAGTCCTGTTAGTTTGTCGTACATCAGCCAGCCACTTTCTGCCACTTACATTGTGTTGTTTTATGTACAGGGCCTGAGTTTTGGTTCAGTCTCCCCCCAAAAAAGGGAGATTTAAATTCTCAACAAGTTTATACACACCTTCTACCTTGTTTTACAGTACCATATAACGGTTGTTATTTTGGATAGATTTTCCAAAAAATGAGGAAGTCTGGTGGAAGAGTTTGTGGGCGGTGGTTGCCAGGTGCTACTGATGGTGGTGGTGCATCTGGTGGTAGTGGCAAAAGCACAATAGCACCTAAGGCTGGAGGTGTTGAGCCAGCGTCATCGTCTGGCTACACAAAGCCTCGAAGGCTCCCTTATCTGGGAGTAGGAAAACAGCTTTTAAAGCCGGAGCAGCAGGAAAAAGTTTTGGCTTTCCTTGCTGACTCAGCCTCTAGCTCTTTCGCCTCCTCTTCAGAAAGGTCCAAATATAAAAGCAGCAAGTCGTCAGTGGATGCTCCCGGTCAGGAACAAGACGTTTACTTGTGTCCTTCACCCAAACCAAAAGTGAAGGATGCGTCAGGCGACACTACAGGTTACTCCATGGAGCTCTTTACACATACCATGCCTGGGTTAGAAAGGGAAATTGTTAACTGCCCATTACAAGATGAATCGGACATGGAGTGCACTGATGCACAGCCACAGCTAGATTATTATGCTGGTCCCTTGACTCAGATTACTTCATTGCGCTCCCAGTGTACTGAGCCAGAATCTGACCCTGATGAGACTATGGTGCCCCGTCCCAACGCTATAGCACCTTACACGGTGACACAGAGGAAGTTGCACATGACATTGAAGAGAAGGTGATAGATGACCCAGTTGTTGACATAGATTGGCAGCCATTGGGGGAAGAGGGTGCCGCTGCCTGTAGCTCAGAAGCGGAGGAGGAGGATCCGCAGCAGCCATTTACATCGCAACAGCTGTCATCTGGCAGGCCCGTATCAGGCCAAAAATGTTTGTCAAAAACAAAAACAGCGTGGCCGTCCGGTGAAATTAGCACAGTGTGCAATGCCTGAAAAGGTATTCCATAGTAGGAAGAGTGTAGTGTGGCAATTTTTTAACCAAGATCCGAATGATCAGTCAAAAGTAGTGTTGAGCATTCCGATATCGCAAGTATCGGGTATCGGCCGATATTTGCTGTATCGGAATTCCGATACCGAGTTCCGATATTTTTGTGATATCAGAAATCGGAATCGGAAGTTCCCAGTGTATGGTTCCCAGGGTCTGGTGGAGAGGAGACTCTCATTCAGGCCCTGGGATCTGGTAAGCGGTGTAGCGAGAAAAAAAAATCAAAACTTTAGAATTACTTTTTTTGGTCACCGCAACATTACATTAAAATGGAATAACTGGCGATCAAAAGATCGTATCCACTCAAAATGGTATTATTAAAAATGTGAGCTTGGCACACAAAAAATAAACCCAGCTCCAGATCACGAAAAATAAAGACGCTACAGGTCTCGGAAAATGGCGACATTTATTATTTTTTTTAACAAACTTTGGATTTTTTTTCACCACTTAAATAAAAAAAGAACCTAGACATAATTGTCGTCTGTGAATTCTTAATGACCTGGAGAATCATAATGGCAGGTCAGTTTTAGCATTTAGTGCACTGTTTTGCTATTTCACCGCACTTGGAATTTTTTCCAGTACATGATATTGTAAAATCAATGGTGCCATTCAAAAGGACAACTCGTTGCAAAAAAATAAGCCCTCACATGGCCATATGGATGTGGGAAGAAGGGGAGCAAAAAATGGAAACGCAAAAACGGAAATGCCCCTGGTCCTTAAGGGGTTAAACAATAGATGCACAATTTCTGTAACAACAGAAATGCACCAAAAGCTCATCCTGAGAACATAGCCTTTGGTCTCCAACAGTCCCGGTCTTCCTTGACTACTTCTTTATGGTATTCCATTATCATTAGATGACCTTTGCCTATTTTTTTACTATACTTTGGTATTCCCTGATTCAGGGGCTGACTGGCCCAGGTGGCAAAGAGGCAAATGCCCCCCGGGCCGCTCCCCCAGCAGCTGTTCAGGGCCGGCTGCCTGGTGGTGGCTACAGCCACACAGCAAATTGTGCACAGCCATGTCTGCTGTACTGTGACGTGGCTGGCAGCAGACACAGCCGCATCACAGTTAGCGCACACGTCTGCGCTGGGGCCAGGAGCTATGCTTGGCTGTCACCTTGATGGCTGCGCAGCTACTGCTCCCTTCATGTTCTCTATACTTCCAGGTTAGGTGTTGGGCATGCGCGATGGTGTTCTCACGCACATGCCAACATGACCCGGATGCTAGAAGCAGAGAGGCACTGCAGGGGAGCGACTGGTGAGGTAAGTATGAAGAAATTTTTTGTTTTCTTTATAAAATAAATTTAATGGTGGGTAACTGCAAGTTATGAAGTGGGGGGTGTAAGGAGGCTGCACATGATGGAGTGAGGGGGTAAGTGGGGCTGCACATGATAAAGGTTGAGTGGGGCTGTACATGATGGAATGGGGCTGCACATGATGAAGGGGGAGTGGGGCTGCACATGATAGTTTAGTGGATAAAGGAGACTGCACATGATGAAGTGGGGAGAGTGGGGCTGTACATGATGGAATGGGGCAGCACATGATGATGTGGGGGTAAGGGGGATTGCGCATGATGAAGGGGGAGTAGGGCTGCCCATGAAGTGGGGGGTAAGGGGGACTGCACATGATGAAGTGGGGGGTAAGGGGGACTGCACATGATGAATTGGGCGTTAAAGGGGACTGCACATGATGAAGTGGGGGGTAAGGTGATCTGCACATGAAGTGGGGGGTAATGGGGACTGCACATGATAAAGTGGAGTGTAAGGTGGACTGCACATGAAGTGGGGGTAAGGGTGACTGCACTTGATGAAGTGGGGGGTAAGAGGACTGCACATGATGAAGTCGGGGGGTAAGGGGACTGCACATGATGAAGTGGGAGAAGGGGACTGCAGGACTGCACATGATGAAGTGTGTCTGATGTGGGACTGCTCATGATGAAATGGAAGGGGGATAGGGGGCTGCAAATGATGAAGGGGCACTGCAGATGAAGTGAGGGGGTGATAGGGGACTGCAATGAATGAAGTAAGGGGACTTCAAATTAAAGTGGAGGGACTGCAAAATGATAATTCAGTGTGAGGGACAGGGGACAGCAATTTAATTGAAGGTGGGGGTGGGGAGAGCAAATGATCAATTGAAGAGGGGGTGGGGAGAGCAAATGATGATCTAGGGGAAGAACAAATAATGAATTTTAAGGGTGGGGGAGTAAATGATGTATTGAATGTGGGGTAGAGCAGTTGATAATGAATAGAGGGTGAGAGACATGACAATGAATTGGGGCGGGAGGGGCATGTAACTATAATGAATCGGAGTTAGGGTTAGAGTGGTAGGTACATAGTGGGGGGCGTTGAGGATGAAGTGACTGGTAATGAATTGGGGGAAAGAGTACAGGTGCTAATTAATTTATATATTAAATGGGGAAAGTGGCTATTTATAGTTAGTGGGTGCACAGTGGTGGATTATAAATTATATTTGAAATGGTCGGTTAATAATAATTATGATAATTTTATTTTTATAGTGCCAACACTTTACATTTTAGAGGGGACTTGTACAGACAATGGACATTAAGCATAACAATAAACACATAGATCAACAGATACCAAAAGGAATGAGGGCCCTGCTCGCAAGCTTACAATCTATGAGGTTGCATAATAACCCATTATATATTGTTTGTGGGTGCACCTCTGTATTCAGATGTCTAGTGTACACCATGTTCCAAATTAGTATTCAAATTGGATTTAAGTGTCATAAAGATTTAATTGTTTTGTTTTTCAAATAAACTCGTGGATGGTATTGTGTCTCAGGGCTCAATGGATCTCTGAAATCAATCTTAAACACATGTGATCATTAGTTTTCCAGGTGATTCTAATTAAAGAAAAACTACTTAAAAATGATGTTCCACATTATAAAGCAGACCACAGGTTTCAAGCAATATGGGAAATAAAAAGGATCTCTCTGCTGCTGAAAAGCATTAAATAGTGCAATGCCTTGGTCAAAGTATGAAAACATTAGATATTTCACAAAAACTTAAGAGTGATCATCATACTGTGAAGAGATTTGTGACTGAAACAGAGCACAGACGGGGTTCATGCAGATAAAGGCATAATGAGGAAGTTTTCTGCCAGACAAATTCATTGGATTAAGAGAGCAGCTGCCAAAATACCATTACAAAGCAGCAAACAGTTATTTGAAGCTAGCTGCTGGTGCCTCTGGAGTCCCTCAAACCTCAAGGTGTAGGATCCTTCAAAGGCTTGCTGTGGTGCATAAACCTACTATTCGGCCACCCCTAAACAGTGTTCACAAGCAGAAACGGTTGCAGTGGGCCCAGACATACATGAAGACTAATTTCCAAACAGTCTTGTTTACTGATGAGTGTCGAGCAACACTGGGTGGTCCAGATGGATGGAGTGGTGGATGGCCACCATGTCCCAACAAGGCTGCAACGTCAGCAAGGAGATGGAGGAGTCATGTTTTGGGCTGGAATCATGGGGAAACAGCTGTTAGGGCCCTTTAAGGTTCCTGAAGGTGTGAAAATGACCTCGGCAAAGTATATAGAGTTTCTGACTGACAACTTTCTTCCATGGTATAAAAAGCAGAAACGTGCCTTCAGGAGCAAAATCATCTTCATGCTGACAATGCCCCATCTCATGCTGCAAAGAATATCTCTGAGTCATTGGCTGCTATGGGCATAAAAGGAGATAAACTCATGGTATTGCCACGATCTTCCCCTGACCTCAACCCTATACAGAACCTTTGGAGTATCATCGAGCAAAAGATCTATGAGGGTGGGAGGCCGTTCACATCAAAACAGCAGCTCTGGGAGGGAAGAAATACAAGCAGAAACTCTCCAAATACTCACAAGTTCAATGGAGGCGAGAATTGTGAAGGTGATAACAAAGAAAGGTTCCTATGGTAACATGTGACTTGGCCTGTTAGGATGTTTTGGAGTTAAATAGCTTTTTTGTTCAGTGAATGTGACCTCCTAATGCTGCAAATTCCACAAATGAGCATTTTCAGTTCTTTAAAACAGATCAAATGTTTAGAAATTCTACTGTGCGTAATAATTTGGAACAGTGCATTTTGAGTTTTTATTCATTGTGGAGATTATACTGTTATCATTGGGAGGTTTCTCCAATAACATTCGATGTATACTCGGGTGATGACTTTTATTAGACTGACTGTCATTTGCACTGACCATTTAGGAAAATCCGAGAAAAATATAATTTGCATAATAATTTGGAACATGGTGTAGAAGAAAGGGAAAAAGTGGGGAATGTGGTCTGGAAGCTGTGCTCTAGGTAACTGTGTTATTTTATGCAGAGACGAGTCCTGGCTGGAAGAAGTGATGGCAGTCTGTGCTGGATGAAAATGAAAAGCAAAGATGAAGGACTTCAGCTAGAGACATCACTAGTGAGTCAGTGTATTACCTGTACACTGACACTATATACACTGTATACTATATACAAAGCTCCTGTGTATAATGTCGCTGGAACAAGCAATTACGTGACAAAGGCTCTGGTTGAGCTGAAACGTTGTATATAAAAAATCAGATGCTGTAATATTCTGTTACGCTCCCAGTTTATGTATAATAAATTTATACCAGACTTTGCATAAGAAACCTAGAGAGAGTGCAGTGAATTTAACCTTTACTGTTATTCTGGGCCATTGGTCCGTTACACCAGCACCTCGCCATATTAAGGCTGAGTGCACACCTAAACCTTTACCTGTGTCAACTAGAACAGTTTGTAGGATTCTGTCTCAAAATGGCCTCCATGGTCGAATCAGTGCCCAGAAGCCAGCACTAAACAAAAGGCAAATAAAAAACCGTGTGGTATTTGCAAACTCCCACAGCCTGCTAAATAGATGGACACTGGAAAGTGGCAGAAGATGGATTTCTCTTCAGTAGAATTACACCACAGCTTCCACAAACACTGCAGGAGACTTACTGGGCCAGTATGGATCCAAAATACACCCAGAAGACAGTTACATTTGGTGGTTGAAAGATCATGGTCTGGGGTTACATTCAGTATGGGGGTGTGCGAAACATTTGCAAGGTGGAAGGCAATATCAATAGCCTAAAATATCAAGAACTATTAGCTACCGCTTATATTCCAAATCATAAGAGAGGTCAAATTCTGCAGCAGGATTGTGCTCCATCTCATACATCCATCTCTACAACAAAGTTCCTCCGGGCAAAAAGATGAAGGATGAAAGAGGAAGCTTGGAAGACAAAACCAAAGAATCTAGATGAGCACCACGACTTCATTCACCAATGTTATGCAACACATATTTGTATTTTAAGTTAATTATTTGTCTGTGGGCAACAAAAATTTTGTCTTGCCAAAATCTGACCATTCTGTGTCCATTAACTGATCAATATTTCTTGTTGTGAATTTGGATTCTGGGCTCCCCCGGTGGCCGCTTGTGGAATTGGACTTGTCATCCTCTTTCCTGTTTCACCTGGTTCCATCAGTAGTGGGTGTCGCTATTTAAGCTCATTTCTCTGGTGGTTTCTTGCCGGTCAACAATGTTATCTGATGCCTCTCAGTGCTGGTTCCTGCTTCTAGACAACTACTAGATAAGTTGGACTTTTGTCCATGTTTTGTTTTGCCTATTTGTTCCAGTTCACAGCTGAAGTTTTGTTACTGTGTCTGGAAAGCTCTCGTTGATCAGGGATTGCTACTCTGGCGTTATGAGTTAATGCCAGAGTTTAAGGTAATCTCTGGATGGTGTTTTGTTAGTGTTTTTCTGCTGACCATGAAAGTATACTATCTGTCTTCTGCTATCTAGTAAGCGGACCTCAAATTTGCTAAGACTATTTTCCTGCTGCGTTTGTAGTTTCATCTGAACTCACCGTCATTATATGTGGGGGGCTACTGTCTTCTTTGGAATATTTCTCTAGAGGTGAGCCAGGTCTTATATTTCCCTCTGCTAGCTATTTAGGTCTTAGGCCAGAGCTGGGCATCTAGCTATAAATAGGAAATGCTACCTGGCTATTTCTAGTTGCGCGGCAGGCTTAGTTCATGGTCAGTATAGTTCCATCTTCCGAGAGCTTGTCCCTCTATAGGCTTGCTATGATCTCTGCCTGCAGAGATCATGACAGTTTGACCGGCCCCTAAAGTGTTAAAGACCCAGGTTGAGAAAGGAGAGTTATAAGAAGTCTGCTGGAATTTTTTTTTTTTTTTTTTCCTCCAGTCTGCCTTGCTGCAGTCTTTTTTCTCTCTCTCCTCCTAATCTCTGTATGCTCTGTGTGCACCTGACAATAATGGATCTCCAGAGTGTAACTGCGGGTTTGAATAATCTCATCACGAAAGTACAAAATTTACAAGATTTTGTGGTACATGCTCCGGTATCTGAGCCGAGAATTCCTTTGCCGGAGTTCTTCACAGGGAATAGAGCTAGCTTCCAGAATTTCCGAAATAATTGTAAGCTTTATTTGTCCCTGAAGTCTCGTTCAGCTGGAGACCCTGCTCAGCAGGTTAGGATTGTGATTTCCTTGCTCAGGGGTGACCCTCAAGATTGGGCCTTCTCATTGCCAGCAGGGGATCCTGCGTTACGCGATGTGGATGCGTTTTTTCTGGCCTTGGGCTTGCTTTATGAGGAACCTCATTTGGAACTTCAGGCAGAAAAAACTTTGATGGCACTATCTCAGGGGCAAGACGAAGCTGAAGTTTTCTGCCAAAAATTCCGTAAATGGTCTGTGCTTACTCAGTGGAATGAGTGCGCCTTGGCGGCAACTTTCAGAGAAGGTCTCTCTGATGCCGTTAAGGATGTTATGGTGGGGTTCCCTTTGCCTGCAGGTCTGAATGAGTCCATGACAATGGCTATTCAGATTGATAGGCGTCTGCGGGAGCGCAAACCGGTGCACCATCTGGCGGTGTCTATGGAAAAGACGCCAGAAAGTATGCAGTGTGATAGAATTCTGTCCAGGAGCGAGCGACAGAATTTTAGACGGAAGAATGGATTGTGTTTCTATTGTGGGGATTCTACTCATGTTATATCAGCATGTTCTAGGCGTACAAAGAAGCTTGATAAGTCTGTTTCCATTGGCACCATTCAGTCTAAGTTTATTTTGTCTGTAACCCTGATTTGCTCTTTGTCATCCATTGCCACGGACGCCTATGTTGACTCTGGCGCCGCTCTGAGTCTTATGGATTGGTCCTTTGCCAATCGTTGTGGTTTTAATTTAGAGCCTTTGGAGACTCTTATTCCTCTGAAGGGGATTGACTCCACCCCATTGGCTAATAATAAACCACAATACTGGACACAAGTAACCATGCGTATCAATCCGGATCACCAGGAGATTATTCGTTTCCTGGTGCTGTATAATTTACATGACGATTTGGTACTGGGATTGCCCTGGTTGCAGTCTCACAACCCAGTCTTGGACTGGAGAGCAATGTCTGTGTTGAGCTGGGGATGTAAGGGTATTCATGGGGACGTACCTTTGGTTTCTATTTCGTCGTCCATTCCCTCTGAAGTCCCTGAGTTCCTCTCTGATTATCAAGACGTCTTTGACGAACCCAAGCTTGGGTCGTTACCTCCGCACCGTGAGTGCGATTGTGCCATAGATTTGATACCGGGTTGTAAATATCCAAAGGGTCGTTTGTTTAATTTGTCTGTGCCGGAACATGCTGCTATGCGGGAATATATAAAGGAGTCTTTGGAAAAGGGACATATTCGTCCATCTTCTTCTCCCTTGGGAGCTGGGTTTTTCTTTGTCTCAAAAAAAGACGGCTCTTTGAGACCATGTATTGATTATCGGCTTCTGAATAAGATCACTGTTAAGTATCAATACCCATTGCCATTGCTTACTGATTTGTTTGCTCGTATAGAGGGTGCTAAGTGGTTCTCTAAAATTGATCTTCGTGGGGCGTATAATTTGGTGCGGATCAGGCAGGGGGATGAGTGGAAGACCGCATTTAATACGCCCGAGGGCCACTTTGAGTATTTGGTCATGCCTTTTGGTCTTTCTAATGCCCCTTCAGTTTTCCAGTCTTTTATGCATGATATTTTCCGCGATTTTCTGGATAAATTTATGATAATATATCTGGATGATATTCTGATTTTTTCTGATGACTGGGACTCTCATGTCCAGCAGGTCAGGAGAGTTTTTCAGGTTCTGCGGTCTAATTCTTTATGTGTGAAGGGGTCTAAGTGCGTTTTTGGGGTCCAGAAAATTTCCTTTTTGGGGTATATTTTTTCTCCCTCTTCCATTGAGATGGATCCCGTCAAGGTGCAAGCTATTTGTGACTGGACTCAGCCCTCCTCTCTTAAGGGTCTTCAGAGATTTTTGGGCTTTGCCAACTTTTACCGCCGATTTATTGCTGGTTTTTCGGATGTCGTTAAACCACTGACTGATTTGACCAGACAAGGCGCTGATGTTGCTAATTGGTCCCCTCATGCTGTAGAGGCCTTTCAGGAGCTTAAGCGCCGTTTTGCCTCTGCCCCTGTGTTGCGTCAGCCTGATGTGAATCTGCCTTTTCAGGTTGAGGTTGACGCTTCGGAGATCGGAGCTGGGGCAGTGTTGTCGCAGAAAGGTTCCGACTGCTCCGTCATTAGGCCTTGTGCCTTCTTTTCTCGCAAATTTTCGCCCGCAGAGCGGAATTATGATGTTGGGAATCGGGAGCTTTTGGCCATGAAGTGGGCGTTTGAGGAGTGGCGCCATTGGCTCGAGGGGGCTAGGCATCAGGTGGTGGTATTGACTGACCACAAAAATTTGATTTATCTTGAGACTGCCAGACGCCTGAATCCTAGACAGGCGCGCTGGTCTTTATTTTTTTCTCGCTTTAATTTTGTGGTGTCATACCTACCGGGTTCTAAGAATGTTAAGGCAGATGCCCTTTCTAGGAGTTTTGACCCGGACTCTCCTGGTAATTCTGAACCCACAGGTATCCTTAGGGAGGGAGTAATTTTGTCGGCCGTTTCTCCTGATCTGCGGCGGTCCTTGCAAGAGTTTCAGGCGGATAGACCGGATCGTTGTCCGCCTGATAGACTGTTTGTTCCGGATGATTGGACCAGCAGAGTCATCTCTGAGGTACATTCTTCTGCATTGGCAGGTCATCCCGGAATTTTTGGTACCAGGGATTTGGTGGCAAGATCCTTCTGGTGGCCTTCCCTGTCACGAGATGTGCGAGTCTTTGTGCAGTCATGTGACGTTTGTGCTCGGGCCAAGTCTTGTAGTTCTCGGGCTAGCGGACTGCTGTTGCCCTTGCCTATTCCTAAGAGGCCTTGGACACACATCTCGATGGATTTTATTTCAGATCTGCCTGTTTCCCAGAAGATGTCTGTCATCTGGGTGGTCTGTGACCGTTTCTCTAAAATGGTCCATTTGGTTCCTCTGCCCAAGTTGCCTTCTTCTTCTGAGTTGGTTCCTCTGTTTTTTCAGAATGTTGTCCGATTGCACGGTATTCCTGAGAATATTGTTTCTGACAGAGGTACCCAATTTGTGTCTAGATTTTGGCGGGCATTCTGTGCTAGGATGGGCATAGATTTGTCTTTTTCATCTGCTTTTCACCCTCAGACTAATGGCCAGACCGAGCGGACTAATCAGACCCTTGAGACATATCTGAGGTGTTTTGTCTCTGCTGACCAGGATGATTGGGTTGCTTTTTTGCCATTGGCAGAGTTCGCCCTCAATAATCGGGCCAGTTCTTCCACCTTGGTGTCCCCGTTTTTCTGTAATTCGGGGTTTCACCCTCGATTTTCCTCCGGTCAGGTGGAATCCTCGGATTGTCCTGGAGTGGATGCGGTGGTGGAGAGATTGCATCACATCTGGGGGCAGGTTATGGACAATTTGAAGTTGTCCCAGGAGAAGACTCAGCGTTTTGCCAACCGTCATCGTCGTGTTGGTTCTCGGCTTTGTGTTGGAGATTTAGTGTGGTTGTCTTCTCGTTTTGTCCCTATGAGGGTCTCTTCTCCTAAGTTTAAACCTCGGTTCATCGGCCCTTATAGAATATTGGAGATTCTTAATCCTGTTTCTTTCCGTTTGGACCTCCCTGCGTCCTTTTCCATTCATAACGTTTTTCATCGGTCGTTATTGCGCAGGTATGAGGTACCTGTTGTACCTTCAGTTGAGCCTCCTGCTCCGGTGTTGGTTGAGGGTGAGTTGGAGTACGTTGTGGAGAAAATTTTGGACTCTCGTGTTTCCAGACGGAAACTCCAGTATCTGGTCAACTGGAAGGGTTACGGCCAGGAGGATAATTCTTGGGTCAATGCATCTGATGTTCATGCTTCTGATCTTGTTCGTGCCTTCCATAGGGCTCATCCTGGTCGCCCTGGTGGATCTGGTGAGGGTTCGGTGCCCCCTCCTTGAGGGGGGGGTACTGTTGTGAATTTGGATTCTGGGCTCCCCCGGTGGCCGCTTGTGGAATTGGACTTGTCATCCTCTTTCCTGTTTCACCTGGTTCCATCAGTAGTGGGTGTCGCTATTTAAGCTCATTTCTCTGGTGGTTTCTTGCCGGTCAACAATGTTATCTGATGCCTCTCAGTGCTGGTTCCTGCTTCTAGACAACTACTAGATAAGTTGGACTTTTGTCCATGTTTTGTTTTGCCTATTTGTTCCAGTTCACAGCTGAAGTTTTGTTACTGTGTCTGGAAAGCTCTCGTTGATCAGGGATTGCTACTCTGGCGTTATGAGTTAATGCCAGAGTTTAAGGTAATCTCTGGATGGTGTTTTGTTAGTGTTTTTCTGCTGACCATGAAAGTATACTATCTGTCTTCTGCTATCTAGTAAGCGGACCTCAAATTTGCTAAGACTATTTTCCTGCTGCGTTTGTAGTTTCATCTGAACTCACCGTCATTATATGTGGGGGGCTACTGTCTTCTTTGGAATATTTCTCTAGAGGTGAGCCAGGTCTTATATTTCCCTCTGCTAGCTATTTAGGTCTTAGGCCAGAGCTGGGCATCTAGCTATAAATAGGAAATGCTACCTGGCTATTTCTAGTTGCGCGGCAGGCTTAGTTCATGGTCAGTATAGTTCCATCTTCCGAGAGCTTGTCCCTCTATAGGCTTGCTATGATCTCTGCCTGCAGAGATCATGACAATTTCTGCTTTGATAACAATTTATTTTCTTAACCTAAATCACATTTTGGAAGGTTCCAGCTTTCAAAAGAATAACTTATACAACCAATGGATGAATTTAACATCAGGTTATAAGCTTTTATTTACATAACATGGATAAGCGACATAACTTCTGTCAGGGAGTGTATGGTGGCATCATTGGTCTTTGTATAGAATGTAGTTTCATGTAGAGGTAATGGTGATATTATAATATTATGTATTCTCTGTGTAGTGGTGATAGTACTAGGCACTGTGTAGCTGTATTGTTGTGTGTATGTTTGTAAGTAAGCTCCGTTATGGCACCATATCTAAGCAGTAAGCTTGGTTCTGGTATTCTATCAATGTAGTAATCTAGATTATGGTACTGTATGTATGTTGTAATCTCAGTTCTGCTCCAGTTTCTATGTAGCAGACTTGGTTCCATGTAGTAGACTTATTAAGCTCGGTTCTGCTCCCTTATCTCTGTAGTAAGCTCGGTTCTGCTCCCATATCTCTGCAGTAAGCTCGGTTCTGCTCCCATATCTCTGTAGTAAGCTCGGTTCTGCTCCCTTATCTCTCTAGTAAGCTCGGTTCTGCTCCCTTATCTCTGTAGTAAGCTCGGTTCTGCTCCCATATCTCTGCAGTAAGCTCAGTTCTGCTCCCATATCTCTGTAGTAAGCTCGGTTCTGCTCCCTTATCTCTCTAGTAAGCTCGGTTCTGCTCCCTTATCTCTGTAGTATGCTAGGTTCTGCTCCCATATCTCTGTAGTAAGTTTGGTTCTGCTCCCATATCTCTGTAGTAAGGTCGATTCTGTTCCCATATCTCTGCAGTAAGCTCGGTTTTGCTCCCATTTCTCTGCACTAAGCTCGGTTCTGCTCCTATATCTCTGTAGTAAGCTTGGTTCTGCTCCCATATCTTTGCAGTAAGCTCGGTTCTGCGTCCATATCTCTGTAGTAAGCTCGGTTTTGTTCCCATATCTCTGTAGTAAGCTCGTTTCTGCTTCCTTATCTCTGTAGTAAGCTCGTTTCTGCTCCCATATCTCTGTAGTAAACTCGGTTCTGTTCCCCTATCTCTGTAGTAAGCTTGGTTCTGCTCCCTTATCTCTGTAGTAAGCTGGTTTCTGCTGCCATATCTCTGTAGTAAGCCCGTTCTGCTCCCATATCTCTGCAGTAAGCTTGGTTCTGCTCCCATATCCTTGCTGTTAGCTCGGTTCTGCTCCCATATGTCTGTAGTAAGCTCGGTTCTGCTCCCATATCTTTGCAGTAAGCTCAGTTCGGCTCCCATATCTCTGAATCTAGTAAGTTCAGTTCTGCTCCCATATCTCTATAATAAGCTCTGTTCTGCTCCCATATCTCTGTAGTAAGCTCTGTTCTGCTCACATATCTCTGTAGTAAGCTCCGTTCAGTTCCCATATCTGTGTACCAGCCTGTTTTTAAAGCCTGTTATCTCTGCTACTTTAATGCAGTGGCCAGATATAAGCAAGGAAAAGGAGGGCCACCGCAACTCGAGGGCCACTGCCTTGTGATTGCCCCCCAGGCTGAAAATTGCCTGCCAGCCCCTGCCCTGATTATTGTACTACTTTGACAGATACATTCATATATTAATTACCGTATCTATTGTCGTTCCTTCTACCAATCATTCCTTCAATCCAATGTTGAGCAATATGATTCGACCTCCGCTAAACATTTATCCATGTAAGGAAATCTAGGTTGTCTGTCTCCCTGATTTCTACAGTCAGCAGTCTGCTTTCTAGATAATACATTGCCCCAAAATCTCCATAAGGCAGGAGAAGACATACCATTGGTGCAACCTGTGCAGCTGCACAGAGGCCCAGAAAGTAAGAGGGCCCATCATCATCTGCAAAGCGGGAGGCATTGTGAATTATGATGAGTCATTGCACTGCTAAGGGCCAATATATTGTTCTTGCACAGGAGCCCTTTGCGGTCTGTGTCTGCTCCTGCCATCTCAGCTGCACATTGCTCCATTACTTACAATGCACATTCAAAGCACCACTCCAGCATTTTTTCTTAGTGCACCCCTGGAGTGGTTCTTTAAAAGTAGCTCCCTGACCGCTCTCTCATACTCACCTGCCGCATGCATCCTTTTCCAGCAAAGCTCCCGTTGTCTCTGCCGAAAAGTGACATGCTGGTAGTTCCAGTGTTTCATGGAGCAGCGCGGAGGTCACTTTTCAATATAAGCCTCATTCTGGCCTTGTTATGGCTCTCAGATTTGCATTGAGCTCTTGTGCCACAATTTCTGACTTCCAGCCAAACAGAAGTTACGGGTAGGGTTGAGTGAAGCGGATCGGACAAATTCAAAAATTGCCGACTTTCGGCAAAGTCGGGTTTCATGAAACCCGACCCGATCCTAGTGTGGGATCGGCCATGAGGTCGCAGATCTGCGCGCAAAAGTCGCGTTTCATATGACGCTTTCAGCTCCATTTTTCAGCCAATGAAGGAGGACGCAGAGTGTGGGCAGCGTGATGACATAGGTCTCGGTCCCCACCATCTTAGAGAAGGGCATGACAGTGATTGGCTTGCTTTCTGCGGCGTCACAGGGGCTATAAAGGGGCGTGCATGCCAACCGCCATCTTACTTCTGCCGATCTTAGCATAGGGAGAGGTTGCTGCAGCTTCATCAGAAGAAGTGATATAGTTAGGGAGGGAAGATTAACCCCCAAACTGCTTGTGCTGTAGCGATTTCCACTGTCCAACACCACCTTTTCTTTGCAGGTGGAGGTTATATTTTTGTGCATCAGCTCTGTAGCTTATTAGGCTGCCTTATAAGGCTCCCTGATAGCCGCATTGCTGTTTCCACGCTGCTGTGCAAACCAACTGCTTTTTTAAATGCAAAAATCCTGTTGCTCCTTTCTGCACAGTTATCTTATTTGTGCACACTTTTGTGTGCAGCAGTCCTATTTATTGATGCCATACTTGTCCTGAGTAGTGTTGAGCGATACCTTCCGATATTTGAAAGTATCGGTATCGGATGGTATCGGCCGATATCCGAAAAATATCGGATATCGCCGATACCGATACCCGATACCAATACAAGTCAATGGGACACAAGTATCGGAAGGTATCCTGGATGGTTCCCAGGGTCTGAAGGAGAGGAAACTCTCCTTCAGGCCCTGGTATCCATATTCATGTGTAAAATAAAGAATAAAAATAAAAAATAGGGATATACCCACCCTCTGACGCGCCCTGGTAGTAACCGCTGTAACCGGCAGCCTCCGTTCATAAGAATGAGCGAGTGAAAGACCTGCAATGACGTCGCGGCTTGTGATTGGTCGCAGTGACCAATCACAAGCCGCAACATCATCGCAGGTCCTTCACTCGCTCATTCTTAGGAACGGAGGCTGCCGGTTGCACGTCTGAGGTCCAGGCTCCGTTGGAGGGGTGAGTATATCCATATTTTTTATTTCTATTTTTTACATGAATATGGATCCCAGGGCCTGAAGGAGAGTCTCCTCTCCTCCAGACCCTGGGAACCATACACTGGGAACTTCCGATTCCGATTTCTGATATCACAAAAATATCGGAACTCGGTATCGGAATTCTGATACTGCAAGTATCGGCCGATACCCGATACTTGTGGTATCGGAATGCTCAACACTAGTCCTGAGATCATTGTAGGGAGATTGAAATTGTACTACAGTCCTTGTATTTTTTCATATATCTTCCAGCCACTTTCTGCCACTTACATTGTGTTGTTTTATACACTGGGCCTGAGTTTTGGTTCAGTCTCCAAAAAAAAAAAAGTGAGATTCAAATTCTCACAAGGTGGATATACTTCAGTCCTGTTAGTTTGTCGTATGTCAGCCAGCCACTTTCTGCCACTTAGATTGCGTTGTTATATACACTGGGCCTGAGTTTTGGTTCAGTCTCCCCCAAAAAAAGTGAGATTCAAATTCTCACAAAGTGGATGTACTTCAGTCCTCTTAGTTTGTTGTATATCAGCCAGCCACTTTCTGCCACTTACATTGTGTTGTTTTATGCACAGGGCCTGAGTTTTGGTTCAGTCTCCCCCCCAAAAAAGGGAGATTTAATTTCTCAACAAGTTTATATATACCTTCTACCTTGTTTTACAGTACCATATAATGGTTGTTATTTTGGATAGATTTTCCAAAAAATGAGGAAGACTGGTTGAAGAGCCCGTGGGCGGTGGTTGCCAGCTGGTACTGATGGTGGTGGTGGTGGTGGTGCATCTGGTGGTAGTGGCAAAAGCACAATAGCACCAAAGGCTGGAGGTGTTGAGCCAGCGTCATCGTCTGGCTACACAAGGCCTCGAAGACTCCCTTATCTGGGAGTAGGAAAACAGCTTTTAAAGCCGGAGCAGCAGGAAAAAGTTTTGGCTTTCCTTGCTAACTCAGCCTCTAGCTCTTTCGCCTCCTCTTCAGAAAGGTCCAAATACAAAAGCAGCAAGTCATCAGTGGATGCTCCCGGTCAGGAACAAGACGTTTCCTTGTGTCCTTCGCCCAAACCAAAAATGAAGGATGCGTCAGGCGACACTACAAGTTACTCCATGGAGCTATTTACACATACCGTGCCTGGGTTAGAAAGGGAAATTGTTAACTGCCCATTACAAGATGAATCGGACAAGGAGTGCACTGATGCACAGCCACAGCTAGATTATTATGCTGTTCCATTAACTCAGATCACTACATTGCCCTCGCAGTGTACTGAGCCAGAATCTGACCCTGATGAGACTATGGTGCCCCGTCCTGAACGCTATAGCACCTTGCACGGTGACACAGAGAAAGGTGCACATGACATGGAAGAGGAGGTGATAGATGACCCAGTTGTTGACCCAGATTGGCAGCCATTGGGGGAAGAGGGTGCCGCTGCCAGTAGCTCAGAAGCGGAGGAGGATGATCCGCAGCAGCCATCTACATTGCAACAGCTGTCTACTGGCAGGTCCGTATCAGGCCAAAAACGTTTGTCAAAAACAAAAACAGTTTTAGGACAGCGTGGCCGTCCGGTGAAAGTAGCACAGTGTGCAATGCCTGAAAAGGTATTCCATAGTAGGAAGAGTGTAGCGTGGCAATTTTTTAACCAAGATCCGAATGATCAGTCAAAAGTTATCTGTAAGAAATGCTCAAAGACCTTTAGCAGAGGGAAGAATCTTCAAAATGTAAATACAACGTGCATGCTTAGACATTTAACCAGCATGCACTTGCAAGCCTGGACTAACTAGCAAACGTCCCGTACCATTGGTGCACCAGCTCAGAATGAAGGTAGTCAGCAACGCTACATTGCTTCACACACTGTAAGCCCACCGGTTAGGACTAGTGTTGAGCGATAAATTCCGATATCGGAAAGTATCGGTATCGGAAAGTATCGGCCGATACCGTCAAAGTATCGGATCTAATCCGATACCGATACCCGATCCCAATGCAAGTCAATGGGACGAAAATATCGGAATTAAAATAAACCCTTTATAAACTTGTAGGTTCATTCTACATGAAGGAAAACAACTAAGAATAATGTAGGATGTATTGGGGGACGTGGCGGAGACATTAAAGGCACAGAGGTTTAGCCCAATGTAATAGAATAGCAGGATTTTTTATTTTTTTTATGACGTTCGGCGTTAGAAAGATTTTGACTATGTTAATTTTTTTTTTTTTTGTCAGATATTGATGTTTCACTACTTCCACGCCCTTCACCTTCTTTTTTACTTCTCCCACACTTTCTTCTTCATTATCCTCATCATCAGCTTCTTTGACATCAACTTCTTCACCTTATTCATCTTCTTCTTCATCTTCTACCTATTATTTTTTTGGTTACATTGTTCATATTCTTTTTATTGTACTATTATCTTCATCATATTCTACTTCTTCATCATATTCTTATTTGTGACAGGCATTCCCGTAGTTGTTATCTATAAAAGTTTGAAGATTACACCTTCCGTTCTGCCTGTCACAAAAGAGTTACATTTGTCCGCGTTCAGTTTGGCCTGCAGCATCAGGCTTTATCCAGGAGCACTACGAGGAGGAACAGACTCACCCCCATACACTGCTTAGTCTTCTTCTGCTTATAATTTAGATAATATTTTTTGCTCTGATATTTAGTGTTATGCTTAATGTTCTTCTGCTCTTTGTTCTGCAGCCTCTTGTTCTTCTGCTTCTCGGTCTTCCAGGTCGTCGTCGTCTCCAGGGTCGTCGTCTCCGGGGTCGTCGTCTTCGGGGTGGTCTTCAGGGTCGTCGTCTCCGGGGTCGTCGTCATCGGGGTGGTCTTCAGGGTCATCGTCTCCAGGGTCGTCGTCATCACGGTGGTTGTCGTCTCTGGTGTCGTCGTCATCTTAGGGGTGGTCTTCCGGGTCATCGTGTTTAGTCTCTTGAACTTGGAAATGTAGCAGAAGGTACAAGAAGGCTGAGAAAATGCCGAGAACCAGCTGATGGAACTGGAACTCGGATGGCTACCCGAAGGTCCATGGAACCAATGCCAATGCCAATACCAATGGAACTACCGAGGACCAGCTGACGTTACTGGAACCCGGTTACTAAGCAGGAGGTACCCGTGCCTGAAAGCACTACCAAGGACCACCTGACGTTGGTGGAACTCGGATACCCAGAGGGAGGCACCTAAGCCAAAGGCTCTGCCCGGAACCAGCTGACGGTACTGGAACCAGGATGGGGAGCAGAAGGTACAAGAGCAAGTGTCTGCATGGCTTTTGCAGGACACGATGCCGGCTGCACAGCAGGGGAACAGCTGGCGGTGCTGAACCCCACTGACACATTGGCTGGTGTTTTTCTCTGTGCAGCTAGCAGTACCGGGCCCCAACTGGCGGTGTTAGAGCCCGGGGTCAGCAGGAGGAAGAGATGGAGCAGAGTGTAGGCCGAAGCCTGCACTGGCGGCAGCTTTGGGTCTGTTGTGCCTGCGTGGCAGTTGCAGGACACGTTGCCGGCTGCACAGCAGGGGAACAGCTGGCGGTGCTGAACCCCACTGACACATTGGCTGGTGTTTTTCTCTGTGCAGCTAGCAGTACCGGGCCCCAACTGGCGGTGTTGGAGCCCGGGCTCTGCAGGGGGAGCAGAGTGTAGGCCGAAGCCTAATTGAACCAATTTCAAAGGTAACCTTTAACCCCCCCTCAGGGGTTACAAAGTAGAAGAGCCACAGCTTATGCAGCAGTAGTGCTGCACAAGTCAAAGGTTGCGCTTTTAATTTTGCTCCTTGCACACGCTGAATGAAACACGTATAACATTTAGCCCTTTATACAGTCAAACTGTGTTGGAGGCGCGAGTTCCCTTTGTAATGAGACGCAGCACAGATGTCAAGAATCCCACCTTGGTGCTGGGTGCAGCCTCCTGAGCGTTGTTATTTTCTGTACAGGAGTCTGCGCTGTCGTGTTATCCCTTGGCCTAGCGTTGTTAGCGCTGCCCATCTTCTGACATCATTTAATGTCGGCCGGTGCGGTTCACGATGACCATGAATCCCAGCCCCGCAGTGTCTTAACATTGTTAAAACACTGCGGGGCTGGGATTCAGGGCCTGGCGCAGCACATATGTTCGCCTCTCACACTCGGGTCCTTACACCCGCTTCAGACTGTGCGGCGTCATCTGATCCCTTATCGCATGCCACGGCCATGAAGCCGCACAGTCTGAAGAAGGCGGAAGGAGATGAGGGACAGGCGAACTGATGCACTGATCATGCCCATCAATCACACCCTCGCAGTCCCAATAAATAAGACACCGAGGGGCGTTGTGTGGGTCAGGGCGGCCGCAGAGGCGCAGGCAGCCAAACAATGATGCCAGAAGACGGGCAGCGCTACCAAGGGGGTTGCAGCGTGTCATTACAAAGGAAAATCACACCTGAGGGACGTTTTAATGGTCGCAGAGGACTCATTTTTAGACGTGTTCACTTCAACATGGGCAAGGAGAATAAGTTTCTGAGCCACCTTGCACACATGCAGCATTACTGTCGTACAAGGTGGCTGTAAAACGTAAAAACGCCTGGGGGAGGGGGGACAGGTTTCCTTCAATTTTAGTTCTTGTGTCTGCGTGGCTGTTGCAGGACACGTTGCCGGCTACACAGCAGGGGAACAGCTGGCGGTGCTGAACCCCACTGACACATTGGCTGGTGTTTGGCTCTGTGCAGCTAGCACATCTGGGCCCCAACTGGCGGTGTTAGAGCCCAGGGTCAGCAGGAGGAGGAGAGGGAGCAGAGTGTAGGCCGAAGCCTGCACTGGAGCAAGTTGAAAGGGAAACTTTAACCCCCCCCCCCCAGGCGTTTGTAGCTGAAAGAGCCATCGTGTACAGCACTAATGCTGGAAAAGGTAAACTTAGCTCTTTTAATTATGGTCCTTGCACATGCTGAACCTAACACTTATAAAAAGTGTCCCCTCCTACCGTGATACCGTCCGGTAGGTGGAACTTTCCTTTGTGATGTGACGCAGCACAACCGTCATTCTTACCCCCTTGGCGCCGTGCGCCGCCTCCTCAGCGTTGTTTGAATCAGTCCCGGAGCCTGCGCTGTTAGGTTAGCCCTTGGCCATGCACACATTTTGCGCTGCCCGTCTTCTGACATCATTTGGTGTCAGGCTGGCTGCGCCTGTGCGGCCGCGCTGGCCGAGAGCCCGCCTCGTACTGTCTTCTGATTTAATCCCACTGGGGGCCTGAGATCCATGGACATGCGCAGTGCATATCTGAACCTCCACCTCTCACTCATCTCCCTACGGCTTCTTCTGACTGTGCGGTGTCACGGCCGTGGCATGCTATTAGGGACCAGCTGACACCGCACAGTTTGAAGAAGCCGTAGGGAGATGAGAGAGAGGTGGAGGTTCAGATATGCACTGCGCATGTCCATGGATCTCAGGCCCCCAGTGGGATTAAATCAGAAGACAGTACGAGGCGGGCTCTCGGCCAGCGCGGCCGCACAGGCGCAGCCAGCCTGACACCAAATGATGTCAGAAGACGGGCAGCGCAAAATGTGTGCATGGCCAAGGGCTAACCTAACAGCGCAGGCTCCGGGACTGATTCAAACAACGCTGAGGAGGCGGCGCACGGCGCCAAGGGGGTAAGAATGACGGCTGTGCTGCGTGACATCACAAAGGAAAGTTCCACCTACCGGACGGTATCACGGTAGGAGGGGACACTTTTCATAAGTGTTAGGATCAGCATGTGCAAGGAGCACCACGAAAAGAGGCACTTTTTCCCTTTGCATCATTACTGCTGCACAAGGTGGCTCCTTCAGTAACAAACGCCTGGGGGGGGGGACAGGTTCCCTTAAATTTAACTTGTTGTGCCTGCGTGGCGGTCGCAGTACACGTTGCCGGCTGCACAGCAGGGGAACAGCTGGCGGTGCTGAACCCCACTAACACATTGGCGAGGTGTTTGGCTCTGTGCGGACAGCACTTCTGGATGGCAACTAGCGGTGTTGGAGCCCAGGGACAGGTGGAGGAGGAGGAGGTGGAGGAGGTAGGAGGGATTGCCACACACACAGCAGGGGAACAGCTGACGTTACTGAACCCCAATAACAGAGGAGGGACTGTTGACTGTGCGTACAGCACTACCAGGCAACAACTAGCGGTGTTGGAGCCCAGGGACAGGTGGAGGAGGAGGAGGTGGAGGAGGTAGGAGGGATTGCCACACACACAGCAGGGGAACAGCTGACGTTACTGAACCCCAATAACAGAGGAGGGACTGTTGGGACTGTGCGTACAGCACTACCAGGCAACAACTAGCGGTGTTGGAGCCCAGGGACAGGTGGAGGAGGAGGAGGTGGAGGAGGTAGGAGGGATTGCCACACACACAGCAGGGGAACAGCTGACGTTACTGAACCCCAATAACAGAGGAGGGACTGTTGACTGTGCGTACAGCACTACCAGGCAACAACTAGCGGTGTTGGAGCCCAGGGACAGGTGGAGGAGGAGGAGGTGGAGGAGGTAGGAGGGATTGCCACACACACAGCAGGGGAACAGCTGACGTTACTGAACCCCAATAACAGAGGAGGGACTGTTGGGACTGTGCGTACAGCACTACCAGGCAACAACTAGCGGTGTTGGAGCCCAGGGACAGGTGGAGGAGGAGGAGGTGGAGGAGGTAGGAGGGATTGCCACACACACAGCAGGGGAACAGCTGACGTTACTGAACCCCAATAACAGAGGAGGGACTGTTGGGACTGTGCGTACAGCACTACCAGGCAACAACTAGCGGTGTTGGAGCCCAGGGACAGGTGGAGGAGGAGGAGGTGGAGGAGGTAGGAGGGATTGCCACACAGACAGCAGGGGAACAGCTGACGTTACTGAACCCCAATAACAGAGGAGGGACTGTTGGGACTGTGCGTACAGCACTACCAGGCAACAACTAGCGGTGTTGGAGCCCAGGGACAGGTGGAGGAGGAGGAGGTGGAGGAGGTAGGAGGGATTGCCACACACACAGCAGGGGAACAGCTGACGTTACTGAACCCCAATAACAGAGGAGGGACTGTTGGGACTGTGCGTACAGCACTACCAGGCAACAACTAGCGGTGTTGGAGCCCAGGGACAGGTGGAGGAGGAGGAGGTGGAGGAGGTAGGAGGGATTGCCACACACACAGCAGGGGAACAGCTGACGTTACTGAACCCCAATAACAGAGGAGGGACTGTTGACTGTGCGTACAGCACTACCAGGCAACAACTAGCGGTGTTGGAGCCCAGGGACAGGTGGAGGAGGAGGAGGTGGAGGAGGTAGGAGGGATTGCCACACAAACAGCAGGGGAACAGCTGACGTTACTGAACCCCAATAACAGAGGAGGGACTGTTGGGACTGTGCGTACAGCACTACCAGGCAACAACTAGCGGTGTTGGAGCCCAGGGACAGGTGGAGGAGGAGGAGGTGGAGGAGGTAGGAGGGATTGCTACACACACAGCAGGGGAACAGCTGACGTTACTGAACCCCAATAACAGAGGAGGGACTGTTGACTGTGCGTACAGCACTACCAGGCAACAACTAGCGGTGTTGGAGCCCAGGGACAGGTGGAGGAGGAGGAGGTGGAGGAGGTAGGAGGGATTGCCACACACACAGCAGGGGAACAGCTGACGTTACTGAACCCCAATAACAGAGGAGGGACTGTTGGGACTGTGCGCACAGCACTACCAGGCAACAACTAGCGGTGTTGGAGCCCAGGGACAGGTGGAGCAGGAGGAGGTGGAGGAGGTAGGAGGGATTGCCACACACACAGCAGGGGAACAGCTGACGTTACTGAACCCCAATAACAGAGGAGGGACTGTTGGGACTGTGCGTACAGCACTACCAGGCAACAACTAGCGGTGTTGGAGCCCAGGGACAGGTGGAGGAGGAGGAGGTGGAGGAGGTAGGAGGGATTGCCACACACACAGCAGAGGAACAGCTGACGTTACTGAACCCCAACAACAGAGGAGGGACTGTTGGGACTGTGCGTACAGCACTACCAGGCAACAACTAGCGGTGTTGGAGCCCAGGGACAGGTGGAGGAGGAGGAGGTGGAGGAGGTAGGAGGGATTGCCACACACACAGCAGGGGAACAGCTGATGTTACTGAACCCCAATAACAGAGGAGGGACTGTTGGGACTGTGCGTACAGCACTACCAGGCAACAACTAGCGGTGTTGGCGCCCAGGGACAGGTGGAGGAGGAGGAGGTGGAGGAGGTAGGAGGGATTGCCACACACACAGCAGGGGAACAGCTGACGTTACTGAACCCCAATAACAGAGGAGGGACTGTTGGGACTGTGCGTACAGCACTACCAGGCAACAACTAGCGGTGTTGGAGCCCAGGGACAGGTGGAGGAGGAGGAGGTGGAGGAGGTAGGAGGGATTGCCACACACACAGCAGGGGAACAGCTGACGTTACTGAACCCCAATAACAGAGGAGGGACTGTTGACTGTGCGTACAGCACTACCAGGCAACAACTAGCGGTGTTGGAGCCCAGGGACAGGTGGAGGAGGAGGAGGTGGAGGAGGTAGGAGGGATTGCCACACACACAGCAGGGGAACAGCTGACGTTACTGAACCCCAATAACAGAGGAGGGACTGTTGGGACTGTGCGTACAGCACTACCAGGCAACAACTAGCGGTGTTGGAGCCCAGGGACAGGTGGAGGAGGAGGAGGTGGAGGAGGTAGGAGGGATTGCCACACACACAGCAGGGGAACAGCTGACGTTACTGAACCCCAATAACAGAGGAGGGACTGTTGGGACTGTGCGTACAGCACTTTCAGGCAACAACTAGCGGTGTTGGAGCCCAGGGACAGGCGGAGGAGGAGGAGGTGGAGGAGGTAGGAGGGATTGCCACACACACAGCAGGGGAACAGCTGACGTTACTGTACCCCAATAACAGAGGAGGGACTGTTGGGACTGTGCGTACAGCACTACCAGGCAACAACTAGCGGTGTTGGAGCCCAGGGACAGGTGGAGGAGGAGGAGGTGGAGGAGGTAGGAGGGATTGCCACACACACAGCAGGGGAACAGCTGACGTTACTGAACCCCAATAACAGAGGAGGGACTGTTGGGACTGTGCGTACAGCACTACCAGGCAACAACTAGCGGTGTTGGAGCCCAGGGACAGGTGGAGGAGGAGGAGGTGGAGGAGGTAGGAGGGATTGCCAAACACACAGCAGGGGAACAGCTGATGTTACTGAACCCCAATAACAGAGGAGGGACTGTTGGGACTGTGCGTACAGCACTACCAGGCAACAACTAGCGGTGTTGGAGCCCAGGGACAGGTGGAGGAGGAGGAGGTGGAGGAGGTAGGAGGGATTGCCACACACACAGCAGGGGAACAGCTGACGTTACTGAACCCCAATAACAGAGGAGGGACTGTTGGGACTGTGCGTACAGCACTACCAGGCAACAACTAGCGGTGTTGGAGCCCAGGGACAGGTGGAGGAGGAGGAGGTGGAGGAGGTAGGAGGGATTGCCACACACACAGCAGGGGAACAGCTGACGTTACTGAACCCCAATAACAGAGGAGGGACTGTTGGGACTGTGCGTACAGCACTACCAGGCAACAACTAGCGGTGTTGGAGCCCAGGGACAGGTGGAGGAGGAGGAGGTGGAGGAGGTAGGAGGGATTGCCACACACACAGCAGGGGAACAGCTGACGTTACTGAACCCCAATAACAGAGGAGGGACTGTTGGGACTGTGCGTACAGCACTACCAGGCAACAACTAGCGGTGTTGGAGCCCAGGGACAGGTGAAGGAGGAGGAGGTGGAGGAGGTAGGAGGGATTGCCACACACACAGCAGGGGAACAGCTGACGTTACTGAACCCCAATAACAGAGGAGGGACTGTTGGGACTATGCGTACAGCACTACCAGGCAACAACTAGCGGTGTTGGAGCCCAGGGACAGGTGGAGGAGGAGGAGGTGGAGGAGGTAGGAGGGATTGCCACACACACAGCAGGGGAACAGATGACATTACTGAACCCCAATAACAGAGGAGGGACTGTTGACTGTGCGTACAGCACTACCAGGCAACAACTAGCAGTGTTGGAGCCCAGGGACAGGTGGAGGAGGAGGAGGTGGAGAAGGTAGGAGGGATTGCCACACACACAGCAGGGGAACAGCTGACGTTACTGAACCCCAATAACAGAGGAGGGACTGTTGGGACTGTGCGTACAGCACTACCAGGCAACAACTAGCGGTGTTGGAGCCCAGGGACAGGTGGAGGAGGAGGAGGTGGAGGAGGTAGGAGGGATTGCCACACACACAGCAGGGGAACAGCTGACGTTACTGAACCCAATAACAGAGGAGGGACTGTTGGGACTGTGCGTACAGCACTACCAGGCAACAACTAGCGGTGTTGGAGCCCAGGGACAGGTGGAGGAGGAGGAGGTGGAGGAGGTAGGAGGGATTGCCACACACACAGCAGGGGAACAGCTGACGTTACTGAACCCCAATAACAGAGGAGGGACTGTTGACTGTGCGTACAGCACTACCAGGCAACAACTAGCGGTGTTGGAGCCCAGGGACAGGTGGAGGAGGAGGAGGTGGAGGAGGTAGGAGGGATTGCCACACACACAGCAGGGGAACAGCTGACGTTACTGAACCCCAATAACAGAGGAGGGACTGTTGGGACTGTGCGTACAGCACTACCAGGCAACAACTAGCGGTGTTGGAGCCCAGGGACAGGTGGAGGAGGAGGAGGTGGAGGAGGTAGGAGGGATTGCCACACACACAGCAGGGGAACAGCTGACGTTACTGAACCCCAATAACAGAGGAGGGACTGTTGGGACTGTGTGTACAGCACTACCAGGCAACAACTAGCGGTGTTGGAGCCCAGGGACAGGTGGAGGAGGAGGAGGTGGAGGAGGTAGGAGGGATTGCCACACACACAGCAGGGGAACAGCTGACGTTACTGAACCCCAATAACAGAGGAGGGACTGTTGACTGTGCGTACAGCACTACCAGGCAACAACTAGCGGTGTTGGAGCCCAGGGACAGGTGGAGGAGGAGGAGGTGGAGGAGGTAGGAGGGATTGCCACACACACAGCAGGGGAACAGCTGACGTTACTGAACCCCAATAACAGAGTAGGGACTGTTGGGACTGTGCGTACAGCACTACCAGGCAACAACTAGCGGTGTTGGAGCCCAGGGACAGGTGGAGGAGGAGGAGGTGGAGGAGGTAGGAGGGATTGCCACACACACAGCAGGGGAACAGCTGACGTTACTGAACCCCAATAACAGAGGAGGGACTGTTGGGACTGTGCGTACAGCACTACCAGGCAACAACTAGCGGTGTTGGAGCCCAGGGACAGGTGGAGGAGGAGGAGGTGGAGGAGGTAGGAGGGATTGCCACACACACAGCAGGGGAACAGCTGACGTTACTGAACCCCAATAACAGAGTAGGGACTGTTGGGACTGTGCGTACAGCACTACCAGGCAACAACTAGCGGTGTTGGAGCCCAGGGACAGGTGGAGGAGGAGGAGGTGGAGGAGGTAGGAGGGATTGCCACACACACAGCAGGGGAACAGCTGACGTTACTGAACCCCAATAACAGAGGAGGGACTGTTGGGACTGTGCGTACAGCACTACCAGGCAACAACTAGCGGTGTTGGAGCCCAGGGACAGGTGGAGGAGGAGGAGGTGGAGGAGGTAGGAGGGATTGCCACACACACAGCAGGGGAACAGCTGACGTTACTGAACCCCAATAACAGAGGAGGGACTGTTGGGACTGTGCGTACAGCACTACCAGGAAACAACTAGCGGTGTTGGAGCCCAGGGACAGGTGGAGGAGGAGGAGGTGGAGGAGGTAGGAGGGATTGCCACACACACAGCAGGGGAACAGCTGACGTTACTGAACCCCAATAACAGAGGAGGGAATGTTGACTGTGCGTACAGCACTACCAGGCAACAACTAGCGGTGTTGGAGCCCAGGGACAGGTGGAGGAGGAGGAGGTGGAGGAGGTAGGAGGGATTGCCACACACACAGCAGGGGAACAGCTGATGTTACTGAACCCCAATAACAGAGGAGGGACTGTTGGGACTGTGCGTACAGCACTACCAGGCAACAACTAGCGGTGTTGGAGCCCAGGGACAGGTGGAGGAGGAGGAGGTGGAGGAGGTAGGAGGGATTGCCACACACACAGCTGGGGAACAGCTGACGTTACTGAACCCCAATAACAGAGGAGGGACTGTTGGGACTGTGCGTACAGCACTACCAGGCAACAACTAGCGGTGTTGGAGCCCAGGGACAGGTGGAGGAGGAGGAGGTGGAGGAGGTAGGAGGAATTGCCACACACACAGCTGGGGAACAGCTGACGTTACTGAACCCCAATAACAGAGGAGCTACTGTTGGGACTGTGCGGACAGCACTTCTGGACGGCAACTAGCGGTGTTGGAGCCCAGGGACAGGTGGAAAAGCAGAGGAACACAATGTAGGCCGAAGCCTGAGAAAGTCGAAAGGGAACCTTTAACCCCCCCCAAGGCGTTTGTAGCTGAAAGAGCCAGCTTGTGCAGCACAAAAGATGCAAAAGGAAAAGGTGGCTCTTTTCATCATGCTCCTTGCAAACACAGAACTAAACACTTATAAAATGTGTCCCCTGAAACCGTGAAACCGTCCCGGAGGTGGGACTTTCCTTCGTAATATGACGCAGCACAGCCGTCATTCCTACCCCCCCGGCGCCGCGCCCCGGCTCCTCAGCGTTGTTTGATTCCGTCCCGGAGCTTGCGCTGTTATGTTATCCCGTGGCCAGGCACACTTAGCGCTGCCCATCTTCTGACATCATTTGGTGTCAGGCTGGCTGCGCCTGTGCGGCCGCGCTGGCCGAGAGCCTACCTCGCAGTGTCTTCTGATTTAATCCCACTGGGGGCCTGGGATCCATGGCCATGCGCAGTGCATATCCTCGCCTCTCACTCCCCTCCCTACGGCTTCTTAAGACTGTGCGGTGTCACGGCCGTGGCATGCTATTAGGGACCAGCTGACACCGAACAGTCTGAAGAAGCCATAGGGAGATGAGTGAGAGGTGGAGGTTCAGATATGCACTGCGCATGTCCATGGATCCCAGGCCCCCAGTGGGATTAAATCAGAAGACACTGCGAGGCGGGCTCTCGGCCAGCGCGGCCGCACAGGCGCAGCCATCCTGACACCAAATGATGCCAGAAGACGGGCAGCGCTAAGTGTGCCTGGCCACGGGATAACATAACAGCGCAGGCTCCGGGACGGAATCAAACAACGCTGAGGAGCCGGGGCGCGGCGCCGGGGGGGTAGGAATGACGGCTGTGCTGCGTCATATTACGAAGGAAAGTCCCACCTCCGGGACGGTTTTACGGTATCAGTGGACACATTTTATAAGTGTTAAGTTCTGCGTGTGCAAGGAGCTAAACAAAAATAGCTACCTTTTCCTTGTGCAGCATTACTGCTGCACAAGGTGGCTCTTTCAGTAACAAACGCCTTGGGGGGGGGGGGACAGATTCCCTTACATTTCAGTTGTTGTGTCAGCGTGGCGGTCGCATGACACATTGCCGGCTACACAGCTGGGGATCAGCTGACGTTACTGAAACCCAATAACACTGGGTCGTATGTTTTGACTGTGCAGACGGCACTTCTGAGCCTCAACTGGCGGTGTTGGAGCCCAGGAATTTAAGTTCAGGTGGTAGAAAGATGAACACAACAGGAGACCTGGATAACGTATACAGTGACCTAATTATTTAATCAGGAGGAGGAGTGGCAAATTCCTGCGAGATCCAGGCCTTGTTCATTTTCAGGAAAGTAAGCCGGTCAACGTTATCGGAGGATAGTCGCATGCGACGGTCAGTTAGTACACCACCTGCAGCACTAAAGACACGTTCCGATAATACACTGGCCGCAGGGCAAGACAGCACCTCCAATGCATACTGGCTTAGCTCTGGCCATGTATCCAGCTTTGAGACCCAAAACTTGAAAGGGGAAGAGCCGTCTGGGAGTACAGCAAGAGGGCAAGACATGTAGTCTGTCACCACCTGACGGAACCGTTGCCTCCTGCTGACTGGAGCCGTCTGTGATGGTGTAGACTTTTGTGGGGGGCACAGAAAACTGTGCCACAGTTGGGCCATACTGGTCTTGCCTTGGGCAGAGGCACTGCTTCTGCTCCCTCTTTGTGCAGAGCCTCCACCACTGCCTGGACGCACTGAGCTGCTTTGGAATGCACTAGCAGCACTTCTCTCAGTTGGAATGGAGAAGATGATGGAATTGACCAGTGTGTCTTGGTACTCCCGCATTTTTCGCTCCCGGTTCAACGGTGTGATGAGGCTTTCTACGTTGTCCCGGTAGCGAGGATCGAGGAGGGTGAACACCCAATAATCAGACATGTTGAGAATGTGGTCGATGCGGCGGTCGTTTCTCAGGCACTGCAGCATGTAATCCACCATGTGCTGCAGACTGCCAACTGCCCAAGAAACGCTGTCCCCTGCTGGAGGCATGATCTCTGCCCGCTCGTCATCACCCCACCCTCGCTGTACACACTGACTACTGGACAATTGTGTAACTCCCTCCTCTGGATGGATGTCTTCCTCCTCCATTGACACCTCCTCATCCTCCTCACAAACTGTCCCCTGCCTACGCGTTTGTGAGGAACCACGTGGCGCTGACTGTCCAGAAGATGATGGAAATGCTGAATCCTCATCCTCCACCTCTTCCACAACATCATCCCTTAGCGCTTGCAGTGATTTTTCAAGCAGGCAGATAAGGGGGACAGTCATGCTGACTAGTGCATCATCTGCACTCGCCATCCGCGTAGAATAATCAAAGGGACGCAAAACCTGGCAGACGTCATTCATAGTGGCCCACTCTGTGGTTGTGAAGTCTGTACGGCGCTGACTGCGACTTCTTTGCGCCTGAAGCAGCTGGTACTCCATTACAGCTTGCTGCTGCTCACACAACCGCTCCAACATATGTAACGTGGAATTCCACCTGGTAGGTAGGTCACATATGATGCGATGTTCCGGCAGGCGGTGTCGGCGCTGCAGAGCCGCAATGCGCGCTTTTGCTGTGCTGGAACGCCGCAAGTGAGCACACTCTAGGCGGACCTTGTGCAGCAGTGCATCAAGATCCGGATAGTCCCTCAAAAAGCTCTGCACGACCAAATTGAGCACATGTGCCAGACATGGGATGTGAGTGAGGTTGCCGAGGCCCAGAGCTGCCACCAGATTTCGGCCATTATCACACACTACCATGCCTGGCTGGAGATTCGCTGGCACAAACCACACATCGCTCTCCTGCTTGATGGCATTCCAGAGCTCCTGCGCTGTGTGGCTACGATTCCCCAAAAAAATTAATTTCAAGACGGCCTGTTGACGTTTGGCCACGGCTGTGCTCATGTCGGTCGTAACAGGTACACGTTCATCAGGGGGCCATGTGGAGGTGGACTGTGACGGCTCCTGCAGCGATGATTCTGAGGAACTGGTGTAAGAGGAGGAGTCAATGCGTACAGAATGGATTCCTGCAATCCTTGGAGTGGGCAGGACACGTCCTGCGCCACTCGCACGGTCTGTACCCGGCTCAACGACATTAACCCAATGGGCAGTGAGGGAAAGGTATCGCCCCTGTCCATGTTGACTGGTCCACGCATCGGTGGTGAGGTGGACCTTGCTACTGACGGCGTTCAGTAGCGCGTGTTTTATGTGTCCCTCCACATGCTTGTGCAGGGCAGGGACGGCTTGCCTGCTGAAGTAAAAGCGGCTGGGCACATTGTGCTGTGGGACTGCCAATGACATCAAGTCACGGAAGCTGTCAGTCTCCACCAGCCTGAATGACAGCATTTCCAGTGACAGAAGTTTGGCAATGCCTGCAGTCAGAGCCTGTGCTCGTGGGTGGTTTGACGAGAAAGGCCGCCTTTTCTCCCATGCCTGTACTACCGATGGCTGTAGACTGGGCTGGGAGTGTGTGGATGACTGGGAAAGTGGTGCTGCGGGTGGAATTACAGCGGGTCTCTGGACAACAGGGCCAGAGGTTCTTCCACGGCGATCCTGGGAGGAAGCCGAACCAGCTGCGTGTGAGCTGGAGGAAGAGGCAACACGAGCTGAAGAGGTGGTAGCTGCCGCTGTTGGTTGGCCTAGCTCTTCAGTGTGTTTTTCTAACTCCGCCGGGTGCCTGTTGCGCACATGTTTCCACATGTTGGAGGTATTGAGGTTGCTGACATTTCGACCTCTTTTGACTTTTTGATGACACACTGTTGTGAATTCTGTTTGTGGGCTCCCCCGGTGGTGTTTTATGGTAGTGCCACTTATTTGCCTTTTTCTATCCTTGATCACCTGTTGACACCCATTAGGGGAGTTTCCTATTTAAGGCTGCTTGGCTGCTGGTCTGATGCCGGCCAACAATGTATCAGTAGCATTCTGTTGCATTCTCCTGCCTCAAGATCCTGTTCAGCTAAGTTGAATTTTGTTTCCAGTTTATTCTATTTTTGTCCAGCTATTTGCAATGTAACTCTCTGTAGCTGGAAGCTCTCGTGGACTGGAATTGCCACTCCAGTGGCATGAGTTGTCACTGGAGTTTTAAAGTAATTTCAGGATGGTGTTTTTGAGTAGTGTTTTGAAGTTGACCGTGAAGTGACTCTTTCCTGTACTTCTGCTATCTAGTAAGCGGACCTCACTGTGCTAAATCTGCTGTTCATCCTACGTATGTCTTTTCCTCTTGACTCACCGTCAATATCTGTGGGGGGCTGCTATCTCCTTTTGGGGTTCATCTCTGGAGGTAAGGCAGGCCTGTATATTCCTCTGATAGGGGTAGTTAGATCTCCGGCTGGCGCGTGGTGTCTAGGGCATCGTAGGAAACACTCCCCGGCTACTTCCAGTGTCGTGTCAGGTTCAGGTCACGGTCACTTTAGTTCCCATCACCCGAGAGCTAGTCCGTTGTTATTTTGATTTCCCTGCCATTGGGAAAATCATAACAGTTTGGCCGGCCCACATGTGTTAAAACTATGCACTAAAGCAGGAAAGGATATGAAAAGGTTTTTTTTTCCTTCTGTGTTTGGAAAGTGCACCTTAGTGCTTATTTGTACTCCTTGCTTAAACTGCAGTCTTCAGCCTTTTTTTTTTTTCCTCTCCTCTTAATCTCTGAATGGCTTTGGTTACACCTGTTTGAATCATGGATCCACAGAGTTTGGTTGCAGGTCTGAATAACCTGGCTACAAAGGTCCAGAACTTACAAGATTTTGTTATACGTGCTCCAATGTCTGAACCTAAGATCCCTATGCCTGAATTTTTTACCGGAGACAGATCCCGTTTTTTGAATTTCAGAGAGAATTGTAAATTGTTTTTGTCTCTGAAATCTCACTCTGCTGGTGATCCTGCGCAACAGGTTAAAATTGTTATTTCTCTATTGCGGGGTGACCCACAAAGTTGGGCATTTGCATTGTCGCCAGGGGATCCTGCGTTATTAAATGTAGATGCGTTTTTTCTGGCTTTGGGGTTGCTTTATGAAGAACCTAATTTAGAGATTTTGGCTGAGAAAGCCTTGATAGCTCTTTCTCAAGGGCAAGATGAAGCTGAGATATACTGCCAAAAATTTCGTAAATGGTCGGTGCTTACTAAATGGAATGAGTGCGCTCTAGCAGCTAATTTCAGAGAAGGTCTCTCTGATGCCGTGAAGGATGTCATGGTGGGGTTCCCTGTGCCTACAGGTCTGAATGATGCCATGAAATTGGCTATCCAGATTGATCGGCGTTTACGGGAGCGCAAATCTGTGCACCATATGGCGGTATCTTCTGAGCAAAAATCTGTGCACCATATGGCGGTATCTTTTGAGCAAAAACCTGTGCACCATATGGCGGTATCTTCTGAGCAAAAACCTGTGCATCATTTGGCGGTGACCTCTGAAAAGGCACCAGAGCATATGCAATGCGATAGTGTATTGTCTAGAGGCGAACGACAGAATTACAGGCGCAAAAATGGGTTGTGCTTCTATTGTGGAGATCCAGCTCATGTTATATCAGCATGCTCTAAACGCATAAAGAAGGTTGATAAAAAGGTTGATAAATCTTTTTCTATGGGTACCTTGCAGTCTAAATTTCTTTTGTCCGTGACATTGATTTGTACTTTATCATCTGTTACTGTGGATGCTTATGTGGATTCTGGCGCCGCTCTGAGTCTCATGGATTGGTCCTTTGCCAAGCGTTGTGGGTTTGATTTAGAGCCTCTGGAGGTTTCTATTCCCTTAAAGGGTATTGATTCTACACCTTTGGCTAGCAATAAACCACAATATTGGACACAAGTGACTATGCATCTGTCCCCAGACCATCAGGAGATTATTCGTTTCCTTGTGTTATATAATCTACATGACGTATTAGTACTTGGATTACCATGGTTACAAATTCATAATCCAGTCTTGGACTGGAGATCAATGTCTGTGCTGAGCTGGGGATGTCAGGGGATTCATGGGGATGCACCTTTGGTTCCCATTTCTTCATCTACTCCCTCTGAGATCCCAGCATTTCTGTCAGATTTTTATGATGTCTTTCAGGAGCCTAAAACTGATTCTCTCCCTCCTCACAGAGAGTGTGACTGCGCTATTGAGTTGATTCCCGGTAGTAAATTTCCTAAGGGTCGCTTGTTTAATTTGTCTGTACCTGAACATACTGCTATGCGGGAGTATATCAGAGAATCTTTGGAAAAGGGTCATATTCGCCCCTCTTTGTCTCCACTGGGGGCAGGGTTTTTCTTTGTGGGTAAAAAGGATGGTTCATTGAGACCTTGTATCGACTATCGACTTCTGAATAAGATTACAGTTAAATACCAGTATCCGTTACCTTTACTGACTGATCTTTTTGCTCGCATAAAGGGGGCTAAGTGGTTCACTAAGATCGATCTACGTGGTGCGTATAATTTGGTGCGGATTAAGCAGGGGGATGAGTGGAAGACCGCATTTAATACGCCTGAAGGCCATTTTGAGTATTTGGTAATGCCTTTCGGTCTCGCGAATGCCCCTTCCGTTTTTCAGTCCTTTATGCACGATATTTTCCGTGAATATCTGGATAAATTTATGATTGTGTATTTGGATGATATTTTGATTTTTTCGGAGGACTGGGAATCTCATGTTCAACAGGTCAGGAGAGTTTTTCAGGTTTTACGAGCTAATTCTCTATTTGTGAAGGGCTCAAAGTGTATTTTTGGGGTTCAGAGAATTTCCTTTTTGGGATATATTTTTTCCCCTTCATCTATGGAGATGGACCCTGTTAAGGTTCAGGCTATTTGTGATTGGGTACAACCTACTTCTCTAAAGAGTCTTCAGAAATTCTTGGGATTTGCTAATTTCTATCGCCGATTCATAGCGGGTTTTTCTGCCATTGCTAAACCTTTGACTGATTTGACCAAGAAGGGTGCTGATGTTGCTAATTGGTCCTCTGCGGCTGTGGAGGCCTTTCGGGAGCTTAAGTGCCGCTTTTCTTCTGCTCCTGTGTTGCGCCAGCCTGATGTTTCGCTCCCGTTCCAGGTTGAAGTGGATGCTTCCGAGATCGGAACAGGTGCAGTTTTGTCGCAGAGAGGTCCTGACTGCTCGGTGATGAGACCATGTGCGTTTTTCTCTCGAAAGTTTTCGCCCGCTGAGCGAAATTATGATGTTGGAAATCGGGAGCTCTTGGCCATGAAGTGGGCATTTGAGGAGTGGCGTCATTGGCTTGAGGGTGCTAGACACCAGGTGGTGGTCTTGACTGACCACAAAAATCTAATTTATCTTGAGTCAGCCAGGCGTCTGAATCCTAGACAGGCGCGCTGGTCGTTGTTTTTCTCTCGATTTAACTTTGTGGTTTCATATCTGCCTGGGTCTAAGAATGTGAGGGCGGATGCCCTCTCTAGGAGTTTTGAGCCTGACTCGCCTGGTGATTCCGAACCTACTGGCATCCTGAAGGATGGGGTGATATTGTCAGCTGTCTCCCCAGACCTGCGGCGCTCTTTGCAGGAGTTTCAGGTGGATAGGCCTGATCGCTGTCCGCCTTCTAGATTGTTTGTCCCTGATGACTGGACCAGTAGAGTTATTTCGGAGGTTCACTCTTCCGCGTTGGCAGGTCATCCTGGAATTTTTGGCACCAGGGATCTGGTGTCTAGGTCCTTCTGGTGGCCTTCCTTGTCTCGAGATGTACGTATTTTTGTGCAGTCTTGTGATGTTTGTGCTCGGGCTAAGCCCTGCTGTTCCCGGGCCAGCGGGTTGTTGTTGCCCTTGCCTATTCCTAAGAGGCCTTGGACGCACATCTCTATGGACTTTATTTCTGACCTTCCTGTTTCTCGCAGGATGTCCGTCATCTGGGTGGTGTGTGACCGTTTTTCCAAGATGGTTCACTTGGTACCTTTGCCCAAATTGCCCTCCTCCTCTGAGCTGGTCCCTCTATTTTTTCAGAATGTTGTGCGTTTGCATGGTATTCCTGAGAATATAGTGTCTGACAGGGGTACTCAGTTTGTGTCTAGATTTTGGCGGGCGTTCTGTGCCAGGATGGGCATCGACTTGTCTTTTTCGTCTGCATTCCATCCTCAGACTAATGGCCAGACTGAGCGTACTAATCAGACCTTGGAGACTTACTTGAGGTGTTTTGTGTCCGCTGATCAGGACGATTGGCTTGATTTTTTGCCATTGGCAGAGTTTGCCCTTAACAATCGGGCCAGTTCTGCCACTTTGGTTTCTCCATTTTTTTGTAATTCAGGGTTTCACCCTCGCTTTTCGTCCGGTCAATTGGAGTCTTCGGATTGTCCTGGAGTAGATGCTGTGGTTGATAGAATGCATCAGATTTGGGGACAGGTTGTGGACAATCTGAAGTTGTCCCAGGAGAAGACTCAACAGTTCACTAATCGTCATCGGCGTGTCGGTCCTCGTCTTTGTGTTGGGGACCTGGTTTGGTTGTCTTCTCGATTTGTTCCTATGAAGGTCTCGTCTCCTAAGTTTAAGCCTCGGTTTATCGGCCCTTATAGGATTCTGGAGGTTCTCAATCCTGTGTCCTTTCGTTTGGACCTCCCAGCATCTTTTACTATTCATAATGTTTTTCATCGGTCATTGTTGCGGAGGTATGAGGTGCCGGTTGTTCCGTCTGCTGATCCTCCTGCTCCTGTGCTGGTTGAGGGTGAGTTGGAGTATGTGGTGGAAAAGATCTTGGACTCCCGTGTTTCCAGACGGAAACTTCAGTATCTGGTTAAGTGGAAAGGCTATGGTCAGGAGGATAATTCTTGGGTGACAGCATCTGATGTTCATGCTCCTGATTTGGTTCGTGCATTTCATAGTGCTCATCCAGATCGCCCTGGTGGTTCTGGTGAGGGTTCGGTGCCCCCTCCTTAAGGGGGGGGTACTGTTGTGAATTCTGTTTGTGGGCTCCCCCGGTGGTGTTTTATGGTAGTGCCACTTATTTGCCTTTTTCTATCCTTGATCACCTGTTGACACCCATTAGGGGAGTTTCCTATTTAAGGCTGCTTGGCTGCTGGTCTGATGCCGGCCAACAATGTATCAGTAGCATTCTGTTGCATTCTCCTGCCTCAAGATCCTGTTCAGCTAAGTTGAATTTTGTTTCCAGTTTATTCTATTTTTGTCCAGCTATTTGCAATGTAACTCTCTGTAGCTGGAAGCTCTCGTGGACTGGAATTGCCACTCCAGTGGCATGAGTTGTCACTGGAGTTTTAAAGTAATTTCAGGATGGTGTTTTTGAGTAGTGTTTTGAAGTTGACCGTGAAGTGACTCTTTCCTGTACTTCTGCTATCTAGTAAGCGGACCTCACTGTGCTAAATCTGCTGTTCATCCTACGTATGTCTTTTCCTCTTGACTCACCGTCAATATCTGTGGGGGGCTGCTATCTCCTTTTGGGGTTCATCTCTGGAGGTAAGGCAGGCCTGTATATTCCTCTGATAGGGGTAGTTAGATCTCCGGCTGGCGCGTGGTGTCTAGGGCATCGTAGGAAACACTCCCCGGCTACTTCCAGTGTCGTGTCAGGTTCAGGTCACGGTCACTTTAGTTCCCATCACCCGAGAGCTAGTCCGTTGTTATTTTGATTTCCCTGCCATTGGGAAAATCATAACAACACACCTTGCATCTGACATAGCAAATGTCATCTGCAACTGTGTCAAAAAAGGACCAGGCACTGCAAGTCTTGGGAGCGCCCTTTTTGGCTTTTGGAAGAGACATGCTCCTAACGGGTGCCAAAGCGGAGGCTGCAGAATCCGCAGTCTTCCCCCTCCCTCTCCCTCTTTGGGCCATACGGGGAATCTCTTCCTCAGAGCTGCTCCCACCACCTTCCTGTCCCTCACGCCAAGATGGGTCAAGGACCTCATCATCTACACTACCCTCTGCCCCCAACTGCTCCTCCTGGGTAGTCTCAGCAGCAGAGCACGCACCAGTAAGTGGCACCTGAGTGTCATCATCAGCTGATGCGGCCTGCGATGTGGTGAACGGAGCCACTGGCCCACCCGCCTCTTCAGAGGAAGAGAGAAAAAGCTGTTGGGCATCACTGCACCCTGCCTCTTCTTCCATTTCTCCAATGCTGCTTGGCTGGCCCCCTGTTTCCAAGCCAAGAGATTCAGAGAACAGAAGTAGAGACGGCTCCTGTCCTGGGCTCTCTGTCTGCCTGGGCAATTTGGCAGGTGGTGAAGAGACAGATGGCTGCTCTCCAGTGCTCTGTGTCTGAGAGGATGTGGCACTAATTGAAGTTGATGCATTAGCTGCCATCCATCCGACAACGGCTTCAATTTGTTCTTCACGCAGCAGCGGTGTACGGCGCTCTGACACAAAGCTGCGCATGAATGACTGTTGCCTGGTGAAAGTGGGTGCTGATGAGTCACCGGTGCCCGCAGCAGGCACAGAATCCCCACGTCCTCTCCCTGCTCCGCGCCCACGCCCACGCCCACGTGCCTTACTCACTGCCTTCTTCATCTTGGTTGACTGATAAAGATAAGCAGAAAAGTACTAACGGATTTGTGTGCTTATTCCTGAACAACTCCTCCTAACAGGTATAAGAAACACTAATTTTCTAAAGTGTGGACTAGACTTTAATATGAGCTAATGTGGCCTACACAAATGTAAAGTGGTGTAACTGGTGTGTTTGGTGAACTTTATTATTTATTTATTTTTGGGGGGCTGAACTGACAACAGATAGAGCTGCAGTCACACGGAGACCGTGCAGACAGACGTAAACGGCGCTGCAAGGCCCAAAAACCCTCCTCTACGTTATCCTATGTAGTGTTTTTCCACAAGTTAGCTGGAGACGGGTGGAAAGACACTAATAGGATTTTTTTGAAAAAATGTGCAGCAGCCTGCACTACTTAAAACAAAATGAAAATTGATTTGGCGGTATGACGCAGTGAAGAACCCTGAGCTGGAGACAACCAGGCTATGGCTGCTCACAGACTACAGGGCGAGCTGCAGTCACACGGAGACCGTGCAGACAGCCGTAAACGGCGCTGCAAGGCCCAAAAACCCTCCTCTACGTTATCCTATGTAGTGTTTTTCCACAAATTAGCTGGAGACGGGTGGAAAGACACTAATAGGATTTTTTTGAATAAATTAGCAGCAGACTACACTACTTGGAAAAAAAAAAAAAAAAAGAACAGTATGAGGCAATGAACCACCCTCCCTGAACTGAATACAACCAGCTATGGATGGCCTATGTGGCTGCACTCAGACTAGAGAGTGGGCTGCACTCACACACACACACACACACAGACCTTGCAGATCGCTGTGAAAACAGCGCTACAAGGCAAAAGCAAGGTGAATAGTAGGTGAACACAGCGGTTGCTAAATTAGCCTTTGGAAAGCACAAAGAGGCAAATCGCTATCTCTAAACTGTCCCTCAGTCAGCAAACAGCGTCCTGTCACTAACTGAATTCACAGCAGAGTGATCGCAAAATGGCGCCAGCGACTTTTAAACTGCATCATGACATCATTTCAGCAGCCAATCACAGCCTTGCCAGTAGTTTCATGCCCTCCATGCTAAACAGGATGTGCCCACACTTGGAATCATTCTCATTGGCTGAATTTGTGCATTTTGAATCTGGGAACTTCCGATTCCGGTATCCGATACGCGGCAAGTATCGGAATCCCGGTATCGGAATTCCGATACCGCAAGTATCGGCCGATACCCGATACTTGCGGTATCAGAATGCTCAACACTAGTTAGGACACCACCAGCAGCAAATGTGGAGGTATCGTCGCAAGGCCAAAGCAGTCAGGAAATCACAAGGTTATTGGTAGGAAACACTGTATGTAGGCCAACATCAAGAATACCATCACCAACCCTCTCTCAATCTGCCATGTCCACCACCACCACCGCTAGTTCCACGATATGCAGCCCTCCAGTCCAGCTCACCCTACAAGAGACTCTCATTAGGAAAAGAAAGTACTCATCCTCTCATCCGTGTGCACAGGGTTTGAACGCCCACATTGCTATACTCATCTCGTTAGAGATGATGCCCTACCGGTTGGTTGAAAGCGAAGCTTTCAAAGACCTGATGGCCTACGCAGTACCATGCTATGACCTACCCAGTCGGAACTTCTTTGCGAGAAAAGCCATCCCAGTCCTCCACCAGAATGTCAAAAACCGCATTGTCCATGCACTGAGGCAATCAGTCAGTGGAAAGGTGCACCTCACAACAGATTCATGGACCAGTAGGCATGGCCAGGGACGTTACATGTCCATCATGGCACACTGGGTTAATGTGGTGGATGCAGGGTCCACAGGGGACAGCCATAGTGGGACAGTTCTGCCTAGCCCACGGTCTAGGAAACAGTTGGCTGTAAGCGTTCACCACCCCTCCTCCTCCTCCTCCAGAAGCTAAAGCTCGTCCACAGAGCGCAGTCGCACGACCACTCCATCCGCAGCTGCCAGTGTTGCACACGAGGTGTCCCATTATCGAACAGCTAGTGGTAAGCGTCAGCAGGCTGTGTTACAAATGAAGTGTTTGGGCGACAACAGACATGCCGCGGAAGTACTGGTCGAGTACTTCCAGCAACAAACTCAGTCATGGCTGGGCAGTGTACATCTTGAGGCAGGCAAGGTAGTCAGTGATAACGGAAGGAGTTTTATGGCTGCCATAGCCCTTTCAGAACTGAAACACATACCTTGCCTGGCTCACACCTTGAACCTGGTGGTGCAGTGCTTCCTCAAAAATTATCAGGAGTTACCAGCCCTGCTCCTGAAGGTGCGAAGACTTTGCTCGCACATCCGCCGGTCGCCCGTACACTCCAGCCGCATGCTGAACCATCAGCGATCACTGAATCTTCCCCAGCACCGCCTAATAATCAACGTTGCAACAAGGTGGAACTCCACACTGCACATGGTTCAGAGGCTATGCGAACAGAGGCGTGCTGTAATTAATTTGTGGGAGGATACACATACACGGGCAGGCACTTGGATGGCAGACATGGAGTTGTCTGGTTTTCTGTGGTCGAAGCTACAAGACCTCTGTCAAGTCCTTCAGTGTTTTGAGGAATGCACATAGCTGGTAAGTGCAGACGACGCCATCATAAGCATGAACATCCCACTAATGCGTCTGCTGATGAAAAGTTTGACGCACATAAAGAAACAGGCGTCTGCAGCCGAGGACGAGGGAAGCCTTGATGACAGTCAGCCATTGTCTGCTCAGGGAAGTCTACAGGACGAGGTGGCGGGCGAAGAGGAGGAGGACGAGGAGGATGATGGGGATGACTATTTTTTGGAGGAGGAAGATTCTCAGGCGGCAATAGAAATTGCTGGCGGTGCAAGGCCGGGTTCAGGGTTTTTGAGGGAGACAAGTGACGTTGATTTGCCAGAAAGTGCTCCTCAACCCAGCATATGCATTGACTTGACAACTGGAACATTGACCCACATGGCGGATTATGCCTTGCGGATCCTCAAAAGGGACCCACGCATTATAAAAATGATGACAGATGGCGATTACTGGTTGGCCTGCCTCCTTGATCCTCGCTATAAAGGCAAATTGCAAAATATCATGCCACATGAGAACCTCGAACAGATATTGGCAACCAAACAAGCTACTCTTGTAGACCGTTTGATTCAGGCATTCCGAGCACACAGCGCCGGTGATGGTTCTCAAAAGAGCTGCAGGGGGCAACAGGGCAGAGGTGTTAGAGGTGCACAGATCAGAAGTGGCGTAGGACAGAGGGGTTTTCTGACCAGGTTGTGGAGTGATTTCGCAATGACCGCAGACACGACAGGTACAGCAGCATCCATTCAAAGTGACAGGAGACAACATTTGTCCAGTATGGTTACTAACTATTTTTCCTCCATTACCGATGTTCTCCCTCAACCGTCATTCCCCTTTGATTACTGGGCATCCAAAATAGACACCTGGCCTGAATTGGCTGAATATGCATTGCAGGAGCTTGCTTGCCCAACTGCTAGTGTGCTATCAGAAAGAGTATTCAGTGCTGCTGGTTCAATACTTACCGAAAAAAGGACTCGTCTGGCTACCCAAAATGTTGATGATCTAACCTTCATTAAAAAGAACCACTGATGGATTTCAAATTATTTTGCCCCACCTTTCCCGGCTGACACCTAGCTTTCCTGTAAAAAGGTCTTGCTTTGGGACTGATGTTACTGACTGTTCCAATCTCTTAATTTGCAGCTGCTGTTTGTCCAGCATACGACATGTTTACACCTCCCTAAATGGCCTAACTCCCCCCACGGGGCCGTGGTCTCGCCACTTGTCACAAGCACCCGTCAGAGTGCCGTTTGTCTGAAGAGGTGGGTGTGCCCACTTTCGGTCTACGGCACTGGCACTGGGTCCCTCATAGTACAATGAAGTGTCTCTGGCGGTGGTGGCGCGCACCCAACGTCAGACACACCGTTGTAACATGAGGGGCCCTGGGCTTGTACCGCCGGCCAGGAGAGAGTGTCCCCCCCCAAGGTCAAACAGTGCTCTACCACTTGCAAAATTATCTGTCGCTGCTCCACCACTGTTTAGTCTATGCGCTGAAATCCTTCCATGCCTGGCACAGACAATAACAATTTGTTGACATTTATGATGCTAGTTAAAATAGTCAGGGGCCCTGTCCTACATTTACACCAGTAAATACTTTGCGCAAAATTACAATGTCTGAAAGTCAGCATAGGAGCACACCCCTGTACCTAAGTATGCCACCTTTTTTATTTTTTTTTTTTGGGGGGGGGGTTGGGAGACATTAACATCTAGTTTGTTTTGGGGAGTACTTACTGTGTCAGACACTCCTTCCAATTGTCCTCCACTGACCACACCAATGCTGCCTGTGTACCCCTGTTGCCAAATTTAAGCTGCATAGAGCCTATTTTATTATTTTAAGCCTAGGAAGTCTGTCTGCGGTCCCTCCTTCCAATTGTCCTCCACTGACCACACCAATGCTGCTTGTGTACCCCTGTTACCAATTTAAAACTGCATAGAGCCTATTTTATTATTTTAGGCCTAGGAAGTCTGTCTGCGGTCCCTCCTTCCAATTATCCTCCACTGACCACACCAGTGCTGCCTGTGTACCCCTGTTGCCAAATTTAAGCTGCATAGAGCCTATTTTATTATTTTAGGCCTAGGAAGTCTGTCTGCGGTCCCTCCTTCCAATTGTCCTCTACTGACCACACCAATGCTGCCTGTGTACCCCTGTTACCAATTTAAAACTGCATAGAGCCTATTTTATTATTTTAGGCCTAGGAATTCTGTCTGCGGTCCCCCCTTCCAATTGTCCTCCACTGACCACACCAATGCTGCCTGTGTACCCCTGTTACCAATTTAAAACTGCATAGAGCCTATTTTATTATTTTAGGCCTAGGAAGTCTGTCTGCGGTCCCTCCTTCCAATTGTCCTCCACTGACCACACCAATGCTGCCTGTGTACCCCTGTAGCCAAATTTAAGATGCATAGAGACTATTTTAATATTTTGGGCCTAGGAAGTCTGTCTGCGGTCCCTCCTTCCAATTGTCCTCCGCTGACCACATTAATGCTGCCTGTGTACCCCTGCCACCTACTGGAAGCTGCATAGAGCCCATTTTATTATTTTAGGCCTAGGAAGTCTGTCTGCGGTCCCTCCTTCCAATTGTCCTCCGCTGACAACACCAATGCTGCCTGTGTACCCCTGTAACTAATTTAAAAATGCATAGAGCCAACGTTTTAAGTTAACACATACTACCTTTCTCTGTCTGCAGCTCCACTCAATCACGCTGTCCTCCACTGAAAAAGCTGAACTTCAACCTTCAGGCTCTCACTAAGTAGTTGTTTATATAAGACAGCAGTTGCCCTACTACTTTGGTCGGCGCCTAGTAACGGTGTCTGCCGCTCCTTGGTGTTCTCCTCCTCCTTGGTGTTCTCCTCCAGGTTTCTTTGTCTGAGCTTCAACCTTCAGGCTCTCATTAAGTATTTTTTAATGTCACACTGCAGTTGGCCTCCTACTTTGGTTGGGGCCTAGTAACGGTGTCTGCCGCTCCCTGGTGTTGTCCTCCACTGTATAATGCTGAGCTTCAGTCTTTAGGCTTTCGGCCTATAGTACCAGATATTAAACTACATTTGGCCTTCAACTTTGGTTGGGCCCTACTAATGGTGTGTGCCGCTCCCTGGTGTTGTCCTCCACTGTATAAAGCTGAGCTTCAGTCTTTAGGCTTTCGGCCTATAGTACCAGATATTAAACTGCATTTGGCCTTCAACTTTGGTTGGGCCCTACTAACGGTGTGTGCCGCTCCCTGGTGTTGTCCTCCACTGTATAAAGCTGAGCTTCAGTCTTTAGGCTTTTGGCCTATAGTAGCAGATATTAAACTGCATTTGGCCTAATAGTGTGGTTGGGCCCTTAAAACGGTGTCTGCTGCTCCTGGGTTTGCTCCTCCACTGAACAAAGCAATGCCGCCTGTTTGGTCCTGTTACCAATTTTGAACTGCATTTAGCCTACTTTATTCTTTGGCCCTATATCTGTGTTTCCTCCTCATCCTGCCCATTGCCCAGCCACTGCTAGATGAGTCTGCTGGTACATTGACCCAGACCACTACATTCCCCTTGCACTCTACACAGCCAGAATCTGACCCTGCTGAAAGTAAGGTTCCCCTTCTCGCATGCTATACCACCTTACACAGGGACAAAGAGGAAAGTGCAGATGAAAGTGCAGGTTCCTTCATCAGGTCGGGGGGCATACTCGTTGGCGACGTCACTGGCACAGGGCCCCTCAGAGTACTCAAAAGTGTCGCTGCCGGTGGGAGGCACCCCCGCAGTGCAAACACACGGCTGTACTTTGAGGGGCCCTGTGCCAGTGCCAATGCCAACGAGTGGGCCCCCCCTGCTTGCTCAGGATCACAGCACTTGCAAACTTGACATACTTACCTCTCACTGCTCCACCGCCGTGACGTAGTCCACGTTTCCTGGGCCCACTAAAAACTTGAACCAGCCTTACCCCCCACAACTTTAGCCAAATGTCCCCAAATTTCCAATGCCTATCTATTATTATAAAGTAAATTAAGATTGACAAGCTTCAGTAACAAGAATGGATGTTTTTGCCATTAAAATGGGCACTGTAGGTGTTTTCCTGGCCTCCACTCACTGCCGAATATGCTTCCCCATTGACTTGCATTAGGTTTCATGTTTCGGTCGATCCCCGACTTTTCGCGATAATCGAAAGTCGGGTTTCGCAAAACCCGACTTGACCCCAAAAAAGTAAAAGTCGCTCAACCCTAGTCTCCTCCACACCCTCTGAGCTTAGAAGTTTTCCGCCGTTGCGTTTTTCTTAGACAGTAGAGGACAGATATTAATAAAATGACCAGTCTTACCGCAGTTATAACAGGCTCCCTGCTTCCTGAGCTCAGGGGCTCGATGCTTCACATGTGACACCCCTGCGATTTGCATAGGCTCCGTGGGCTCACCTGCAGCAACCACACGTGAACCTAAACCCTCTCCCATAGGCGGTGTCTCATGCTCCCCCTGACGCAAACGGCGATCAATGCGGACAACCAGACTCATAGCGGAATCTAGAGAAGTAGGAGTCTCGTACATCAGAAGGGCTTTTTTAACCCTTCCAGAAACCCCATGAATAAGTTGACTCCGCAGCGCCGGGTCATTCCACTGTGTATCGATTGCCCAGCGACGAAATTCAGAACAGTAATCCTCTGCTACTCGCTCCCCCTGGCGAATAGTGCGTATCTTAGATTCTGCTAGAGCCATTCTGTCTGGCTCATCGTAAATATTTCCAAGAAAGCAAAAAAACTCTCCACAGAGTCAAATGCAGCAGAATCAGATGGCAAAGAAAACGCCCATGCTTGGGGATCCCCGCTTAACAATGACAACACCAGGCCCACATGCTGAGCCTCATTACCTGAGGAGATCGGGCGCATACAGAAATATAGTTTGCAAGCTTCATGAAAAGAAACAAATTTACTGCGTTCCCCAGCAAATTTTTCAGGCAAAGGAAACTTAGGCTCAGCAACTCTACCTGTCGCTCCAGCTTGCACATTAGATACTGCTAGTCCCTGTTGCTGCACTGCCCCCCTCAACTCAATGACCTGTAGGGACAACGCCTCCAACTGGCAGGTTATGGAAGTCATGGGATCCATGACAAAACAAATAAAAGGAATCCCTTTTTTTTGTTTTTTTTGTTTTAAAGGCCGATTATAATGTCACGGGGAGACTAGGTGGGCAAGAGCTAATAACCCGGGCCCCTGCAATTTCCCTCAGACTAGGGAAATCCTGACTGACCCTCTACCTAGAGTTTACACTGATGGTGTGCATGTTTAGGCCTCGACCCTCGCCCTGTCTCCTGTTTCAACCCTAGGCTGAAACCAGCGCCCACCACCCAGTGAAAAGATCATACACCAATACCCACAGTTAGAACAGACAAGGATAACGGAAAATATACACCACGCCGCAGTCACTCAGGAATACACTATAAATGCGCAGGGCAAAATAAATACAAATTTAGGAAGGAGTAAATAAAACAAAGGGAAATACACCACCAGCAACGATACTCCAACTACTAGCTCACCACTCCAGACCGAGATAACAACGCACAAGACAGAAGCTATAATCGGCGACGCCCAATGTTCAGGAGAACTATTTAAAGGCAATGGGCATGGCCCAGCTTCCAGTCCGAGCATCAGGTAAATTAACCCCGGACCGGCTAGATAAAATCTAGCCGACGCCAATGAGCACATAGTGGTAAAAGCGGAATTACCGCTGTCTGTCAAACGACCTGGTCTGAACAGCGTCCGACAGGACAACAGCATTTGTCCAGTATGGTTACGAACTACTTTTCCTCCCTTATCGATGTTCTCCCTCACAGGTCATTCCCCTTTGATTACTGGGCATCTAAAATAGACACCTGGCCTGAATTGCATTACAGGAGCTCGCTTGCCCTGCTGCTAGTGTGCTATCAGAAAGAGTCTTCAGTGCTGCTGGTTCAATACTGACCGAAAAAAGGACTTGTCTGGCTACCCAAAATGTTGATGATCTAACCTTCATTAAAATGAACCAATCATGGATTTCAAATTATTTTGCCCCACTTTCCCCTGCTGACACGTAGCTTGCCTGAAAAATGTCTTGCTTTGCAGCTGCTGAATGTCCACCATAGGCCATTTTTATACCTCCCTAAATGGGCTGAATCGCCCCCCAGGGCCGTGGTCACAACCTGGCGCAAGAACCCGTGCGAGTGCCGTTTGCCTGGACAGGTGGGTGGGCTCACTCTTGGGCGACGGCACTGGCACAGGGTCCCTCATAGTACAATCAAGTGTATCTGACGGTGGTGGTGCACAACCAACGTCAGACACACTATCGTAATATGAGGGGCCCTGTGCCAGTACCGCCGCCCACGAGAGAGTGTTCCCCCCAGCTCGAACAGTGCTCTACCACTTGCAATACTTACCTCTCCCTGCCCCACCACTGTGTAGTCTGTGCTGTTAAATCCTTCATTGGCACTGCCAATACAAATTTGTTGAAATGATAGATGATAGTTAAAATATACAGGGGCCCTGGCCTCCATTTAGACCAGTTAATACTTTGCGCCTACTACCACTGTCTGCTACTCAGCAGAGGAGCCCACCACTGAGCAAAGCAATGTCACCTGTTTATTTATGAACAATTTTTTGGCTGACATTTAGCCCACTTTATTATTTGGGCCTATTAACTGTGTCTGCCACTCATTACAGTTTTCCTCCACTGAACAAAGCAATGCCGCCTGTTTAGTCCTGTTACCACATTTGAACTGCATTAAGCCTACTTTCTTATTTGGGCCTACTGTGTCTGCCACTCATTAGTTTTCCTCCACTGAACAAAGCAATGCCGCCTGTGTAGTCCTGTTATCACATTTGAACTGCATTTAGCCTACTTTATTATTTGGACCTACTGTATATATGTGCTTCCTCCTCATCCTGCCCATTGCCCAGCCACTGGTAGATGAGTCTGCTGGTACATTGACCCAGACCACTACATTCCCCTTGCACTCTACAATGCCAGAATCTGACCCTGCTGAAAGTCAGGTTCCCCTTCCCGCATACTATACCGTCTTACATGGGGACAAAGAGGAAGGTGCAGATGAAAGAGCAGGTTCCTTCATCAGGTGAGGGGGTGCATACTCATTGGTGACGTCACTGGCACAGGGCCCCTCATTGTACGCAAAAGTGTCTCTGCCAGTGGGAGGTGCCACCTGCTGTCAAACACACCGCCGTACTATGAGGGGCCCTGTGCCAGTGCCAACGAGTGGGCCCCCCCTGCTTGCTCAGGATCACAGCACTTGCAAAGTTGAAATACTTACCTCTCCCTGCTCCACTGCCGTGACGTATTCCGTGTTTCCTGGGCCCACGAAAATCTTGAGCCAGCCCTACCCCCCCCCACAACTTTAGCCAAATGACCCCCAGTTTTCAATGCCTAACTATTATTATAAAGTAAATTAAGATTGACAAGCTTAAGTAATAAGAATTGAGGTTTTTGGCATTGAAATGGGCACTGTAGGTGTATTCCTGTCCTCCACTCACTGCCGACTTTGATTCCCCATTGACTTGCATTGGGTTTCGTGTTTCAGTCGGCCCCTGACTTTTCGCAATAATCTGCCGATTTCACCCGACCCGACTTTTGACAAAGTCGGGTTTCGCGAAACCCGACTCAATTCGAAAAAAGTAAAAGTCGCTCAACTCTAGTTATGGGCACAAGATGGCACTGCAGGACCAGGGGGTTGTCTGTAAAAGGTAAAGCCTCCGGAAAGTGAGTATAAGAAGGCTTTCTTTTAATGTGACATTTCAGTGATAAAAAAAACAAAAAAAACACTGGAGTGGTGCTTTAAAAAACAGAATTGCATTCAATCCATAAGGAAATGCTGCATAATAAAATCCTTGATAAGTTAACAAAGTTAAGATAAGTTACTTTTCACAGCATTACAAAAACATCTATTTTTTTGTGAAACAATATTTTTCAACACTGCTTCTGACAATTGCCCAGTTAAATGATTATATTGTGCCCCATTATTAAGTTTAGCCTCTTTTCTCTGTAATAAAAACTATTTCCTTCTGAACCTTATTTAAGAGGGGTTGTCCGGGACTTTAACTTTGATGATCTATTCTTAGTATAGGTCATCAGTGGGGTTGTGTCACCCACCAGCACCTCCAATTAGCTGTTCCCGATGTCAGAGACTGGTCAGTTGCGGGGCTGAACAGCACAGCTCCGTCGACTCTATAGTGGTTGCGGCTGAGTACTCCGCATCAGCTGTTCAATCAATAGAGTCCAATGCTAGATGAATATATAGCGTTTACTTTTATTCTATGAGTTAGTACGTTTAGGGAAGTTGGGGACTACCACTGGGGTAAAATACTGTATGGAGAACTGTAAAGGCTATTATACTGTGTAGGGGCTATGGGGACATCATTCTGTGTGTGGGTATCTGTGAAGTTCATGATAATATGTGTAGGGGGCTATGGGGTCTAATTCTTTCTGGTGATCAGAATAACCATTCAGTAATTATTTCTCCTTATCAGAAACCTTCTGCCAGCAACTTCATTTTAATGGCAAATTCTTGCCATCAGAATCATGTTGTTAAAAATATTCCTTATGGAGAGCTGATTAGGTTAAAAAGAAATTGCTGCCACAACCAGACTTTATTAGAGGACTCTAACGTCACTTGTTCTAAATTGGCACGCCATGGTGCTTCCAGGGAGTGTCTAGATAAAGCTACGAACAGATTTGCCAAAATTGGTCGCAACAATCTTTTAATGACTATACGTAAAATAAAATCATGCTATAATACTTACACAACTGGCGTTACGTTTACCACTAGTTATAGTTCCCATTACAATCAAATAGTTTCCATCATCAAAAAATATTTACCCATGTTAATTCAGGACAAAAAATAAAATGAGATTTTAACATTTTGTGTGCGTTTTGTACCAAAAAGAGCACCTACTTTAGGTTCAATGTTGTCCCCAAGCACTTTCCAAGACAATTCTAACACATACTCTATCCAAAAAAATTGGCTTAATGTAAAAGGTTTTTCAAATGTGGAGCCAATAGGTGTAAAGCATGTCAGCATGCACGCAAAAGGGACACATTTTGTTCCATGCATAACTCTGATAATTTTCACATTAGGGATTATATTAATTGTAATACATCCTATGTAATATATTTAATTGAATGTACTTCTTGTAAATTACAGTACATTGGATGTACAATGTGTCCTCTTAAATCCGCATCAGAAGACATTTAGCAGATGCCGTAAACCCTAATGCGCTCTCTCCCTCTGCGGCTTCTAAGCATTTTGTAATTCACCATAAAGGCAATATCAATTCCTTCAGATTCAATGCTATAGAGAAAGTCTTCAGGCCCTTTCGTTGTGGTGATCATAAACGCAAGTTTCTTAGCAGGGAATCTTTTAGGATTTTTATGTTAAATACGCGGACACCATTGGGTCTAAATAATAGACAGGATTTTATCAAGTATTACCATTAGCATATGCTGTTCGCATGTAATTATTGTTCATTATTTAATCTGATTGCTCGTGCATATTTTTCTTTTTCATTTTTGTTTGATATTTGTTTTTTGCACTTGTGTTTTAATTATATTTCATTTAATTTGTATAATTATTATTCATGTACAGTTTGTTAATCATATACTATAGTTATCCAATGATTCCTTTACAGCACACTATAAGAATGTGCCTGTTGCTTTAGATTAGATCTTGACAAAGACTTTTCAGTCGAAACGCATTGATCAGTCCTACAATGTGTTTCATACCCGAAAATATGTGCTTATCTCCATGTTTTATTTGAAATGGATTAAAAGTTAATTTTTAGCTGCTATTGAGATTGCAAAAAAAGAAGCTGTCAAATGACTCTGTAGGTCGAAATATGGAAAAATTATAGCTGTCTAAAAATTGGGATGCGAAAATTAGTTTTAGCAATAAAAAGCATATTTTAATGTATGACACAAGCCAAACATAAAAGTCTGATATAAATCTGGTATCACTGTAGTCTCACCTACCCGAAGAATCACTTATACCTCACGAAGAACAGCGTAAAAAATTAAATAAATCCAATTTTTCACCTTCTGTTGATTGCTTCATTGTGCTTCCTAAAGTTCGCAGTTAGGCTCGGCTCACATTTATCCTGCGCTCTACGCTGAGCACTTACACCAAGGTTTCCATTTAAATCTCTGAAATCCATGATTCAGAGGGAAACCCATGCAAAATATTCCCTATAATAAGGCAGACGGAGGCATTGTGGATGATGAAGGACCTGTGATTCGGCGGTGTCTGTCTTTGTAGGCGTGCATAAAAGTGCCGTCGACCACAGTGTTATCCTCTTTTGAAAAGAAGGACAACGCTGAACAGAGGTCAGATGGAGTCCAAAGTAATTCTGCTGCCTCATTATAGTGAATGGATCCATCAAGGGTTTCATCTCAATTACATCATTTTGATATTTAGATGGAAACCCCAAAGTGCGTGCTCAGCTTAGAACGCCTGATAAATGTGATCCCAAACATTATGTAAAATGTTAAAAATAAGAGCTTCAACTCAATCCACAAAAAAAGCTAGTCCCCACTCAGGCCTCATCTGTCAAATATAGGGGACTTCCATGTTACTGGTAGTCCAAAGGCTCTGGAAAAGCGAAATGGCTTTTCTCCCTCCAAAAGAAATTCAGCAAATTCTGCGCTCCTAAATCCAAATGCCTCCCTCCCTTATGAGCCTAAGTGTGTCTACATCATATTTAGTGTCTATTTAGCACCCTAATTTACTGGTGCATGTCTCCAGAAGCATGAGCAGGTCACAACAACGTACTGGTTACTACAATGGCAGTTTGCAATTTTCACTCAGCAACATCCACTACTGTTTGTTTCTGGAAAATGGAAAACATGCATGGAGTCAAAATCATCAATACAAGGGGTACAATTTCCAAAATGGGGTCACTTGAGGAGGGATTCTGCTCTTCTAGCACTTAGGGGTTCTATACAACGAGTCCGCAAACTATACTAGGAAAATCTGTCCTCCTGGAGGGAAATGGCACTCTGTCCCTCCCAAGTTTCAAAGTGTAGCTAAGCAGTACAGTACAGCCACATATGGGGTATTTCTACATTCAGTGGAAATTGTGTGACAATTGGGGCCATTTTTACCCATTTATTAGAATTAAAATGTTAAATATGCAGTTATCATAAAATCTTGGTGGAAAAAATGTAATTACTTTTACTTCCCTGCCCAATGGCATAAAATTCTGTAACACACCTGTGGTATCAAAATGATCACTGCATCGTTAATTTATTGTATTTAGAGGTGTAGTTTGTAAAATGTGGTCACCTATGGGGGTTTCTGCTGGTCTGGCACCTCAGGGGCTCTACCAATGTAACACGGCACTATCAAACCAGTCCAGCTAATCTAAACTTCAATGTGGCTCTACTTCCCTTCAGAGCTCTGCACGTTGCCTCAAAAGTAGTTTTCATCCACCACATATGTGGTATCTGTGTACTCAGGAGAAATTGCACAACAAATTGTATGGTGCAATTTCTCCTGTTACCATTATGCAAATACAACATTTGGGCCAAAAAACTTTTTTGTGAGAAAAATTTGATTTTCTACTTTCACGGCTCAACGTTATAAACTTCTGTGAAGCACCACACATCTAGATAAGTTCCCTGAGGCATATAGATTCCAAAATGGTGTCACTTGTGGGGGGTTCTACTGTTTAGGCACATCAGGGGCTCTCCAGACACAACATGGCATTCGCTAAGTAATCCAGCAAATTCTGCATTCAAATGTCAAATGACGCCGAATCCCTGCCATATGCCCAAACAGTTGTATTCCCCCACATATACGATATTAGAATGCTCAGAAGAAATTCCACACCACATTTTGTGGCCTATTTTCTCCTATTACACTTGTGAAAATAAAATAAACTGGGTCTAAAGTGAATTTTTTTGTGAAAAACAGTTAAATGTTTATTTTCTCCTTCCACATGCCAGTAACTCCTGTGATGCACCTGAAGGGTTAATAAACTTTGTGAATATGGTTTTGAGCACCTTGAGTGATGAAGTTTTTTGAATAGTGTCACTTTTGGGTATTTTCTGTTATATAGGCCCCTCAAAGTCACTTCAAATTTGATGTGGTTCCAATAAAAAGGTTTTGCAAATTTTTGTTGGAAAAATGATATTTGCTGGACAACTTTTAACCCTTATAACTTCCTAACAAAAAAAATGTATGTTTCAAAAATTGTGCTGATGTAGACATAAGTGGGACATATATTTAAGGGTCATTAAATTTTTTTACCTAAAACCTTGAAAAAGAAAAGTTGATTAACATTTTACTTACCAATATGCAAGAATACATGTGATCGCTAACTGCAAATCACTTACGAACCAGCAACTGTATTATTTTGAAACATTGATTTCACAAATTTTCCAGAAATGAAAAATCATTTTCTAGAAGAATAGTCTCATGAATAGTTGTCAGACAGGCAATGTGATACTTATTTTTATTTCATAACAACTTCATAAAAAAAAACGTGCATAACCACAAACAAAATACAAGTATCATATATCGTCTGCCATAAAACAATAATAAATAATAAATAAATAAAGTAATAATCTGATCTTGCAGTCTTAGTAATTACAAAAGGAATTAGCAGAAACAGAAAAGGTTTATAGATTTCTGATTAGGTCACTGTAAGGTAAGGTGCAGCTGACAGTTTTCTCTCTATTCGAGAAAATCTGTCTGTCTGCGACAATGTGACAGCACTTGGGTGTCAGAGTATGGTCCTATTTTTTCATGGACCCATAGACATAACTGAGCGAGTGCAAATTCAATTCTTTCAGGCAAATCATACATGCTATGATTTTTTTCCTTACATCCCTCAGTCCGAGGAAAAAAGCTGGCTATGTGCACAGCCCAATAAAATAACATGGGCATGAGTGCTATCCATCAAAACTGCGGATAGCACCTGGGTGTCAGTATTTGTAAGCCAAAACCAAGAGTGGGTGAAAAATTCAAAATTGGTGCACGCTTTTCAGTTATACTTTTCCTCTGATTGGTCCACTCCTGATTTTGGCTTAGAAATAGGGATGAGCTAACCCATAGACGTTTGGGTTCTGCTGAACTTGAATCCAAAGCTTGTTTCGGGTACAAAAACTTGACCCCGGATCCAAACCCAATATAAGTCAATGGGGACTCAAAATTTGGTGCTGTAAAATAGTTTTGTTAAAGTCTAGGTGGCTGCAAAAGGAAGCAAAATGGGTGGAAGATCAGGTGAATCATTCAGCTGTGGCGCTGAAAACTAAATCTCCGAGCACTAAAAAATACTCGGAGGTCACCCAAGCGTGCTCGGGAAATCTTGAGCAACGAGTATATTCGTTCATCACTAATCATAGGTGTTCATCATCGCAAGATACTGAACAGTGGTAGCATATGCTGCTCAATGACTCTTCTGGATGGCAGGCTGTATAGTCGCATCATGCAAACATGCAGCCTGCAATCTAGATGTAGCAGAGCTAGACACGTTGCTGGACAAATGGATTATCTTCTCAGCAGAGAGGTGAGGAATATGGTTTCTTATTATTTTAATCCTGCTACAGGAGGCATTGGCTTCAGTGGACTGGGCAATGATGTGAGTTTGGTTTAATTTAGATTCATTAAAGGAGTATGTGTTGTTGAAGGGGTTGCACTAGGGTTTGATCTTCTTAATTGTTTGTGGCCAAATTGTATCTCAGAGATATTTTACTTGCACGGAGAAAACCCACTCATGATTGACGACAGTCAGTAGCAGCAAATCCATTTATTGATCGGAAGGCACATCCTTTTATAGGTTACGAATTATCAATGTAAATCTGTGGTTAAACCCCCAAGGCCTCCTTCCTTTGGTAGGGCTTTAAATAATATTCAGTAGCTTTTATGATTCTGTTTTTCTCCTAAGTATTACTTCATATCATATATACTGTATATTATTTCATATACTTGTCATATCAGAGTCCATTTGAGTGTTGTATAACCTGTTGACAGGTATGACATAGAGCACGTACATATATTAATTTGTATATGTGATTCTTATACATATTCAGCAAAGCGTCCATTTTTGGATATCTTCAATTTTCAATCAGGATACATATTCTTAACAGTGTAATTCTTTCAATTAAGGGCCTTTATTCTGGGTGTGTGTTTATTTATGCAATATCACTATGGGGTTAGTAATAGGGGCATCTAGTGAAGGAGTCTAGTGGAAGAGTTGAGTAGGAGTTCTGGAGGTGTAGATGATAAGCGAGTCAAGTCAGGTGTCAAGGAGAATAAGCAAAGCTTGTATGTTTCAACAGATGCAAAGAGGCAGATGCAGCAGAGCCAAATCAGTGCTGTCAGAAAAGGTTTCCCCACAGCATGAGGACACATTCTAAGTTTCGTCTGGAAGCCTGGAAAGTCTTGGACATGAGTCAGGAAGAAGTATTGAGAGTCACACCTTTGTCCCCCCTGTGCAAAAGATGTCGGCTGGGTCGCAGACAAAGGGAAGGATGGTGGTCCTCAGGGAAACTGTTATGCCGGAAGGAGGGTTCCATGGTTGGCTGGGTCAGATGGGCTAGGGACAAGTGAGACAGAAAGGAGATGAATACTGACAAATACTTTGAAAACAAAGGAAACTTCACTAAAATAAGACCATGTCTTATTCTGGGCTCAGTGAACTCAGTTCCAGCCCACTGCAAACCGGCCCTGTATCTCCCTTCATCTTCATACCATCAAAGACACTATACAAAAGGTTGGTTGGTCTCAGAGACATGGTCTGATGCCTCCAGCTAATGAGTTTTTATTAGAACTCTACCAAATCCACATTGGTGGCCAACACCCACTTGCACAAGAGAGAACAGTACTAAGGGCGCAGTCAGATGGCCTTATAAATCTAACAGAGAGTGGAATGCAGAGCACAGACTGGCCAGCGGCTCTTCTGACCAGAACACGACAGCTGTATAGAAATGCATGAAGCGGTCAAACTCAGGTCAGGAGAGCTGCCAGCCAGCCCGCGCACTGTTTTCCAATCTCGGCATGATTTATACAGCCATGTGCTCTTGCTTTGATAATATGGATGCGATAGAGGGGTGGGATTCAGGGTCACTAGCCAATTGCAGCCAAGGTGTTCCTATTTATTAAGAAATAGTCTACAAACCCATCTATGCCCATATACCGTGCATGGTGTGTAAATTGCATATAGGCAACTCTGTGTGGGGAACTACAAAACGGTTTCCCACTTTCTATGCTGGTTATTTTTTTAACCAAACGGTAGACTAGCCAGATGGAATTTTTATTGTTTGGTGATATGATTTTAGCTTATTTTTAACACTTGATTAGTACATAAGAAAACCTTATTAAAAATTGTGTGCAAATACTATAGTTTTGCTATGTTGTCTTTTGAGGCATGTTTTTCATATGAGAAGTTCCAAAAATGTGTTTCCTCCATAAAAATATGCACCTCCAAAAAACAAAACAAAAACAACCAAACCTTTATGCACTTAATAGCTGCACCCAACATAGACATAAAGCCTACAAGCTCATGGCCAAATGTTTTCACTTGGCTTCTTATAATGATTAATATTATTTCTGTCACCAGAAAAAACACTTACTCAGCACATACAGGGTGAATTTGCAGGTTAATAGAGTTATTAACCTGCCTGGCGCCTGCACTTAGCCGAACGCTGCAGGGAGAAAATTAACCTTATTTTCCCTGGCAGCATTCCTTTTTCAGTATCAGGGTCAGTGCGAATTCAGTCATCGCTCAACATTGCGGCAGTCTGTTAGTCAGTGCCAGAGGCACAGTTACAGCAGCCACTCTCTTTGCTCAAATCAGTGATTGAACTAGCGTGCTTCCTTGTGGAATAAAGTTAATTTTCCCCCTGCAGTGTTCAGCTAAGTGCAGGTGCCAAAAAGGATAATAATGCTATTAGCCTGCATTTTAACACCTTATCTGCAGGTTAATAGCATTTTTTTTTTGGTGACCGGTTTCCTTAATTATTCTGAATAATTGCTTTTGGTTGTAATAAAAAAAGGCAGAGCAAAAAGAAAGCAATGCGGATTTAACTTGAGTTAATAACTCTAAGTCCTCCTAATAAAACGTGTTTTAGTTGCAAGATAAATATTAAAATTTGAGAGTCCTCAGTGGTTGACGCCTTTTAATGGCTGACTGAAAAGATTTTGTATTATTTTATGTCTGATGAAGAGACATGATGAGTAGTCTCAAATGCTTGCAATTTGTTACCATCTTTTCTGTTAGCCATTAAAAGTTTTTAACCACTGAGGACTCTCAAATTTTAATATTTTTCTATCTACTGGATGAGTTACAGTATGCAAAATGTGTGTGATCTGCCGCTCTTGTCTGCATATTTTTGCTGTAGGGCAGGGATTGTTTGCTTCATACTTAACATAATTTACACTTATTGAGGATTAAAAGGAAGTTTGGTAAATCTCTGCTGCATGGCCCAGGAATTGTGATGATTTTGATATGCAACATTCCCTCTAAAGCTGTGCAGACTTGTCAGATTGAAAGGCAAACATGCAATGCTAAATTTCATTGTCAGAAGCCAGGGTAAGAGAATTGCCTGATTGACGTTCTCTCTCCAGCAAAATCAACTGGATGATCTGTGATGAGAATCCATTTTTGGCAATTACAGTGCCTTGATAGAGTATTCATACCCTGTGAACTTTCCAATTTTTTTCAAATTGCTCCCACAAATCTAAAATGTATTTTATTTGAATCTTATGTGATGTACCAGCATAAAGTAGGAAGCATTTATGAAGTGTAGAGAAAATTATATATGGTGGAATTATTATATTCTTGGATTACTGTTGGAATTTCCTACATTTAGTTTTAAGTAATAAATGGGTAAATGAGAAACTGTGTGGGGGAATCTTTAACGCTTTCACCCTGAAGCCTGTTTTCTCCTTCCTGACCAGGCCAAATTTTACGATTCTGACCAGTGTCACTGTATGTGGTAATAACTCTGGAATACTTCAACGGAATCCACTGATTCTGAGAATGTTTTATCGTGGCACAATGTACTTCATGATACTGGTAAAATCTGTTCTATATAAATTAAATTTATTTGTGAAAATAGTGGAATTTGGCAAAAATGTTGAACATTTTGCAATTTTCAAACTTTTAATTTTTATTCCCTTAAATCAGAGTTATGTCACACAAAATAGCTAATAAACACTTCCAACATGTATACTTTACACCACCATCATTTTTGAAAGCACATTTTTTTGTTAGGAAGTTATAATGGTTAAAAGTTGACCACCGATTTCTCATTTTTCCAACAACATTTATAAAACATTTTTTTTTTTTTTCATTTTAAGTGACCATATCACCTTTGAAGTGACTTTAAGGGCCTATATGCAGAAAATTACCAAAAGGGACACCATTCTAAAAAATATACCCCTCAATGTGTTCAAAACCACATTTAAGAACTTTATCATTAACCCTTCAGATGCTTCACAGGAATTAATGGAATGTGGAAGGAAAAAAAATGAACATTTAAGTAAAATTATTGTGAAAAAAAGTTTAGAACAAAATAATTTGCAAGGTATGCGGAAAAAAAGATCTGAAAATTTGTTGTGCAAATTCCCCTGAGTACTTTGATACCCCATATATGGGGGAATGGCGGAAAACTATTGTTTGTGGCAAGGCAAGGCTCAGAAGGGAATGAGCGTCATTTGACTTTTTGAATGCAAAATTTACTGGAATCATTAACAGATGCCATGATGAATTTGGAGAGCCCTTGATGTGCATAACCAGTGGAAACCCCACAACAAGTTACACTATTTTAGATTCTAGACTACTCGGGGAACTTATCTAGATGTGTGGTGAGCACCTTGAACCCAAAGATGCTTCCCAGAAGTTTACTATGTTGAGCTGTGAAAATAAAAAAGATCCCACAAACATTTTCTTTTTGCCCCATTTTTTTTTAACTTCACAAGGGTAAAAGAAGAAAATGCACCATAAAACTTGTTGTACAATTTCTGGTGGGTATGGAGATACCCCATGTGGGGTGAAAACTACAGTTTTGGTGCACAGCAGGGCTCAGAAAGGATGCAGTGATGTTTTGGAGGGCAGATTTCCGTGGAATGTTCTGCAGGTGTCATGTTGCGTTTATAGAGCCCCTGATGTGCTTAAACAGTGGCAACCCTTCAATTGTGACCACATTTTGGAAATTAGACCTCTCTAAATGTGTGGTGAGCACCTTGAACCCCCGGGGCTTCACAGAAGTTGATAACGTTGAGCCATGAAAATAAAAAGATAAAAATAAAAATCAATTTTTTTCCCACAAAAATGTTTTTAGCTTCTAATTTTTTATTTTCACAAGGTTAACATGGAAAAATGGACTCCAACATTTGTTGTGCTATTTCTCCTGAGTACACCAATACCAGATATGTGGCAGAAAACTACTTTTGGAGGCACAGTGCAAAGCTCAGAAGAAAAGAAGCGCCATATTGGGGTTCAGATTTTGCTGGACTTGTTTGAGGGTGCCATGCCACATTGGTAGAACCCCTGAAGTGCAAGAATAGCAGAACCCCCAAAAAGTGACCCTATTTGGTAAACTACACCTCTCAATGAATTCATCTATGGGTGCAGTGATCATAATGATACCACAGGTGTCTCAGACTTTTATACCATTGGGCAGTGAAGAAAAATAATTACATTTTTACCACCAAAATTGAGTTTTGCCGCCAGATTTTACATTTGCACACTGGGAAATGGGACAAAATGGCACCAAAATTTGTTCCACAATTTCTGCCGAATGTGGAAATACTCTTTTTGTGGCTGTACAGTATGGAATAGCCATGCAGCGAGACTCGGGGGGACAGAGCGTTATTTTCCTCCTCGAGCGCAGATTTTGCTAGAATAGTTTGCGGACTCCATATACAGATACCCCAAGTGCTAGAAAAGCAGAATCCCCCTCAAGTGACCCCATTTTGAAAATCTACCCCTTTGGGAATTTATCTACAGGTGTAGTGCAGATTTTGACTCCATGGGTTTTTTTCCCAGAAGAAAGCAGTAGTGGATGTTGCTGAGTGAAAATTGTAAACTGCCATTGTGGTGCCAGTATGTTGTTGTCCCCAGTACGTTTCAGTCACCAGTACATTATAGTCACCAGTACTTTGCAGTGCCCAACTCATGTTTCTGGAGACATGCACAAGTAGATTAGGCTGGTTGTCATTGTGAGATGGGGCCAGGACTGTAGTCGTGGCCAAGGACACCTGTGCTTCTGTACCCTGGCCTCCCCTCACAGGAAAACATTTGCCCTTAGTTAGCATACCTGTGTCTTCAGGTCCAGATCCTTCTGGATCTTCCCTATGCTGTCGGAGACCCACTCCAGTCAGATTTGTATTAACTGAGACACAGTCCAAAGTAGCCTGAATGAAAACATCTTTACTTAGCACATCCGTGGTCTTTACAGCATTCACAACAGGCATTACAGTGCATTGTACCTTTTCTTTCCCTGCACCTCTCTCACGGTTACATAGCATGGGCCCGAGTCGGACCGACCTTGAAGGCTCCTCTGACTACTATCTGTACAGCTCCGGTACGGTTAAGCTTCTCTCGGTCTGCTTCGCCCCAGACAAAAGTTCATTAATTACCGGAGACAGTTGCCACTGGGAGATTAAATTGCCCTTCTGTGCTGCGCTATGTGTAGGTGCCAGGTTCCTTTTGTTTGTACTCACTGCTTCTGTGAGGTTCCCCGACCGCTCTGTCCCGGTCCTCAGAGTTTCCACCCAAGCCAGGAGCTGCCACATCCTGATGTTTCCTTTAGCACTTTGCTGTACAAGCCTGCTGTATTTCCTTCCTTCTGCTGTGGATGGCTAAGCCCCACTTAAACGATGCGGATCTGCTGCTGTGTCCTGGGCCTATAGACCATGTGGACCCTTTGGGTGCACCCGTCCTACTGAACTATTCCAGGAACTATTCCCTGGCTTACCAAGCAGCAGCCACTCCTACACATTAATTATATACTTACACTACACACAATGTTAATTACACATTTAACAGAATACAAAAACAGCATAAAACATATTATACATAATAAAATTAGCAGAAATGGTAATACACATAACTGTGTAGCAGTACCAGTAAAGCAAACATTGGTAATGCTCTGAGTAGTGCAGCAGTACCAGAATTATAGCAAACATATTTACCAATCCCCTTACATTCCCCCTTCCTTTTAGTATGGTTTCCCCAACCATTGTAAAATTTTAATGTATATACACTACAGACCAAAGGTTTGGACACACCATCTCATGTAAAGATTTATCTGTATTTTCATGACTATGAAAATTGTAAATTCACACTGAAGACGTTAAAACTATGAATTATCACATGTGGAATTATATACTTAACAAAAAAGTGTGAAACAACGGAAATTATGTCTTATATTCTAGGTTCTTCAATGTAGCCACCTTTTGCTTTGATGACTGCTTTGCACACTCTTGGCATTCTCTTGATGAGCTTCAAGAGGTAGTCACCGGGAATGGTCTACCAACAATCTTGAAGGAGTTCCCAGAGATGCTTAGCACTTGTTGGCCCTTTTGCCTTCACTCTGCGGTCCAGCTCAACCCAAACCATCTCGATTGGGTTCAGGTCTGGTGATTGTGGAGTCCAGGTCATCTGGCGTAGCACCCCATCACTCTCCTTCTTGGTCAAATAGCCCTTACACAGCCTGGAGGTGTGTTTGGGGTCATTGTCCTCTTGAAAAATTAATGATGGTCCAACTAAACGCAAACCGGATGGAATAGCATGCCGCTGCAAAATGCTGTGTAGCCATGCTGGTTCAGTATGCCTTCAATTTTGAATAAATCCCCAACAGTGTCACCAGCAAAGCACCCCCACACCATCACACCTCCTCCTCCATGGTTCACGGTGGGAACCAGGCATGTAGAGTTTATCGGTTCACCTTTTCTGCGTCTCACAAAGACACGGTGGTTGGAACCAAAGATCTCAAATTTGTACTCATCACATCAGACCAAAGCACAGATTTCCACTGGTCTAATGTCCATTCTGTGTGTTCTTTAGCCCAAAAAATTCTCTTCTGCTTGTTGCCTGTCCTTAGCAGTGGTTTCCTAGCAGCTATTTTACCATGAAGGCCTGCTGCTAGTGTTGAGCGATACCGTCCGATACTTGAAAGTATCGGTATCGGAAAGTATCGGCCGATACCGGCAAAGTATCGGATCTAATCCGATACCAATACCCGATACCAATACAAGTCAATGGGACACCAAGTATCGGACGGTATCCTGTATGGTTCCCAGGGTCTGAAGGAGAGGAAACTCTCCTTCAGGCCCTGGGATCCATATCAATGTGTAAAAGAAAGAATTAAAATAAAAAATAGGGATATACTCACCCTCCGACGCAGCCTGGACTTTACCGCCGTAACCGGGAGCCGTTGTACCTAAGAATGCACGCTTGAATGGCCTTAGATGAGGTCACGGCACTCTGATTGGTCCGTAGCGGTCGCGTGACCGCTACGCGACCAATCACAAAGCCGTGAAGTCACCTAAGGTCTTTCAAGCGCTTGAAATACCTTAGAAGACGTCCGCAGCTTCTGATTGGTCGCGTAGCGGTCGCGTGACCGCTACGCGACCAATCACAAAGCAGTGACGTCACCTAAGGTCTTTCAAGCGCTTGAAAGACCTTAGGTGAAGTCACTGCTTTGTGATTGGTCCGTAGCGGTCACGCGACCGCTACGGACCAATCAGAGCGCCGTGACGTCATCTAAGGCCCTTCAAGCGCTCATTTTTAGGTACAACGGCTCCCGGTTACGGCGGTAAAGTCCAGGCTGCGTCGGAGAGGTGAGTATATCCCTATTTTTTATTTTAATTCTTTCTTTTACACATTGATATTAATCCCGATACCGATTCCCGATACCACAAAAGTATCGGATCTCGGTATCGGAATTCCGATACCCGCAAGTATCGGCCGATACCCAATACTTGTGGTATCGGAATGCTCAACACTACCTGCTGCACAAAGTCTCCTCTTAACAGTTGTTGTAGAGATGTGTCTGCTGCTAGAACTCTGTGTGGCATTGACCTGGCATTTACTAACCTGAGCTGCTGTTAACCTGCGATTTCTGAGGCTGGTGACTCGGATAAACTTATCCTCAGAAGCAGAGGTGACTCTTGGTCTTCTTTTCCTGAGGCGGTCCTCATGTGGTCCCGTTTTTTTGTAGCGCTTGATGGTTTTTGCCACTGCACTTGGGGACACTTTCAAAGTTTTCCCAATTTTTCAGACTGACTGACCTTCATTCCATAAAGTAATGATGGCCACTCGTTTTTCTTTACTTAGCTGCTTTTTTCTTGCCATAATACAAATTATAACAGCCTATTCAGTAGAACTATCAGCTGTGTATTCACCAGACTTCTGGTCAACACAACTGATGGTCCCAACCGCATTTATAAGGCATGAAATCCCATTTATTAAACCCGACAAGGCACACCTGTGAAGTGAAAACCATTCCCGGTGACTACCTCTTGAAGCTCATCGAGATAATACCAAGTGTGTGCAAAGCAGTCATCAAAGCAAAAGGAGGCTACTTTGTAGAACCTAGAATATAAGACATAATTTCAGTTGTTTCACACTTTTTTGTTAAGTATATAATTTCATATGTGTTAATTCATAATTTTGATGCCTTCGGTGTGAATGTACAATTTTCCTAGTCATGAAAATACAGAAAAATCTTTAAATGAGAAGGTGTGTCCAAACTTTTAGTCTGTACTGTATATATCCATCATAAAAAGAACAATACTAAAAACAGCAAAGGGAACTCAGTATGAGTCAAGTCCACAACTTTTCCTTTTCTTCAAAGGGAGATGTTCCACCCACCTTCCTTTGTAAGTGGTACTTCTGTACCCTAGAATACAGTTCCTAAATACAGTCCTGATTTTCCAGCAGAACGGGCACAACAGTGCAACAAAACTAGGAGAGTCCATAGGCTCCCAATAAATGTACACTTGGCTCGTAGTCCTCCAGACCAAAAGAAATATATACATATATACATATATTCTGTATATATATATATATATATATATATATACATATATATATATATATATATATATATATATATATATATATAAACAAATGGAATGTCCTTATAACCAGTTTGGCCATGTAACTCCCCCATCTTTTGAGGGTAAAGCATCAGGGCTTTTCATCTATCCTGTAGGATGCAGAACAGTCCTTCATTATGATACTTAGGTGCAACGGCACAACAAGACATACAGACAGCAAAGCTATCTTTAGTGGCATGCATCCCATGCTGCTCCACTCCACATCAGGCTCTGTGCCCATACTCCAGAAGATGACCCTGCAGGTGTTGTGTCCTCCTGTTGTCCCAATGACAGGAAAGGGGCAAAAACCAGCCATTCATTAACTGAGAAACAGGGTAATATTTGCGCCTGCTCCAGGTCCACATATAAATCCAGGTGATCATCCACATGCCGTGCAGCCTGCCCGGGGGATGAGAAAGGGCCCTCCGCTGGTTGAAGGAAGTGCGAGGCACCCAGGGACATGGCTTTGCTGACGGTAGGCCCAGCTTCCGGGGTATGGGGTTGAGACGTCGACCAGTCATCAAGGGCGAAGGATTGGGCAACAGCTCCCGCAGCGGCGGGCTGAGGCCAGGAACATCCATCCGGGTCAAGGGTCATGGTACACTCACCCTCTCCTGCTTGCTGTCGCTGACCATACTCGTTCCGGGCCCATTGTGTTCTTCCACGGTCGCGGCTGCGCACTTTGGTGTTTACAGAAGTTCCAGCTTGGCCTTCACTTCCGGCGCAGGTTTCTCCGAGGAGGTCGCTGCTTCCGGTCCGCCAGCCACGTGTCTGTTGTTAGGTGAATGTTCCCGGTTATGGCGTTGGTGAGAGCACGCTTTAGATTGTTTATCACGTGCTGGTGTAACACAGGGATGGCACACCAGGAAAAATAGTGCTGGCTGGGAACAGAGTATCGTGGGGCTGCCAAAGCCAAGAGATCACGGAAAGACTGTGTGCCCACAAGCCTAAACAGCAACATCTCCATGGCTAGCAACTTGCCAACATTTAGTATTTGTGCTTGAGAGTGCGTGGGTTGGTATTTACACTTCCTTTCATAGATCTGGGGAACAGACAACTGGACGCTTGGCTGGGACAAACAAGTGGAGTGGATTGTTGTGTCCTGTGTCTCTGCAACTGCAGCTTGTGAGCATGACGTATGGGCACCTGCTTCCTGGCCAGCAGATTGGGAAGTAGAGATCACAGGAGAAATGGCAGTGGTTTGACCTGCAGACACTGGATTTGGTACTCTGTTTTTCTGCCTACCGACTAGGGTGCTTGGCTGCCATGTGTTTAGGCATACTGGTGGTGCTCTGGTTGCCTTTACCCTGGCCTCTGCTCATCTTCATATGGCAGATGCTACAGATGACAATGTTTGGTTCAGAAGGACTATCCAAAAAAAATTTCAGACAGATGATGAACTCCCCCTTGCCTTGACTTGGGGCACAGAGGGATTGCTCTTGGCAACCGTTGCCACACTTCACACTCTGCTCAAACCAGTAGCCCTTGGTGCCTTTGATGGTGCTAGGTATCCACCTTCTTCCTCTGTGCTGCTGGGTTGGCTATGCGTACCAACGGTCCAGGTCGGTTCAGTGGACTCATCATCGACCACCTTGTCGTCCATGTCATCCTCATTCCGTGTCGATATTGTTGGCTGGCCAGATGGCAACTGTGTCTCATTATCATCAGCCTCCACCTCTTGAGCTGGTATATCACGTGGCTGAAAATGGCTTTCTTCTGTTGGTGGGTTTTCAAATATTTGGCCACAAGTAGATGAAACCTCCTCACGTTCCTCTTCAACGTTGTGCATTGAGAGGCCAGAGGCAACCAAAGAATCTTATGTATCAACAGATCATCGGAGTGGCCAAGCATGGGGTCAAATGTTTCCTGTGACTGCTGAGGGGGGGAGGAAGTAGGAACAGGTTGAGAATTGGATGACCCAGAGCTCTGTATATCGACAGCAGACTGTGTGATCATGGAGGATTGGGTGCTACTTAAAAATTTCATTTAGGCCTTATCTGCCATCCAAGACAATATCTGCTCTTGCTCTTCTGGCTTCCAGACACGTTTACGTTTCAGACCGGGAATTTTCACCAGGAACATAGATGCATCAAACTTCTGTATCCCAGACTCAGTGCCTTGTCAGGCACCACTGACAACCCCACACCCACGTCCACGTCCCTGTCCCTTCACAACAGGCTTTTTGGGAATTTGGGGTTTTTGTGACATAGTTGCAGATGTTCCGATGCAGATATTAGGGAACAAGGGGCAGTTTGTGTTTTGTGGAAGGTAACACTACAGCCTAGTATTGCTTTGTGTTTTACAAACAGGGTTCTGCAATGTTAAAAAATCGGCCTGAGTTTAACGCCGAATATTTTGCTCGCGAGTCACCACAGAAGACAATAAAGCTGGCTGCTTGTCAGTTGTGCAGTGATATGCATGCAATTCGGTGTGCAAACAGCACCGTAAGGGCAAAAAAATTGGCCTGAGTTTAACGCTGAATATTTTGTTCGCCAGTCACAACAGAAAACAATGGAGCTGGCTGCGTGTCAGTTGAGCAGTAACGTGCGTGCTATTCGGTGTGCAAACAGCACAGCAAGAGCAAACAAATGCGCCTGCAGGGGTAAATGTGACCCCAAAAATAGCTGGGAAAACTGTCACTGCTCCCTGACCTTATACAGTACTTTCAGCAAGAGCTGAGATACTGAGGTACTCTGTATGTACTGTAACTCTCCTGTCTGTCTCCCTCTACTACTACAGTCACCTTCTACTAGAATAGCTCTCACAAGAGCTTTCATGGCTTTTTTTAGATGATTTATGGATGAATTCCGAAAGCACAATTCTCCCTAGCAACTGCTCACACTCTTTCTACGCTAGCACTATAGCTGTGTTCCAGATGCAATGTTCAAAAAAATGCGCCGGCAGGGCATGTATACAGCTTATGAGTCATAGCCTACTATGATGACTAGTATTGAGCATGCCGATACCACAAGTATCGAGTATCGGCCGATATTTGCGGTATCGGAATTCCGATACCGAGTTCTGATACTTTCAGTATATCGGATACCGGAATCGGAAGCGTTCCCATAATTCAAAGAGCCAGAATTCAGCCAATGAGGAATAATTAGAAGTGTGGGCACATCCTGTTCTGCATGGTAGGCATGTAACTACTGACATGGCTGTGATTGGCTGCAGAAATGATGTCATGATGCAGTATAAAAGTCGCCGTCACCATTTTGGGTTCACTTTGCTGTGAATTCAGTTAGGGACAGGACACTGTGTTCTGAGGGCCAGTTTAGAGATAGCGATTTACTTAATTGTGCTTTACCCAGGCTAATATAGCAACCAGGGGCGTAACGACCGCGGTCGCAGCGGTCGCCATTGCGACCGGGCCCCGCAGGTCAGGGGCCCCGGGCCGGCAGGTCAGGGCAGGGCCGGGCTGGACATCGGGCACTTCTGGCAAATGCCAGAAGAGCCGATGCCAGTAGTGGGCCGTTGCACTGTTCCTCCCCCCCCCCCGCCGCCGCCGCCGCCGCTGCCGCATTTAACTATACCGGCGTCTATGACACCGGTATAGTTCAATGCAATGATGGAGGAGAGCGTCACCTGACGCTCCCTCTCCCATCATTCCCCGCTCTGCCTCTGACAGTACACTGCGGGTGCGCGATGACGTCATATCATCGCGCACCTGCAGTGTCCTGGGCAGACTGCAGCCACCAGGAGCAGCGCGGGCAAAAGGAAAGGTGAGGAGAGTTTTTTTTTTGCTTTTTCACCGGACTGTGGGGCCATTATCGGGGGGGGGGGGAGATGAGATGCGGGCTGTGCTCTATATACCCCTGTGCTGGCTGTGCTCTATATACCCCTGTGCTGGCTGTGCTGCATATACCCCTGTGCGGGCTCTGCTGTATATACCCCTGTGTGGGCTCTGCTGTATATATCCCTGTGCGGGCTGTGCTGTATATATCCCTGTGCGGGCTGTGCTGTATATATCCCTGTGCTGGCTGTGCTCTATATACCCCTGTGCTGGCTGTGCTCTATATACCCCTGTGCTGGCTGTGCTCTATATACCCCTGTGCTGGCTGTGCTGCATATACCCCTGTGCGGGCTCTGCTGTATATACCCCTGTGTGGGCTCTGCTGTATATATCCCTGTGCGGGCTGTGCTCTATATACCCCTGTGCTGGCTGTGCTGTATATACCCCTGTGCGGGCTCTGCTGTATATACCCCTGTGCGGGCTGTGCTCTATATACCCCTGTGCGGGCTGTGCTCTATATACCCCTGTGCGGGCTCTGCTGTATATACCCCTGTGCGGGCTCTGCTGTATATACCCCTGTGCGGGCTGTGCTGTATATACCCCTGTGCGGGCTCTGCTGTATATATCCCTGTGCTGGCTGTGCTCTATATACCCCTGTGCTGGCTGTGCTCTATATACCCCTGTGCGGGCTGTGCTGTATATACCCCTGTGCGGGCTGTGCTGGATATACCCCTGTGCGGGCTGTGCTGTATATACCCCTGTGCGGGCTGTGCTGTATATACCCCTGTGCGGGCTGTGCTGTATATACCCCTGTGCGGGCTGTGCTGTATATACCCCTGTGCGGGCTGTGCTGTATTTACCCCTGTGCGGGCTGTGCTGTATTTACCCCTGTGCGGGCTGTGCTGTATATACCACTGTGCGGGCTGTGCTGTACATACCACTGTGCGGGCTGTGCTGTATATACCACTGTGCGGGCTGTGCTGGATATACCACTGTGCGGGCTGTGCTGGATATACCACTGTGCGGGCTGTGCTGGATATACCACTGTGCGGGCTGTGCTGGCACCCAACACCATGTTGCAGTGCAGGAGATTCCTGCAACAGTCCGAGGCGTATCTAGGGGAAGGGGGTGGGGGGGCGTCACGGAGGTAGGGGGGGGGCCCCATTTGGAAGTTCGCACCGGGGCCCATAACTTTGTAGTTACGCCACTGATAGCAACCGCTGTGTGAGAACCTTTTTATTTGCCTTGCAGCACTGTTCACAGCTGTCTGCAAGGTGTCTGTGTGAGAGCAGCTCACTCTGTAGTCTGGTCTGCAGCCACCGCTGTTGTAGTCAGCTCAGGGTGCGTCACTGCCTCATACCATTCCATTTTCTGTTTCTCAATTAGTGCAGCCTGCTGCACCTTTTTTCAAATTTATCCTATTAGTGGCTTTCCATCTGTATCCTGCTAGATTGTGGAAAAACACTATACAGTATAGGATTACATGGAGGAGTTTTTTTTGGCCTTGCAGCGCTGATAACGGCTGTCCGCATGGTCTCTGTGTGAGTGCAGCTCACTCTGTAGTCTGTTCTGCCGCCACAGCCGGTTGTAGTCAGCTCAGGGTGCGTCACTGCATCATACCATTCCATTGTCCATTTCTCAATTAGTGCAGCCTGCTGCACCTTTATTCAAATTTATCCTATTAGTGGCTTTCCATCCGTATCCAGCTAGATTGTGGAAAAACACTATATAGGATTATATAGAGGAGCTTTTTTTGGCCATGCAGTGCCGTTTTCGGCTGTCTGCATGGTCTCTGTGTGAGTGCAGCTCACTCTGTAGTCTGTTCTGCTGCCACAGCCGGTTGTAGTCAGCTCAGGGTGCGTCACTGCATCATATCATTCCATTGTCCATTTCTCAATTAGTGCAGCCTGCTGCACCTTTTTTCAAATGTATCCTATTAGTGGCTTTCCATCCGTATCCTGCTAGATTGTGGAAAAACACTATACAGTATAGGATTACATAGAGGAGTTTTTTTGGCCTTGCAGCGCCGATAACGGCTGTCCGCATGGTCTCTGTGTGAGTGCAGCTCACTCTGTAGTCTGTTCTGCCGCCACAGCCGGTTGTAGTCAGCTCAGGGTGCGTCACTGCATCATACCATTCCATTGTCTATTTCTCAATTAGTGCAGCCTGCTGCACCTTTATTCAAATTTATCCTATTAGTGGCTTTCCATCCGTATCCTGCTAGATTGTGGAAAAACACTATACAGTATAGGATTACATAGAGGAGTTTTTTTGGCCATGCAGCACCGATAACGGCTGTCGGCATGGTCTCTGTGTGAGTGCAGCTCACTCTGTAGTCTGTTCTGCCGCCACAACCGGTTGTAGTCAGCTCAGGGTGTGTCACTGCATCATACCGTTCCATTGTCCGTTTCTCAATTAGTGCTGCCTGCTGCACCTTTATTCAAATGTATCCTATTAGTGGCATTCCATCCGTATCCAGCTAGATTGTGGAAAAACACTATATAGGATTATATAGAGGAGCTTTTTTTGGCCTTGCAGCGCCGTTTACGGCTGTCTGCATGGTCTCTTTGTGAGTGCAGCTCACTCTGTAGTCTGTTCTGCCGCCACAGCTGGTTGTAGTCAGCTCAGGGTGCATCACTGCCTCATACCGTTCCATTGTCCGTTTCTCAATTACTGCAGCCTGCTGCACCTTTTTTCAAGTTTATCCTATTAGTGGTTTTCCATCCGTATCCTGCTAGATTGTGGAAAAACACTATATAGGATTACATAGAGGAGTTTTTTTGGCCTTGCAGCACCGTTAACGGCTGTCTGCGCGGTCTCTGTGTGAATGCAGCTCACTCTGTAGTCTGCTCTGCCACCACAGCCGGTTGTAGTCAGCTCAGGGTGCATCATTGCATCATACCATTCCATTGTCCGTTTCTCAATTAGTGCAGCCTGCTGCACCTTTTTTCAAATGTATCCTATTAGTGGCTTTCCATCCGTATCCTGCTAGATTGTGGAAAAACACTATATAGGATTACATAGAGGAGTTTTTTTGGCCTTGCAGCACCGTTAATGGCTGTCTGCGCGGTCTCTGTGTGAGTGCAGCTCACTCTGTAGTCTGTTCTGCCGCCACAGCCAGTTGTAGTCAGCTCAGGGTGCGTCACTGCCTCATACCGTTCCATTGTCCGTTTCTCAATTAGTGCAGCCTGCTGCACCTTTTTTAAAAATGTATCCTATTAGTGGCTTTCCATCCGTATCCAGCTAGATTGTGGAAAAACACTATATAGGATTACATAGAATAGCTTTATTTGGCCTTGTGGCGCCGTTCACAACTTTCTGCACGGTCTCTGTGTGAGTGCAGCTCACTCTGTGGTCTGTTCTGCGGAAAAAACAAAAAGTTTATAAAGTTCACCAAACACTCCACTTTAGAGTTGTGTAGGCCACATTAGCTCATATTAAATCTAGTCCACACTTGTTAAAATTAGTGTTCCTTATACCTGTTAGCAGCTGTTCAAAGATTAAGCACACTAAGCCTTTAGTACTTTTCTGCCTATCTTTATCAGTCTACCAAGATGAAGAAGGCAGGGAGTAAGGCACATGGGCGTGGAGGTGGAGCAGGGAGAAGACATGGGGATTCTGTGCCTGCTGCGGGCACCAGTGACTCATCATCCCCCAGTTTTAGCAGGGAACAGTCCTTCATGCGCAACTTTGTAGGAGCTTGCCGTGCCCAACTGCTGCGGGATGAACAAATTGAAGCCATTGTCGGATGGATGGCTGCTAACGCATCGACTACAATTAGTGTCACATCCTCTCAGGCACAGAGCACTGAAGAGCACCCATCTGTCTCTTCACTACCTGCCAAATTGCCCAGGCAGTCAGAGAGCCCAGGACAGGAGCCATCTCTACTTCAAGCAGCATTGGAGAAATGGAAGAAGAGGCAGTATGCAGTGATGCCCAACAGCTTTGTTTCTCTGACTCTGAAGAGACGGCAAGTGCCTCCGGTCAGCACACCTCACTACGCATCTGATGAGACTCAGGTGCCACTTTCCGGTGCGTACTGTGCTGCCGAGACTACACAGGAGAAGCAGTAGGTGGAAGAGGGTAGTGTAGAGTATGAGGTCCTTGACCCATCATGGCGTGAGGGACAGGAAGGTGGTGGGAGCAGCTCTGAGGAAGAGATTCCCCAAACGGGCCAAAGAGGGAGGAGGAAGACTGCGGTGCCTGTAGCCTCCACTTCGGCACCCGTTAGGAGCATGCCTCTTCCAAAAGCCAAAACGGGTGCTCCCAAGACTTGCAGTGCCTGGTCCTTTTTTGACACAGTTGTAGATGACATTTGCTTTGTCAAATGCAAGGTGGGTCATCAGAAAGTCAAAAGAGGGAAAAGTGTCAGCAACCTCAATACCACAAATATGTGGAAACATGTGCAGACCAAGCACGCGGTGTAGTTACAAAAACACACTGAAGACCTAGGCCAACCTACAGCGGCACCTACCACCTCTTCAGCTCGTGTTGTTGCCTCTTCCTTCAGCTCACACACAGCTGGTTCAGCTTCCTCACAGGATCGCCATGGAAGAACTTCTGGCACTGTTGTCCAGAGACCAAGTGTAATTCTACCCACAGCACCACGTTCCCAGCATCCTCACACTCCCAGCCCAGTCTACAGCCATCCGTAGCACAGGCATGGGAGAAAAGGCAGCCATTCTCTGCAAACCACCCCTGAGCACAGGCTCTGAATGCTGGCATTGCAAAACTACTGTCCCTTGAAATGCTGTCATTCACGGTATCAGGGGATACATTTTATAAGTGTTTAATTCTGCGTTTGCAAGGAGCATAAATAAAAGAGCCACCTTTTCTTTGTGCGGCATTAGTGCTGCACAAGGTGGCTCTTTCAGTTACAAATGCCTGGGGGGGTTAAAGCTTCCCTTTCAACTTGCTCCAATTAGGCCTCAGCCTACACTCTGCTTCTCCTGCATTCCCTGGGCTCCAACACCGCCAGTTGCTGTCCGGAAGTGCCGTTTGCACAGTCAACACTTGCTGCCATGTTATTGGGTTTCAGTAACGTCAGCTGATCCCCAGCTATGTATCCGGTAATGTGTCCTGCGACCACCACGCTGACACTACAACAGATATTAAACTGCTTCCAGTGCAGGCCTTGGCCTACACTCTGCTCCTTCTGCATTCCCTGGGCTCCAACACAGCCAGTTGCTGCTCAGAAGTGCTGTCTGCACAGTCAACACTTGCTGCAGTGTTATTGGGGTTCAGTAACGCCAGCTGCTCCCCTGCTGTGTGTGCGGAAATACCTCCAGTCTGCTCCTCCTGCATTCCCTGGGCTCCAACACCGCCAGTTGTTGCCCGGAAGAGCCGTCTGCACAGAGAAAAACACTCGCTCCTGTGTTAGTGGGGTTCAGTAACGTCAGCTGCTCCCCTGCTGTGTATCCGGCAATGTGTCCTGCGACTGCCACACTGACACTACAACAGATTTTAAAGAGAACCTGTCCACTCCCCCCTGGCGTTTTTATCTGAAAGAGCCACCTTGTGCAGCAGTAATGCTGCACAAGGAAAAGGTGGCTCTTTTAGTTATGCTCCTTGCACCCGCAGAACTTAACACTTATAAAATGTGTCCCCTCATACCGTGAAACCGTCCCGGAGGTGGGATTTTCCTTCGTAATGAGACGCAACACAGCCTTCATTCCTACCCCCTTGGCGCCGTGCACCGCCTCCTCAGCGTTGTTTGAATCTGTCGAGGAGCCTGCGCTGTTATGTTAAACCTTGGCCATGCGCAGTTAGCGCTGCCCATCTTCTGACATCATTTGGTGTCAGGATGACTGCGCCTGTGCGGCCGCACTGAACGGGATCCCGCCTCACAGTGTCTTCTGATTTATTCACACTACGGGCCTGGGATTCATGGGCTTGCGCTGTGCATATCTTCGCTTCAGGCTCTCACTCATCTCCCTCTGCCTTCTTGAGACTGTGCGGCGTCAGCTGATCCCTAATTGAATGCCACGGTCGTGACGCCGCACAGTCTGAAGAAGGCGGAAGGAGAGGCGTGAGAGGCGAAGATATGCACTGCGCATGCCCATGAATTCCAGGCCCGCAGTGTGATTAAATCAGAAGACACTGCGAGGCGGGATCTCGGGCAGCGCGGCCACACAGGCGCCATCAGCCTGACACCAAATGATGTCAGAAGACGGGCAGCGTTAACTGTGCATGGCCAAGGTTTAACATAACAGCGCAGGCTTCTTGACAGATTCAAACAACGCTGAGGAGGCAGTGCACAGCGCCAAGGGGGTAGGAATGACGGCTGTGTTGCGTCTCATTACAAAGGAAAATCCCAACTCCGGGACGGTTTCACGGTACCAGGGGACACATTTTATAAGTGTTTAGTTCTGTGTTTGCAAGGAGCATAAATAAAAGAGACACCTTTTCTTTGTGCGGTATTAGTGCTGCACAAGGTGGCTCTTTCAGTTACAAATGCCTGGGGGGGTTAAAGGTTTCTTTTCAACTTGCTCCAATTAGGCCTCAGCCTACACTCTGCTTCTTCTGCATTCCCTGGGCTCCAACACCGCCAGTTGCTGTCCGGAAGTGCCGTTTGCACAGTCAACACTTGCTGCCGTGTTATTGGGTTTCAGTAACGTCAGCTGATCCCCAGCTGTGTATCCGGCAATGTGTCCTGCGACCACCACGCTGACACTACAACAGATATTAAACTGCCTCGAGTTCAGGCCACGGCCTACACTCTGCTCCTCCTGCTGTCCATGGGCCCCAACACCGCCAGTTGCTGCCCGGAAGTGCTGTCTGCACAGATAAAAGCACTAGCTCCTGTGTTATTGGGGTTCAGTAACGCCAGCTGCTCCCCTGCTGTGTGTGTGCAGCAATCACTCTAGTCTGCTCCTCCTGCTGTCCCTGGGATCCAACACTGCCAGTTGCTGCTCGGAAGTGCTGTCTGCACAGTCAATAGTTGCTCCTCTGTTATTGGGGTTTAGTAACGCCAGCTGCTCCCCTGCTGTGTGTGTGTGCTGCAATCACTCTAGTCTGCTCCTCCTGCTGTCCCTGAGCTCCAACACTGCCAGTTGCTGCTCGGAAGTGCTGTCTGCACAGTCAACAGTTGCTGCTCTGTTATTGGATTTCAGTAACGCCAGCTGCTCCCCTGCTGTGTGTGCGGCAATCACTCTAGTCTGCTCCTCCTGCTGTCCCTGGGCTCCAACACCGCCAGATGCTGCTGGGAAGTGCTGTCTGCACAGTCAACAGTTGCTCCTTTGTTATTGGGGTTCAGTAACGCCAGCTGCTCCCCTTCTGTGTGTGCGGCAATTGCTCCTCCTCCCTCCAAACTCACACAACTTCAGAAATTAAATTTGCTCCAATTAGGCTTCGGCCTACACTCTTTTTTTCTGTAATCCCTGGGCTTCAACATCACCAGTTGCTGCCCAGAAGTGCCATCTGCACAGAGAAAAACACTCGCTTCTCTGTTTCCGGGGTTCAGTAACGCCAGCTGCTCCCCTGCTGTGTGCGTGGCAATCACTCTAGTCTGCTCCTCCTGCTGTCCCTGGGCTCCAACACCGCCAGTTGCTTCTCGGAAGTGCTGTCTGCACAGTCAACAGTTGCTCCTCTGTTATTGGGGTTCAGTAATGCCAGCTGCTTCCCTGCTGTGTGTGCGGCAATTGCTCCTGCTCCCTCCAAACTCACACAACTTCAGAAATTAAACTTGCTCCAATTAGGCTTCGGCCTACACTCTTTTTTTTCTGTAATCCCTGGGCTTCAACATCGCCAGTTGCTGCACGGAAGTGCTGTCTGCACAGATAAAAACACTAGCTCCTGTGTTAGTGGGGTTCAGTAACGCCAGCTGCTCCCCTGCTGTGTGTGCGGCAAGTGTTTCGTTCAGCGTGTGCAAGGAGCATAATTAAAAGAGCCAACTTTTCCTTGTGCAGCATTACTGCTTCACAAGGTGGCTCTTCTAGTTGCTAACGCCTGAGGGGGGGTTAAAGGTTCCCTTTCAACTTGCTCCAATTAAGCCTCAGCCTACACTCTGCTTCTCCTTTATTCACTGGGCTCCATCACCGCCAGTTGCTGCTCAGAAATGTCTTTGGCACGGGAAATCCCTCCTGCCCAGCTGGGTTCCAGCACGCCAGCTGTTTCTGGGTAGTGTCAAGGTCACTTTGCCTCCAATACATTGTCCTGTCGTGTTGCGGTTGGGTTAGCCGAATGTATGGTGCCTGCAGTTTAGGTGCTTCCTATGTGGGCTGCGGGAACTGGCAATCAAGGCTAGTTCCATAGTGCCAATAGGACAAGCTACCCCCTGTAGGACTGTGGATTTTCGGTAACTATGGCCGGCTCACGGCCTAGCAACTTTTGTTTTTACTGTGGACCTTCTGCTACCTATCTGAGTTCCAGCACCATTAGCTGGTTCTTAGGAAGGCAATCTTGAATAGGTCCCCCCTGGTTCCAGTACCGTCAGCTGGTTCCAGCCAGAGCCTTTGGCTTAGGTGTCTCCTTCCGGGTATCCGAGTTCCACCAACGTCAGGTGGTCCTTGGTAGTGCTTTCTGGCATGGGTACCTCCTGCTTAGTAACCGGGTTCCAGTAACGTCAGCTGGTCCTAGATTGTTCCATTGGCTCTTGTACCTTCTGCTACCCATCCGAGTTTCAGTACCATCAGCTGGTTCTCAACAGTGTCTTTTGCTCTTGTACCTTCTGCTCTCCATCCTGGTTCCAGTACCGTCAGCTGGTTCTGGGCAAAGCCTTTGGCTTAGGTGCCTCCTACTGGGTATCTGAGTTCCACCAACATCAGGTGGTCCTTGGTAGTGCTTTCTGGCACGGGTACCTCCTGCTTAGTAACCGGGTTCCAGTACCGTCAGCTGGTCCTCGGAAGTTTCATTGGCTCTTGGACCTTCGGGTAGCCATCCAGGTTCCAGTACTGTCAGCTGGTTCTCGGCATTTCCTCCGCCTTCTTGTACCTTCTGCTACATTTCCAAGTTCAAGACCCTAAAGAAGACGACCCTGAAGACCACCCCTAAGACGACGACGACCCCAAAGATGATGACCCTGGAGACAACGACCCTGAAGACCACCCCGAAGATGATGACGACCCTGGAGACAACGACCCTGGAGACGATGACCCTGAAAACCGAGAAGCAGAAGAGCAAGAAGCTGCAGAACAAAGAGCAGAAGAACATTAAGCATAAGACTAAAAATCAGAGCAAAATATATTATCTAAGTTATAAGCAGAAGAAGACTAAGCAGTGCATGGGGGTGAGTCCGTTCCTCCTCGTGGTGCCCCTGGAAAAAGCCTGCTGCTGCAGACCAAACTGAACACGGACAAATCCTGTTGTAACTCTTTTGTGACAGGCAGAACGGAAGGTGTAATCTTCAAACTTTTGTAGATAACAACTACAGGAATGCCTGTCACAAATAAGAATATGATGAAGACGTAGAATATGAAGAAGAATAATAGTTTAACCCTGCTGTACTGTTCGGGTCAATATGACCTGAAATGATTTTTGAGACCTTGTAGATTTTTTTATATGAGGATTTGAAACTAGTGGTATCTTGACTTCTCCTTATTTGTGGAGCTCTATATATTTTTTTTTATTTTTGTTTTTTTTTTGTTTACTTTTTGCTACACGCTGATTGTTACACTTGTACTGTTCGGGTCAATATGACCCGATAGCTAGTGTTGAGCGATACCGTCCGATACTTGAAAGTATCGGTATCGGAAAGTATCGGCCGATACCGGCAAAGTATCGGATCTAATCCGATACCAATACCCGATACCAATACAAGTCAATGCGACTCAAGTATTGGACGGTATCCCTGATGGTTCCCAGGGTCTGAAGGAGAGGAAACTCTCCTTCAGGCCCTGGGATCCATATTAATGTGTAAAAGAAAGAATTAAAATAAAAAATATTGCTATACTCACCTCTCCGACGCAGCCTGGACCTTACCGAGGGAACCGGCAGCGTTCTTTGCTTAAAATGCGCGCGTTTACTGCCTTCCGTGACGTCACGGCTTGTGATTGGTCGCGTGCCGCCCATGTGGCCGTGACGCGACCAATCACAGCAAGCCGTGACGTAATTTTCAGGTCCTGAATACCTAATTCTAGGCATTCAGGATTTGAAAATTACGTTACGGCTTGTGATTGGTCGCGTCGCGGTCACATGGGCGACGCGACCAATCACAAGCCGTGACGTCACGGGAGGCAGGAAACGCGCGCATTTTAAAATTACGTCACGGCTTGTGATTGGTTGCGTGCCGCCCATGTGACCGCGATGCGACCAATCACAGCAAGCCGTGACCTAATTTTAGGTCCTGAATGCCTAATTCTGCATTCAGGACCTGAAAATTACGTCACGGCTTGCTGTGATTGGTCGCGTCGCGGCCACATGGGCGGCACGCGACCAATCACAAGCCGTGATGTCACGGAAGGCAGTAAACGTGTGCATTTTAAGCAAAGAACGCTGCCGGTTCCCTCGGTAAGGTCCAGGCTGCGTCGGAGAGGTGAGTATAGCAATATTTTTTATTTTAATTCTTTCTTTTACACATTAATGTTGTTTCGATACCGATACCCGATACCACAAAAGTATCGGATCTCGGTATCGGAATTCCGATACCCGCAAGTATCAGCCGATACCCGATACTTGCGGTATCGGAATGCTCAACACTACCGATAGCATTTTATACTGTTCTGCAGGTCTCTGATTATTTCTGACTGCAAAAGTTATGTTTTTTATGTGTACTTCATCTCAAAATGGTGGTGGTTTCACTGTTCTTATCAGTAAGTCACATGTGACAACTTTTTTACATCCTATCAACTAGGCCAGATGTTGAAGAAAAAACAACTTACCATGCTGGGTACTATAAGAAAAAACAAACCTGAACTACCGCAAGGTATCCTTAGCAAGAGAGAGGTGTACAGTTCTACTTTTTATTTTTCTGGAAATACAACTGTTGTTTCTTATGTTCCAAAAAAAACCAAACAGGTAATTCTAATGAGCACAATGCACCATGACAATGCCGTAAGTGATAGAGAAGACAGAAAGCCTGAAATTATTTTGGATTATAATGCCACAAAGGGAGCAGTTGATACTTTAGACCAAGCAATATCAACATATACATGCAAACGCAAAACCAATCGGTGGCCAATGATTTTATTTTATAACATACTGGACGTTTCTGCATACAATGCATTTGTCTTATGGAGAGAAATCAACCCCAATTGAAACCGGAATAAGCTACAATAAGATTATTTCTTGAGGAATTGTGAAAATCCCTGGTTAGGCCATATATTGAGAGCAGAAAGGTGACCCCCAGAAGTGAAGGAGCAACAGCCATTGTAAAAAGTGTCCAGCATGCTCAAGAAAGAGACTCCACATCCACGGCCTCCACCAGCACAGCTACCAGTAGCACAGCTACCAGCAAAAAAAGGAAGAGATGTAGCTTCTGTCCATCTACCTGTGACAATAAGACTAATCTGACATGTGCTGGATGTTCAAAATATCTGTGTCAAGGACATGTGTCTTATTATTGTGGTCAGTGTAAAAACACATGAACATGTTCAGTTTTTTCTTTTTTCTTTCTAAAAAGGTTGAAGTTTTTATGATTTTTCATTTGTTGATTTATAAATATTGTTTTCAAAAAGTTAAATTTCATGTTTTAGTAATAGTAATGTAAAGCTTCTTTGTTATTTATGTACAGAATGCCAACAATCAAAGATAATTGTAAAAAGCCGGTGTAACCTTTTTGTGAAAAAAAATAAATTATTAAGTTTGAATTTACATTTTTCATTTGTTTATGATCAACCATGTTCACATATAGTATAATATTGAAAAAAGTATTCAAATAAAACACTTAGAGTAGCTAAAAATCAAGAATTAATAGGTCGGGACCCAGGAACAGTACAAGTGTATAGCCAATGCGAACAGAACAGCAGGGTTAATAAAAAGAATATGAAGAATGTAACAAAAAAGAATAATAGGAAGAAGGTGAAGAAGAAGAAGAAGAAGGTGAAGAAGAAGTTGATGTAAAAGATGCTGCTGCTGAGGATGATGAAGAAGAAAGTGTCGGAGAAGTAAAAAAGGTGAAGAGCATGGAATTAGTGAAACATCAATATCTGACAAAATATAAAAAATCTTAACATAGTCAATATCTTTGTAACTCCGAACGTCTTTAAAAAAAATAAATAATAATTCCTGCTATTCCATTTGATTGGGCTAAACCTCTATGCCTTTAATGTCTCCTCCACCTCCCCCAATACAACCTACATTATTCTTAGTTGTTTTCCTTCATGATGAACCTACAAGGAAAGAAAGGGTTTATTTTAATTACGATATTTTGGTCCCATTGACTTGCATTGGTATCTGGTATCAGTGTCGGCGATATCCGATATTTTTTGAATATCGTCCGATCCAATCCGATACCAATACTTTTTGAATATCGGAAGGTATCGATCAACACTAATGATGACTCATCAATGATGCTGCGCAGCCAGCCAATCACAGTAATGCCGCCCACAACCAAGAAGGTGGTGGCAATACTGTGATTGGCTCTTGCTGGGCAGGAGATACGAATATTGCGAGGCGAGTAGTGAAATGCCACACTACTCGCAGAGTACCGAATCCTAACGAATATATTCACTCATCCATAATTCTAAACTTCCCCTTGCTTGGTTGATTTGCAAGGGGGTGAGGCGGAAGTCGGATGGCCATGGTCCTCAGGTGCCAACTCTGCACATTCTGCAGTCGACCGGGTGGAAGATAATGTGAAGGAACTGGAGACTGAGGCACCGACTGCCTGATTTGCAAGGGTATGTGGTGGAAGACAGAGTCCCATGGGCCACAGTTACAAACTTTGCGCTTTCAGCAGTGGACTGGTTTGGAAAACAAAGTGAAGGAACTGGAGGCAATCTCAGCTATCCAATCTAAAACCTCCTCTACTTGTTATGACCTTGCCATTCATCCGGCAGCCATGCCCCCTATTCAAGGCATCCCAAAGAAGCGCAGAGTTGTACACGACCATTTTGCAGAGTCCCCTCATCCCCAAGGGAGGCTGTTGTGCAGAGTGTCTCCCCCCAAACAGAGGCTGTTTTACAGAGTACACCCACACAGAATGTTCTGCAGAGTAAAGCCGCAGAACCTTACACTGCCATTCGCTCAAGCGGTGTCCTGACCCTATGCTAGTCAGAGCTGAATGGCAGTGCACCCGTGATCTGACAGCTATACAGCCCGGATCACGTGGGGCTTCAGCTAATCACAGCCATACCAATACTTGGCACGTTTGTGATGGCTGTGGAAGTGCCTACAGCCGAACAGATACTATATATCAGACTTCCTTTTTTCTCCCTAATACAAAAATGTCATGCATCTTACATTTTCATAACTCTAAGTTTAGCATAGCTTTCTGTAATTAACCTGCACCTCTTAAAGTTCTACATTTTAGATCTATATGTTGGACCTGTACATTCTGTCTCACAATAAAGTTCATCCAGAATACTCACTGTGGCAGATCAATTCGCTCAACGGTATACTGAGGTGGAAAACAGGAACACTGTCTTTTCGGTTGGTTTATTATATGGTAGCATAAACCAATAAGAAGTGGAAAGTAAAACACAGCCCTTTGAGCAAAAACAGGAAAGCAACAAAGAAAACCAAAATGCTGTACATAGTCCATACATTTGCAGGGAGCTGCCCGCTCTGCAGCACCACAGGTTCAGTCTTTCCTCTTCAGGACACAAACCACTGGAGATCCTCTCTCCAGTCATGCTGAACCCAGACTGCCTCTGCCCCAGCTATTTAAGCCCCAGACCACACCCTGGGGTGGAGATAAGATGGACATTCTCCCACTCGCTCTATGGATGCCCATTATATAAATTAGCTTAACCCCTCATTGCACTTAGTGTGCTGGAGGATAAAACTCTGGGTTTTATATCACTGACACCATTAAGTCTAGTGACACATATCTGCTCTCCAGCACATTACCAGTGACTTTATCACATCATGCCACATTTTTTGCTTAAAACCTACATATATGTATCCATAAAAAATAAAATTTGAGGCATAAGGAGGATTCTTTGATTCATATTTATCTGGTTTATAAAAAAAATAAAATAATTAATACTATGTTCAAAGAAGCCTCAAGTTTCAGAAAGACAAGCAGTTTCTAAATGTCAAAAGTATCACATACTGTAACTTTCAAGGACTTAATATAACAAGTGTTTCCTTTTACGCTTGACTATTCACTGAATTGAGATTTGAAGATCTCCATTTTCCAACTTCCACCTCTTTGATCTGTTTGTTCAAAAAAGTGTACCAGTCACTCATTACAATTTTTCTGTACCAAGCGTCTACAGTGGCATTTAAAAGTTCGGGCACCCCTGACAGAAATTACTGTTATTGTGAAGAGTATATTATTTAGTTATATATAAGTACAGACCAAAAGTTTGGACACACCTTCTCATTTAAAGATTTTTCTGTATTTTCATGACTATGAAAATTGTACATTCACACTGAAGGCATCAAAACTATGAATTAACACATGTGGAATTATATACTTAACAAAAAAGTGTGAAACAACTGAAAATATGTCTTATATTCTAGGTTCTTCAAAGTAGCCACATTTTGCTTTGATGACTGCTTTGCACACTCTTGGCATTCTCTTGATGAGCTTTAAGAGGTAGTCACCGGGAATGGTTTTCACTTCGCAGGTGTGCCCTGTCAGGTTTAATAAGTGGGATTTCTTGCCTTATAAATGGGGTTGGGACCATCAGTTGTGCTGTGCAGTAGTCTGGTGGATACACAGCTGATAGTCCTACTGAATAGACTGTTAGAATTTGTTTTATGGCAAGAAAAAAGCAGTTAAGTAAAGAAAAACGAGTGGCCATCATTACTTTAAGAAATGAAGGTCAGTCAGTCCGACAAATTGGGAAAACTTTGAAAGTGTCCCCAAGTGCAGTGGCAAAACCCATCAAGCACTACAAAGAAACTGGCTCACATGAGGACCACCCCAGGAAAGGAAGACCCAGAGTCACCTCTGCTTCTGAGGATAAGTTTATCCGAGTCACCAGCCTCAGAAATGGCAGGATAACAGCAGCTCAGATTAGAGACCAGGTCAATGCCACACAGAGTTCTTGCAGCAGACACATCTCTACAACAACTGTTAAAAGGAGACTTTGTGCAGCAGGCCTTAATGTAAAATAGCTGCTAGGAAACCACTGCTAAGGACAGGCAACAATCAGAAGAGACTTGTTTGGGATAAAGAACACAAGGAATGGACATTAAACCAGTGGAAATCTGTGCTTTGGTCTGATGAGTCCAAATTTGAGATCTTTGGTTCCAACCATCGTGTCTTTGTGCGACACAGAAAAGGTGAACGAATGGACTCTACATGCCTGGTTCCCACCGTGAAGCATGGAGGAGGAGGTGTGATGGTGTGGGGGTGCTTTGCTGGTGACACTTTTGGGGATTTATTCAAAATTGAAAGCATACTGAACCAGCATGGCTACCACGGCATCATGCAGCGGCATGCTATTCCATCCGCTTTGTGTTTAGTTGGACCATCATTTATTTTTCAACAGGACAATGACCCCAAACACACCTCCAGGCTGTGTAAGGGCTATTTGACCAAGATGGAGAGTGATGGGGTGCTATGCCAGATGACCTTTCCTCCACAGTCACCAGACCTGAACCCAATCGAGATGGTTTGGGGTGAGCTGGACCGCAGAGTGAAGGCAAAAGGGCCAAGTGCTAAGCATCTCTGGGAACTCCTTCAAGATTGTTGGTAGACCATACCTCTTGAAGCTGATCAAGAGAATGCCAAGAGTGTGCAAAGAAGTAATCAAAGCAAAAGGTGGCTACTTTGAAGAACCTAGAATATAAGACATAATTTCAGTTGTTTCACACTTTTTTTTAAATGAGAAGCTGTGTCCAAACTTTTGGTCTGTACTGTACATATTATATATATATATATTACACACACATATACACACTGTATATGCACACATACAGGTGCTTCTTACAAAATTAGAATATCATGAAAAAGTTAATTTATTTCAATTCTTCAAAAAAAAAGTGAAACTTGTATATGAGATAGAGTCATTACAAACAGAGTGATCTATTTCAAGTGTTTATTTCTGTCAATGTTGATGATCATGGCTTACAGCCAATGAAAACCCAAAAGTCATTATCTCAGTAAATTAGAATATTTTATAACACCAGATTGAAAAAATGAATTTAAAATCCGAAATGTTGGCCTACTGAAATGTATATTCAGTACATGCACTCAATATCTGGTCGGGGCTCCTTTTGCATCAATTACTGCAGTAATGCAGAGTGACATGGAGGCGATCAGTCTGTGGCACTGCTGAGGTGTTATGGAAGCCCAGGTTGCTTTGATAGCAGCCTTCAGCTCATCTGCATTGTTGGGTCTGGTGTCTCTCATCTTCCTCTTGACAATACCCAATAGATTCACAGTGTACCTACACCAGCAGATGACATGGCTCCTGAAAGCATTATTGATTGTGTATACTTCATACTAAACCTTGAAAATCAAGGTCTCAGAGTCTGGAGGAAGAGTGTAGAGACAGACAATCTAAGCTACTTGAGGTCTAGTGTGAAGTTTCCACAATCAGTGATGGTTTGGGGAGCCATCTCATCTGCTGGTATTGGTACACTGTGTTTTATCAAGACCAAAGTCAGCGCAGGTGTCTACCAGGAAATTTTAGAGCACTTCATGCTTCCCTCTGCCGACAAGCTTTTTGGAGATTGAAATGTCATTCTCCAGCAGTACTGTCCACACTGCTAAAAGTACCAATACCTGGTTTAAAAACAACAGTATCACTGTGCTTGACTGGACAGCAAACTTGCCTGACCTTAACCCCATAGAGTATCTATGGGGTATTGTCAAGAGGAAGATGAGAGACAACAGACCCAACAATGCAGACGAACTGAAGGCTGCTATCAAAGCAATCTGGGCTTCCATGACACCTCAGCAGTGCTGCAGGCTGATCGCCTCCATGCCACGCCACATTGATGCAGTAATTGATGCCAAAGGAGCCCCGGGCAAGTATTGGGTGCATTTACTGAATATACACTTCAGCAGGCCAATATTTCAGATGTTTAGATCATTTTTTCAAGCTGGTATTATAAAGTATTCTAGTTTACTGAGATAATGATTTTTCGGTTTTCTTTGGCTGTAATCCATAATAATCAACATTAACTGAAATAAACCCTTGAAATAGATCACATTGCTTGTAATGACTCTATATAATATATGAGTTTCACTTTTTGTATTGAAATCCTTTAAATAGTCACCTGAAGCATCTGCTGACTATCGGTGATAGAGCAATCTATGTAGACCAAGCCTGGAGTAAGGACCTCTCTCGCTGCAGTGGTGAATCTGCTGGTTTCGTGGAGTTCATTGTCTTGGTGCCTTTTTTCTGCTGTGCTTTGCAGCAGAGAAACTTGTTAAGCTAAGTGTGCTGTTTTTACCTTGTCTGTCTCGTGTTTGTCACTGTCCCCGTGTTTGTACCATCTGCAATGGTGAGGCTAGCGCCCTTACTAGCCAGTGCACTAGCCAGTGCAGTGCGAGGTGACAGCAAGGGATGAGGTTCATGATGACAGCGAGGGAAGGACCCACTTAGGGCATTAGGAGAGTGCAGGGACAGGCTCAGGTTGGAGCAGGAGGTGTCCATCCCTCATTCCCTATTAGTAAGCCTTTCCTCTCTCCCCATTTCCATCCCATTGAGTGTATGTTGTGCCATTCACTGACCGATCCCCCAGTGGGTGACTACATTTCGCGACACTGTGTTTTGGGGTACTGCCTCTCATCAGAGCAAAGTGTGAGATTTGTCTGTGAAAGAAATGTCTGACCGGGGTCCAAGGGGTAACGTGCTGGTGTGAGTAGGGGGACCTTGCGTGCCCTGCAGGAATTCCATTTTTTACAGTGTAGTGTATTACTAATGGTAATGTCTGAGACTGTGGTCCCAGTTCTCTACAGGTCATTAAATAGGTTTTTCAGTGAAGTTTTGGGATTACTACTGACCTTTCTCAGAATCATCCTCACCCCAGGAGGCAAGATCTTACACAAATCCCCAGATTGAGGAAGATTGACAGTTATCTTGTGGTATTTCTTCCATTTTCTAGGATGCAATGGGTAACGCTTCTCCTTGCAGAGAGTGACATGTTAAGCATGCTGAGATGAGAAGACTTAAGCCGCAATGCTCTTCTGGGAAATATGCAAATTGTATCTTCAAAGAGGAAGAGGACTAAAACTCGAATGCCACCTAGAGCTCTAGTCCTCTTACTCTCTGAAGAGACAATTTGCATAATTCCCAGAGGAGCATTGTGGCTTAAAAGCCTCCTCATCTCCGGGCCATTTCTTTGGAGCTTGATTGAGAATTTTTTATCCACAATCCAGACTATCCTGCGTTGCAACCCTTCATTAATTTTTCTCTGTCGTCTATGACTAGTAAAATTAGCTAAAGTACCATGGGTTGTAAACTTCTTAATTATCTTTCACACTGTGGATAAAGAAGCATTAAGATCTCTGGAGATGGACTTGAAACCTTGAGATTGTTGATATTTTTCAACAATTTTGGTTTTCAAGTCTTTAGACAGTCCTCTTCTCTGCTTTCTGCTCACCATGCTTATTGTGTCACACACAATGCAAAGATTAAGTCAACTTCTTCCCTTTTTATCTGGTTTCAGGTATGATTTGCATATTGCCCACACCTGTTCCTTGCCACAGGTCAATTTGAACGAGCATCACATTCTTGAGACAAAGTTGTTTATAAAAACTTTTGGAAAGGTACCAACAATTTCGTCTGGCCTCTTTTGGGGGTTTAGTGTGAAATTATGTCCAATTTGCATTTTTTTCTTTGTTTTCTGTGGTCCAGTACACAAAAAGGAAATAAACATGTATAATAAAACATGTAATTGCATTAATTGTCTGGGAGAAATACTTAATTTTCTTGAACAATTTAAAATGTGCACTGATTGTACAGGCACAAACCCATACAATGGGGGCAGCAGTCCAAACGTAGGTGATGAAAAAAATGATTTTAAATCAGCCCATATTTTTCATGCAAAGATGGGTGAATGCCCTTAAGGACTTTGCATCCATCTATGCATGAAAAGTGGTGCTTTTATTATATATTATTTTACATCTTTAATATATAGTCTGATATACCCTGATCTAAACATCAAGTTTGCTTGAAATTACATGAAAAGACAAAAGATTTTGCTCAAGCATACATCCATAGAAGATTTGTGATTAGTTCTTTAGATGTTAGGAATAATCTCCGAGTCGCGTTCCTTCAAAAGCTGTGCTCAAGTGTATCTAGAAGAATTGATGCCTTTATGCTGCATTGAGGAAAAAGGCAATCCAGCTAAATTTTGATTTGATTTAGATTTCACTTTTGTTCATTCAGATTGCATTTTGTTAATTGATACAAAAAATAAGCTATGAACACTTCTATATTTGAAAGCATTATTTTGCTGCATTATTTTCACATCTCCCTAAAACTTTTGCACAGTAATATGTATAAAATCCAACAGTCATGCTGAAAGACCCTCTCTGACATTACAGTGGGATTGAACATTATAGTATGCCGATAGCAAACTGAAACGGTTCTTGCCACAGGTCCAATTTATTAACTCAGAAATCCATGAGTTCTTGGCTCAGGGAATCTGATTGAGAAATTTGACAGTCTCGGCATGACAGAATCTGGCTGTTCAGTTGGATCAACTATGTTTTTTGATGTGCATCAATTTTTCCGCCAGTAGATAAAACAATTGGTCATCATGTCATATACTTCATAATTTGTGCTGCTTCCACCTCAAATTTTTATAAAATTGTTATATTTGTGGGAAAAAAAAATCACACTTAAGGAATTTAAATAATTTGATTTTGAAAATGTAAAATAATTATTTTGGTTTCTGATAATTTTTGTCTTTCCAACCTGTCCTGTACTAGGGGAAGTGTTGACACTGCAGGAAGCACATGGTAGTCACCTGGTTATACATGTGGTTGGCAACTATCCACTGTACAAAAGCTTCGCAAATCAGGTAACTCACATTCCCCTGTTAATAAGCAAATTCCTTAATATTTAAGTTAATACAATTTAATCTAAGGCATTCTAAGATTTTTTGTTTAATAATTTTCAAAACAATAAAAAAAAATAATAAAATCACTAAGGCTACGTTCACATTTGCGGTCGGCGCCGCAGCGTCGGGCGCCGCAGCCTCGCCGCATGCGTCATGCGCCCCTATATTTAATATGGGGGCGCATGGACATGCGTCGTACTTGCGTTTTGCGCCGCATGCGTCCCTGCGGCGCCCACGTCCGGGCGCAGAGGACGCAGCAAGTTGCATTTTTGCTGCGTCCAAAATCAATGAAAAAAAGGACGCATGCGGCGCAAAACGCAGCGTTGTGCATGCGTTTTGCTGCATTTTTGTTTGCGTTGTGCGTTGCGGCGCCGACGCTGCGGCGCACAACGCAAATGTGAACGTAGCCTAACAAAGTCTAAAGGAGTTTGGTCATATCATTTTCAACAATTTTTCCCTTTCTCACAATCCTGATTAAGTGCTATCGCGAAAATTCAACCCAGATGCAATCATAATATTGAAATTCACCCAAAATTAGAAAGGCAAGTTTGTTGTATTGAGCAATTGATGCACAAAAATATAAACTTTTAGTAAAAAAATGTTGCATTTTGTGCCAAACCTGGCAGGGTCAGCATTTTGGTTAAATAAATAATGTTGGCTAGGTATCTTCCATTGAGTCTGAGCCCACTCAATTCTTTCGCAAAAGGCAGTCCAGTCCAGGTGGTTTGGCATCAAAGGTGGTTTACTCTGACCAGGTATGGACTGGGGTTGAATTTCAGCCCTGGCATTTGAAATCACACAGGCCCATGCGGTCCCCATCCCCAAGCACCAGATGTGGATATATTCCTAATATTACCCTGTTTGGAGGAAAAGAAGATATTCTACAAGACCAATACTTCTAATAATACCCGTGGCCTGCTGGGGTCAGTGACGGAGTCAGCAACTTTGTGCTCCGTCACAACTCTTAACAGTATGGGTGTCTGGAGAACACCAATTCTGCTAACAACATAGCAGACAAGGCAGCCCATGACCAGACAGGCCCTTCTGGCATTTGCCAGAATTGCCAGAAGGCCAGTCTGGCCCTGCCAGCAGCATCAAGAGCAGTAGCAGCACCAAGAGCAGCAGTATCGGGAGCAGCAGCAGCACCAGCACCAAGAGCAGCAGTACTGGCAAATAATCTGCTGATTCAGCAGGTCCAACAAAAACAATGCCCGATGGAACTTCTGGAGGGAGATGTCCGCAGCAGAGAAATCGCCCCTTCCCCACATCAAGGTGATGATGCATACTGTTTGTACTATGGTTCTCCCACCTGCTTTGTTGACTATCAGCCCAGAGAGGGGCTGCAGGCATGTCCTGTGACCATAAATAGGGTGCTGCTGTCAGGACTCGGGCTCAGTTAGTTTGATGACCCTGATAAGGGCCACACTGCCCCACCAGTTGATGCCAGGGAAATGGAGCGCCCCCAGATGCAGGGCCACGGGGTACTCGGCACCGGGCCTCTCTGTCTCAGTTCTGGGGTTGTCACGGTGGCTAGACCCGGTCTGTGACCCTGCTAAGGGGCGTCCAATGAAAGGACAATCCTCTGACCATCTCCAGAGAGCTGCAGCATCAACTTGCTGCAGATGGTGTCACTGTGCATCGGTCAACTATACAACACACTGTGTTTTTTTGGCGCCATGCATAACGCCTTTTTGTATTACCAAACAACTCAATCTTGGTTTCATGAGTCCACAGGACTTTCTTCCAAAAAGAAATCGGCTTCTTCAAATGTGCTTTTGCATACCTCAGCCAACTCCGTTTGTGGCGTGCTTGAGGAAACGGCTTCTTTCGCATCACTCTCCCATACAGCTTCTCCTTGTGCAAAGTGCGTTGTATAGTTGACCAATGCACAGTGACACCATCTGCAGCAAGTTGATGCTGCAGCTCTCTGGAGGTGGTCTGAGGATTGTCCTTGACTGATCTCACCATTCTTCTTCTCTGCCTTTCTGATGTTTTTCTTGGCCTGCCACTTCTGGCCTTAACAAGAACTGTACCTGTGTTCTTCCATTTCCTTACTATGTTCCTCACAGTGGAAATTGACAGGTTAAATCTCTGAGACAGCTTTTTGTATCCTTCCCCTGAACAACTATGTTGAATAATCTTTGTTTTCAGATCATTTGACAGTTGTTTTTAGGAGCCCATGATGCCACTCTTCAGAGGAGATTCAAACAGGAGAACAAGTTGCAAGTGGCCACTTTAAGTAGCTTTTCTCATGATTGCATACACCTAGCTATGAAGGTCAAAGCTCAATGAGGTTACAAAACCAAAAAAAGTGCTTTAGTAAGTCAGTAAAAAGTAGGTAGGAGTACTTAAAACAAGAAAATGATAAGGGTGCCCATACTTATGCACCTGTCAAATTTTGTTTGAATGCAGATTGCACATTTTCTGTTAGTACAATAAACCTCATTTCAAGACAGAAACATTACTGTGTCCAACAGTTATTAGATATATGAAACTGAAATAGCTGTTGCAAAAAAAACAATTTTTATAAAACATTAAGCTTAAGATTAACAGGGGTGCCCAAACTTTTTCATATGACTGTATATTGCTTCCTCCCCACTGGGGAGGTGCCTGAGTGACCTTCCTGTTCTGCAGTCTAAATTGTGTAAGGTTGCATACCAGTTCTTGCTGCATTCTGGTTCAGATCTGCCTGCTGCACTCTGGTGCAGATCCTGCCTGCTGCATTCTGACACATACTCTGCCTGCTGCACTCTGGTGCAGATCCTGTCTGCAGCACTCTGACACACACTCTGTCTGCAGCACTCTGACACACACTCTGCCTGCTGCACTCTGATACATACTCTGCCTGCTGCACTCTGATACATACTCTGCCTGCTGCACTCTGATACATACTCTGCCTGCTGCACCCTGACACACACTCTGCCTGCTGCATTCTGATACATACTCTGCCTGCTGCACTCTGATACATACTCTGCCTGCTGCACTCTTATTCAAACTCTGCCTGCTGCACCATCCAGTCTGTCCTTCTGGGTCCAGCTGCCGAGCATCCATTAGTCTGTCCTGGAGTGGCATCTGGCGTTCATCAGGAGCTAAGTCTAACCTCACCATCAGAGGCTCTAGTGAACAGCTCAGTGCTCACTTAGTCACGCCCCTCCAGGCTCTCCGCGATCTGATGCACAGTCGTTCCACAAACCACATCCATGACAGTTTGCTCAGGACTTGGACCCCGCTGGATCCCGCCTGATCAGACCATGTTCCAAGAGTTTTGCCAACAGAAAAGCATGCAGGAGAGGTTGTTGATGAATTTGCAGTCCCTAACTACCAAGTTGGAGGCCATAAACATCTCTCTAGAGACTCCTATTGTTCAAGCAGCTGTGTCTTCTCCAGAAACTTTTCAGTCTGTTTGCTTAGTTTGAGCTTCAGGTCCCCGACTCGCTGCTCCACCCCGCTTTGACGGCAATCCAAAGCTCCTGCTGAGGGTTCAAAAATCAGTGCCAACTACATTTTGAACTTCTTTCCCATCACTTCCCGTTGGACCGAACAAAGGTAGCATTTATTATGTCCCACCTTGGAGGTGAGGCCCAGGCGTGGTTGAATCCATTAAGGGAAAGAGAGGATCCTATTATCTCCAATTTGCCCGTATTCTTGGAGGCTTTCCACAAAGTATTCAATGAACCCATACGAACCACCTCTTTAGCTTCCGCTCTTCTCCATTTACGTCAGTCCAACACTTCTGTTGGACAATATGCGGTACGCTTCTGTACTCTGTTGTCCGAACTGAAGCTTTGGTGGCCACATTCTGGGAGGGGCTTTCTTGAAACATTAAGGATGAGCTAGCTGGTCGAGACCTACCAACTACCTTCAATGACCTGGTCTCCCTCGCCATCCGCATAGACCTTCGTTTCCAAGAGCGTACTCGTAAGGTGACACGTTAAGGAGGATCGCGACACCTGGCTCCATCCTTTCAAAGGCCGCTTGTTCCTCCATCCGCCCTTGTTGAGGCCTCACCGGAACCCATGCAGGTCTACCGCTTTGCCCTTGCCAGTCAGCGACAGAGGGATCGCTGTGCTAAAGGCCAGTGAATGTATTGTGGAGACATAGATCACTTCATTTGTGCCTGTCTGCTGAAGCAGGGAAACTCCAGCATCTAGGGTCAGTAAAAGACATCTTTCTACACCGGACTCTTACTGTGATCGTGACAACCGGTGAATCCCAGTTTATTGAGACTGCGTATTTGGATTCAGGGGCAGCAGGGAATTTTATCCTCCAGGCTGTAGTTAGTCTCTTCCGAACCTCAGTCCATCCACTCCAAGACCCTCTGTCTATAACATCTGTCGATGGGACAATTCTTCGGGAGACGGTTCGTTTGGCCACTGAGCCACTTGAGGTTCTTATTGAGATGCTTCATACTGAGAAGACTGTCTTCTATGTTCTTTCCCACATGTCTCATACCTTTCTCTAAGGTCTACCATGTCTATGACAGGACGAACCTGTGTTGGACAGGGCAACTGGAGAGGTGCTCAGCTGGGGACATTCCTGTCATGAGAAGTGTCTGGCTCCAGTTTGTCCGGCTAAGGTCCTGTCTTCTCCAGCATTGCTACCCAGTTTGCCATCTGCATATTGGTCCTTTGCCATTGTAATTGACAAAAAAGAAAGCAGAGACTTTGCCGCCCTATAGACTGTATGACTGCCTTATCAACTTAATTCCTGGATCTGCACCCCCTATAGGTCAAATTTACCCTCTGTACCCAGTTAAGACTTATGCTATGTCGTACTACATTCTGGAGAATTTGGCCAGGGGGTTCATTCAGAAGACCTCCTCTCCTGCTAGGGCTGTTTTTTTCTTCATTAAAAAGAAAGACGAATCACTCTGACCCTGTATAGACTATCGGGGTCTCAACCAGATCACGGTGTAAAATAAATACCCTATCCCTTTGATTCCTGATTTGTTTGACCGATTAAGAAGTGCCAGGATCTTCGCCAAATTAGATTTAAGGGGAGCCTACAATCTAATCAGCATTTGCCAGAGAGACGAATGGAAGACAGCTTTCAACACCAGGGACGAACATTATAAATGCCGAGTGATGTCCTTTGGTATCAGTAATGCACCGCCAGTTTTTCAAGAGTTCGTCAATGATATCTTCCGGCACCTGCTTCATTCCTGCGTTGTTTTGTATCTGAACGATATTTTGGTATTTTCCCCGGATCTGGCCTCCCACAGACGAGCCGTTCGTCAAGTTCTTCAGCGTTTTAGGGAGAATCAACTCTACGCCAAGAATGAGAATTGCGTTTTTGAACAGTTTGACCTTCCCTCCCTGTGTTACATTATCTCAGATACCAGACTCAGGATGGATCCTGATAAAGTCTCTTCCATCCTTAAATGGCCGCTGCCCATTGGAGTCAAAGCAATACAGAGATTCCTTGGCTTTGCTAATTATTAACAACAATGCATTCCAAATTTCTCCACTTTGACAGCTCCCATCTCTGCTATTACCTGGAAAGGAGCAGATCCAAAGAACTGGCCCTCGGTGGCTGAGGAGGCCTTCTGCTCTCTTAACCCTGCTGTTCTGTTCACATTTGCTATACGCTTGTACTGTTCCCGGGTCAATATGACCCGACCTATTAATTCTTGATTTTTAGCTACTCTAAGTGTTTTATTTGAATACTTTTTTTCATTATTATACTGTATGTGAACATGGTTGATCATAAACAAATGAAAAATTTAAATTCAAACTTAATAATTTATTTTTTTTCATAAAAAGGTTACACAGGCTTTTTACAATTATCTTTGATTGTTGGCATTCTGCACACAAATAACAAAGAAGCTTTACATTACTATTACTAAAACATGAAATTTAACTTTTTGAAAATAATATTTATAAATCAACAAATGAAAAATCATAAAACCTTCAACCTTTTTAGAAATAAAAAAGACAAAACTGAACATGTTCATGCGTTTTTACAATTACATTTATAAATTACAATTTTACATTTACCAATATAAGCATTTAGAGCTGTCACATCTAATTTTTTCCATTTATCACCATAAACTACTTGTCCCTCAATGTTTGTCATTTGTATTATAATATTTAGGATAGTCATATTTAGGAACAATGCGAATGCTGATCCTACATCAGATATTCTTGATGTAGCGTACCTTGTAGGACCAGGAGTAGCTTTTATGATATTTTCAGAGGACAATCTACCAGCCTGACTAGGCTGCAAGTTCCAAATTACACACTTGTTTTTAGAAGGGATTTCTTGCATCCGGCTAGTTGTCTGGGTATGGCTACGTTCACATTTGCGGTGTGCGCCGCAGCGTCGCCGCCGCAACGCACAGCGCAAATGTGAACACATGCACAACGCAGCTTTTTGCGCCGCATGCGTCCTTTTTTTCATTGATTTTGGACGCAGCAAAAATGCAACTTGCTGCGTCCTCCGCGACCCGACGCGGGCGCCGCAGGGACGCATGCGGCGCAAAAAGCAAGTGCACCGCATGTCCATGCGCCCCCATGTTAAATATAGGGGCGCATGATGCATGCGGCGCCGCTGCGGCGCCCGCCGCTGCGGCGGGCGCCGCTAATGTGAACGTAGCCTATCATGTTCCTCTTCATACTCCACTTCAGAATCTGAATTTTCAACATTGCTTTCCATCTCACTTATGTGGTCCTCCTCTTCGGACATTATTTCCTGTGGGACATCATCTTCTGAATCAGAGGCGTTGACAAGCTCTTCCAATTCAGCATCAGTCAATATACTTTTTCAAAACATTTTTATCTAAGTTTGGAAAAGAAAAGAATAGTTGTAAAGATATGTATTCACAGCGTCAGTCAATAGACATTTTAGAAACATTTTTATCCAAGTTTTGAAAAAAAAGAATACCTGTAAAGATGTGTATTCACAGCTCAGTGCTCTCTCTCTCACAGATTCCAGTGTCTCTTTCACAGGACTTAGCTTCAGGGTGTAATTCAATTGACTGGTGTCCAATTTATAAGAACAGTGTCTTCTCTCACAAACTGAAAATGCATTTGACTAAATAAATACTTGATTACTCATAACAGTGAGGGTATGTGCACACGTCCGGATTTCTTGCAGAAATTTCTTGAAGAAAACCGGAAATTTTCTGCAAGAAATCCGCATTTTTTTTTGCATTTTTTTTCCGTTTTTTCCGCGTTTTTTTAGCATTCTGCAAGCGTAATTAGCTTGCAGAATGCTAAAGTTTTCCAAGCGATCTGTAGCATCGCTTGGAAAACTGACTGACAAGTTGGTCACACTTGTCAAACATACTGTTTGACAAGTGTAACCAACTTGTTACTATAGATGCTGCTTATGCAGCATCTATAGTAAAAGATAGAATGTTTAAAAATAATTAAAAAAATAAAAAATGGTTATACTCACCCAGACGATCTCCTCAGCGGCGTCCGTTCCTATAGATGCCGGTGTGGTTCAGGACCTGTGATGACGTCGTGGCTTGTGATTGGTCGCGTGAGTCACATGAGCGGTCACGCGACCAATCACAAGACAGTGACGTCATCACAGGTCCTGAACCACACCATCTATAGAAACCGAAGAGAGAGCATGCACCAGAGAGGCGGGAACACTTTGGGGGCCATCAGAGGGTGAGTATAGTACTATTTTTTATTTTAATTCTTTTTTTTTACCAATTATATGGTGCCCAGTCCGTGGAGGAGAGGCTCCTCTCCTCCACCCTGGGTACCAACCGCACATAATCTGCTTACTTCCCGCATGGTGTGCACAGCCCCGTGCGGGAAGTAAGCAGATCAATGCACTCCTAGGTGTGCGGAATCCCTGCAATTCCGCATTTCTAATGAACATGTTGCTTTTTTTCTGCGATGCGATTTTTTCGCGGAAAAAATCGCAACATTTGCACAAAAAATGCAGAATACCCTATAAATAATAGGAGGCATATGTAAGCGTTTTTTTCACGTTTTTATAGCGAAAAAACACAAAAAAACGCGAAAAATCCTGAACGTGTGCACATGGCCTCAAACTCCCAGCCTTTGAATGATAGACAACCAGTCTCCTCTCTCACAAACAGCAAATGGATAATACTAGATAATTACTTGCTTACTGATAAGAGCAGTAAAACCACCACCATTTTGAGATGAAGTACACATAAAAAAACATAACTTTTGCAGTCAGAAATAATCAGAGACCTGTAGAACAGTATAAAATGCTATCGGGTCATATTGACCCGAACAGTACAAGTGTAACAATCAGCATGTAGCAAAAAGTAAACAAAAATAAAACAAAAACAAAAAAAATATATAGAGCTCCACAAATGAGGAGAAGTCAAGATACCACTAGTTTCAAATCCTCATATAAAAAAATCTACAGGGTCTCAAAAATCATTTCGGGTCATATTGACCCGAACAGTACAGCAGGGTTAAATGGTCCTTCTCCACCAGTCCTGTTCTGCATCATTTGGATTTGAGCAAACAGTTCTTTCTAGAGGTGGACACATCCCTGTTAGTGGCTGGAGCTGTGCTCACTCAGAAATCTTCCTCGGGTCGCCGCGTGCCCTGCGGTTTCTCCTCTAAGGCCTTCTCCGCTCTGGAGCGTAACTTCTCCATTGGTGACCAGGATTTGCTTGCCATTAAGATGGCCTTGGAGGGGTGGCGATACCTGCTGGAGGGCGCAGTCTACACTGTGGTCATCTACACAGACCATAAGAACCTGGTGTACCTTCAGTCCGCCCAGAGACTTAATCCACGCCAAGCCAGGTGGTCTTTGTTTTTTGCCCGCTTAAACTTTTTATTGCATTTCAGATCCGATGGCAATAATGTCAGAGCCGATGCCCTCTCTCGTTCATTTCTGTCCGGGAATCAAGAGGAGGATCCTCAGTTTATCATCAAACCGTCCAAGATGGTTTTTGTCACTCAAGTCAGCCTGTCGCAAATTCCCTCAGGAAAGACCCTTGTGGCTGAATCCGAGAAGGAACGAGTTTTGTCATGGGGGCCACTCATCAAGGTGGCTGGTCATGCTGGACAAAGGAAGACACTACAATTGATTTCTTGCCACTACTTTTGGCCATCCACTCTGACGCACACTCTGCCTGCTGCACTCTGATGCATACTCTGCCTGCTGCACTCTGATTCAAACTCTGCCTGCTGCACCATCCAGTCTGTCCTTCTAGGTCCAGCTGCCGAGCGTCCATTGGTCTGTCCTTGAGTGGCTCCTGGCATTCATCAGGAGCCAAGTTTAACCTCACCATCAGAGGCTCTACAACAGACAAGTGCTTGCTTAGTCACGCCCCTCCAAGTCCGAGGCACAGTGGTTCCACAAGCCACGTTCATGACATCCGTTAACAGATCTCCTTAAAAGCACCAAGTCAACAATGATCAAATGACTGAGACAGAGATGGCATTCCAGGAGCTGAAGCCGGCTTTGTGTAAACATCTGGTTCTGGTCGAACTGGACTTCAGCAAAGAATTTGTGGTCCAGACAGAAGTCGGCTTGGGAGCCATGCTGTCTCAAGAAGTAAATGGAGAAGAACATTCCATCCTGTATCTGAGCTGATAGCTCTCATCATGAGATAAAAACTATGCCATTGTCGAGAAGGATGGTTTAGCTATAAAATGGGCCAAGGATACTCTGAAGTATTACCTACTAGGCCAGTGGTTCAAACTTGCGTCAGACCATGCTCCTCTGAGTTGGTTAAGGAAAAAGAAGGGTAAGAATGGCCGGATGACTAGGTAGTTTTTAGACCTCCAAGACTTCATTGTTCATGTAGAGAATAGGCCCTGTTTGGTGTCTGAAGGTGCCAAAACCCCCGGCGTAGAGCAGAGGTAAGTTATATGTGACAGGGTCACTGGTGCTGTATGTGAGGGGAGATATGTGTTGCGAATGTTGTTGTCCTGCGTGATGTGAAATTCATAAGTTTCAATCCAGCATGCTATGTGCTGAAGGGTTAATCAGAAGTTACCAGGGTTTGGGTTTTTTTGCGAGTAAGTGTAAGAGATGGGCCGGATGCCTACTCACCATATCTCCACCTCAAGGGTGTGATTGGTGAAAGGTAAATGTTCAGCTACTATTTTTTTTCTCTGCTGTGTGTCTGGAGGTAGGAAGACTTCAGGCTCAAACTCTGTTGGGAGCTGAAGTGTGTTTTGTCCCAGGATGCAGGAGCTTAGCTGGGGAGGACTTCTGTATGTACTTTTTCTTTTTATTTGTGCCAGAAAAGCTGTTTTGTATTACTATTTAGTTTTGTTATTTATTAAGCAATGAACCTCCTAGAGACTTTAATACCAAGTGTTCTTGTTTTTACCTTGGGGACCAGCTGAGTGAGCCACTCTACCACAAGACCCAGCTTGCTGGGCCATGAAAACTGCACACACGTGAACGGTGCTGGCCACAGCCAGAGATGGGGCTGAGGATGCAGTGCTTGTCATGGTTGCATCACTTCGTGTCTGTGTAAGAAGCCACAATGTATCCTCCTTATCTTCCTCCTCCATCTCCTCTCGGACTACCCCAAGTGGGAACTACAACCTCATCATCATCCTCTCTGTTCTCACACTCCTCACCCTGAAAGTTGTCTTCCTCCTCTTCCTGCCCTGACACCACAGTACAGTCCTTGTGCACCTCTGGCATCTGACTCTCATCAGGATCAACTCCAACCTTGATGGTTAACATCAGGTGATGAGGGTCTGGATTCTGCTCGAACCCTACTTCATCCTACCCCGGATCCAACATGAAAAAATTTGGGGCATCAGTGCAGATGCTTTCCTCATCTTGATTCTGTGATTCTTCGGAGCAGACCTCTGAAGACCATGAAATAGAATATGTGAACAGCTCTGCATACTGGCCCATCTTTGGTTCTCCACAGTCAGTTGGGCATTTGGAAATATTTGACATGGGGGAAACCAAGGGTGAAGGGGGTGCCACTTTTGAGGATTGTTCTGTGCGTGATGTTAAGGTGGCGGAGGAGGAGGAAAGGCCACTTCCTGCAGTGCTTGCCATCTACTGCAGCACATGCTCTTTCTGAGCCTCATCTACAAGGTGTACCACTATGCAGCTGCCAAAGAAAGGGAGAAATAGATGTTGTCAGTGGTCTTTGGATATTATGAGACGATGTTTGTTCAGTTAAGCTTTCATTAACATTAACACTTAATCCACATACACATCAAACACGAAGCCTATTCCCCCTTCTACCATGACCTCGCTTTTTCCCACTCATCTTGTAAGTAGCCTTCCCCTCTTTTAACTTGCTGTTTCACAACCTTAGGCACACAGCTGTCAGTCACCTGCCACTAAATGGACAGTCACTATATATTTTCTTAGATAGTATGCCTGAACAACACTGTTATACCTAACGATTTTCAAGTGGAAATCTGGCCTTCTGATTTGCTACTGAAACACAGTTTATCACAAATAATTTGGATGAGCTCATTAGCCCTCTAGGCTGCACTCCAATATTAGACCTAACAATTTTTAAGTTGAAATCTGGACTTCTGATTTGCCACTGAAATACAGTCTTATCACAAACAATTTGAAGTAGCTAATTGGGCATCGTGGCTGCACCCCAATATTAGGCCTAACTATTTTTAAGTGGAAATCTAGCCTTCTGATTTGCCACTGAAACACAGTTTTATCACAAAGGATTTTGATTAGCTAATTGGCCCTCCAGGCTGCAACTCAACATTAGGCCTAACGATTTATAATTGGAAATCTGGCCTTCTGATATGCTACTGAAACACAGTTTTATCACAAATGATTTGGATTAGCTATTTGGCCCTCTAGGTTGCATTCCAATATTAGGCCTAACGATTTTTAAGTGGAAATCTGGACTTCTAATTTGCCATTGAAATACAATCTTATCACAAACAATTTGGAGTAGCTAATTGGGCCTCGTGGCTGCACCTCAATATTAGGCCTAACTATTTTGAAGTGGAAATCAGGACTTCTGATTTGCCAATGAAACACAGTTTTATTACAAATGATTTGGATTAGCTAATTGGCACTCTAGGCTGCACTCTAAAATTAGGGATAACGATTTTTAAGTGGAAATCTGGCCTTCTGAATTACCACTAATTCACAGTTTTATCAAAACGATTTGGAGCAGCAAATGGGCCTCCGTAGACTGCCACACAGTTTTTGCACAATCTAGTTTGATGCTGGAAGATTGATTTCACACAGGACAGGATCCTAGCTACTTAACTGACAAGTTCACTTTTGGCAGCAGCATTAGCTCAGGAGTGACCTCTCTGCACTGTGACACTCAGACAATGGCGCCATCAAAACAAGATACCTGCTTTTTATATGGCCAAGGACATGTGACTTTTGCAGCCAATCACAGAAGATCTTGTGTCATGATGTTGTGGATGGCTTCTGACCCCTGATTGGGAGCCAGAATCAACACACATAAAGTTAAGGAAAAAAAAGCGGAAAAAAAAAGCGCACTGCTCCAGTATCCTCTCCACAACCCCTCCCCTCATCAATGACATTCCCCCATCCCCTGCTCATCATACAGCACCACTACCCTAGCCAAAGTAGTAACAAAAGCATAAGGCCTGGTTCACATTGCGTTAACAGCAGCCCGTTCAACACATACGTTAACGGGCTGCTGTTAACGCAAGTGCCGACATTCCATCGCGCAAGCACAGATAGAGCATCTGCTAGCTCTATCTGCGCTAGCAGTGACGGACCCGGAAACGCTGCAGCCCGTGTCTCAGGGTCCGTCACTCAATGACGGCACATCGCTAGCGCACGCCCATTGTGGGCGTGCGCTAAGCTATGCGTCTGACATAGGAATTAATGGTGGTGTTAACGGACTGCGTTACACCGCGTTATGCCGCAGTGTAACGTAGTCCGTCTAACGGATGCCAGCAACTCAATGTGAACTCCATCTTAGTGGAAACGCAACTGTGAGGTGCTGGTCACTTACTAGAGACTAGAGGACGAATGGATGTAGAGTGGAGTCCACAGCAATAAGGGCTACAGACTTTTTCCTTGGTCATCAGTTCAGCCTCAGGAATCAATGTTTCCATTCAGTCACAGAAAGCAGAAGAAGACATGCAGGTTTGAACTTATGTATACATAAAGGCTGAGTCACACATAACGATATTGTTAACGATATTGTTGCAACGTCACGCTTTTGGTGACGTAGCAACGATCCCGCTAACGATCGCGTTATGTGTGACAGCGACCAACGATCAGGCCCCTGCTGGGAGATTGTTGGTCGTTGGGGAATGATCAGGACCATTTTTTGGTCGCTGATCACCCGCTGTCATCGCTGGATCGGCGTGTGTGACGCCGATCCAGTGATGTGTTCACTTGTAACCAGGGTACATATCGGGTTGCTAAACGCAGGGCCGCGCATAGTAACCCGATATTTACCCTGGTTACCATTGTAAAAGTAAAAAAAAAACAGTACATACTCACATTCTGATGTCTGTCACGTCCCCCGGCGTCCACAGGGTTAAAACTGCTTTCGGCAGGAGCGCTGCTAATGCACGCGCTCCGGCCGAGAGCTTCCCTGCACTGACTGTGTCAGCGCCGGACACTTAAAGCTGGAGTTACACTAAACGACTTACCAATGATCACGACCAGCAATACGACATGGCTGTGATCGTTGGTAAGTCGTTGTGTGGTCGCTGGGGAGCTGTCACACAGACAGCTCTCTCCAGCGACCAACAATCAGGGGAACGACTTCGGCATCGTTGAAACTGTCTTCAACGATGCCGAAGTCCCCCTGCAGCACCCGGGTAACCAGGGTAAACATCGGGTTACTAAGTGCAGGGCCGCGCTTAGTAACCCGATATTTACCCTGGTTACCATTGTTAAAGTAAAAAAAAAAACACTACATACTCACATTCTGATGTCTGTCACGTCCCCCGCCGGCGTCCACAGGGTTAAAACTGCTTTCGGCAAGAGCGCTGCTAATGCACGTGCTTCCCTGCACTGAATGTGTCAGCGCCGGTAGTAACAGCGGTGACGTCACCGCTGTGCTCTGCTTTATGGCCGGCGCTGACACAGTCAGTGCAGGGAAGCGCGTGCATTAGCAGCTCTCTTGCCGAAAGCAGTTTTAACCCTGTGGATGCCGGGGGATGTGACAGACATCAGAATGTGAGTATGTACTTTTTTTTTTTTACTTTTACAATGGTAACCAGGGTAAATATCGGGTTACTAAGCGCGGCCCTGCGCTTAGTAACCCGATATTTACCCTGGTTACAATTGAACACATCGCTGGATCGGCGTCACACATGCCGATCCAGCGATGACAGCGGGTGATCAGCGACCAAAAAATGGTCCTGATCATTCCCATTGACCAAAGATCTCCCAGCAGGGTCCTGATCGTTGGTCGCTGTCACACATAACGAGATCATTAGCGGGATCGTTGCTACGTCACCAAAAGCGTGACGTTGCAACGATATCGTTAACGATATCGTTAACGATATCGTTATGTGTGACTCAGCCTTAGGGTATGTGCACACGTTCAGGATTTCTTGCAGAAATTTCCTGAAGAAAACCGGAAATTTTCTGCAAGAAATCCGCATTTTTTTTTTTGCGTTTTTTTTTCCGTTTTTTTCGTGTTTTTTTAGCATTCTGCAAGCGTAATTAGCTTGCAGAATGCTAAAGTTTTCCAAGCGATCTGTAGCATCGCTTGGAAAACTGACTGACAGGTTGGTCACACTTGTCAAACATAGCGTTTGACAAGTGTGACCAACTTTTTACTATAGATGCAGCTTATGCAGCATCTATAGTAAAAGATAGAATGTTTAAAAATAATAAAAAAAATAAAAAAATGCTTATACTCACCCAGACATCTCCTCACCGGCATCCGGCTCCTCTTCCTATAGCTGGTCTGTGCGCACAGGACCTTCCGTGATGTCACGGTCACGTGAGCGGTCACATGACCGCTCACGACCAATCACAGGACAGTGACGTCATCGGCAGGTCTTTCGCCGCACACCAGCTACAGGAACCGAACGGCAGCGTGCAGTGGAGGCGGGAAGACATCGAGGGTGAGTATAGGACTGTTTTTTATTTTAATTCTTATTTTTTGACCACTTATATGGTGCCCAGTGCGTGGAGGAGAGTCTCCTCTCCTCCACCCTGGGTACCAACCGCACATAATCTGCTTACTTCCCGCATGGTGTGCACAGCCCTGTGCGGGAAGTAAGCAGATCAATGGACCCCTAGGTGTGCGGAATCCCCTGCAATTCCGCATTTTAATGAACATGTTGCTTTTTTTTCCGCTATGCGATTTTTTCGCGGAAAAAAAGGCTACATTTGCACAAAAAATGCGGAATACACTTAAAATAATAGGAGGCATATGTAAGCGTTTTTTTTGCGTTTTTATCACGTTTTTATAGCGAAAAAACGCGAAAAAAACGCGAAAAATACTGAACGTGTGCACATGGCCTTAAGGCCAAACCCAAGATTAGTAATCAAGGAACTCTATCATTCTATTGTTCTTCCAGCCACTAGGCCCATTGTGTGGATGGGGATTGTAGACCTACTGGAGCCGTCACTGCAGGGTGTCTCTCATGCAGCCCCAGATGATGGGCTTATAAGTATCATTCACTGTTTGGAGCTAAAAGCAAATGTGTAAGGGGGAGGGAGAAAAAGAGTCACTTTTTAGTTAAGGTACCTTCACACTAAACAACTTTGCAACGATAACGATAGCGATCCGTGACGTTGCAGCGTCCTGGATAGCGATATCGTTGTGTTTGACACGCAGCAGCGATCTGGATCCTGCTGTGATATCGCTGGTCGTTGCTGAAAGTCCAGAACTTTATTTGGTCGTCAGATCGGCGTGTATCGTCGTGTTTGACAGCAAAAGCAACGATGCCAGCAATGTTTTACAATGGTAACCAGGGTAAATATCGGGTTACTAAGCGCAGGGCCGCACTTAGTAACCCGATGTTTACCCTGGTTACCATTGTAAATGTAAAAAAAAAACAGTACATACTCACCTTCTGATGTCTGTCACGTCCCCCGCCGGCGGCTTCCCTGCACTGAATGTGTCAGCGCCGGCCAGTCGTAAAGCACAGCACAGCGGTGACGTCACCGCTGTGCTCTGCTTTTACTTTACGGCTGGCCGGCGCTCACAGTCAGTGCGGGAAGAAGACGGCCAGGGACCTGACGGACATCAGAAGGTGAGTATGTACTGTTTTTTTTTTACATTTACAATGGTAACCAGGGTAAACATCGGGTTACTAAGTGCGGCCCTGCGCTTAGTAACCCGATGTTTACCCTGGTTACCCGGGGACTTCGGCATCGTTGGTCGCTGGAGAGCTGTCGTTGTCGATATCGCTGCAGCGTCGCTTAATGTGACGGTACCTTTAGAAATTGTTGGAGTGACGTTGAGGGGAGAGGAACCAGGCTGAGGTGGATGGATGGCCTATGGAATTTTGTAGATCAGAAGCCAGCTGTGCTGGAACCCCCTGATACAGTTGAGGGATCTGTCATTTGGATTTCACAAACTTTCTTAGGGATTGTTGGTCCAGGATACATGCCTGGAATAGCCTGGATTATGAATACAGACTATATTGTCGGGAGATACAAAATCTGTGCGCCAACCAAAAGTTGGGAGTCAGTGAGTATCGTCTGGTACGGGGGTAGCGAGACTATGGGCCCCAGGGGGGGATCTTGTGGACTGGGGACATTGTAATGATGCCATCTATCTGAATTTATTGTAAAATCATGGACGTATGGAATAAAAATTAGGTGCATCGTTAACCTGCCTATGTGTTTATTACAACCCACAACCTCAGATCTTAACAAGTGGTGGCAGCGGTGGGATCACCTATCTGTGGACAGCATACTAGGGAAAGTTACTAATTGGTGAATTGGCAGAAGAGATGGCAGACTCCATCTACAAAAAGTTCAAGAAGGAGGAACTGAGAGCCCTTTGCTCTGAGACAGAGCTAGAGTGGTTGCCTGAGGACAACCGGGTGACCCTAATACAACGCTTGAACGACTGGGTCCATGAATGACCACATGAGGAGGGACCAACGCTCAGGCTGTAATGCAGATGGTGGAGGATTGACTAACTGAGCTGGATGAGACAGATGCTGGACACGCTAGGAGAGCTAGCACCAGTGTTAAGCAAATATCTGGGTGTGCATGTATCAGTACCCTCACGCACTCCCTGTAGAGGACAGTGCATAACAGGAGAGATTGGCCCACATCTTTAAGGTACCGGGATATGCCACAGTTCAAATAGGACACCTCAGATATGGATGAACATCTCCGGTTATTTGAGAACCTCTGCCTGTTTCATGAGGTGTCAGTGACTAGCCCAGATTTCTGAGCATTGGCCTTATCAGAAAAGCAAGCGAGGGTTAAGTTGCCATAACCGTGGATGCATGGGACACTTTGCCAAGGAATTCTGGGAAAGTTCTGGCCCAGATCATCCACGTACCCAACCTGTGAACACTGTGCTGCAATGGGGCTGGAATGCTGATGAGAGGCATATGTGGTACAAAGACAAGTGACCCAGACTAGATGGGACACCTCAGCAACCATGAACCAGCATCTGCAGCCAGTCTGGGTAAAGGGCGTGGAGGCTGTGGGATTTCGTGACTTCGGAGTCTCGGTCACATTGATCAAAAATTATCTAGTACCAGACCAATGTATTGTTCCTGGCAGCCATATGTTAGTCAATGTAGCCATAGGAGAGTCTTTGAACATTCAGAGGGCCTGACTACATTTAGACTGGGTCACAATCATGGAATGATTAGGAGTAGGAGTAGTGTGGCACCTCCCAGTAGATGTATTGCCGGGAAACAACCTAGGAGGAGGGCTGGTGTGCCACTGGGCCAATGTCATAACCCAAAGCCATGGACCAGTTCACACGGCTTCAGCCGAGCAGAAACAGGGCAATTTCAACATGTCAATTACCCCCCTGCCAGTGGTGAGTAATGCACAAAATGTAATGACTGTTATCATGAAGGAATGTAACCTGAGGGAGGTAAATTACATCAAGGAGGAGGCCCAGGAACTTTGGGACACTGTGTCTACCATCATCCTGGTCATCCCAAATATTGTCCCGCCACAACACTATTTACCAGGCCACCAAGTAACCATCCCCATAGCTGAAGGTCAGCACTATGGGGTTGGATGCAATTGATACAAGTTCAATTCTCATCGGGGTACATGTGCAGTTTCCCAGGACAAACCAGGGAAAATATGGAAGACCCCATGAAAGACACAGACCCCTGTCCCAGCGAACTTAACACAGAGTTCTCATCTCAGGGGTTCCCCCATCAGATAGTTGGCAGGATCTGAAAAATCATATGAGAAAAGCTTGAGATGTCAACTATGCAGAAATCACCAGGGTGGAATGGGGACTGTGGAGTTTATTCACAAGGACGACATGGAAAATGCTGTATGTAAACTGGGTGATATAAAGTTTCGTTCTTATGAAGGTGAAACCTGTTACATTTGTGTCCAGGCTGAAAAAAAGTGAGGGAGGAGTATAAGAAGCTGGCCACTTACTAAAGAATATAGGGCGAATGAACATAGAGCGGAGTCCACAGCTCTAAGCGATACAGACTTTTTCCAGCTCAGAGCATTGATTGCATCAATATTATTGTTGTTTTATTATAGATTTACTTGCTGTATTTTATGAGAGATTTTCTTGGTTGTCAGTTCAGCCTCAGGAATCAATGGTTTTATTTAGACACAGAAAGCAGAAGAAGACCTGCAGGCTAAGATCTTATGTACATACAGTATAAGGTCAAACTCAAGATCACTAATCATCTGGATTTGATGTAAAACCATGGACGTATGGAATAAAAATTAGTTGCATCGCTAGCCTGCCTAGGTGATTATTACTAGTGATGATCGACTCATTGCTCTGGTTTTCCCGAGCACGCTCGGGTGATCTCCGAGTATATATTAGTGTTCGAAGATTAAGTTTTCATCGCCGCAGCTGAGTGATTTACAGCTATTAGCCAGCTTGATTACATATGTGGTTTCCCTAGCAAACAGTCAACCCCCACATGTACACGCAATGGCTAATAGCTGTAAATCATTCTTCTAGCTCTTACTGAAACCTGGATACAGCAGTCAAACATCACCACTGCTGCTGCTCTTTCATATGGTGGACTGCACTTTTCTCATACCCCAAGATTAGACAACAGAGCAGGTGTAGGCATTGGTCTGCTCCTTTCACCCAAATGTACTTTTCAGGTTATTCCCCCAAGTACCCTCACTTGTCTTCCCTTCTTTTGAGGTCCATGCAGTCAAACTATACATCCCCTTCTCCATGCGAGTGCCAGTGGTGTATCATCCTCCGGGCCATTCCCATCAGTTTCTGGATCACTTTGCCATCTGGCTTCCACACTTTCTCTCCTGTGACATCCCCACCCTCATCATGGGTGATTTCCACATCCCCATTGCTTTTCCCCTCTCCCCAACTGCTTCTCACCTTTTATCTCTAACCTCATCTTTTGGCCTCTCGCAGCATACTAACTCTCCAACTCATGAAGACGGAAACTCCCTCGACTTGGTCTTATCCCAGCTTTGCTCAGTGGGTGATATCACAAACTCTCCTCTCCCACTCACTGACCATAACCTTCTTTCATTCTCTATCAAGAACAGCTCAGGTCACTCCCACTTTCCACACTTATAGAAACACACAGGCCATTAACACATTTAGAAACTTACGAAGAACTTGCAGTCCTCATTGGCCCCTATCTCCTCCCTCTCATGTCCTGATTCTGCACTGAAGCATTACAATGAAACCCTGCAAAGTGCCCTGGATGAAATTGCATCTCCTATACATAGAACAACTTGCCACAGATGGTGAAAACCGTGGCACACACTGCAAACAAGTTTCCTGCAGAGGTGCTCCAGGTGCGCCGAAAGTCTGTGGAGAAAATCTAATCTACCCAAAGATTTCATCCATTATAAGTTTATGCTTAAAACATACAACTCTGCCCTTCACCTCTCCAAACTTATTTCAACACCGTCATCACCTCACTGTCCAATAACCCTAAACATCTCTGACACTTTTCATTCCTTACTCAACCCAAGAGTGCAGTCCCCAACCACGGATCTCCATGCTGACGATCTGGCCTATTACTTTAAAGAAAAAATTGACCATATCCAACATGAAATTATTTCCCAATCTCCTCATATCATGCACTGCCCTCTTTCCCCACTGCATCTAGCTCACATTCTGACTTTGAACCAGTCACAGGAGAAGTAATCAGGCTCCTTGCATCTTCTCACCTGACGACTTGCACCAGTGACCCCATTCCATCACATCTCCTTCAATCCCTTTCTTCTGCTGTCACCTCTCATCTAAAGCAGGAATTGTAAAACTTAACTTGTATTATATTAAAAATAAAAATCAAAATGACGTCACCAAAAAAGACTTTTTATAAAAAAGGAAGTACTATGTGGTGTAACCTGTTTAAGGAATACACCATATCTGCATTAGTACTCCTAAGGGTTAAATGAAGACAACACTTGCAATGGCCTAATGTGCTATTACTCAATCCCAAGGTGCCGTATTTATTAATAGCGATGCACACATGCAATGACACTTCTGAAATAAAAAAGCAAACAAATAGGCAACCCTGACTGCATAAATATCAGCAGGTATCATAAGGAATGAAAAAAAGGGGGTAAGGTCAAATGGTAAGATAACAAGTGTATCACACATATATCAATATTGGAATGATATCACCAATTGCCAAGGACCGGTAAGGCGGAGCCGAAACTTGCTGGAGTGGAAGAGTCCATTAAACAACAGCATCGGGAGAAAATACCCTGTCAATCCCTAAGGGGCTATCAATTAAACTGAATACCCAAGCTCCCGCCCTTGCAAGGGCAGTCCACATCTACCCCTAAATTATAACATGCCCTGCACTCTCACTATTTGGATGTCCCAACGCGTTTCTTTCAAGCCGGATCATCAGGGGACTAGCTTGCATAGGAGATAAAGTGCATTACTGCTATTGCTATGTGAAGGTACATAGAGACCTGCCACCCTCTATGCTACACTGCAGAGGGTGGGACGAACAATCAGTTCTCCTTAAATGGTGTGCTGAAGGGCATAGATAGCCTATCATATCCTATACCAGAATCATGTGATAGGCTTAATTATACAGATGGTGCATGCCGCATTGCAATGACAAAGCTTCCGGTAACGACCGGAAGTTGTCGAACAATGCTAGGATACCAGGGCGCTCGCATCACAGCACGTGAGCGAAGCGTCAGTGTCTCCATAGAAACAAGCGCCAGTGGGCCGTAACTGCCGGAAGTTGACGAACAATACTAAGATACCACGACGCTCGCAACATGGCACGTAACCGGGACACTAGTGTCTCCATGGAAACAAACGCCAGTGGGCAGTAAAATATATCGAGCTACTATAATGTAACTCAGAGTGGCCTAATTAGAAAGAAACACTAGCGCTCACATATCAAAACAATTAAGTGATGAAAGAGATGCCCATATCTATCTTATGAGACGGCGCATGCGCACATGTAAAAAAGTGGACACTCAAGCGAAGTACGCCTGCCAATGGGCAGAAAAGGGTCACAAACTGCTCTAAAATGACCAAATATAGCCTAAACTAAGGTTCAGCGCACTTGTGCCAACAAAAAAAAGCATTTAATATATCAAACAGATGTGCGTAACCAAAACAGACACAAAACATGCGCAAATGTGACAGAAATTTAGCCCTATGGTTCCCAGCATATAAAGAACTGAACCTCATTCCATTCCTTCACAGTGTTATCTAGAAATGCTCGAGGTAGAGAAACAACATACCCATCTGAGATTATTGTAACAAAGATGCCCCATATAATGTTGATATGAGGCCATAATGATATCAATCAATCCCAAAAAGAGGTGACGAAAAAAAGGATTTTTGGAAAGGCACACATTATGTGTGAGCTGACAATTAGATACAGTTATATGAAAAAGTTTGGGCACCCCTATTAATCTTAAGCTTAATGTTTTATAAAAATTGTTTTTTTTTGCAATAGCTATTTCAGTTTCATATATCTAATAACTGTTGGACACAGTAATGTTTCTGCCTTGAAATGAGGTTTCTGCCTTGAAATGAGGTTTATTGTACTAACAGAAAATGTGCAATCTACATTCAAACAAAATTTGACAGGTGCATAAGTATGGGCACCTCACCAGAAAAGTGACATTAATATTTAGTAGATCCTCCTTTTGCAAAAATAACAGCCTCTAGTCGCTTCCTGTAGCTTTTAATGAGTTCCTGGATCCTGGATGAAGGTATTTTTGACCATTCCTCTTTACAAAACAATTCCAGTTCAGTTAAGTTTGATGGTCGCCCAGCATGAACAGCCCTCTTCAAATGATCCCACAGATGTTCAATGATATTCAGGTCTGGGGACTGGGATGGCCATTCCAGAACAGTGTAATTGTTCCTCTGCATGAATGCCTGAGTAGATTTGGAGCGGTGTTTTGGATCATTGTCTTGCTGAAAGATCCATCCCCTGCGTAACTTCAACTTTGTCACTGATTCATGAACATTATTGTCAAGAATCTGCTGATACTGAGAGGTGTTCATGCGTCCCTCAACTTTAACAAAATTCCCGGTGCCGGCATTGGCCACACAGCCTCAAAGCATGATGGAACCTCCACCAAATTTTACTGTGGGTAGCAAGTGTTTTTCTTGGAGTGCTGTGTTTTTTTGCCGCCATGCATAACGCCATTTTGTATGACCAAACAACTCAATCTTGGTTTCATCAGTCCACAGGACCTTCTTCCAAAAAGAAATTGGCTTCTTCAAATGTGCTTTTGCATACCTCAGCCGACTCTGTTTGTGGCGTGCTTGCAGAAACGGCTTCTTTCGCATCACTCTCCCATACAGCTTCTCCTTGTGCAAAGTGCGTTGTATAGTTGACCGATGCACAGTGACACCATCTGCAGCAAGTTGATGCTGCAGCTCTCTGGAGGTGGTCTGAGGATTGTCCTTGACTGATCTCACCATTCTTCTTCTCTGCCTTTCTGATGTTTTTCTTGGCCTGCCACTTCTGACCTTAACAAGAACTGTACCTGTGTTCTTCTATTTCCTTACTATGTTCCTCACAGTGGAAATTGACAGGTTAAATCTCTTAGACAGCTTTTTGTATCCTTCCCCTGAACAACTATGTTGAATAATCTTTGTTTTCAGATCATTTGACAGTTGTTTTGAGGAGCCCATGATGCCACTCTTCAGAGGAGATTCAAACAGGAGAACAACTTGCAAGTGGCCACTTTAAGTAGCTTTTCTCATGATTGCATACACCTGGCTATGAAGTTCAAAGCTCAACGAGGTTACAAAACCAAAAAAAGTGCTTTAGTAAGTCAGTAAAAAGTAGGTAGGAGTATTTAAAACAAGAAAATAATAAGGGTGCCCATACTTATGCACCTGTCAAATTTTGTTTGAATGCAGATTGCACATTTTCTATTAGTACAATAAACCTCATTTCAAGGTAGAAACATTACTGGGTCCAACAGTTATTAGATATATGAAACTGAAATAGCTGTTGCAAAAAAAAACAATTTTTATAAAACATTAAGCTTAAGATTAATAGGGGTGCCCAAACTTTTTCATATAACTGTATCAGCCTTACCGGTCCTCGGCAATTGGTGAGATCATTCCAATATTGATATATGTGTGATACACTTGTTATCTTACCATTTGACCTTACCCCCTTTTTTTCATTCCTTATGATACCTGCTGATATTTATGCAATCAGGGTTGCCTATTTGTTTGCTTTTTTTTATTTCAGAAGTGTCGTTGCATGTGTGCATCGCTATTAATAAATAAGGCACCTTGGGATTGAGTGATAGCACATTAGGCCATTGCAAGTGTTGCCTTCATTTAACCCTTAGGAGTACTAATGCAGATATGGTGTATTCCTTAAACAGGTTACACCACATAGTACTTCCTTTTTTATAAAAAGTCTTTTTTGGTGACGTCATTTTGATTTTTATTTTTAATATAATAAAAGTTAAGTTTTACAATTCCTGCTTTTGCTATGTTTCCAGATCTTTGGTAGGATCATTTGATATTACTCAAATTATTTAGAGCTTTTTTCATATTATTTAATAAGGATATGGCAGGCTTTCTGTCTGTTGGTCTTAATACGGACACTTGGCTATCAGAAGTAAAGGAGGTTTTCTCAGAACAGACTTTTACACAAAAAAATTATCTTCCTTCTTTTAATACGGCCTTCAAGGAACTCCAACAGGTATATAGAGATCAGATCACCTCCTGGTGGGAGGTTCAAAGTTTGGAAAGTTACTTGAAGGCCAAAATTGTTCCACGAGGTTTAAGGATCAACCTGTCGGCAGGCAGTAGACATAAAAACTCTACTTTCACTCATAAGTGGGAAAGAGAGGCCACTGAGTGCTCTCTGCATTTTATGCAGCTGTTATTGAAGGAAGAAAAAGTCACATTAGCCACTTTAAACGATAAATTAAAGGAACACATAGAGATTACTAAGAAATTCTCCTCAGAAACGGACTTTGTCATTAACCCCTTTCTGTCATTGGACGTACTATTCCGTCCATGTGGGGTGGGCCCTACTTCCCAAGGACGGAATTGTACGTCCAGTGCGATCGGCCGCGCTCACGGGGGGAGCGCGGCCGATCGCGGCCGGGTGTCAGCTGCCTATCGCAGCTGACATCCGGAGCTATGCGCCAGGAGCGGTCACGGACCTCCCCCGGCACATTAACCCCCGGCACACCGCGATCAAACATGATCGCGGTGTGCCGGCGGTATAGGGAAGCATCGCGCAGGGAGGGGGCTCCCTGCGGGCTTCCCTGAGACCCCCGCAGCAACGCAATGTGATCGCGTTGCTCCGAGGGTCTCCTACCTCCTTCCTCGCTGCAGGTCCCGGATCCAAGATGGCCGCGGCATCCGGGTCCTGCAGGGAGGGAGGTGGCTTATCAAGTGCCTGCTCAGAGCAGGCGCTTGGTAAGCCTGCAGTGCTCTAAGTCAGATCGGTGATCTGACAGAGTGCTGTGCAAACTGTCAGATCACCGATCTGTGATGTCCCCCCCTGGGACAAAGTAAAAAAGTTTAAAAAAAAAATTCCACATGTGTAAAAAAAAAAAAAAAAAATTCCTAAATAAAGAAAAAAAATATATATTATTACCCATTTCTTTATCTAAATAAAAAAAAAAAACAATAAAAGTACACATATTTAGTATCGCCGCGTCCATAACGACCCAACCTATAAAACTGCCCCACTAGTTAACCCCTTCAGTAAACACCGTAAGAAAAAAAAAAAACGAGGCAAAAAACAACGCTTTATTATCATACCGCCGAATAAAAAGTGGAATAAAACGCGATCAAAAAGACAGATATAAATAACCATGATAAAGCTGAAAGCATCATTTTGTCCCGCAAAAAAAGAGCCGCCATACAGCATCATCAGCAAAAAAATAAAAAAGTTATAGTCCTCAGAATAAAGCGATGCCAAAACAATTATTTTTTCTATAAAATAGTTTTTATCGTATAAAAGCGTCAAAACATAAAAAAAGATATAAATTAGATATCGCTGTAATCGTACTGACCCGAAGAATAAAACTGCTTTATCAATTTTACCAAACGCGGAACGGTATAAACGCCTCCCCCAAAAGAAATTCATGAATAGCTGGTTTTTGGTCATTCTGTCTCACAAAAATCGGAATAAAAAGCGATCAAAAAATGTCACGTGCCCGAAAATATTACGAATAAAAACGTCAACTCGTCCCGCAAAAAACAAGACCTCATATGACTCTGTGGTCTCAAATATGGAAAAATTATAGCTCTCAAAATGTGGTAATGCAAAAAATATTTTTTGCAATAAATAGCGTCTTTCAGTGTGTGACGGCTGCCAATCATAAAAATCCGCTAAAAAACCCGCTATAAAAGTAAATCAAACCCCCCTTCATCACCCCCTTAGTTAGGGAAAAATTAAAAAATTAAAAAAACATTTATTTCCATTTTCCCATTAGGGCTAGGGTTAGGGTTAGGGCTAGGGTTAGGGCTAGGGTTAGGGCTAGGGTTAGGGCTAGGGCTAGGGTTAGGGATAGGGTTAGGGCTAGGGTTAGGGCTAGGGTTATGGTTGGGGCTAGGGTTAGGGCTAGGGTTAGGGTTAGGGCTAGGGTTAGGGCTAGGGTTAGGGCTAGGGTTAGGGTTAGGGCTGGGGTTAGGGTTAGGGCTAGGGTTAGGGTTAGGGCTAGGGTTAGAGTTGGGGCTAGGGTTAAGGCTACAGTTAGGGTTGGGACTAAAGTTACAGTTGGGGCTAAAGTTAGGGTTAGGGTTTGGATTACATTTATGGTTGGGAATAGGGTTGGGATTAGGGTTAGGGGTGTGTCTGGGTTAGAGGTGTGGTTAGGGTTACCGTTGGGATTAGGGTTAGGGGAGTGTTTGCATTAGGGTTTCAGTTATAATTGGGGGGTTTCCACTGTTTAGGCACATCAGGGGCTCTCCAAACGCGACATGGCGTCCGATCTCAATTCCAGCCAATTCCAGCGTTGAAAAAGTAAAACAGTGCTCCTTCCCTTCCGAGCTCTCCCGTGTGCACACACAGGGGTTTACCCCAACATATGGGGCATCAGCATACTCAGGACAAATTGGACAACAACTTTTGGGATCAAATTTCTCCTGTTACCCTTGGGAAAATACAAAACTGGGGGCTAAAAAATATTTTTTGTGGGAAAAAAAGGATTTTTTATTTTCACGGCTCTGCGTTATAAACTGTAGTGAAACACTTGGGGGCTCAAAGTTCTCACAACACATCTAGATAAGTTCCTTGGGGGTCTAGTTTCCAATATGGGGTCACTTGTGGGGGTTTCTACTGTTTAGGTACATTAGGGGCTCTGCAAACGCAATGTGATGCCTGCAGACCAATCCATCTAAGGGCTCTTTCACACGTCCTGATATTTCCGGTACCGGAAAAAAACGGTACCGGAGATATCCGTGTCCGTATGTCCGTGTGCTCAAGTGGCACATACGTGCGGCATCCGTGTGCCGCCCGTGTGCCGCCTGAGGACCACACGGACCGTGCAGGAGAGACAGCGCTACACTAAGCGCTGTCCCCCCCGCATGTGGTGCTGAAGGCAGAATTCATCTCTTCTCCCCCAGCGTTCGTTGGAGAGAAGAGATGAAAGATCTTTTTTTTTTTTTTGGGGGGGGGTAATAAAGTTTGCATGTGCGTCCGCGTCCCCCCCCCCCCTCAGTGCGCCGCCTGGCCCCTTGCTGCAGAAATACTCACCCGGCCAGCTCCTGTGATGTCTCCTCTGTCCTCTCAGCGCCGGCAGCTTCTCCTGTGTGAGCGGTCACGTGGGAGCGCTCATTACAGTCAGTGAATATTCCCTGACTGTAATGAGCGGTACCACGTGACCGCTCACACAGGAGAAGCTGCCAGCGCGGAGAGGACAGAGGAGACATCGCGGGAGCTAGGTGAGTATTTCTGCGGCAAGGGACCAGGCGGCGCACTGAGGGGGGGGGGGACACATGAAAACTTTATTTTTCACAAAAAAAAAAAAAACTTGATCTTTCATCTCTTCTCTCCGGAGGGGGAGAAGAGATGAATTCCGCCTTCAGCACCACAGCGGGGGGACAGCGCTTAGTGTAGCGCTGTCTCTCCTGCGGGCGGTACGTGCACACGGAGGAGAGTGCACACTGTTCTCCGTGTGCACGTGTGCTGTCCGTATTGTGGTCCGTGCTGCCGGTAGAAAACGGACATGTCGACATGTTTTCAGCGGACATACGGTCCGTGTGAAAACACGCACATGTGCATAGACCTATTCATTTCAATGGGTCTACGTGTGTCAGTGTCTCCGGTACGTGAGAAAACTGTCACTACACGTACCGGAGACACTGACGTGTGAAAGAGGCCTAAGTCTGCATTCCAAATGATGCTCCTTCCCTTCCGTGCTCTTCCATGCGCTCAAACGGTGGTTCCCTCCCACATATCAGGTATCGGCGTACTCAGGACAAATTGGACAACAACTTTTGGAATCAAATTTCTCCTGTTACCCTTGGGAAAATACAAAACTGGGGGCTAAAAAATATTTTTTGTGGAAAAAATTTTTTTTTTGATTTGCACGGCTCTGCGTTATAAACTGTAGTGAAACTGTAGTGAAAGCTCTCACAACACATCTAGATGAGTTCCTTAGGGGGTCTACTTTCCAAAATGGTGTCACTTGTGGGGGGTTTCTACTGTTTAGGTGCATTAGGGGCTCTGCAAACGCAATGTGACACCTGCAGACCATTCCATCTAAGTCTGCATTCCAAATGGCGCTCCTTCCCTTCCGAGCCCTCCCATGCGCCCAAACGGTGGATCCCCCCCACATATGGGGTATCAACGCACTCAGGACAAATTGGACAACAACTTTGGGGGTCCAATTTCTCCTGTTACCCTCGGAAAAATACAAAACTGGGGGTTAAAAAATAATTTTTGTGGGAAAAAAATGTTTTATTTTTACGGCTCTGCATTATAAACTTCTGTGAAGCCTTTGGTGGGTAAAAGTGCTCACCACACATCTAGATAAGTTCCTTAGGGGGTCTACTTTCCAAAATGGTGTCACTTGTGGGGGGTTTCAATGTTTAGGCACATCAGTGGCTCTCCAAACGCAACATGGCATCCCATCTCAATTCCTGTCAATTTTGCATTGAAAATTCAAACGGCGCTCCTTCCCTTCCGAGCTCTCCCATGCACCCAAACAGTGGTTTACCCCCACATTTGGGGTATCAGCGTACTCAGGGCAAATTGTACAACAACTTTTGGGGTCCAATTTCTCCTGTTACCCTTGGTAAAATAAAACAAATTGGAGCTGAAGTAAATTTTTTGTGAAAAAAAGTTAAATGTTCATTTTTATTTAAACATTCCAAAAATTCCTGTGAAACACCTGAAGGGTTAATAAACTTCTTGAATGTGTTTTTGAGCACCTTGAGGGGTGCAGTTTTTAGAATGGTGTCACACTTGGGTATTTTCTATCATATAGACCCCTCAAAATGACTTCAAATGAGATGTGGTCCCTAAAAAAAATGGTGTTGTAAAAATGAGAAATTGCTGGTCAACTTTTAACCCTTATAACTCCCTAACAAAAAAAAATTTTGGTTCCAAAATTGTGCTGATGTAAAGTAGACATGTGGGAAATGTTACTTATTAAGTATTTTGAAGAGATAGGAGGAACCAGAGCATATATGTATAAAAGGTATACTTTATTATAACAGAAGATGATAAAAACAGCAATAACACTGAAAGGTGTATAGTAAATGCCATGATTCACACATATAAGAAGGCATCCACCCCTCTAGAGTCCCCATGTAAATACTAGTCCAGGAGGGAAATCCCTTCCATATGATACAACCCGGTTAGATGACTAACATGTGGTCAAATGCCAATCAGGAAAATGGTATATACTTAATGAGTGAGACCAAGTCAGCTTACCAGGGTATGAGGAGGGGGATAGAGGAGCGGAGTCCCGCCAGAGTGACAGCTCCCGACACGTGTTTCGCGGCAAAGAGACGCCGCTTTTTCAAGGGAAGTATTTATTATTTATTATTAAGTATTTTGTGTGACATATCTCTGTGATTTAATTGCATAAAAATTCAAATTTGGAAAATTGCAAAATTTTCAAAATGTTCGCCAAATTTCTGTTTTTTTCACAAATAAACGCAGGTAATATCAAAGAAATTTTACCACTATCATGAAGTACAATATGTCACGAGAAAACAGTGTCAGAATCACCAGGATCTGTTGAAGCGTTCCAGAGTTATAACCTCACAAAGGGACAGTGGTCAGAATTGTAAAAATTGGCCATAACGTGCAAACCGCCCTTGGGGGTAAAGGGGTTAAAGAAACAAAACTTCAGACACATATTGAATGCTTCCAATATCATCTAAAAGAGAGGAAGCACCGCCAATACCTGAGGGATATTCAGGACTTTAAGGACCTGAAGGCATACTTAGTACTAGCCCCTAGAGCTACCCCTCTTGACCGAGAAACTGAATTATCCTCTACTGATACTGATTTTTCAGAATCTGAGAATAGACCGAGATCTGTTAGAGGTAATAACCGGGGGAGGGGCAAGGGCCATGGTGCTAGGGGGTCTTCAGATAGAACAGAGAACACACAGGGTGGGGTTTTTTTAGATCAGGTTTATGCTCTGCGAAACCGGCAACCCCAGGCGAGGAAATAATGAATGTATCTCTACTGAGTTCCCCTTCATCTATTGATCCTATTTCCACCCAGTCTGAATCCAAAATCCAAGTCATCAATCTGTCCGATAAACACATTGATGACTTGGAAATGGCAGTCCTATGCAAAGGCCTTTCCTTTGTTCCAAGTACATATTTTGATCTGTTCAGAGCGGTCAAAGATCTGAACCTCTTTTTGCGCCAATTGAGATGGAAAAAGTTCTTCCATAAACAAGAATCTCGTATATGTTCTGGTTTAGGCATCCCAGTTGATATGCTACCAGACGTAAGATTGCTACACAGCATGTTGAGAATTAGACTTTGTTGGCTCCCTCTTGTGGTCACTAGTGATATGACTCTGGGATTGTCTTTCCTCAGTTTGGCACCCACCTGGGTCGTTAGTCCAGGGGTGTTGCTATATAAACTTCCTGAATTCTCAGTCTGGTGCCTGGCATTGTTGTAATCAGTTCCTTTCTGTTTGCTCCTGTCTGCTGGTCCTGGATCTTGCAAAATTAAGCTAAGTCCTGCTTCTTGGTTTTTTGGTTATTTGCATTGTTCTTATTTTTTTGTCCAGCTTGTACTAAATGTGATTCCTAATTTTGCTGGAAGCTCTAGGTGGCTGGTATTCTCCCCCCGGGCCGTTAGACGGTTCGGGGGTTCTTGAATATCCAGCGTGGAAATTTTGATAGGGTTTTTGCTGACCGTATAAGTCATCTTACTATATTCTGCTATTAGTCAGTGGGCCTCTCTTTGCTAAATATCTAGTTCATTCTTACGTTTGTCTTTTCTCCTTACCTCACCGTTATTATTTGTCGGGGGCTTGTATCCAACTTTTGGGGTCTTTTCTCTGGAGGCAAGAAAGGTCTATCTTTTCCCTTCTAGGGTTAGTTAGTTCTCCGGCTGGCGCGAGACGTCTAGAACCAACGTAGGCACGTTCCCCGGCTGCTGCTATTTGTGGTGCTAGGATTAGATATACAGTCAGCCCAGTTACCACTGCCCTATGAGCTGGTTTTTTGTGTTTGCAGACTTGGTATTTACTTTTGAGACCCTCTGCCATTGGGGTCATAACAGTATGCCAGGCCAAAGTTGAATGTTTAATGCATTGCAGAAGTGGGATAATAAGAAAGGAAATTCTGAGTTTTTTTTTTTCCTCTCTTTCTTCCTCCCCTTTACCTCTGAGTGGCTTGAGCTTGCTGCAGACATGAATGTCCAGACCTTGATTACAAGTGTAGATCAGTTTGCTGCTCGTGTGCAGGGCATACAAGATTTTGTTACCAGTAGTCCAATGTCTGAACCTAAAATACCTATTCCTGAACTGTTCTCTGGAGACCGATTTAAGTTTAGGAATTTCAGGAATAATTGTAAATTGTTTCTATCTCTGAGACCCCATTCATGTGGAGACTCAGCTCAGCAAGTTAAAATTGTTATCTCTTTCTTACGGGGCGACCCTCAGGATTGGGCTTTCTCGCTAGCGCCAGGAGATCCGGCATTGGCAAATATTGATGCGTTTTTTCTGGCGCTCGGATTGCTTTACGAGGAACCCAATCTTGAAATTCAGGCAGAAAAAGCCTTGCTGGCTATTTCTCAGGGCCAGGATGAAGCTGAAGTGTATTGCCAAAAATTTCGGAAATGGTCCGTGCTTACTCAGTGGAATGAGTGTGCTCTGGCCGCAAATTTCAGAAATGGCCTTTCTGAAGCCATTAAGAATGTGATGGTGGGTTTCCCCATTCCTACAAGTCTGAATGATTCCATGGCGCTGGCTATTCAAATTGACCGGCGTTTGCGGGAGCGCAAAGCCGCTAATCCTCTGGTGGTGTTGTCTTAACAAACACCTGATTTAATGCAATGTTTTAGAATTCAGACTAGAAATGAACGGAAAAATCATAGACGTCAGAATGGGTTGTGTTTTTACTGTGGTGATTCTACACATGTTATATCAGCATGCTCTAAACGCCTAATAAGGGTTGTTAGTCCTGTCGCCATTGGTAATTTGCAACCTAAATTTATTTTGTCTGTGACTTTAATTTGCTCATTGTCCTCCTACCCTGTTATGGCGTTTGTGGATTCAGGTGCTGCCCTGAGTCTTATGGATCTGTCATTTGCCAAGCGCTGTGGTTTTGTTCTTGAGCCGTTGGTAAATCCTATCCCTCTTAGAGGTATTGATGCTACGCCATTGGCGGAAAATAAACCGCAGTTTTGGACACAGGTAACCATGTGCATGACTCCTGAACATCGGGAGGTGATTCGTTTTCTTGTTCTGCATAAAATGCATGATTTGGTCGTTTTGGGTCTGCCATGGTTACAGACCCATAATCCAGTCTTGGATTGGAAGGCAATGTCTGTGTCAAGTTGGGGCTGTCAGGGAATTCATGGTGATTCCCCGCCGGTGTCTATTGCTTCCTCTACTCCTTCGTAGGTTCCTGAGTATTTGTCTGATTATCAGGATGTATTCAGCGAGTCCAGGTCCAGTGCTCTGCCTCCTCATAGGGACTGTGACTGCGCTATAGATTTGATTCCAGGTAGTAAATTTCCTAAGGGAAGATTATTTAATCTGTCTGTACCTGAGCATACCGCAATGCGTTCGTATATCAAGGAATCTCTGGAGAAGGGGCATATCCGTCCATCCTCTTCCCCTCTTGGTGTGGGATTCTTTTTTGTGGCCAAGAAGGACGGATCTTTGAGACCTTGTATTGACTATCGGCTTCTGAATAAAATCACTGTTAAATTTCAGTATCCTTTGCCTCTGTTATCGGACTTGTTTGCCCGGATTAAAGGTGCCAAGTGGTTCACCAAGATAGATCTTCGTGGTGCGTACAACCTTGTGCGCATTAAGCAAGGAGATGAATGGAAAAGTGCATTTAATACGCCCGAAGGTCATTTTGAGTACTTGGTGATGCCTTTTGGGCTCTCTAATGCTCCTTCAGTGTTTCAGTCCTTTATGCATGATATTTTCCGGAAGTATCTGGATAAATTTATGATTGTTTATCTGGATGATATTCTGTTTTTTTCTGATGATTGGGACTCGCATGTAGAGCAGGTCAGGATGGTGTTTCAGGTTTTGCGTGAGAATGCTTTGTTTGTTAAGGGCTCAAAGTGTCTCTTTGGAGTACAGAAGGTTCCCTTTTTGGGTTTTATTTCTTCCCCTTCTGCGGTGGAGATGGACCCAGTCAAGGTCCGAGCTATTCATGATTGGACTCAACCCACGCCAGTTAAGAGTCTTCAGAAGTTCTTGGGTTTTGCTAACTTCTACCGTCGTTTTATAGCTAACTTTTCTAGCGTTGTTAAACCTTTGACGGATATGACCAAGAAAGGTTCAGATGTTTCTAACTGGGCTCCTGCAGCCGTGGAAGCTTTCCAAGAGTTAAAGCGCCGGTTTACTTCGGCGCCTGTTTTGTGCCAGCCTGATGTCTTACTTCCCGTTCAGGTTGAAGTGGATGCTTCTGAGATTGGGGCAGGGTCCGTTTTGTCGCAGAGAGGCCCTGGTTGCTCTGTAATGAGACCATGTGCTTTTTTCTCTCGGAAGTTTTCGCCTGCTGAGCGGAATTATGATGTTGGCAATCAGGAGTTGTTGGCCATGAAGTGGGCATTTGAGGAGTGGCGTCATTGGCTCGAGGGTGCTAAGCATCGTGTGGTGGTCTTGACTGATCACAAAAATCTGATGTATCTCGAGTCTGCTAAACGCCTGAATCCTAGACAGGCCCGTTGGTCATTGTTTTTCTCCCGTTTTGACTTTGTGGTCTCGTATTTACCAGGTTCAAAGAATGTGAAGGCTGATGCTCTTTCAAGGAGCTTTGTGCCTGACTCTCCTGGAGTCGCAGAACCAGTTGGTATTCTTAAAGAGGGAGTTATTTTGTCAGCCATTTCTCCGGATTTGCGACGTGTGTTGCAGAGATTTCAGGCTGGTAGACCTGACTCTTGTCCACCTGACAGACTGTTTGTTCCTGATAAGTGGACCAGCAGAGTCATTTCCGAGGTTCATTCCTCGGTGTTGGCAGGGCATCCGGGAATTTTTGGCACCAGAGATTTGGTGGCTAGGTCCTTTTGGTGGCCTTCCTTGTCGCGGGATGTGCGGTCTTTTGTGCAGTCCTGTGGGACTTGTGCTCAAGCTAAGCCTTGCTGTTCTCGTGCCAGCGGGTTGCTCTTGCCCTTGCCTGTCCCGAAGAGGCCTTGGACACACATTTCCATGGATTTCATTTCAGATCTTCCGGTATCTCAGGGCATGTCTGTCATCTGGGTGGTATGTGATCGCTTTTCCAAGATGGTCCATTTGGTATCTTTGCCTAAGCTGCCTTCCTCTTCCGATCTGGTTCCTTTGTTCTTTCAGAATGTGGTTCGTTTACACGGCATTCCTGAGAATATTGTGTCTGACAGAGGATCCCAGTTTGTTTCCAGGTTCTGGCGATCCTTTTGTGCTAAGATGGCCATTGATTTGTCGTTTGCGTCTGCCTTTCATCCTCAGACTAATGGACAAACGGAGCGAACTAATCAGACTCTGGAGGCTTATTTGAGGTGTTTTGTTTCTGCTGATCAGGATGATTGGATGACCTTCTTGCCGTTGGCTGAGTTTGCCCTTAATAATCGGGCTAGTTCCGCTACCTTGGTTTCGCCATTTTTCTGCAACTCTGGTTTCCATCCTTGTTTTTCCTCGGGACATGTGGAGCCTTCTGACTGTCCTGGGGTAGATTCCGTGGTGGATAGGTTGCAGCAGATTTGGAATCATGTGGTGGACAACTTAAAGTTGTCACAGGAGAAGGCTCAGCGTTTTGCCAACCGCCACCGCGGTGTGGGTCCCCGACTTTGTGTTGGGGATTTGGTATGGCTGTCTTCTCGATTTGTTCCTATGAAGGTCTCCTCTCCTAAATTTAAGCCTCGCTTCATCGGTCCTTACAAGATATTGGAAATCCTTAATCCTGTGTCCTTTCGCTTGGATCTTCCAGTGTCGTTTGCCATTCACAACGTGTTCCATAGGTCTTTGTTGCGGCGGTACGTTGTGCCTGTGGTTCCTTCTGTTGAGCCTCCTGCTCCGGTGTTGGTTGAGGGCGAGTTGGAGTATGTGGTGGAGAAGATCTTGGATTCTCATCTCTCCAGGCGGAGGCTTCAGTATCTGGTCAAGTGGAAGGGCTATGGTCAGGAGGATAATTCCTGGGTGGTTGCCTCTGATGTGCATGCGGCCGATTTAGTTCGTGCCTTTCACGCTGCTCATCCTGATCGCCCTGGTGGTCTTGGTGAGGGTTCGGTGACGCCTCCTTAAAGGGGGGGTACTGTTGTGAATTAGACTTTTTTGGCTCCCTCTTGTGGTCACTAGTGATATGACTCTGGGATTGTCTTTCCTCAGTTTGGCACCCACCTGGGTCGTTAGTCCAGGGGTGTTGCTATATAAACTTCCTGAATTCTCAGTCTGGTGCCTGGCATTGTTGTAATCAGTTCCTTTCTGTTTGCTCCTGTCTGCTGGTCCTGGATCTTGCAAAATTAAGCTAAGTCCTGCTTCTTGGTTTTTTGGTTATTTGCATTGTTCTTATTTTTTTGTCCAGCTTGTACTAAATGCGATTCCTAATTTTGCTGGAAGCTCTAGGGGGCTGGTATTCTCCCCCCGGGCCGTTAGACGGTTCGGGGGTTCTTGAATATCCAGCGTGGAAATTTTGATAGGGTTTTTGCTGACCGTATAAGTCATCTTACTATATTCTGCTATTAGTCAGTGGGCCTCTCTTTGCTAAATATCTAGTTCATTCTTACGTTTGTCTTTTCTCCTTACCTCACCGTTATTATTTGTCGGGGGCTTGTATCCAACTTTTGGGGTCTTTTCTCTGGAGGCAAGAAAGGTCTATCTTTTCCCTTCTAGGGTTAGTTAGTTCTCCGGCTGGCGCGAGACGTCTAGAACCAACGTAGGCACGTTCCCCGGCTGCTGCTATTTGTGGTGCTAGGATTAGATATACGGTCAGCCCAGTTACCACTGCCCTATGAGCTGGTTTTTTGTGTTTGCAGACTTGGTATTTACTTTTGAGACCCTCTGCCATTGGGGTCATAACACAGCATTGGTGAAGTTGAACCCAATTCCCTGGGCTTGGCTCCCTTCACGCAGTTGAAGGACAAAAGTACAAAGATGCCACCAAACTCGGGTAACCTCTCGGCCATTGATATATTTTCAAATTTAGTCACCTCTGAATTGAGGGAGCTATCTCAGAGCAATATACAGTGTAACTTTAACTGTTCTAGGCAGGAAATGGAAGCAATCAAATGACTGGAACAAGATAGTAGCATAATCATAAAGCCCTCCGATAAGGGGGGCAATATTGTTATTCTTGGGATAGAACAATATCAGAATATGTGTGAATCCATCTTGACAGATCGTGAGACATATGAGATTCTCTCATATAATCCCACTAATGAATATCGTGATGAGTTACAGTTAATCTTACAGGTCTTAATGATGGGGTCATTAGCAAAGCCAAGTTTGACTTTATCCTTCCAGAATACCCAGTCACTGCTACATTTTATAGCCTGCCCAAGATACATAAGGGTCTGCATCCCCTTAAGGGCAGACCTATTGTATCGGGGGTAGGCAGTCTCTGCCAAAATGCAGGCATCTATTTGGATCGTGTTTTGTCTCCTTTTGTTCCAGCACTGCAGTCTTTTGTGAAGGACACTCCGGATCTCCTTCAGCGACTAGAAGGCCTTACTATTAGCCCAGAATCGTTGCTTGCAAGCATTGACGTTGAGGCCCTTTAGTCTTCAATTCCCCATGATAGGGGCCTAGAGGCAATACGGTATTTTCTAAACACGTGGGGACAGCAATTTCAACAACACAATTGTTTTGTGTTAAGGCTTCTTCGTTTCTGCTTGACACATAACTATTTTGTCTTCAACTCTAGGCCATACCACCAGCTGAGGGGGACCGCCATGGGCAGCCCTTGTGCTCCGGCCTATGCGAATCTCTTCCTCGGCTGGTGGGAGGAGACAGTGGTACTGGGTAATGACTCTGAGGAAAGTGATTCTTCTATATATCGTGTCTCAGAAATTTGGACACGATATATAGATGACATTCTCATTGTCTGGTGGGGCACCAAAGAGGAGTTTACCACCTTTGTGGACTCACTGAATCATAATGACATTGGTCTCTACTTTACATCAGTCATTGATGTCTTTACTCTACCGTTTTTGGATATTTTGATTACCAAGGGTGAAAATGGTGAATTATTCACGTCCACGTTTAGGAAGCCAACAGCAACTAATTCGCTCTTACATTGGAAAAGCCACCACCCGGCACATCTTAGGAGGGGTATCCCGAAAGGGCAATACCTTCGAATTCAGAGAAATTGCTCTGATAGTCGAGTTTTTGAGACACAGTCTCAAGAACTAAGAGAGCAATTTCTAGCTAGAGGCTATCCTCGTGGCGTTTTGAGTAAGGCATATCATGAAGCAAAAAGTAGGGACCGCAGTGAGTTGTTGAATCCTGTACCTAAAAAACAGGATGACAATGCTGTCCGATTTATTACCACCTATGACAATGGCGCAACTCGTGTTAGGGACATCCTTAGGAGACACTGGTCAGTTCTCCGAATAGACCCGGACATCTCGGAACATTTGGGGAATGTCCCCACAATAACTTACAAAAAAGCCCGCTCACTACATGCCAGAATTGTCCATAGTCATTTCACCACCTCTCCAACGGGTACGTGGCTTAAGAGTAATGTCACAGGGTGCCACAGATGTGCTCATTGTACAGCTTTCCAATATGTAGATTCGAGTAAGTCCTTTGTAAGCAATGTCACTTGTAAAAAGTATCCAATTAGACAGTTCATTAACTGTAGTATGAAGGGGGTCATTTATAGGGCCTCATGTACCTGTGGCATGGAATACATAGGCAAGACGATTAGAGAATTTAAAAGGAGAATTGGTGAGCACATTGGCGATGTCACAAACAATAGGGACACACCTGTATCTCGACATGTCAATCATTTGCATAATGGACAAACTAAAAATCTACGTTTTGTAGCGATAGAAAAAGTCTCTGCACCCACTCGGGGGGGCAACTGGGACCAGTTGCTGTTACAGAACGAGGCAAAATGGATTTTTTATTTGAATACTGTTTCACCTTATGGTCTTAACGACCAATTAATTATGGATGCTTTATTTGATGTGTCTGTTTGAACCCCCTTTTTTTGGTTGATATCTAATTGTCAGCTCACACATAATGTGTGCCTTTCCAAAAATCCTTTTTTTCGTCACCTCTTTTTGGGATTTCTATATTTATTGATTAATATCATTATGGCCTCATATCAACATTATATGGGGCATCTTTGTTACAATAATCTCAGATGGGTATGTTGTTTCTCTACCTCGAGCATTCCTAGATAACACTGTGAAGGAATGGAATGAGGTTCAGTTCTTTATATGCTGGGAACCATAGGGCTAAATTTCTGTCACATGTGCGCATGTTTCGTGTCTGTTTTGGTTACGCACATCTGTTTGATATATTAAACGCCTTTTTTGTTGGCACAAGTGCGCTCAACCTTAGTTTAGGCTATATTTGGTCATTTTAGAGCAGTTTGTGACCCTTTTCTGCCCATTGGCAGGCGTACTTCGCTTGAGCGTCCAATTTTTTACATGTGCGCATGCGCCGTCTCATAAGATAGATATGGGCATCTCTTTCATCACTTAATTGTTTTGATATGTGAGCGCTAGTGTTTCTTTCTAATTAGGCCACTCTGAGTTACATTATAGTAGCTCGATATATTTTACTGCCCACTGGCGTTTGTTTCCATGGAGACACTAGCGTCCCGGTTACGTGCCATGTTGCGAGCGTCGTGGTATCTTAGTATTGTTCGTCAACTTCCGGCAGTTATAGCCCACTGGCGCTTGTTTCTATGGAGACACTGACGCTTCGCTCACGTGCTGTGATGCGAGCGCCCTGGTATCCTAGAATTGTTCGACAACTTCCGGTCGTTACCGGAAGCTTTGTCATTGCAATGCGGCATGCACCATCTGTATAATTAAGCCTATCACATGATTCTGGTATAGGATATGATAGGCTATCTATGCCCTTCAGCACACCATTTAAGGAGAACTGATTGTTCGTCCCACCCTCTGCAGCGTAGCATAGAGGGTGGCAGGTCTCTATGTTCCTTCACATAGCAATAGCAGTATTGCACTTTATCTCCTATGCCAGCTAGTCCCCTGATGATCCGGCTTGAAAGAAACGCGTTGGGACATCCAAATAGGGAGAGTGCAGGGCATGTTATAATTTAGGGGTAGATGTCGACTGCCCTTGTAAGGGCGAGAGCTTGGGGATTCAGTTTAATTGATAGCCCCTTAGGGATTGACAGGGTATTGTCTCCTGATGCTGTTGTTTAATGGACTCTTCCACTCCAGCAAGTTTCGGCTCCGCCTTACCGATCCTCGGCAATTGGTGATATCATTCCAATATTGATATATGTGTGATACACTTGTAATCTTACCATTTGACCTTACCCCCTTTTTTTCATTCCTTATGATACCTGCTGATATTTATGCAATCAGGGTTGCCTATTTGTTTGCTTTTTTTATTTCAGAAGTGTCGTTGCATGTGTGAATCGCTATTAATAAATAAGGCACCTTGGGATTGAGTGATAGCACATTAGGCCATTGCAAGTGTTTTCTTCATTTAACCCTTAGGAGTACTAATGCAGATATGGTGTATTCCTTAAACAGGTTACACCACATAGTACTTCCTTTTTTATAAAAAGTCTTTTTTGGTGAAGTCATTTTGATTTTTATTTTTAATATAATAAAAGTTAAGTTTTACAATTCCTGCTTATGCTATGTTTCCAGATCTTTGGTAGGATCATTTGATATTACTCAAATTATTTAGTACTTCACACCTCTCACCTAACAAAAATATTCAACCTCTCTCTCTCTTCCGGTATCTTTCCCTCCTCATTTAAGCATGCCATCATACATCTATTACTTAAAAAAAATCCCTTGACCAAAACTGTGCCGCTAACTATAGGCCTGTCTCTAATCTTCCCTTCATTTCTAAACTCCTTGAATGTCTGGTCTACTCCCGTCTTATCCGCTATCTCTCAGATAGATCTCTTCTCGACCCTCTTCAATCTGGTTTACGCTCTTTACACTCTACTGAAACTGCCTTCACTAAAGTTTCTAATGATCTACTAACAGCTAAATCTAACGGTCACTACTCCATGCTAATTCTTTTGGATCTCTCCGCAGCATTCGGCACTGTGGATATTCAGCTCCTCCTCACTATGCTCTGCTCCATCGGCCTTAAGGACACCATTCACTCCTGGTTCTCCTCCTGTCTCTCTGACCACTCTTTCACTGTATATTTTGCTGGTTCCTCCTCCTCTCATCTTACCCTTATTGTTGGGGTTCCTCAAGGATTAGTCCTAGGCCCCCTCCTCTTCTCTTTTTATACCGCCCCTATTGGTCAAAAAATCAGAAGATTTGGGTTCCAGTACCATCTCTATGCTGATGACACCCAATTATACACTTCTGCTCCTGATATCACGCCTGCCTTTTTAGAAAACACCAGTGATTGTCTTACCACTGTCTCTAACATCATGTCCTCCCTCTATCTGAAACTCAACCTGTCAAAAAATGAACTCCTCGTGTTTTCTCCCTCTATTAACCTAGCTTTGCCTGACATTGCCATCTCCGCGTGTGGTTCCGCCATTACTCCCAGGCAACATGCCCGCTGCCTTGGGATCATACTTGATTCCGAGCTTCCATTCACCCCCGACATCCGATCACTGGCTCGCTCTTGTTATCTGCACCTCAAAAACATTTCTAGAGTTCGACCTTTTCTTACTTTCGACTCTGCAAAAACTCTTACTGTTTCACTTATTCATTCTCGTCTGGACTATTTTTACTCTCTACTAATCGGACTCCCTCTTACCAAACTCTCCCCTCTCAAATTTGTCCTGAATGCTACAGCTAGGATCATATTCCTCACCAACCGTTACACCGATGCCTCTACCTTGTGCCAGTCATTACACTGGCTACCCATCCACTCCAGAATCCAGTACAAACTTATTACCCTTATGCACAAAGCGCTCCATGGCTCAGCACCACCCTACATCTCCTTCCTGGTCTCAGCCTACCACGCTACCCATGCTCTCCGTTCTGCTAATGACCTGAGGTTAACATCCGCAATAATCAGAACCTACCACTCTCGTCTCCAAGTCTTTTCACGTGCTGCGCCAATTCTTTGGAATACACTACACAGGTTAATATGATTAATCCCTAATCCCCACAGTTTTAAGCGTGCCCTAAAAATGCATTTATTCAGACTGGCCTACTGTCTCAACGTATTAACCTAACTATCCCTGTGTGGCCCATTCAAAAAACTTAAACCATAACCCGGTTTCTCGCATCATGTTCTCATACGCTTTAAGCATTTAATAGCCCTCTGTGTCTATAGTGTTATATATTTAGGCTGTTAACTGGTTCATGCAGTTTTACATGAACACCCGATTCTTACACTATGGCTGGTCCGAACAACAAAAGCAATTGTTACCATCCACCTCTCGTGTCTCCTCTTTTTCCTCATAGATTGTAAGCTTGTGAGCAGGGCCCTCACTCCTCTTGGTATCTGTTTTGAACTGTGATTATTGTTATGATGTAATGTCTATAGTCTGTACAAATCACCTCTATAATTGTAAAGTGCTGCGGAATATGTTGACGCTATATAAATTAAAACTATTATTATTATTATAGTAAGCTTGGACTGATGATCTATCTATGTACTAAGCACAGTTCTTTTTCCATGTTAATATACTAAGCTCGCTTCTGTTCTCATATCTGTGTACTACATTTGTTTATGTTCTTGTATCTAATGTAATAAACTCGGTTCAGCTCCCTTATCTATTCATTAAGATACATTCTGTTCCTCTATGTCTGTAGTTATATCGGTTCTGCTATCATATTAATCCAGTAAGCTTCATTCTGCTACTGTATCTATGTAGCAATTTGGTTCTGTTGCTGATTGTATATAGTAAGAGTGATTGTGCTTCAGTATTGATGTAAGTAAGCTCGGTTGTCTTCTTGTATTTGTGTAGTACGCTTGGTTATGTTTCGTATTTTTGCTGTAGTTTCTTTTTGTTCCTGTAACTATGTAGTAAATTCTATTCTGTTCACATATCTATGTACCATCCACTATTATTTTTATAGTCTGTTATCCCTGTTGCTTTATTGCAGCAGCAAGAGATAAGCAGGCTAAAGATCAGCTGTCATAACCCGAAGGCTATTAATTTGTGATTGACCCCAGGCCAAAATTTGCCAGCCAGCCTTTGTTTCTATGCCATATAGGTAGTGGAGTAGCTTTTTGCTAAACCTTTGCTAATTTTGAAAAAGTCTTAAGTTATGAATGTGTCCAAAAACATCAAGCGATAAAAAACTTGCCTAATTTTATACAACTCTATCCTGTAAATTAAGGCACACATTAAATGAAAAATGTTGCTAAAGAATGCTTAATTCGATGCACACTAAAAAATACAAAGAGAAAAAAACAAATGACTCCTAGAAATTGGAGTGAAAGGAGTAATAACTGCACCTTCTAGAGTTTGAATTTTAAAAGCTACATGTTATATGGCTCTAATTGCAGGAATAGTACAGAGAATCAGTGGTTGGCTTCATTTCTCTTGGCAGCAGACATGTTTTGCTTCTGGGCTTCTCATATTTGTCCATTTAGTTTTCGCATTGCTAAACCACATATGTATTTATTATAACAAGGGTCATTAATGAATGATTCATTCATTTGGCAATTTTAAAGACACAATAAATATTTATAAAGTTGTGTGAACAAACAAGGAGCAGATATATGATGTAACAAGTCACAGTCATGGAGGTTAAAAGAAAATGCAAAGCTATGATGCCATGTAAAAGGAGTCAATTGATTTCTCAAGTATCTCACCCAGGGTGGAGGAAGAACAATCTGGACCCCAACATCTGCCTTCATAACCACTATATTTAGGAGATACTTGTGTTAAGTAACTACTGGAGAAACATGCTTACCTTTCTTTGTTTTATGCAGGTCCATCCCTAAAAGGGGTTGTCCAACCTTAGGTTACAAGCCTGCAGTTACTTTATTTGATTGCAGACTTGTGAATCCTCACATCGCCATCATTTTGGATTGCGAGGATATTCTGGTGCAGATACCAGTAGCAGGTGGTAATGTGACCACAAGTATGCATACTTCCAGCCACATTATCACAAGACTGCATCCGGCTGTCGGATGTCTCTCTCTGTATATCTGGAGGTATCTCTTCTTTTTATAGTTAACAAAAGTACTTCAAGCCAGCATTCTCAGGGAAAGGGGAAAAATGGTGAGGAGACCAACTCACATTGTTTGATTACTTTATGTCTGAGAAATGGAAGCATGCAAAACCTTTAAAAGCTTTGGTTTACTTTTAGACCTCACAGAAATACTCACAAGGTAACACTGTATTTTTGAGTAATGGAGGCCTACAAATTTCGAAAAGGTTTTTCTTCACTTTTAGACATCACAGAAATGTTCACAGACCACACAACACTGCATAAATAACAACAAAATCCCAATAGGGGATCAGAGAGGATCAGAGAGCATATTTGGATAATATTAATACAAATAAATATATTACATAAAATATAAAACAGAGCAACACTCACTAAGCAGGCACAAAAAGGGGGATTCAAAAAAATAAAATGTACTCATAAAGGTCACTATACATGATTCAGCAACAAAAATTGTTATGGTATAACACAGGTATGAGGCTGCACAATACAGCTGAAATAATACCCATTGAAGTACACCAATAACTCTAAAGCAACCACTCCATTATCCCAGATGGGAAATTTTTTCTCATATGAGGAAGTGGATTAGAGACAAGAATAAATGCCAAGGGCAATAGCAATATAAAGTGCAAGACCTGCATAAGACAGACTGTATAACAAAGTGCATGTAGTGGACCGGTACTTACATAAAAAAACTAGATGTAAAAACCGAAGCTAGATGAAAGACCCATGAATTTATAAAAAGGACCCAAAGCCGTGACTTTCATTGAAACCCTCAGAAACCATTGTATTAAGCCTATAAATACATAGGCTTTCCACTTTTTGACAACATTTTGAATAGATTCCCTTCACTGATACCCAAAAATACCTGGTCTATTGTCATAACCCAGAGACCACTTGCATCTGAGTTGTGAAATATTTTGAAATGCCTAGGAAGGGTCTTTAACCCCTTAACCCCCAAGGGTGGTTTGCATGTTAATGACCGGGCCAATTTTTACAATTCTGACCATTGTCCCTTTATGAGGTTATAATTCTGGAATGCTTGCATGGATCCTGGTGATTCTGACAATGTTTTCTTGAGACATACTGTACTGCACATTAGTGGTAAAATTTCCTTGACAATTACTTGTGTTTATTTGTGAAGAAAAATGGAAATTTGGCTAAAAATTAGAAAATTTCGCAATTTTCCAAATTTGAATATTCATGCCCTTAAATCACAGAGATATATCGCACAAAATACTTAATAAGTAACATTTCTCACAAGTCTACTTTACATCAGCACAATTTTGGAACCCAAGTTTTTTTTTTGCTAGGGAGTTATAAGGGTTAAAAGTTGACTAGCAATTTCCTATTTTTACAACACCATTTTTTTAGGGACCACATCACATTTGAAGTCACTTTGAGGGGTCTATATGATAGAAAATACCCAAGTATGACACCATTCTAAAAACTTCACCCCTCAAGGTGCTCAAAACCACATTGAAGAAGTTTATTAACTTCAGGTGTTTCACAAGAATTTTTGGAATGTTTAAAAAAAATTAATATTTAACTTTTTTTCACAAAACATTTATTTCAGATCCAATTTCTTTTATTTTACCAAGGGTAACAGGAGAAATTGGACCCCAAAAGTTGTTGTACAATTTGTCCTGAGTACGCAGATACCCCATATTTGGGGGGAACCACTGTTTGGGTGCATGGCAGAGCTGGGAAGTGAAGGAGCGCCGTTTGACTTTCCAATGCAAAATTGGCTGGAATTACGATAGGATGCCATGTCGTGTTTGGAGAGCCACTAATGTGCCTAAACAGTGGAACCCCCCACAAGTGACACCATTTTGGAAAATGGACCCCCTAAGTAACTTATCTAGAAGTGTGGTGAGCACTTCGACCCACCAAGTGCTTCACAGAAGTTTATAATGTAGAGCGGTAAAAATAAAAAATCATATTTTTTCACAAAATTTATCTTTTTGCCCTCAATTTTTTATTTTCCCAATGGTAACAAAAGAAATTGGACCCCAATAGTTATTGAGCAATTTGTCCTGAGTATGCTGATACCCCATATGTGGGGGTAAACCACTGTTTGCGTGCATGGCAGAGCTCGGAAGGGAAGGAGCGCCGTTTGACTTTTCATTGCAAAATTCACTGGAATTGAGATAGGATGCCATGTCGCATTTGGAGAGTCCCTGATGTGCCTAAACAGTGGAAACTCCCCACAAGTGACACCATTTTGGAAAGTAGACCCCCTAAGAAACTTATCTACATGTACTGTGAGAACTTTGAACCCCAAGTGTTTCACTACAGTTTATAAAGCAGAGCTGTGAAAATAAAAAAATCCTTTTTTTCCCACAAAAATGATATTTTAGCTAGCAGTTTTGTATTTTCCCAAGGGTAAGAAGAGAAATTATACCCCAAAAGTTGTTGTCCAATTTGTCCTGAGTACGCTGATACCCAATATGTGGGGGGGATCCACCATTAGGGCGCATGTCAAAGCTTGGAAGGAAAGGAGCGCCATTTGGAATGCAGACTTAGATGGATTGGTCTGCAGGAGTCACGTTGTGTTTGCAGAGCCCCTGATGTACCTAAACAGTAGAAATCCCCCACAAGTGACCCCATATTGGAAACTAGACCCCCAAAGTAACTTATGCAGATGTGTTGTGAGAACTTTGAACCCCCAAGTGCTTCACTACAGTTTATAACGCAGAGCCGTGAAAATAAAAAATCTTTTTTTCCCACAAAAATGATTTTTTTAGCCCCCAAAATTTTATTTTCCCAAGGGAAACAAGAGAAATTGGACCCCAAAAGTTGTTGTCCAATTTGTCGTGAGTACGCTAATACCCAATATGTGGGGGTAAACCCCTGTTTGGGCGTATGGGAGAGCATGGAAGGGATGGAGCACTGTTTTACCTTTTCAGCGCAGAATTGGCTGGAATTGAGATCGGACGCCATGTCGCATTTGGAGAGCCCCTGATGTGCCTAAACAGTGGAAAAAAAACAATTCTAACTCCAACCCTAACACGAACACACCACTAACCCTAATCCCAACCCTAACCATAACCCTAACCACACCCCTAACCCAAACATGCCCCAACCCTAATCCCTACCCTAATCACACCCCTAACCCCAACACACCCTTAACCCCAACACACCCCTAACCCTAATCCCAACCTTAACCACACCCCTAACTCCAACACACCCCTAACCCTTATCCCAATCATAATCCTAACCGCTCCCCTTACCCTGACACACCTCTAACCCTAATCACAATCCTAATCAAAACCGTAAATGGAATCCAAACCCTAACCCTAACTTTAGCCCCAACCCTAACCCTAACTTTAGCCCCAACTCTAACCCTAACTTTAGCCCCAACCATTACCCTAACTTTAGCCCCAACCCTAACTGTAGCCCCCACCCTAACTTTAGCCCTAACCCTAATGGGAAAATAGAAATAAATACATTTTTTTAAAATTGTATTATTTTTCTCTAACTAAGGCAGTGATAAAGGGGGGTTTGATTTACTATTTATAGCAGGTTTTTATATTTGGCAGCTGTCACACTTTAAAAGATGCTTTTTATTGCAAAAAATAGTTTTTGCATCACCACATTTTGATAGCTATAATTTTTCCATATTTTGGTCCACAGAGTCATGTGAGGTCTTGTTTTTTGCAGGATGAGTTGACATTTTTATTGGTACCATTTTCGGGCACGGGACCTTTTTTAATTGCTTTTTATTCCGATTTTTGTGAGGCAGAATAAACAAAAAACAGCAATTCATGAATTTCGTTCGGGGGGTCGTTTATACCATTCCGCGTTTGGCAAAATTGATAAAACAGTTTTATTCTTCGGGTCAGTACGATTACAGTGATATCTTATTTATATCATTTTTTATGTTTTGGCACTTTTTTACAATAAAAACTATTTTATATAAAAAATGACTTTTGCATCTCTTTATTCTGAGGGCTATAGCTTTTTTATTTTTTTGCTGATGACACTGTATCATGGCTTGTTTTTTGCAGGACAAGATGACATTTTCAGCAGAACCATGTTTATATATATATCTGTCTTTTTGATCGCGTGTTATTCCACTTTTTGCTTGGTGGTATGATCGTCTCAGGGAAGCACACAGGCAGCCCCCTCCCTGCGCGATGCTTCCCTATGCCACCGGAATGCTGCGATCATGTTTGATCGCAGTGTTCTGGGGGTTACTGTGCAGGGAGTGTTCTGTGACTGCTCCTGGCACATAGTGCCAGATGTCAGCTGTGATAATCAGCTGACACCCAGCCGTGATCGGCCGTGCTCTCCCCGTGAGCGCTGCTGATTGACGTACTATCCGGTCCATGGGAATTAAGTCCTAGGTCATGTGGACAGGATAGTATGTCCAATGGCAGAAAGAGGTTAATTGTTCCCCTTCCTCGGCCTCCTTGGATTTCTTGGTGTGTCGAACATGTTCCCATATCCTTATCCGCAGCTCTCTTGTTGTCGTTCCTATATAGATCTTGTTACATGGACATCTTGCAAGGTGGATCACACCTTTAGAGGAGCATGTCAAACACTTCCTGATGGAAAGTGTTCGAGTCTGATCTGTATTTATAAAATTTTTCCCCTTTTTTGTGTTGGCACTGGCCTTACATTTTCTACAGGGAAAAAATTTTTGAATCTCACCAAGGAGACCACTCTGTATACTTTTCTTTGGAGAAAATTACCCTGATCGAGCAAATCAGACAGGTTTTTTTACCTTTTGACTGTGATACAGGGTTTATCAGAAAGAGTTTTGTTAAGAATAGGATCAGAGAGTAAAATGTTCCAATGACTATGGATAATGTTGGACAACCATTTCCACTGCTCATTAAAAGGTGTAATTAAACTAACCTTCTTGGTATCAGCAAACTTGTCAGTTTTCCTTTTATATAGAAGCTGATTCCTAGAGATGTTTTGTGCTCTTTTATAGGCATACCTAATTTGCCTTTGACTATAACCCCTCTCACAGAATCTTTAATATAGGTCTACAGCTTGATTTTTTATAAGCTTGTTCAGTTGAGCGTATCCTTTTTGCTCTTAACTATTGTTCCACCGGAACAGAACGTATAGTGGACTATAAGTGTGATGACTGGGCATATAGTATTGAATTTGTGGCTGGGGGTTTTCGATAAATGTCCATGAGGATTGATCCATCCTCTTCAACCGTCATATTGATATCGAAAAAATTCACTCTACCATCATACGTATAAGTTAGATGGATATTTAAAATGTTGTTATTTAATGCAGACAGCAATGTTTGCAGTTCTTCAATGGAACCATCCCAGACAAACATGATGTCGTCACTTTACCGAATCCAATCATGGATCTTGTCTATCCTGGCAATGGGGAGGTGAAAAATTTCCCTCTTCCAAAAACCCAAAAATAAATTAGCGTAGTAAGGGGCACATGCGGTCCCATTGCTGTACCTTGTAATTGGAGGTACACTTGATTTTCAAAAGTAAAACAGTTATGTGTCAAGACATATTCTAAGAGTGTCATGATGAACATAGCCAGGGAGGTTTCCAGAATACTGCTGATAAAAAAAACCAGGAGACTGCATTAAGACCCTGGGCTTGGCGGATAGAGGTGCAGAGTGCCTTAACATCAGAAATGACTAGGATCATGTTATCCTCAAGATAGAGTTGGTCCCGTCTTCTCAATGCCGCCATTGTGTCGATAATATGAGAGGGGAGGAGACTAATGGTTTTATAAAATGATCAATAATTTGACAAATTATTTAATTAACCCCTCATTTCCTGACACAATGGGGACCCCTGGGGGATACACTGTATTTCTGTGGACTTTAGGAATAAAGTAAAACATGGGCAATATAGGTTTTAGGGACTCAATAACTTCCAATAGCTTTTTAGGAATGATACATCATGTACATGTACAGAGCACAAGTTTGGACACACCTTTTCATTTAAAGATTTTTCTGTATTTTCATGACTATGAAAATTGTAAATTCACACTGAAGGCATCAAAACTATGAATTAACACATGTGGAATTATATACTTAACAAAAAAGTGTGAAACAACTGAAAATATGTCTTACTGTATATTCTAGGTTCTTCAAAGTAGCCACCTTTTGCTTTGATGAAAGCTTTGCACACTCTTGGCATTCTCTTGATGATCTTCAAGAGGTAGTCACCGGAAATGGTTTTCACTTCACAGGTGTGCCTTGTCAGGTTTAATAAGTGGGATTTCTAGCCTTATAAATGGGGTTGGGACCATCAGTTGTGTTGAGCAGAAGTCTGGTGGATACACAGCTGATTGTCATATCGGACGCTGTTCAGACCAGGCCGTTCGACAGACAGCGGTAATTCCGCTTTTGACCACTATGGCGTCGGCTAGATTTTATCTAGCTGGTCCGGGGTTAATTTACCTGATGCTCGGATTGGAAGCTGGGCCATGCCCATTGCCTTTAAATAGTTCTCCTGAACATTGGGCGTCGCCGATTATAGCTTCTGTCTTGTGCATTGTTATCTCGGTCTGGAGTGGTGAGCTAGTAGTTGGAGTATCGTTGCTGGTGGTGTATTTCCCTTTGTCTTATTTACTCCTCCCTATATTTGTATTTATTTTGCCCTGGCTCACATGAGGACAGCCCCAGGAAAGGAAGACCAAGAGTCACCTCTGCTTCTGAGGATAAGTTTATCTGAGTCGCCAGCCTCAGAAATTGCAGGTTAACAGCAGCTCAGATTAGAGACCAGGTCACTGCCACATAGAGTTCTAGCAGCAGACACATCTCTACAACAACTTTTAAGAGGAGACTTTGTGCAGCAGGCCTTCATGGTAAAATTGCTGCTAGGAAACCACTGCTAAGGACAGGCAACAAGCAGAAGAGACTTGTTTGGGCTAAAGAACACAAGGAATGGACATTAGACCAGTGGAAATCTGTGCTTTGGTCTGATGAGTCCAAATTTGAGATCTTTGGTTCCAACCACCGTGTCTTTGTGCGACGCAGAAAAGGTGAACGGATGGACTCTACATGTCTGGTTCCCACCCTAAAGCATGGAGAAGGAGGTGTGATGGTGTCTGGGTGCTTTGCTGGTGACACTGTTGGGGATTTATTCAAAATTGAAGGCATACTGAACCAGCATGGCTACCACAGCATCTTGCAGCGGCATGCTATTCCATCCGGTTTGTGTTTAGTTGGACCATCATTTATTTTTCAACAGGAGAATGACCCCAAACACATCTCCATGCTGTGTAAGGGATATTTAAACAAGGAGGAGAGTGATGGGGTGCTACTCCAGATGACCTGGCCTCCACGGTCACCAGACCTGAACCCAATTGAGATGGTTTGGGATGAGCTGGACCGCAGAGTGAAGGCCAAAGAGCCAACAAGTGCTAAGCATCTCTGGGAACTCCTTCAAGATTCTTGGAAGACCGTTCCCAGAAACTACCTCTTGAAGGTCATCAAGAGAATGCCAAGAGTGTGCAAAGCAGTCATCAAAGCAAAAGGTGGCTACTTTTGTGATAGAAATATCATGTAGATCTCACTTGCATGTATACTGCTCTATAATCATATATACTCATATACTCACAGCTAATACATACATTATAATCAATGGCTTAAAATGGCTGACATAAACTGATATAAGACAGATTGTATGGGGTTTTCCATCTCAAAAGCGGAACAACGCCAGATGTACTAAGTGCTGATCAGATGTCTCAACTCTGTCCTAGATGCAGAAAGATGCAGAGAGCTCAATTTTAGTTGCTTAATCAGCATTCATATGTGCATTAATCACAATATTCCATATATGTTTAGATAACCAATGACAGAGGAGCTAGACAATATGGTAATTAACTAACCACCCCTAACAACCCCTAACCACTCCTTTCTATATGCAATTATAAAACTATGTATGTACAATAAAGTATCAGTATTGATGGAATGCTTTTCTGTCACAATGGTGTACAGTCCATTCTTGATGAGCGCTCAAAATACTCAGTCTTATTGGGAACGGTCGCAGGGATAAATTTATCCAAACCAAATTTCCATATCAAAAGGCGCCCAACATGGGGCACCATTTGAAGTGATTTTTTGTGTATAAGAAGGGAGATATTGGATCTGCGCAGTCTGCTCTCAGCAAAATCCATGGTATAGGGAGTTATTTTTGCACAGTATGTGGCGCGCCCCGTCCCTCCCTACACAGAGAAGGTATCATTGCTCCTCTCTATTGTTCTTGTTCTTCTCTATCCTCCTTTTTCTCTGTCACTCTTTCTCTCCTCATTCTTCTCTCTCACTCTCCTTTCCTCTCCTCTTTCTCTACACTTTTCTCTTCTCTCTCTCTCTCTCCTCCACACCTCCCATCTTCTCCTCCCTCTTTTCCTCACCCTCTCTCTCTCTCCTCCTTCTCCACTCCCCCACCACACGTATCTCCTCCTTCTCTTCCTTCTCCACACCCATCTCTACTCCTCTCTTCTCCTCCTTCTCTCTCTTTTCCACACCTCTCATCTTCTCCTCCCTCTGTTCCTCACTCCTCCATCTCCTTCTTCTCCACACCTCTTCCCTCCTTTTGGAGACCATCCTACATGCATTTGGATATTTCCCATAAGGGATGGGGGCAGTGTTCTGGATCACTGCGTTGAGAAACACGTGATGGTGTCTCCGTGGTGTTCAGATGTTTTGGTCTCCCCGATGCCAATCATCTGTGCCTTTACAGCCTTTTACTAGGCACTGCTCCTAATAGCCAGATTCCTACTCCACACTGATGAGGGGCAAACACCCCAAAACAGCTGTCTGTGGATGGATACCATGCTTGGCATAGGTGGTTTTCCTGTATTGGATGTTTTCCTTTATTGGATGCTGCCCTTCCCGTGGTAGTTCCTTCCCGGAGAAAGGTCTGGCTATTCACTGCTTGCATTGATAAACACGTGATGGTGTCTCTGCAGCTATCCTACATGCATTTGCATATTTCCCATAAGGGATGGGGGCAGTGTTCTGGATCACTGCGTTGAGAAACACGTGATGGTGTCTCCGCGGTGTTCAGATGTTTTGGTCTCCCCGAGGCCAATCATCTGTGAGTTTACAGCCTTTGACTAGGCACTGCTCCTAATAGCCAGATTCCTACTCCACACTGATGAGGGGCAAACACCCCGAAACAGCTGTCTGTGGATGGATACCATGCTTGGCATAGGTGGTTTTCATGTATTGGATGTTTTCCTTTATTGGATGCTGCCCTTCCCGTGGTTGTTCCTTCCCGGTGAAAGGTCTGGCTATTCACTGCTTGCGTTGAGAAACACGTGATGGTGTCTCCGCAGCTATCCTACATGCATTTGCATATTTCCCATAAGGGATGGGGGCAGTGTTCTGGATCACTGCATTGAGAAACACGTGATGGTGTCTCAGCGGTGTTCAGATGTTTTGGTCTCCCCGAGGCCAATCATCTGTGCCTTTACAGCCTTTTACTAGGCACTGCTCCTAATAGCCAGATTCCTACTCCACACTGATGAGGGGCAAACACCCCGAAACAGCTGTCTGTGGATGGATACCATGCTTGGCATAGGTGGTTTTCCTGTATTGGATGTTTTCCTTTATTGGATGCTGCCCTTCCCGTGGTTGTTCCTTCCTGGGGAAAGCTCTGGCTATTCACTGCTTGCATTGAGAAACAGGTGATGGTGTCTCCGCAGCTATCCTACATGCATTTGCATATTTCCCATAAGGGATGGGGGCAGTGTTCTGGATCACTGCGTTGAGAAATACGTGATGGTGTCTCCGCGGTGTTCAGATGTTTTGGTCTCCCCGAGGCCAATCATCTGTGCCTTTAATGGCAGTGGACTGACCCAGAAAAATGGTTTATGTGCACCTAGGAGACTGTTCATTGCCGATTGTCGCCAAAACTGACGCCATTATAGCGCCACAAAGAGCGCAAAGAAGGAAATGGGTGCCGTGCTGCTGAGAACGCCAGAAGGGGAGACAGAGGTGAAGACGCTGCAAAGTGCCGAGTGACACGCCGGAAGAACCGCTGCAGACTCCAGAGAGGAGACACCGACCTCAATAAGGTTAGCAAAGGGGAGAAGCTATGTCAGAACAGAGGGAAGAAGTGATGGCAGATGCAGCCGCAGCCCCTGTAATGCCCCAAGACCTTGGGTTGGATGCAGCCACCGGTCTCATGGCACCCCCGGGCCTCGCCACGAATGTACCTGCAGGCCCCATCTTACCACCGCAGCTTCAATCAGCAGGCCGGACCCCACCGCCGCTATAGTGCCCATCATGCCGTTGTCCACAGTAGCCAAAGGGATTCAGTCCCAACAAGGGGTGCAGAAGACAGCCCCTCTCATGGTGACCACTGACCTGGAAGCGCAACCACCCTACAAAGACAGAAGAAGTGTCAAGTAGGGTTGAGCGACTTTCATTTTTTTCAGATCGAGTAGGGTTTTGGGAAACCCGATTTTGTCCAGAGTCGAGTCGAGTGCATTCGGCCGATTATCGCTAAAAGTCGGGGATCGACCGAAACACGAAACCCAATGCAAGTCAATGGGGAAGCATAGTCGGCAGTGAGTGGAGGCCAGGAAAACACCTACAGTGCCCATTTTAATGCCAAAAACATCCATTCTTGTTTCTGAAGCTTGCCAATCGTAATTAACTTTATAATAATAGTTGGGCATAGGGAATTGGGGGTCATTTGGCAAAAGTTGTGGGGGGAGTAGGGCTGGCTCAATTTTTTCGTGGGCCCAGGAAATGCGGACTACGTCACGGCGGTGTTGCAGGGAAAGGTAAGTATTTAAACGTTGCAAGTGCTGTGATCCTGAGCAAGCAGGGGGGGGCCCACTCGTTCGCATTGGCACTGGCACAGGGCCCCTCAAAGTACGGCGGTGTGTTTGCATGGCGGGGGCGCCTCCCACCAGCAGCGACACTTTTGCGTACTCTGAGGGGCCCTGTGCCAGTGACGTCGCCAACGAGTATGCCCCCCCCACCTGATGAAGGAACCTGCACTTTCATCTGCACCTTCCTCTTTGTCCCTGTGTAAGGTGGTATAACATGCGAGAAGGGGAACCTTACTTTCAGCAGGGTCAGATTCTGGCTGTGTAGAGTACAAGGGGAATGTAGTGGTCTAGGTCAATGTACCAGCAGACTCATTTAGCAGTGGCTGGGCAATGGGCAGGATGAGGAGGAAACAGATATAGGGCCAAAGAATAAAGTAGGCTAAATGCAGTTCAAAATTGGTAACAGGACTAAACAGGCGGCATTGCTTTGTTCAGTGGAGTAGCAAACCCAAGAGCAGCAGACACTGTTTCAAGGGCCTAACCACACTAGTAGGCCAAATGCAGTTTAATATCTGATAGTATAGGGCGAAAGGCAGAATGTGGAAGCTCAGCTTTGTTCAGTTGAGGACAACACCAGGGAGGGGCAGAAGCCGTTAGTAGGCCCTAACCACCATTTTGTTTTTTCAAAACCACTTAATGAGAGCCGGAAGGTTGAAGCTCAGCTTTATTTAGTTGTGGGCAACACCAGGGAGGGGCAGAAGCCGTTAGTAGGCCCTATCCACCATTTTGTTTTTTCAAAACCACTTAATGAGAGCCGGAAGGTTGAAGCTCAGCTTTATTTAGTTGAGGGCAACACCAGGGAGGGGCAGAAGCCGTTAGTAGGCCCTATCCACCATTTTGTTTTTTCAAAACCACTTAATGAGAGCCGGAAGGTTGAAGCTCAGCTTTATTTAGTTGTGGGCAACACCAGGGAGGGGCAGAAGCCGTTAGTAGGCCCTATCCACCATTTTGTTTTTTCAAAACCACTTAATGAGAGCCGGAAGGTTGAAGCTCAGCTTTATTTAGTTGTGGGCAACACCAGGGAGGGGCAGAAGCCGTTAGTAGGCCCTATCCACCATTTTGTTTTTTCAAAACCACTTAATGATAGCCGGAAGGTTGAAGCTCAGCTTTATTTAGTTGAGGGCAACACCAGGGAGGGGCAGAAGCCGTTAGTAGGCCCTATCCACCATTTTGTTTTTTCAAAACCACTTAATGATAGCCGGAAGGTTGAAGCTCAGCTTTATTTAGTTGAGGGCAACACCAGGGAGGGGAAGAAGCCGTTAGTAGGCCCTATCCACCATTTTTTTTTTTCAAAACCACTTAATGAGAGCCGGAAGGTTGAAGCTCAGCTTTATTTAGTTGAGGGCAACACCAGGGAGGGGCAGAAGCCGTTAGTAGGCCCTATCCACCATTTTGTTTTTTCAAAACCACTTAATGATAGCCGGAAGGTTGAAGCTCAGCTTTATTTAGTTGAGGGCAACACCAGGGAGGGGAAGAAGCCGTTAGTAGGCCCTATCCACCATTTTGTTTTTTCAAAACCACTTAATGATAGCCGGAAGGTTGAAGCTCAGCTTTATTTAGTTGAGGGCAACACCAGGGAGGGGAAGAAGCCGTTAGTAGGCCCTATCCACCATTTTGTTTTTTCAAAACCACTTAATGATAGCCGGAAGGTTGAAGCTCAGCTTTATTTAGTTGAGGGCAACACCAGGGAGGGGAAGAAGCCGTTAGTAGGCCCTATCCACCATTTTGTTTTTTCAAAACCACTTAATGAGAGCCGGAAGGTTGAAGCTCAGCTTTATTTAGTTGTGGGCAACACCAGGGAGGGGCAGAAGCCGTTAGTAGGCCCTATCCACCATTTTGTTTTTTCAAAACCACTTAATGAGAGCCGGAAGGTTGAAGCTCAGCTTTATTTAGTTGAGGGCAACACCACGGAGGGGCAGAAGCCGTTAGTAGGCCCTATCCACCATTTTGTTTTTTCAAAACCACTTAATGATAGCCGGAAGGTTGAAGCTCAGCTTTATTTAGTTGAGGGCAACACCAGGGAGGGGAAGAAGCCGTTAGTAGGCCCTATCCACCATTTTGTTTTTTCAAAACCACTTAATGATAGCCGGAAGGTTGAAGCTCAGCTTTATTTAGTTGAGGGCAACACCAGGGAGGGGAAGAAGCCGTTAGTAGGCCCTATCCACCATTTTTTTTTTTCAAAACCACTTAATGAGAGCCGGAAGGTTGAAGCTCAGCTTTATTTAGTTGAGGGCAACACCAGGGAGGGGCAGAAGCCGTTAGTAGGCCCTATCCACCATTTTGTTTTTTCAAAACCACTTAATGATAGCCGGAAGGTTGAAGCTCAGCTTTATTTAGTTGAGGGCAACACCAGGGAGGGGAAGAAGCCGTTAGTAGGCCCTATCCACCATTTTGTTTTTTCAAAACCACTTAATGATAGCCGGAAGGTTGAAGCTCAGCTTTATTTAGTTGTGGGCAACACCAGGGAGGGGCAGAAGCCGTTAGTAGGCCGTAACCAAAGTTGAAGGCCAAATGCAGTTTAATTTCTGATACTATAGGCCGAAAGCCAGAAGGTGGAAGCTCCGATTTAGACAGTGGAGGACAATTTGAATTATGGACTGCAGACATACTTAGTAGGCTGTCCTCTGTGGACCATGCATCCAACACATTAACCCATTGTGCCGTAATGGACACGTAATCTTCCGTGGCCATGCCTACAGGTCCATGCGTCTGTTGTCAGGTGCACCTTTGTACTCACAGATTGCCAGAGTGCATGGACAATGCGGTCTTCTACAAGCTGGTGGAGGGTTGGGATGGCTTTTCTCGCAAAAGAAGTGTCGACTGGTTAGCTTGTAGCGTGGTACAGCGTAGTCCATCATGGCCTTATTAATAGTAAATAAAATATATAACTAGGCTCTATGAACTTTTAAATAGGTTCCAGGGGTACACGGGCAGCATTGGTGTGGTCAGTGGAGGAGTATTGCAAGTAGGGGCCGCAGACAGGCTCACAAAGGCCTAAAATAACAAACAGTAGGCAGTCATGGCAGTTTGAAATCGGTTACATGGATACACAGGCAGGCACTCCAGGCAGCATTGTGGTCAGTGGAGGAGTATTGCAAGTAGGGGCCGCAGACAGGCTCACAAAGGCCTAAAATAACAAACAGTAGGCAGTCATGGCAGTTTGAAATCGGTTACATGGATACACAGGCAGGCACTCCAGGCAGCATTGTGGTCAGTGGAGGAGTATTGCAAGTAGGGGCCGCAGACAGGCTCACAAAGGCCTAAAATAACAAACAGTAGGCAGTCATGGCAGTTTGAAATCGGTTACATGGATACACGGGCAGGCAGCTTGGTGGTGAGTGGAGGAGTATTTAAAGTAGGGACCGCAGACAGGCTTCAAAGGCCTAACATAATAAAATGGGCTGGCTGTAGGCACTTTATAATTGGTTCCAGGGGTACACGGGCAGCAGTGGTCTGGTCAGTGGAGGACTAGTGGAAGGAGGGAGCGCAGAAAGGCTTCAAAGGCCTAAAATAACAAACAATAGGCTCATGGCAGTTTTACAGCGGTTACATGGATACACGGGCAGGCAGCTTGGTGGTCAGTGGAGGAGTAGGGACCGCAGACAGGCTATCAAAGGCCTAAAATAACAAACAATAGGCTCATGGCAGTTTTACAGCGGTTACATGGATACACGGGCAGGCAGCTTGGTGGTGAGTGGAGGAGTATTTAAAGTATGGACCGCAGACAGGCTTCGAAGGCCTAACACAATAAAATGGGCTGGCTGTAGGCACTTTAAAATTGGTTCCAGGGGTACACGGGCAGCAGTGGTCTGGTCAGTGGAGGCCTAGTGGAAGTATGGACCGCAGACAGGCTTCGAAGGCCTAACACAATAAAATGGGCTGGCTGTAGGCACTTTAAAATTGGTTCCAGGGGTACACGGGCAGCAGTGGTCTGGTCAGTGGAGGACTAGTGGAAGGAGGGAGCGCAGAAAGGCTTCAAAGGCCTAAAATAACAAACAATAGGCTCATGGCAGTTTTACAGCGGTTACATGGATACACGGGCAGGCAGCTTGGTGGTCAGTGGAGGAGTAGGGACCGCAGACAGGCTATCAAAGGCCTAAAATAACAAACAATAGGCTCATGGCAGTTTTACAGCGGTTACATGGATACACGGGCAGGCAGCTTGGTGGTGAGTGGAGGAGTATTTAAAGTATGGACCGCAGACAGGCTTCGAAGGCCTAACACAATAAAATGGGCTGGCTGTAGGCACTTTAAAATTGGTTCCAGGGGTACACGGGCAGCAGTGGTCTGGTCAGTGGAGGCCTAGTGGAAGTATGGACCGCAGACAGGCTTCGAAGGCCTAACACAATAAAATGGGCTGGCTGTAGGCACTTTAAAATTGGTTCCAGGGGTACATGGGCAGCAGTGGTCTGGTCAGTGGAGGACTAGTGGAAGGAGGGAGCGCAGAAAGGCTTCAAAGGCCTAAAATAACAAACAATAGGCTCATGGCAGTTTTACAGCGGTTACATGGATACACGGGCAGGCAGCTTGGTGCTGAGTGGAGGAGTAGGGACCGCAGACAGGCTATCAAAGGCCTAAAATAACAAACAATAGGCTCATGGCAGTTTTACAGCGGTTACATGGATACACGGGCAGGCAGCTTGGTGGTGAGTGGAGGAGTATTTAAAGTATGGACCGCAGACAGGCTTCGAAGGCCTAACACAATAAAATGGGCTGGCTGTAGGCACTTTAAAATTGGTTCCAGGGGTACACGGGCAGCAGTGGTCTGGTCAGTGGAGGCCTAGTGGAAGTATGGACCGCAGACAGGCTTCGAAGGCCTAACACAATAAAATGGGCTGGCTGTAGGCACTTTAAAATTGGTTCCAGGGGTACACGGGCAGCAGTGGTCTGGTCAGTGGAGGACTAGTGGAAGGAGGGAGCGCAGAAAGGCTTCAAAGGCCTAAAATAACAAACAATAGGCTCATGGCAGTTTTACAGCGGTTACATGGATACACGGGCAGGCAGCTTGGTGCTGAGTGGAGGAGTAGTGCAAGGAGTGTCTGTCCCAGTACTCCCAAAATATAAATAGATGTTAATGTCTCGCAAAACAACCAAAACAAAAAAAAAGGTGGCATACTTAGGTACAGGGGTGGGCTCATCTGCTGTGTTTCTGACATAGTAATTTGGCAGTAACTATTTAATGGTGCCAATATAGGACACAGACACAGACTACTTTAAGTTGCATCATAGATGTCTACAAATTTGTATTGTCAGTGCCAGACATTGAATGATGTCAGCGAATAGACTAAAGATTGGTGGAGCTGTGCGACATAATTTTGCACGTGGTAGAGCCCAGTTTGAGCTGGGGTAGGGGGGAACTCTCTTGAGGCCGGCGGGACCGCCCCAGGGCCACTCATGTTACAACGGTGTGTCTGACGTTGGGTGCGCACCACCACCGCCAGAGACACTACATTGTACTATGAGGGACCCAGTAGCAATGCCGTCAACCAAAAGCGAGCACACCCACCTCTTCAGACAAACAGCAGTCTCACGGGTGCTTGCGCCAAGTCGCGATACCACGGCCCCGTGTGGGGAGTTTGGCCATTTAGGGAGGTGTAAACATGTCGTATGCTGTACAATCTGCAGCAGCAAATTAGACATTAGAAAAGTAATTCACAGGCAAGAGCTTTTCATAGGAAAGCTAGGTGTCGGCCGGGCAAGGTGGGGCAAAAGATTTTGAAATCCAGTTGTGGTTCATTTTAATGAATGTTAGATCGTCAACATTTTGGGTAGCCAGACGAGTCCTTTTTTCGGTTAATATTGACCCTGCAGCACTGAATACTCTTTCTGATAGGACACTTGCTGCCGGGCAAGCAAGCTCCTGCAATGCATATTCTGCCAATTCTGGCCAGGTGTCTAATTTGGAGGCCCAGTAATCAAATGGGAATGACGGTTGAGGGAGAACATCGATAAGGGATGAAAAATAGTTAGTAACCATACTGGACAAATGTTGTCTCCTGTCACTTTCAATTGATGCAGCAGTACCTGTCCTGTCTGCGGTCATAGCAAAATCACTCCACAACCTGGTCAGAAAACCCCTCTGTCCAACGCCACTTCTGATGTGTGCACCCCTAACACTCCTAGTCTGCTGCCCCCTGGAGCTCGTGTGAGAACGATCACATGCGCTGTGTGCTGGGAATGCCTGAAGCAAACGGTCAACAAGAGTTGATTGTTTGGTTGCTAATATTAGTTCCAAGTTCTCATGTGGCATAATATTTTGCAATTTGCCTTTATAGCGTGGATCAAGGAGGCAGGCCAACCAGTAATCGTCATCGTTCATCATTTTCGTAATGCGTGTGTCCCTTTTTAGGATACGTAAGGCATAATCCGCCATGTGGGCCAAAGTTCCAGTTGTCAAATCTCCGGTTGTGATTGGTTGAGGGGCAGTTGCAGGCAAATCTACGTCACTTGTGTCCCTCAAAAAACCAGAACCCGGCCGTGACACGCAACCAATTTCCTGTGCCCCCGTGAAAGTTTCCGCATTAAAAATATACTCATCCCCATCATCCTCCTCGTCCTCCACCTCCTCTTCGCCCGCTACCTCGTCCTGTACACTGCCCTGACCAGACAATGGCTGACTGTCATCAAGGCTTCCCTCTTCCTCTGGTGCAGACGCCTGCTCCTTTATGTGCGTCAAACTTTGCATCAGCAGACGCATTAGGGGGATGCTCATGCTTATTACGGCGTTGTCTGCACTAACCAGCCGTGTGCATTCCTCAAAACACTGAAGGACTTGACACATGTCTTGTATCTTCGACCACTGCACACCTGACAACTCCATGTCTGCCATCCTACTGCCTGCCCGTGTATCCTCCCACAAATAAATAACAGCACGCCTCTGTTCGCACAGTCTCTGAAGCATGTGCAGTGTTGAGTTCCACCTTGTTGCAACGTCTATGATTAGGCGATGCTGGGGAAGGTTCAAAGACCGCTGATAGGTCTGCATACGGCTGGCGTGTACAGGCGAACGTCGGATATGTGAGCAAAGTGCACGCACTTTGAGGAGCAGGTCGGAGAACCCAGGATAAGTTTTCAATAAGCACTGCACCACCAGGTTTAAGGTGTGAGCCAGGCAAGGAATGTGTTTCAGTTGGGAAAGGGAGATGGCAGCCATGAAATTCCTTCCGTTATCACTCACTACCTTGCCTGCCTCAAGATCTACTGTGCCCAGCCACGACTGCGTTTCTTGTTGCAAGAACTCGGACAGAACTTCCGCAGTGTGTCTGTTGTCGCCCAAACACTTCATAGCCAATACAGCCTGCTGACGCTTGGCAGTAGCTGGCCCATAATGGGACAACTGGTGTGCAACAGTGTCATCTGCCGATGGAGTGGTTGGCCGACTGCGTTCTGTGGAAGAGCTGTAGCTTCTGCAGGAGGACGAGGAGGAGGAGGAGGGGGTGCGAACGCCTACAGCCAACTGTTTCCTAGACCGTGGGCTAGGCACAACTGTCCCTAAATTGATGTCGCCTGTGGACCCTGCATCCACCACATTCACCCAGTGTGCCGTGATGGACACATAACGTCCCTGGCCATGCCTACTGGTCCATGCATCTGTAGTCAGGTGCACCTTTGTACTCACAGATTGCCTAAGTGCATGGACGATGCGCTGTTTAACATGCTGGTGCAGGGCTGGGATGGCTTTTCTGGAAAAAAAGTGTCGACTAGGTAGCTCGTATCGTGGTTCAGCGTACTCCATCAGGGCTTTAAAAGCTTCGCTTTCAACTAAACGGTAGGGCATCATCTCTAACGAGATTAGTCTAGCTATGTGGGCGTTAAAACCCTGTGTACGCGGATGCGAGGATAAGTACTTCCTTTTTCTAACCAGAGTCTCATGTAGGGTGAGCTGGACTGGAGAGCAGGAGATCGTGGAACTTTCGGGTGTGCCGGTGTACATGGCAGACTGAGAGACGGTTGGAGACGGTATTGTTTCCGCCGGTGCCCTAGATGCAATATTTCCTCCTACTAAACTGGTGATTCCCTGACCCTGACTGCTTTTGGCTGGCAAAGAAACCTGCACAGATACTGCCGGTGGTGCGGAAAATGGTGGCCTTACAGTGACGGAAGGGATGTTGCGTTGCTGACTAGCTTCATTGGCCGAGGGTGCTACAACCTTAAGGGACGTTTGGTAGTTAGTCCAGGCTTGAAAATGCATGGTGGTTAAGTGTCTATGCATGCAACTAGTATTTAGACTTTTCAGATTCTGACCTCTGCTTAAGCTAGTTGAACATTTTTGACAGATGACTTTGCGCTGATCAGTTGGATGTTGTTTAAAAAAATGCCAGACTGCACTCTTCCTAGACTCGGATCCCTTTTCAGGGATTGCAGACTGAGCTTTAACCGGATGGCCACGCTGTCCTCCAACAGGTTTTGGCTTTGACACGCGTTTTGGGCCAGATACGGGCCCGGCAGATGGAACCTGTTGCGATGTTGATGCCTGCTGCGGCCCCTCCTCCACCTCCGCTTCTGAACTACTGCCGCCTGCACCCTGTTCCCCCAATGGCTGCCAATCGGGGTCAATAACTGGGTCATCTATTACCTCCTCTTCGAGCTCGTGTGCAACTTCGTCTGTGTCACTGTGTCGGTCGGTGGTATAGCGTTCGTGGCGGGGCAACATAGTCTCATCAGGGTCTGATTGTGGATCTGTACCCTGAGAGGGCAATGTGGTGGTCTGAGTCAAAGGAGCAGCATAGTACTCTGGCTGTGGCTGTGCATCAGTGCACTCCATGTCAGAATCTACTTGTAATGGGCATGGCCTGTTAAATGTTTCACTTTCTAAGCCAGGGACGGTATGTGTAAAGAGCTCCATGGAGTGACCCGTTGTGTCGCCTGCTGCATCCTTCTCTCTTGTTGTAGTTTTTGCTGAGGAGGACAAGGAAGCGACTTGTCCCTGACCGTGAACATCCACAAGCGACGCGCTGCTTTTACATTTACCAGTTTCGGAAGAGGAGGCAAAAGAGCTAGAGGCTGAGTCTGCAATGTAAGCCAAAACTTGCTGTTGCTGCTCCGCCTTTAAAAGCGGTTTTCCTACTCCCAGAAAAGAGAGCGTTCGAGGCCTTGTGTAGCCTGACGACGAAACTGGCTCCACAGCTCCAGACTTAGGTGGAATATTTTTATCCCCACGACCACCTGATGCTCCACTACCACTACCATCATTACCAGCTGACAATGAACGCCCACGACGACCTCTTGCACCAGACTTCCTCATTGTTTAAAAATCGTAACCAAACTAACTTTATTTGTTGCTGTCAAACAACTTACACGGTGAGCTATAACTTCAGTATGATTTCAATATCCCTTAACAGGTTGGTGAGACCACAAGGAAAATCAGGCACAATGTTACACACTCTGTTTTCTGTGACACCAAATCACAGAGATGACACACACGCAGGACTGTCACTCAAGCACTAATGTCAATATTAATCTCCCACCTAATTTATTTATTTTTTTTTCTCTGTGAGACTTTAGAAACCAAATAATATTTAAAAAAAAACAAAAAAACAAGGCTTTCTATGGCCCACTGAATGAGAGATGGCACGCACAGGAGTGGCACACAAGCCCTGACTGAGGCCAATATTTTTCTCCCACTGATTGATGTAGTGTTTTTGTGTTGAGGTTGATTTTAAAACACAAATGAAGGAAAAAAATAAAAAGGCTTTCTATGGCCCACAATTAGAGAGAGAGGTGGCACACCCAGGAGTCAAGACTGGCACACAAGCTGAAATGGCAATATTACTCTCCCACTGTTTTTTTATGTATTTTTTTTTTATTTTCAGGGAGACTTTAGAAACCAAATAATATTAAAAAAAAAAACAAAAAAACAAGGCTTTCTATGGCCCACTGAATGAGAGGGACAGAGGTGGCACACCCAGGAGTCAAGACTGGCACACAAGCTGAAATGGCAATATTACTCTCCCACTGTTTTTTTATGTATTTTTTTTTTATTTTCAGGGAGACTTTAGAAACCAAATAATATTAAAAAAAAAAAACAAAAACAAGGCTTTCTATGGCCCACTGAATGAGAGGGACAGAGGTGGCACACCCAGGAGTCAAGACTGGCACACAAGCTGAAAGGGCAATATTACTCTCCCACTGTTTTTTTATGTTTTTTTTTTTTTTATTTTCAGGGAGACTTTAGAAACCAAATAATATTTAAAAAAAAAAAAAAACAAGGCTTTCTATGGCCCACTGAATGAGAGGGACAGAGGTGGCACACCCAGGAGTCAAGACTGGCACACAAGCTGAAATGGCAATATTACTCTCCCACTGTTTTTTTAGGTATTTTTTTTGTTTCAGGGAGACTTTAGAAACCAAATAATATTTAAAAAAAAAAAAATAAATAAATAGGCTTTCTATAGCCCACTGAATGAGAGATAGCACACACAGCAGTGGCACACAAGCCCTGACTGAGGCCAATATTTTTCTCCCACTGATTGATGTAGTGTTTTTGTGTTGAGGTAGATTTTAGAACACAAATGAAGGAAAAAATAAATAGGCTTTCTATGGCCCACTGAATGAGAGGGACAGAGGTGGCACACCCAGGAGTCAAGACTGGCACACAAGCTGAAATGGCAATATTACTCTCCCACTGTTTTTTTATGTATTTTTTTTTTATTTTCAGGGAGACTTTAGAAACCAAATAATATTAAAAAAAAAAAAACAAGGCTTTCTATGGCCCACTGAATGAGAGGGACAGAGGTGGCACACCCAGGAGTGAAGACTGGCACACAAGCTGAAAGGGCAATATTACTCTCCCACTGTTTTTTTATGTATTTTTTTTTTTATTTTCAGGGAGACTTTAGAAACCAAATAATATTAAAAAAAAAAAAAAAAAACAAGGCTTTCTATGGCCCACTGAATGAGAGATGGCACGCACAGGAGTGGCACACAAGCCCTGACTGAGGCCAATATTTTTCTCCCACTGATTGATGTAGTGTTTTTGTGTTGAGGTTGATTTTAAAACACAAATGAAGGAAAAAAATAAAAAGGCTTTCTATGGCCCACAATTAGAGAGAGAGGTGGCACACCCAGGAGTCAAGACTGGCACACAAGCTGAAAGGGCAATATTACTCTCCCACTGTTTTTTTATGTTTTTTTTTTTTTTATTTTCAGGGAGACTTTAGAAACCAAATAATATTAAAAAAAAAAAAAAAACAAGGCTTTCTATGGCCCACTGAATGAGAGGGACAGAGGTGGCACACCCAGGAGTCAAGACTGGCACACAAGCTGAAAGGGCAATATTACTCTCCCACTGTTTTTTTATGTTTTTTTTTTTTTATTTTCAGGGAGACTTTAGAAACCAAATAATATTAAAAAAAAAAAAAAACAAGGCTTTCTATGGCCCACTGAATGAGAGGGACAGAGGTGGCACACCCAGGAGTCAAGACTGGCACACAAGCTGAAATGGCAATATTACTCTCCCACTGTTTTTTTATGTATTTTTTTTTTTATTTTCAGGGAGACTTTAGAAACCAAATAATATAAAAAAAAAAAAAAACAAGGCTTTCTATGGCCCACTGAATGAGAGGGACAGAGGTGGCACACCCAGGAGTGAAGACTGGCACACAAGCTGAAAGGGCAATATTACTCTCCCACTGTTTTTTTATGTATTTTTTTTTTTATTTTCAGGGAGACTTTAGAAACCAAATAATATTAAAAAAAAAAAAAAAAAAACAAGGCTTTCTATGGCCCACTGAATGAGAGATGGCACGCACAGGAGTGGCACACAAGCCCTGACTGAGGCCAATATTTTTCTCCCACTGATTGATGTAGTGTTTTTGTGTTGAGGTTGATTTTAAAACACAAATGAAGGAAAAAAATAAAAAGGCTTTCTATGGCCCACAATTAGAGAGAGAGGTGGCACACCCAGGAGTCAAGACTGGCACACAAGCTGAAAGGGCAATATTACTCTCCCACTGTTTTTTTATGTTTTTTTTTTTTTTATTTTCAGGGAGACTTTAGAAACCAAATAATATTAAAAAAAAAAAAAAAAAACAAGGCTTTCTATGGCCCACTGAATGAGAGGGACAGAGGTGGCACACCCAGGAGTCAAGACTGGCACACAAGCTGAAATGGCAATATTACTCTCCCACTGTTTTTTTATGTATTTTTTTTTTTATTTTCAGGGAGACTTTAGAAACCAAATAATATTAAAAAAAAAAAAAAAAAAAGGCTTTCTATGGCCCACTGAATGAGAGGGACAGAGGTGGCACACCCAGGAGTCAAGACTGGCACACAAGCTGAAAGGGCAATATTACTCTCCCACTGTTTTTTTAGGTATTTTTTTTGTTTCAGGGAGACTTTAGAAACCAAATAATATTTAAAAAAAAAATAAAATAAATAGGCTTTCTATAGCCCACTGAATGAGAGATAGCACACACAGCAGTGGCACACAAGCCCTGACTGAGGCCAATATTTTTCTCCCACTGATTGATGTAGTGTTTTTGTGTTGAGGTAGATTTTAGAACACAAATGAAGGAAAAAATAAATAGGCTTTCTATGGCCCACTCAGTGAGAGATGGCACACACAGGGATGGCACTGTAGCAGAAATGCCAATCTTAATCTCCCACAAAAAAAAAAAAAAAAAAAAAACAGGGACTGTCCTACAATTACTATCTCCCCTGCAGTAATCTCAGCCAGGTATGGCAGGCAGCAATAGGAGTGGACTGATGCACAAATTAAATAAAAAGTGTGGACAAACAAAAAAGATAGCTGTGCAGAAAGGAAGGAACAAGAGGATATGTGCTTTGATAAAAGCAGTTGGTTTCCACAGTGGCGTACACACAGGAATACAGCTATCAGGGAGCCTTCTAGGGCAGCCCAATGAGCTACAGCGCTGAGGGGAAAAAAAAAAAAAAATAGCTTCCACTGTCCCTGCACACCGAAGGTGGTGTTGGACAGTGGAAATCGCTGCAGCACAAGCGGTTTGGTGGTTAGTGGACCCTGCCTAACGCTCTCCCTGATTCTGACGAAGCGGCAGCAACCTCTCCCTAAGCTCAGATCAGCAGCAGTAAGATGGCGGTCGGCGGGAACGCCCCTTTATAGCCCCTGTGACGCCGCAGACAGCAAGCCAATCACTGCAATGCCCTTCTCTAAGATGGTGGGGACCAGGACCTATGTCATCACGCTGCCCACACTCTGCGTTCACCTTCATTGGCTGAGAAATGGCGCTTTTCGCGTCATTGAAACGCGACTTTGGCGCGAAAGTCGCGTACCGCATGGCCGACAAGCACAGGGGTCGGATCGGGTTTCATGAGACGCCGACTTAGCCAAAAGTCGGCGACTTTTGAAAATGATCGACCCGTTTCGCTCAACCCTAGTGTCAAGTGTTGCATCTGTGGCAAGAGTTGGTCCAGAGAAACAGGTCAAGGAGGAAGTGCAGAAAGCAGTGAAGTACCCTGTCCATAGGACAGAGGCAAGCAAGCCAGGTCCGCAAGACACTATGCTCCTGACATGTAAAACCTCATCTGCAGGACCAATACCTCAAATTGCCCTGAAAGTGGATGGCGTTGTCAGATCTTTTCTTCTGCACACTGGTGCAGCCAGAAGTGTGATGAGACCTGTGGAACTAACTGATCCCACCTGCCTATCAGAATCCTCTGTGTCCCGCATGGGCATTGATGGTCAAGTCAGACATTCTCAGCTTACAAAGTCACTTAGCATGTGCACTCAGCCAGGACACTCTATCCTGCCCCAGTTTGTGGTGTCAAGGACCTTCCACTCAACCTGCTGGGAGCGAACCTACTGCAGAAGCTGAAGGCAACCACAGTGTTCCAGGAAGATGGGACAGTGACACTTTCTTCATCCCTGACCCAAGAAGAGTCATGCTGGTGGCCCTACAAGAACATTAAACAACCGATGAGGCCTACCCAAGGAGGTACTGGATGTAGTACCAGAAAGTCTATGGTCTAAGGGACCCCAGGACATGAGAAAACCTCAAGTTGCCCCAGTACGGGTGTCACTCAAGCCATGTACCCCGTACCCTCGTAAGGCCCAGGCCAGGCCTAGAGTCAAGCTGCCTCTGACCAACTGAAGGTCTACCTGGAAATAGGAATCATTGTTCCTTGCACATCGCCTTGAAATACCCCGCTTTTCCCAGTCAAGAAAAAGAATGTGAAAGGAGAGCCAGCCAAGTTCAAAATGGTACATGACCTGAGAGCTGTGAATGACGCCACGGTGTTTGAAACTGCAATTATGCTGAATCCGCACACATGCTGCTCTCAAATGTGCCTGCCACAGCAAAAGTGTTCACAGTGACTGACCTGGCTAATGTTTTCTTCAGTGTTCCCCTTCACCCGGATGACCAGTACCTGTTTGCCTTAATGCACCAGGGGGGACACCACACATGGACAGTGATGCCACAGTGGGCCCAGAACAGCCCTTCACAGTTCACCAAAGCAATGTCCACAGTCCTCACCAACTGGGTCACAGAACATGCAGAAGCAACCCTGCAACAATACGTGGATGATCTACTCCTTTGTGCAGTTGGCTTTGGCCCACTTCTTGTATCTCCTACTCTACCTGGGGGAGCAGCATTGCAAAGTCTCAAAGAACAAAGTCCAGTGGTGTCTGAAGCAAGTTACGTTCCAGAGACACTGTATTGCTCACCAGGCGAAACGCCTGACAGATGACCGGAAGACCACAGTGGAGAAGATGGTTCCTCCAACAACTCCAAAGGTGCTACAGGCCTTCCGTGGTCTAGTTTCGTATTGCAGAGCCTGGATCCCTGATGCTTTAGTCCTAATGCAGCCTCTGTGTGAATACGTCAGCGTGACCCCGTTCCTCCTGACAGATGCAGCCTTCAGCTCGTTCAACAAGTTAAAAGGCTCTGTAGTCTCAGCATCAGCACTAGGCCTACCTGACTTAGAGAATCCATTCCATCTCTACTTGATGGAAAAAGAAGGCCTTGCTACTTGAGTCCTGACGCAGCTTCAGGGGGGAAAGCAGAGACCTTTGGACTACTTTTCAGCTTGCCTGGATCCAGTTGCAAGGGGAGCCTCTTCCTCCTGCATGACAGGACTGCTGACATCATTGGAAAAACCATTGGAAATCCTGGCTCCGCATGACATCTCAGCAATCCTCAACCAAACCCAGCCAAAACATCTCTCCACCGCCAGGCATCTTCGCCTCCAGTGCTCTCTACTCCTGCCTGACAATGTCACCATCTCCAGATGCACAGTCCTCAATCTGTCCACTCTACTCCCACTCCCAAGGGGGATACAGATATGGACCCTCAGATAAAAAGTCTAATCAAAATCTGCATGATACCTTCTGCAGGGATCTGGATTTGCTCCGGACGGATGACCATGATTGCTTCAACATCATGCAACAGGAAACAGCAGGACTACCCAAGGTGGCAGAAGAGCCACTGACCAACCCAGAGTTGATCCTCTATGTGGATGGCTCCAGATTTGCAGATGATAAAGGAAGATTCCACATGGGATGTGCAGTGACCAGCAATCAAGAGATCCAGGGTCCAGAAGTCTGCTGCTTAGTCAGTCAGCCCAGGAAGCAGAACTGATAGCGCTGACGAAGGCCTACCAGATGGCAGAAGACAAGACTGCGAAAATGTACACCGATTCGAGGTACTCGCATGGCATAGCACATGACTTTGGGCCCATCTGGGCTGCAAGGGACTAAATCACAGCAAGCGGAACAACTGTGAAGCATCATGGAGCTATTAAGGACCTGCTGAACGCACTCCAACTTCCAAAAAATGGTGGCAGTACTAAAGTCAAAGCGCATGGAAAACTAAACACAGTAAAGGCACGAGGCAACAATATGGCAGATATGGCAGCCAAAGAAGCAGTCAAGGGAACACAATATGGAAAAGTGGGAGAGGTCATAGAGCCGGACGGCTACTACATGACGACTGAAGACAAGAAACCTGACCAAATGACGTCCTGTGATCTGCACAAAAAGCTGCAAGAGCAAGCCCCAAAGGACAAGAAGGAATGCTGGATGCGGAAGAGAGCAACACATGAAGAAGGAAGGGTATACGCAATGGACTACAAACCCTGTTTACCCCGAAGCATCTACCCTATGGTTGGTCAGTGGGCATGTGGGCCCACACACAGATTAAAGACACAGATGAATGATCTGATTGGTGCTTACTGGTTCGCTCCAGGGATCCCCACCCTAACAGCCAAGTTCACTAGCAGCTGTCTGACCTGCGGCAAATGCAACCCTGGAAGAGTGGAGAAAGTTCCCACACATCATCTTGCCAGACTACTGTACCCCTTCCAGAGGATCCAGATAGACCACATCCAAATGCCGCCAAGTGGAGGTTTCGAATATGCCCTTGTGGCCGTGGACGTGTTCCCAGGATGGCCAGAAGCTTTCCCAGTGAGGAACCAGTCAGCAAAGACTACTGCAAAGAAGCTACTCCAGGGACGAGATATGCAGCTATGGGGTCCCAGAAGTGATAGAGAGTGACCAGGGACCCGCATTCACAGCAAATCTCACACGAGAGATCTGGTCAGCAGTAGGGTCAGACTTAGGCATACACACTCCAAATCACACTACTCAGTGTTAGACACACTCCCAGAGGCCCAGAAAAGCTGTCACCATATGAAATTTTGTTTGGGTCTAGTCCCAGGTTAGTAGTGTAGCAGAGGGTGGTCTCGTCAAACTCAATCTGACAGGTGGGCCCGCCCCTATCAGAGTGTATCAAAGTGTGTAACCCCTCCTCCCCTCCCTGTCAGCCAGCTGTCCCTCCGGCTGGCTGCCAGCTTTTGATATAGTTTGATATTGTTAATTTGATAATGTATTTTATCCTGGTATATTATGTATGTCTCTATCAAAATGTTAAATGTCACTATCAAAATGCGACTACTTGGTCATTATATGTTGTATTAAGTTTACTCTTATTTGCAAGTGCTGCTCAGGGAGCTGACCACTACACATTTAGAATGAAGCAGCGACAGCATAATTTTTCAGCGTGTCCAGGGGTTGTGTTAGGTGTGATATCCAGCTAGATGCTCGGGTGGTTAACAGATAAAATAGCCACAAGCACAGGGACACCGCACCCTGTACAGATAATGTCCATGCAAAGTGCAGCCAGCTAACCACAGTCACACTTTGCAATGTTAGCTAATTCTCAACATTGCATGATAGTATAATTCTCAATATTATGAAAAATGACAGTTATTGTATGAGTTTTAAAAGACTTTATAAAAGTATGTATCAGACACAATACATTGTATGTGGATTACAGCATGATATACAATAACATACAGCATGGGGCGGTGTGCTGCTCAGGGAGCTGACCACTGCACATTTAGAATGAAGCAGCGACAGCATAATTTTTCAGCGTGTCCAGGGATTGTGTTAGGTGTGATATCCAACTAGATGCTCGGGTGGTTAACAGATAAAATAACCACAAGCACAGAGACGCCGCACCCTGTACAGATAATGTCCAGTGTTAGAGTGATGCAATATTGAGCTTTAGCTAACCACAGTCACACTTTGCAATGTTAGCTAAATCTCAATACAACTGTGCACAAAGACACATACATTTTTTATGAAAAAGATGAAGAGTGTTATAATGGTTCTTTAAAGTTGCTAATTTTGATGACACAAACTCTGATACGATTCTATCATTTCTTTGCAAGTCAGAAGTGAAACGTTGTAAAAGCTTCTAGAATGGTAACCCGAGCGCTAAATGGTGGTACATATATGCAATAATGTCCGCATACACGACTATACATATCCTGGATTTGCGCGTCTTGATAACAATACGAGTCACAATTCTTGTTCAGGAATGCCACAAAATCGCGTGGGAAGATTATATTGGCCGGACAAAACCCGTAACTATCAAAAAATATGCCAGTCTTATCATCGCAGAGTATGATTAATACCCAGTGGCGTCCAGCTTGATTTGCAGGGTCTGTATTAACGATATATGCCGCGGGTCTCTGAGTCACTCTTTCTTCTGGAAGCAAATCACACGGAAACACACCGGCGAATATGCGGTCTGTATAATTATCGGCCTGCAGTATTGCTGTAAGCTGCAGACTGTCCATCGTTACTTAATTAAAATCGTACAAGATCTCACGCCGATTTTTAATTTCCAGAATGGTGTGGTTGACTGCAAAAACAATCATATTTATCGTGTGGGGTGTCGCTAGCGCAAAGCGGACTTCAGCACGTAGGTTACCTGTTTTAATGAGCGAGAAATGGCCTCCAGGCTCTTGATCAGGCGATAAATCAAAAGCAAAAAGAGTGAATCCAGCCATAAATTCTTCACGATCTATCGCCATGGCACAATTAGCCTTTTGCTTGCCAGATATATGGGCAAGCGCCATATACTCTCTGATGGCTAAATCATCATTAAAATTAGGATTATAAGGTCTCACGGGTATCTGCTGGCCGTCCAGATATAATGCCGCGTGGTTGACGTGGTAGTGGTGGAATTGCAGGGGTTTTTTCGCGTAAGAACCACTGAACGCCTCATTATCTACAAACCTCAATATAACAGTTTTTGGTATCTGGCCTAGGAAGAGGTTCTCGTGGTTCGTGATCCGTGTCCCTGCAGCGATGCTGTACACTTTCAGGCCTGTTTGGTCAATAGCGTACTTGGCGGTTGCGGATAGGAGGGCCTGGCTGTGGCCGATTCGGACAGCCGGAGATACCTGCACTCTTTTCACATAGAGAGCCGCTTGCGAGATTTGCACCTTCAGCGGCTCGGCTTCTGCGGACATGAGGCAGAAAGCATCCTTATTTCTTGTTAACTTAACCTTAAGGTCAAGTCCATTCAATATTAACTTTGGTTGGTTAAATATATCCCCAAAAATGGGCCCCAAGAGGTCGATGGGCTTTGAGCGGGAAGCTGCATTGGCTCTTTTGATACACCCTGCATTTGAGCCATCCAAGCTCCGGTCATTATGATGGCCCGCAGTGTCTTTATAGAACAAACCGGCTGTAAATTGTGATGACAGCATCTGTGAGCTGTAATTTAAAAGGGTCTCTATGTACGCTCTATAGCTGTAGAGATTGTCCGATTGTGAGATAAGTCAGTCTCCCAGAGTAATATCGACCTGGTTAAAAAGAGTGGCTAGAGGGTAATTTATGAGCGCCACACGCGAACCATCGGCGATAGCCGTATTATCATGCTTCATGATGCAACAGCTTATGTACAGCAGCGTGTTGTTCAGATCATAATAATAATTGCCGCTCCCAGATATGAAAAATTCTAACGGTCCATTGTCTGACAGAGCCGCAACCGGTTGTACTTCTACAAATAGAGATTTCTCTATACTTGTTTGTGTCGGGGGTACGTCAAAAATATCCAGTTCAGATTTTGCGCACTCTACAGAAGTGTCATGCAGGAAAGCCATGATAACTGATTAGAAGATGTCATCCACAGAGCGTCTTACTCATTTCTGACGGGGGCGTCTCTTGTCTTAGTTTTATTCATGAGCATCGGCGGTAAAGGCGGGCAAGCGCGCCTCTTTCTTTTTTGTGCTTTTTTAGCGACATAAATTATCCCAGATCCGTCTTGCTGAGGTTGTGTATTTAGCCGTTTCATAAGGGCCGTTGAGGCGGTTGTGACGGCGTCCGTCGCGATGTTCCGGACCGCTGTCTTTGTGTGCAGTTTTACTAATTCTAGACCTTTTCTGAAAAGCGGCACGGCGCGGCGAAATAAGCCTTTAAATATCCTGGCCAGGCTAGAGCCATACATGTACTCGCTCCCGCGGAACCCCTCTAGCCCGTGCCCCGACTGGGCAGTATAGTAGCGGGCATAAACAGCGGGATCTCCATACACCCTTTGAGACACCATTTTATCGTGTCAATACTGTCGCGGTCTAAAATGTAATCGCACTATACACTTTCCGTATCTGAATTTAACCGGCGTACCCTGGTCCGACATGACTGTAATGTTTATGGAGCCAAAGTGTTGTTTGCACAGCGGTATGTAATCGGGACGCGTGTAGCGCACCGTGACAATATCATTATCATCGCCGCTAACTTCTACGGTTCATAACAGCTGAACGTAACTGTCCCCTACAAGCTGATGTTGAATTATATCAGTGTATACAAAAAGCGAATAAAAACCAGCCTTTGAATCGGGGTAAAAGTGACGATTCCACGGCATTAAAGCAACGGGGGAGTCATCGACGGTCTGCAGGCCGGAAATAAATTTTAGCTTAGTACCCAGAGCAAACTGTATAGGGGCTGGGTCGGGCAGGATCACCTCTCGGCGTAGCTGTAGCTCATCATACCGTATTCTGTAGGCAGGCGTGGATAAATTCAGCGCCTCTATTCGGGCATTGACCGCGCCAACCAGCTTATGAAGGTTCGAGTAATATCCTGATTTTATGAGATAATGTTCTAACGGTTCGCTGTGTTTAGCCGCGTAGAAGTTCCCTTCAAAAGCCTCAAACGTGTTCCACGTATGGGGGTACTGTATTTCTGTTAATGCCACTTCATAAGCGGCTGAAAGATGAATGGCCCTCGCTAACTTGGTACTGTAGCACGATATGGTGTTTTCGGGGTAGATTTTGATTGAGGAATTGCTGGATAATGTGCCGAAAAGCGAACCAGCTTCCATGGTTATATATCTGTCAACTCCGAAGCCGGGATCCAACTATTGAATTTTTCGGGGTAGCCCAGCCATTTGACAAAGCAGTGACTCACACCCCTGACACGTTTTTTTCTCAAAATCTTTTCTACTTTGTAGACACGATTCTCATCCATAGGTATTTTTTGCAGCTCTTCCTTATAAAATGACCCCTCTACAGCGTCGCCGGCTAAATCACTAATTTTATAAAGAGGTTTATGAAATTTATTGGAGACTGTGGTAATTAAAAAAATCTTGTCGCTGTACGATTTTTTATAGCTCTTACAGAAGATCCCTTTATAGCGGGAAATTCTGACATGATCTCCAATCTTTAAAGACGATTTAATAGGCTTTTAAGTAATAGTAGAACTGTAAAAATTTCGCCATATTTTCAGATCGTTTTTCTCTGTCGCAGCAGTGGGACTACAGCGTATGGTAGAATGATAAGTATGATTGTAGCTATGCACCAAATCCGGTAAAATATCAATATACCTAAAGGTATTATGCTGCGTAAGATAGCGCCACATACGGGTTTTTAATGTGCGATTAATGAGCTCTACCACAGCTGCCTTTACATCATTGTTGGTAAAAAAAGTGGTGAATATTATGCATATTACATAGTTGCTTGAGTTGTGAATTTAAAAATTCTTTGCCGCGATCCGTCTGCAATTTCTTCGGTATGCGCTTATCATTTTGAAATATTAATTCAAACGATCTGGCTACACTCGCACCGGTCTTGTTTGATAAGGCCACGCACCATGCGTATTTCGATAGAGTATCAATCACCATCAGGATGTATTTGACATTATCATTTTCCCTTGAATAGTCAATTAAACTTACGAGATCCGCTTGCCACTGCGCATCAATGTCCGAGACGTAAATTTTATTTGTCAAAAAGCGTTTTCTAGCAGGTTTGTGTAGCGTGTAGGTATCTTGTTTATTCAACCAGCCAGTCACATCAGATTTCTTTATTCCGTGGGCTCTTGTCTCTCTAAATAATTTGTCAATTCCGCAGAATGACCCGGGGGCTTTAGGTGTAAAATATTGTTTTTCTAATATGTCATCATACGATTTAGACATCCTGATTGAATAAAATGATTGTGTCTCGATGATCAACAACCGTCTGCTTCTTTCAGAAATTCAGCTGTATAAAATTTCTGGTTTTAATCCGACTATATCATGCTTGAGTTAATACAAGCAATAATTGTCTGTATGGGTGTGTTCTGAGTGTTAACAGAAGGCGTTTGGCGGGGCTTAACTGGGTGTGTTTCTGGGTGTTAACAGAAGGGCTGATTTCTGCCAGACAGAATAAATTCAACTGTCTGTAGCCCTGTAGTGCAGCACACAGCCAGCAAAAGGCAGACCAGGCTAATCTCTGAGCTATTCTAAATGTAAGTATATACAGAGCGCCGCATTATTCTATTTTGTTTTATTATTCGCAAATTTTTAATTATATTTAACTATGCATCTCTAAAACCATATTTAAAGTTGTTATTTGTTTTAATAAGTTAGTATTATATTGATGGTTAGCGGCATTATATGTTTTAATAATTTAACTGTATATTTATTATGACATAATTTGTGTAATACAGTAGTTAATAGATGTTAATACATCATAACTAGCGTATTCAGCGCTTGAGGTATTTAACCGTGTATAAAGACTTATTACATATGTTTTGCATGACATAGACATATTTATACAGTAGGTACAAATTTAGTTGCGCTGTATAATATAGTTTTACGGCATAACCTGTATTTATGGTGTAAAATTAATATAGAAAGGCTTATCCGTATTACCTATGTTTTGCTTAGTATAAACATATTTATGCAGCAGTCGTAAATTTAGTTGTTACCGTATATAAAATGTGTTTGTCTGTGGTGTAAAATTAATATAGATAGCACAAAAAATTTACACAGATAATTTATTTTAGATGGAATCCCAAAATTTTTCAGCTTTTTCCGACCTAGTTGATGATTCGCTATTAGGTATGTTTCAAGCTTTATATAAATACAACTGATAGTGTGCCATTCTAAGTAAGGGCTGTTTTGTATATTATTTTTATATTGTTTTATTCTTTCTTGTTTAAGATGAACTTATGAGGTCCATCCCCGATAATTTTTTAAACGCCTTCAGCGTACCTGCCCTGGAGTGTGATACACCTGGAGCTGAGTATACTAACACTAATGAAGCTGACGCAGCGGTATGGGATTTGCCGCAAGACATCATAGGTGCATTGTGTGTCTGTGTGTGTGCGTGTATATATCTTTTAAGTATTTAGACGTGTAAATATATATTAATTCTTTACAGATATCGAGCTGAATGTCTTTTAAGTATTTAGACGTGTAAATATATATAAATTCTTTACAGATATCGAGCTGAATATCTTTTAAGTATTTAGACGTGTAAATATATATTAATTCTTTACAGATATCGACCTGATTCCAGAACCAATTACCTCGGACCACAATCAGATGTCCGCTGAAGACCTGTTGTACCAGACCCCCACACTGAGAAACAGCCCTGTTTCTAGAGCCCCTTAAAAACCGCGAGGGTCTGCGAGCAAGAAAGGAAAAGGTAGCAATCGTTTGAAAACGTGTTTTTGCACAACCACTCTGAGAAAATCCCCAAGCGCCTCTACTAAGTCCTATATCTTTATTTATAGCTTGTAAAGTGAAGCCTAGGAGAATTGTATATACAAAAGAGAATATACCGCTGCTAATGGAGAACCTCACAGAAGCTCCAGAAGCCACTACGGCAATCATCCACCCCACATCGCTAGCCCGTAAGTGAATATTTTGATATACATGCACAGGCTCTGTACAATCAATGATACACGTGCTTCGCCATTGAGATCCTGGTCCCACACATATCTGACACATGTATAATCTTCCCAGCAGCTAAAGCGCAGCGACATGCGGAGGTCTCGCACATATCTGACACATGTATAATCTTTCCTGCAGCTAAACGCAAAGTTGTGAGAAAAACGCCACCAGCACCTCTACAGCCGCTACAGCTCTCCGAGAATGGCGCAGTACCAGTGTGGACGGCAATACAGTCGGCTAATGGAGTTGTTAGAACACCCTCGGTATCACCAATCTGTGTGGTGCAGGGCGCAGGAAACCCGGTGTCAGCGGACCAGCGTGAAATACCCCATTCAAGTGGTGGCCAGCCAACGACCAGCCGTGTGAATGACCCACCGCGACTATGCCCAGAAGTGGTAGAGGCACCACGAAAACATAAGCGAAAAACAAAGCATATTACAGAGCCAGCGAGCACATCCAGCACCGTGAGTGCCACAGCCACGATGACTCATGAAGAGCTTGATCGCGCGGTTGATCAGCTCACTGATGGTAAGCAATCAGCTGTAGAACCGCTCATTATACAGTTAGGTCCATATATATTTGGACAGAGACAACATTTTTCTAATTTTGATTATAGACATTACCACAATGAATTTTAGACAAAACAATTCAGATGTAGTTGAAGTTCAGACTTTCAGCTTTCATTTGAGGGTATCCACATTAAAATTGGATGAAGGGTTTAGGAGTTTCAGCTCCTTAACATGTGCCACGCTGTTTTTAAATGGACCAAAAGTAATTGGACAGATTAAATTATTTTAAATAAAATGCCCATTTTTAGTACTTGGTTGAAAACCCTTTGTTGGCAATGACTGCCTGAAGTCTTGAACTCATGGACATCACCAGACGCTGTGTTACCTCCTTTTTGATGCTCTGCCAGGCCTTCACTGCGGTGGTTTTCAGTTGCTGTTTGTTTGTGGGCCTTTCTGTCTGAAGTTTAGTCTTTAACAAGTGAAATGCATGCTCAATTGGGTTGAGATCAGGTAACTGTCTTGGCCATTCAAAAATATTCCACTTCTTTGCTTTAATAAACTCCAGGGTTGCTTTGGCTTTATGTTTTGGGTCTTTGTCCATCTGTAGTATGAAACGACGACCAATCAGTTTGGCTGCATTTGGCTGGATCTGAGCACACAGTATGGCTCTGAATACCTCAGAATTCATTCGGGTGCTTCTGTCCTGTGTCACATCATCAATAAACACTAGTGACCCAGTGCCACTGGCAGCCATGCATGCCCAAGCCATCACACCACCTCCGCCGTGTTTTATAGATGATGTGGTATGCTTTGGACCATGAGCTGTACCATGCCTTCGCTACACTTTTCTCTTTCCATCATTCTGGTAGAGGTTGATCTTGGTTTCATCTGTCCAAAGAATGTTCTTCCAGAACTGTGCTGGCTTTTTTAGATGTTTTTTAGCAAAGTCCAGTCTAGCCTTTTTATTCTTGATGCTTATGAGTGGCTTGCACCGTGCAGTGAACCCTCTGTATTTACTGTCATGCAGTCTTCTCTTTATGGTAGATTTGGATATTGATACTCCTACCTCCTGGAGAGTGTTGTTCACTTGGTTGGTTGTTGTGAAGGGGTTTCTCTTCACCATGGAGATCATTCTGCGATCATCCACCACTGTTGTCTTCCGTGGGCGCCCAGGTCTTTTTGCATTAATGAGTTCACCAGTGCTTTCTTTCTTTCTCAGGATGTACCAAACTGTAGATTTTGCCACTCCTAATATTGTAGCAATTTCTCGGATGGGTTTTTTCTGTTTTCGCAGCTTAAGGATGGCTTGTTTCACCTGCATGGAGAGCTCCTTTGAACTAATGTTTACTTCACAGCAAAACCTTCCAAATGCAAGCACCACACCTCAAATCAACTGCAGGCCTTTTATCTACTTAATTGAGAATGACATAACAAAGGGATTGCCCACACCTGTCCATGAAATAGCCTTGGAGTCAATTGTCCAATTACTTTTGGTCCCTTTAAAAAACAGGGTGGCACATGTTAAGGAGCTGAAACTCCTAAATCCTTCATCCAATTTTAATGTGGATACCCTCAAATGGAAGCTGAAAGTCTGAACTTCAACTGCATCTGAATTGTTTTGTTTAAAATTCATTGTGGTAATGTCTATAACCAAAATTAGAAAAATGTTGTCTCTGTCCAAATATATATGGACCTAACTGTACGTATGGCCCACACTATGCAACCGCCAGCAGCGTATCTAACTGTAGCTGCTAATTTTTCTGGTGTCGGCCCCTCAGGACCCTCTAATTTGGGTGGCATATCTTGTGTCTGTGTATCTAACTCTGTTAATGTTAAGAAACGGGTAAAGAGGTCGTTACCAGCGGTTGTTAAGGTGTGTAAAAAGCCAAGGGTTCACGCAGCGGTGTCGTCTGTATCTGCGGCATCTAAAAATCTGCTGCGTGAATCCATCGGCTGGGGTCCCGCTGAAATGACTGTGCTTCAGGAACAGTTCACCCGCTACTTACGCTACAAACTCTGGGTCCCCAATATAATGTTTTTTTGTGGTACTTTTGAAAAATGATTATCAACACTAACCCCAACACATGCTAATAAGGTCGAACTATACGCACTTCGGAACCTGCAACTGGATGGGGAGATAACAGCTACAGCTACCCCATTATGACTGAATATGGTCGGCTACGGGGTGCATAAACCGCCTAAACCCACACTACCCAGCCATAATAGGGCTAGAGTTATAAAGAGGACTCTAAAATTGTTGATCAGTGCTAGACGCGCGCTATGCGCTAGGAGGCGTCGTGGTGGCCTTTGTCCTGCAATACCTCTACAGACTCCACAGCTGTCGTCACAAGAGTCAGAACAGCATTCACATAGCCAAGATAACACTGCAGATGCCATGCCTGCATCTACACAAAATTCACAAGCCTCAGACGCTGTCGCTGTCGCTGATGGTAATGTGCGGAGCCCCGATCATGCAGTATTTTTGCAGAGCATCCATCATCATCAAAGGGCCCTCCGCAATTTCAACGGCCATATACATACAGATCATTTTAGACTTGTAAATTTGGAGCGTGTACGATCATTTGAAGAGGGCGTGAATATTGTTCATGACGGTATTCAGGCATTACTGGATAGAATCATCAGGGCCTTTGAACCTGGTGACTTTGTACAGTTAAGGTTTGAAGGTGGCGATACTTTAGACCCTATTTTCACTACAAAACAAACTAGGGAAGATTTTAATTCTGAATCTTTTTTAAATGCAGTTGCCAGCACACTTCAAAGTAACGCTGAATGCATATCATCCAATTCGCTAAAGCTAGTCGTCACCATCATTAAAAACCGACGCGGTGGTGTAAAACAAAAAAGGCGCTTGAAATCTATAGCGAGCAGTCAGATCATTAAACAAAAGAGGCAATGGCTGTATGATTTTAACAATTACATGACAAATCTGTGTTTGGCTGCTAGTGTGTGCGCCCTGATGGACGACATGGATGCCGCTGATGCTGTTTTACTGAGCCGCTCTAAAAACATACACACAGCACTGGGCATCCCTGATGATCAGTTAGTGAGTTTTACCAATATCCCGGCATTTGAAAAATATTTGGGGGTCACCATTAAAGTACTGTACTATAGCCAGGGTGATTGGCGCTACTTTCAGAGCGGCAATACAACTAATGGTAATACCGTATTCATATTGTTCCATGATAATCACTACTACGGTATCAAAAATATGAAGGGTTTTATCGGTGCTGTTTACTTTTGTGATCTCTGCAATTCAGTGTTTCACCACAAGAACAACCATTCCTGTCAGAGCCTGCCAGAGAGAGGGTTGTGTAGAAAGCAGTGCCACCCAACAGCCCAGGTGCCCTGTTTGCAGAGTTTATTGCCGCTCGAGCGAGTGCTTAGATTATCACACACAAATGGCTGTAGGCGACCCAGCATTCTGCAGGCTTAAAACATTCTTTAAAGACGATTTAATAGGCTTTTAAGTAATAGTAGAACTGTAAAAATTTCGCCATATTTTCAGATCGTTTTTCTCTGTCGCAGCAGTGGGACTACAGCGTATGGTAGAATGATAAGTATGATTGTAGCTATGCACCAAATCCGGTAAAATATCAATATACCTAAAGGTATTATGCTGCGTAAGATAGCGCCACATACGGGTTTTTAATGTGCGATTAATGAGCTCTACCATAGCTGCCTTTACATCATTGTTGGTAAAAAAAGTGGTGAATATTATGCATATTACATAGGTGCTTGAGTTGTGAATTTATAAATTCTTTGCTGCGATCCGTCTGCAATTTCTTCGGTATGCGCTTATCATTTTGAAATATTAATTCAAACGATCTGGCTACACTCGCACCGGTCTTGTTTGATAAGGCCACGCACCATGCGTATTTCGATAGAGTATCAATCACCATCAGGATGTATTTGACATTATCATTTTCCCTTGAATAGTCAATTAAACTTACGAGATCCGCTTGCCACTGCGCATCAATGTCCGAGACGTAAATTTTATTTGTCAAAAAGCGTTTTCTAGCAGGTTTGTGTAGCGTGTAGGTATCTTGTTTATTCAACCAGCCAGTCACATCAGATTTCTTTATTCCGTGGGCTCTTGTCTCTCTAAATAATTTATTAAACACAGTCTTAGAAAAAGATTTTTTTGCAAACAACGTCAAAATACAATAAATACACACTACTCCTTCAATAAAGAGTAGAAAGACGAAAAAGCAAAATAAATTTTTAAAATATTATAAATTTATTAGAACATGATTAAAAACATATAAAATGCCAAAACAAGCTATAGAGACCACATATATCAGAGCACACAGATGGAGACTTCAAGAAAAAATCAATCCAAGTAAATATATCAAACCAAGTATGTTTTAAAGAATTAATGCTTTTTTGTAAAAAAATGCATACATGAAAATAATTAGCTTGTGCTAAAATTTATAAATACTGCATAATAATATGTGCAAAAAATGCTACATAAAGTGCAAATTCCAAAAAAGTTGTTGAATATATGTGCAGCACAAAAAAAAAATTTTTTTTTAAAAATGTGCAAAATATACACTTGCCAAAAAATTAATAATAATAAAGTGTCCTAGTGCAAACTATATGTGCATATAACTAGCTGTTAATAATAAAGTGCTGAATGTTGAATATAAATGCATAATGCACAAGTGTGCCATTCTAAATATAGTAGCAGCATAGGTCCGGTATAAAGTACTAAATGTTCAGTATAAGGGCATAATGTGCACAAATGCAACATAAAGTGCTAAATATTCAGTGCAGCCACATAATACACACGTATATTACCACCGAGTCACCACAGTATGGATCCAACATAAGGTACTGAGATGTTAAATAAATGCTTAGTGCAGCTAATGATAAATTACACATTCCACCCGCAAGGATCCAGTTTACTCCATAAAAGGAGTCAAATCGTAACCAAAATCTGTAAGCATACCTGGTTATAAAATAACACGGTCCCAAATTAAGTGTGTGCTCTCACCCCGACAGCGCCGTTTCGCTAAATGCTTCCTCTATGGGGGCGTAACTTTACATGGCAAAAGGACGCGTCTATATGCTGGAGGTAAGTGAAACTAAAGATTTCATTGGTGGGCAGAAGTGGGCGCTTCCATAGTATTACAAGTCTGAGCCGGGAGGAAAAAGTGACTTCCGGTATCCGCGCTGGAACGCATGCTGGAATGCATCACGGTCTCTCTGCGCAGGACCGGAAGTCCAGGCTGACTTATACATTGGAAGCGCACCTCCCTTCAATGAGAAGAGCGGAACAGCACGTAAGAGATGCACAAATCTACAAAGACTGGGTGAATAAATATGTGAAAAATGTAGTGAATATTATTCCAATCATACTAAAATACTAATAATGGTAAGATTATTGATGATACGCAAGCATCATTAATCATGTGTATTTCTCTTTATCTAATACTGTGTCCAAATTTAATGGACACCAATACAGTGAAAGGTGACAATTAGTGACAAAAAGATATATAGAAATAAATAATAAATAATAAATATTGCATAATAAATTATAAATCTGAAAGTAAAAAAATGAAAAAACGAAAAAATAAAAAATAATAAAAAATGAAAAAATATATATAATAATAAAAGATATATGATAAAAAATCTAATGAAACATAATAATAAATAAATAGTGAATATAAATGAAGAAATATATATTACAAACTAATAATAAAATAAATAATATAAATATTAATAATAATAATTCATAAGAATAATATTATTTAATTTTTTCAAAAAAGACCATAAACAACACCAAAGATTACATACATGTATAAACCAATATAAATATACCACATGATTAAATCTAGACATAAATAAATACAAATTCTTTGAATGGTGATAATAAAGTTCCGTTTTCTCCCCAGAAGAGTTGCCTGATCGAAATAAGGATGAATTCACATGGGCCCACATAGACATCTCCAAATAGACACTAAATACAAATTAAAATAAGGTAAGTGAAAGGACAAAAACAAACAAAAGAAAATATTTAATTATAAAACCATGTAAAAACACAATAAAAACAGGATAGCTGATTATTAAAGAATATTATATACTAGAGTTATATAAACTCAAACAATTGCATACATGTAAATATATATAGTACATGTGAACATATGTATTCGAGAGAGACCTGACACTAGAGAAATGCACTAAAACCCAAGTTTTCATTCAGGCCTTGGGGAGTTAATGTACCCAGTCTATAAATCCATCGACTCTCCAATTGGGCTAGAGATTTTCCCAAATCTCCACCTCTTATCCCTAATAGAATTTGATCGATGGCTTTTATTTTTAACCCTCTGGGACTGCTATTATGAAAGGTCTTAAAATGTCTGGGCAAGGTTTTCAAGGTTTTTATATCATCAATAGTAACTGATTTTTCAATGTCCAATACATGTTCATGTGTGCGGATTTTTAGTTCCCTTGTGGTAAGGCCTATATAAACCTTACCACAGGGACACTCTGCGTGATAAATCACACCTTTTGATGAGCAGTTGAGGGTTTTCCTAATCTCATATTTTCTGGTCCCATCAAAATTGCAAAAAGATTTACTTTTAACCAGATTGCCACAAGCTTTACAGCTACCGCACGGGAAGAAACCTTTGGTAGAAGACACTGGTTTAACTGGCTGTGATCTAAAATGGCTACGGACTAATAGATCTTTCAAATTATTTGAACGTCTCGCCACCATAGAAGGTTGGTCTGGTACAATTTTTTTCAAAACAGGATCCATTTTTAGCACATTCCAATGCCTTCTTAGAATCGAGGATACTTCATTCCATTGTTTGTTATAGTCCATTATCATTCTTATAGGTTGCTTTTTCTCAGTATCTCTTATGTTTTGGGCATATAGCAATTCCTCACGTGACTTAGAGAGGGCTCTAGTATAGCCTCTCTTAATTTGTCTTTTACTGTATCCTCTCTCTTCAAAACGTCGAGAAAGATCACATGCTTGATCAAAAAATGCCTTTTCCTCTGTACAGATTTTACGAATCCTTAAAAATTGCCCAATGGGTATTCCATTTATAGTGGAATTATGATGGGCCGAGGATGCGTGTAAGAGGGAGTTCGTGGATGTTGATTTACGAAAAACATCAGTTACAATGGTGCCATTCTCAAGAGTGGAAATTCTTAAATCAAGGAAATCCAAGTCACGACCCATTTTGTAGGTCAATTTTATATTTAAATTGTTACAGTTCAATCTCTGTATAAAAGAGGTAAGTTGCTCTGAAGTGCCTTCCCAGATAAACCAAATGTCATCAATGAAGCGGATCCAACCCTGCACATACTCAATGCCATCTGGAGGGTTATTGATAAAGATTTCTCGTTCCCAGGCCCCCAAAAAAAGATTCGCATATGAAGGGGCACACGTGGCCCCCATTGCTGTACCTTGCTTTTGTAAAAATATTTTTTGATCAAAAGTAAAAATGTTGTGCTCTAGAACAAAGCGCAACAAATCCAAAATCAACTGGGCTACCGATTTATCTATATCACTTTCTTCCAGGAACAATGCAACAGCTCTCAGACCATCATCATGTCTAATTGAAGAATATAAAGATTCTACATCAGCGGTAACCATACAGGAACCATCTTCCAGTTGTATATGATTTCACATAAACCTCCAGGTTTATGTGAAATTATTGGTAAAATCATTGACTACTATCTAAAGCCCATTGTTGGTACACTCCCCTCATTTATACAGGATACATCGGCAGCTCTCAGACGCATCAATCATATACAACTGGAAGATGGTTCCTGTATGGTTACCGCTGATGTAGAATCTTTATATTCTTCAATTAGACATGATGATGGTCTGAGAGCTGTTGCATTGTTCCTGGAAGAAAGTGATATAGATAAATCGGTAGCCCAGTTGATTTTGGATTTGTTGCGCTTTGTTCTAGAGCACAACATTTTTACTTTTGATCAAAAAATATTTTTACAAAAGCAAGGTACAGCAATGGGGGCCACGTGTGCCCCTTCATATGCGAATCTTTTTTTGGGGGCCTGGGAACGAGAAATCTTTATCAATAACCCTCCAGATGGCATTGAGTATGTGCAGGGTTGGATCCGCTTCATTGATGACATTTGGTTTATCTGGGAAGGCACTTCAGAGCAACTTACCTCTTTTATACAGAGATTGAACTGTAACAATTTAAATATAAAATTGACCTACAAAATGGGTCGTGACTTGGATTTCCTTGATTTAAGAATTTCCACTCTTGAGAATGGCACCATTGTAACTGATGTTTTTCGTAAATCAACATCCACGAACTCCCTCTTACACGCATCCTCGGCCCATCATAATTCCACTATAAATGGAATACCCATTGGGCAATTTTTAAGGATTCGTAAAATCTGTACAGAGGAAAAGGCATTTTTTGATCAAGCATGTGATCTTTCTCGACGTTTTGAAGAGAGAGGATACAGTAAAAGACAAATTAAGAGAGGCTATACTAGAGCCCTCTCTAAGTCACGTGAGGAATTGCTATATGCCCAAAACATAAGAGATACTGAGAAAAAGCAACCTATAAGAATGATAATGGACTATAACAAACAATGGAATGAAGTATCCTCGATTCTAAGAAGGCATTGGAATGTGCTAAAAATGGATCCTGTTTTGAAAAAAATTGTACCAGACCAACCTTCTATGGTGGCGAGACGTTCAAATAATTTGAAAGATCTATTAGTCCGTAGCCATTTTAGATCACAGCCAGTTAAACCAGTGTCTTCTACCAAAGGTTTCTTCCCGTGCGGTAGCTGTAAAGCTTGTGGCAATCTGGTTAAAAGTAAATCTTTTTGCAATTTTGATGGGACCAGAAAATATGAGATTAGGAAAACCCTCAACTGCTCATCAAAAGGTGTGATTTATCACGCAGAGTGTCCCTGTGGTAAGGTTTATATAGGCCTTACCACAAGGGAACTAAAAATCCGCACACGTGAACATGTATTGGACATTGAAAAATCAGTTACTATTGATGATATAAAAACCTTGAAAACCTTGCCCAGACATTTTAAGACCTTTCATAATAGCAGTCCCAGAGGGTTAAAAATAAAAGCCATCGATCAAATTCTATTAGGGATAAGAGGTGGAGATTTGGGAAAATCTCTAGCCCAATTGGAGAGTCGATGGATTTATAGACTGGGTACATTAACTCCCCAAGGCCTGAATGAAAACTTGGGTTTTAGTGCATTTCTCTAGTGTCAGGTCTCTCTCGAATACATATGTTCACATGTACTATATATATTTACATGTATGCAATTGTTTGAGTTTATATAACTCTAGTATATAATATTCTTTAATAATCAGCTATCCTGTTTTTATTGTGTTTTTACATGGTTTTATAATTAAATATTTTCTTTTGTTTGTTTTTGTCCTTTCACTTACCTTATTTTAATTTGTATTTAGTGTCTATTTGGAGATGTCTATGTGGGCCCATGTGAATTCATCCTTATTTCGATCAGGCAACTCTTCTGGGGAGAAAACGGAACTTTATTATCACCATTCAAAGAATTTGTATTTATTTATGTCTAGATTTAATCATGTGGTATATTTATATTGGTTTATACATGTATGTAATCTTTGGTGTTGTTTATGGTCTTTTTTGAAAAAATTAAATAATATTATTCTTATGAATTATTATTATTAATATTTATATTATTTATTTTATTATTAGTTTGTAATATATATTTCTTCATTTATATTCACTATTTATTTATTATTATGTTTCATTAGATTTTTTATCATATATCTTTTATTATTATATATATTTTTTCATTTTTTATTATTTTTTATTTTTTCGTTTTTTCATTTTTTTACTTTCAGATTTATAATTTATTATGCAATATTTATTATTTATTATTTATTTCTATATATCTTTTTGTCACTAATTGTCACCTTTCACTGTATTGGTGTCCATTAAATTTGGACACAGTATTAGATAAAGAGAAATACACATGATTAATGATGCTTGCGTATCATCAATAATCTTACCATTATTAGTATTTTAGTATGATTGGAATAATATTCACTACATTTTTCACATATTTATTCACCCAGTCTTTGTAGATTTGTGCATCTCTTACGTGCTGTTCCGCTCTTCTCATTGAAGGGAGGTGCGCTTCCAATGTATAAGTCAGCCTGGACTTCCGGTCCTGCGCAGAGAGACCGTGATGCATTCCAGCATGCGTTCCAGCGCGGATACCGGAAGTCACTTTTTCCTCCCGGCTCAGACTTGTAATACTATGGAAGCGCCCACTTCTGCCCACCAATGAAATCTTTAGTTTCACTTACCTCCAGCATATAGACGCGTCCTTTTGCCATGTAAAGTTACGCCCCCATAGAGGAAGCATTTAGCGAAACGGCGCTGTCGGGGTGAGAGCACACACTTAATTTGGGACCGTGTTATTTTATAACCAGGTATGCTTACAGATTTTGGTTACGATTTGACTCCTTTTATGGAGTAAACTGGATCCTTGCGGGTGGAATGTGTAATTTATCATTAGCTGCACTAAGCATTTATTTAACATCTCAGTACCTTATGTTGGATCCATACTGTGGTGACTCGGTGGTAATATACGTGTGTATTATGTGGCTGCACTGAATATTTAGCACTTTATGTTGCATTTGTGCACATTATGCCCTTATACTGAACATTTAGTACTTTATACCGGACCTATGCTGCTACTATATTTAGAATGGCACACTTGTGCATTATGCATTTATATTCAACATTCAGCACTTTATTATTAACAGCTAGTTATATGCACATATAGTTTGCACTAGGACACTTTATTATTATTAATTTTTTGGCAAGTGTATATTTTGCACATTTTTTAAAAAAAATTTTTTTTTTGTGCTGCACATATATTCAACAACTTTTTTGGAATTTGCACTTTATGTAGCATTTTTTGCACATATTATTATGCAGTATTTATAAATTTTAGCACAAGCTAATTATTTTCATGTATGCATTTTTTTACAAAAAAGCATTAATTCTTTAAAACATACTTGGTTTGATATATTTACTTGGATTGATTTTTTCTTGAAGTCTCCATCTGTGTGCTCTGATATATGTGGTCTCTATAGCTTGTTTTGGCATTTTATATGTTTTTAATCATGTTCTAATAAATTTATAATATTTTAAAAATTTATTTTGCTTTTTCGTCTTTCTACTCTTTATTGAAGGAGTAGTGTGTATTTATTCTCTAAATAATTTGTCAATTCCGCAGAATGACCCGGGGGCTTTAGGTGTAAAATATTGTTTTTCTAATATGTCATCATACGATTTAGACATCCTGATTGAATAAAATGATTGTGTCTCGATGATCAACAACCGTCTGCTTCTTTCAGAAATTCAGCTGTATAAAATTTCTGGTTTTAATCCGACTATATCATGCTTGAGTTAATACAAGCAATAATTGTCTGTATGGGTGTGTTCTGAGTGTTAACAGAAGGCGTTTGGCGGGGCTTAACTGGGTGTGTTTCTGGGTGTTAACAGAAGGGCTGATTTCTGCCAGACAGAATAAATTCAACTGTCTGTAGCCCTGTAGTGCAGCACACAGCCAGCAAAAGGCAGACCAGGCTAATCTCTGAGCTATTCTAAATGTAAGTATATACAGAGTGCCGCATTATTCTATTTTGTTTTATTATTCGCAAATTTTTAATTATATTTAACTATGCATCTCTAAAACCATATAAATGATTAAAAGTGGTGGCGCAAAGTGTCACTGCCAATATAGATTCCTGCAGCAGTACCAACAAGCCTCCACAAATGGCTTGTAAAAAAATAATAAATATAAATATTGGTATACACCTAAGTGTATAGAGGTACGCGCTGGACTATTAGCAAGAAGAAATAAAAACTATACAAAATAGTTCAAAGAGTGGCATTTGGTAACAGTCTGAATTAGTGCCAATAGGGTGACCGGATAAATGCCGGTACCTCCTCAATTTGTTACACACATATAAACAAAGGGTAAAAAATCATAGGTGTGTTCCTACCTCCAGATCGTGAGGCAAAGGGACACAGCGATGCTCCTGTTTTTCCTAGAGTTTCCAAATCCTTGCGGGTGAAAAGGATATAGTGAACAGGTGGCTGCCCCGGCCGGTAGCAAGCCACCGCTGACTAACCTTCTAGTAAAGATGAGATCCTGCAGAGCCGACGCCGCGTGTATACTCAGCGGTGAGTGCGGGCGGTGCGCAGGACCTGTGTGACGTAATGAGTCACGTGACCGAAATCCCCCGGGGAGTGAGTACGGTGTGCAGCTAGGACATAGACAACCAACGCGTTTCTGAGACGCCTGTCTCCTTCTTCAGGGTTAGTCCCTGCACCGTACTTATCGTCCTTATATAGCTGCTGATTAAATAGCTATTGGAAGCCAAATAATTCCGTGCCCATATTAAGTCCTCTTGGTGCAACGGTATCCAGAGTAAAAATCCACTGAGTTTCTGCTCGTGACATTGCCTTGATATAGTCCCCACCTCTCCAGTGGCGTTGGACCACCGCTATACCGGATACTTTCATATCACTTGATATCCCACCATGGTGCTCTATGAAATGCTGTGATAGTGGGTGTCCCATAAATTTATTTTTAATATTGCGGATATGTTCACTGATCCTCGTTTTTAAAGGACGTTTTGTTCTTCCCACATATAATTTCTTGCAGGGACATTCTATTGTATAGATCACCCCTGACGTAGAGCAAGTGATGAGATCCCTAATATAAATGGTCCTTTCCCCCTTTTTAATATATAAACATTTCTGAGTTTTAACCTGCTTGCATACATTGCATCTATGACAGGGAAAAAAACCTTTTAACTTAGTGTGTGAGAGAGAGGACTGTATAAAACATGATTTTTTCTGGACAGTAGGGGCGATCAAATTCCCCAGATTTTGAGATTTTTTATACACAAAACGTGGCTGATTACTAATAATATCTCCCAATATTTTATCATTTTTTAAGAAATGCCAATGTCTACCCACTATCTTACGAAGAATATTTGCATTAGTATTATACCTAGTAATGATAGGAATAGACTTAAGAGTTACTTTGGAACTAGGAGCTGGATTAATAAGTTCCTGTCTTGGTTTATTTTTGGCCATTTCTTTAGATTTTTCTAACAATGTTCTGTTATATCCTTTTTCCAAAAATTTTTTTGTTAGTGTTTGGGATTCCATCTCAAAATCCTGAGGCCTTGAACAATTCCGGTGAATTCTAGCAAACTGGCTCCTAGGAATATTCAACAGCCATCCCGGGAGGTGACAGCTGTCTAAAGGGATATAACTGTTGGTATCAGTCGGTTTAACAAAAGTGCATGTGTGGATTTGCGAATTCTCAATAAAAATTTTTAGATCTAAAAAATTAATAACAGTGGTACTGGTTGTGGAGGTAAAATTTAAAAAATATTGATTTTTATTAATATCCATTAAAAATTGATTAAGAGTTTCCTCCCCCCCAGACCATATAAAAACTATATCGTCTATAAAACGCCGCCATAGGACCAGGTTCGCGAGCAGGCCACCCCCCGGGTAGATGAAATGTTCTTCCCAGCTACCCACATAGAGGTTGGCATAACTGGGCGCGAACCTGGTCCCCATGGCGGTACCCCACTGCTGGGAGTAGTAGTCCTCCTGATAGAAGAAATAGTTGTGGGTTAAAATGAACTGCATTAGTTCACCTAAAAATTCTATTTGTTCAGAAGGAGTTTTAGAGAGTTTATTTAAAAAATATTTGGCGGCTTGACAGCCTTTATTGTGATCAATCACTGAATATAGTGAAGTTATGTCCAGAGTACCCATTATATACCCTTTGTGCCATTCAACTTCTTGGAGAAGTGCTAAAATGTGTGTACTATCCTTCAGATGTGATGGAAGGAGGGGAACAATAGGTTGTAAATGCAAATCAACCAATCTAGACATATTAGCCGTTAAACATTGAATGCCAGATACAATTGGTCTACCAGGAGGATTGACAGTGTTCTTATGAATTTTCGGAAGATAATAGAACACTGCCAACCTGGGGGGGCCGTAATTAATAAATTCAAACTCCTGTTTGTTAATGAACCCCAGATCTAAGCCCTTTCTAGTCAGGACTTTCATTTCCTTGATATATTTATCAGTAGGGTTTCCTTTTAGTTTCTTGTAGGTACGGGAGTCACTAAGCAAACGTAAAACTTCTGTATGATAGGATTCTTGATCCAGTATAACCACCCCACCCCCTTTATCGGCTGGACGAATAACCAATCCTTTATTTTGTTGCAAGGAAATGATGGCTTTTCTTTCTTTGCTTGTTAAGTTAAATTTAAATTTGTTACATTTTTTATCGTTTATTTTCCTAATTTCATCTATGACCATAGTCTGGAATGTATCCATTTGTTCAGAGTACTCATTTACTGGATGAAATTTAGATCTATTCCTAAGGTTAGTATGAGTATAAATATTTTCTGGAATAGATTCTACATTGTGAGCAAGGGGATTTTTTATGTAATGTCTCTGAATTGCCAGTTTACGCATAAATAGTTTTACCCCAATATAGGCCTCAAATTTATTAAAACCACTGGCTGGAGCATATTTCAGACCTTTATGCAATAAGGATAATTCATCCTGCTCTAAAACTGTTTTACTTAAATTAAAAATAGTGGGTCCATCGTTATTCGAGTTAACTAGTTTCCTTTTCTTTTTGGCGAATTTCCCGCCTCTACAACCCCTTTTCCTTGTTTTTTTCCAGCTACACAGAAAAAAGGATGTTTACTATTAGTTTTGCTTATATTTTTAGTGCTTATTTTTGTATTTTTCTTACTATTCTGGTATGTTTGCCCTGTACCAGTAAGAGATCTCCCATTTTTAGATGTTTTCCTCACATTTCCTAAGGGATTCTGTGTGCTGACTCCCGGTGATTGAGAAACGTCCGTTAAAGTTTGAAAGCGATTCTGAGTCGCTGTTGAGGTAGAGGGGCCAGCTAACATGGGTTCATGCCTGTCCCCCTGAGTCACCGGGGAACTGTTAATGCCATAATCCTCATTTGGGATACTGTTTTTTAAAGGAGAGGGAGTAGTGGGATGTATGGAGAAACTATCTAAGAGGGAACTTATTTCAAAGTTGCTCCCTTCTGTTTGGTCAATAGTCTCAAGGACTGATTCATTCACTGGAGTACCCCTAAAGGTACATGTGGGGACCGCGTCTCTCCCAAATTTTTTCTTTTTTCTATCAATAATTTCCTGTTCCTTATTTTTTATTCGGATCCGAATGCTATTGGAGATTTTTTCGATCTCTGGATACATTCTATACGGCCTAATGGTTTCAAAAAGTTTAGAGATAGAGTTTTTGCTGCTCAATAATTGTTTTCTCCTTTTGTCTATAATGAATTCCACGGCCTGTTTTGAGAATGATCTAAACATAGTGTCCCACTGTCGTAAGGTCTCAGGGTCTCCGATGTCACCTGAGAGTGCCTTATAAACGTTAAGGCCCTTTGGGATACAATCATATGCAATATACCGCTCAAGAGTAGCCACTTCCCACATATCCCGCATTTCTTTTAGAAGTAATTGTTCCAGTGTTTTAAGTGATTCCTTGATGTGGGTGATATCCTCCTTCTCCATGTTCTCATTGCCAGTATGTTGAGATAAATTAAAAAATCTCTGGATATTAGAAATTCTATCTTTCCTATCATTCCAAAGGTCACACATAATAAGTAGACACTGCTGCCTCCAAAAAGTGGAAAACAAAACCGTATAAATGATTAAAAGTGGTGGCGCAAAGTGTCACTGCCAATATAGATTCCTGCAGCAGTACCAACAAGCCTCCACAAATGGCTTGTAAAAAAATAATAAATATAAATATTGGTATACACCTAAGTGTATAGAGGTACGCGCTGGACTATTAGCAAGAAGAAATAAAAACTATACAAAATAGTTCAAAGAGTGGCACTAATTCAGACTGTTACCAAATGCCACTCTTTGAACTATTTTGTATAGTTTTTATTTCTTCTTGCTAATAGTCCAGCGCGTACCTCTATACACTTAGGTGTATACCAATATTTATATCTCTAAAACCATATTTAAAGTTGTTATTTGTTTTAATAAGTTAGTATTATATTGATGGTTAGCGGCATTATATGTTTTAATAATTTAACTGTATATTTATTATGACATAATTTGTGTAATACAGTAGTTAATAGATGTTAATACATCATAACTAGCGTATTCAGCGCTTGAGGTATTTAACCGTGTATAAAGACTTATTACATATGTTTTGCATGACATAGACATATTTATACAGTAGGTACAAATTTAGTTGCGCTGTATAATATAGTTTTACGGCATAACCTGTATTTATGGTGTAAAATTAATATAGAAAGGCTTATCCGTATTACCTATGTTTTGCTTAGTATAAACATATTTATGCAGCAGTCGTAAATTTAGTTGTTACCGTATATAAAATGTGTTTGTCTGTGGTGTAAAATTAATATAGATAGCACAAAAAATTTACACAGATAATTTATTTTAGATGGAATCCCAAAATTTTTCAGCTTTTTCCGACCTAGTTGATGATTCGCTATTAGGTATGTTTCAAGCTTTATATAAATACAACTGATAGTGTGCCATTCTAAGTAAGGGCTGTTTTGTATATTATTTTTATATTGTTTTATTCTTTCTTGTTTAAGATGAACTTATGAGGTCCATCCCCGATAATTTTTTAAACGCCTTCAGCGTACCTGCCCTGGAGTGTGATACACCTGGAGCTGAGTATACTAACACTAATGAAGCTGACGCAGCGGTATGGGATTTGCCGCAAGACATCATAGGTGCATTGTGTGTCTGTGTGTGTGCGTGTATATATCTTTTAAGTATTTAGACGTGTAAATATATATTAATTCTTTACAGATATCGAGCTGAATATCTTTTAAGTATTTAGACGTGTAAATATATATTAATTCTTTACAGATATCGACCTGATTCCAGAACCAATTACCTCGGACCACAATCAGATGTCCGCTGAAGACCTGTTGTACCAGACCCCCACACTGAGAAACAGCCCTGTTTCTAGAGCCCCTTAAAAACCGCGAGGGTCTGCGAGCAAGAAAGGAAAAGGTAGCAATCGTTTGAAAACGTGTTTTTGCACAACCACTCTGAGAAAATCCCCAAGCGCCTCTACTAAGTCCCATATCTTTATTTATAGCTTGTAAAGTGAAGCCTAGGAGAATTGTATATACAAAAGAGAATATACCGCTGCTAATGGAGAACCTCACAGAAGCTCCAGAAGCCACTACGGCAATCATCCACCCCACATCGCTAGCCCGTAAGTGAATATTTTGATATACATGCACAGGCTCTGTACAATCAATGATACACGTGCTTCGCCATTGAGATCCTGGTCCCACACATATCTGACACATGTATAATCTTCCCAGCAGCTAAAGCGCAGCGACATGCGGAGGTCTCGCACATATCTGACACATGTATAATCTTTCCTGCAGCTAAACGCAAAGTTGTGAGAAAAACGCCACCAGCACCTCTACAGCCGCTACAGCTCTCCGAGAATGGCGCAGTACCAGTGTGGACGGCAATACAGTCGGCTAATGGAGTTGTTAGAACACCCTCGGTATCACCAATCTGTGTGGTGCAGGGCGCAGGAAACCCGGTGTCAGCGGACCAGCGTGAAATACCCCATTCAAGTGGTGGCCAGCCAACGACCAGCCGTGTGAATGACCCACCGCGACTATGCCCAGAAGTGGTAGAGGCACCACGAAAACATAAGCGAAAAACAAAGCATATTACAGAGCCAGCGAGCACATCCAGCACCGTGAGTGCCACAGCCACGATGACTCATGAAGAGCTTGATCGCGCGGTTGATCAGCTCACTGATGGTAAGCAATCAGCTGTAGAACCGCTCATTATACAGTTAGGTCCATATATATTTGGACAGAGACAACATTTTTCTAATTTTGATTATAGACATTACCACAATGAATTTTAGACAAAACAATTCAGATGTAGTTGAAGTTCAGACTTTCAGCTTTCATTTGAGGGTATCCACATTAAAATTGGATGAAGGGTTTAGGAGTTTCAGCTCCTTAACATGTGCCACGCTGTTTTTAAATGGACCAAAAGTAATTGGACAGATTAAATTATTTTAAATAAAATGCCCATTTTTAGTACTTGGTTGAAAACCCTTTGTTGGCAATGACTGCCTGAAGTCTTGAACTCATGGACATCACCAGACGCTGTGTTACCTCCTTTTTGATGCTCTGCCAGGCCTTCACTGCGGTGGTTTTCAGTTGCTGTTTGTTTGTGGGCCTTTCTGTCTGAAGTTTAGTCTTTAACAAGTGAAATGCATGCTCAATTGGGTTGAGATCAGGTAACTGTCTTGGCCATTCAAAAATATTCCACTTCTTTGCTTTAATAAACTCCAGGGTTGCTTTGGCTTTATGTTTTGGGTCTTTGTCCATCTGTAGTATGAAACGACGACCAATCAGTTTGGCTGCATTTGGCTGGATCTGAGCACACAGTATGGCTCTGAATACCTCAGAATTCATTCGGGTGCTTCTGTCCTGTGTCACATCATCAATAAACACTAGTGACCCAGTGCCACTGGCAGCCATGCATGCCCAAGCCATCACACCGCCTCCGCCGTGTTTTATAGATGATGTGGTATGCTTTGGACCATGAGCTGTACCATGCCTTCGCTACACTTTTCTCTTTCCATCATTCTGGTAGAGGTTGATCTTGGTTTCATCTGTCCAAAGAATGTTCTTCCAGAACTGTGCTGGCTTTTTTAGATGTTTTTTAGCAAAGTCCAGTCTAGCCTTTTTATTCTTGATGCTTATGAGTGGCTTGCACCGTGCAGTGAACCCTCTGTATTTACTGTCATGCAGTCTTCTCTTTATGGTAGATTTGGATATTGATACTCCTACCTCCTGGAGAGTGTTGTTCACTTGGTTGGTTGTTGTGAAGGGGTTTCTCTTCACCATGGAGATCATTCTGCGATCATCCACCACTGTTGTCTTCCGTGGGCGCCCAGGTCTTTTTGCATTAATGAGTTCACCAGTGCTTTCTTTCTTTCTCAGGATGTACCAAACTGTAGATTTTGCCACTCCTAATATTGTAGCAATTTCTCGGATGGGTTTTTTCTGTTTTCGCAGCTTAAGGATGGCTTGTTTCACCTGCATGGAGAGCTCCTTTGAACTAATGTTTACTTCACAGCAAAACCTTCCAAATGCAAGCACCACACCTCAAATCAACTGCAGGCCTTTTATCTACTTAATTGAGAATGACATAACAAAGGGATTGCCCACACCTGTCCATGAAATAGCCTTGGAGTCAATTGTCCAATTACTTTTGGTCCCTTTAAAAAACAGGGTGGCACATGTTAAGGAGCTGAAACTCCTAAATCCTTCATCCAATTTTAATGTGGATACCCTCAAATGGAAGCTGAAAGTCTGAACTTCAACTGCATCTGAATTGTTTTGTTTAAAATTCATTGTGGTAATGTCTATAACCAAAACTAGAAAAATGTTGTCTCTGTCCAAATATATATGGACCTAACTGTACGTATGGCCCACACTATGCAACCGCCAGCAGCGTATCTAACTGTAGCTTCTAATTTTTCTGGTGTCGGCCCCTCAGGACCCTCTAATTTGGGTGGCATATCTTGTGTCTGTGTATCTAACTCTGTTAATGTTAAGAAACGGGTAAAGAGGTCGTTACCAGCGGTTGTTAAGGTGTGTAAAAAGCCAAGGGTTCACGCAGCGGTGTCGTCTGTATCTGCGGCATCTAAAAATCTGCTGCGTGAATCCATCGGCTGGGGTCCCGCTGAAATGACTGTGCTTCAGGAACAGTTCACCCGCTACTTACGCTACAAACTCTGGGTCCCCAATATAATGTTTTTTTGTGGTACTTTTGAAAAATGATTATCAACACTAACCCCAACACATGCTAATAAGGTCGAACTATACGCACTTCGGAACCTGCAACTGGATGGGGAGATAACAGCTACAGCTACCCCATTATGACTGAATATGGTCGGCTACGGGGTGCATAAACCGCCTAAACCCACACTACCCAGCCATAATAGGGCTAGAGTTATAAAGAGGACTCTAAAATTGTTGATCAGTGCTAGACGCGCGCTATGCGCTAGGAGGCGTCGTGGTGGCCTTTGTCCTGCAATACCTCTACAGACTCCACAGCTGTCGTCACAAGAGTCAGAACAGCATTCACATAGCCAAGATAACACTGCAGATGCCATGCCTGCATCTACACAAAATTCACAAGCCTCAGACGCTGTCGCTGTCGCTGATGGTAATGTGCGGAGCCCCGATCATGCAGTATTTTTGCAGAGCATCCATCATCATCAAAGGGCCCTCCGCAATTTCAACGGCCATATACATACAGATCATTTTAGACTTGTAAATTTGGAGCGTGTACGATCATTTGAAGAGGGCGTGAATATTGTTCATGACGGTATTCAGGCATTACTGGATAGAATCATCAGGGCCTTTGAACCTGGTGACTTTGTACAGTTAAGGTTTGAAGGTGGCGATACTTTAGACCCTATTTTCACTACAAAACAAACTAGGGAAGATTTTAATTCTGAATCTTTTTTAAATGCAGTTGCCAGCACACTTCAAAGTAACGCTGAATGCATATCATCCAATTCGCTAAAGCTAGTCGTCACCATCATTAAAAACCGACGCGGTGGTGTAAAACAAAAAAGGCGCTTGAAATCTATAGCGAGCAGTCAGATCATTAAACAAAAGAGGCAATGGCTGTATGATTTTAACAATTACATGACAAATCTGTGTTTGGCTGCTAGTGTGTGCGCCCTGATGGACGACATGGATGCCGCTGATGCTGTTTTACTGAGCCGCTCTAAAAACATACACACAGCACTGGGCATCCCTGATGATCAGTTAGTGAGTTTTACCAATATCCCGGCATTTGAAAAATATTTGGGGGTCACCATTAAAGTACTGTACTATAGCCAGGGTGATTGGCGCTACTTTCAGAGCGGCAATACAACTAATGGTAATACCGTATTCATATTGTTCCATGATAATCACTACTACGGTATCAAAAATATGAAGGGTTTTATCGGTGCTGTTTACTTTTGTGATCTCTGCAATTCAGTGTTTCACCACAAGAACAACCATTCCTGTCAGAGCCTGCCAGAGAGAGGGTTGTGTAGAAAGCAGTGCCACCCAACAGCCCAGGTGCCCTGTTTGCAGAGTTTATTGCCGCTCGAGCGAGTGCTTAGATTATCACACACAATTGGCTGTAGGCGACCCAGCATTCTGCAGGCTTAAAACATTTTGTGATAAATGCAACCGTTTTGTTCTCAGAAATAGCAAAACTGAGCATAAATGTGATGGTTTGCGCTGTCCTGTATGTCGCAGCCGTATAAATAAATTCGATGCCCATCTCTGTTACATGCGGAAGTATGTAGCACAGGATGAGTCAGATTGTTATATCTTTTATGATCTTGAATGTATGCAGGAGACAGGCACGCACATCCTGAATTACATTTATGCTACTACGCTGTATGGTCACCCCTCCTGGGAGTTTGAGGGTAATACCTGTACACATTACTTTGTACAGTTCTTTACAAGCGGCAAATTTTCAGATCATACATTTATTGCCCACAATGGTGGAAGATACGACTCATACTTTATTGTTAAGGAACTGATTTCTGAAAAACTACAGGTACAGTTGATAACCCAAGGTGGACGTCTATTGTGTGTGTCGCTACCCGATTTGTCTATAAGGTTCATAGACTCTCTAAATTTTATCCCCATGAAACTCAGTCAAAGGACATTTTCCAGACTTTTTTAATACCAGAGAAAACCAAAACAATGTAGGCCCCATACCTGATGTAAAATATTATGGGGTTGAGTACATGTCACCTGGTGAGAGGGTAGAGTTCATGGAGTGGTATGAGACACAGGTAAATACAACTTTTGACTTCAAGGCTGAGCTAAAATCTTATTGCAAACAGGATGTTGAAATTTTGAGACACGCCTGCGAGATCTATAGAGAGCGTATTATGCAGATGACACAGAAAAATGTCAAAAAATACTGTAAGCGTCAAAAGCAAACGATTGTAGTGAGCAGATGTGTTGATCCTTTTCAGCTCATCACCCTGGCCTCGGTGTGTATGGCAATGTACAGGTTTAAATTTCTTTTAAAAAAGACAATCGCCATTTTACCTGGTGATAATTATCACAAGGCAAAAAAGCGCTACTCGACACCCGCTATACAATGGCTCATGTATGTAGCCCACTGCGAGAACATCGACATACAGCACGCTTTGAGAGGCGGTGAAAAACAAGTCGGGAAATATTTTCTAGATGGTTATGCCTATGTTAGCGGCCAACACATAGCCTTTGAATTTCAGGGGTGTTTTTACCACGGATGTCCCGTGTGCTATAATGAAAATGACACGAATAAGGTCACAAATACGTCCTACGGTCAGTTATATTATACCTTTTTAGCTAAAAAGCGCTACTTACAGTGCTGCGGGTACACAATAAGGGTGATGTGGGAGCATGAGTGGAATGAAATGGTTGAAAATGATCCTAACCTTCAAGCATTTCTCCACCAGGTGGAGTTTCCCATTCCTTTAGAACCCCGTGATGCGCTTTATGGTGGCCGAACTAACGCCATTAAGCTCTATCACCATCTGGAAGAAGGGGAGACTTTACATTACTACAATTTCACCAGTCTGTACCCTTTGTAAACAAAACTAAAACATACCCTGTAGGTCATCCAGACATCATCTATGACAATTTTGGATTCATTAACCCCTTCACCCCGGAACTTTTTCCGTTTTTTCGTTTTTGTTTTTCGCTCCCCTCCTTCCCAGAGCCATAACTTTTTTATTTTTCTGTCAATATGGCCATGTGAGGGCTTATTTTTTGCGGGACAAGATGTACTTTTGAATGATACCATTGGTTTTACCATGCCGTGTAACAGAAAACAGGAAAAAAATTCACGGTGTGATGAAATTGCAAAAAAATTTCACACTGGTTTTTTGTTTGGCTTTTTTGCTAGGTTCACCAAATGCTAAAACTAACCTGCCATTATGATTTTCCAGGTCATTACGAGTTCATAGACACCTAACATGTCTAGGCTATTTTTTATCTAAGTGGTGAAAAAAAATTCCAAAATTTGCTAAAAAAAAAAAAAAAAAAAAAAATTTGCGTGATTTTCCGATACCCATAGCGTCTCCATTTTTCATGATCTGGGGTCGGGTGAGGGCTTATTTTTTGCATGCTGAGCTGGCATTTTTAATGATACCATTTTGGTGCAGATACATTCTTTTGATCACCCGTTATTGCATTTTAATGCAATGTCGCGGTGACCAAAAAAACGTAATTTTGGCATTTTGATTTTTATTCTCGCTACGCCATTTAGCGGTCAGGTTAATCCTTTGTTTTTATTGATAGAATGGGCGATTCTGAACGCGGCGATACCAAATATGTGTATGTTTATTTTTTTTTTAATTGTTTTATTTTGATTGGGGCGAAAGGGGGGTGATTTGAACTTTTATATATTTTTTATTTTTTTAATATTTTTCAACACTCTTTTTTTAATTTTGGCATGCTTCAATAGCCTCCATAGGAGGCTAGAAGCATGCACAACTCGATCGGCTCTGCTACATAGAGGTGAAGTACAGATCACCTCTATGTAGCAGAAATCCAGGTGTACTTTGAGCGCCGACCACAGGGTGGCGCTCAAAGCAATCGGCCATTAACAACCATAGAGGTCTCAAGGAGACCTCTGGTTGTTATGGCAATGCACCGCTGACCCCCGATCATGTGACGGGGGTCAGCGGTGCGAGCACCCCCGGCCGCGCGGCCGGGAGCGCTAGTTAAATGCCGCTATCAGCGCTTGACGGCGGCATTTAACTAGTTAATGGGCGCGGGCGGATCGCGATTCCGCTCACACTCATTGCGTGCACATGTCAGCTGTACAAAACAGCTGACATGTCGCGGCTTTAAGGTGGGCTCATTGTCGGAGCCCACCTTAAAGCAGGGGATCTGCCAGCTGATGTACTATTCCGTCAGCTGGCAGAAAGGGGTTAAAAAATACTTTGGCATTGCTAAAGTCAAGGTCTACCTGCCGAGAGATTTATTTTTTCCAGTTCTACCGGTAAAACTCAACAAAAAATTAATGTTTCCCCTTTGCTACACATGCGCTGTAAATTCCCAGGCAGATATTTGTGCTCATAGTGATGAAGAACGTGGCCTGACAGGCACCTGGTGCACTATAGAGCTCGAGATGGCGATAGAAAAAGGGTATCGGATCGCCCACATCTATGAAATATGGCATTTTCCTAAAACCACTGATGATCTGTTTGCTCCCTACATTAAATTACACCTTAGGGATAAGCAGAAAGCCTCTGGTTATCCTAGCTGGTGCACTGATGACGACAAGAAAAGGCAGTACATTGACTCTTTTCTTGAAAAAGAAGGTGTCCAATTACGGCCTGAAAATATAGCTGTCAATCCTGCTAAGAGACAGATCTCCAAGCTTTTCTTAAATTCTTTATGGGGAAAGTTTGCTCAGAGATCTAATCTATCATGTACCAGCATTGTTAGGGATCCAGATGAGCTTTTTAAGTATTTGTTCCTGCCTTACTATGACATTTCGATGTTACATTTCCTTGATGATGACACTGCAACCGTTAACTGGAAATATGCAAAAGGCCACCACACACTCAACAAAAACACAAACATTTTTATAGCGTGTTTTACAACAGCGTATGCTCGGTTAGAGCTCTATTCGCTGCTGGACCGGCTGCAGGAGAGGTGCCTTTATCACGACACAGATTCAGTTATTTTTGTACAGTGAGATGGTGAGTGGCAGCCGCCTTTAGGCGATTACCTGGAGGAGCTGACCAGTGAAATACCCGATGGTACATACATCACAGAATTTGTATCCGCGGGCCCCAAAACTTATGGATACAAACTCAACACCGGTAAAACTGTCTTAAAAGTTAAGGGAATAACACTAAATGTCGGTAACTCTCAATCTATTAATTTCAACAGTCTAAAAGATCTAGTTCTGGACTACCAGCGCTGTTGTGTATCCGCTTTTTGGGCTCCCCTGGTGGTTGCTGGTGGTATTGGTGACTTGTTTGCACTTTGCTGCTTCTGTTCACCTGCTTCCATCAGCGTTTGGGAGTTTCCTATTTAGCCTTGCTCTCCAGTAGTGTTGAGCGATACTTTCCGATATCGGAAAGTATCGGTATCGGAAAGTATCGGCCGATACCGTCAAAATATCGGATCCAATCCGATACCGATACCCGATCCCAATGCAAGTCAATGGGACGAAAATATCGGAATTAAAAGAAACCCTTTATACACTTGTAGGTTCATTCTACATGAAGGAAAACAACTAAGAATAATGTAGGATGTATTGGGGGACGTGGCGGAGATATTAAAGGCACAGAGGTTTAGCCCAATGTAATAGAATAGCAGGATTTTGCGTTTTTTTTTATGACGTTCGGCGTTAGAAAGAATTTGACTATGTTAATTTTTTTTTTAATGTCAGATATTGATGTTTCACTGCTTCCACGCCCTTCACCTTTTTTTTTACTTCTCCCACGCTTTCTTCTTAATTATCCTCATCATCAGCTTCTTTGACATCAACTTCTTCACCTTATTCATCTTCTTCTTCATCTTCTACCTATTATTTTTTGGGTTACATTGTTCATATTGTTTTTAGTTTACTATTATCTTCATCATATTCTACTTCTTCATCATATTCTTATTTGTGACAGGCATTCCCGTAGTTGTTATCTATAAAAGTTTGAAGATTACACCTTCCGTTCTGCCTGTCACAAAACAGTTACATTTGTCCGCGTTCAGTTTGGCCTGCAGCATCAGGCTTTATCCAGGGGCACCACGAGGAGGAACGGACTCACCCCCATACACTGCTTAGTCTTCTTCTGCTTATAATTTACATAATATTTTTTGCTCTGATATTTTGTGTTATGCTTAATGTCCTTCTGCTCTTTGTTCTGCAGCCTCTTGTTCTTCTGCTTCTCGGTCTTCCAGGTCGTCGTCGTCTCCAGGGTCGTCGTCTCCGGGGTCGTCGTCATCGGGGTGGTCTCCGGGGTCGTCGTCATCGGGGTGGTCTTCAGGGTCATCGTCTCCAGGGTCGTCGTCATCACGGTGGTTGTCGTCTCTGGTGTCGTCGTCATCTTAGGGGTGGTCTTCCGGGTCATCGTGTTTAGTCTCTTGAACTTGGAAATGTAGCAGAAGGTACAAGAAGGCTGAGAAAATGCCGAGAACCAGCTGATGGAACTGGAACCCGGATGGGTAGCCGAAGGTCCAAGAGCCAATGGAACTACCGAGGACCAGCTGACGTTACTGGAACCCGGTTACTAAGCAGGAGGTACCCGTGCCTGAAAGCACTACCAAGGACCACCTGACGTTGGTGGAACTCGGATACCAAAGGGAGGCACCTAAGCCAAAGGCTCTGCCCGGAACCAGCTGACGGTACTGGAACCAGGATGGGGAGCAGAAGGTCCAAGAGCAAGTGTCTGCGTGGCTTTTGCAGGACACGTTGCCGGCTGCACAGCAGGGGAACAGCTGGCGGTGCTGGACCCCACTGACACATTGGCTGGTGTTTTTCTCTGTGCAGCTAGCACATCTGGGCCCCAACTGGCGGTTTGTTAGAGCCCAGGGTCAGCAGGAGGAGGAGGAGCAGGAGCAGGGGGAGGGGAGTGTAGGCCGAAGCCTGCACTGGCGGCAGCTTTGGGTCTGTTGTGTCTGCGTGGCGGTCGCAGGACACGTTGCCGGCTACACAGCAGGGGAACAGCTGGCGGTGCTGGACCCCACTGACACATTGGCGAGGTGTTTGGCTCTGTGCAGCCAGCACTTCCGGACAGCAACTAGCGGTGTTGGAGCCCGGGCTCTGCAGGGGGAGCAGAGTGTAGGCCGAAGCCTACTTGAACCAATTTCAAAGGTAACCTTTAACCCCCCCTCAGGGGTTAGAAAGTAGAAGAGCCACAGCTTATGCAGCAGTAGTGCTGCACAAGTCAAAGGTTGCTCTTTTAATTTCGCTCCTTGCACACGCTGAATGAAACACGTATAACATTTAGCCCTTTATACAGTCAAACTGTGTTGGAGGCGCGAGTTCCCTTTGTAATGAGACGCAGCACAGATGTCAAGAATCCCACCTTGGTGCTGGGTGCAGCCTCCTGAGCGTTGTTATTTGCTGTACAGGAGTCTGCGCTGTCGTGTTATCCCCTGGCCTAGCGCTGTTAGCGCTGCCCATCTTCTGACATCATTTAATGTCGGCCGGTGCGGTTCGCGATGACCATGAATCCCAGCCCCGCAGTGTCTTAACATTGTAAAAACACTGCGGGGCTGGGATTCAGGGCCTGGCGCAGCACATATGTTGGCCTCTCACACTCGGGTCCTTACACCCGCTTCAGACTGTGCGGCGTCATCTGATCCCTTATCGCATGCCACGGCCATGAAGCCGCACAGTCCGAAGAAGGCGGAAGGAGAGGAGGGACAGGCTAACTGATGCACTGATCCTGCCCATCAATCACACCCTCGCAGTCCCAATAAATAAGACACCGAGGGGCGTTGTGTGGGTCAGGGCGGCCGCAGAGGCGCAGCCAGCCAAACAATGATGCCAGAAGACGGGCAGCGCTACCAAGGGGGTTGCAGCGTGTCATTACAAAGGAAAGTCACACCACCGGGACGGTTAAATGGTCACACAGAGGACACATTGCAGACGTGTTTTCAGTTCCACATGTGCGAGGAGAATACGTTTCTGAGCCACCTTGCACACATGCAGCATTACCGCTGTACAAGGTGGCTGGATAACGTAAAAACGCCTGGGGGAGGGGGGACAGGTTCCCTTCAATTTCAGTTCTTGTGTCTGCGTGGCTTTTGCAGGACACGTTGCCGGCTGCACAGCAGGGGAACAGCTGGCGGTGCTGGACCCCACTGACACATTGGCTGGTGTTTTTCTCTGTGCAGCTAGCACATCTGGGCCCCAACTGGCGGTTTGTTAGAGCCCAGGGTCAGCAGGAGGAGGAGGAGCAGGAGCAGGGGGAGGGGAGTGTAGGCCGAAGCCTGCACTGGCGGCAGCTTTGGGTCTGTTGTGTCTGCGTGGCGGTCGCAGGACACGTTGCCGGCTACACAGCAGGGGAACAGCTGGCGGTGCTGGACCCCACTGACACATTGGCGAGGTGTTTGGCTCTGTGCAGCCAGCACTTCCGGACAGCAACTAGCGGTGTTGGAGCCCGGGCTCTGCAGGGGGAGCAGAGTGTAGGCCGAAGCCTACTTGAACCAATTTCAAAGGTAACCTTTAACCCCCCTCAGGGGTTAGAAAGTAGAAGAGCCACAGCTTATGCAGCAGTAGTGCTGCACAAGTCAAAGGTTGCTCTTTTAATTTCGCTCCTTGCACACGCTGAATGAAACACGTATAACATTTAGCCCTTTATACAGTCAAACTGTGTTGGAGGCGCGAGTTCCCTTTGTAATGAGACGCAGCACAGATGTCAAGAATCCCACCTTGGTGCTGGGTGCAGCCTCCTGAGCGTTGTTATTTGCTGTACAGGAGTCTGCGCTGTCGTGTTATCCCCTGGCCTAGCGCTGTTAGCGCTGCCCATCTTCTGACATCATTTAATGTCGGCCGGTGCGGTTCGCGATGACCATGAATCCCAGCCCCGCAGTGTCTTAACATTGTAAAAACACTGCGGGGCTGGGATTCAGGGCCTGGCGCAGCACATATGTTGGCCTCTCACACTCGGGTCCTTACACCCGCTTCAGACTGTGCGGCGTCATCTGATCCCTTATCGCATGCCACGGCCATGAAGCCGCACAGTCCGAAGAAGGCGGAAGGAGAGGAGGGACAGGCGAACTGATGCACTGATCCTGCCCATCAATCACACCCTCGCAGTCCCAATAAATAAGACACCGAGGGGCGTTGTGTGGGTCAGGGCGGCCGCAGAGGCGCAGCCAGCCAAACAATGATGCCAGAAGACGGGCAGCGCTACCAAGGGGGTTGCAGCGTGTCATTACAAAGGAAAGTCACACCACCGGGACGGTTAAATGGTCACACAGAGGACACATTGCAGACGTGTTTTCAGTTCCACATGTGCGAGGAGAATACGTTTCTGAGCCACCTTGCACACATGCAGCATTACCGCTGTACAAGGTGGCTGGATAACGTAAAAACGCCTGGGGGAGGGGGGACAGGTTCCCTTCAATTTCAGTTCTTGTGTCTGCGTGGCTTTTGCAGGACACGTTGCCGGCTGCACAGCAGGGGAACAGCTGGCGGTGCTGGACCCCACTGACACATTGGCTGGTGTTTTTCTCTGTGCAGCTAGCACATCTGGGCCCCAACTGGCGGTTTGTTAGAGCCCAGGGTCAGCAGGAGGAGGAGGAGCAGGAGCAGGGGGAGGGGAGTGTAGGCCGAAGCCTGCACTGGCGGCAGCTTTGGGTCTGTTGTGTCTGCGTGGCGGTCGCAGGACACGTTGCCGGCTACACAGCAGGGGAACAGCTGGCGGTGCTGGACCCCACTGACACATTGGCGAGGTGTTTGGCTCTGTGCAGCCAGCACTTCCGGACAGCAACTAGCGGTGTTGGAGCCCGGGCTCTGCAGGGAGAGCAGAGTGTAGGCCGAAGCCTACTTGAACCAATTTCAAAGGTAACCTTTAACCCCCCCTCAGGGGTTAGAAAGTAGAAGAGCCACAGCTTATGCAGCAGTAGTGCTGCACAAGTCAAAGGTTGCTCTTTTAATTTCGCTCCTTGCACACGCTGAATGAAACACGTATAACATTTAGCCCTTTATACAGTCAAACTGTGTTGGAGGCGCGAGTTCCCTTTGTAATGAGACGCAGCACAGATGTCAAGAATCCCACCTTGGTGCTGGGTGCAGCCTCCTGAGCGTTGTTATTTGCTGTACAGGAGTCTGCGCTGTCGTGTTATCCCCTGGCCTAGCGCTGTTAGCGCTGCCCATCTTCTGACATCATTTAATGTCGGCCGGTGCGGTTCGCGATGACCATGAATCCCAGCCCCGCAGTGTCTTAACATTGTAAAAACACTGCGGGGCTGGGATTCAGGGCCTGGCGCAGCACATATGTTGGCCTCTCACACTCGGGTCCTTACACCCGCTTCAGACTGTGCGGCGTCATCTGATCCCTTATCGCATGCCACGGCCATGAAGCCGCACAGTCCGAAGAAGGCGGAAGGAGAGGAGGGACAGGCGAACTGATGCACTGATCCTGCCCATCAATCACACCCTCGCAGTCCCAATAAATAAGACACCGAGGGGCGTTGTGTGGGTCAGGGCGGCCGCAGAGGCGCAGCCAGCCAAACAATGATGCCAGAAGACGGGCAGCGCTACCAAGGGGGTTGCAGCGTGTCATTACAAAGGAAAGTCACACCACCGGGACGGTTAAATGGTCACACAGAGGACACATTGCAGACGTGTTTTCAGTTCCACATGTGCGAGGAGAATACGTTTCTGAGCCACCTTGCACACATGCAGCATTACCGCTGTACAAGGTGGCTGGATAACGTAAAAACGCCTGGGGGAGGGGGGACAGGTTCCCTTCAATTTCAGTTCTTGTGTCTGCGTGGCTTTTGCAGGACACGTTGCCGGCTGCACAGCAGGGGAACAGCTGGCGGTGCTGGACCCCACTGACACATTGGCTGGTGTTTTTCTCTGTGCAGCTAGCACATCTGGGCCCCAACTGGCGGTTTGTTAGAGCCCAGGGTCAGCAGGAGGAGGAGGAGCAGGAGCAGGGGGAGGGGAGTGTAGGCCGAAGCCTGCACTGGCGGCAGCTTTGGGTCTGTTGTGTCTGCGTGGCGGTCGCAGGACACGTTGCCGGCTACACAGCAGGGGAACAGCTGGCGGTGCTGGACCCCACTGACACATTGGCGAGGTGTTTGGCTCTGTGCAGCCAGCACTTCCGGACAGCAACTAGCGGTGTTGGAGCCCGGGCTCTGCAGGGGGAGCAGAGTGTAGGCCGAAGCCTACTTGAACCAATTTCAAAGGTAACCTTTAACCCCCCCTCAGGGGTTAGAAAGTAGAAGAGCCACAGCTTATGCAGCAGTAGTGCTGCACAAGTCAAAGGTTGCTCTTTTAATTTCGCTCCTTGCACACGCTGAATGAAACACGTATAACATTTAGCCCTTTATACAGTCAAACTGTGTTGGAGGCGCGAGTTCCCTTTGTAATGAGACGCAGCACAGATGTCAAGAATCCCACCTTGGTGCTGGGTGCAGCCTCCTGAGCGTTGTTATTTGCTGTACAGGAGTCTGCGCTGTCGTGTTATCCCCTGGCCTAGCGCTGTTAGCGCTGCCCATCTTCTGACATCATTTAATGTCGGCCGGTGCGGTTCGCGATGACCATGAATCCCAGCCCCGCAGTGTCTTAACATTGTAAAAACACTGCGGGGCTGGGATTCAGGGCCTGGCGCAGCACATATGTTGGCCTCTCACACTCGGGTCCTTACACCCGCTTCAGACTGTGCGGCGTCATCTGATCCCTTATCGCATGCCACGGCCATGAAGCCGCACAGTCCGAAGAAGGCGGAAGGAGAGGAGGGACAGGCGAACTGATGCACTGATCCTGCCCATCAATCACACCCTCGCAGTCCCAATAAATAAGACACTGAGGGGCGTTGTGTGGGTCAGGGCGGCCGCAGAGGCGCAGCCAGCCAAACAATGATGCCAGAAGACGGGCAGCGCTACCAAGGGGGTTGCAGCGTGTCATTACAAAGGAAAGTCACACCACCGGGACGGTTAAATGGTCACACAGAGGACACATTGCAGACGTGTTTTCAGTTCCACATGTGCGAGGAGAATACGTTTCTGAGCCACCTTGCACACATGCAGCATTACCGCTGTACAAGGTGGCTGGATAACGTAAAAACGCCTGGGGGAGGGGGGACAGGTTCCCTTCAATTTCAGTTCTTGTGTCTGCGTGGCTTTTGCAGGACACGTTGCCGGCTGCACAGCAGGGGAACAGCTGGCGGTGCTGGACCCCACTGACACATTGGCTGGTGTTTTTCTCTGTGCAGCTAGCACATCTGGGCCCCAACTGGCGGTTTGTTAGAGCCCAGGGTCAGCAGGAGGAGGAGGAGCAGGAGCAGGGGGAGGGGAGTGTAGGCCGAAGCCTGCACTGGCGGCAGCTTTGGGTCTGTTGTGTCTGCGTGGCGGTCGCAGGACACGTTGCCGGCTACACAGCAGGGGAACAGCTGGCGGTGCTGGACCCCACTGACACATTGGCGAGGTGTTTGGCTCTGTGCAGCCAGCACTTCCGGACAGCAACTAGCGGTGTTGGAGCCCGGGCTCTGCAGGGGGAGCAGAGTGTAGGCCGAAGCCTACTTGAACCAATTTCAAAGGTAACCTTTAACCCCCCCTCAGGGGTTAGAAAGTAGAAGAGCCACAGCTTATGCAGCAGTAGTGCTGCACAAGTCAAAGGTTGCTCTTTTAATTTCGCTCCTTGCACACGCTGAATGAAACACGTATAACATTTAGCCCTTTATACAGTCAAACTGTGTTGGAGGCGCGAGTTCCCTTTGTAATGAGACGCAGCACAGATGTCAAGAATCCCACCTTGGTGCTGGGTGCAGCCTCCTGAGCGTTGTTATTTGCTGTACAGGAGTCTGCGCTGTCGTGTTATCCCCTGGCCTAGCGCTGTTAGCGCTGCCCATCTTCTGACATCATTTAATGTCGGCCGGTGCGGTTCGCGATGACCATGAATCCCAGCCCCGCAGTGTCTTAACATTGTAAAAACACTGCGGGGCTGGGATTCAGGGCCTGGCGCAGCACATATGTTGGCCTCTCACACTCGGGTCCTTACACCCGCTTCAGACTGTGCGGCGTCATCTGATCCCTTATCGCATGCCACGGCCATGAAGCCGCACAGTCCGAAGAAGGCGGAAGGAGAGGAGGGACAGGCGAACTGATGCACTGATCCTGCCCATCAATCACACCCTCGCAGTCCCAATAAATAAGACACCGAGGGGCGTTGTGTGGGTCAGGGCGGCCGCAGAGGCGCAGCCAGCCAAACAATGATGCCAGAAGACGGGCAGCGCTACCAAGGGGGTTGCAGCGTGTCATTACAAAGGAAAGTCACACCACCGGGACGGTTAAATGGTCACACAGAGGACACATTGCAGACGTGTTTTCAGTTCCACATGTGCGAGGAGAATACGTTTCTGAGCCACCTTGCACACATGCAGCATTACCGCTGTACAAGGTGGCTGGATAACGTAAAAACGCCTGGGGGAGGGGGGACAGGTTCCCTTCAATTTCAGTTCTTGTGTCTGCGTGGCTTTTGCAGGACACGATGCCGGCTGCACAGCAGGGGAACAGCTGGCGGTGCTGAACCCCACTGACACATTGGCTGGTGTTTTTCTCTGTGCAGCTAGCAGTACCGGGCCCCAACTGGCGGTGTTAGAGCCCAGGGTCAGCAGGAGGAGCAGGGGGAGCGGAGTGTAGGCCGAAGCCTGCACTCGAGCAAGTTGAAAGGAAACCTTTAACCCCCCCCCCAGGGGTTTGTAGCTGAAAGAGCCATTGTGTACAGCACTAATGCTGGAAAAGGTAAACTTAGCTCTTTTAATTATGGTCCTTGCACATGCGGAACCTAACAGTTATGAAATGTGTCCCCTCACAGCGTAAAACCGTCCGGTAGGTGGAACTTTCCTTTGTCGTGTGACGCAGCACAGCCATCATTTTTACCCCCTTGGCGCCGTGCGCCGCCTCCTCAGCGTTGTTTGAATCTGTCCCGGAGCCTGCGCTGTTAGGTTAGCCCTTGGCCATGCACACATTTTGCGCTGCCCGTCTTCTGACATCATTTGGTGTCAGGCTGGCTGCGCCTGTGCGGGTGCGCTGGCCGAGATCCCGCCTCGCAGTGTCGTCTAATGTAATCCCACCGCGGGCCTGTGATCCGTGCCCATGCGCAGTGCATATCCTCGCCTCTCACTCCCCTCCCTACGGCTTTTTCAGACTGTGCGGTGTCACGGCCGTGGCATGCTATTAGGGACCAGCTGACATCGCACAGTCTGAAGAAGCCGTAGGGAGGGGAGTGAGAGGCGAGGATATGCACTGCGCACGGGCACGGATCACAGGCCCGCGGTGGGATTACATTAGACGACACTGCGAGGCGGGATCTCGGCCAGCGCACCCGCACAGGCGCAGCCAGCCTGACACCAAATGATGTCAGAAGACGGGCAGCGCAAAATGTGTGCATGGCCAAGGGCTAACCTAACAGCGCAGGCTCCGGGACAGATTCAAACAACGCTGAGGAGGCGGCGCACGGCGCCAAGGGGGTAAAAATGATGGCTGTGCTGCGTCACACGACAAAGGAAAGTTCCACCTACCGGACGGTTTAACGCTGTGATGGGACACATTTCATAACTGTTAGGTTCCGCATGTGCAAGGAGCACCACGAAAAGAGGCACTTTTTCCCTTTGCATCATTACTGCTGCACAAGGTGGCTCCTTCAGTAACAAACGCCTGGGGGGGGGGGGGGACAGGTTCCCTTAAAGTAAACTTGTTGTGACTGCGTGGCGGTCGCAGTACACGTTGCCGTATACACAGCAGGGGAACAGCTGGCGGTGATGAACCCCACTAACACATTGGCGAGGTGTTTGGCTCTGTGCGTACAGCACTTCTGGACGGCAACTGGCGGTGTTGGAGCCCAGGGACAGGTGGAGGAGGAGGAGGTTGGAGGAGGTAGGAGGGATTGCCACACACACAGCAGGGGAACAGCTGACGTTACTGAACCCCAATAACAGAGGAGGGACTGTTGACTGTGCGTACAGCACTTCTGGACGGCAACTGGCGGTGTTGGAGCCCAGGGACAGGTGGAGGAGGAGGAGGTTGGAGGAGGTTGGAGGAGGTAGGAGGGATTGCCACACACACAGCAGGGGAACAGCTGACGTTACTGAACCCCAATAACAGAGGAGGGACTGTTGACTGTGCGTACAGCACTTCTGGACGGCAACTGGCGGTGTTGGAGCCCAGGGACAGGTGGAGGAGGAGGAGGTTGGAGGAGGTAGGAGGGATTGCCACACACACAGCAGGGGAACAGCTGACGTTACTGAACCCCAATAACAGAGGAGGGACTGTTGACTGTGCGTACAGCACTTCTGGACGGCAACTGGCGGTGTTGGAGCCCAGGGACAGGTGGAGGAGGAGGAGGTTGGAGGAGGTAGGAGGGATTGCCACACACACAGCAGGGGAACAGCTGACGTTACTGAACCCCAATAACAGAGGAGGGACTGTTGACTGTGCGTACAGCACTTCTGGACGGCAACTGGCGGTGTTGGAGCCCAGGGACAGGTGGAGGAGGAGGAGGTTGGAGGAGGTTGGAGGAGGTAGGAGGGATTGCCACACACACAGCAGGGGAACAGCTGACGTTACTGAACCCCAATAACAGAGGAGGGACTGTTGACTGTGCGTACAGCACTTCTGGACGGCAACTGGCGGTGTTGGAGCCCAGGGACAGGTGGAGGAGGAGGAGGTTGGAGGAGGTAGGAGGGATTGCCACACACACAGCAGGGGAACAGCTGACGTTACTGAACCCCAATAACAGAGGAGGGACTGTTGACTGTGCGTACAGCACTTCTGGACGGCAACTGGCGGTGTTGGAGCCCAGGGACAGGTGGAGGAGGAGGAGGTTGGAGGAGGTTGGAGGAGGTAGGAGGGATTGCCACACACACAGCAGGGGAACAGCTGACGTTACTGAACCCCAATAACAGAGGAGGGACTGTTGACTGTGCGTACAGCACTTCTGGACGGCAACTGGCGGTGTTGGAGCCCAGGGACAGGTGGAGGAGGAGGAGGTTGGAGGAGGTAGGAGGGATTGCCACACACACAGCAGGGGAACAGCTGACGTTACTGAACCCCAATAACAGAGGAGGGATTGTTGACTGTGCGTACAGCACTTCTGGACGGCAACTGGCGGTGTTGGAGCCCAGGGACAGGTGGAGGAGGAGGAGGTTGGAGGAGGTAGGAGGGATTGCCACACACACAGCAGGGGAACAGCTGACGTTACTGAACCCCAATAACAGAGGAGGGACTGTTGACTGTGCGTACAGCACTTCTGGACGGCAACTGGCGGTGTTGGAGCCCAGGGACAGGTGGAGGAGGAGGAGGTTGGAGGAGGTAGGAGGGATTGCCACACACACAGCAGGGGAACAGCTGACGTTACTGAACCCCAATAACAGAGGAGGGACTGTTGACTGTGCGTACAGCACTTCTGGACGGCAACTGGCGGTGTTGGAGCCCAGGGACAGGTGGAGGAGGAGGAGGTTGGAGGAGGTAGGAGGGATTGCCACACACACAGCAGGGGAACAGCTGACGTTACTGAACCCCAATAACAGAGGAGGGACTGTTGACTGTGCGTACAGCACTTCTGGACGGCAACTGGCGGTGTTGGAGCCCAGGGACAGGTGGAGGAGGAGGAGGTTGGAGGAGGTAGGAGGGATTGCCACACACACAGCAGGGGAACAGCTGACGTTACTGAACCCCAATAACAGAGGAGGGACTGTTGACTGTGCGTACAGCACTTCTGGACGGCAACTGGCGGTGTTGGAGCCCAGGGACAGGTGGAGGAGGAGGAGGTTGGAGGAGGTAGGAGGGATTGCCACACACACAGCAGGGGAACAGCTGACGTTACTGAACCCCAATAACAGAGGAGGGACTGTTGACTGTGCGTACAGCACTTCTGGACGGCAACTGGCGGTGTTGGAGCCCAGGGACAGGTGGAGGAGGAGGAGGTTGGAGGAGGTAGGAGGGATTGCCACACACACAGCAGGGGAACAGCTGACGTTACTGAACCCCAATAACAGAGGAGGGACTGTTGACTGTGCGTACAGCACTTCTGGACGGCAACTGGCGGTGTTGGAGCCCAGGGACAGGTGGAGGAGGAGGAGGTTGGAGGAGGTAGGAGGGATTGCCACACACACAGCAGGGGAACAGCTGACGTTACTGAACCCCAATAACAGAGGAGGGACTGTTGACTGTGCGTACAGCACTTCTGGACGGCAACTGGCGGTGTTGGAGCCCAGGGACAGGTGGAGGAGGAGGAGGTTGGAGGAGGTTGGAGGAGGTAGGAGGGATTGCCACACACACAGCAGGGGAACAGCTGACGTTACTGAACCCCAATAACAGAGGAGGGACTGTTGACTGTGCGTACAGCACTTCTGGACGGCAACTGGCGGTGTTGGAGCCCAGGGACAGGTGGAGGAGGAGGAGGTTGGAGGAGGTAGGAGGGATTGCCACACACACAGCAGGGGAACAGCTGACGTTACTGAACCCCAATAACAGAGGAGGGACTGTTGACTGTGCGTACAGCACTTCTGGACGGCAACTGGCGGTGTTGGAGCCCAGGGACAGGTGGAGGAGGAGGAGGTTGGAGGAGGTTGGAGGAGGTAGGAGGGATTGCCACACACACAGCAGGGGAACAGCTGACGTTACTGAACCCCAATAACAGAGGAGGGACTGTTGACTGTGCGTACAGCACTTCTGGACGGCAACTGGCGGTGTTGGAGCCCAGGGACAGGTGGAGGAGGAGGAGGTTGGAGGAGGTAGGAGGGATTGCCACACACACAGCAGGGGAACAGCTGACGTTACTGAACCCCAATAACAGAGGAGGGATTGTTGACTGTGCGTACAGCACTTCTGGACGGCAACTGGCGGTGTTGGAGCCCAGGGACAGGTGGAGGAGGAGGAGGTTGGAGGAGGTAGGAGGGATTGCCACACACACAGCAGGGGAACAGCTGACGTTACTGAACCCCAATAACAGAGGAGGGACTGTTGACTGTGCGTACAGCACTTCTGGACGGCAACTGGCGGTGTTGGAGCCCAGGGACAGGTGGAGGAGGAGGAGGTTGGAGGAGGTAGGAGGGATTGCCACACACACAGCAGGGGAACAGCTGACGTTACTGAACCCCAATAACAGAGGAGGGACTGTTGACTGTGCGTACAGCACTTCTGGACGGCAACTGGCGGTGTTGGAGCCCAGGGACAGGTGGAGGAGGAGGAGGTTGGAGGAGGTAGGAGGGATTGCCACACACACAGCAGGGGAACAGCTGACGTTACTGAACCCCAATAACAGAGGAGGGACTGTTGACTGTGCGTACAGCACTTCTGGACGGCAACTGGCGGTGTTGGAGCCCAGGGACAGGTGGAGGAGGAGGAGGTTGGAGGAGGTAGGAGGGATTGCCACACACACAGCAGGGGAACAGCTGACGTTACTGAACCCCAATAACAGAGGAGGGACTGTTGACTGTGCGTACAGCACTTCTGGACGGCAACTGGCGGTGTTGGAGCCCAGGGACAGGTGGAGGAGGAGGAGGTTGGAGGAGGTAGGAGGGATTGCCACACACACAGCAGGGGAACAGCTGACGTTACTGAACCCCAATAACAGAGGAGGGACTGTTGACTGTGCGTACAGCACTTCTGGACGGCAACTGGCGGTGTTGGAGCCCAGGGACAGGTGGAGGAGGAGGAGGAGGTTGGAGGAGGTAGGAGGGATTGCCACACACACAGCAGGGGAACAGCTGACGTTACTGAACCCCAATAACAGAGGAGGGACTGTTGACTGTGCGTACAGCACTTCTGGACGGCAACTGGCGGTGTTGGAGCCCAGGGACAGGTGGAGGAGGAGGAGGTTGGAGGAGGTTGGAGGAGGTAGGAGGGATTGCCACACACACAGCAGGGGAACAGCTGACGTTACTGAACCCCAATAACAGAGGAGGGACTGTTGACTGTGCGTACAGCACTTCTGGACGGCAACTGGCGGTGTTGGAGCCCAGGGACAGGTGGAGGAGGAGGAGGTTGGAGGAGGTAGGAGGGATTGCCACACACACAGCAGGGGAACAGCTGACGTTACTGAACCCCAATAACAGAGGAGGGACTGTTGACTGTGCGTACAGCACTTCTGGACGGCAACTGGCGGTGTTGGAGCCCAGGGACAGGTGGAGGAGGAGGAGGTTGGAGGAGGTTGGAGGAGGTTGGAGGAGGTAGGAGGGATTGCCACACACACAGCAGGGGAACAGCTGACGTTACTGAACCCCAATAACAGAGGAGGGACTGTTGACTGTGCGTACAGCACTTCTGGACGGCAACTGGCGGTGTTGGAGCCCAGGGACAGGTGGAGGAGGAGGAGGTTGGAGGAGGTAGGAGGGATTGCCACACACACAGCAGGGGAACAGCTGACGTTACTGAACCCCAATAACAGAGGAGGGACTGTTGACTGTGCGTACAGCACTTCTGGACGGCAACTGGCGGTGTTGGAGCCCAGGGACAGGTGGAAAAGCAGAGGAACACAATGTAGGCCGAAGCCTGAGAAAGTCGAAAGGGAACCTTTAACCCCCCCCCAAGGCGTTTGTAGCTGAAAGAGCCAGCTTGTGCAGCACAAAAGATGCAAAAGGAAAAGGTGGCTCTTTTCATCATGCTCCTTGCAAACACAGAACTAAACACTTATAAAATGTGTCCCCTGCAACCGTAAAACCGTCCCGGAGGTGGGACTTTCCTTCGTAATGTGACGCAGCACAGCCGTCATTCCTACCCCCCCGGCGCCACGCACCGGCTCCTCAGCGTTGTTTTATTCCGTCCCGGAGCCTGCGCTGTTATGTTATCCCGTGGCCAGGCACACTTAGCGCTGCCCGTCTTCTGGCATCATTTGGTGTCAGGATGGCTGCGCCTGTGCGGCCGCGCTGGCAGAGAGCCCGCCTCGCAGTGTCTTCTGATTTAATCCCACTGGGGGCCTGGGATCCATGGACATGCGCAGTGCATATCCTCGCCTCTCACTCCCCTCCCTACGGCTTCTTAAGACTGTGCGGTGTCACGGCCGTGGCATGCTATTAGGGACCAGCTGACACCGAACAGTCTGAAGAAGCCATAGGGAAATGAGTGAGAGGTGGAGGTTCAGATATGCACTGCGCATGTCCATGGATCCCAGGCCCCCAGTGGGATTAAATCAGAAGACACTGCGAGGCGGGCTCTCTGCCAGCGCGGCCGCACAGGCGCAGCCATCCTGACACCAAATGATGCCAGAAGACGGGCAGCGCTAAGTGTGCCTGGCCATGGGATAACATAACAGCGCAGGCTCCGGGACGGAATAAAACAACGCTGAGGAGCCGGTGCGCGGCGCCGGGGGGGTAGGAATGACGGCTGTGCTGCGTCACATTACGAAGGAAAGTCCCACCTCCGGGACGGTTTTACGGTTGCAGGGGACACATTTTATAAGTGTTAAGTTCTGCGTGTGCAAGGAGCTAAACAAAAATAGCTACCTTTTACTTGTGCAGCATTACTGCTGCACAAGGTGGCTCTTTCAGTAACAAACGCCTTGGGGGGGGGACAGATTCCCTTACATTTAAGTTGTTGTGTCAGCGTGGCGGTCGCATGACACATTGCCGGCTACACAGCTGGGGATCAGCTGACGTTACTGAAACCCAATAACACTGGGTCGTATGTTTTGACTGTGCAGACGGCACTTCTGAGCCTCAACTGGCGGTGTTGGAGCACAGGAATTTAAGTTCAGGTGGTAGAAAGATGAACACAACAGGAGACCTGGATAACGTATACAGTGACCTAATTATTTAATCAGGAGGAGGAGTGGCAAATTCCTGCGAGATCCAGGCCTTGTTCATTTTCAGGAAAGTAAGCCGGTCAACGTTATCGGAGGATAGTCGCATGCGACGGTCAGTTAGTACACCACCTGCAGCACTAAAGACACGTTCCGATAATACACTGGCCGCAGGGCAAGACAGCACCTCCAATGCATACTGGCTTAGCTCTGGCCATGTATCCAGCTTTGAGACCCAAAACTTGAAAGGGGAAGAGCCGTCTGGGAGTACAGCAAGAGGGCAAGACATGTAGTCTGTCACCATCTGACGGAACCGTTGCCTCCTGCTGACTGGAGCCGTCTGTGATGGTGTAGACTTTTGTGGGGGGCACAGAAAACTGTGCCACAGTTGGGCCATACTGGTCTTGCCTTGGGCAGAGGCACTGCTTCTGCTCCCTCTTTGTGCAGAGCCTCCACCACTGCCTGGACGCACTGAGCTGCTTTGGAATGCACTAGCAGCACTTCTCTCAGTTGGAATGGAGAAGATGATGGAATTGACCAGTGTGTCTTGGTACTCCCGCATTTTTCGCTCACGGTTCAATGGTGTGATGAGGCTTTCTACGTTGTCCCGGTAGCGAGGATCGAGGAGGGTGAACACCCAATAATCAGACATGTTGAGAATGTGGGCGATGCGGCGGTCGTTTCTCAGGCACTGCAGCATGTAATCCACCATGTGCTGCAGACTGCCAACTGCCCAAGAAACGCTGTCCCCTGCTGGAGGCATGATCTCTGCCCGCTCGTCATCACCCCACCCTCGCTGTACACACTGAGTACTGGACAATTCGGTAACTCCCTCCTCTGGACGGATGTCTTCCTCCTCCATTGACTCCTCCTCATCCTCCTCACAAACTGTCCCCTGCCTAAGCGTTTGTGAGGAACCACGTGGCGCTGACTGTCCAGAAGATGATGGAAATGGTGAATCCTCATCCTCCACCTCTTCCACAACATCATCCCTTAGCGCTTGCAGTGATTTTTCAAGCAGGCAGATAAGGGGGACAGTCATGCTGACTAGTGCATCATCTGCACTCGCCATCCGCGTGGAATAATCAAAGGGACGCAAAACCTGGCAGACGTCATTCATAGTGGCCCACTCTGTGGTTGTGAAGTCTGTACGGCGCTGAGTGCGACTTCTTTGCGCCTGAAGCAGCTGGTACTCCATTACAGCTTGCTGCTGCTCACACAACCGCTCCAACATATGTAACGTGGAATTCCACCTGGTAGGTAGGTCACATATGATGCGATGTTCCGGCAGGCGGTGTCGGCGCTGCAGAGCCGCAATGCGCGCTTTTGCCGTGCTGGAACGCCGCAAGTGAGCACACTCTAGGCGGACCTTGTGCAGCAGTGCATCAAGATCCGGATAGTCCCTCAAAAAGCTCTGCACGACCAAATTGAGCACATGTGCCAGACATGGGATGTGAGTGAGGTTGCCGAGGCCCAGAGCTGCCACCAGATTTCGGCCATTATCACACACTACCATGCCTGGCTGGAGATTCGCTGGCACAAACCACACATCGCTCTCCTGCTTGATGGCATTCCAGAGCTCCTGCGCTGTGTGGCTACGATTCCCCAAAAAAATTAATTTCAACACGGCCTGTTGACGTTTGGCCACGGCTGTGCTCATGTCGGTCGTAACAGGTACACGTTCATCACGGGTCCATGTGGAGGTGGACTGTGACGGCTCCTGCAGCGATGATTCTGAGGAACTGGTGTAAGAGGAGGAGTCAATGCGTACAGAATGGATTCCTGCAATCCTTGGAGCGGGCAGGACACGTCCTGCGCCACTCGCACGGTCTGTACCCGGCTCAACGACATTAACCCAATGGGCAGTGAGGGAAAGGTATCGCCCCTGTCCATGTTGACTGGTCCACGCATCGGTGGTGAGGTGGACCTTGCTACTGACGGCGTTCAGTAGCGCGTGTTTTATGTGTCCCTCCACATGCTTGTGCAGGGCAGGGACGGCTTGCCTGCTGAAGTAAAAGCGGCTGGGCACATTGTACTGTGGGACTGCCAATGACATCAAGTCACGGAAGCTGTCAGTCTCCACCAGCCTGAATGACAGCATTTCCAGTGAAAGAAGTTTGGCAATGCCTGCAGTCAGAGCCTGTGCTCGTGGGTGGTTTGACGAGAAAGGCCGCCTTTTCTCCCATGCCTGTACTACCGATGGCTGTAGACTGGGCTGGGAGTGTGTGGATGACTGGGAAAGTGGTGCTGCGGGTGGAATTACAGCGGGTCTCTGGACAACAGGGCCAGAGGTTCTTCCACGGCGATCCTGGGAGGAAGCCGAACCAGCTGCGTGTGAGCTAGAGGAAGAGGCAACACGAGCTGAAGAGGTGGTAGCTGCCGCTGTTGGTTGGCCTACCTCTTCAGTGTGTTTTTCTAACAACGCCGGGTGCCTGGTGCGCACATGTTTCCACATGTTGGAGGTATTGAGGCTGCTGACATTTCGACCTCTTTTGACTTTGTGATGACACACGTTGCATCTGACATAGCAAATGTCATCTGCAACTGTGTCAAAAAAGGACCAGGCACTGCAAGTCTTGGGAGCGCCCTTTTTGGCTTTTGGAAGAGACATGCTCCTAACGGGTGCCAAAGCGGAGGCTGCAGGATCCGCAGTCTTCCCCCTCCCTCTCCCTCTTTGGGCCGTACGGGGAATCTCTTCCTCAGAGCTGCTCCCACCACCTTCCTGTCCCTCACGCCAAGATGGGTCGAGGACCTCATCATCTACACTACCCTCTGCCCCCAACTGCTCCTCCTGGGTAGTCTCAGCAGCAGAGCACGCACCAGTAAGTGGCACCTGAGTGTCATCATCAGCTGATGCGGCCTGCGATGTGGTGACCGGAGCCACTGGCCCACCCGCCTCTTCAGAGGAAGACAGAAAAAGCTGTTGGGCATCACTGCACCCTGCCTCTTCTTCCATTTCTCCAATGCTGCTTGGCTGGCCCCCTGTTTCCAAGCCAAGAGATTCAGAGAACAGAAGTAGAGACGGCTCCTGTCCTGGGCTCTCTGTCTGCCTGGGCAATTTGGCAGGTGGTGAAGAGACAGATGGCTGCTCTCCAGTGCTCTGTGTCTGAGAGGATGTGGCACTAATGGAAGTTGATGCATTAGCTGCCATCCATCCGACAACGGCTTCAATTTGGTCTTCACGCAGCAGCGGTGTACGGCGCTCTGACACAAAGCTGCGCATGAACGACTGTTGCCTGGTGAAAGTGGGTGCTGATGAGTCACCGGTGCCCGCAGCAGGCACAGAATCCCCACGTCCCCTCCCTGCTCCGCGCCCACGCCCACGTGCCTTACTCACTGCCTTCTTCATCTTGGTTGACTGATAAAGATAAGCAGAAAAGTACTAACGGATTTGTGTGCTTATTCCTGAGCAACTCCTCCTAACAGGTATAAGAAACACTAATTTTCTAAAGTGTGGACTAGACTTTAATATGAGCTAATGTGGCCTACACAAATGTAAAGTGGTGTAACTGGTGTGTTTGGTGAACTTTATTATTTATTTCTTTTTTGGGGGCTGAACTGACAACAGATAGAGCTGTAGTCACACAGAGACCGTGCAGACAGACGTAAACGGCGCTGCAAGGCCCAAAAACCCTCCTCTACTTTATCCTATGTAGTGTTTTTCCACAAATTAGCTGGAGACGGGTGGAAAGACACTAATAGGATTTTTTTAAATTAATTAGCAGCAGACTACACTACTTGAAAAAAAATTAAAATTGATTTGGCGGTATGACGCAGTGAACAACCCTGAGCTGGAGACAACCAGGCTACGGCTGCTCACAGACTACAGGGCGAGCTGCAGTCACACGGAGACCGTGCAGACAGCCGTAAACGGCGCTGCAAGGCCCAAAAACCCTCCTCTACTTTATCCTATGTAGTGTTTTTCCACAAATTAGCTGGAGACGGGTGGAAAGACACTAATAGGATTTTTTTAAATTAATTAGCAGCAGACTACACTACTTGAAAAAAAATTAAAATTGATTTGGCGGTATGACGCAGTGAACAACCCTGAGCTGCAGACAACCAGGCTACGGCTGCTCACAGACTACAGGGCGAGCTGCAGTCACACGGAGACCGTGCAGACAGCCGTAAACGGCGCTGCAAGGCCCAAAAACCCTCCTCTACTTTATCCTATGTAGTGTTTTTCCACAAATTAGCTGGAGACGGGTGGAAAGACACTAATAGGATTTTTTTAAATTAATTAGCAGCAGACTACACTACTTGAAAAAAAATTAAAATTGATTTGGCGGTATGACGCAGTGAACAACCCTGAGCTGCAGACAACCAGGCTACGGCTGCTCACAGACTACAGGGCGAGCTGCAGTCACACGGAGACCGTGCAGACAGCCGTAAACGGCGCTGCAAGGCCCAAAAACCCTCCTCTACTTTATCCTATGTAGTGTTTTTCCACAAATTAGCTGGAGATGGGTGGAAAGACACTAATAGGATTTTTTTTAATAAATTAGCAGCAGACTACACTACTTGAAAAAAAAAAAAAAAAAAAAAAACAGTATGAGGCAATGAACCACCCTCCCTGAACTGAATACAACCAGCTATGGATGGCCTATGTGGCTGCACTCAGACTAGAGAGTGGGCTGCACTCACACACACACACACACAGACCTTGCAGATCGCTGTGAAAACAGCGCTACAAGGCAAAAGCAAGGTGACTAGTAGGTGAACACAGCGGTTGCTAAATTAGCCTTTGGAAAGCACAAAGAAGCAAATCGCTATCTCTAAACTGTCCCTCAGTCAGCAAACAGCGTCCTGTCACTAACTGAATTCACAGCAGAGTGATCGCAAAATGGCGCCAGCGACTTTTAAACTGCATCATGACATCATTTCAGCAGCCAATCACAGCCTTGCCAGTACTTTCATGCCCTCCATGCTAAACAGGATGTGCCCACACTTGGAATCATTCTCATTGGCTGAATTTCTGAATTTTGAATCTTGGAACTTCCGATTCCGGTATCCGATACGCGGCAAGTATCGGAATACCGGTATCGGAATTCCGATACCGCAAGTATCGGCCGATACCCGATACTTGCGGTATCGGAATGCTCAACACTACTCTCCAGTCATTTCCTTGCCGGTCATCATTGTAACCAGAGCCTTCGGTTGCATGTTCCTGCTACTAGTCTGCTGATCAACTAAGTGGACTTTGTCCTTTTGTTTTGTATCTTTTGTCCAGTTTGCAGTTTTTGTAATTCTCTGTAGCTGGAAGCTCTTGCGGGCTGAAATTGCCACTCCTGTGTCATGAGTTGACACAGGAGTCTTAAAGTAATTTCAGGATGGTTTTTGAAAGGGTTTTCAGTTGACCGTGAAGTCCTCTTTTGTATCTTTCTGCTATCTAGTAAGTGGACCTCTCTTTGCTAAATCTACTTTCATACTGTGTATGTCTTTTCCTCTTAATTCACCGTTATTACATGTGGGGGGTTGCTATCATCTTTTGGGGTATTTCCCTAGAGGTAAGCCAGGTCTGTTTCTTCCTCTACCAGGCGTAGTTAGTCCTCCGGCTGGCGCGTGGCATATAGGAAGCCGTAGGTATGCTCCCTGGCTACTATTAGTTGTGTGATAGATTTAGCTCACGGTCAACTCGAGTTTCCATCACCCGAGAGCTCGTTCGTTATTTATATGTTTCTTACGTTCCCTTGCCATTGGGAACCATGACAGTATGACCGGCCCGAGTTAAAACTTATTGGCAGAAGAAAGGAGAGAAAAAAGAAGTCTGTAAAATTTGTTTTTTTTTCCTCTTCTTTTTCCCTATGCTTGCTCCATAGTTGGATCAGTTGTATTTCAGCTCTAATTACTGCCTTTGCCTTTCTCTCCTTATAATCCTTGAATGGCTCTGAGCTCACCTGTTTAAAGATGGATCCTCAGAGTTTGGCTGCAGGTTTAAATAATCTTGCTACGAAGGTTCAAAATTTACAAGATTTTGTTATGCATACTCCTATTTCTGAACCTAAAATCCCTACACCAGAGGTGTTTTCCAGAGATAGATCTCGGTTTCTGAATTTCAAATATAATTGTAAATTGTTCCTTTCTCTCAGACCTCACTCCTCAGGAGATCCTGTTCAGCAGGTTAAGATTGTAATTTCTTTGCTGCGAGGTGACCCTCAAAATTGGGCATTTTCATTGGCACCAGGGGATCCTGCGTTGCTCAATGTGGATGCGTTTTTCCTGGCTTTAGGGTTGCTTTATGAGGAACCTAATTTGGAGATTCAAGCTGAAAAAGCTTTGATAGCCCTATCTCAAGGGCAAGATGAAGCTGAGATATACTGCCAAAAATTTCGTAAATGGTCTGTGCTTACTCAGTGGAATGAGTGCGCCTTAGCAGCAAATTTCAGAGAGGGCCTTTCTGATGCCGTTAAAGATGTTATGGTCGGGTTCCCTGCACCTACAGGTCTGAATGAGTCCAAGACATTGGCAATTCAGATTGATCGGCGTTTGCGGGAGCGCAAACCCGTGCACCATTTGGCGGTATCTTCTGAAGAGACGCCAGAGAAAATGCAATGTGACAGAATTATGTCCAGAAGCGAGCGGCAGAATTATAGGCGTAAAAATGGGTTATGCTTCTATTGTGGTGATTCTGCTCATGTTATATCGGCATGCTCTAAACGTACTAGGAAGGTTGACAAGTCTATTTCAATTGGCACTTTACAGTCCAAATTTATTTTGTCTGTAACCTTGATTTGTTCATTATCAGTTATTACCGTGGATGCCTATGTGGACTCTGGCGCCGCTCTGAGTCTTATGGACTGGTCCTTTGCCAGGCGCTGTGGGTTTGATTTAGAGCCTCTGGAAGTCCCTATACCTCTGAAGGGTATTGATTCTACACCTTTGGCTTGTAATAAACCACAGTTCTGGACGCAAGTGACTATGCGTATGACTCCAGACCATCAGGAGGTGATTCGCTTCCTTGTGTTGTACAATTTACATGATGTTTTGGTGCTTGGATTACCATGGTTACAGTCTCATAACCCAGTCCTTGACTGGAAAGCTATGTCTGTGTTAAGCTGGGGATGTCGGGGGGCTCAAGGGGACACTCCTTTGGTGTCCATTTCGTCATCTATTCCATCTGAGATTCCGGTATTTTTGTCTGATTATCGTGATATTTTTGAAGAGCCTAAAATTGGTTCACTCCCTCCTCACAGGGATTGTGATTGCGCCATAGATCTGATTCCTGGCAGTAAATTTCCAAAGGGTCGTTTGTTTAACCTATCTGTACCTGAACATGCTGCTATGCGCGAGTATATTAAGGAGTCCCTGGAAAAGGGACATATTCGTCCTTCTTCATCACCTTTAGGAGCCGGTTTTTTCTTTGTCTCCAAAAAGGATGGCTCTCTGAGGCCTTGTATTGATTATCGACTCCTGAATAAAATTACAGTCAAATATCAGTATCCGTTGCCTTTGCTGACTGATTTGTTTGCTCGCATAAGGGGGGCTAAGTGGTTCTCTAAGATTGATCTTCGTGGGGCGTATAATTTGGTGCAAATTAAGCAGGGGGATGAGTGGAAAACCGCATTTAATACGCCTGAGGGCCATTTTGAGTATTTGGTAATGCCTTTCGGCCTTTCTAATGCACCTTCTGTCTTTCAGTCCTTAATGCATGATATTTTCCGTGAATATTTGGATAAATTTATGATAGTGTACTTGGATGATATTTTGATTTTTTCTGATGACTGGGAGTCTCATGTTCAGCAGGTCAGGAGGGTTTTTCAGGTTTTGCGGGAGAATTCTTTGTGTGTAAAGGGTTCAAAGTGTGTTTTTGGGGTTCAAAAAATTTCCTTTTTGGGGTACATTTTTTCCCCTTCTTCTATTGAGATGGACCCTGTCAAGGTTCGGACTATTTACGACTGGACGCAGCCTACTTCTCTGAAGAGTCTCCAGAAATTCTTGGGCTTTGCTAATTTTTATCGTCGATTTATAGCTGGTTTTTCTGGCGTTGCTAAACCTCTGACGGATTTGACTAAAAAGGGTGCTGATGTTGCCAATTGGTCCCCTGCTGCCGTGGAGGCCTTTCGGGAGCTTAAGCGCCGCTTTTTGTCTGCACCTGTGTTGCGCCAGCCTGATGTTTCTCTTCCCTTTCAGGTTGAGGTCGATGCTTCCGAGATCGGAGCGGGGGCGGTTTTGTCGCAGAAAAGTTCTGACTGCTCAGTGATGAGACCTTGTGCGTTCTTTTCGCGAAAATTTTCGGCCGCCGAGCGAAACTATGATGTTGGTAATCGGGAGCTTTTGGCCATGAAGTGGGCATTTGAGGAGTGGCGTCATTGGCTTGAGGGTGCCAAACATCAGGTGGTAGTTTTGACTGATCACAAGAATTTAATTTATTTGGAGTCTGCCAGGCGCCTGAATCCTAGACAGGCACGTTGGTCGTTGTTCTTTTCCCGGTTTAATTTTGTGGTCTCGTACTTACCGGGTTCTAGGAATGTGAAGGCAGATGCTCTTTCTAGGAGTTTTGAGCCTGACTCTCCTGGGAATTCTGAACCTGCTGGTGTCCTTAAGGATGGAGTGGTTTTGTCTGCTGTCTCTCCAGATTTGCGACGTGCTTTGCAAGAATTTCAGGCGGATAGACCTAAATCGTTGTCCGTCTGGTAGACTGTTTGTTCTTGACGAGTGGACCACTAGAGTCATCTCGGAAGTTCATTCTTCTACTCTGGCAGGTCATCCGGGAATTTTTGGCACCAGAGATTTGGTGGCTAGATCCTTCTGGTGGCCTTCCCTGTCTCGAGATGTGCGTGTTTTTGTGCAGTCTTGCGATGTGTGTGCTTGGGCCAAGCCTTGTTGTTCTAGGGCTAGTGGGTTGTTGTTGCCCTTGCCTATTCCGAAGAGGCCTTGGACGCACATCTCTATGGACTTTATCTCGGACCTCCCTGTTTCTCAGAAGATGTCTGTCATCTGGGTGGTGTGTGACCGTTTTTCTAAAATGGTTCATTTGGTGCCATTGCCTAAGTTGCCTTCCTCATCTGAGTTGGTCCCTCTGTTTTTTCAAAATGTGGTTCGCTTGCATGGTATTCCGGAAAACATCGTTTCTGACAGGGGTACCCAGTTCGTGTCTAGATTTTGGCGGGCAGTCTGTGCCAGGTTGGGCATTGATTTGTCTTTTTCGTCTGCATTCCATCCTCAAACCAATGGCCAGACGGAACGAACTAATCAAACTTTGGAGACTTATTTGAGGTGTTTTGTGTCTGCGGATCAGGATGATTGGGTTGCCTTTCTGCCGTTGGCGGAGTTTGCTCTTAATAATCGGGCTAGTTCTGCCACTTTGGTTTCTCCTTTCTTTTGCAATTCAGGGTTTCATCCGCGTTTTTCATCTGGTCAGGTTGAATCTTCGGATTGTCCTGGAGTGGATGCGGTAGTGGATCGGTTGCATCAGATTTGGGGACAAGTGGTGGATAATTTGGAATTGTCCCAGGAGAGGACTCAGCAGTTTGCTAACCGCCGTCGTCGTGTTGGCCCCCACCTTCGTGTTGGGGACTTGGTGTGGTTGTCTTCCCGTTTTGTCCCTATGAGGGTTTCTTCTCCTAAATTTAAGCCTCGGTTCATCGGTCCTAATAGGATTTTGGAGATTCTTAACCCTGTCTCCTTTCGTTTGGACCTCCCGGCATCTTTCGCTATCCATAATGTGTTCCATCGGTCGCTGTTGCGGAGATATGAGGTACCGGTGGTTCCTTCTACTGAACCTCCTGCTCCTGTGCTGGTGGAGGGTGAATTGGAGTACGTGGTAGAAAAGATCTTGGACTCCCGTATTTCCAGATGGAGACTTCAGTATCTGGTTAAATCGAAGGGCTATGGTCAGGAAGATAATTCTTGGGTAACTGCCTCTGATGTTCATGCCTCGGATTTGGTTCGTGCCTTTCATAGGGCTCATCCAGATCGCCCTGGCGGTTCTTGTGAGGGTTCGGTGCCCCCTCCTTAAGGGGAGGGTACTGTTGTGTATCCGCTTTTTGGGCTCCCCTGGTGGTTGCTGGTGGTATTGGTGACTTGTTTGCACTTTGCTGCTTCTGTTCACCTGCTTCCATCAGCGTTTGGGAGTTTCCTATTTAGCCTTGCTCTCCAGTCATTTCCTTGCCGGTCATCATTGTAACCAGAGCCTTCGGTTGCATGTTCCTGCTACTAGTCTGCTGATCAGCTAAGTGGACTTTGTCCTTTTGTTTTGTATCTTTTGTCCAGTTTGTAGTTTTTGTAATTCTCTGTAGCTGGAAGCTCTTGCGGGCTGAAATTGCCACTCCTGTGTCATGAGTTGACACAGGAGTCTTAAAGTAATTTCAGGATGGTTTTTGAAAGGGTTTTCAGTTGACCGTGAAGTCCTCTTTTGTATCTTTCTGCTATCTAGTAAGTGGACCTCTCTTTGCTAAATCTACTTTCATACTGTGTATGTCTTTTCCTCTTAATTCACCGTTATTACATGTGGGGGGCTGCTATCATCTTTTGGGGTATTTCCCTAGAGGTAAGCCAGGTCTGTTTCTTCCTCTACCAGGCGTAGTTAGTCCTCCGGCTGGCACGTGGCATATAGGAAGCCGTAGGTATGCTCACTGGCTACTATTAGTTGTGTGGTAGATTTAGCTCACGGTCAACTCGAGTTTCCATCACCCGAGAGCTCGTTCGTTATTTATATGTTTCTTACGTTCCCTTGCCATTGGGAACCATGACACAGCGCAATTCTGCCACAGAAACTCAGACACGTATTGTCGTACAACAGCCGTCCATTGTGAGAAATAAAAAGTACTGGGATATTGAGATGCGGCCATTACGCAAAACACAAAAGTGTGTTTATACAAAGCGGCGACTATTAGACGATTTCACCACATTGCCTTTCGGGTATTAGTCGAGTATTGTGATGGATACGCGTCTGCAACACCCATTCTCATGCATTCTAGCAGGACCGTCTAACTCTGGAAAGAGCTATTTTGTAAAACAACTGCTATATACTCATTTTTCTCAGAAACCTGATAGTATTGTTTGGTTTTATTCGTGTTGGCAAAAACTATATGATGAAATCTCTCTCTCTTTTCCCAATGCCAGATTTGTGTAGGGTCTGCCGAATACATTCATAGATGACAAATTATTCCCTCCGGAGAAGGTGAATTTGGCTATTGTTGATGATCTCACGGAGAGATGCTTCACATGGGACTCCCAATCATCAGAAAAGACCAAAATGTCATCCAGATAAACAATCATAAATGTATCCAGATATTCTCGGAAGATGTCATGCATGAAGGACTGAAACACAGAAGGAGCATTAGAGAGTCCAAAAGGCATCACTAAGTACTCAAAATGGCCTTCGGGCGTATTAAATGCTGTTTTCCATTCATCTCCCTGCTTAATGCGCACAAGGTTATACGCACCACGGAGATCTATCTTGGTGAACCAACTGGCACCCTTAATCCAAGCAAACAAATCAGACAATAGTGGCAAAGGATACTGAAATTTAACTGTGATTTTATTCAGAAGACGATAATCTATACAAGGTCTCAAAGAACCGTCCTTCTTGGCCACAAAAAAAAACCTGCACCAAGAGGGGAAGAGGATGGGCGAATATGTCCCTTCTCCAGAGATTCCTTTATATAACTCCGCATCGCAGCATGCTCTGGTATAGACAAATTAAAAAGTCGTCCCTTAGGGAATTTACTACCAGGAATTAAATTTATAGCACAGTCACAATCCCTATGAGGAGGCAGGGCACAGGACCTGGGCTCATCAAATACATCCTGGTAGTCAGATAAAAACTCAGGGACCTCAGAAGGAGTGGAAGAAGCAATAGACACCAACGGAGTATCGCCATGAATTCCCTGACAACCCCAACTTGACACAGACATAGCTTTCCAATCTAAAACTGGATTATGAGCTTGCAGCCATGGCAGACCCAAAAAGACAACATCATGCAAATTATGCAGAACAAGAAAGCGAATCACCTCCTGATGTACGGGAGTCATGCACATGGTTATTTGCACCCAATACTGAGGCTTATTCTCAGCCAATGGCGTAGCATCAATTCCCCTCAGAGGAATAGGAAATTCCAAAGGCTCCAGGACAAAACCACAGCGCCTGGCAAACGACAAATCCATCAGATTCAGGGCAGCACCCGAATCCACAAAAGCCATAACCGGGTAGGACGACAAAGAACAAATCAAAGTAACAGACAGAATAAATTTAGGCTGTATAGTACCAATGGTGACAGGTTTAGATTTTTTCTTTAAGCGTTTAGAGCATGCTGAGATAACATGAGTAGAATCACCACAGTAAAAGCACAACCCATTTTGACGTCTATGACTTTGTCGCTCAATTCTGGTCAGAGTTCGGTCACATTGCATAGACTCAGGTCTCTGTTCGGAAAATACCGCCAAAGGATGAGCAGATTTGCGCTCCCGCAAACGCCGATCAACCTGAATGGCTAAAGCCATAGAATCACTCAGACTTGCAGGGGTGGGAAACCCCACCATAACATTCTTAACGGCCTCAGAAAGACCTTCTCTGAAATTTGCAGCCAGGGCACACTCATTCCATTGAGTAAGCACCGACCATTTCCGAAATTTTTGACAATACACCTCTGCTTCATCCTGACCCTGAGAGATAGCCAGCAACGCTTTTTCTGCCTGATTCTCAAGATTAGGCTCCTCATAAAGCAGTCCAAGAGCCAGAAAAAATGCATCTACATTAAGCAATGCAGGATCTCCTGGCGCCAGAGAGAAAGCCCAATCTTGAGGGTCGCCACGCAACAAGGAGATAACAATTTTAACTTGCTGAGCGGAATCACCAGAGGAACGAGGTCTCAGAGATAGAAATAACTTACAATTATTCTTAAAATTTAGAAACCTAGATCTATCTCCAGAAAACAACTCAGGAATGGGTATCTTTGGTTCTGACATAGGGCTATGAATAACAAAATCCTGAATACTTTGCACCCGTGCAGTAAGATGATCCACACTAGAAGTCAGAGTCTGAACATTCATGTCTGCAGCTGAGCTCAAAACCACCCAGAGTTCAAGGGGATGAAAGAAGCTAAACAGACTGCAGCAAAGGAAAAGCGGGAGGAAAAAGGAAAAAAGAAATGTACTCAGTTCTTCTTTTTATCCCACTTCTGCGATGCATTAAACACTTTTTGGCCTGGTATACTGTTATAATCCTTAGTGGTTGAGGATCACAAATTACTCCAGCTAAGTAACAAACATAGGACAAGCTCTAGGGAGGTGGCAAACTGGACTGACCGCAAATCTGAACCTATCCAAACACACTAGAAGTAGCCGGTGAACGTGCCTAAAAATCCTAGACGTCTCGAGCCAGCCTGAGGAACTAACTACCCCTAGAGAGAAAGAAAAGACCTCTCTTGCCTCCAGAGAAATAATCCCCAAAGATATAGAAGCCCCCAACAGATAATAACGGTGAGGTAAGAGGAAGGCACATACACAGGGGTGAAAGCAGATTCAGCAAATGAGGCCCACTAATACTAGATAGCAGAAAAATAGAAAAGGGAATCTATGCGGTCAGTAAAAAACCCTTACAAAATATCCACTCTGAGATTTCAAGAACCCCCACACCAACTAACGGTGTGGGGGGAGAAACTCAGTCCCCTAGAGCAACCAGCAAGCGAGGAAATCACATTTTAGCGAGCTGGACTAAAAACATAATGAACACTGATAATCAAAAAATGATCAACCAAAAACTTAGCTTGTCTTGGAGAGACTGGGAGCAAGGTAGACACAAGGAATCTGAAGAGCACTGAATACATTGATAGCAGGCAAGGAACTGAGTCTCCAGGTGAGCTAAATAGGAAACCAACCAAGGATAACGAACCAGCTGATGCAGCCAACCTGCAGAAAGACAACACTACACAGTACCGCTTGTGACCACTAGAGGGAGCCCAAAAATAGAATTCACAACACCAACACAACGACGGCGGTTAGCGAAAGGTTGAGCCTTCTCCTGGGACAACGTCAGATTGTCCACTACGTGAGTCCAAATTTGCTGCAACCTGTCCACCACAGAATCCACACCAGGACAGTCAGAAAGCTCAACCTGCCCCGAAGAAAAACGAGGATGAAAACCAGAATTGCAAAAAAATCCGAAACCAAAGTAGCAGAAATAGCCCGATTATTAAGGGCGAACTCAGCCAATGGCAAGAAGGTCACCCAATCATCCTGATCAGCAGAAACAAAGCATCTCAGATAGGTTTCCAAAGTCTGGTTGGTTCGTTCGGTTTGGCCATTTGTTTGAGGATGGAAAGCCGAAGAAAAAGACAAATCAATGCCCATCTTAGCACAAAAGGACCGCCAAAACCTAGAGACAAACTGGGAACCTCTGTCCGACACAATGTTCTCCGGAATGCCATGCAAACGAACCACATGTTGAAAAAATAATGGCACCAAATCAGAGGAGGAAGGTAATTTAGGCAAGGGTACCAAATGGACCATCTTAGAAAAGCGATCACAAACCACCCAGATGACAGACATCCTTTGAGAGACAGGAAGATCTGAAATAAAATCCATGGAAACATGCGTCCAAGGCCTTTTCGGGACTGGCAAGGGCAAAAGCAACCCACTGGCACGAGAACAGCAGGGCTTAGCCCGAGCACAAGTCCCACAGGACTGCACAAAAGAACGCACATCCCGTGACAAGGAAGGCCACCAAAAGGACCTAGCCACCAAATCTCTGGTACCAAAAATCCCAGGATGACCGGCCAACACCAAGCAATGAACCGCAGAAATAACTCTGTTAGTCCACCTATCAGGGACAAACAGTTTCTCCGCTGGACAACGGTCAGGTCTATCAGCCTGAAACTCCTGCAGCACCCGCCGCAAATCAGGGGAGATGGCAGACAGAATTACCCCCTCTTTGAGAATACCAGCCGGCTCTGGGACTCCCGGAGAATCAGGCACAAAACTCCTAGAAAGGGCATCCGCCTTCACATTCTTAGAACCTGGAAGGTATGAAACCACAAAATCGAAACAGGAGAAAAACAGCGACCATCGAGCCTGTCTAGGACTCAACCGCTTGGCAGACTCAAAATAAGTCAGATTTTTGTGATCCGTCAAGACCACCACGCGGTGCTTGGCTCACTCAGCCAATGTCGCCACTCCTCAAATGCCCACTTCATAGCTAGCAGCTCCCGATTGCCAACATCACAATTACGCTCAGCAGGCGAAAACTTTCTAGAAAAGAAGGCACGTGGCTTCATCACAGAGCCATCAGAACTTCTTTGAGACAAAACAGCCCCTGCTCCAATCTCAGAAGCATCAACCTCGACCTGAAAAGGGAGCAAAACATCTGGCTGATGCAACACAGGGGCCGAAGAAAAACAACGTTTCAGCTCCTGAAAAGCCTCAACGGCCGCAGAGGACCAATTCACCACATCAGCACCTTTCTTGGTCAAATCAGTCAAAGGTTTAACCACACTAGAAAAATTAGCGATGAAGCGACGGTAAAAATTAGCAAAGCCCAGGAATTTCTGGAGGCTCTTCACAGATGTAGGTTGAGTCCAATCATAAATTGCCTGAACTTTAACAGGATCCATCTCGATAGTAGAAAGGGAAAAAATGAAGCCCAAAAAGGAAACCTTCTGAACTCTGAAGAGACATTTAGACCCCTTCACAAACAAGGAATTAGCACGAAGGACCTGGAATACCATTCTGACCTGTTTCACATGAGACTCCCAATCATCCGAAAAGACCAAAATATCATCCAAATATACAATCATGAATCTATCCAGATACTTTCAGAAGATGTCATGTATAAAGGACTGAAACACAGATGGAGCATTTGAAAGCCCGAATGGCATTACCAGGTACTCAAAATGGCCCTCGGGCGTATTAAATGCTGTTTTCCATTCATCGCCCTGTTTAATACGCACAAGGTTATACGCCCCTCGAAAATCTATCTTGGTGAACCAACTAGCCCCCTTAATCCGAGCAAACAAATCAGACAGCAGAGGCAAAGGGTACTGAAATTTGACCGTGATTTTATTGAGAAGGCGGTAATCTATACAGGGTCTCAGAGAACCATCCTTCTTGGCCACAAAAAAGAACCCTGCTCCCAACGGTGATGAAGACGGGCGAATATGCCCTTTCTCCAAGGACTCCTTTATATAACTCCGCATAGCGGCGTGCTCTGGCACAGATAAATTGAAAAGTCGGCCCTTAGGAAACTTACTACCAGGAATCAAATTTATAGCACAATCACAATCCCTATGAGGGGGTAGGACACTGGATTTGGGCTCATCAAATACATCCTGGTAATCCGACAAAAACTCAGGGACTTCAGAAGGAGTGGAAGAAGAAATTGACACCAACGGAACATCGCCATGTACCCCTTGACAACCCCAACTAGACACAGACATTGATTTCCAATCCAATACTGGATTATGAACCTGTAGCCATGGCAAACCCAACACGACCACATCATGCAAATTATGCAACACCAAAAAGCGAATATCTTCCTGATGTGCAGGAGTCATGCACATGGTCAACTGAGTCCAGTACTGAGGATTATTCTTGGCCAACGGCGTGGCATCAATTCCCCTTAGTGGAATAGGATACTGCAAAGGCTCCAAGAAAAAACCACAGCGCCTGGCAAACTCCGAGTCCATCAAATTCAGGGCAGCGCCTGAATCCACAAATGCCATAACCGAGTAGGATGACAAAGAGCAAATCAGAGTAACAGACAAAAGAAATTTAGGCTGTACAGTACCAATGGTGACAGACCTAGCGAACCGCTTAGTGCGCTTAGGACAATCAGAGATAGCATGAGTGGGGTCACCACAGTAAAAACACAGCCCATTCTGACGTCTGTGTTCTTGCCATTCAGTTCTGGTCAAAGTTCTATCACATTGCATAAGCTCAGGCCTCTGCTCAGAGGACACCGCCAAATGGTGCACAAACTTGCGCTCAACCACACGCCGATCAATTTGAATGGCCAAGGACATTGATTCATTCAGACCAGCAGGCGTGGGGAACCTTAAGGGCTTCAGAAAGACCCTTTCTAAAAATTGCTGCCAGGGCACACTCATTCCATTGAGTAAGCACAGACCATTTTCTAAACTTCTGACAATATACCTCCGCTTCATCCTGAGCCTGACACAAAGCTAGCAAGATTTTCTCTGCCTGATCCACTGAATTCGGTTCGTCATAAAGCAATCCAAGCGCCAGAAAAAACGCATCTACATTAAGCAATGCAGGATCTCCTGGCGCAAGGGAGAATGCCCAGTCTTGAGGGTCGCCACGCAACAAAGAAATAATAATTTTTACTTGCTGAATGGGATCACCAGAGGAGCGGGGTTTCAAAGCAAGAAACAGTTTACAATTATTTTTGAAATTCAGAAACTTAGATCTTTCCCCAGAAAACAAATCAGGAATTGGAATTCTTGGCTCTAACATTGGATTCTGAACTACATAATCTTGAATGCTTTGTACCCTTGCAGTAAGTTGATCCATACAAGAGGACAGACCTTGAATATCCATATCTACACCTGAGTCCTGAACCACCCAGAGGTTAAGGGGAAAAGAGAGACAAAACACACTGCAAAGAAAAAAAAAAATGGGTTCAGAACTTCTCTCATCCCTCTTTTGAGATGCATTAACACTTTGTGGGCCAGCTGTACTGTTATGGACCTGGTGGTTAGGAGCACCCGGAATGACCTGCTGAGTAAACTCAAAATCGGGACTAGCTCTGGGGAAATGGGAACTCTGCTGACCGCAAACCCTACTCCTATCACACACACTAGAAATAGCCATGGAGCGTACCTAACTCTCCCTAGACGCCTCTTCACAGCCTAAGAGCTAACTACCCCTAAAGATAGAAATAGAAGTCTTACCTTGCCTCAGAGAAATTCCCCAAAGGTAAAGGCAGCCCCCCACATATATTGACTGTGAGTTAAGAGGAAGGTCACAAACACAGGAATGAAACAGGTTTTAGCAAAGGAGGCCAGACTTAACTAAATAGTCAGAGGAAAGAAAAGGGAACTATGTGGTCAGCACAAAAAACTACAAAAAAAGCCACGCAGAGTAAGCAAAAAGACTCCCCACACCGACTCACGGTGTGGAGGTGCCACTCTGCACCCCCAGAGCTTCCAGCTAGCAAGGGAATATCATGATAGCAAGCTGGACTAGAATTTAGCAGTACTAAGAAATATATTCAGGAAGCAGTAACAACAAATGAACTAGCAAAGACTTAGCTTCTGCTGGAGTAGACAGGTCCTCAGAGAAGTCCAAGAGAGATCTGAACCAATACTGAAACATTGACAGCTGGCATGAAGTAACGATCTGAGTGGAGTTAAATAGGGAAACCAGCATAGCAATAAACGAGGGCAGCTGATAAAGCCAACCTCAGTGACCAGCAGTTCCGCTCGAAGCCACCAGAGGGAGTCCAAGAGCAGAACTAACCAAAGTACCATTCATGACCACAGGAGGGAGTCCGAGAACGGAATTCACAACAGTTCTCTCCAGATCTGCTTTCTCATAGGAGACATGTGTGGCAAGTTCTTCTTCGTCTAAGGGAGAATCGTCTGTATGCAAAACTTGAGAAATGTGCCTTCGAACAGTCGTCCCTGCCGTTCTTGGGTTTCATAATTTGATTCTGGTCTGTGTATGGATCCGGATAAAGTTTCTGCCGTACTCAACTGGCCACGTTCTCTTGGAGTTAAGGTGATTCCGCGTTTTCTAGGATTCGCAAATTACTATCGGCAATTTATTTCTCACTTCTCCTCCTTGTAAGCTTCCATCTCCTCCTTGATTAAGAAGGGCGCCAATCCTCATCTTTGGCCAGCAGAGGCTGAAAAGGCTTTCCAGTCTCTCAAAGAAGCATTTGCCTCCGCTCCTTTACTCCATCGCCCTGAAGCAAATAAACCCTTCTTCTTAGTGGTTGACGCCTCTGCTATCGGAGCCGGAGCTGTGCTTTCTCAAAAAATCTCTACTGGTCGTCTTGTGCGTTGTGGTTTCTTCTCCAAGAGTTTCTCGTCTTCAGAAAGACAAGAGAGGAGAAATGGGAATATTCAGCACGTCCATCCAGTGTAAGTAAAATAACCAAAATTTATTAGAACATTTTAAAAAACAATTTTAAAAAAAAGAGAGAAGAACCCTCTTTGCCTGAAGCGTTTCTGGCGCACCACAGCGCCCTTAGTCATAGGAACTAATACAACATGGATAAACAGGTTTATATGTGACAGGGAACCAATCATAGACATAGCGATCAATTACATTGGAAAAGGCTGCAGCTAGACTCACATAACAGAACTGTATCTTATTTTTCTCCAAATATATTGAAAATACATAAATATATGTTTTAAATTGACACAAAATCTGTTTGTCAATTCAATATATATAAAAAAGATCATTTTTGTAATTCATACCGTGTGGATATTTGGTGTCTAAAGTTAGAATCCAAAAGGCTTCCGGCAGAGCTAATTGCTTCCTCCAATCTCCACCTCTAGGTGACTGACTAACCCTTTCAATACAAAAAAAAAGAAAAATCTGATAGATCGCCTTTGTGCACAGAAATAAAATGTTTAGTAGCCCCAGAATAACCTAAATTATTATTTTTTATATTTGCTATATGTTCCGAAATTCTTTTTTTTAATTTTCCTTGTGGTATAACCTATATAGCAAATATTGCAAGCTTTACATTTTATGCAGTATATGACATGATCAGAGTCACAATTGATAAATGATTTTATATTATAAGTAACATTGTGATTCGAGGAAAAAGAAGTTCTTTTGTTGTCTGCAAATTGGCAGACATTCACAACACTGCTATGTCACAAAACGCCGGAGGAGGAGGGGGGGCAGGAGAGCCCGCAAGAGAGGAATGGAGAAGATATCCCAGGAGGGAAAGGAAATGCAGATATCAGTATTGAGTCAGCATCTGGATAGTGTCATAGTTCTGACTCCTATCATTCTATCCCCTACACAAATTGAAGTATTGGCCAAAGGTCTGAAATTTGTTCCAACTGGCAATTTCAATTTATTTGAGACTTTTAAAGATGTCAACAAATTTAGTCGTCTTCTTACGGTCAAAAGACACTTTTTTTCAGACAATCAAAATGACTTTAATCTTGGTAGTAAAAGATCATATTGCACCAGGGAAAACAATGTGTCCCTTTCCGTTATGGAACAATGCACGCTACTTACTTTAACCTCTCTTCAGGAGGAAAATTCTGATGAGGACAAAATAAAGGACGAAGATGTGCAGGTGCTTTCATCTAATCCAGCATATTATCCCCTCCAATCAAGAGTTCCTGCTCTAGACCTGTTTCAGACTTTAGTAGAACAGGATTTGAAAAAACTACATGCTGAAACTCGGAATGCTAACTATCGGAGTAACTTGAATACAGATCAATCTCAGGCCGTTAGAGATTTACAACGCAATCATAATTTGACAGTCCGTCAGTCGGACAAAGGGGGCTGTATAGTAGTCATAGATACTGCTTTGTACTGTAAATTGATAATATCTATTATACAGGATACCAGCACATACACTTCTTTAAGATCTGACCCTACATTGTCTTTCAAATATGACATGACTGATATACTCAATAATGCACAGAGATTGGGGGTCATTAACAACAAGATTTATAAATGGCTACTTCCTGAACATCCAATTATTCCCATTTTTCATGGGCTCCCAAAAACACACAAAAATGTTTTCCCTCCACCTTTGCGACCTATAATTTCTGGGATGGGTTCCCTAAATGAAAATCTTAGTCATTTGATTGACGAGTATCTTCAACCTTTGATCCCAAGAATTCCAGGGTATCTTAAAGATACCTCATCAGTTTTGAAGGTTTTTGACACTTTTCAATGGTGCCACAATTATTCTTTTGTAACTTGTGATGTCACAAATTTATATTCATGCATTCCCCACTCTTTGGCTATGACAGCAATTGAATATCACCTAAATAAGTATAGTAGTTACTCAGACTCATTGAAATGGTTTATTCTTGCGTCTTTACATTATTTACTAAAGCACAATTTCTTTATGTTCCAAAATGAGTATTATATTCAGACCATGGGTGCTCCTATGGGGTCTAAGTTCTCTCCATCTTTAGCAGTCTTATTTATGGCATGGTGGGAAGAAATTTACATATTTACAGATGACAATCCATTTCTCCCATACCTTAATTGGTATGGGAGATTTGTGGATGATATTTTGCTAATTTGGCAAGGGGATGTGACTAAATTTTCTGACTTTATGTCCTACCTGAATGACAATCAGTGCAACCTGCATTTCACCAGCGGCATTCCTTCGGATGAAGTTTCATTCTTGGATGTACTCCTTACAGGCAGTAACACAACACAGAGGGTTAACACCTCACTCTACAGAAAAGACAACTCTGGTAATACGATCCTAATGTCTTCAAGCGCACACCCTCGTCACACTATTCATGCCATTCCTAGGGGTGAGCTCACTAGAGCGAGAAGAATTTGCTCCAGTGAAGAAAATTTCCATAAGGAGAGTTGCATTATTTCTAACAGATTACTTGATAGAGGATATAAACAATCTAACATAAAGCATGCATTCAGACAAGTTTCCAAAATTCCACGTGGCAATTTATTGTATTCTGAAAATGAGAATGCAAGTGCCGCTCCTGAAACGCAGATCACCTTTTCTACTGCTTACATCAGTCAGTATAACAAAATCAGACAGATCATTCTCAAATATCTTCCTGTAGTCAATCAAGATAGATCTTTGTGCACAATTCTCCAAAACGGATGCAGGATAGTGGCTAAAAGAGGTTGCACACTGGGTAATGTTTTATCTCCCAGTATGGTGCGCCCGAAAAAAACTCCCACATCATGGCTATCAGTGAAGGGTTTCTTTAAATGTTCTGGTAATAGATGCAATGTCTGCCAATTTGCAGACAACAAAAGAACTTCTTTTTCCTCGAATCACAATGTTACTTATAATATAAAATCATTTATCAATTGTGACTCTGATCATGTCATATACTACATAAAATGTAAAGCTTGCAATATTTGCTATATAGGTTATACAACAAGGAAAATCAAAAAAAGAATTTCGGAACATATAGCAAATATAAAAAATAATAATTTAGGTTATTCTGGGGCTACTAAACATTTTATTTCTGTGCACGAAGGCGATCTATCAGATTTTTCTTTTTTTGGTATTGAATGGATAAGTCAGTCACCTAGAGGTGGAAATTGGAGGAAGCAATTAGCTCTGCGGGAAGCCTTTTGGATTCTAACTTTAGACACCAAATATCCACACGGTATGAATTACAAAAACAATCTTTTTATATACCGTATATACTCGAGTATAAGCCGACCCGAGTATAAGCCGACCCCCCTAATTTTGCCACAAAAAACTGGGAAAACTTATTGACTCGAGTATAAGCCTAGGGTGGAAAATGCAGCAGCTACCGGTGAATTTCAAAAATAAAAATAGATGCTCCATACCATTCATTATTGCCCCATAGATGCTCCATATAAAGCTGTGCCATATATAATGCTCCATACCATTGATTATTGCCCCATATATTATCCATATATAGCTGTGCCATATAGAATGCTCTGCACCGTTCATTATGGCCCCATAGATGCTCCATATAAAGCTGTGCCCCATATACAATTCTCTGCACCGTTCATTATGGCCCTATAGATGCTCCATATAAAGCTGTGCCATATATGCTCTGCACCATTCAGTTTGGCCCCATAGATGCTCATTATAAAGCGGTGCCCTATATGCTCTGCACCGTTCAGTTTGGCCCCATAGATGCTCATTATAAAGCTGTTCCCTATATGCTCTGCACCGTTCAGTTTGGCCCCATAGATGCTCATTATAAAGCTGTTCCCTATATGCTCTGCACTGTTCAGTTTGGCCCATAGATGCTCCTTATATAGCTGTGCCCTATATGCTCTGCACCGTTCAGTTTGGCCCATAGATGCTCCTTATATAGCTGTGTCCTATATGCTCTGCACCGTTCAGTTTGGCCCCATAGATGCTCATTATAAAGCTGTTCCCTATATGCTCTGCACTGTTCAGCTTGGCCCATAGATGCTCCTTATATAGCTGTGCCCTATATGCTCTGCACCGTTCAGTTTGGCCCATAGATGCTCCTTATATAGCTGTGCCCTATATGCTCTGCACCGTTCAGTTTGGCCCCATAGATGCTCATTATAAAGCTGTTCCTTATATGCTCTGCACTGTTCAGTTTGGCCCATAGATGCTCCTTATATAGCTGTGCCCTATATGCTCTGCACCGTTCAGTTTGGCCCCATAGATGCTCATTATAAAGCTGCCCCATATGGAATGCTCTGCAGCGTTCAGTTTGGCCCCATAGATGCTCCACATAAATCTGTGCCATATATAACGCTGCTGCTGCAATAAAAAAAACAAAACACATACTCACCTCTCTTGCTGCCTGCAGCTCCCCAGCATCCGGTCCCGGCGTCCCTCCGCACTGACTGATCAGGCAGAGGGCGGCGCACACACTATATGCGTCATCGCGCCCTCTGACCTGAACAGTCAGAGCGGAGAGACGCCGGGAAGATGGAGCGGCGCCCGGCGTGTGGATCGTGGACAGGTAAATATGCGATACTTACCTGCTCCCGGTGTCCCGCTCCTTCCCCCGGACAGCTGGTCTCCCGGGTGCCGCAGCCTCTTGCTCTATCAGCGGTCACCGGCACTGCTGATTAGAGAAATGAATATACGGCTCCACCCCTATGGGAGTGGAGTCCATATTCATTTCTCTAATGAGCGGTCCCACGTGACCGCTGTACAGGGGAAGAGCTGCGGCACCCGAAGACAGTGTGATGGGCAGGGGGAGCGTCAGGATCGCCGGGACTAGGTAAGTATGCCTCAGCGCCCTCTCCCCCTCACCCGCCGACCCTGCCACAGACCGTGACTCGAGTATAAGCCAAGAGGGGCACTTTCAGCCCAAAAATTTGGGCTGAAAATCTCGGCTTATACTCGAGTATATACGGTATATTGAATTGACAAACAGATTTTCTGGCAATTTAAAACATATATTTATGTATTTTCAATATATTTGGAGAAAAATAAGATAAAGTTCTGTTATGTGATTCTAGCTGCAGCCTTTTCCAATGTAATTGATTGCTATGTCTGTGATTGGTTCCCTGTCACATATAAACCTGTTTATCCATGTTGTATTAGTTCCTATGACTAAGGGCGCTGTGGTGCGCCAGAAACGCGTCAGCAAAGAGGGTTCTTCGCTCTTTTTTTAAAATTGTTTTTTTTAAATGTTCTAATAAATTTTGGTTATTTTATTTACACTGGATGGACGTGCTGAATATTCCCATTTCTCCTCTCTTCTACTTCAGCTGAAAATCACCAGCAGGTACGGCACCCACCAGTTACATTTACTTGCAACGGCTCTCAGATGTATGTCTCGGCGTGTCAAGCTTCAACCCTTCCCCCTCCTCCTTTTTCTGAATTCTTCAGAAAGATACTATTCCATCGGTGACAGAGAACTTTTGGCCATCAAATTGGCATTGGAGGAGTGGAGGTATCTGTTGGAAGGAGCCTTACATCCCTTTGTCATCTTTACGGATCATAAGAATTTGGCATACATCCGTTCTGCACAATATACTACGTGACTGGGCAATATACTACATGGCTAGGCAATATACTACGTGGGCTGAGCAATATACTACGTGACTGGGCAATATACTACGTGGCTGGGCAATATACTACGTAGCTGGGCAATATAGTACGTCACTGGGCAATATACTATGTCGCTGTGCAATATAATACGTGGCTGGGCAATATACTATGTGGGCTGTGCAATATACTACGTCACTGGGCAATATACTACGTGGATGGGGAATATACTACGTGGCTGGGCAAAATACTACGTGGCTGGGCAATATACTATGTCGCTGGGCAATATACTACGTCGCTGGGCAATATACTACGTGGGCTGTGCAATATACTACGTGGCTGGGCAATATACTATGTGGTCTGTGCAATATTCTATGTCACTGTCACGGGGGTACTGGGTAGACTACAGCTGATTACCCGGGCCCCTGCGATATCCCTCAGACTAGGGAAAACCCTGTCTGTCCCTCTCCCAGAATTTACACTGATGGTGTGCTTGTCTGGGCCGCCAGGCCTGACCCTGACTCCTGTTTCAGCCCTATGCTGAAACCACCACCCGGCACCCAGTGAAGAGACCACACACCAATCCCCACAGAAAGCACAGTCAGGGAAAACTGAAAAAATGCACCACGCCACAGACACACAGGAAAACACTATAATGTGCACAGGGCAAAACAAACACAAATAAAGGAAGGAGAAATATGACAAAGGATTATACACCACCAGATACGATATTTCTTCTCCTAGACCACCACTCCAGACCGAGATCACCAGGCACAAGACACAAGCTATAATCTGCGACGCCCAAAGTTCAGCAGAACTATTTAAAGGCAGTGGGCGTGACCCAGCCTCCAATTCGAGTACCAGCTAGATTAACCCTGGACAACCTAGATAAAATCTAGCTGGCGCCACTGAGGGCATAGTGGACGAATGCGGAATTACCGCTGTCTGTCGGACGCCCTAGAGTGAATATCGTCCGACATGACAGTACTCCGCCTTCTACGAGGGACCCCAGGGCCCTCACGACTTATAGGAACTGGCTTGTCCGGATGGCAGTGAAACATACTGAAAAGCCGGTCCGCATGAATGTCCGAAGCTGGTACCCAAGACCTCTCCTCCGGCCCATAACCACGCCAGTGTACCAGGTACTGTAATGTGCGGCGCACTACTCGAGAGTCAACCACCTTGGAGACTTCAAATTCCAAACTGCCATCCACCAAGACTGGAGATGGCATCGGCGTCGCGTCCACGGAACCCACCACCTTTTTTAACAATGATCTGTGGAACACGTTGTGTATCTTATAAACCGTAGGAAGCTCCAATCGGTAGGCTACTGGGTTAATGATGGCGGTGACCCTAAATGGACCAATAAACCTTGGACCTAATTTCAGGGATGGTATTTTGAGTTTTATGTTTTTTGTGGACAACCACACCCAGTCACCCACACTCAGGTCCGGACCTGGCACCCGTCAACTGTCAGCCATACGTTTGTAACTTGCACCCACATTCAGCAAGCGCTGTTTCACTCTCCTCCAGACAGATGACAGTTGTGCTCCTAGCTGGTCCTTCTCCGGGATGCCAGCAGAACCCCCCTGACGCAGAGTACAAAATTGAGGATGATGCCCGTAAACACAAAAGAACGGGGACTCCCCAGAAGATTCCTGGCGGTGATTATTTATAGCAAACTCTGCCAAAGGAAGGAACTTTGACCACTCCTCCTGATTGTCAGAAACAAAGCAGCATAAATACTGCTCCAAATTCTGGTTCATACGCTTAGTCTGACCATTTGACTGAGGATGAAACGCCGAAGAATGCGATAATTTGATCCCCAGCCGTGAGCAAAATGCCTCCCAAAATTTGGCCACAAACTGAGTATACCTATCAGACACGATGTCAGACGGAACCCCGTGAAGTCTGACCACCTCCTGCACAAATACCTGAGCCAGAGTCTTCGCTTTAGGCAACGAAGGCAAGGAAACAAAGTGCGACATTTTTGAAAACCGATCAACAACCACCAAGATGACCGTGTTCCCAGCTGAAGAGGGCAGATCTGTAATAAAATCCATGGAGATCTCCATCCATGGCCTACTGGGTACCCCTAGAGGATGTAATGTGCCAGCAGGATGGGAGCGAGGCGTCTTAGCCCTAGCACACATGGTACATGCTGACACGTACGAGACCACGTCCTGTCGGATTTTGGGCCACCAAAACAGATGCGACACCAACTCCAAGGTACCCCTAACCCCTGGATGGCCAGCCAGAACAGTATCATGATGCTCACCCAACACCTTTAGGCGAAGATGGAGCGGTACAAATGATTTGTTAATGGGAAGCTCTGGTGGTACTTCCTCCTGAGCCTCGGCAATCTCAGCCTCAACCTCGGTCGTGAGAGCTGAGACCACTACACCCTTTTGGAGGATGGGTACTGGATCTTCCCGAGGTTCTTCTCCCGGAAAACACCTGGATAAAGCATCCGCTTTAGTGTTCTTAGACCCCGGTCGGTAAGTAACAAAAAAGTTGAACCGTGTGAAAAACAATGCCCAGCGAGCCTGCCTGGGGGACAGATGCTTGGCTGACTCAAGATAAAAAGAATGGTGGGTCACAAGGGCCCAGAAAAGAACGACCACCATGTCCGTTTTTAAACAATATATAATCTTTATTTGTATGCAAACGAGGCAAATCCTAAAACATAAATACCACATTATAACAAGATCAGGTGAGGTACGGTCCACATGGTGTACGCAGACACCGCAAAGACATAAAAACACTAAAAGGGCGCCTGGAGCCTGAAACACCTAAACCCATATATATCATAACCCATAGAGGGTAGGCACTGATGGTTTAATCACCAAAAAGTGTCCCAATCAACAGTGCATACCCATGCAATATATGTTAGTACAGGTATAGCCTCCACACTAAGACCATGGAAAATGCCGGTCTAATATCAAGATAATTACCTCTCCTGAGGAAGGCGTTTTCAGCCGAAACGCGCGTTGGGGAGGACGCACGGAGCCTGTGACCACTTTGCCCGCCCCTGCACGAGAGGTAATTATCTTGATATTAGACCGGCATTTTCCATGGTCTTAGTGTGGAGGCTATACCTGTACTAACATATATTGTTGATCAGTGCCTACCCTCTATGGGTTATGATATATATGGGTTTAGGTGTTTCAGGCTCCAGGCGCCCTTTTAGTGTTTTTATGTCTTTGCGGTGTCTGCGTACACCATGTGGACCGTACCTCACCTGATCTTGTTATAATGTGGTATTTATGTTTTAGGATTTGCCTCGTTTGCATACAAATAAAGATTATATATTGTTTAAAAACGGACATGGTGGTCGTTCTTTTCTGGGCCCTTGTGACCCACCATTCTTTTTGTGGTTTTTAGCGACCCGTCCATATATTAATCTATGTGTCCTTCTACGACATGTTGCCATTTGTTGTGTGTTTTGTTATGACTCAAGATAAAGCAGATTTTTATGGTCGGTGATAACTGTAACCTGGTGGACCGACCCCCTCCAAGAAGTGTCGCCATTCCTCAAAAGCCAACTTGATAGCCAACAATTCCCTGTTGCCGATATCATAGATACGTTCGGCGGGTGACAGCTTCTTGGAAAAGTAGGCGCATGGACGCAACTCGCCCAAAGATGAGCCTTGTGACAGCCCCGCCCCCACTCCAACCTCAGACGCATCGACTTCCATGGTAAATGGTTTCGATACGTCTGGCTGCACCAGAATGGGGGCCGAAGCAAAACTGTTCTTCAGAAATTCGAATGCGCGTACAGCAGCCTCAGGCCAGGCGGAGAAATTGGTACCCTTTTTCGTCATGTCAGTAAGCAGTTTAACATTGGTAGAAAAATCTTTGATAAACTTCCAATAGTAGTTAGAAAACCCAAGGAACTGCTGAAGCGCTTTTAGGTTATCAGGCTTTTCCCAACGCAGCACCGCTTGCACCTTAGCGGCGTCCATTTTAAACCCTGAAGCGGACACAATATAACCCAAGAAAGGCAACTCCTGAACCGAAAATACACATTTCTCAAGTTTTGCATAGAGCTTATTCTCTCTGAGAAGCTGTAACACCTGCCTGACATGCTCTAAATGAATATCACGGTCGCATGAATAAATGAGAATGTCATCTAGGTACACAATAACGAATTTCACCAAAACATGCGAGAACACATCATTTATGAAATGTTGAAATACTGCAGGCGCGTTTGTAAACCCAAATGGCATCACCAAATTTTCAAAATGACCCTCAGGAGTATTAAAAGCCGTCTTCCACTCACTAGCCACATGGTTGAACAAATCAGGTATCAGTGGCATAGGGTATGGATCACGAACCGTAATCTGGTTTAACTCCCTGAAATCCAGACACGGGCGTAGTCCGCCATCTTTCTTCTTAACGAAGAAGAACCCCGCTGCCACAGGCGAGGATGAAGGCCTGATGTGCCCTTTGCTCAAACTCTCAGCAATGTAGTACTTTAAAGCTTGCCTCTCAGGACCTGAGATGTTAAACATCCTTGCTTTCGGCAATTTGGCCCCTGGTTTAAACCTGATAGTACAGTCATAGGGGCGATGTGGTGGCGATTCTGAGCAACCCTTCTCTGAGAACACATCCGCAAAATCCAGCAGTGACTCAGGAATGCTAGAAGTCACAGCAGACACACATGTGGCCAGGCAATTCTCCTGGCAGAATCTGCTCCACTGGATTATGTCCTGAGATTTCCAGTCAATCACCGGGTTGTGCACAGATAACCATGGAAAACCCAAATCCATTTGTGCAGGAAGATTACTGAGTACCCTACATGTAACCTGCTCAAAATGTAGGACCCCAATGTGGAGTTTCACCTCAGCCACAAACTCAGTAACCTCCCCCTGTGGGAGAGGAGCAGCATTGATGGTGACCACCTGGATAGGATGAGGCAGTTTTTCGACTGTGTACCCGGCCGTGCGCGCAAACTCCTCATCAATGAGATTAGTGGCCGAAACACTATCCACAAAAACAGAGATAGGCAGTTCTCTGCCAGCGACCATAACTCATAGCATACATTGAGAGACCACAACTGAAGATACGCATAAGCTCAGATTAGTCTCTTCCACACCCTCTGAGCTTAGTTTTCCGCCGTTGCGCTTTTCTTAGGTAACAGAGGACAAGCATTTACATAATGCCCATTTTTACCACAGCAAAAACAGGCTCCCTGCTTCCTGAGCGAGGGGGCTCGATGATGTGACACCCCTGCGATTTGCATAGGCTCTGTGGGCTCACCTGCAGCAACCTCACGTGCACCTACGCCCTCCCCCATAGGCGGCGTCTCTTGCACCCCCTGACGCAAACGGCGATCAATGCGGACAACAAGACTCATAGCAGACTTTAGAGAAGCAGGAGTCTCATACATCAGAAGGGCTTTTTTAACCCTTCTCGAAACCCCATGAACAAACTGACTCCGCAGCGCCGGGTCATTCCACTGCGTGTCCACCGCCCAGCGGCGAAATTCAGAACAGTAATCCTCTGCCATTCGCTCCCCCCAGAATTTTAGATTCTGTTAGAGCCAATCTGTCAGGATTATCATAAATAAGTCCAAGAGCAGGAAAAAAAACTCTCCACTGACTTAAATGCAGCTGAATCAGATGGTGAAGAAAATGCCCAAACTTGGGGGTCTCCGTTAAGTAATGACAATACCAGGCCCACACGCTGAGCCTCATTACCTGAGGAAATTGGGCACGTACGAAAATATAATTTGCAAGTTTCACGAAAGACAACAAGTTTACTGCGTTCCCCAGCAAACCTCTCAGGTAATGGAATCTTTGGCTCTGCAACTCTACCTGCATTTTCAGCTTGCACATTAGATACTACTAGACCCTGTTGTTAAACCGCCCCTTTCAACTCAGTGACCTGTAAGGACAGCACCTCCAACTGGTGGGTTATGGAAGTCATGGGATCCATGGAATACAAAATTTTGGGGCCGATTATAATGTCACGGGGGTACTGGATAGACTACAGCTGATTACCCGGGCCCCTGCGATATCCCTCAGACTAGGGAAAACCCTGTCTGTCCCTCTCCCAGAATTTACACTGATGGTGTGCTTGTCTGAGCCGCCAGGCCTGACCCTGACTCCTGTTTCAGCCCTATGCTGAAACCACCACCCGCCACCCAGTGAAGAGACCACACACCAATCCCCACAGAAAGCACAGACAGGGAAAACTGAACGCACCACGACGCAGACACACAGGAAAACACTATAATGTAGACAGGGCAAAACAAACACAAATATAGGAAGGAGAAATATCACAAAGGATTATACACCACCAGATACGATACTTCTTCTCCTAAAGCACCACTCCAGACCGAGATCACCAGGCACAAGACACAAGCTATAATCGGCGACGCCCAAAGTTCAGCAGAACTATTTAAAGGCAGTGGGCGTGACCCAGCCTCCAATCCGAGTACCAGCTAGATTAACCCCGGACAACCTAGACAAAATCTAGCCAGCGCCACTGAGCGCATAGTGGACGAATGCGGAATTACCACTGTCTGTCGGACACCCTAGAGTGAATAGCATCCGACATGACAGTCACTGGGCAATATAATACGTCGCTGGGCAATATACTACGTGGCTGGGCAATATACTGCGTGACTGGGCAATATACTATGTGACTGGGCAATATACTACGTGGCTGGGCAATATCCTATGTCACTGGGCAATATACTACGTGGCTGGGTAATATACTGCGTGGGCTGTGCAATATGCTACGTGACTAGGCAATATACTAAGTGGCTGGGGAATATACTACGTGGCTGGGCAATATATTACGTGGCTGGGCAATATACTACATCACTGGGCAATATACTATGTGGCTGGGCAATATACTACGTCGCTGGGCAAGATACTAGGTGGCTGGGTAATATACTACATGGGCTGTGCAATATACTATGTGACTGGGCAATATACTGCGTGACTGGGCAATATACTATGTGACTGGACAATATACTACGTGGCTGGGCAATATCCTATGTCACTGGGCAATATACTACGTGGCTGGGTAATATACTGCGTGGGCTGTGCAATATGCTACGTGACTAGGCAATGTACTAAGTGGCTGGGGAATATACTACATGGCTGGGCAATACACTACATTGCTGGGCAATATACTACATGGCTGGGCAATATACTACGTGGCTGGGCAATATACTATGTCACTGGGCAAGATACTAGGTGGCTGGGTAATATACTACATGGGCTGTGCAATATACTATGTGACTGGGCAATATACTACGTGGCTGGGCAATATACTAAGTCACTGGGCAATACACTACATTGCTGGGCAATATACTACATGGCTGGGCAATATAATACATGGCTGGGCAATATACTACATCACTGGGCAATAAAATACGTTGCTGGGAAAAATACTATGTGGCTGGGCAATATATTAAGTGGCTGGGCAATATACTACGTGGCTGGGCAATACACTATGTGATTGGGCAAAATACTACGTGGCAGGGCAATATACTACATGGCTGGGCAATATACTACGTCACTAGGCAATATACTACGTCGCTGGGCAAAATACTATGTGGCTGGGCAATATACTACGTGGCTGGGCAATATACTATGTCAATGGGCAATATACTACATCGCTGGGTAATGTACTATGTGGCTGGACAATATACTACATGGCTGGGCAATATACTACGTAACTGGGCAATATACTACGTCGCCTGGCAAAATACTATGTGGCTGGGCAATATACTACATGGCTGGGCAATATACTACATGACTGAGCAATATACTACGTCACTGGGCAATATACTACGTCGCTGGGCAAAATACTATTTGGCTGGGCAAAATACTACGTGGCTGGGCAATATACTATGTGGCTGGGCAATATACTACGTGGCTGGTCAATATACTACGTGACTGGGCAATGTACTACTTGGCTGGGCAATATACTACGTGGCTGGGCAATATACTACGTGGCTGGGCAATATACTATGTCACTGGGCAATATATTACTTGGCTGGGTAATATACTAAGTGGGCTGTGCAATATACTATGCAACTGGGCAATATACTACGTGGCTGGGCAATATACTATGTCACTGGGCAAAATACTACGTGGCTGGGCAAAATACTACATGGCTGGGCTACACACTACGTAACTGGGCATTATACTACATCGCCGGGAAAAATACTATGTGGCTTGGCAATATACTACGTGGCTGGGCAATATGCTACATGGCTGGGCAATATACTACGTCACTGGGCAATATACTACATCGCTGGACAAAATACTATGTGGCTAGGCAATATACTACGTGGCTGGGCAATATACTACGTGACTGGGCAATATACTACGTGGCTGGGAAAATACTATGTGGCTTGGCAATATACTATGTGGCTGGGCAATATACTACGTGGCTGGGCAATATACTACGTGGATGTTCAATATATTATATGGCTGGGCAATATACTACGTCACTGGGGAATATAGTACATCGCTGACAAAATACTATGTGGCTGGGCAATATAATACGTGGCTGGGCAATATGCTACGTTACTGGGCAATATATTACATAGCTTGGCAATATACTACGTCACTGGGGAATATACTACGTCGCTGGGCAAAATACTATGTGGCTGGGCAATAAACTACGTGGCTGGGCAATATATTACGTGGCTGGGCAATATACTACATGGCTGGGCAATACGCTACGTGACTGGGCAATATACTACGTGGCTGGGCAATATACTATGTGGCTGGGCAATATACTACATCGCTGGGCAATATATTACATGGCTGGGTATTATACTACGTCACTGGGGAATATACTACGTTGCTGGGCAAAATACTATGTGGCTGGGCAATATACTACGTGGCTGGGCAATATGCTACGTCGCTGGGCAATATACTATGTCACTGGGCAATATACTACGTGGCTGGGTAATATACTACATGGGCTGTTCAATATACTATGTGACTGGGCAATATACTACGTGGCTGGGCAATATACTACATGGCTGGGCAATATACTACATGACTGGGCAATATACTACGTGGCTGGCAATATACTACGTGGCTGGGCAATATACTATCTCACTGGGCAATATACTGTCATGCGGGTACTGGGTAGACTACGGCTGATTACCCGGGCCCCTGCGATATCCCTCAGACTAGGGAAAACCCTGTCTGTCCCTCTCCCAGAATTTACATTGATGGTGTGCTTGTCTGGGCCGCCAGGCCTGACCCTGACTCCTGTTTCAGTCCTATGCTGAAACCTCCACCTGCCACCCAGTGATTAGACCACACACCAACCCCTACAGAAAGCACAGACAGGGAAAACTAAAAACGCACCACGCCGCAGACACACAGGAAAGTACTATAATGTGCACAGGGCAAACAAATACAAATATAGGAAGGAGAAATATGACAAAGGATAATACACCACCAGATACGATATTATTTCTCCTAGACCACCACTCCAGAGATCACCAGGCACAAGACACAAGCTATAATCGGCGATGCCCAAAGTCCAGAATGACTATTTAAAGGCCACGGGCGTGACCCAGCCTCCAACCCGATTACCAGCTAGATTAACCCTGGACAACCTGGATAAAGTCTAGACGGCGCCACTGAGCGTATAGTGGACGAATGTAGAATTACCGCTGTCTGTCGAACGCCCTAGTGTGAATAGCATCCAACATGACATATATAATGTCACTGGGCAAAATACTATGTGGATGGGCAATATACTACGTGGCTGGGCAAAATTGTTATGACCCCAGTGGACAGGGTCTCAGAGGAACGTGTAAGTCTGCAAGATACAAAAATCCAGCTCATAGGCTGTGGTAACTGGGTTGACCAAATAGCTACTCCTAACGCCAACACTAGAAGTAGCCGGGGATCATGCCTACGGTGATCGCTAGATGACTCGCGCCAGCCGGAGAATCTAACTACCCCTGGGAGAAGAAAACAAAGACCTCTCTTGCCTCCAGAGAAAGGGACCCCAAAGCAAGATACAAGCCCCCCACAAATAATAACGGTGAGGTAAGAAGAAATGACAAACACAGAAATGAACCAGGTTCAGCAAAGAGAGGCCAGCTTACTAATAGCAGAATATAGCAAGAAAACTTATCTGGTCAACAAAAACCCTATAAAAATCCACGCTGGAGATTCAAGAACCCCCGAACCGTCTAACGGTCCGGGGGGAGAACACCAGCCCCCTAGAGCTTCCAGCAAAGGTCAGGATACAGATAGGAACAAGCTGGACAAAAATACCAAACAAAACAAAAGCAAAAAGCAAAGAAGCAGACTTAGCTTGAAAAACAGGAACCAGGATCAGAGGACAAGAGCACAGCAGATTAGCTCTGATTTCAACGATGCCAGGCATTGAACTGAAGGTCCAGGGACCTTATATAGCAACGCCCCTGAACTAACGGCCCAGGTGAGGATATAGGAAAAGACAGACGCTCCAGAGTCAACTCACTAATGACCACTAGAGGGAGCAAAAAGCAAAATCACAACAGTACCCCCCCCTTAGTGAGGGGTCACCGAACCCTCACCACGACCACCAGGGCGATCAGGATGAGCGGCATGAAAGGCACGAACTAAATCGGCCGCATGAACATCAGAGGCGACCACCCAGGAATTATCTTCCTGACCATAGCCCTTCCACTTGACCAGGTACTGAAGCCTCCGCCTGGAGAGACGAGAATCCAAGATCTTCTCCACCACGTACTCCAACTCGCCCTCAACCAACACCGGAGCAGGAGGCTCAGCAGAAGGAACCACAGGCACAACGTACCGCCGCAACAAGGACCTATGAAACACGTTGTGGATAGCAAACGACACAGGTAGATCCAGGCGAAAGGATACATGATTAAGAATTTCCAATATCTTGTAAGGACCAATAAAACGAGGTTTAAATTTGGGAGAGGAAACCTTCATAGGAACAAAGCGGGAAGAAAGCCACACCAAATCCCCAACACGTAGTCGGGGACCCACACCGCGGCGGCGGTTGGCAAAGCGCTGAGCCCTCTCCTGTGACAACTTCAAGTTGTCCACCACAAGATTCCAGATTCGCTGCAACCTATCCACCACAGAATCCACCCCAGGGCAGTCAGAAGGTTCCACATGACCCGAAGAAAAACGAGGGTGGAAACCAGAGTTGCAGAAAAACGGCGAAACCAAGGTGGCGGAACTAGCCCGATTATTAAGGGCAAACTCAGCTAACGGCAAGAAGGTCACCCAATCGTCCTGATCAGCAGAGACAAAACACCTCAAATAAGCCTCCAAAGTCTGATTAGTTCGCTCCGTCTGTCCATTAGTCTGAGGATGGAAAGCAGACGAAAACGACAAGTCAATGCCCATCCTACTACAAAAGGATCGCCAGAATCTGGAAACGAACTGGGATCCTCTGTCTGACACAATATTCTCAGGGATGCCGTGCAAACGAACCACGTTCTGGAAAAACACAGGAACCAGATCGGAAGAGGAAGGCAGTTTAGGCAAAGGAACCAAATGGACCATCTTGGAGAAGCGATCACATATCACCCAGATAACAGACATGCCCTGAGACACCGGAAGATCAGAAATGAAATCCATGGAGATATGTGTCCAAGGTCTCTTAGGGACAGGCAAGGGCAAGAGCAACCCGCTGGCACGAGAACAGCAAGGCTTAGCTCGAGCACAAGTCCCACAGGACTGTACAAATGACCGCACATCCCTAGACAAGGACGCCCTAGAGTGAATATCGTCCGACATGACAGTACTCCGCCTTCTACGAGGGACCCCAGGGCCCTCACGACTTATAGGAACTGGCTTGTCCGGATGGCAGTGAAACATACTGAAAAGCCGGTCCGCATGAATGTCCGAAGCTGGTACCCAAGACCTCTCCTCCGGCCCATAACCACGCCAGTGTACCAGGTACTGTAATGTGCGGCGCACTACTCGAGAGTCAACCACCTTGGAGACTTCAAATTCCAAACTGCCATCCACCAAGACTGGAGATGGCATCGGCGTCGCGTCCACGGAACCCACCACCTTTTTTAACAATGATCTGTGGAACACGTTGTGTATCTTATAAACCGTAGGAAGCTCCAATCGGTAGGCTACTGGGTTAATGATGGCGGTGACCCTAAATGGACCAATAAACCTTGGACCTAATTTCAGGGATGGTATTTTGAGTTTTATGTTTTTTGTGGACAACCACACCCAGTCACCCACACTCAGGTCCGGACCTGGCACCCGTCAACTGTCAGCCATACGTTTGTAACTTGCACCCACATTCAGCAAGCGCTGTTTCACTCTCCTCCAGACAGATGACAGTTGTGCTCCTAGCTGGTCCTTCTCCGGGATGCCAGCAGAACCCCCCTGACGCAGAGTACAAAATTGAGGATGATGCCCGTAAACACAAAAGAACGGGGACTCCCCAGAAGATTCCTGGCGGTGATTATTTATAGCAAACTCTGCCAAAGGAAGGAACTTTGACCACTCCTCCTGATTGTCAGAAACAAAGCAGCATAAATACTGCTCCAAATTCTGGTTCATACGCTTAGTCTGACCATTTGACTGAGGATGAAACGCCGAAGAATGCGATAATTTGATCCCCAGCCGTGAGCAAAATGCCTCCCAAAATTTGGCCACAAACTGAGTATACCTATCAGACACGATGTCAGACGGAACCCCGTGAAGTCTGACCACCTCCTGCACAAATACCTGAGCCAGAGTCTTCGCTTTAGGCAACGAAGGCAAGGAAACAAAGTGCGACATTTTTGAAAACCGATCAACAACCACCAAGATGACCGTGTTCCCAGCTGAAGAGGGCAGATCTGTAATAAAATCCATGGAGATCTCCATCCATGGCCTACTGGGTACCCCTAGAGGATGTAATGTGCCAGCAGGATGGGAGCGAGGCGTCTTAGCCCTAGCACACATGGTACATGCTGACACGTACGAGACCACGTCCTGTCGGATTTTGGGCCACCAAAACAGATGCGACACCAACTCCAAGGTACCCCTAACCCCTGGATGGCCAGCCAGAACAGTATCATGATGCTCACCCAACACCTTTAGGCGAAGATGGAGCGGTACAAATGATTTGTTAATGGGAAGCTCTGGTGGTACTTCCTCCTGAGCCTCGGCAATCTCAGCCTCAACCTCGGTCGTGAGAGCTGAGACCACTACACCCTTTTGGAGGATGGGTACTGGATCTTCCCGAGGTTCTTCTCCCGGAAAACACCTGGATAAAGCATCCGCTTTAGTGTTCTTAGACCCCGGTCGGTAAGTAACAAAAAAGTTGAACCGTGTGAAAAACAATGCCCAGCGAGCCTGCCTGGGGGACAGATGCTTGGCTGACTCAAGATAAAAAGAATGGTGGGTCACAAGGGCCCAGAAAAGAACGACCACCATGTCCGTTTTTAAACAATATATAATCTTTATTTGTATGCAAACGAGGCAAATCCTAAAACATAAATACCACATTATAACAAGATCAGGTGAGGTACGGTCCACATGGTGTACGCAGACACCGCAAAGACATAAAAACACTAAAAGGGCGCCTGGAGCCTGAAACACCTAAACCCATATATATCATAACCCATAGAGGGTAGGCACTGATGGTTTAATCACCAAAAAGTGTCCCAATCAACAGTGCATACCCATGCAATATATGTTAGTACAGGTATAGCCTCCACACTAAGACCATGGAAAATGCCGGTCTAATATCAAGATAATTACCTCTCCTGAGGAAGGCGTTTTCAGCCGAAACGCGCGTTGGGGAGGACGCACGGAGCCTGTGACCACTTTGCCCGCCCCTGCACGAGAGGTAATTATCTTGATATTAGACCGGCATTTTCCATGGTCTTAGTGTGGAGGCTATACCTGTACTAACATATATTGTTGATCAGTGCCTACCCTCTATGGGTTATGATATATATGGGTTTAGGTGTTTCAGGCTCCAGGCGCCCTTTTAGTGTTTTTATGTCTTTGCGGTGTCTGCGTACACCATGTGGACCGTACCTCACCTGATCTTGTTATAATGTGGTATTTATGTTTTAGGATTTGCCTCGTTTGCATACAAATAAAGATTATATATTGTTTAAAAACGGACATGGTGGTCGTTCTTTTCTGGGCCCTTGTGACCCACCATTCTTTTTGTGGTTTTTAGCGACCCGTCCATATATTAATCTATGTGTCCTTCTACGACATGTTGCCATTTGTTGTGTGTTTTGTTATGACTCAAGATAAAGCAGATTTTTATGGTCGGTGATAACTGTAACCTGGTGGACCGACCCCCTCCAAGAAGTGTCGCCATTCCTCAAAAGCCAACTTGATAGCCAACAATTCCCTGTTGCCGATATCATAGATACGTTCGGCGGGTGACAGCTTCTTGGAAAAGTAGGCGCATGGACGCAACTCGCCCAAAGATGAGCCTTGTGACAGCCCCGCCCCCACTCCAACCTCAGACGCATCGACTTCCATGGTAAATGGTTTCGATACGTCTGGCTGCACCAGAATGGGGGCCGAAGCAAAACTGTTCTTCAGAAATTCGAATGCGCGTACAGCAGCCTCAGGCCAGGCGGAGAAATTGGTACCCTTTTTCGTCATGTCAGTAAGCAGTTTAACATTGGTAGAAAAATCTTTGATAAACTTCCAATAGTAGTTAGAAAACCCAAGGAACTGCTGAAGCGCTTTTAGGTTATCAGGCTTTTCCCAACGCAGCACCGCTTGCACCTTAGCGGCGTCCATTTTAAACCCTGAAGCGGACACAATATAACCCAAGAAAGGCAACTCCTGAACCGAAAATACACATTTCTCAAGTTTTGCATAGAGCTTATTCTCTCTGAGAAGCTGTAACACCTGCCTGACATGCTCTAAATGAATATCACGGTCGCATGAATAAATGAGAATGTCATCTAGGTACACAATAACGAATTTCACCAAAACATGCGAGAACACATCATTTATGAAATGTTGAAATACTGCAGGCGCGTTTGTAAACCCAAATGGCATCACCAAATTTTCAAAATGACCCTCAGGAGTATTAAAAGCCGTCTTCCACTCACTAGCCACATGGTTGAACAAATCAGGTATCAGTGGCATAGGGTATGGATCACGAACCGTAATCTGGTTTAACTCCCTGAAATCCAGACACGGGCGTAGTCCGCCATCTTTCTTCTTAACGAAGAAGAACCCCGCTGCCACAGGCGAGGATGAAGGCCTGATGTGCCCTTTGCTCAAACTCTCAGCAATGTAGTACTTTAAAGCTTGCCTCTCAGGACCTGAGATGTTAAACATCCTTGCTTTCGGCAATTTGGCCCCTGGTTTAAACCTGATAGTACAGTCATAGGGGCGATGTGGTGGCGATTCTGAGCAACCCTTCTCTGAGAACACATCCGCAAAATCCAGCAGTGACTCAGGAATGCTAGAAGTCACAGCAGACACACATGTGGCCAGGCAATTCTCCTGGCAGAATCTGCTCCACTGGATTATGTCCTGAGATTTCCAGTCAATCACCGGGTTGTGCACAGATAACCATGGAAAACCCAAATCCATTTGTGCAGGAAGATTACTGAGTACCCTACATGTAACCTGCTCAAAATGTAGGACCCCAATGTGGAGTTTCACCTCAGCCACAAACTCAGTAACCTCCCCCTGTGGGAGAGGAGCAGCATTGATGGTGACCACCTGGATAGGATGAGGCAGTTTTTCGACTGTGTACCCGGCCGTGCGCGCAAACTCCTCATCAATGAGATTAGTGGCCGAAACACTATCCACAAAAACAGAGATAGGCAGTTCTCTGCCAGCGACCATAACTCATAGCATACATTGAGAGACCACAACTGAAGATACGCATAAGCTCAGATTAGTCTCTTCCACACCCTCTGAGCTTAGTTTTCCGCCGTTGCGCTTTTCTTAGGTAACAGAGGACAAGCATTTACATAATGCCCATTTTTACCACAGCAAAAACAGGCTCCCTGCTTCCTGAGCGAGGGGGCTCGATGATGTGACACCCCTGCGATTTGCATAGGCTCTGTGGGCTCACCTGCAGCAACCTCACGTGCACCTACGCCCTCCCCCATAGGCGGCGTCTCTTGCACCCCCTGACGCAAACGGCGATCAATGCGGACAACAAGACTCATAGCAGACTTTAGAGAAGCAGGAGTCTCATACATCAGAAGGGCTTTTTTAACCCTTCTCGAAACCCCATGAACAAACTGACTCCGCAGCGCCGGGTCATTCCACTGCGTGTCCACCGCCCAGCGGCGAAATTCAGAACAGTAATCCTCTGCCATTCGCTCCCCCCAGAATTTTAGATTCTGTTAGAGCCAATCTGTCAGGATTATCATAAATAAGTCCAAGAGCAGGAAAAAAAACTCTCCACTGACTTAAATGCAGCTGAATCAGATGGTGAAGAAAATGCCCAAACTTGGGGGTCTCCGTTAAGTAATGACAATACCAGGCCCACACGCTGAGCCTCATTACCTGAGGAAATTGGGCACGTACGAAAATATAATTTGCAAGTTTCACGAAAGACAACAAGTTTACTGCGTTCCCCAGCAAACCTCTCAGGTAATGGAATCTTTGGCTCTGCAACTCTACCTGCATTTTCAGCTTGCACATTAGATACTACTAGACCCTGTTGTTAAACCGCCCCTTTCAACTCAGTGACCTGTAAGGACAGCACCTCCAACTGGTGGGTTATGGAAGTCATGGGATCCATGGAATACAAAATTTTGGGGCCGATTATAATGTCACGGGGGTACTGGATAGACTACAGCTGATTACCCGGGCCCCTGCGATATCCCTCAGACTAGGGAAAACCCTGTCTGTCCCTCTCCCAGAATTTACACTGATGGTGTGCTTGTCTGAGCCGCCAGGCCTGACCCTGACTCCTGTTTCAGCCCTATGCTGAAACCACCACCCGCCACCCAGTGAAGAGACCACACACCAATCCCCACAGAAAGCACAGACAGGGAAAACTGAACGCACCACGACGCAGACACACAGGAAAACACTATAATGTAGACAGGGCAAAACAAACACAAATATAGGAAGGAGAAATATCACAAAGGATTATACACCACCAGATACGATACTTCTTCTCCTAAAGCACCACTCCAGACCGAGATCACCAGGCACAAGACACAAGCTATAATCGGCGACGCCCAAAGTTCAGCAGAACTATTTAAAGGCAGTGGGCGTGACCCAGCCTCCAATCCGAGTACCAGCTAGATTAACCCCGGACAACCTAGACAAAATCTAGCCAGCGCCACTGAGCGCATAGTGGACGAATGCGGAATTACCACTGTCTGTCGGACACCCTAGAGTGAATAGCATCCGACATGACAGTCACTGGGCAATATAATACGTCGCTGGGCAATATACTACGTGGCTGGGCAATATACTGCGTGACTGGGCAATATACTATGTGACTGGGCAATATACTACGTGGCTGGGCAATATCCTATGTCACTGGGCAATATACTACGTGGCTGGGTAATATACTGCGTGGGCTGTGCAATATGCTACGTGACTAGGCAATATACTAAGTGGCTGGGGAATATACTACGTGGCTGGGCAATATATTACGTGGCTGGGCAATATACTACATCACTGGGCAATATACTATGTGGCTGGGCAATATACTACGTCGCTGGGCAAGATACTAGGTGGCTGGGTAATATACTACATGGGCTGTGCAATATACTATGTGACTGGGCAATATACTGCGTGACTGGGCAATATACTATGTGACTGGACAATATACTACGTGGCTGGGCAATATCCTATGTCACTGGGCAATATACTACGTGGCTGGGTAATATACTGCGTGGGCTGTGCAATATGCTACGTGACTAGGCAATGTACTAAGTGGCTGGGGAATATACTACATGGCTGGGCAATACACTACATTGCTGGGCAATATACTACATGGCTGGGCAATATACTACGTGGCTGGGCAATATACTATGTCACTGGGCAAGATACTAGGTGGCTGGGTAATATACTACATGGGCTGTGCAATATACTATGTGACTGGGCAATATACTACGTGGCTGGGCAATATACTAAGTCACTGGGCAATACACTACATTGCTGGGCAATATACTACATGGCTGGGCAATATAATACATGGCTGGGCAATATACTACATCACTGGGCAATAAAATACGTTGCTGGGAAAAATACTATGTGGCTGGGCAATATATTAAGTGGCTGGGCAATATACTACGTGGCTGGGCAATACACTATGTGATTGGGCAAAATACTACGTGGCAGGGCAATATACTACATGGCTGGGCAATATACTACGTCACTAGGCAATATACTACGTCGCTGGGCAAAATACTATGTGGCTGGGCAATATACTACGTGGCTGGGCAATATACTATGTCAATGGGCAATATACTACATCGCTGGGTAATGTACTATGTGGCTGGACAATATACTACATGGCTGGGCAATATACTACGTAACTGGGCAATATACTACGTCGCCTGGCAAAATACTATGTGGCTGGGCAATATACTACATGGCTGGGCAATATACTACATGACTGAGCAATATACTACGTCACTGGGCAATATACTACGTCGCTGGGCAAAATACTATTTGGCTGGGCAAAATACTACGTGGCTGGGCAATATACTATGTGGCTGGGCAATATACTACGTGGCTGGTCAATATACTACGTGACTGGGCAATGTACTACTTGGCTGGGCAATATACTACGTGGCTGGGCAATATACTACGTGGCTGGGCAATATACTATGTCACTGGGCAATATATTACTTGGCTGGGTAATATACTAAGTGGGCTGTGCAATATACTATGCAACTGGGCAATATACTACGTGGCTGGGCAATATACTATGTCACTGGGCAAAATACTACGTGGCTGGGCAAAATACTACATGGCTGGGCTACACACTACGTAACTGGGCATTATACTACATCGCCGGGAAAAATACTATGTGGCTTGGCAATATACTACGTGGCTGGGCAATATGCTACATGGCTGGGCAATATACTACGTCACTGGGCAATATACTACATCGCTGGACAAAATACTATGTGGCTAGGCAATATACTACGTGGCTGGGCAATATACTACGTGACTGGGCAATATACTACGTGGCTGGGAAAATACTATGTGGCTTGGCAATATACTATGTGGCTGGGCAATATACTACGTGGCTGGGCAATATACTACGTGGATGTTCAATATATTATATGGCTGGGCAATATACTACGTCACTGGGGAATATAGTACATCGCTGACAAAATACTATGTGGCTGGGCAATATAATACGTGGCTGGGCAATATGCTACGTTACTGGGCAATATATTACATAGCTTGGCAATATACTACGTCACTGGGGAATATACTACGTCGCTGGGCAAAATACTATGTGGCTGGGCAATAAACTACGTGGCTGGGCAATATATTACGTGGCTGGGCAATATACTACATGGCTGGGCAATACGCTACGTGACTGGGCAATATACTACGTGGCTGGGCAATATACTATGTGGCTGGGCAATATACTACATCGCTGGGCAATATATTACATGGCTGGGTATTATACTACGTCACTGGGGAATATACTACGTTGCTGGGCAAAATACTATGTGGCTGGGCAATATACTACGTGGCTGGGCAATATGCTACGTCGCTGGGCAATATACTATGTCACTGGGCAATATACTACGTGGCTGGGTAATATACTACATGGGCTGTTCAATATACTATGTGACTGGGCAATATACTACGTGGCTGGGCAATATACTACATGGCTGGGCAATATACTACATGACTGGGCAATATACTACGTGGCTGGCAATATACTACGTGGCTGGGCAATATACTATCTCACTGGGCAATATACTGTCATGCGGGTACTGGGTAGACTACGGCTGATTACCCGGGCCCCTGCGATATCCCTCAGACTAGGGAAAACCCTGTCTGTCCCTCTCCCAGAATTTACATTGATGGTGTGCTTGTCTGGGCCGCCAGGCCTGACCCTGACTCCTGTTTCAGTCCTATGCTGAAACCTCCACCTGCCACCCAGTGATTAGACCACACACCAACCCCTACAGAAAGCACAGACAGGGAAAACTAAAAACGCACCACGCCGCAGACACACAGGAAAGTACTATAATGTGCACAGGGCAAACAAATACAAATATAGGAAGGAGAAATATGACAAAGGATAATACACCACCAGATACGATATTATTTCTCCTAGACCACCACTCCAGAGATCACCAGGCACAAGACACAAGCTATAATCGGCGATGCCCAAAGTCCAGAATGACTATTTAAAGGCCACGGGCGTGACCCAGCCTCCAACCCGATTACCAGCTAGATTAACCCTGGACAACCTGGATAAAGTCTAGACGGCGCCACTGAGCGTATAGTGGACGAATGTAGAATTACCGCTGTCTGTCGAACGCCCTAGTGTGAATAGCATCCAACATGACATATATAATGTCACTGGGCAAAATACTATGTGGATGGGCAATATACTACGTGGCTGGGCAAAATTGTTATGACCCCAGTGGACAGGGTCTCAGAGGAACGTGTAAGTCTGCAAGATACAAAAATCCAGCTCATAGGCTGTGGTAACTGGGTTGACCAAATAGCTACTCCTAACGCCAACACTAGAAGTAGCCGGGGATCATGCCTACGGTGATCGCTAGATGACTCGCGCCAGCCGGAGAATCTAACTACCCCTGGGAGAAGAAAACAAAGACCTCTCTTGCCTCCAGAGAAAGGGACCCCAAAGCAAGATACAAGCCCCCCACAAATAATAACGGTGAGGTAAGAAGAAATGACAAACACAGAAATGAACCAGGTTCAGCAAAGAGAGGCCAGCTTACTAATAGCAGAATATAGCAAGAAAACTTATCTGGTCAACAAAAACCCTATAAAAATCCACGCTGGAGATTCAAGAACCCCCGAACCGTCTAACGGTCCGGGGGGAGAACACCAGCCCCCTAGAGCTTCCAGCAAAGGTCAGGATACAGATAGGAACAAGCTGGACAAAAATACCAAACAAAACAAAAGCAAAAAGCAAAGAAGCAGACTTAGCTTGAAAAACAGGAACCAGGATCAGAGGACAAGAGCACAGCAGATTAGCTCTGATTTCAACGATGCCAGGCATTGAACTGAAGGTCCAGGGACCTTATATAGCAACGCCCCTGAACTAACGGCCCAGGTGAGGATATAGGAAAAGACAGACGCTCCAGAGTCAACTCACTAATGACCACTAGAGGGAGCAAAAAGCAAAATCACAACAGTACCCCCCCCTTAGTGAGGGGTCACCGAACCCTCACCACGACCACCAGGGCGATCAGGATGAGCGGCATGAAAGGCACGAACTAAATCGGCCGCATGAACATCAGAGGCGACCACCCAGGAATTATCTTCCTGACCATAGCCCTTCCACTTGACCAGGTACTGAAGCCTCCGCCTGGAGAGACGAGAATCCAAGATCTTCTCCACCACGTACTCCAACTCGCCCTCAACCAACACCGGAGCAGGAGGCTCAGCAGAAGGAACCACAGGCACAACGTACCGCCGCAACAAGGACCTATGAAACACGTTGTGGATAGCAAACGACACAGGTAGATCCAGGCGAAAGGATACATGATTAAGAATTTCCAATATCTTGTAAGGACCAATAAAACGAGGTTTAAATTTGGGAGAGGAAACCTTCATAGGAACAAAGCGGGAAGAAAGCCACACCAAATCCCCAACACGTAGTCGGGGACCCACACCGCGGCGGCGGTTGGCAAAGCGCTGAGCCCTCTCCTGTGACAACTTCAAGTTGTCCACCACAAGATTCCAGATTCGCTGCAACCTATCCACCACAGAATCCACCCCAGGGCAGTCAGAAGGTTCCACATGACCCGAAGAAAAACGAGGGTGGAAACCAGAGTTGCAGAAAAACGGCGAAACCAAGGTGGCGGAACTAGCCCGATTATTAAGGGCAAACTCAGCTAACGGCAAGAAGGTCACCCAATCGTCCTGATCAGCAGAGACAAAACACCTCAAATAAGCCTCCAAAGTCTGATTAGTTCGCTCCGTCTGTCCATTAGTCTGAGGATGGAAAGCAGACGAAAACGACAAGTCAATGCCCATCCTACTACAAAAGGATCGCCAGAATCTGGAAACGAACTGGGATCCTCTGTCTGACACAATATTCTCAGGGATGCCGTGCAAACGAACCACGTTCTGGAAAAACACAGGAACCAGATCGGAAGAGGAAGGCAGTTTAGGCAAAGGAACCAAATGGACCATCTTGGAGAAGCGATCACATATCACCCAGATAACAGACATGCCCTGAGACACCGGAAGATCAGAAATGAAATCCATGGAGATATGTGTCCAAGGTCTCTTAGGGACAGGCAAGGGCAAGAGCAACCCGCTGGCACGAGAACAGCAAGGCTTAGCTCGAGCACAAGTCCCACAGGACTGTACAAATGACCGCACATCCCTAGACAAGGAAGGCCACCAAAAGGATCTGGCCACCAGATCTCTGGTGCCAAAAATTCCTGGGTGACCTGCCAACACCGAGGAATGAACCTCGGAAATGACTCTGCTGGTCCACTTATCAGGCACAAACAGTCTGTCAGGTGGACAAGAATTAGGCCTATCAGCCTGAAATCTCTGCAACACACGTCGCAGATCAGGAGAAATAGCTGACAAGATAATACCATCCTTAAGAATACCAACAGGTTCAGCGACTCCAGGAGCATCAGGCACAAAGCTCCTGGAAAGAGCATCGGCCTTCACATTCTTTGAACCTGGTAAATACGAGACAACAAAGTCAAAACGGGAGAAAAACAATGACCAGCGGGCCTGTCTAGGATTCAGGCGTTTAGCAGACTCGAGATACATCAGATTTTTGTGATCAGTCAAGACCACCACACGATGCTTAGCACCCTCGAGCCAATGACGCCACTCCTCAAATGCCCATTTCATGGCGAACAACTCCCGATTGCCCACATCATAATTTCGCTCCGCAGGCGAAAACTTCCTAGAGAAAAAGGCGCAAGGTCTCATAACAGAGCAACCAGGGCCTCTCTGCGACAAAACGGCCCCTGCTCCAATCTCTGAAGCATCCACCTCAACTTGAAAGGGAAGCGAGACATCAGGCTGGCACAAAACAGGCGCCAAAGTAAACCAACGTTTCAACTCCTGGAAAGCCTCCACGGCAGCAGGAGCCCAATTAACCACATCGGAGCCCTTCTTGGTCATATCCGTCAAAGGTTTCACAATGCTAGAAAAGTTAGCGATAAAATGACGGTAGAAGTTAGCGAAACCCAAGAACTTCTGAAGACTCTTAACTGACGAGGGCTGAGTCCAATCAAGAATAGCTCGGACCTTGACTGGGTCCATCTCCACAGCAGAAGGGGAAAAAATGAACCCCAAAAAGGGAACCTTCTGTACACCAAAAAGACACTTTGAGCCCTTGACAAACAAAGAATTTTCACGCAAAATTTTAAAGACCATCCTGACCTGCTCCACATGCGAGTCCCAATTATCAGAAAAAAACAGAATATCATCCAGATAAACGATCAGAAATTTATCCAGATAGTTCCGGAAAATGTCATGCATAAAGGACTGAAAAACTGAAGGGGCATTAGAGAGCCCAAAAGGCATCACCAAGTACTCAAAATGACCTTCGGGCGTATTGAATGCGGTTTTCCATTCATCCCCTTGCTTAATGCGCACAAGGTTGTACGCACCACGAAGGTCTATCTTGGTAAACCACTTGGCACCTTTAATCCGGGCAAACAAGTCAGACAACAGCGGCAAAGGATACTGAAATTTGACAGTGATCTTATTTAAAAGCCGATAGTCAATACAAGGCCTCAAAGATCCGTCCTTTTTAGCCACAAAAAAGAATCCCGCACCAAGAGGGGAAGAAGACGGACGGATGTGTCCTTTCTCCAGAGACTCCTTGATATATGAACGCATAGCGGTATGTTCAGGTATCGACAGATTAAACAGTCTTCCCTTAGGAAATTTACTGCCTGGAATCAAATCTATTGCACAGTCACATTCCCTATGAGGAGGCAATGCACTGGACCTGGACTCGCTAAAGACATCCTGATAATCAGACAAGTACTCCGGAACTTCCGAAGGCATAGAAGAAGCAATAGACACAGGCAGGGAATCCTCATGAATACCACGACAGCCCCAACTAGACACTGACATAGCCTTCCAGTCAAGGACTGGATTATGGGTCTGTAACCATGGCAGCCCCAAAACAACCAAATCATGCATTTTATGTAGAACGAGAAAACGTATCACCTCGCGGTGTTCAGGAGTCATGCACATGGTAACCTATGTCCAATACTGCGGCTTATTTTCTGCCAATGGCGTAGCATCAATACCCCTAAGAGGGATAGGATTTTCTAATGGTTCAAGAATAAAACCACAGCGCTTAGCAAATGAGAGATCCATAAGACTCAGGGCAGCACCTGAATCTACAAACGCCATGACAGGATAAGATGACAGTGAGCAAATCAAAGTTACAGACAGAATAAACTTAGGATGCAAATTACCAACGGTGACAGGACTAACAACCTTAGATATACGTTTAGAGCATGCTGAGATAACATGTGTAGAATCACCACAGTAGTAGCACAAGCCATTCCGGCGTCTATGAATTTTCCTCTCATTTCTAGTCAGGATTCTATCACATTGCATCAAATCAGGTGTCCGTTCAGACAACACCATGAGGGAATTTGCGGTTTTTCTATCACATTGCATCACATAAGGTGTCTGTTCAGACAACAACATGAGGGAATTTGCGGTTTTGCGCTCCCGCAACCGCCGGTCAATTTGAATAGCCAGGGACATGGTATCATTCAGACCTGTGGGAATGGGAAAACCCACCATAACATTCTTAATGGCCTCAGAAAGGCCATTTCTAAAATTAGCGGCCAGTGCACACTCGTTCCAATGTGTCAGCACGGACCATTTCCGAAATTTTTGGCAATACACCTCAGCCTCGTCCTGGCCCTGAGACATAGCCAGCAAGGCTTTCTCTGCCTGAATCTCAAGATTGGGTTCCTCATAAAGTAAACCGAGCGCCAGAAAAAACGCATCAATATCAGCCAATGCCGGATCTCCTGGCGCCAACGAAAAAGCCCAATCCTGAGGGTCACCCCGTAAGAATGAAATAACAATTTTTACTTGTTGAGCAGAGTCTCCAGACGAACAAGGTTTCAGGGACAAAAATAATTTACAATTATTCCTGAAATTCCTAAACTTAAATCGGTCTCCTGAAAACAGTTCAGGAATCGGAATCTTGGGTTCAGACCTAGGATTTCTGGTAACATAATCTTGTATACCCTGCACACGAGCGGCAAGCTGGTCCACACTTGTAATCAAGGTCTGGACATTCATGTCTGCAGCAAGCTTAAGCCACTCTGAGGTAAAGGGGAAAAGAAAAAAAAAAATGAGAGAGGGAAAAAAAAAAACTCAAAATTTTCTTTCTTATAATCCCACTTCTGCAATGCATTAAACATTTAATACTGGCCTGGCATACTGTTATGACCCCAGTGGACAGGGTCTCAGAGGAACGTGTAAGTCTGCAAGATACAAAAATCCAGCTCATAGGCTGTGGTAACTGGGTTGACCAAATAGCTACTCCTAACGCCAACACTAGAAGTAGCCGGGGATCATGCCTACGGTGATCGCTAGATGACTCGCGCCAGCCGGAGAATCTAACTACCCCTGGGAGAAGAAAACAAAGACCTCTCTTGCCTCCAGAGAAAGGGACCCCAAAGCAAGATACAAGCCCCCCACAAATAATAACGGTGAGGTAAGAGGAAATGACAAACACAGAAATGAACCAGGTTCAGCAAAGAGAGGCCAGCTTACTAATAGCAGAATATAGCAAGAAAACTTATCTGGTCAACAAAAACCCTATAAAAATCCACGCTGGAGATTCAAGAACCCCCGAACCGTCTAACGGTCCGGGGGGAGAACACCAGCCCCCTAGAGCTTCCAGCAAAGGTCAGGATACAGATAGGAACAAGCTGGACAAAAATACCAAACAAAACAAAAGCAAAAAGCAAAGAAGCAGACTTAGCTTGAAAAACAGGAACCAGGATCAGAGGACAAGAGCACAGCAGATTAGCTCTGATTTCAACGATGCCAGGCATTGAACTGAAGGTCCAGGGAGCTTATATAGCAACGCCCCTGAACTAACGGCCCAGGTGAGGATATAGGAAAAGACAGACGCTCCAGAGTCAAATCACTAATGACCACTAGAGGGAGCAAAAAGCAAAATCACAACACAAAATACTATCTGTCTGGGCAATATACTACGTGGCTGGGAAATATACTACGTGGCTGGGCAATATACTATGTCACTGGGCAATATACTACGTGGCTGGGTAATATACTACGTGGGCTGTGCAATATACTACGTGACTGGGCAATATACTACGTGGCTGGGCAATATACTATGTCACTGGACAATATACTACAGCTCTGGGCAATATACTACATGGCTGGGCAATATACTATGTGGCTGGGCAATATACTACGTAACTGGGCAATATACTACGTCGCTTGGCAAAATACTATGTGGCTGGGCAATATACTACATGGCTGGCCATTATACTATGTGACTGGGCATTATACTATGTGGCTGGGCAATATACTACGTGGCTGGGCAATATACTACCTGACTGGGCAATAAACTACGTGGCTGGGCAATATACTATGTCTCTGGGCAATATACTACGTGGCTGGGCAATATACTACGTCACTGGGCAATATACTATGTGGCTGGGCAACATACTACGTGGCTGGGCAATATACTGCGTGACTGGGCAATATACTACGTGACTGGGCAATATACTACATCACTGGGCAATATACTACGTGACTGGGCAATATACTACGTCACTGGGCAATATACTACGTAGCTGGGCAATATACTATGTGACTGGGCAATATACTACGTGACTGGGCAATATACTACGTGACTGGGCAATATACTACGTGGCTCGGCAATGTACTACGTGGCTAGGCAATATACTACGTGGGCTGTGCAATTTACTATGTGGACATACATATTCTAGAATACATGGCTGGGCAATATACTATGTCACTGGGCAATATACTTCGTGGCTGGGTAATATACTATGTGGGCTGTGCAATATACTTCGTGACTGGGCAATATACTACGTGGCTGGGCAATATACTATGTCACTGGACAATATACTACATCGCTGGGATATATACTACGTGGCTGGGCAATATACTATGTGACTGGGCAATATACTACGTGGCTGGGCAATATACTATGTCACTGGGCAATATACTATGTGGCTGGGTAATATACTACGTGGGCTGTGCAATATACTACGTGGCTGGGCAATATTCTACATCACTGGGCAATATACTACGTGGCTGGGAAATATACTACATAGCTAGGCAATATACTACGTAACTGGTCAATATACTACGTCGCTGGGCAATATACTACGTGGCTGGGCAATATACTATGTGGCTGGGCAATATACTATGTGGCTGGGCAATATACTATGTGACTGGGCAATATACTACGTGACTGGGCAATAAACTACGTGGCTGGGCAATATACTATGTCTCTGGGCAATATACTATGTCTCTGGGCAATATACTACGTCGCTGGACAATATACTACGTGGATGGGCAATATACTACGTGGCTGGGCAATATACTATGTGACTGGGCAATATACTATGTCACTGGGCAATATACTACGTCGCTGGGCAAAATTCTATGTGGCGGGGCAATATACTACGTGGCTGGGCAATATACTACGTGGCTGGGCAATATACTATGTGACTGGGAAAACGACTATGTGGCTGTCAATATACTACGTGGCTGGGCAATATACTATGTCACTGGGCAATATACTACGTCGCTGGGCAAAATACTATGTGGCTGGGCAATATACTATGTGGCTGGGCAATATACTACATGGCTGGGCAATATACTATGTCGCTGGGCAATATACTACGTGGCTGGGCAATATACTATGTCACTGGGCAATATATTACATGGCTGGGTAATATACTACATGGGCTGTGCAATATACTACGTGACTGGGCAACATACTATGTGGCTGGGCAATATACTATGTCTCTGGTCAATATACTACATCGCTGTGCAATATACTATATGGCTGGACAATATACCATGTGGCTGGGCAATATACTACGTAACTGGGCAATATACTACATCGCTGTGCAAAATACTATGTGGCTGGGCAATATACTACGTGGCTGGGCAATATGCTATGTGGGTGGGCAATATACTACCTGACTGGGCAATAAACTACGTGGCTGGGCAATATACTATGTCTCTAGGCAATATACTGCGTGGCTGGGCAATATACTACGTCGATGGGCAATATACTACGTGGCTGCGCAATATACTATGTGGGCTATGCAATATACTACGTGGACATGCATATTCTAGAATATACGATGCGTTAGAATCGGGCCATCATCTAGTCTACTATATAGCTGTCTAAGGGTCACTTCCGTCTGTCTGTCTTTAACGGATATTCATTGGTCGTGGCCTCTGTCTGTCATGAAAATCCAAGTCGCTGATTGGTCGTGGCAAAACGCCCACGACCATTGCCACGACCAATCAGTGACGTGCACAGTCTGGCGGTAACATGGCCGCTCCTTCCTCCCCGCAGTCAGTGCCCGCTCCATACTCCCCTCCAGTTAGCGATCACACAGGGTTAATGCAAGCGTTAATGGACCGCAGTGTAATGCACTCCATTAATGCAGCTATTAACCCTGTGTGACCAACTTTTGACAATTGATGCTGCCTATGCAGCATCAATAGTAAAAAGATCTGTTACAAATAATAATAAAAAAAAGGTTATTCTCACCCTCCGACGTGGCGAGGTGTCCTTGGCAGTGCAAGCGGCAGGTTCCGGTGCCAAGGATGCAATGCGAGAAGGACCTGCCATGACGTCACGGTCATGTGACCGTGATGTCATCACAGGTCCTGCGCGAGAAGGGCCTGCCATGACGTCACGGTCATGTGACTGCGACGTCATCACATGTCCTGCATGCCTGCACGAGAAGGACCTGCCACGACGTCACAGTCATGTGACCGCGACGTCATCACAGGTCCTGCGCTCATACCAACCTTGGGACCGGAAGCTGCCGCATGCACCGTACACAGGCACCAGGACTTCAACGGCACTTCGGAAGGTGTGTATATGTTTATTTTTTATTTTAGGTCACTGGGCAATATACTACGTTACTGGGCAATATACTATGTGGCTGGGCAATATACTGCGTGGCTGACCAATATACTACATACTACGTGGCTGGGCTATATACTACGTGGCTGGGCAATATACTACGTGACTGGGCAATATACTACGTGGCTGGGCAATATATTAAATTACTGGGCAACACACTACGTGGCTGGGCAATATACCATGTCACTGGGCAATATACTATATGGCTGGGTAATATTCTACGTGGGCTGTGCAATATAATACGTGGCTGGGCAATATACTATGTAACTGGGCAATATACTACGTCGCTGGGCAAAATGCTATGTGGATGAGCAATATACTACGTGGCTGGGCAATATACTACGTGGCTGGGCAATATACTACGTGGCTGGGCAATATACTACGTGACTGGGCAATAAACTACATGGCTGGGCAATATATTATTTCTCTGGGCAATATACTACGTGGCTGGGCAATATACTACGTCGCTGGGCAATATACTATGTGACTGGGCAATATACTACGTGGCTGGAAATATACTACGTGGCTGGGCAATATATTATGTCACTGGGCAAAATTCTATGTCACTGGGCAAGATACTATGTGGATGGGCAATATACTATGTGGCTGGGCAAAATACTATGTGGCTGGGCAATATACTACGTGGCTGGTCAATATACTACGTCACTGGGCAATATACTACATGTCTGGGCAATATACTATGTCACTGGGCAATATTCTACGTCGCTGGGCAAAATACTATGTGGCTGGGCAATACACTACGTGGCTGGGCAAAATACTATGTGGCTGGGCAATTAACTACATGCCTGGGCAATATGCTACGTGTCTGGGCAATATACTATGTCACTGGGCAATATACTATTTGGCTGGGTAATATACTTCGTGGGCTGTGCAATATACTATGTGGCTGTGCAATATACTACATCGCTGGGCAATATACTACGTGGCTGGGTAATATACTACGTGGCTGGGCAATATACTACGTAGCTGGGCAATATACTATGTGACTGGGCAATAAACTACGTGGCTGAGCAATATTCTACGTGGCTGGGCAATATAATACGTGGCTGGGCAATATACTATGTCACTGGGCAATATACTACGTGGCTGGGTAATATACTACGTGGGCTGTGCAATATACAACGTGACTGGGCAATATACTACATCACTGGGCAATATACTACGTGGCTAAGAAATATACTACATAGCTAGGCAATATACTACGTAACTGGTCAATATACTACGTCGCTGGGCAATATACTTCGTGGCTGGACAATATACTACGTGGCTGGGCAATATACTACGTGACTGGGCAATAAACGACATGGCTGGGCAATATACTATGTCTCTGGGCAATATACTATGTCTCTGGGCAATATACTACGTGGCTGGGCAATATACTACGTGGCTGGGCAATATACTATGTGACTGGGCAATATACTACGTGGCTGTCAATATACTACGTGGCTGGGCAATATACTATGTCACTGGGCAATATACTACGTCGCTGGGCAAAATTCTATGTGGCTGGGCAATATACTACGTGGCTGGGCAATATACTACGTAGCTGGGCAATATACTATGTGACTGGGCAAACGACTATGTGGCTGTCAATATACTACGTGGCTGGGCAATATTCTATGTCACTGGGCAATATACTATGTCGCTGGGCAAAATACTATGTGGCTGGGCAATATACTATGTGTCTGGGCAAAATACTATGTGGCTGGGCAATATACTACGTGGCTGGGCAATATACTATGTCGCTGGGCAATATACTACATGGCTGGGCAATATACTATGTCACTGGGCAGTATATTACATGGCTGGGTAATATACTATGTGGGCTGTGCAATATACTTTGTGACTGGGCAACATACTACGTGGCTGGGCAATATACTATGTCACTGGTCAAAATACTACATCGCTGGGCAATATACTATATGGCTGGGCAATATACCATGTGGCTGGGCAATATACTACGTAACTGGGCAATATGCTACATCGCTGGGCATAATACTATGTTGCTGGGCAATATACTACGTGGCAGGGCAATATGCTATGTGGGTGGGCAATATAGTACCTGAATGGGCAATAAACTACGTGGCTGGGCAATATAATGTCTCTAGGCAATATATTGCATGGCTGGGCAATATACTACGTCGATGGGCAATATACTACGTGGCTGGGCAATATACCACGTGGCTGGGCAATATGCTACGTGGGTGGGCAATATACTACCTGACTGGGCAATAAACTACGTGGCTGGGCAACATACTATGTCTCTAGGCAATATACTGTGTGGCTGGGCAATATATACTACGTCGTTGGGAAATAAAGTACGTCACTGGGCAATATACTACGTGGCTGGGCAATATACTACGTGGCTGGGCAATATGCTACGTGGGTGGGCAATATACTACCTGACTGGGCAATATACTATGTCTCTAGGCAATATACTACGTGGCTGGGCAATATGCTACGTGGGTGGGCAATAAACTACGTGGCTGGGCAATATACTATGTCTCTAGGCAATATACTGCGTGGCTGGGCAATATACTACGTCGATGGGCAATATACTACGTGGCTGGGCAATATACTATGTGGGCTATGCAATATACTACGTGGACATGCATATTCTAGAATATCCGATGCGTTAGAATCGGGCCACCATCTAGTCTACTATATAATTGTCTAAGGGTCACTTCCGTCTGTCTGTCTTTAACGGATATTCATTGGTCGTGGCCTCTGTCTGTCATGAAAATCCAAGTCGCTGAATGGTCGTGGCAAAACGCCCACGACCATTGCCACGACCAATCAGCGACGTGCACAGTCCGGCGGCAACATGGCCGCTCCTTCCTCCCCGCAGTCAGTGCCTGCTCCATACTCCCCTCCAGTTAGCGATCACACAGGGTTAATGCAAGCGTTAATGGACCGCAGTGTAATGCACTCCATTAATGCAGCTATTAACCCTGTGTGACCAACTTTTGACAATTGATGATGCCTATGCAGCATCAATAGTAAAAAGATCTGTTACAAATAATAATAAAAAAAAGGTTATTCTCACCCTCCGACGTGGCGAGGTGTCCTTGGCAGTGCAAGCGGCAGGTTCCGGTGCCAAGGATGCAATGCGAGAAGGACCTGCCATGACGTCACGGTCATGTGACTGCGACATCATCACATGTCCTGCATGCCTGCACGAGAAGGACCTGCCACGACGTCACGGTCATGTGACTGCGACATCATCACAGGTCCTGCGCTCATACCAACCTTGGGATCGGAAGCTGCCGCATGCACCGTACACAGGCACCAGGACTTCAACGGCACTTTGGAAGGTGTGTATATGTTTATTTTTTATTTTAGGTCACTGGGCAATATACTACGTTACTGGGCAATATACTATGTGGCTGGGCAATTGTTATGATTGAACTGGTGGTTAGGAGCACTAGAAATGACCAGATGAAAAAACTAGTAATACAGGACGAGCTCTGGGAAGTGGGAGCTCTGCTGACCGCAACCCCTAATCCTATCACAACAACTAGAAATAGCCGTGGAGCGTTCCTGACTCTGCCTAGACGCCTCTTCACAGCCTAAGAGCTAACTACCCCTAAAGATAGAAAATACAGCCTACCTTGCCTCAGAGAAATTCCCCAAAGAAATAGGCAGCCCCCCACACATATTGACTGTGAGTTAAGATGGAAGTCACAAACACAGGAATGAAATAGGTTTCAGCAAAGGAGGCCAGCCTTAACTAAACAGACTGAGGATAGAAAAGGTATCTTTGCGGTCAGCATAAAAAACTAACAAAAAACCACGCAGAGTGTGCAAAAGAAACCACCGCACCGACTCACGGTGCGGTGGTGCCACTCTGCATCCCAGAGCTTCCAGCTAACAGGACAAAATCATGATAGCGAGCTGGACAAAAAACAGTGATAACAAATAAGCTAGCAGGGACTTAGCTTTTGCTGAAGTAGACAGGTCATCTGAAAGATCCAAGAGAACTGAACCAGTACTAGGACATTGACAGCTGGCATCAAGTAACGATCTGAGTGGAGTTAAATAGAGCAGCCAGCCAAGGCCTAAACGAAATCAGCTGGAGAAGGAACCTCAGAACCAGCAGCTCCACTCACAGCCACCAGAGGGAGACCATGAACAGAACTCGCCGAAGTACCATTCATAACCACAGGAGGGAGCTCGAGAACCGAATTCACAACAGTACCCCCCCCTTGAGGAGGGGTCACCGAACCCTCACCAGAGCCTCCAGGCCGATCCGGACGAGCCAAATGAAAGGCACGAACAAGATCGGCAGCATGAACATCAGAGGCAACCACCCAGGAATTATCCTCCTGACCATAACCTTTCCACTTGACTAGGTACTGAAGTTTCCGTCTCGAAATACGAGAATCCAAAATCTTCTCCACCACATACTCCAACTGCCCCTCAACCAACACCGGGGCAGGAGGATCAACGGAGGGAACCATAGGAGCCACATGTCTCCGCAATAACGACCTATGGAACACATTATGGATGGCGAAAGAAGCTGGAAGGTCCAAACGAAATGACACAGGATTAAGAATTTCAGAAATCTTATAAGGACCAATGAAACGAGGCTTAAACTTAGGAGACGAAACCTTCATAGGAACAAAACGAGATGACAACCAAACCAAATCCCCAACACGAAGTCGGGGACCAACACAGCAACGGCGGTTAGCGAAACATTGAGCCTTCTCCTGGGACAATGTCAAATTGTCCACTACATGAGTCCAAATTTGCTGCAACCTGTCCACCACAGAATCCACACCAGGACAGTCCGAAGGCTCAACCTGCCCTGAAGAAAAACGAGGATGGAAACCAGAGTTACAGAAAAAAGGCGAAACCAAAGTGGCCGAGCTGGCCCGGTTATTAAGGGCGAACTCAGCCAAAGGCAAGAAGGGCACCTAATCATCCTGATCAGCAGAAACAAAGCATCTCAGATATGTTTCCAAAGTCTGATTGGTTCGTTCGGTTTGGCCATTTGTCTGAGGATGGAAAGCTGAAGAAAAAGACAAATCAATGCCCATCTTAGCACAAAAGGACTGCCAACATCTTGAAACAAACTGGGAACCTCTGTCCGACACGATGTTCTCCGGAATGCCATGTAAACGAACCACATGCTGGAAAAACAATGGAACCAAATCAGAGGAGGAAGGCAATTTAGGCAAAGGTACCAAATGGACCATCTTAGAGAAGCGATCACAAACCACCCAGATAACTGACATCCTCTGAGAGACAGGGAGATCTGAAATAAAATCCATGGAAATATGCGTCCAGGGCCTTTTCGGGACCGCCAAGGGCAAAAGCAACCCACTGGCGCAAGAACAGCAGGGCTTAGCCCGAGCACAAGTCCCGCAAGACTGCACAAAGAACGCACATCTCATGACAAGGAAGGCCACCAAAGGAATCTAGCCACCAAATCTCTGGTACCAAAGATTCCAGGATGACCAGCCAACACCGAACAATGAACCTCAGAGATAACTCTACTAGTCCATCTATCAGGGACAAACAGCTTCTCCGCTGGGCAACGGTCAGGTCTATCAGCCTGAAACTCCTGCAGCACCCGCCGCAAATCAGGGGAGATGGCAGACAAAATTACCCCCTCTTTGAGAATACCAGCCGGCTCAGGAACTCCCGGAGAATAAGGCACAAAACTCCTTGAAAGGGCATCAGCCTTCACATTCTTAGAACCCGGAAGGTACGAAACCACAAAATTGAAGCGGGAGAAAAACAGCGACCATCGAGCCTGTCTAGGATTCAACCGCTTGGCAGACTCGAGATAAGTCAGATTCTTGTGATCCGTCAAGACCACCACGTGATGCTTGGCTCCTTCAAGCCAATGTCGCCACTCCTCGAACGCCCACTTCATAGCCAACAACTCTCGATTGCCCACATCATAATTGCGCTCAGCAGGCGAAAACTTTCTAGAAAAGAAAGCACATGGTTTCATCACAGAGCCTGTTGTGAATTTGCTTTTTGCTCCCTCTAGTGGTTACTAGTTTTTTGACTCTGGTTTTTCTGTCATTCCTTTTATCCGCACCTGGGTCGTTAGTTAGGGGTGTTGCTATATAAGCTCCCTGGACCTTCAGTTCAATGCCTGGCAACGTAGTTATCAGAGCTAGTCTGCTGTGCTCTTGTCTACTGATCCTGGTTCCAGTTATATCAGCTAAGTCTGCCTTTTGCTTTTTGCTATTTGTTTTGGTTTTGTATTTTTGTCCAGCTTGTTCCAAATCAATATCCTGACCTTTGCTGGAAGCTCTAGGGGGCTGGTGTTCTCCCCCCGGACCGTTAGACGGTTCGGGGGTTCTTGAATTTCCAGTGTGGATTTTGATAGGGTTTTTGTTGACCATATAAGTTACCTTTCTTTATTCTGCTATCAGTAAGCGGGCCTCTCTGTGCTAAACCTGATTCATTTCTGTGTTTGTCATTTCCTCTTACCTCACCGTCATTATTTGTGGGGGGCTTCTATCCAGCTTTGGGGTCCCCTTCTCTGGAGGCAAGAAAGGTCTTTGTTTTCCTCTACTAGGGGTAGCTAGATTCTCCGGCTGGCGCGTGTCATCTAGAATCAACGTAGGAATGATCCCCGGCTACTTCTAGTGTTGGCGTTAGGAGTAGATATATGGTCAACCCAGTTACCACTGCCCTATGAGCTGGATTTTTGTATTCTGCAGACTTCCACGTTCCTCTGAGACCCTCGCCATTGGGGTCATAACAGTTTGCCAGGCCAGTATTAAATGTTTAATGCATTGCAGAAGAGGGATTATAAGAAAGAAGATTCTGAGTTTTTTTTTTTTTTTTTTCTTCTTCCCCTTTACCTCAGAGTGGCTATGCTTGCTGCAGACATGAATGTCCAGACCTTGATTACAAGTGTGGACCAGCTGGCTACTCGTGTGCAGGGCATACAAGACTATGTTATCAGAAATCCTAGGTCAGAACCTAAAATACCGATTCCTGAACTGTTTTCCGGAGACAGGTTTAAGTTTAGGAATTTCGTGAATAATTGTAAATTGTTTTTGTCCCTGAGACCCTGTTCATCTGGAGATTCTGCTCAGCAAGTAAAAATTGTTATTTCGTTCTTACGGGGCGACCCTCAGGATTGGGCTTTTTCGCTGGCGCCAGGAGATCCGGCATTGGCTGATCTTGATGCGTTTTTTCTGGCGCTCGGTTTACTTTATGAGGAACCCAATCTTGAGATTCAGGCAGAAAAGGCCTTGCTGGCTATGTCTCAGGGGCAGGACGAGGCTGAAGTGTATTGCCAAAAATTTCGGAAATGGTCCGTGCTGACACATTGGAACGAGTGTGCACTGGCCGCTAATTTTAGAAATGGCCTTTCTGAAGCCATTAAGAATGTTATGGTGGGTTTTCCCATTCCCACAGGTCTGAATGACACTATGGCACTGGCTATTCAAATTGACCGGCGGTTGCGGGAGCGCAAAACCGCAAATTCCCTCATGGTGTTGTCTGAACAGACACCTGATTTAATGCAATGTGATAGTATCCTGACTAGAAATGAGCGGAAAATTCATAGACGCCGGAATGGCTTGTGCTACTACTGTGGTGATTCTACACATGTTATCTCAGCATGCTCTAAACGTATAGCTAAGGTTGTTAGTCCTGTCACCGTTGGTAATTTGCAACCTAAATTTATTCTGTCTGTAACTTTGATTTGCTCACTGTCATCTTATCCTGTCATGGCGTTTGTAGATTCAGGTGCTGCCCTGAGTCTCATGGATCTCTCATTTGCTAAGCGCTGTGGTTTTACTCTTGAACCATTAGAAAATCCTATTCCTCTTAGGGGTATTGATGCCACACCATTGGCAGCAAATAAACCGCAGTATTGGACACAGGTTACCATGTGCATGACTCCTGAACACCGCGAGGTGATACGTTTCCTGGTTTTACATAAAATGCATGATTTGGTTGTTTTAGGGCTGCCATGGTTACAGACCGACCCATAATCCAGTCCTGGACTGGAAGGCTATGTCAGTCTCAAGTTGGGGCTGTTGTGGTATTCATGGGGATTCCCTGCCTGTGTCTATTGCTTCTTCTACGCCTTCGGAAGTTCCGGAGTATTTGTCTGATTATCAGGATGTCTTCAGTGAGTCTGAGTCCAGTGCACTGCCTCCTCATAGGGACTGTGACTGTGCTATAGATTTGATCCCAGGCAGTAAGTTTCCTAAGGGAAGACTGTTTAATCTGTCGGTACCTGAACATACCGCTATGCGTTCATATATCAAGGAGTCTCTGGAGAAAGGACATATTCGTCCGTCTTCTTCCCCTCTTGGTGCGGGATTCTTTTTTGTGGCAAAAAAGGACGGATCTTTGAGACCTTGTATTGATTATCGGCTTTTAAATAAGATCACTGTCAAATTTCAGTATCCTTTACCGCTGTTGTCTGACTTGTTTGCCCGGATTAAGGGTGCCAAGTGGTTCACCAAGATAGACCTTCGTGGTGCGTACAACCTTGTGCGCATTAAGCAAGGTGATGAATGGAAAACCGCATTCAATACGCCCGAAGGTCATTTTGAGTACTTGGTGATGCCTTTTGGGCTCTCCAATGCGCCTTCAGTTTTTCAGTCCTTTATGCATGACATTTTCCGGAAGTATCTGGATAAATTTTTGATTGTTTATCTGGATGATATTTTGTTTTTTTCTGATAATTGGGATTCGCATGTGGAGCAGGTCAGGTTGGTCTTTAAAATTTTGCGTGAAAATTCTTTGTTTGTCAAGGGCTCAAAGTGTCTCTTTGGTGTACAGAAGGTTCCCTTTTTGGGGTTCATTTTTTCCCCTTCTGCTGTGGAGATGGACCCAGTCAAGGTCCGAGCTATTCTTGATTGGACTCAGCCCTCGTCAGTTAAGAGTCTTCAGAAGTTCTTGGGCTTCGCTAACTTCTACCGTCGTTTTATTGCTAATTTTTCTAGCATTGTGAAACCTTTGACGGATATGACCAAGAAGGGCTCCGATGTAGCTAACTGGGCTCCTGCTGCCGTGGAGGCTTTCCAGGAGTTGAAACGCCGGTTTACTTCGGCGCCTGTTTTGTGCCAGCCTGACGTCTCACTTCCCTTTCAGGTTGAGGTGGATGCTTCGGAGATTGGGGCAGGGGCCGTTTTGTCGCAGAGAGGCCCTGGTTGCTCTGTTATGAAACCTTGTGCCTTTTTCTCTAGGAAGTTTTCGCCTGCCGAGCGAAATTATGATGTGGGCAATCGGGAGTTGTTGGCCATGAAATGGGCATTTGAGGATTGGCGTCATTGGCTCGAGGGTGCTAAGCATCGTGTGGTGGTCTTGACTGATCACAAAAATCTGATGTATCTCGAGTCTGCTAAACGCCTTAATCCGAGACAGGCCCGCTGGTCATTGTTTTTCTCCCGCTTTGATTTTGTTGTCTCGTATTTACCAGGTTCAAAGAATGTGAAGGCCGATGCTCTTTCTAGGAGCTTTGTGCCTGATGCTCCTGGAGTCGCTGATCCTGTTGGTATTCTTAAAGATGGAGTTATCTTGTCAGCTATTTCTCCGGATCTGCGACGTGTGTTGCAGAGATTTCAGGCTGATAGGCCTGAGTCTTGTCCACCTGACAGACTGTTTGTCCCGGATAAGTGGACCAGCAGAGTCATTTCCGAGGTTCATTCCTCGGTGTTGGCAGGTCACCCGGGAATTTTTGGCACCAGAGATCTGGTGGCCAGGTCCTTTTGGTGGCCTTCCTTGTCAAGGGATGTGCGGTCATTTGTGCAGTCCTGTGGGACTTGTGCTCGAGCTAAGCCTTGCTGTTCTCGTGCCAGCGGTTTGCTCTTGCCCTTGCCTGTCCCGAAGAGACCTTGGACACATATCTCCATGGATTTCATTTCTGATCTTCCGCTATCTCAGGGCATGTCCGTTATCTGGGTGATATGTGATCGCTTCTCCAAGATGGTCCATTTGGTTCCTTTGCCTAAGCTGCCTTCCTCTTCCGATCTGGTTCCTGTGTTTTTCCAGAACGTGGTTCGTTTGCACGGCATCCCTGAGAATATTGTGTCAGACAGAGGATCCCAGTTCGTTTCCAGGTTCTGGCGATCCTTTTGTAGTAGGATGGACATTGATTTGTCGTTTTCGTCTGCTTTCCATCCTCAGACTAATGGACAGACGGAGCGAACCAATCAGACTTTGGAGGCTTATTTGAGGTGTTTTGTCTCTGCTGATCAGGACGATTGGGTGACATTCTTGCGTTTGGCTGAGTTTGCCCTTAATAATCGGGCTAGTTCCGCCACCTTGGTTTCGCCTTTTTTCTGCAACTCTGGTTTCCATCCTCGCTTTTCTTCGGGTCATGTGGAGCCTTCTGACTGTCCTGGGGTGGATTCTGTGGTGGATAGGTTGCAGCAGATCTGGAATCATGTGGTGGACAACTTGAAGTTGTCACAGGAGAAGGCTCAGCGCTTTGCCAACCGCCGCCGCGGTGTGGGTCCCCGACTACGCGTTGGGGATTTGGTATGGCTTTCTTCCCGCTTTGTTCCTATGAAGGTCTCCTCTCCCAAATTTAAACCTCGTTTTATTGGGCCTTACAAGATATTGGAAATCCTTAATCCTGTATCTTTTCGTCTGGATCTTCCTGTGTCGTTTGCTATTCACAATGTATTTCATAGGTCCTTGTTGCGGCGGTACATTGTGCCTGTAGTTCCTTCTGCTGAGCCTCCTGCTCCGGTGTTGGTTGAGGGCGAGTTGGAGTACGTGGTGGAGAAGATCTTGGATTCTCGCCTCTCCAGGCGGAGGCTTCAGTACCTGGTCAAGTGGAAGGGCTATGGTCAGGAGGATAATTCCTGGGTGGTCGCCTCTGATGTTCATGCGGCCGATTTAGTTCGTGCCTTTCATGCCGCTCATCCTGATCGCCCTGGTGGTCGTGGTGAGGGTTCGGTGACCCTTCACTAAGGGGGGGTACTGTTGTGAATTTGCTTTTTGCTCCCTCTAGTGGTTACTAGTTTTTTGACTCTGGTTTTTCTGTCATTCCTTTTATCCGCACCTGGGTCGTTAGTTAGGGGTGTTGCTATATAAGCTCCCTGGACCTTCAGTTCAATGCCTGGCAACGTAGTTATCAGAGCTAGTCTGCTGTGCTCCTGTCTACTGATCCTGGTTCCAGTTATATCAGCTAAGTCTGCCTTTTGCTTTTTGCTATTTGTTTTGGTTTTGTATTTTTGTCCAGCTTGTTCCAAATCAATATCCTGACCTTTGCTGGAAGCTCTAGGGGGCTGGTGTTCTCCCCCCGGACCGTTAGACGGTTCGGGGGTTCTTGAATTTCCAGTGTGGATTTTGATAGGGTTTTTGTTGACCATATAAGTTACCTTTCTTTATTCTGCTATCAGTAAGCGGGCCTCTCTGTGCTAAACCTGATTCATTTCTGTGTTTGTCATTTCCTCTTACCTCACCGTCATTATTTGTGGGGGGCTTCTATCCAGCTTTGGGGTCCCCTTCTCTGGAGGCAAGAAAGGTCTTTGTTTTCCTCTACTAGGGGTAGCTAGATTCTCCGGCTGGCGCGTGTCATCTAGAATCAACGTAGGAATGATCCCCGGCTACTTCTAGTGTTGGCGTTAGGAGTAGATATATGGTCAACCCAGTTACCACTGCCCTATGAGCTGGATTTTTGTATTCTGCAGACTTCCACGTTCCTCTGAGACCCTCGCCATTGGGGTCATAACAAGAGCCATCAGAACCTCTTTGAGACAAAACAGCCCCTGCTCCAATCTCAGAAGCATCCACCTCGACCTGAAACGGGAGCGAAACATCTGGCTGACACAACACAGGGGCAGAAGAAAAACGACGCTTCAGCTCCTGAAAAGACTCAATGGCCGCAGAGGACCAATTGACCACATCAACACCTTTCTTGGTCAAATCAGTCAATGGTTTAACAACACTAGAAAAATTAGCGATGAAGCGACGGTAAAAATTAGCAAAGCCCAGGAATTTCTGAAGGCTCTTCACAGAAGTAGGCTGAGTCCAATCATAAATGGCCTGAACTTTAACAGGGTCCATCTCGATAGTAGAAGGGGAAAAAATGAAGCCCAAAAATGAAATCTTCTGAACTCCAAAGAGACATTTAGACCCCTTCACAAACAAGGAATTAGCACAAAGGACCTGGAACACCATTCTGACCTGCTTCACATGAGACTCTTAATCGTCCGAAAAGACCAAAATATCATCCAAATATACAATCATGAATCTATCCAGGTACTTTCTGAAGACGTCATGCATAAAGGACTGAAACACAGATGGAGCATTAGAAAGCCCGATTGGCATCACCAAGTACTCAAAATATCCCTCGGGCGTATTAAATGCTGTTTTCCATTCGTCGCCCCGTTTAATACACACAAGATTATACGCCCCTCGAAGATCTATCTTGGTGAACCAGCTAGCCCCCTTAATCCGAGCTAACAAATCAGACAGTAGTGGCAAAGGGTACTGAAATTTGACGGTGATTTTATTGAGAAGGCGGTAATCTATACAAGGTCTCAGAGAACCATCCTTCTTGGCCACAAAAAAGAACCCTGCTCCCAACGGTGACGATGACGGGCGAATATGCCCTTTCTCCAAGGACTCCTTTATATAACTCCGCATTGCAGCGTGTTCTGGCACAGATAAATTGAACAATTGGCCCTTCGGAAACTTACTACCAGGAATCAAATTAATAGCACAATCGCAATCCCTATGAGGAGGTAGGGCACTGGATTTGGGCTCATCAAATACTTCCCGGTAATCTGACAAGAACTCAGGGACTTCAGAAGGATGGGAAGACGAAATAGACAACAATGGGACATCCCCATGTACCCCTTGACAACCCCAGCTGGATACAGACATTGATTTCCAATCCAATACTGGATTATGGACCTGTAGCCATGGCAAACCCAAAACGACCACATCATGCAGATTATGCAACACCAAAAAGCGAATATCCTCCTGATGTGCAGGAGCCATGCACATGGTCTATTGAGTCCAGTACTGAGGCTTATTCTTGGCCAAAGGTGTAGCATCAATTCCTCTCAATGGAATAGGATACTGTAAGGGTTCCAAGAAAAAAACACAGCGCCTGGCAAACTCCAAGTCCATCAAATTCAGGGCAGCGCCTGAATCCACAAATGCCATAACAGAATAGGACGACAAAGAGCAAATCAGAGTAACGGACAAAATAAATTTTGGCTGTACCGTACCAATGGTGGCAGACCTAGCGAACCGTTTAGTGCGCTTAGGACAATCAGAGATAGCATGAGTGGAGTCACCACAGTAAAAACACAGCCCATTCTGACGTCTGTACTCTTGCCGTTCAGCTCTGGTCAAGGTCCTGTCACATTGCATAGGCTCAGGCCTCTGCTCAGAAAACACCGCCAAATGGTGCACATTTTTGCACTCACGTAAGCGTCGATCGATCTGAATGGCCAAGGACATAGACTCATTCAGACCAGCAGGCGTGGGGAATCCCACCTTAACATCCTTAAGGGCTTCAGAAAGACCCTTTCTGAAAATTGCCGCCAGGGCACATTCATTTCACTGAGTAAGCACAGACCACTTTCTAAACTTCTGACAATATACCTCCGCTTCATGCTGACCCTGACACAAAGCCAGCAAAATTTTCTCTGCCTGATCCACTGAATCTGGTTCATCATAAAGCAATCCAAGCGCCAGAAAAAACGCATCTACATTACGCAATGCAGGATCTCCTGGCGCAAGGGAAAATGCCCAGTCTTGAGGGTCGCCACGCAGCAAAGAAATAATGATTTTTACTTGCTGAATGGGGTCACCAGAGGAGCGGGGTTTCAAAGCAAAAAACAGTCTACAATTATTTTTGAAATTCAGGAACTTAGATCTATCCCCAGAAAACAAATCAGGAATTGGAATTCTGGGTTCTAACATCGGGTTCTGAACTACATAATCTTGAATGCCTTGTACCCTTGCAGTGAGTTGATCCACACAAAAGGACAGACCTTGAATGTCCATATCTACACCTGTGTCCTGAACCACCCAGAGATTTAGGGGAAACAAAACACACTGCAGAGGAAAAAAAAATGGTCTCAGAACTGCTCTTATCCCTCTATTGAGATGCATTAACACTTTGTGGGCCAGCTGTACTGTTATGATTGAACTGGTGGTTAGGAGCACTAGAAATGACCAGATGAGAAAACTAGTAATACAGGACGAGCTCTGGGAAGTGGGAGCTCTGCTGACCGCAACCCCTAATCCTATCACAAAAACTAGAAATAGCCGTGGAGCGTTCCTGACTCTGCCTAGACACCTCTTCACAGCCTAAGAGCTAACTACCCCTAAAGATAGAAAATACAGCCTACCTTGCCTCAGAGAAATTCCCCAAAGAAATAGGCAGCCCCCCACACATATTGACTGTGAGTTAAGATGGAAGTCACAAACACAGGAATGAAATAGGTTTCAGCAAAGGAGGCCAGCCTTAACTAAACAGACTGAGGATAGAAAAGGTATCTTTGCGGTCAGCATAAAAAACTAACAAAAAACCACGCAAACTGTGCAAAAGAAACCAACGCACCGACTCACGGCGCGGTGGTGCCACTCTGCATCCCAGAGCTTCCAGCTAACAGGACAAAATCATGATAGCAAGCTGGACAAAAAACAGTGATAACAAATAAGCTAGCAGGGACTTAGCTTTTGCTGAAGTAGACAGGTCATCTGAAAGATCCAAGAGAACTGAACCAGTACTAGGACATTGACAGCTGGCATCAAGTAACGATCTGAGTGGAGTTAAATAGAGCAGCCAGCCAAGGCCTAAACGAAATCAGCTGGAGAAGGAACCTCAGAACCAGCAGCTCCACTCACAGCCACCAGAGGGAGACCATGAACAGAACTCGCCAAAGTACCATTCATAACCACAGGAGGGAGCTCGAGAACCGAATTCACAACAGGCAATATACTGCGTGGCTGACCAATATACTACATACTACGTGGCTGGGCAATATGCTACGTGGCTGGGCAATATACTACGTGACTGGGCAATATACTACGTGGCTGGGCAATATATTAAATTACTGGGCAACATACTATGTGGCTGGGCAATATACTATGTCACTGGGCAATATACTATGTGACTGGGTAATATTCTACATGGGCTGTGCAATATAATATGTGGCTGGGCAATATACTACGTAACTGGGCAATATACTACGTCGCTGGGCAAAATGCTATGTGGCTGGGCAATATACTACGTGGCTGGGCAATATACTATGTGGCTGGGTAATATACTACGTGGCTGGGCAATATACCGCGTGGCTGGGCATTATACTACGTGACTGGGCAATAAACTACATGGCTGGGCAATATATAAATTTTCTGGGCAATATTCTACGTGGCTGGGCAATATACTACGTCGCTGGGCAATATACTACGTCGCTGGGCAATATAATACGTCGCAGGGCAATATACTATGTGACTGGGCAATATACTACGTGGCTGGCAATATACTACGTTGGCTGGCAATATGCTACGCGGCTGGGCAATATACTATGTCACTGGTCAATATTCTACATCGCTGGGCAAGATACTATGTGGCTGGGCAATATCCTATGTGGCTGGGCAAAATACTATGTGGCTGGGCAATATACTACGTGGCTCGTCAATATACTACGTCGCTGGGCAATATACTACGTGTCTGGGCAATATACTATGTCACTGGTCAATATTCTACGTCGCTGGGCAAAATACTATGTGGCTGGGCAATATACTACGTGGCTGGGCAAAATACTATGTGGCTGGGCAATATACTACATGCCTGGGCAATATGCAACGTTTCTGGGCAATACACTACGTCACTGGGTAATATACTTTGTGGGCTGTGCAATATACTATGTGGCTGTTCAATATACTACATCGCTGAGCAATATGCTATGTGGCTGGGCAATATACTACGTGGCTGGGCAATATACTACATGGCTGGGCAATATACTACGTGACTGGGCAATAAACTATATGGCTGGGCAATATACTATGTCTCTGGGCAATATACTACGTGGCTGGGCAATATACTACATGACTGGGCAATAAACTACATGGCTGGGCAATATATTATTTCAATGGGAAATATTCTACGTGGCTGGGCAATATACTACGTCGCTGGGCAATATACTATGTCGCTGGGCAATATACTACGTCACACGGCAATATACTATGTGACTGGGCAATATACTACGTGGCTGGCAATATACTACCTGGCTGGGCAATATACTATGTCACTGGGCAATATTCTACGTCGCTGGGCAAGATACTATGTGGCTGGGCAATATACTACATGCCTGGGCAATATGCTACGTGTCTGGGCAATATACTATGTCACTGGTAATATACTTCGTGGGCTGTGCAATATACTATGTGGCTGTTTAATATACTACATCGCTGGGCAATATACTATGTGGCTGGGCAATATACTACGTGGCTGGGCAATATACTACGTGACTGGGCAATAAACTACATGGCTGGGCAATATACTATGTCTCTGGGCAATATACTACGTGGCTGGGCAATATACTACGTTGCTGGGCAATATACTTCGTCGCTGGGCAATTTACTACGTGGATGGGCAATATACTACATGGCTGGGCAATATACTACGTGACTGGGCAATATACTACATGGCTGGCAATACACTACATCGTCACTGGGCATTATACTACGTGGCTGGGCAATACACTATGTCACTGGGCAATATACTACGTGACTGGGTAATATACTACGTGGCTGGGCAATATACTATGTGACTGGGCAATATACTACGTGGCTGTCAATATACTACGTGGCTGGGCAATATACTATGTCACTCGGCAATATACTACGTCGCTGGGCAAAATTATATGTGGCTGGGCAATATACTACGTGGCTGGGCAATATACTATGTGGCTGGGCAATATACTATGTGTCTGGGCAAATGACTATGTGGCTGTCAATATACTACGTGGCTGGGCAATATACTATGTCACTGGGCAATATACTACGTCGCTGGGCAAAATAATATGTGGCTGGGCAATATACTATGTGGCTGGGCAAAATACTATGTGGCTGGGCAATATACTACGTGGCTGGGCAATATACTACATTGCTGGGCAATATACTACGTGGCTGGGCAATATACTATGTCACTGGGCAATATATTACATGGCTGGGTAATATACTATGTGGGCTGTGCAATATACTACGTGACTGGGCAACATACTACGTGGCTGGGCAATATACTATGTCACTGGTCAATATACTACATCGCTGGGCAATATACCATGTGGCTGGGCAATATACTACGTAACTGGGCAATATACTACGTTGCTCAGCAAAATACTATGTGGCTGGGCAATATACTACGTGGCTGGGCATTATACTACGTGGCTGGGCAATAAACTTCTTGGCTGGGCAATATACTACGTGGCTGGGCAATATACTACCTGACTGGGCAATAAACTACGTGGCTGGGAAATATACTATGTCACTGGTCAATATACCTCATCGCTGGGCAATATACTACGTAACTGGGCAATATACTACGTTGCTCAGCAATATACTATGTGGCTGGGCAATATACTACGTCGCTGGGCAATATACTACGTGGCTGGGCAATATACTATGTGGGCTGTGCAATATACTACGTGGACATGCATATTCTAGAATATCCGATGCGTTAGAATTAGGCTACCATCTGGTCTACTGTATAATTGTCTAAGGGTCACTTCCATCTGTCTGTCTTTCACGGATATTCATTGGTCGTTGCCTCTGTCTGTCATGGAAATCCAAGTCGCTGATTTGTCGTGGCAAAACACCCACGACCATTGCCACGACCAATCAGCGACGTGCACAGTCCGGCGGCAACATGGCCGCTCCTTCCTCCCCGCAGTCAGTGCCCACTCCATACTCCCCTCCAGTTAGCGATCACACAGGGTTAATGCAAGCGTTAATGGACCGCAGTGTAATGCAATCCATTAATGCAGCTATTAACCTTGTGTGACCAACTTTTGACAGTTGATGCTGCCAATGCAGCATCAATAGTAAAAAAGATCTGTTACAAATAATAATAAAACAAAGGTTATTCTCACCCTCCGACGTGGTGAGGTGTCCTTGGCAGTGCAAGCGGCAGGTTCTGGTGCCAAGGATGCAATGTGAGAAGGACCTGCCATGACGTCAGGGTCATGTGACCGTGATGTCATCACAGGTCCTGCGCGAGAAGGACCTGCCATGACGTCACGGTCATGTGACTGCGACGTCATCACATGTCCTGCATGCCTGCACGAGAAGGACCTGCCACGACATCACGGTCATGATGTCACGTCACGCCATTAGTTAGGAATAGACTCCTCCCGGCGGTAAATAATTGGCTGTCAAAAGCTTCACCAACGGGTAACCATAAGTGCGGGAATTGTAAATTTTGCCACTTGAGACTGCTGGAAAATCCTATTCGAATAGGCCCTGTCACTCATGTAGTTCGGCATCTAATCACGTGTAAAACCCAATACGTTGTGTACCTGATTCTCTGCCCTTGTTTACATTACTACATTGGTAAAACCATACGTCCAATGGTTACCAGATTCAAGGAACACTATAATTCGGTGTTATCCGGTAAAGGCCGTCCCCGGTTCATTCAACATATGCGGGATCATCATAATGGTGACCCTAATGTATTGCGGTTCGCAGGTTTAGAAGTTGTAAAAAGCCCTGCACAGGGAGGCGACCGCAATAAAATGTTGTTACAACGGGAAGGGAGATGGATAATGGAAACCAATGCGCAGGGACCTATTGGTCTCAACGATAAACTGGATATGACTATTTTCTTGTAGTACGAGTAAGCGACATTTATTGTATTATTTCTGCTTGGAAATGTGATTTTACATTTGTGCTTGTTAATAATGCTTTTGCACATAATTATGTTTTTAAGTTTCACACCTGTTCACGTAGCGTCATGGAATTTCCTATAAAGGATATGACGTTTTTTATTTGTGCACCTGGACCCGTGGAAGCGCATCGGCGCGAAACGGCCGTCGTCCTCCTCCTCCTCACTCATAGCACCATTACCCGATCCCAGCCGCCTCTCCTCATGGTATGTGTTTTACCGTATGACGAATAAAGGACATTAATTGAGCAGTTTATCTGGGTGAGTGCCACATTCCTCTTTTCTTCATTTTTCGGACATTGCTGATTTTTTCTATGTTGAGCACCCCTGGGCATTACTGCAGGTATGCCCGCCATACGAATCCGTTGAGGATCCAGCGAATTTTTACTACAAGTTGTGCAATACAGCTTGGTGCCGTTCACACACCTTGGATTTTGTTGTTTGAAAATACTCATATCTTTACTAGAACTGAGCACAGGCGTTAACAATCAGCACCTGAGGTGTCTTGAAGCACTTCATTATGGAAAATAACCACGAAGATACTATGGACTCAGAGGCGAGCACGTCAGTGGAGTGTGGTTTATTGGCTGGACGGGAGGGTGCTGAGGAGTTCTTTATGGACTGCAACCATAAAGAGGATTTACTTTTAATAAGCACAAAATCACTAGAAACTAAAATTTATTTTTTGGCAGAGAGGGAAATCAGAATGTATTGGACAATAAAATCTTTGAATTCCTATGTCGAATGTGGAAGGGTCCCAAGAGGACTGCGGGTCTTCAAGGAAATCTCGCAGTTTGCAGAGGATCCCGCATTCCAGCAAGCATGGGAGGAAATACATTTGCAATGTTCCCGAAATTTATTATCACTTGTTATTGCACAAAATGAAAAGGAATATGTTACTCTTTGTGAACCACTAGACAAAGCCAAACAGGAGCTAAAATCAAGAGTCTCGGATAATCAGAATAAAATGTTTCTCAAAAAATTAGAGAAAAAACTGGTCTTAATTCAGATAGAAACGAAACAACAAAAGAAGGACAAATTTCTCAGGGACAAAAACGACTTCGCTACAGGACAAATCTTTACGTGGAGTAAAAATAAAAAAAGAAACTTTCAAAGACATTTTTCCTCTAAAAAATTTAATAAACGCAAATCACAAAAAGACGGATGGGTAACTGACTCTGACTCCAGTGGAGCTGATGAGACAATAAATGTAGTTTCCCCCGCGATGACAACCATAGGGGTGAATGTCCCTTTAGGAAAAAGACCCGATGGGGTGGACGAAGAAAAGGGTGTGCAAAAGAAACGCAAACAGGTCTCTTGGAGAAAGTAACGAATAATGAGCTTCAAATTATAAATCTCTCCAACAAGGTCCTGTCCGTTGAACAAAAGAAAGTATTATCCTTAGGCTTAAATTTTTGTGTTCCGGAGGAATTTAATTTAACTAACTTTAACCCCTTCACCCCCAAGGGTGGTTTGCACGTTAATGACCGGGCCAATTTTTACAATTCTGACCACTGTCCCTTTATGAGGCTATAACTCTGGAACGCTTTGACGGATCTTGGCGATTCTGACATTGTTTTCTCGTGACATATTGTACTTCATGTTAGTGGTAAAATTTATTCGATATAACTTGCGTTTATTTGTGAAAAAAATGGAAATTTGGCGAAAATTTTGAAAATTTTGCAATTTTCCAACTTTGAATTTTTATGCCCTTAAATCACAGACATATGTCACGCAAAATACTTAATAAGTAACATTTCCCACATGTCTACTTTACATCAGTACAATTTTGGAACCAAAATTTTTTTTTGTGACGGAGTTATAAGGGTTAAAAGTTGACCAGCAATTTCTCATTTTTACAACACCATTTTTTTTAGGGACCACATCTCATTTGAAGTCATTTTGAGGGGTCTATATGATAGAAAATACTCAAGTGTGACACCATTCTAAAAACTGCACCCCTCAAGGTGCTCAAAACCACATTCAAGAAGTTTATTAACCCTTCAGGTGTTTCACAGGAATTTTTGGAATGTTTAAATAAAAATGAACATTTAACTTTTTTTCACACAAAATTTATTTCAGCTCCAATTTGTTTTATTTTACCAAGGGGAACAGGAGAAAATGGACCCCCAAAGTTGTTGTACAATTTGTCCTGAGTACGCTGATACCCCATATGTGGGGGTAAACCACTGTTTGGGCGTATGGCAGAGCTCGGAAGGAAAGGAGCGCCATTTGACTTTTCAATGCAAAATTGACTGGAATTGAGATGGGACGCCATGTTGCGTTTGGAGAGCCCCTGATGTGCCTAAACACTGAAACCCCCTACAAGTGACACCATTTTGGAAAGTAGACCCCCTAAGGAACTTATCTTGATGTGTGGTGAGCACTTTGACCCACCAAGTGCTTCACAGAAGTTTATAATGCAGAGCCGTAAAAATAAAAAATCATATTTTTTCACAAAAATGATCTTTTCGCCCCCAATTTTTTATTTTCCCAAGGGTAAGAGAAGAAATTGGACCCCAAAAAATGTTGTGCAATTTGTCCTGAGTACGATGATACCCCATATGTGGGTGTAAACCATTGTTTGGGCGCATGGCAGAGCTTGGAAGGGAAGGAGCGCCATTTGACTTTTCAATGCAAAATTGACTGGAATTGAGATGGGACGCCATGTTGCGTTTGGAGAGCCCCTGATGTGCCTAAACACTGAAACCCCCTACAAGTGACACCATTTTGGAAAGTAGACCCCCTAAGGAACTTATCTTGATGTGTGGTGAGCACTTTGACCTACCAAGTGCTTCACAGAAGTTTATAATGCAGAGCCGTAAAAATAAAAAATCATATTTTTTCACAAAAATGATCTTTTCGCCCTCAATTTTTTATTTTCCCAAGGGTAAGAGAAGAAATTGGACCCCAAAAAATGTTGGACAATTTGTCCTGAGTACGATGATACCCCATATGTGGGTGTAAACCATTGTTTGGGCGCATGGCAGAGCTTGGAAGGGAAGGAGCGCCATTTGACTTTTCAATGCAAAATTGACTGGAATTGAGATGGGACGCCATGTTGCGTTTGGAGAGCCCCTGATGTGCCTAAACATTGAAACTCCCTACAAGTGACACCATTTTGGAAAGTAGACCCCCTAAGGAACTTATCTAGATGTGTGGTGAGCACTTTGACCCACCAAGTGCTTCACAGAAGTTTATAATGCAGAGCCGTAAAAATAAAAAATCATATTTTTTCACAAAAATGATCTTTTCGCCCCCAATTTTTTATTTTCCCAAGTGTAAGAGAAGAAATTGGACCCCAAAAAATGTTGGCCAATTTGTCCTGAGTACGCTGATACCCCATATGTGGGTGTAAACCATTGTTTGGGCGCATGGCAGAGCTTGGAAGGGAAGGAGCGCCATTTGACTTTTCAATGCAAAATTGACTGGAATTGAGATGGGACGCCATGTTGCGTTTGGAGAGCCCCTGATGTGCCTAAACATTGAAACTCCCTACAAGTGACACCATTTTGGAAAGTAGACCCCCTAAGGAACTTATCTAGATGTGTGGTGAGCACTTTGACCCACCAAGTGCTTCACAGAAGTTTATAATGCAGAGCCGTAAAAATAAAAAATCATATTTTTTCACAAAAATGATCTTTTCGCCCCCAATGTTTTATTTTCCCAAGGGTAAGAGAAGAAATTGGACCCCAAAAAATGTTGGCCAATTTGTCCTGAGTACGCTGATACCCCATATGTGGGTGTAAACCATTGTTTGGGCGCATGGCAGAGCTTGGAAGGGAAGGAGCGCCATTTGACTTTTCAATGCAAAATTGACTGGAATTGAGATGGGACGCCATGTTGCGTTTGGAGAGCCCCTGATATGCCTAAACATTGAAACTCCCTACAAGTGACACCATTTTGGAAAGTAGACCCCCTAAGGAACTTATCTAGATGTGTGGTAAGCACTTTGACCCACCAAGTGCTTCACAGAAGTTTATAATGCAGAGCCGTAAAAATAAAAAATCATATTTTTTCACAAAAATGATCTTTTTGCCCCCAATTTTTTATTTTCCCAAGGGTAAGAGAAGAAATTGGACCCCAAAAAATGTTGGCCAATTTGTCCTGAGTACGCTGATACCCCATATGTGGGTGTAAACCATTGTTTGGGCGCATGGCAGAGCTTGGAAGGGAAGGAGCGCCATTTGACTTTTCAATGCAAAATTGACTGGAATTGAGATGGGACGCCATGTTGCGTTTGGAGAGCCCCTGATGTGCCTAAACATTGAAACTCCCTACAAGTGACACCATTTTGTAAAGTAGACCCCCTAAGGATCTTATCTAGATGTGCTTTGAGAGCTTTGAACCCCCAAGTGTTTCACTACAGATTATAACGCAGAGCCGTGAAAATAATTTTTATTTTTTTTCTCAAAAATGATTTTTTAGCACCCAGCTTTGTATTTTTACAAGGGTAACAGAATAAATTGGACCCCAAAATTTGTTTTCCAATTTGTCCTGAGTACGCTGATACCCCATATGTGGGGGGGAACCACTGTTTGGGCGCATGACAGAGCTCGGAAGGGAAGGAGCGCCATTTGGAATGCAGACTTAAATGGATTGGTCAGCAGCCGTCACGTTGCATTTGCAGAGCCCCTGATGTATCCAAACAGTACAAACCCCCCACAAGTGACCCCATATTGGAAACTAGACCTCCCAAGGAACTTATCTAGATGTGTTTTGAGAACTTTGAACCCCCAAGTGTTTCACTAAAGTTTATAGCGCAAAGCCGTGAAAATAAAACATCTTTTTTTTCCCACAAAAATGATTTTTAGCCCCCCAAATTTTTATTTTCCTAAGGATAACAAGAGAACTTGGACCCCAGAAGTTGTTGTTCCATTTGTCCCGAGTACGCTGATAACACATATGTTGGGGTAAACCCCTTTTTGGGCGCACGGGAGAGCTCGGAAGGGAAGGAGCACTGTTTTACTTTTTCAACGCAGAATTGGCTGGAATTGAGATTGGACGCCATGTCGCGCTTGGAGAGCCCCTGATGTGCCTGGACAGTGGAAACTCCCCAATTCTACCTGAAACCCTAACCCAAACACACCCGTAACCCTAATCCCAACGGTAACCCTAACCACACCCCTAGCCCTGACACACCCATAATTCTAATCCCAACCCTAATCCAAACGTAAATGTAATCCAAACCCTAACCCTAACTTTACCTCCAGCCCTAACCCTAACCCTACCCCTAACCCTAACCCTAAACGTGACTGAAATACGTGGCACTGAAATACGTGGCACTGAAATACGTGGCACTGAAATACGTGGCACTGAAATACGTGGCACTGAAATACGTGATACGTGGCACTTAAATACGTGGCACTGAAACACGTGGCACTGAAACACGTGATACGTGGCACTGAAATACGTGGCACTGAAATACGTGGCACTGAAATACGTGGCACTGAAATACGTGGCACTGAAATACGTGGCACTGAAATACGTGATACGTGGCACTTAAATACGTGGCACTGAAACACGTGGCACTGAAATACGTGATACGTGGCACTGAAATACGTGATACGTGGCACTGAAATACGTGGCACTGAAATACGTGGCACTGAAATACATGGCACTGAAATACGTGGCACTGAAATACGTGGCACTTAAATACGTGGCACTGAAATATGTGATACGTGGCACTGAAATACGTGGCACTGAAATACGTGGCACTGAAATACGTGGCACTTAAATACGTGGCACTGAAATATGTGATACGTGGCACTGAAATACATGGCACTGAAATACGTGGCACTGAAATACGTGGCACTGAAATACGTGGCACTGAAATATGTGATACGTGGCACTTAAATACGTGGCACTGAAATACGTGGCACTGAAATACGTGGCACTGAAATACGTGGCACTGAAATACGTGGCACTGAAATACGTGGCACTGAAATACGTGGCACTATGACTGTCAGAAAATGTTCATTAAACGGTTAGGGGTGAGGTTAGGGGTAGAGTTAGGGTTTGGATCCCTTTATCACCTTGATGGTGGTGGGTGGCTTTTCAGTGTGTTTTCTGTTTTTTTTCGATAAAAATGCATGCGTTTTTAACGCAAACAAACGCATGTGCTTAAAAACGCAAGAAAATACTGCAGGTTGTATTTCTGAAAATGAACGCATGCAGAAAAAAACCGCATGCGTTTGAAAACGCGACCAAACGCGTACAAAAAAAACACATGCGTTTTCAATGTTAAATATAGGGAAAAAACGCATGCGTTTTTTTGTGCAAAAAACGCTGCAGACAAAAACGCAAGTGTGAAACCAGCGACGCTTTTTACAGCAAAAAAGTTTTTGCGTCTCCACATTTTGAGACCTATAATTTTTCCACATTTTGCTCCACAGAGTCATGTGAGGTCTTGTTTTTTGCGGGACGAGTTGACGTTTTTATTGGTAACATTTTCGGACACGTGACCATTTTTGATCGCTTTTTATTCCGATTTTTGTGAGGCAGAATGACCAAAAACCTGCTATTCATGAATTTCTTTTGGGAGAGGCGTTTATACCGTTCCGCGTTTGGTAAAATTGATAAAACAGTTTTATTCGTCGGGTCAGTACGATTACAGCGATATCTCATTTATATCATTTTTTTATGTTTTGGCGCTTTTATACGATAAAAACTAAAATATAGAAAAAATAATTATTTTGGTATCGCTTTATTCTCAGGACTATAACTTTTTTATTTTTTTGCTGATGATGCTGTATGGCGGCTTGTTTTTTGCGGGACAAGATGACGTTTTCAGCGGTACCATGGGTATTTATATCAGTCTTTTTGATCGTGTGTTATTCCACTTTTTGTTCGGCGGTATGGTAATAAAGCGTTGTTTTTTGCCTCGTTTTTGTTTTTTTTTTCTTACGGTGTTTACTGAAGGGGTTAACTAGTGGGGCAGTTTTATAGGTTGGGTCGTTACGGACGCGGCGATACTAAATATGTGTACTTTTATTGTTTTGTTTTTTTTATTTAGATAAAGAAATGTATTTATGGGAATAATATATATTTTTTTATTATTATTTATTTAGGAATTTTTTATTTTTTTATTTTTTTTTACACATGTGGAAAATTTTTTTTTTAACTTTTTTACTTTGTCCCAGGGGGGGACATCACAGATCATTGATCTGGCAGTGTGCACAGCACTCTGCCAGATCGACGATCTGCTGTGCAGGGCTGCAGGCTTACGAAGTGTCTGCTCTGAGCAGACACTCGGTAAGCCACCTCCCTCCCTGCAGGACCCGGATGCCGCGGCCATCTTGGATCCGGGACCTGCGGCGAGGAGGGAGGTAGGAGACCCTCAGAGCAACGCAATCACATCGCGTTGCTCCGGGGGTCTCAGGGAAGCCCGCAGGGAGCCCCCTCCCTGCGCGATGCTTCCCTATACCGCCGGTACACTGCGATCATGTTTGATCGCGGTGTGCCGGGGGTTAATGTGCCGGGGGCGGTCCGTGACCGCTCCTGGCACATAGTGCCGGATGTCAGCTGCGATATGCAGCTGACACCCGGCCGCGATCGGCCGCGCTCCCCCCGTGAGCGCCGCTGATCGATGATGACGTACTATCCCGTCGGCGGTCATACGGGCCCACCCCACCTCGACGGGATAGTACGTCTGATGTCAGGAAGGGGTTAAAATCGACCTCTTCAAGGCTACAAGAAAATTACATCTGCACAAGCATTTTTCCGACACAAAAAATCAAAGTATTAAATCCTGCACAACCTCGACTGAAGTTCCTGCTACTATAGGTACTTTGGGATTTATTGCATTTCCCCCAGCGGATCCACGGGACCTGGAGTACGCTTGGTTGCTAGCCAATCTTAGTGAATCATCCCAGGAAACCAATGCTCCCACAATTACCAGTAATATCCATACGAAAACTGAGCCCTTTAAAGGTGGCATAAGCTCCATTTTTATGCCTCCCGTGTCACCGGGCAATGCGATTGATTTATTCCAGGATCTGGTAATCAAGGACGTTGAGGCTATTTTATATCGCAAGCCCAAAAAGAATTTATCTAATAAAGAGGAAATGGCAATACGAGAAATGCAACAGTGGGAGGATGTAATCATAAGGAAAGCAGACAAGGGAGGAAATTTGGTTCTCCTTGACAAAAAATATTATATTGATGAAGCTATGTCCCAGCTAAATGACAAAAACACATATATTCCCTTGGATCATAACCCAACGGTGAAATTCAAAGAAAAATTAAGATGCTTATTGAATAAATATGTATCAAGGGGCACGTTGTCAAAAAATAAGGCTGAAAAACTCTTTCCCAATCATCCAAGCATACCCCATTGGTATAGTTTGCCTAAGGTGCACAAAAATGCTACCCATCCACCCGGGCGCCCGATTATATCGGGCATCGGGTCTTTAACAGAACCATTGTCTCAATTCCTTGATTGGTTACTGAAACCCCTGTTGCAAAAAATCCCTTCATTTGTAAAAGACTCAGGTGATTTCCTAACTGTTTTACAATCTATTGACTGGCAACCTTCATATGCACTAACTTCAATCGACGTTGTCAGCCTGTATACAAGGATACCACAGAATAAAGGCATAGAAGCTGTTGAAACTGTTTTGCTAAACACAAATAAGGATCAGGACTTTATTGCGTTCATTATTGAAAGCTTGCACTTTATTTTGTCTCACAACGCATTTAAATTTGGGGAAAAGTGGTTCCTTCAACGTACTGGAACTGCGATGGGTACGCCCGTCGCTTGCGTTTTTGCGAATTTATTTTTAGCAGTATTTGAGGAGAAATACATCACCTCCGCAATTAATCCCTTTTTGAAATACATCCGTCTATATTTAAGATTCGCAGACGACATCTTTATCGTCTGGGACGGGTCCCAAAAAGACTTTGATTTGTTCGTTGTCCATCTTAATGCAGTGAATAATGAGAACATGCAATTCTCAGCTTGTTTCGGGGGAAATACATTAGAATATCTAGACGTGAAGCTGGAGGTACGGGAAGGAACACTGAATACGAGGGTCCATAAAAAGTCTACTGCAACTAATAGCTTTTTGCACTATTCCAGTGCTCATCCGCACCATACTAAAAACAGCTTGCCATATAGTCAAATGGTACGGTATAGAAAAATTAATAATAACGAAATAATGTTTAAACAACAAATAGCAGAATTAAAAACTGACCTCTCTAATAGAAATTATCCATCCGACATCCTAGCTTCGGCGGAACATAGAGTGGAACACCTCACACAAAAAGACTTATTAAAAACCCGCAAACGCACAAGCTTAACCCCCCGCAACGAGCATGAACAGAAAAGATTCACGTTCACCTTCACACACAGCCCAATCGATAGAGAAATTTATGCAGCCATAAATAAAAACTGGCACATATTGCAAAATGATAGAGAATTGAAATCCCTGGCAATAAGTCGACCAAGATTTGGTTACAAACGTACGAAAAATCTGGGCGATTTATTAGTTAGGAATAGACTCCTCCCGGCGGTAAATAATTGGCTGTCAAAAGCTTCACCAACGGGTAACCATAAGTGCGGGAATTGTAAATTTTGCCACTTGAGACTGCTGGAAAATCCTATTCGAATAGGCCCTGTCACTCATGTAGTTCGGCATCTAATCACGTGTAAAACCCAATACGTTGTGTACCTGATTCTCTGCCCTTGTTTACATTACTACATTGGTAAAACCATACGTCCAATGGTTACCAGATTCAAGGAACACTATAATTCGGTGTTATCCGGTAAAGGCCGTCCCCGGTTCATTCAACATATGCGGGATCATCATAATGGTGACCCTAATGTATTGCGGTTCGCAGGTTTAGAAGTTGTAAAAAGCCCTGCACAGGGAGGTGACCGCAATAAAATGTTGTTACAACAGGAAGGGAGATGGATAATGGAAACCAATGTGCAGGGACCTATTGGTCTCAACGATAAACTGGATATGACTATTTTCTTGTAGTACGAGTAAGCGACATTTATTGTATTATTTCTGCTTGGAAATGTGATTTTACATTTGTGCTTGTTAATAATGCTTTTGCACATAATTAATTATGTTTTTAAGTTTCACACCTGTTCACGTAGCGTCATGGAATTTCCTATAAAGGATATGACGTTTTTTATTTGTGCACCTGGACCTGTGGAAGCGTATCGGCGCGAAACGGCCGTCGTCCTCCTCCTCACTCCCAGCACCATTACCGGATCCCAGCCGCCTCTCCTCATGGTATGTGTTTTACCGTATGACGAATAAAGGACATTAATTGAGCAGTTTATCTGGGTGAGTGCCACATTCCTCTTTTCTTCATTTTTCGGACATTGCTGATTTTTTCTATGTTGAGCACCCCTGGGCATTACTGCAGGTATGCCCGCCATACGAGTCCGTTGAGGATCCAGCGAATTTTCACTACAAGTTGTGCAATACAGCTTGGTGCCGTTCACACACCTTGGATTTTGTTCTACTATATAATTGTCTAAGGGTCACTTCTGTCTGTCTTTCACGGATATTCATTGGTCGTGGCCTCTGTCTGTCATGGAAATCCAAGTCGCTGATTGGTCGTGGCAAAACACCCATACCATTGCCACGACCAATCAGCGACGGGCACAGTCCGGCGGCAACATGGCCGCACCTTCCTCCCCGCAGTCAGTGCCCGCTCCATACTCCCCTCCAGTCAGCGATCACATAGGGTTAATGCCAGCGTTAATGGACCGCAGTCTAATGCACTCCATTAATGCAGCTATTAACTGTGTGACCAACTTTTGACAATTGATGCTGCCTATGCAGCATCAATAGTAAAAAGGTGTGTTACAAATAATAATAATAAAAAAAAGGTTATTCTCACCCTCCGACGTGGTGCGGTGTCCTTGGCAGTGCAAGCGGCAGGTTCCGGTGCCAAGGATGCTATGCGAGAAGGACCTGCCATGACGTCAGGGTCATGTGACCATGATGTCATCACAGGTCCTGCACGAGAAGGACCTGCCATGACATCACGGTCATGTGACTGCGACGTCATCACGTCCTGTGCGCCTGCACGAAAAGGACCTGCCATGATATCATGGTCATGTGACCGCGACGTTATCACAGGTCCTGCGCTCATACCAACCTTGGGACCGGAAGCTGCCGCGTGCACCGTACACAGGCGCCAGGACTTCAACGGCACTTCAGAAGGTGAGTATATGTTTATTTTTTATTTTACGTCACTGGGCAATATACTACGTTACTTCGCAATATACTACGTGGCTGGGCAATATACTACGTGGCTGACCAATATACTACGTGGCTGGGCAATATACTACATGGCTGGGCAATATGCTACGTGGCTGGGCAATATGCTACGTCACTGGGCAATATACTATGTCGCTGGGCAATATACTACATTACTGGGCAATATTCTATGTGACTGGGCAATATACTACGTGACTGGGCAATATACTACGTCGCTGGGCAATATACTAAGTCACTGGGCAATATACTTTGTGGCTGGGCAATATACTACGTGACTGGGCAATATACTACGTGACTGGACAATATACTACGTGGCTGGGCAATATACTATGTGGCTATGCAATATACTACGTGGCTGGTCAATATACTACGTGGGCTGTGCAATATACTACGTGGACATGCATATTCTAGAATACCCGATGTGTTAGAATTGGGCCACCATCTAGTAATCATTATATTCACCACTGTAAAAAACGTATCCAGACTGCACTGCTGGCTTATCCGAGCTGCAGCTAGGTCCACGGCGTGGGCTGTCCATGCAAATGCACTACGATGAAATGAACAGGAGGGCAGAGACGCTGACCGAGATAAGGAAAGCACACTGCGGCGACGTTTCGGGGGAAAATTCCCTTTTTCAAGTCTTGAAAAAGTTGTGAATATAATGATTATATTTTGAAAGTATTTGTGTATACTATTTCCAATGTAACCAAGGCCCAACTCACTGCTTGCCTCCCAGACCGAGGGAAAGGTAGTCTGGTACCTTTCTCTGCCCATCTGAGCAAATAGACATATTCAGAAACAAAAACACAAGCACAGTTCACTTTAACTCAGTTCATGTCATCATAGTCTATGGCCCTGTCGGTGGTCCTTCTGAATCCCATCTGAGGCAGATTTTTTGAGGGATTCTGAAGGAACTCCCGAACACACTGCAGAAAGGCAGAGTGAACAGGGCGTAAGAGCTACGTTATCAAAGTGTACAGAAACACAAAGGGCCAGATAGATGAAGATAAGTGTTGTTCACATCGGTCTTCAGGAGGGGGTGTGCTGGAGTCATTCCCTCCTGATTCATGAATAGGCGCATGCTTCTACATGAGTTAGAATCCCCGGATAAACGGTGTATACCTCTATGTGCACCTTGCCACAAATCCTACTCCAGTCCTTGCTGGTGTAAGATTTGAGGCATAGTAAAAACGCCGCTAATTGTCATGAATTTGAAGAGTGCCGGTCACCACGCCACCGTCCCAGCTCAACCCACTTTGGCGGAGCTGGACGAAAATCGTGCCAAAGGTCGCATAATTTTAGCCCTGCCGCCAGTTGCACCAAAATGATGTGACTATTCAAAGCTTTTTACTAAAAAAATACAATTGGAAAAGCTTTAATGAATCAGGCTCAAAGAGTTTATTAAGGAGCTTTCTGTCTATATAAACTGTTCAAGTATAAGTATCTCTCAAATTAAAAAAAAATACATAATTATATATTTATACATACATATACATATCTATATATATATATACACACACACTTAAACATACAAATGTGTATACTTAAATATAAAATCTCTCCCATAATTTTATGATTCTTTGGACCTCGATTCGTCATAGATTTCACACCATAATTCTGGAGTAAAAGCTTTCAAAAATCGCAAAATGTAGATGCAACTCAGAGCTGCGCTTAAATTTTGCATCTGTTGGCATCTTCGTCTCTCAGTTTCAATCAAATGGGTGGAGAAGCGGTATGCTGCCACAGCTAGTCCAATTCATGATGAGCTGTGGTATTTCCTACGCCTGAAATCTCACTCTAGTACTTAACTGGAGTGAGATTTCTAGAGTAGCGCAAAAAAAACGTGCGACACTCATCAAATGCTCCAAATCCATGAAGAGGCGTGCACCTGTCCATGATCAGTAGTGTCTGATGCCAGAACATCTGGTCATCAAGACCGGCATGAGCAACGCAGATCTTGATACATCGGGCCCTTTCCATTTTTGTTTGCATGTATAAATGTAATCATTATACTTTGGAATATTGTACATCTCAGCTGATTTACCGACATATATCACGTGTGATGTAGTGCTGCATAGGCATTGTATCTAAGCAGAGGCATAGCTAGGGTTTCAACTTAGGGGGGTGCGAAACATCTGAGTGGGCCCCTAAACAGATAACTCTGATTACAGCTACGGTTGCACACTCTAATTGTGAGTATAGGGGAACCTCAGAATATGAACCTACTGTTATTGAAAATAAATCTGTATACAAAAACGAACATTGACTTTACCGCCATATTGTGACCATATGCAACTTTGATGGTCACAATACTCTGAGTGTCCCTATAACAATAATGCTTAAGTGGCCACTTAACATTTAATAATGTCCCCTAAGTTCCCCCATGTACTGCTCTATTATACACAGTATGGTGAGCTTAAAGCTTCCCTATACACAGTCTAAGGCCCCCACAGATCCCCTATACACAGTATGATGATTCTATAACTTCCCTTTACACAGTATGATGTACCCACTGCTCCCCTCTACACAGTATGATCCCACTGCTCCCCTATAGATAGTATGAGCCCAATGCTCCCCTATGCACAGTATAATGCTGACAGAACTCCACTATAGAAAGTATAATGCCCCCTAGAGCTCCCCTATATACAGTGTAATGGGCCAACAGCTCCCATATGCACAATATGCCTTCACAGTTCCCTATACACAGTATAATGGGCCTGCAGCTCCCGTCAAACAGTATGATGTCCCTCACAGTTCCCCTGTACACAGTATGATGGGCCCACAGCTTCCTTATACACAGTATGATGGGCCCACAGCTCCTTTATATACAGTATGATGGGCCCACAGCTCCCTTATGCATAGTATGATGGGCCCGCAGCTCCCTTATACACAGTATGATGGGCCCGCAGCTCCCTTATACACAGTATGATGGGCTCACAGCTTTCTTATACACAGTATGATGAGCCCACAGCTCCTTTATACACAGTATGATGGGCCCACAGCTCCCTTATACACAGTATGATGGGCCCGCAGCTCCCTTATACACAGTATGATGGTCCCGCAGCTCCCTTATGCACAGTATGATGGGCCCGCAGCTCCCTTATACACAGTATGATGGGCCCGCAGCTCCCTTATACACAGTATGATGGGCTCACAGCTTTCTTATACACAGTATGAGCCCACAGCTCCTTTATACACAGTATGATGGGCCCACAGCTCCCTTATACACAGTATGATGGGCCCGCAGCTCCCTTATACACAGTATGATGGGCCCGCAGCTCCCTTATGCACAGTATGATGGGTGTTGTGAATTACTTTTTGGCTCCCTCTTGTGGTCACTAGTGGTATGACTCTGGGATTGTCTTTTTTCTGTTTGGCACTCACCTGGGTCGTTAGTCCAGGGGTGTCACTATATTAACTTCCTGGATCCTTAGTCCAGTGCCTGGCATCGTTGTAATCAGATCCTTCTGTTGCTCCTGTCTGCTGGTCCTGGCTCTTGCAAAATTAAGCTAAGTCTTGCTTCTTTGTTTTTTGAGTTACTTGCTTTGCTACTATTTTTGTCCAGCTTGTACTAAATGTGATTTCAGACCTTGCTGGAAGCTCTAGGGGGCTGGCGTTCTCCCCCCGGCCGTTAGACGGTTCGGGGGTTCTTGAATATCCAGCGTGGATATTTTAATAGGGTTTTTGCTGACCATATAAGTCATCTTAATATATTCTGCTATTAGCTAGTGGGCCTCTCTTTGCTAAATACCTAGCTCATTCTTATGTTTGTCTTTTCCTCTTACCTCACCGTTATTATTTGTTGGGGGCTTGTATCCAACTTTTGGGGTCTTTTCTCTGGAGGCAAGAAAGGTCTTTCTTTTCCCTTCTAGGGTTAGTTAGTTCTCCGGCTGGCGCGAGACGTCTAGAACCAACGTAGGCACGTTCCCCGGCTACTTCTATTTGTGGTGCTAGGATTAGATATATGGTCAGCCCAGTTACCACTGCCCTATGAGCTGGTTTTTTGTGTTTGCAGACTTGGTATTTATTCCTGAGACCCTCTGCCATTGGGGTCATAACAGTATGCCAGGCCTACATTGAATGTTTAATGCATTGCAGAAGTGGGATATAAGAAAGGAAATTCTGATTTTTTTTTTCCTCTCTTCCTCCCCTTTACCTCTGAGTGGCTTGAGCTTGCTGCAGACATGAATGTCCAGACCTTGATTACAAGTGTGGACCAGCTTGCTGCTCGCGTGCAAAGCATACAAGATTTTGTTACCAGTAGTCCTATGTCTGAACCTAAAATACCTATTCCTGAACTGTTTTCTGGAGACCGATTTAAGTTTAGGAATTTCAGGGATAATTGTAAATTGTTTCTATCCCTGAGACCCCATTCATGTGGAGACTCAGCTCAGCAAGTTAAAATTGTTATCTCTTTTTTACGGGGCGACCCTCAGGATTGGGCCTTCTCGCTAGCGCCAGGAGATCCGGCATTGGCAAATATTGATGCGTTTTTTCTGGCGCTCGGATTGCTTTACGAGGAACCCAATCTTGAGGTTCAGGCAGAAAAAGCCTTGCTGGCTATTTCTCAGGGCCAGGATGAAGCTGAAGTGTATTGCCAAAAATTTCGGAAATGGTCCGTGCTTACTCAGTGGAATGAGTGTGCTCTGGCCGCAAACTTCAGAAATGGCCTTTCTGAAGCCATTAAGAATGTGATGGTGGGTTTCTCCATTCCTACAAGTCTGAATGATTCCATGGCGCTGGCTATTCAAATTGACCGGCGTTTGCGGGAGCGCAAAACCGCTAATCCTCTGGTGGTGTTGTCTAAACAAACACCTGATTTGATGCAATGTGATAGAATTCAGACCAGAAATGAGCGGAAAAATCATAGACGTCAGAATGGGTTGTGTTTTTACTGTGGTGATTCTACACATGTTATATCAGCATGCTCTAAACGCCTAACAAGGGTTGTTAGTCCTGTCGCCATTGGTAATTTGCAACCTAAATTTATTTTGTCTGTGACTTTAATTTGCTCATTGTCTTCCTACCCTGTTATGGCGTTTGTGGATTCAGGTGCTGCCCTGAGTCTTATGGATCTGTCATTTGCCAAGCGCTGTGGTTTTGTTCTTGAGCCGTTGGTTAATCCTATCCCTCTGAGGGGTATTGATGCTACGCCATTGGCGGAAAATAAACCGCAGTTTTGGACACAGGTAACCATGTGCATGACTCCTGAACATCGGGAGGTGATTCGTTTTCTTGTTCTGCATAAAATGCATGATTTGGTAGTTTTGGGGTTGCCATGGTTACAGACTCATAATCCAGTCTTGGATTGGAAGGCAATGTCTGTGTCAAGTTGGGGCTGTCAGGGTATACATGGTGATTCCCCGCCGGTGTCTTATTGCTTCCTCTACTCCTTCGGAAGTTCCTGAGTATTTGTCTGATTATCAGGATGTGTTCAGCGAGTCCAGGTCCAGTGTTCTGCCTCCTCATAGGGACTGTGACTGTGCCATAGATTTGATTCCAGGTAGCAAATTTCCTAAGGGAAGACTATTTAATCTGTCTGTACCTGAGCATACCGCAATGCGTTCGTATATCAAGGAATCTCTGGAGAAGGGGCATATCCGTCCTTCCTCTTCCCCTCTTGGTGCGGGATTCTTTTTTGTGGCCAAGAAGGACGGATCTTTGAGACCTTGTATTGACTATCGGCTTTTGAATAAAATCACTGTTAAATTTCAGTATCCTTTGCCTCTGTTGTCAGACTTGTTTGCCCGAATTAAAGGTGCCAAGTGGTTCACCAAGATAGATCTTCGTGGTGCGTACAACCTTGTGCGCATTAAGCGAGGAGATGAATGGAAAACCGCGTTTAATACGCCCGAAGGTCATTTTGAGTACTTGGTGATGCCTTTTGGGCTCTCTAATGCTCCTTCAGTGTTTCAGTCCTTTATGCATGATATTTTCCGGAAGTATCTGGATAAATTTATGATCGTTTATCTGGATGATATTCTGGTTTTTTCTGATGACTGGAACTCGCATGTAGAGCAGGTCAGGATGGTGTTTCAGGTTTTGCGTGAGAATGCTTTATTTGTTAAGGGCTCAAAGTGTCTCTTTGGAGTACAGAAGGTTCCCTTTTTGGGGTTTATTTTTTCCCCTTCTGCGGTGGAGATGGACCCAGTCAAGGTCTGTGCTATTCATGATTGGACTCAACCCACGTCAGTTAAGAGTCTTCAGAAGTTCTTGGGTTTTGCTAACTTCTACCGTCGTTTTATTGCTAATTTTTCTAGCATTGCTAAACCTTTGACGGATATGACCAAGAAAGGTTGTGATGTTGCTAACTGGGCTCCTGCAGCCGTGGAGGCTTTCCAGGAGTTGAAGCGCCGGTTTACTTCGGCGCCTGTTTTGTGCCAGCCTGATGTCTCACTTCCCTTTCAGGTTGAAGTGGATGCTTCTGAGATTGGGGCAGGGGCTGTTTTGTCGCAGAGAGGCCCTGGTTGCTCTGTGATGAGACCTTGTGCCTTTTTCTCTAGGAAGTTTTTGCCTGCTGAGCGGAATTATGATGTTGGCAATCGGGAGTTGTTGGCCATGAAGTGGGCATTTGAGGAGTGGCGTCATTGGCTCGAGGGTGCTAAGCATCGTGTGGTGGTCTTGACTGATCACAAAAATTTGATGTATCTCGAGTCTGCTAAACGCCTGAATCCTAGACAGGCCCGCTGGTCATTGTTTTTCTCCCGTTTTGACTTTGTGGTCTCATATTTACCAGGTTCAAAGAATGTGAAGGCTGATGCTCTTTTAAGGAGCTTTGTGCCTGACTCTCCGGGAGTCGCAGAACCAGTTGGTATTCTTAAAGAGGGAGTTATCTTGTCAGCCATTTCTCCGGATTTGCGACGTGTGTTGCAGAGATTTCAGGCTGGTAGACCTGACTCTTGTCCACCTGACAGACTGTTTGTTCCTGATAAGTGGACCAGCAGAGTCATTTCCAAGGTTCATTCCTCGGTGTTGGCAGGGCATCCGGGAATTTTTGGCACCAGAGATCTGGTGGCTAGGTCCTTTTGGTGGCCTTCCTTGTCACGGGATGTGCGGTCGTTTGTGCAGTCCTGTGGGACTTGTGCTTGAGCTAAGCCTTGCTGTTCGCGTGCCAGCGGGTTGCTCTTGCCCTTGCCTGTCCCGAAGAGGCCTTGGACACACATTTCCATGGATTTCATTTCAGATCTCCCGGTGTCTCAGGGCATGTCTGTCATCTGGGTGGTATGTGATCGCTTTTCTAAGATGGTCCATTTGGTACCTTTGCCTAAGCTGCCTTCCTCTTCCGATCTGGTTCCTGTGTTCTTTCAGAATGTGGTTCGTTTACACGGCATTCCTGAGAATATTGTGTCTGACAGAGGATCCCAGTTTGTTTCCAGGTTCTGGCGATCCTTTTGTGCTAGGATGGGCATTGAGTTGTCGTTTTCGTCTGCCTTTCATCCTCAGACTAATGGACAAACGGAGCGAACTAATCAGACTCTGGAGGCTTATTTGAGGTGTTTTGTTTCTGCGGATCAGGATGATTGGGTGACCTTCTTGCCGTTGGCTGAGTTTGCCCTTAATAATCGGGCTAGTTCCGCTACATTGGTTTCGCCATTTTTCTGCAACTCTGGTTTCCATCCTCGTTTTTCCTCGGGACATGTGGAGCCTTCTGACTGTCCTGGGGTAGATTCTGTGGTGGATAGGTTGCAGCAGATCTGGAATCATGTGGTGGACAACTTAAAGTTGTAACAAGAGAAGGCTCAGCGTTCTGCCAACCGCCGCCGCGGTGTGGGTCCCCGACTTCGTGTTGGGGATTTGGTATGGCTGTCTTCTCGATTTGTTCCTATGAAGGTCTCCTCTCCTAAATTTAAGCCTTGCTTCATCGGTCCTTACAAGATATTGGAAATCCTTAAGGCCGGCGTCACACTGGCGAGTTTTACGGACGTAAGAGCGCAGAAACTACGTCCGTAAAACTCGCATTACATACGGCACAATTATTCTCAATGGGGCTGCTCCTATTAGCCGTATATTACGGATCCGTATTATACGGCTTTCTACGGCCGTACAAAATCGCAGCATGCTGCGTTTGTCAGCGTACTGCGCAAAAAAATCGCCAATGAAAGTCTATGGGGGCGAGAAAAATACGGATTCCACACGGACCAGCAGTGTGACTTGCGAGAAATACGCAGCGGTGTTAGTGAAAAGTCGGTAATTCAATTGCCGGCTTTTCATTTCTCCTGCACAAACCCGACATGATATGAGACATGGTTTACATATAGTAAACCATCTCATATCCCCCTTTTTTTTGCATATTCCACACTACTAATGTTAGTAGTGTGTATGTGCAAAATTTCAGCGCTGTAGCTGCTGAAATAAAGGGTTAAATGGCGGAAAAAATTGGCGTGGGCTCCCGCGCAATTTTCTCCGCCAGAATGGTAAAGCCAGTGACTGAGGGCAGATATTAATAGCCAGGAGAGGGTCCATGGTTATTGGCCCCCCCGTGGCTAAAAACATCTGCCCCCAGCCACCCCAGAAAAGGCACATCTGGAAGATGCGCCTATTCTGGCACTTGGCCACTCTCTTCCCACTCCCTGTAGCGGTGGGATATGGGGTAATGAAGGGTTAATGCCACCTTGCTATTGGAAGGTGACATTAAGCCAGATTAATAATGGAGAGGCGTCAATTATGACACCTATCCATTATTAATCCAATTGTAGGAAAGGGTTAAAAAACACACACACACATGATTGAAAAGGATTTTAATGAAATAAACACAGCGGTTGTTGTAATAATTTATTGTTCTCTCAAATCCATTTGCAGTCCCTCGCTTGGCAACATAATAAACGCACAAGATACATACCTTCTGATGTTCTGTCAGGTCCAACGAGGTAATCCATCTGAAGGGGTTAACTAATATTACAAGCAGGAGCCCTGCTATAATGCAGCTGTGCTCCGTGCTTGTAATTCCCCTGCGAATGAATGAAATGTAGGTCATTGACCTACATTTCCTTCAGTCGCGGTGATGCGCCCCCTGGTGGATGTCCTCATATGACCTGGAGCGTGGGAAAAAGTTCCCAGGCTGCAGTTCATGAGAACATCCACCAGAGGGCGCCTCACCGCGAATGAATGAAATGTAGGTCAATGACCTACATTTCATTCATTCGCAGGGGAATTACAAGCACGGAGCACAGCTGCATTATAGCAGGGCTCCTGCTTGTAATATTAGTTAACCCCTTCAGATGGATTACCTCGTTGGACCTGACAGAACATCAGAAGGTATGTATCTTGTGCGTTTATTATGTTGCCAAGCGAGGGACTGCAAATGGATTTGAGAGAACAATAAATTATTACAACAACCGCTGTGTTTATTTCATTAAAATCCTTTTCAATCATGTGTGTGTGTGTTTTTTAACCCTTTCCTACAATTGGATTAATAATGGATAGGTGACATAATTGACGCCTCTCCATCATTAATCTGGCTTAATGTCACCTTCCAATAGCAAGGTGGCATTAACCCTTCATTACCCCATATCCCACCGCTACAGGGAGTGGGAAGAGAGTGGCCAAGTGCCAGAATAGGCGCATCTTCCAGATGTGCCTTTTCTGGGGTGGCTGGGGGCAGATGTTTTTAGCCACGGGGGGGCCAATAACCATGGACCCTCTCCTGGCTATTAATATCTGCCCTCAGTCACTGGCTTTACCATTCTGGCGGAGAAAATTGCGCGGGAGCCCACGCCAATTTTTTCCGCCATTTAACCCTTTATTTTAGTAGCTACAGCGCTGAAATTTTGCACATACACACTACTAACATTAGTAGTGTGGAATATGCAAAAAAAAAGGGGATATGAGATGGTTTACTGTATGTAAACCATGTCTCATATCATGTCGGGTTTGTGCAGGAGAAATGAAAAGCAGGCAATTGAATTACCGGCTGTTCACAGATATCGCGCTGATTGAAATCTAAATACAGAATATATATATATGTGTCACAATGACATATATATATATATACTGTATATATGTTTTAATGAACATTTGAGCACATAAATCCATTAGATGTCGGTTTTGCAAGCCTGCGCGAAAATCTCGCAGTACGGATGCCATACGGATTACATACGGAGGATGCCATGCGCAAAATACGCTGACACACCCTGCCTACGGATCACTATTTTGGGAACATTTCACCGTATTTCGGCCGTATTACGGCCGTAAAATACGGACCGTATTGTCCTACGCCGAGTGTGACGCCGGCCTAATCCTGTGTCCTTTCGCTTGGATCTTCCTGTGTCATTTGCCATTCACAACGTGTTCCATAGGTCTTTGTTGTGGCGGTACGTTGTACCTGTGGTTCCTTCTGTTTGTTTCTAGGTTTTGGCGGGCCTTTTGTGCTAGGTTGGGCATTGATTTGTCTTTTTCTTCCGCATTTCATCCTCAGACAAATGGCCAGACCGAGCGAACTAATCAGACTTTGGAAACTTATTTGAGATGCTTTGTGTCTGCTGATCAGGATGATTGGGTGGCTTTCTTGCCATTGGCCGAGTTTGCCCTTAATAATCGGGCTAGTTCGGCTACCTTGGTTTCGCCCTTCTTTTGTAATTTTGGTTTTCATCCTTGTTTTTCTTCAGGGCAGGTTGAGCATTCTGATTGTCCTGGTGTGGATTCTGTGGTTGACAGGTTGCAGCAAATTTGGGCTCATGTGGTAGACAATTTGGTGTTGTTTCAGGAGGTTCAGCGTTTTGCTAACCGTCGTAGGTGTGTTGGTTCCCGGCTTCGGGTTGGGGATTTGGTCTGGTTGTCTTCCCGTCATGTTCCTATGAAGGTTTCTTCCCCTAAGTTTAAGCCTCGGTTTATTGGTCCTTATAGGATTTCTGAGATTATTAGTCCGGTGTCTTTTCGTTTGGCCCTTCCGGCCTCTTTTGCCATCCATGATGTCTTCCATAGACCTTTATTGCGGAAATATGTGGTGCCCGTTGTTCCCTCTGTTGATCCTCCGGCCCCTGTGTTGGTTGATGGGGAGTTGGAGTATGTGGTTGAGAAGATTTTGGATTCTCGCTTTTTGAGGCGGAGGCTTCAGTATCTTGTCAAATGGAAGGGTTATGGCCAGGAGGATAATTCTTGGGTTTTTGCCTCTGATGTCCATGCAGCTGATTTTGTCCGTGCCTTTCATCTGGCTCGTCCTGATCGGCCTGGGGGCTCTGGTGAGGGTTCGGTGAACCCTCTTCAAGGGGGGGTTACTCTTGTGAATTCTGCTCTTGGGTTCCCTCCAGTGGTTGTTGGTGGTAGTGCAGTTGTCTCTGGGTTGTAATCCAGGGCAGGTGTTTCTGCTGATTGCAGCTCTACTAGGTATTTAGGTGTGCAGGATCCATTAGTCCCTGCCAGTTGTCCATTGTTCTTGGAGGGATTGCATCTCTGTCTGGTTCCTCATGCCCTGCTGTCAATTCAGCTAAGATAAGTGTCTGGTTTTTGTCTCTGCAGCACACATGCAGTGTGCTTTACAATTCAGTGCAATTCATTGTGTTTTTGCCCAGCTTAGACTTTGTTTGGATTTTTCAGTCATGCTGGATTCTCAGGAGATGCAGATATACATTCTATGTCTTTAGTTAGATGTAGAATATTTGTATTATCTGCTGAGGATATTTTTAGGGTTTTAATACTGACCGCTTAGAATTCTGTCCTATCCTTTTCTATTTAGCTAGAAGTGCCTCTTTTGCTAAATTCTGTTTTCTGCCTGCGTGTGTCTTTCCTCTTATACTCACAGTCAATATTTGTGGGGGGCTGCCTATCCTTTGGGGTTCTGCTCTGAGGCAAGATAGAATTCCCATTTCCATCTATAGGGGTATTTAGTCCTCCGGCTGTGTCGAGGTGTCTAGGACATGTTAGGTACACCCCACGGCTACTTCTAGTTGCGGTGTCAGTTTAGCGTTTGCGGTCAGTACAGGTTCCACCTACTCCAGAGAAAGTCTCATGTGGCTCCAGGGTCACCGGATCATAACAGGGCCCGCAGCTCCCGTATACACAGTATGATTGACCCGCAGCTCCCTTATAAATAGTATGATTGGCCTGCAGCTCCCGTATACACAGTATGATGGACCCGCAGCTCCCTTATACATAGTATGATTGGCCCGCAGCTCCCTTATACACAGTATGATAGGCCCACAGCTCCCTTATACACAGTATGATGGGCTCGCAGCTCCCTTATACACAGTATGATGGGCCCGCAGCTCCCATATACACAGTTGTTATGGACCTGATGGTTAGGTGCACCTGGAATGACCTGATGGTTAAACTAGAAGACAGGACAAGCTCTGGGAAGTGGGAACTCTGCTGACCGCAAATCCTAATCCTATAACACACACACTAGAAATAGCTGTGGAGCGTACCTAACTCTCCCTAGACGCCTCTTCACAGCCTAAGAGCTAACTACCCCTAAAGATAGGAAAATAAGCCTTACCTTGCCTCAGAGAATTTCCCCAAAGGTAAAGGCAGCCCCCCACATATATTAACTGTGAGTTAAGAGGAAAGTCACAAACACAGGGATGAAACAGGTTTCAGCAAAGGAGGCCAGACTTACTAAATAGACTGAGGATAGGAAAGGGATCAATGCGGTCAGCACAAAAAAACTACAAAAAGCCACGCAGAGTGTGCAAAAAGACCCCCGCACCGACTCACGGTGCGGAGGTGCCACTCTGCAACCCAGAGCTTCCAGCTAGCAAGGCAATATCATGTTAGCAAGCTGGACTAGAACTTAGCAAGTACTAAGAAATATATTCAGTACACAATGAACAACAAATGAACTAGCAGGGACTTAGCTTTTGCTGGAGTAGACAGGTCATCAGAAAGATCCGAGAGAGATCTGAACCAGTACTGATACATTGACAGCTGGCATGGAGTAATGATCTGAGTGGAGTTAAATAGAGAAGCCAGCCTAGCCGCAAACGAGGGCAGCTGAGGAAGCAACTTCAGAACCAGCAGTTCCACTCACAGCCACCAGAGGGAGTCCACGGACAGAACTCGCCGAAGTATCATTCATGACCACAGGAGGGAGTTCGAGAACGGAATTCACAACACACAGTATGATGTGTGCACAGCTTCCTTATACACAGTATGATGGGCCCGCAGCTCCCGTATACACAATATGATTGGCCCGCAGCTCCCTTATACATAGTATGATGGCCTCACAGCTCCCTTATACACAGTATGTTGGACCCGCAGCTCCCTTATACACAGTATGATGGGACCGCAGCTCCCTTATACACAGTATGATGTGCTCGCAGCTCCCTTGTACACAGTATGATGGGCCCGCAGCTCCCTTATACACAGTGTGATGGGCCCACAGATCCCTTATACATAGTATGATTGGCCTGCAGCTCCCGTATACACAGTATGATGGACCCGCAGCTCCATTATACATAGTATGATTGGACCGCAGCTCCCTTATACACAGTATGATGGACCCGCAGCTCCCTTATACATAGTATGATTGGCCCGCAGCTCCCTTATACACAGTATGATGTGCTCGCAGTTCCCTTATACACAGTATGATGGGCCCGCAGCTCCCGTATACACAGTGTGATGGGCCCACAGATCCCTTATACATAGTATGATTTGCCCGCAGCTCCCGTATACACAGTATGATGGACCCGCAGCTCCCTTATACATAGTATGATTGGCCCGCAGCTCCCTTATACACAGTATGATGGACCCGCAGCTCCCTTATACAGTGTGATGGGCCCACAGATCCCTTATACATTGTCTAATGGGCCTGCAGCTCCCGTACAAACAGTATGATGGACTCACAGCTTCCTTATACATAGTATGTGTCACGCTCGCGCCCAGACTGGTTGGCGCGGGCATGCGGGGGTGTGGCCCCACTGGACCACAGACCAAACTTCCCTGGAAGGGGCGTAACTAAGTAGCTTCCTAGGTGTTCGCTGGAGCCTCTGATGGTGAGGTCAGACTTGTGCAATAGGAAGCTACCAGGTGCCACTCCAGGGTGGTGTCTGGCTGTGGCTGCTGATCCCACCAGGGAACGGAACATAGACAGGCAAGCGGGCACGGCTGGCACTCTGGCAGACAGGCAGGCACGGCTGGGACACAGGCAGGCAGACAGGTACAACAGAGACACTGGCAGGCAGGCGGGCACGGCTGGCTCTCAGGAAGGCAGGCAGGTGCAGCTGGAACACAGGAAGAACCGGTAGGGACCAGTCTGCAGGCAGGTATGTGAAACAGGTAGGAACCTGTACAGACAGGAGGACTAAATAACAAGTAGAGAAAGACCGCAAGAGCGGATGCAGAGCGAAAGCACAGGAGCTAGAGCCAAGAACAGAAACACAGGAGGCGGAGTCAAGAGCAGGAGGCGGAGCCAAGTGCAGAAACGCAGGAGGCGGAGCCAAGAGCTGGAGGTGGAGCCAAGTGCAGAAACACAGGAGGCGGAGCCAAGAGCTGGAGGCGGAGCCAAGTGCAGAAACACAGGAGGCGGACCCAAGAGCAGAAACGCAGGAGGCGGAGCCAAGAGCAGAAACGCAGGAGGCAGAGCCAAGAGCGGGAGAAGTAGAACCGCAAGGAGTGGAGCCAAGTAGAACCGCAAGGAGCGGAGCCAGGTAGAACTGCAAGGAGCCGAGCCAGGTAGAACCGCAACGAGCGGAGCCGCAGAGCAAGAGCTGAGTGGAGCCGCAGAGCAGGACCACAGAGTGCAGAGCAAAGTCAGAGTTCAGAGCAAAGTGCAGAGTAAAGCTACAGAGAGCAGAGCTGAGAGCAAAGCCACAGAGTGCGGAGCAGAGAGCAGAGCAAGGTCACAGAATGCAGAGCAAGGAGCAAAGCAAGGTTGCAGAGAGTGGAGCCGAAAGCAGAGTAAAGCAAGACACAGAGGGCAGAGCAGGGCAAAGCAAGACACAGAGTACGCACAGCAGGGAAAGGAAACCAAGGCAGGGATATAAACGGACATAGGAGCAAGACTAGGCTAAGACAAAGTCAGGAACCGGACAAGACACAAAGACATGGACACAAGCCAGGGTACGACGCCCCTCTGGGTGGCAGACATAGGCCAGGGTACAAAGCCCCGCTGGGTGGCTACACAAGGACATAGACCAGGGTACTAAGCCCCTCTGGGTGGCTACACAGGACACAGAGTAAGTGAGACAGGGCCTGGCACTTCAGCAGCTAAGAACTGACTGAGGGAGTAAGTTGCACAGGCCCCCACCAATGGGTGGGGATGTCTTAAATACAGGAAGCCTCATGGCGATTGGCCGGGGACACCTTAGCAAGGTGCACACAGACTCAATAAGACACAGGAGTTGCCGGCACCGCCCACCCATGCACACTGACAGGGCATGCACAGAGCAAACAGCAGACATGAGGCACACAGCATGGAGCTGGCAGCAGAGAGAAGTCACAACAAGGCCCAGAGAAGTGAGTTTGAGTGTAATGCAGGTGGGGGATGGGAGGCCATGCAGTGATGCCAGCAGAGTTGTTACAGTACCCCCCCTTTACGGCCCCTCTTCTTCAAGCTCGCCAGGATTATTTGCAGAAGAAGAATAGGACCACACACAGTCCAGGCCAACATGACATCTTCAGGGTAGAAGGTGGCAGGAGGGTCACCAGGTATCTCAGAAAACAAGGACTCTTGGTGCTCAACAGGGTTAGCTTCCACAATCAGCAGGACCACCTCCTCCAGGTACATAGGTAACAGGGACTTGAATGCTGCCGTCTTAACATCTTCACCAGCCAGACACATGGAAACAGGAAACCTTCTCATAGGATTCAAGTTTTGCCCAACAGGTAGCAGAGAAGCTCCCGGATACTGAACACAGGAAAAGTCACTAGAGATGAGTGTGGAGAATAGCTTCACCAGGTCAGAGAAAAATTGAGGTGAACAGACTTCTGTTTTGAAATCTTCACCAGCCGGCCACAGGGACGCTGAAGGTATCCACATAGGAACCATCTTCTGCCCGTTATCCAGAAGAAATTGTCCAAACGCCGGGGATTTTCCTAGGTACGGATTACAGGTATAGTCGTGGGAGATGTGTGGAGAGATAGTCACCGATTCCCCATCTTCGGTGACATTAGCACACCTTGACTCGACGACTAACTGTTTACTGGTATAGTCGCTGGAGATGTGTGGAGAGATAGTCACCGTTTCCCCATCTTCGGTGACGTCAGCACACCTTGACTCGTCGACTAGCAGACCAGCTGAAGAACATGACACTGCTGAGAGTCTTTGACGCATGGGAACCAGACACTTCTCAAAACTGGGTAAGTTCAGATGAAGCACTTTACTGGAACTCTTGACCAGAGCGGGTTGCAGAGTCCTTGGCTCAGAATGACCCATGGGCATAACAGACAGCATGTGGAAGACAAACTTTTTCGTGTATAAGGCTCCAACTTGGAGCTGTAGTTGTCCTTGCAGGACTAGACTGCTCTTTAGCAGGGTTAGGCCATTATCAGGCAACGCCCACACCGGGTTCTGGAGCTGTAGAACGGAGACCATACACCGACTCCGTATGATAGGCGGCTTAAACACACCAAAGCTCCCAGAAGGCAGAGAAACAGTCATTAACTTAGATGGAGAGGGAGTACTCTCGCCAGGGGCAGCTGTTGTGAATTCCGTTCTGGAGCTCCCTCCTGTGGTTGCTAATGGTATTTTTGTGAGTTCTGCCCTTGGGCTCCCTCTGTTGGTTTCGAGTGGAACTGCTGCTCCTTTAGGTAGCTGTAGCAGCTGCCTTCACTAATCGCCTTGCCTGGGTTTGTTATTTAAACCTGCTCTGGGCTTTAGTTCATGCCAGCTGTCAATGTTCTTGGTTGGATTTGGTTCTCTCCTTGGATTTCTCATATGGCCTGTCCTTGTCAGCAAAAGATAAGTTTTTGCTAGTTCTTGTTTGTCCATTTGCTTGGACTCTATTGCTTTGCAAATATGTCTCTTTTTGTCCAGCTTGTCACTATGTCATATTCAGGCTAGCTGGAAGCTCTGGGAAAGCAGATTTGCCCCTCCACACCGTGAGTCGGTGTGGAGTTCATTTTTGTAAACTCTGCGTGGATTTTGTAGTTTTTAATACTGACCGCACAGTATCCTTTTCTCTCTGTCTATCAAGTTTAGTATTGGCCTCCTTTGCTGAAATCTGATTTCATTTCTGTATACGTCATTTCCCTCTCCACTCACAGTCAATATTTGTGGGGGGCTGTCTTTCCTTTTGGGGCTTTCTGAGGCAAGATAGCTTTCTATTTCCTTCTTTAGGGGTAGTTAGTTCTTAGGCTGTGAAGAGGTGTCTAGGGAGAGTCAGGAACATCCCACGGCTATTACTAGTGTTGTTGTTAGGATTAGGGACTGCGGTCAGTAGAGATACCACCTTCTCAGAGCTCGTTCCATGTTGCGTTTTAGCCACCAGGTCATATCAGTGTGGCCTCTTAACCACCAGGTCATAACAGGCAGCCTCTCCTACTGGCCCAGGGTTTTGGAGTATAGGCTTCACAGGGCAAAGACCACATGAATGTTCTTTACAACCACAGGGATACTGTAATTCAATCTCAGCACAAGATTCAGGTTGCAGATTTGCCAGCCCCCTTTCATTAGACCTCTCGGATCTTGCTCGGGTGGCCGCTTTGGCAGGATGTGGAGCAGGTGAGTCTTGGATGGTCATGGACGGAAGCGACGGTTTACCTACAGGTTTCTTTCGTCTAGCCCGTCTCTGTGAGCTTGGAGGGGAAGACTTTTCAGGAGATGCAGTACTTGGCTCATCGAAGGCTTTACGGAAGGCCGCCAGGAAGGCCTCCAAGTCCGTGATGATGGGATCCCCTGCTTCAAAGAAGGGTTTGATCAATAGCAAAGCATCTCCTCTTAGGCAGGACATTATGTATCCAACCTTGAACAAATCAGAGGGGAAAGCAGAAGCATACCATTCGAAGTTCAGCATACACTGCTCCAGGAACACACGGCACTGCTTCGGATCCCCATAGACCCTTGGCGGATCCGCAGGAGCTTGCTTTTCATAGGCCAAAAGTTTATTAACCCCTTCCCGACCTGTGACACAGCGTATGCGTCATGAAAGTCGGTGCCAATCCGACCTGTGACGCATATGCTGTGTCACAGAATGATCGCGTCCCTGCAGATCGGGTGAAAGGGTTAACTCCCATTTTACCCAATCTGCAGAAACAGGGGGAGTGGTACTTCAGCCCAGGGGGGGTGGCTTCACCCCCCCCGTGGCTACGATCGCTCTGATTGGCTGTTGAAAGTGAAACTGCCAATCAGAGCGATTTGTAATATTTCACCTATGAAAATGGTGAAATATTACAATCCAGCCATGGCTGATGCTGCAATAGCATCTGCCATGGCTGGAGACCCCGATCTGCCCCCACCCCACCCCACCGATCGCCTCCCCAGTCGTCCTTTCTGCCCCGATCTCCGTTCCGCTCCCCTCCTCCCTCCTGTCGGCTCCCCCGGTCCTCCTGTCCGCTCCCCAGGTCCTCCGATCCCCCCCCCCCCGTGTTCCGGTCCCACCCCCCCATACTTACCTAGCTCCGATGTCCCTCCCGGTGTCCGGCCGTCTGCTTCATGGGCGCCGCCATCTTGGAAAATGGCGGGCGCATGCGCAGTGCGCCCGCCGAATCTGCCAGCCGGCAGATTCGTTCCTGCACATTTTGGTCGCTGTGATAAGTTCTATCACAGCGATCAAAATAAAAAAAAATAGTAAATAAATCACCCCCTTTATCACCCCCATAGGTAGGGACAATAATAAAATACAGAAAATATAATTATTTTTGTTTTTCCATTAGGGTTAGGGGTAGGGGTAGGGTTAGGGGTACAGTTAGGGGTAGGGTTGCACTTAGGGTTGCACTTAGGGTTGCACTTAGGGCTAGGGTTGCACTTAGGGTTGCACTTACGGTTGCACTTAGGGCTAGGGTTGCACTTAGGGCTAGGGTTGCACTTAGGGTTGCACTTAGGGTTGCACTTAGGGCTAGGGTTGCACTTAGGGTTGCACTTAGGGCTAGGGTTGCACTTAGGGCTAGGGTTGCACTTAGGGCTAGGGTTAGAATTAGGGTTAGAATTAGGGTTAGGGTTGGAATTAGGGTTAGAATTAGGCTATGTGCACACGGTGCGGATTTGGCTGCGGATCCGCAGCGGATTGGTTGCTGCGGATTCGTATCAGTTTTTCATCACGTTTACAGTACCACGTAAACCTATGGAAAACCAAATCCGCTGTGCCCATGGTGCGGAAAATACAGCGCGGAAATGCTGCGTTGTATTTTCCGCAGCATGTCAATTCTTTGTGCAATTCCGCAGCGTTTTACACCTGCTCCATAATAGGAATCCGCAAGTGAAATCCACACAAAAAACACTGGAAATCCGCGGTAAATCCGCAGGTAAAGCGCAGTGCGTTTTACCTGCAGATTTTTCAAAAACTGCAGAAAAATCCACACAAATCCGCAACGTGAGCACATAGCCTTAGGGTTAGGGTTGGAATTAGGGGTAAGACTAGGGTTAGGGGTGTGTTGGGGTTAGGGTTGTGGTTAGGGTTGGGATTAGAGTTAGGGGTGTGTTGGGGTTAGTGTTGGAGTTAGAATTGAGGGGTTTCCACTTTTTAGGCACATCAGGGGGTCTCCAAACGCGACACGGCGCCACCATTGATTCCAGCCAATCTTGCGTTGAAAAAGTAAAATGGTGCTCTCTCCCTTCCGAGCCCCGACGTGTGCCCAAACAGTGCTTTACCCCCACATATGGGGTACCAGCATACTCAGGAGAAACTGATCAACAACTTTTGGGGTCCAAATTCTCCTGTAACCCTTGGGAAAATAAAAAATTGCGGGCTAAAAAATTATTTTTGAGGAAAGAAAAATGATTTTTTATTTTCACGGCTCTGCGTTATAAACTTCTGTGAAGCACTTGGGGGTTCAAAGTGCTCACCACACATCTAGATAAGTTCCCTTGGGGGTTTAGTTTCCAAAATGGGGTCACTTGTGGGGAGTTTCTACTGTTTAGGCACATCAGGGGCTCTGCAAACGCAACGTGATGCCCGCAGAGCATTCCATCAAAGTCTGCATTTCAAAACGTCACTACTTCACTTCCGAGCTCCGGCATGTGCCCAAACAGTGGTTTACCCCCACATATGGGGTATCACCGTACTCAGGAGAAACTGGACAACAACTCTTGGGGTCAAATTTCTCCTGTTACCCTTGGGAAAATAAAAAAATCAGGGCTAAAAAAATTTTTTTGAGGAAAGAAAACGTATTTATTATTTTCACAGCTCTGCGTTATAAACTTCTGTGAAGCACCTAGGGGTTCAAAGTGCTCACCACACATCTAGATAAGTTCCCTTGGGGGTTTAGTTTCCAAAATGGGGTCACTTGTGGGGGGTTTCTACTGTTTAGGCACATCAGGGGCTCTGCAAACGCAACGTGACGCCCGCAGAGCATTCCATCAAAGTCTGCATTTCAAAACATCACTACTTCACTTCCAAGCCCCGGCATGTGCCCAAACAGTGGTTTACCCCCACATATGGGGTATCAGCATACTCAGGAGAAACTGGACAACAACTCTTGGGGTCAAATTTATCCTGTTACCCTTGGAAAAATAAAAAAATCAGGGGTAAAAAATTTTTTTTTTGAGGAAAAAAAATAGATTTATTATTTTCACGGCTCTGCGTTATAAACTTCTGTGAAGCACTTAGGGGTTCAAAGTGCTCACCACACATCTAGATAAGTTCATTTGGGGGTCTAGTTTCCAAAATGGGGTCACTTGTGGGGGGTTTCTACTGTTTAGGCACATCAGGGGCTCTGCAAACGCAACGTGACGCCCGCAGAGCATTCCATCAAAGTCTGCATTTCAAAACGTTACTACTACTTCCCTTCCGAACCCCGACGTGTGCCCAAACAGTGGTTTACCCCCACATATGGGGTATCAGCGTACTCAGGAGAAACTGGACAACAACTATTGGGGTCAAATTTCCCCTGTTACCCTTGGGAAAATAAAAAATTCAGGGCTAAAAAAAATTTTTTTGAGAAAAGAAAAATTATTTTTTATTTTCATGGCTCTGCGTTATAAACTTCTGTGAAGCACTTGGGGGTTCAAAGTGCTCACCACACATCTAGATTAGTTCCTTGTGAGGTCTAGTTTCCAAAATGGGGTCACTTATGGGGAAGCTCCAATGTTTAGGCACACAGGGGCTCTCCAAACGCGACATGGTGTCCGCTAATGATTGGAGCTAATTTTCCATTCAAAAAGCCAAATGGTGTGCCTTCCCTTCCAAGCCCTGCCGTGCACCCAAACAGTGGTTTACCCCCACATATGGGGTATCATCGTACTCAGGACAAACTGGACAACAACATTTGGGGTCCAATTTCTCCTGTTACCCTTGGGAAAATAAAAAATTCTGGGCTAAAAATCATTTTTGAGGAAAGAAAAATTATTTTTTATTTTCACGGCTCTGCGTTATAAACTTCTGTGAAGCACTTGTTGGTTTAAAGTGCTCACTATGCATCTAGATAAGTTCCTTGGGGGGTCTAGTTTCCAAAATGGGGTCATTTGTGGGGGAGCTCCAATGTTTAGGCACACAGGGGCTCTCCAAACGCGACATGGTGTCCGCTAACGATTGGAGCTACTTTTCCATTCAAAAAGTCAAATGGCGCGCCTTCCCTTCCGAGCCTTGCCATGCACCCAAACAGTGGTTTACCCCCACATATGAGGTATCGGCGTACTCAGGAGAAATTGCCCAACAAATTTTAGGATCCATTTTATCCTGTCGCCCATGTGAAAATTAAAAAATTGAGGCTAAAAACAATTTTTTTGTGAAAAAAAAGTACTTTTTCATTTTTACGGATCAATTTGTGAAGCACCTGAGGGTTTAAAGTGCTCACTATGCATCTAGATAAGTTCCTTGGGGGGTCTCCTTTCCAAAATGGGGTCACTTGTGGGGAAGCTCCAATGTTTAGGCACACTGGGGCTCTCCAAACGCGACATGGTGTCCGCTAATGATGGAGATAATTTTTCATTCAAAAAGTCAAATGGCGCTCCTTCCCTTCTGAGACTTACCATGTGCCCAAACAGTGGTTTACCCCCACATGTGAGGTATCCGTGTACTCAGGAGAAATTGCCCAACAAATTTTAGGATCCATTTTATCCTGTTGCCCATGTGAAAATTAAAAAAATTGAGGCTAAAATAATTTTTGTGAAAAAAAAGTACTTTTTCATTTTTACGGATCAATTTGTGAAGCACCTGGGGGTTTAAAGTGCTCACTATGCATCTAGATAAGTTCCTTGGGGCGTCTAGTTTCCAAAATGGGGTCACTTGTGGGGGAGCTCCAATGTTTAGGCACACGGGGGCGACATGGTGTCCGCTAAAGATTGGAGCCAATTTTTCATTCAAAAAGTCAAATGGCGCTCCTTCCCTTCCGAGCCCTGCCGTGCGCCCAAACAGTGGTTTACCCCCACATATGGGGTATCATCGTACTCAGGACAAACTGGACAACAACATTTGGGGTCCAATTTCTCCTATTACCCTTGGGAAAATAAAAAATTCTGGGCTAAAAATCATTTTTGAGGAAAGAAAAATTATTTTTTTATTTTCACGGCTCTGCATTATAAACTTCTGTGAAGCACCTGGGGGTTATAAGTGTTTACTATGCATCTAGATAAGTTCCTTGGGGGGTCTAGTTTCCAAAATGGGGTCACTTGTAGGGGAGCTCCAATGTTTAGGCACACAGGGGCTCTCCAAACGCGACATGGTGTCCGCTAACGATTGGAGCTAATTTTCCATTCAAAAAGTCAAATGGCACGCCTCCCCTTCCGAGCCTTGCCGTGCACCCAAACAGTGGTTTACCCCCACATATGAGGTATCGGCATACTCAGGAGAAATTGCCCAACAAATTTTAGGATCCATTTTATCCTGTTGCCCATGTGAAAATGAAAGAATTGAGGCTAAAAGAAATTTTGTGTGAAAAAAAAGTACTTTTTCATTTTTGCGGATCAATTTGTGAAGCACCTGGGGGTTTAAAGTGCTCACTATGCCTCTAGATGAGTTCCTTGGGGGGTCTACTTTCCAAAATGGGGTCACTTGTGGAGGAGCTCCAATGTTTAGGCACACAGGGGCTTTCCAAACGCGACATGGTGTCCGCTAACGATGGAGATAATTTTTCATTCAAAAAGTCAAATGGCGCTCCTTCCCTTCCGAGCCTTACCATGTGCCCAAACAGTGGTTTACCCCCACATGTGAGGTATTGGTGTACTCAGGAGAAATTGCCCAACAAAATTTAGGATCCATTTTATCCTGTTGCCCATGTGAAAATGAAAAAATTGAGGCTAAAATAATTTTTTCGTGAAAAAAAAGTACTTGTTCATTTTTACGGATCAATTTGTGAAGCACCTGGGGGTTTAAAGTGCTCACTATGCTTCTAGATAAGTTCCTTGGGGGGTCTAGTTTCCAAAATGGGGTCACTTGTGGGGGAGCTCCAATGTTTAGGCACACGGGGGCTCTCCAAACGCGACATGGTGTCCGCTAAAGATTGGAGCCAATTTTTCATTGAAAAAGTCAAATGGCGCTCCTTCCCTTCCGAGCCCTGCCGTGCGCCCAAACAGTGGTTTACCCCCACATATGAGGTATCAGCGTACTCAGGACAAATTGGACAACAACGTCCGTGGTCCAGTTTCTCCTTTTACCCTTGGGAAAATAAAATTTTTTTTGCTAAAATATCATTTTTGTGACTAAAAAGTTAAATGTTCATTTTTTACTTCCATGTTGCTTCTGCTGCTGTGAAACACCTGAAGGGTTAATAAACTTCTTGAATGTGGTTTTGAGCACCTTGAGGGGTGCAGTTTTTAGAATGGTGTCACTTTTGGGTATTTTCAGCCATATAGAACCCTCAAACTGACTTCAAATGTGAGGTGATCCCTAAAAAAAATGGTTTTGTAAATTTTGTTGTAAAAATGAGAAATCACTGGTCAAATTTTAACCCTTATAACTTCCTAGCAAAAAAAAAATTTGTTTCCAAAATTGTGCTGATGTAAAGTAGACATGTGGGAAATGTTATTTATTAACTATTTTGTGTCACATAACTCTCTGGTTTAACAGAATAAAAATTCAAAATGTGAAAATTGCGAAATTTTCAAAATTTTTGCCAAATTTCCGTTTTTTTCACAAATAAACTCAGAAATTATCGACCTAAATTTACCACTAACATGAAGCCCAATATGTCACGAAAAAACAATCTCAGAATCGCTAGGATCCGTTGAAGCGTTCCTGAGTTATTACCTCATAAAGGGACACTGGTCAGAATTGCAAAAAACGGCAAGGTCATGAAGGGGTTAAAAAATGAAGGTCAGTCCGAAACATGGGGAAAACTTTGAGTGTCCCCAAGTGCAGTGGCAAAAAACCAAGCGCTACAAAGAAACTGGCTTACATGAGGAACGCCCTAGGAAAGGAAGACCAAGAGTCACCTCTGCTTCTGAGGATAAGTTTATCTGAGTCACCAGCCTCAGAAATCGCAGGTTAACAGCAGCTCAGATTAGAGACCAGGTCAATGCCAGAGTTCTAGCAGCAGACACATCTCTACAACTGTTAAGAGGAGACTGTGCAGCAGGCCTTCATGGTAAAATAGCTGCTTGGAAACCACTGCTAAGGACAGACAACAAGCAGAAGAGACTTGTTTGGGCTAAAGAACACAAGGAATGGACATTAGACCAGTGGAAATCTGTGCTTTGGTCTGAGAAGTCCAAATTTGAGATCTGTGGCTCCAACCACCGTGTCTTTGTGCGATGCAGGGAAGGTGAACGGATGGACTCTACATGCCTGGTTCCCACCGTGAAGCACGGAGGTCTGATGGTGTGGGGGTGCTTTGCTGGTAAAAATGTTGGGGATTTATTCAAAATTGAAGGCATACTGAACCAGCAAGGCTACCACAGCATCTTGCAGCGGCATGCTATTCCATCTGGTTTGCGTTTAGTTGGACCATCATTTATTTTTCAACAGGACAATGACCCCAAACACGCCTCAAGGCTGTGTAAGGGCTATTTGATAGGAGTGATAGGGTGCTACGCCAGATGACCTGGCCTCCAGTCACGAGACCTGAACCCAATCGAGATGGTTTGGGGTGAGCTGGACCGCAGAGTGAAGGCAAAATGGGCAACAAGTGCTAAGCCTGTCTGGGAACTCCTTCAAGATTGTTGGAAGACCATTCCCGGTGACTACCTCTTGAAGCTCATCAAGAGAATGCCAAGAGTGTGCAAAGCAGTCATCAAAGCAAAAGGTGGCTACTTTGAAGAACCTAGAATATAAGACATATTTTCAGTTGTTCACACTTTTTTAGTAAGTATATAATTCCACGTGTTATTGTTGTATTCTTACAATTTGTATTTGCAATATTCTATATAGATTTAGTGGCTATAACATTTGTATAACACTCAGGTTTGGTAGGGTGTGTTTGTCCAATGGGTACTCAGGTGTTTGATATATGGTTAACTGACATATTGTGATTGAATGTAGCCTTTTGTTATGTGCCTTTATATATTGTGTTGTAATGTGTTCTTTATTATGCTATGACTAAGGGCAGTACAGCCTGTAACGCGTCAGCTTGTTTTTATGATACACTAATAAAAGAGATTTTATTCTAATTTCATCTCCATTCAATATTTGCATGAGCTGGACAAGTGAGTGATTTGCATTTTACCCCTCTCAGCGTACTCAGGACAAATTACACAACTTTTGGGGTCCAATTTCTCCTGTTACCCTTGGGAAAATAAAAAATTGGGGGCGAAAAGACCATTTTTGTGAAAAAAATATTTTTTATTTTTATGGCTCTACATCATAAACTTCTGTGAAGCACTTGGGGGTTTAAAGTGCTCACCACACATCTAGATAAGTTTCTTAGGAGGTCTATTTTCCAAAATGGTGTCACTTGTGGTGTTTTCCACTGTTTAGGCACATCAGGGGCTCTCTAAACGCGACAATGTGTCCAATCTCAATTCCTTTTCCAATAAACTTTATTGGGTTTTAAATTTTATGAAGATAAAGGAGAGAAAAAAAAGGGGATGGGAAACAGGAATAGGGAAAAAATGAGAAGGAAAACAATATATTTTCATACAAGAATTCCTTATAGATTCATACAAGACATTTCAAATATATTGGTTAAAATGTATATCGTAACAGTACAATGTCAATTCCAGCCAATTCTGCATTGAAAAAGTCAAACGATGCTCTTTCCCCATCCGTGCTCTGCCATGCGTCCAAACAGTGGTTTACCCCCACATGTTTGGGGTCCAATTTCTCCTGTTACCCTTGGAAAAATTAAACAAATTGGATCTGAAGTGTTTTTTTTTTTTTTTTTAAAGTTAAATGTTCATTTTTGTTTAAACATTCCAAAAATCCCTGTGAAGCGCCTGAAGGGTTAATAAACTTCTTAAATGTGGTTATGAGCACCTTGAGGGGTGCAGTTTTTAGAATGGTGTAACTTTTTGGTAATTTCTATCAAATAGACCCTTCAAAGTGAATTCAAATGTGTTGTGGTCCCGTAAAAAAAAGGTGTTGTAAAAATGATAAATTGCTGGTCAACTTTTAACCCATATGTGAGGCTGTGGCCTCTGATACAGCTAGGGGGCGCTGTTTGTTCTCCCCAGAATGTGCATGCAGACGGATGAAGTCCATAGGTGTGCAAGAGAGTCAGATCTCCGGTCCGGGTTTTCCATGTGGCTGAAGGCCACAGGTTTGTGTGTTTAAAAACCCTGCAGTAAGGGGTATTGGTGTGTCAGGTGCACGTCAGTGTCAGTCTGGTGTGTGCTGGTCTGCAGAGTGCATGGAGGCACAGGCCAGCACCCAGGGCAGCTGAATAACCTGGCATCCGCAGCGTACACAGAGATGCAAGTCGTCCATGGTACTGGTCTCGGATGTGGACAGTCCTGTGCCTGGAGGTGGATGTCCTGTGCCCGAAGGAGTCGGACGTGGACAGTCCTGTGCCCGAAAGAGGACTAGCATGTGCAGCGATTGTAAAGAGGTGGATATGGTGCCCGGCTGCTATCCAGAGGATAGCCTGAACTGTGTACGACTGTGTGAGTAAAGAGTCTGTAAAGAGATTGTAATACAGCGATGCAGGACACCCACGAGAACTAGAGGGCTGGCGTGTGTAGTGTCTGCAACATATGAGGCTGTGTGTATGGAGACGTAGAGAGACTGAGATGGCGTGCGGTCGCCCAGGGAAACTGGACAAGGGAAGTCTGGCCTGTTTAGGGACCACAAATCTAAAGCCATGTGATATGTATTGCTTTGAACTGGTGTAAACTGGTCACTGATAATATCCACTGAAGTTATATGCATTTATGTGAATTGGACTTTAATTCTGTGAAGAAACACATTAAGGGCTCATTTCCACTTGCGAGAGAAAAAACGGTCCGTAATCTGGACCGAAAAAAGGGTTTAAAGTATGTGATTGTCATGCGAGTTCAATGCGATTTTTTTAATAGCACCATCCGTTTTACATCCGTATGACATCCGTATGCAATCCGTTTTTTTCTCTGCAACTATTTTTATACAGTCATTTACAGGACCATTTACAGTGTTCTATGCCACAGAATGGTAAGGTATCCGTAAAAAACGGACGTCATACGCATGGTGCGAGTGCTGTGCGTTTTTTTTCTCGCACCCATTGACTTGCATTGGCGAGTCTCATCCGAGAATCGCAGCAATGCGCAGCATGCTGCGATTTTTTTCTCAGTCAGATTTCGGCTGAGAAAAAAAATCGCAAATGAAAAGACACCTATTGAATAACATTGGTCCGAGTGCAATCCGATTTTTTATCGGATTGCACTCGTCCGTTTTCCTCGCAAGTGGAAATGAGCCCTAAAAGAGACTTTTGTGTTTGAATTTGTGGGTCACTGCTTCTTCACTGCGTATGATGCTACTGCAGCCTTACACTTATAACTCCCTAACAAAAAAAAATTGGTGCAAAATTGTGCTGATGGAGAGTAGACATGTGGGAAATGTTACTTACTAGGTAGTTTCTGAGACATATCTCTGTGGTTTAAGGGCATGAAAATTCAAAGTTGGAAAATTGCGAAATTTTCAAAATTTTTGCCAAATTTCCGTTTTTTTCACAAATAAACACAAGTAATATCAAAGAAATTTTAACACCATCATGAAGTACAATATCTCACGAGAAAACAATGTCAGAATCATCAAGATCCATTGAAGTGTTCCAGAGTTATAACCTCATAAAGGGACAAGTGATCAGAATTGTAAAAATTGGCCCAGTCATTAACGTGCAAACCACCCTTGGGGGTAAAGATTGATTTCAGTGATCCATTGAGCCCTGAGACACAATACCATCCATGAGTTTATTTGAAAAACAAAACAATTAAATCTTTATGACACTAAATCCAATTTGCATAATAATTTGAATACGGTGTAATCGTATAGTTGTTACATGTGTAAGGCAGTAGCAGCAACCCCTGTTGCAGCTAGGGGGCAGTTTGTGCTCCCCAGAATGCGCATGGAGGCGTATGAAGGCCATAGGTGTGTATAGCAGTCGCAGGTGTAGCAGTGATTGCAATGTGAGGCAATGACTCATGTCACAGGTAGGGGTCGCTGTGTGTTCTCCCCAGGTTGTGCATGGGAGTCACGGATTTCCGGTCCGGGTTTTCCATGTGGCTGAAGGCCACAGGTTTGTGTGTTAAAAGCCCTGCAGTAAGAGGTATGGGTGTGTCAGGTGTGTGAGGTGCACGTCAGTGTCAGTCTGGTGTGTGCCGGTGTGCAGAGCAGAGGCCTGCAAAGCACTGGCTGAGTGCATGGAGGCACAGGCCAGCGGAGCCAGCACCCAGGGCAGCTGAATAGCCTGGCACCCACAGCGATGCAAGTCGTCCATGGTACTGGTCTCAGATGTGGACAGTCCTGTGCCCGGAGGTGGATGTCCTGTGCCTGAAGGAGTCGGCTGTGGATAGTCCTGTGCCCGAAGGAGTCAGATGTGGACAGTCCTGTGCCCGGAGGTGGATGTCCTGTGCCCGAAAGAGGACTAGCATGTGTAACGATTGCAAACAGGTGGATATGGTGCCCGGCTGCTATCCGGAGGATATCCTGGGCTGTGTGAGTAAAGAGACTGTGACACAGCGATGCAGGACACTCACAAGAATTAGTCAGAGGAGGGCTGGCATGTGTAGTTTTTGCAACATATGAGGCTATGCGTATGGAGACTGTAATATGGCGTGCGGTCATCCAGGGAAACTGAACAAGGGTAGTCTGGCCTGTTTAGGGACCGTAAATCTAAAGCCATATGATATGTATTGCTATGTACTGGTGTGAACTGAATACTGATAATATACACTGAAGTTATATGCATTTGTGTGAATTGGACTTTAATGCTGTGAGGAAACACATTAAAGAGACTTTTGTGTTGGAACTTTGTGTGTCACTGCCTCTTCACTGCGTACGATGCTACCACAATCTTATGCATGTTAAATAAAGACAGTCAGAATAAAGTCTTTTTTTTTTTTTTTTTCAAAATATTTTTATTGAACATTTTACCATTTTTATAATATGGGAGAAAGGGAAAAAGGGAAAGGGAATGATGGTAGGGAAGGAGAGGGAAAGAAAACCCCATATGCAGTGGGGTTTGGAAAACAGGCATTAAAAAACAGACCAAATAATAGTTGCTTAAATATACAAGTATGTTACTTACAAAGAGAAAAAAAAAAAAAAGTTAAAGTATTTTAACATTATAGTAGAGAAGCCATACATTTTAGCAGAATAAAATGTTGCTTGAAAGCTAGGCCTAGCAGTAAAAATAACAGTACACTGGTCAAAATTAAAATAGCCTAAGCATAGAAAAACACTATATATACATGATGCTTACGTATAAATTGAATAAGTAGGTTATAAAGTAGCGTCATTATTTAGTAAAATTATATGATGCTCAGTAACATTAGTATACTCATTTAGTAGTCCGTGACGTAAAAGTAGATTAAAAAGTCATATAAAGATAAAACTAATGCCTGTAACAAGTCCCAGAGTGCACATGACACCCCGTAGACCTAATGGAGGAAAGTTCGGTTTTGATCCAAAAAACTGACAAGTAAAAAAAAAGTAAATATAAACTTTGAAGTGGAAATAAGATGTTTCAGCTACTCAAATGACTTATCGTTGATTAATTGTTGCATATTGATCCAGAACAGAGTCTATCAAATTGTAGAGGGAGAATTAAATGCGGCTTCAGAGGGCTTGATTCCGGTGCGTTTTAAAAATTCAATACCCTCGTCAGGAGAGGAAACATGAAAAAAATCCTGACTGAAGTCTCACCCGGAGAGTCGATGATCTAGTCCAGGTATAAGAGAGGCCAGCTCGCAATAATGTACGAGTAATATGTGAAAAAGCTCTCCTATTTTGGAGAGTGACTTTTGATAAGTCCTTAAAAAAAGTCAGATGTTTATATGGAGATGAGAGGAATCTGGGAATCTTTGAAGTACCTAAGAGTGCGTTCCTCACCCAATTTGGGTAAAACGTAACAATCACGTCGAAAGACAGATCCTTGGAAAGAGTGGGCGGTCTGCGAATTCTAACTGCTTTTTCTATCAGAGGGAATTCGACAGAATTAGGTTGGAATACATTGATGATATATACCGTATTTTTTGGCATATAAGACGCACCGTACTATAAGACGCACCCCAAATTTGGGGTGAAAAATGCAGAAAAAAAAGATTTTTATAAGATGGGGGTCCGTCTTATTGTCCGAATTTAAGATCTCTTACCTGAGGGCAGGCAGTGGCAGAGCAGGGTCACAGGAGGCATGGTGGTGGCAGAGGTGAGGTGAGGCTGAGGTGCGGTGAGATGGGTCCCATCCTGCTTAGGTGGGCGACGCCATGGCCTGGTGTCCATGGGGAGGTTGCTGTGGCGGTGGCAGACGTGCGGTCACTTCCTCAGGTGGCAGCGGCCAGGGTCCCTTCCACATTTGAGGTGACGCCACAGCAGTAGTGAAGAAGAGCAGCAGAGCTGGGTGGTTTTCCTGGTGGCGGCGGGCTTACCGGCATTGTGGCGGCGACAGAGGTGCGGGCATGACGTGGCACGGTGAGCTGTATGGCGTGAGCAGGTCCCATCCATATTTGAGGTGAATCCGCGGCCCGGTATTGATGGAGAGCAGCAGAGCAGGGTGAGTTAAGGATTTTTCCGGTGGCGGCGGCCATCTTGCTGAGGCCGCGGGTGCGCAGATTCACTACTCTGCGTCCCAGGGCTTCAGGAAAATGGCCGCGGGAGGCCGCGCGTGCGCAGATGGAGATCGCGTCGGCCATTTTCCTGAAGCCGAGTTCGCAGATTGAGATCTCGGCTTCAGGAAAATGGCCGCCGCGATCTCCATCTGAGCACGCGCGGCCTTTCGCGGCCATTTTCCTGAAGCCCTGGGACGCAGAGTAGTGAATCTGCGCACCCGCGGCCTCAGCAAGATGGCCGCCGCCACCGGAAAAATCCTTAACTCACCCTGCTCTGCTGCTCTCCATCAATACCGGGCCGCGGATTCACCTCAAATATGGATGGGACCTGCTCACGCCATACAGCTCACCGTGCCACATCATGCCCGCACCTCTGTCGCCGCCACAATGCCGGTAAGCCCGCCGCCACCAGGAAAACCACCCAGCGCTGCTGCTCTCCATCAATACCGGGCCGCGGATTCACCTCAAATATGGATGGGACCTGCTCACGCCATACAGCTCACAGTGCCACATCATGCCCGCACCTCTGTCGCCGCCACAATGCCGGTAAGCCTGCGTTCCGAATATAAGACGCACCAGACGCACCCCCCATTTTCCTCACAATTTTTTTTGGGAAAAAGTGCGTCTTGTATGCCAAAAAATACGGTAGCTCTCCAACTGGGAAGCCTGAATCGTCTCTGGTATGCCCCTAATTTTTATATTATTCTTCCTTCTAAAATCTTCAAAGTTGGCCAAGTTGATTTTTGGGAGATCCATTTTTTCCTGAATCTTCTCCAGCGATTCTGAGGGTTTAGAGATGGTTTGGGAAACATTCTGTTGGTTTTTATTGAGTTTGTATTTATATGCAAATGAGTCTTGGTCAAAAGAAGTTCCAGTAGTGATGATAGGAGGGATTGTCTCAGTGGAAGATTTAACAGAGGTTATTATCTCTTGAAAAAGCTTTTTAATGAAAGTTTCAGATGCCTTTGAGTTGAATGATTGTTTAGGATCAGAAATGACATCCCCACTGCAAATATTCATAGTTGTCAAAAATGATTTGAGAAGATACACCATAAAACCCTCAAAAATAATCAGAGTAATTATCCGTCTCATAATCAGAGAAATTAAAACCTTCACTATTCACAGAAGACTCATTTGAAATTGATCCCTCTGAACCCTCCAAGGATCAATCAGATATGTCAGATAGATTAGACATCACGTCTTCTACTTCTTCCCCCTCCTGCTTTCTTCCTGTAGCTACGTTTTTATTAAAATAAGTAATTAGGGCGTCGTAAAAATCAGAATTAAACGCAAGATCATCCATTATTGTTTTTTTACTCCTAGGTATTTCCCCTAGTGGTGTTTCATTGGGGATCTCTCTCTGCAGCTCTAAGATATTATGGCAGGAGGGGCTTAAAACTGTAGGGTTATGCTTTAGTTGTACTTCAGTAAGGTCGTGTTTCCCTCTAATGCTGGTAAGCCCAGCTAAGCCCCCTGCAGTGTTGTTATAGGGAAATAACTGTTCATTTAAATTGGGGTAGTGCAGCACATTGCTTACCCACGCAGATGTCCCTTGATCCTCTCGATTCTCAAGTCCCTGTGTTTTATAATCCACTCCTGTAGTAGTAGCGCAATCTTCTTTGTCCAGGTTCCCTTGGTTCAGCAACCCGTCGCTCCTTTCCTTATGCAGTAGTGCTCCCTCTTGTAACTCCAGTGTGAAGCTCCCCCGGCGCGATCTTGTTGCCGCTTCCTCTACATGGAGCGACACTCCTTTCTGTGTCCCCTGTGCTGCAGTCTGTGTCGCAGTCCCGGTCCGGGTCCCGGCAGCTGCTAGGCTCTTCGGCACAAACTCCTGTGCCCTGTGATTTAGGCTGCTGCTCCGGGTTTGGCTGGGCAGCTGCAGCTTGCCGGGCGCCTGCAGTGGATGTGTCACCTCTTTACTCTAAGCTGCTGCTTGCTTCCTCCCGGCGCCCGGGTCCACCGCAGCTCCATGCTTCTTTGTGCTGCCACTTACCAGTGACAGCATAGCTGGGAGAGGAGCTTTCAGCCTGGTCTGAGTCCCATAAGTCTGCTGTACACCAGAGGTCCTCAGCTTAGCTGGGTGTCGGCTTCAAAGGTGCAGGTCTGCCATGCATTCCTCCATGTGAGGGCTGAACTCCTCCAGAGCCACGTCTGCATTTCTGTCCTGGAGAAGTGTTTCTTTTCACAGAATTGGGTCCATTCTTCTTGTAATCAGTGCCAGGCATATTCATGAATGCTTTAGGACCCAAATAATCCACTTTTGTAAGCTTTTTAGTAGCTTGGATCTGGGAAATTACAGGAGCTCCTGTAAAGTAGGTCTGCTCCTGCTCCCGTGCAAACAACGCCTCTCAGAATAAAGTCTTTTAATGAAATAAAACACCAGCCAGTTTCACATATTTGTTATACTCCTAGTTCCTGCGACGCCCTTGATCTCCTGCAAAAAAAAATTAAATAATAAACCCAACACAAATACTCCCTGTTCCGATGTAATCCATATAATGAGTGTCCCACGACAATCTGTCCCACGACAATCTCCCGTGTAGAAGAGTGACATCAGGAGATGTGACCGCTCAACAGGGACCTCCGATGACACACTGACCGGAGATAATACTCCCCCCGCAGTGTACTTCATCGGAGTTTGTGCTCTCACTTTACGGCACTACCTGTTGTGAATTCCGCTCTTGGGCTCCCTCCGGTGGTTATAAGTAGCATTTTTGTGAATTCTGCTCTTGGGCTCCCTCCTGTGGTTTTGAGTGGTATGGCTGCTTCTTGGATTTAGCATCAGCAGCTGTTCTCACTTATCGTCTTTCTGGCTCGGCTATATTAGTCTGGCCTTATTCCTAATTCAATGCCAGTTGTCAATTGTTGAGCTTGGAGTCATGGCTCTCTGAGGATTTCCCTGCCACTCTGACCATTTCAGGAAAGCTAAGTCCTTGCTTGTCTTTTTGCAGTTCACTTGTTGTGGACTTTGTTGTTTGGCATTTTCTATGTTTTGCTCATTTGTCCAGCTTATCAGTATGGATCTATTTAGCTAAGCTGGAAGCTCTGGGCAGCAGAGTTTGCCCTCCACACCTTTAGTCAGGTGTGGAGATTTTTGCATTTCTCTGCGGTGGACTTTTTCTAGTTTTTATTACTGACCGCAGTTTTCTGTTCTGTACTAATTCTGTCTAGCTAGTAGTGGCCTCCTTTGCTAAATCTTGTTTCATACTACGTATGTCATTTCCTTCTCCTCTCACAGTCATTATTTGTGGGGGGCTGTCCTATCTTTTGGGGATTTTCTCTGAGGCAAGATAGCTTTCCTGTTTCTACCTTTAGGGGTAGCTAGATCTCCGGCTGTGACGAGGTGTCTAGGAAGTGACAGGAACATCCCACGGCTACTGCTAGTGTCTGTGTTAAGATTAGGAACTGCGGTCGGTATAGTTACCACCTGCTCAGAGCTAGTCACATGTCGCTCCTTAATCACCAGACCATAACAACTACCGCTGCGTGAGCATTTTCTCATACAGCGGTGCCGCAAGTGACAGTATGAACTCTGGTGAACTCTAGGTGGCGGAGTGATCCACGGCGGAAGGATCACCTCAGGTCACTGTATCACCGGAGCCCCTAATGGTCACATCTCCCAATGTCACTGTTCTATAGGGGAGATCGTCACGGGACAGTCGTTATTGTAAATGGATTACATTGGAACAGGAAGGATACTGGTGTTTTTTTTGTTTTGTTTTTTGCAGGCGATCGAAGGCATCGGGGAGTAGCTGTTTGGTGAGTATGCAGTGTTTTTTTTTTTTCACTATTCAACACAGTAGCCGAATGATGGGACTACTACTGTCCAATCATCGGCTAATGCTGTCACTGTTCTATGTGACAGCAAACATAGCCGTAAGGGACTAGTCATCCCATCGGACGATGCCAGCCTACACACAGACCCACACACACACACTCCAGCAGACCCCCTCAGATACACAGACATCCGCACACAGACACGCACATCTTCTCGGCTCACGCATAGTCTCCTCCCACACACTCTTCCTCCTCCCTATCTGCAGCGTTTTTCGCATGCAACTCTGCAGCAAAACCGCAAATCTTTAAACAGCTTCGGTTTTGCTGCGGATTTAACAGACTCAATGGAAGTCAATGCATGTAGAAAGGCAGCAGATCCGCAAAAAGAATTGACATGCTGCGGAAAACAACGCTGCGAATCCGTGTGGATTTTCTGCAGCATGTGCACACAAATTCTGGATTTCCCATTGACTAACGTTGGTTGTGCACTAACGTTGGTTGTGCACTACTGTGTGGATTTGATTCAATTCCAAAAACGCTGCAGATCCGCATCAAAATCCGCAACGTGTGCACATAGCCTAAGAGTCTGATACATGAGGTAAGTGTGACCACAGAAGTTCTGCAGCTCCTACTTCTGACATTGTATGAGCTGATCTTCTGGTAGAGTAGTAGTCGAGTCTCTCAGCAACTTCCATCTTAAAAGAAAAAAAAAAAAATCTGTTTATTCAGTCTCACTCACCCCTTAATAGCCGGCCGTCACTCACCATTTCACCCTCACCTATGACAGCTGTGTCACGGACAAGACGAAATCTTATTACCGGTGAGTTTTTGTAATTTTCTATACACAGTGGATAATTCTGTACAGCGCTGCCACCAGGAAATTCAGGCACCCATACTGGCAACATTTTTGGGCCCTCTTGAGACTCCGCCCATGCTACACTCCCAGCTCCACCTCCATCCCTCAAACCTACCAGTCCCACCGCTCACTCTTGGAAAAACTCCACTTCTGCACCCCATCTTCTCCTATCACACGGTAACAGTTCCCATCAAATACCAGTTCACATACACAGCAAGCAGCTTTTGTTTTGGCCAAAAGATTTGTTAAGCCCTGCCACCACGACAAGGTAGACTCTTCTGGCAGGGCCCTACTCTACTCTAACCTAGAAAGAAACACTTCTTATTATACCCAATACTCTTTTTAGGTATGTTTTTCTTTTTGTATTTAGGGGAATATGTCACATACATTTTTTAAACTAATTGAAATCTGATTGTGATAATTTTTCCATAATCTGTACTTCTGATTGCAGATTATTGTATCCTGATTTCTGTACCTTTACTGAAGCTGCTCTCTTGCCTGTTTGAAGTTATGAACATTGGAGATATTATATATATATATATATATATATATATATATATATATATATATATACACATACTTTTAGGGGACTGTTTCCTTGGGACCATTTTCTATACATCTTCTAATGTTTAGTGATATGCAAATGTCACTGTACAGGAAGAGGTGAGCTGTGACACTACCTACTGTGAATGGTGGATTCTGTTATATCTCATTGTAATCCTGCTTATTATGATAATGAGGTGACTGAATTGGAATACTGAAATGGGATCTCTTCTGGACATGTCAGTCTACTAGAGCAGCAGTTTATGTTTATTATTTTATGATATAAGGGGTGACAAACTTTAAATTCTTCCAAAACTTTAAACTATGAATAAAAGGATTGGCCATTTCTACTTATTGTTGACCAATGTATTTGAGGTGATTAAAAGGCACCAATATTCCCACTAAATATTTCCCTGACTAAATCTATTTTTCATGAGAGTCATTTAGTTAAATCTTTTGGTCAATTTGTAGTGCAAAATTATAGTGTCAGTAACAAAACAAACAGAAAACAAACAAAAGACAAAGACAATACATATAACCAATTATTAGAATAAAATTAAGGCCATTTTGAGAGGTCAGAAAACCATAATATAAAAACAACAAACATTATTATGTATTATTAAGCCTAATAATACAGACATATTTCCATAAATCTAAGAATAACAAACAGTGCACACTGTCATAAGATCTGAGCCATATTACATGGGTATTCCCATCTTGGGTACTGATAGTACATCGCTGTGTCAGTCAGGTGCTGCTCCCACAACTGAACCATTACTGTCTGATCTGTTACTCCTCTCTAACTTAGGAGCCCCAGGGCTTAATAAAGTAAAGCAAAGTAATTACCCCAGACCCCTGCGAGCCATAAAGTCTGCCCGGCAGTTTACACAGTGGCTCGGTGTGGTGCATCAGCGCAGGCTGCGCAGCATCTCACCCAGTCCGATCCCCCCTCTTTGCTTTTGCTCACCGTGGCCCATAAAACCAGTAATGGCAGTAATGCTCTGATGGCGGCCCTGATTATGTATATAGTAATAAATATGTGTCACAGGCATGTGCTAGGTGTTTCTGAAAAGGCAAAAATCCAGCCTCCTCAACCCCCTAATTAGCCATCACGCATCCTTTTCCCCTCGCCTATGACAGATTTGTCATGGACAAGAGAAAATCTCATTACCAGTCAGTTTTAAAACTTATTATACAGTGGATACATCTGTATATAGTAATAAATGTGTCACAGGCATGTGGGAGGTGTTGCTGAAAAAAAAAAATCCGGCCTCCTCCACCCCTTAATAGCCAGCCAACACTCACCACTTGGCTTCTTCCCACCCAAACCAGCACAAGATGGTGGTGCTATCATGAATGTGAGTAAATCCAGTCACCAGTCTGTATATTCTGGAGTGTATGGCACACAGGGTCGGACTGGTCCACCGGAGAACCAGAAGATTGTCAGGTGGGCCCATGCACAGACACCTGCTGGCAAACAGGGCTGGCAGCTGCCTTGGGCCCCTTCTGCTTCAGAGACTCCCAGCCAGTGGCGTGTCGCTAAAAGCGGCACTCCACGCAGCTGCTATGGGGACTGTGAGTCAGGGGAGCCAGCCCGATGCCAGCAGAGCAGCAGCAGGTGACAGGAGTCAGAAGCCGGCTGGTGCGGCCAAAGTCCTGGTGGCCATAAGACTGTAGGACTGCGGGTCTAGATTATATTCTATGGGGGGGCTACATTATATTCCATTTGGGGCTGCTTTATGTTCTGTGGGGGGCTGCACTATACCCTATGAGAGGGGCTGCATTGCAACCTATGAGGGGGAGTGGCATTATACCCTATGAGGGGGTGCATTATTCTATACGAGGTGGCTGTATTATACCCTATGAGGTAGACTGCATTATTCTATATGAGGGAGGCTGCATTATACCCTGTGAGGGGGGCTGTATTATTCTATATGGGAGGCTGCATTCTACCCTTTGAGGGGGGGCTGCATTATACCCTATTATACACACACATAGCCCCTTCCATTTAATATATGGAGCTTTTCATATATATGGGGTCCCAAAAAGCACTCCATTTAATATATAGGGGCCCCACATGGCCCTCCATTTAATATATGGGGGCACCCACATGGCCCTCCATTTAATATACGGTGGCTTAACATAGGCCAATTTCAATATAATGGGGGTACAATAAAGCCCGCCAGTTAATATATGGGGCCCCACTAAGTCCTCCATTAAATATATAGGGGCTTCACATAACCCTATTTCAATATAATGGCCCATTCAATATAATGGGCGCCACATAGCACACTATTCACTATATGGGGGCCCCACATAGCCCTCCATTTAATATATGGGGACTTCACATAGCCCTTTTTCAATATAATGGGCCTCACATCCATTTAATATAATGGATCCCACATAGCCCTCCATTTGATATAAGGGGTCCCATATAGTCCTCCATTTATTATAATGCACTATACAGCCTTCCATTTAATATATGGGGCCCCATATAGCCCTCCAGTCAATATATGGGGCCCCCACATAGCTTTTCCTTTAATATATGGGGACCCACATAGCCCTTCATGCAATATAATGGGCCCCACAGAGCCTTCCATTTAATATAATGGGCCCCACATAGCCCTCCATTTAATATATGGGGGACCCTCATAACCCTGCATGGGGCCCAACATAGCACTCCATTTAATATATGGGGGCCTAAAATAGCCCAATTTCAATATAATGGGACCCACATAGCCTCTCCCGTTCCAATATATGGGGCACACACACAGCCCTCCATTCAATATAATGGGCCCCACACAGCCATCCATTTAATATATGGGGGCTCCACCTATCATTTGAACATATGGGGGTCCAACATAGCCCGCCAGTAAATATACGGGGATCCCATAGTACTCCATTTAATATATGGGGGCCCTACATAGCCCTCCATTTAATATAACTGACCCCACATAGCCCTCAAATCAATATAATGGTCCCCACATAGCGTTCCATGTAATATAATGGATCCCACATAGCTCTCCATTTAATATAAGGGGTCCTATATAGTCCTCCTTTTAGTATAATACACCCTATATAGGCTTCCATTTCATGTATGGGGCCCCACATAGCCCTCCATTTACTATATATGGGGGACCAACATAGCCCTTCATTAAATATAGGGGTCCCATATAGTTCTTTTATTATAATGCACCCTATATAGCCTTCTATTTACTATATGGGTTCGCACACAGCCCTCCAATTAATATATGGGTCCCCCACATAGCTTTCCATTTAATATATGGAGAACCACCTAGCTCTCCACTTAATATATGGGGGCCCAACATAGCCCTCCATTTAATATATGGTGGCCCTCACATAGCTCTCCATTTAATATATTGGGCTCCATATAGACCTCCATTTATTATGGGGACCCACATAGCCCTCCATTTATTATATATGGGGGCCCAGCATAGCCCTTCATTAAATATAAGGGGTCCCATATAGTTCTCCTTTTATTATAATGCACCCTATATAGCCTTCCATTTAAAATATGGGGCCCCACATAGCACTCCAATTAATATATGGGGCCCCCACATAGCTTCACATTTAATATATGGGGACCCACATAGCTCTCCATTTAATATAATGGGCTCCACAAAGCCTTTCATTTAATATAATGGGCCCCACATAGCCCTCCATTTATTATATGGGGGCCCCACATAGCCAAGCATTTAATATATGGGGCCCAACATAGCACTCCATAGCATATGGGGGTTCACACTGCATTCCATTTAATATATGGGGACCGCACAAAGCTGTTTTTTTAATATATGTGGGTCTCATATCACCCTATTTCCATATAATGGACCCCACAGGTCTCAAATAGCTATTTCATATAATGGACGTGGGGACATAACCCTCCATTTAATGCATAGGGGCCCCACACAGCCCTCCATTTATTATATGGGGCCCCACATAGACCTCCATTTAATATATGGGGCTCCATATTGACCCCCATTTATTATGGGGCCCCACATAGCCCTCCATTCAATATATGGGGGCCCCACATAGCCCTCCATTTAATATATGGGGGCCCACTTAGACCACCCGTTCAATATATGGGGGAAACACATAGCCCAATTTCAATATAATTGGCCCCACATTGCCCTCCATTCAATATAATGGGTCCCACATAGACCTCCATTTAATATATGGGGGCTCCACCTAGTAATCAACTGAACATATGGGGGTCCAACATAGCCCACCAGTTAATATATAGGGGCCTCACATAGTCCTACATTTAATTCATGGGGGTTTCACACAGCCCTTCATTCAATGTATGGGGCCCCATATAGCCCTGCATTTAATACATGGGGGCCCCATCTAGCACTCTATTTAATATATGGGGGCTTCACATAGCCATCCATTCAACATGTGGGTGCCCCGCACAGCCCTCCAATTAATATATGGAGGTCCCAACATAGTACTCCACTTAATATAATAGGCCCCATGGAGCACTCCATTGAATATAACTGACCCCACATAGCCCTCAAATCAATATGATCCCCACATAGCCTTCCATTTAATATAATAGATCCTACATAGGTCTCCATTTAATATATGGGGTCCCCACGTAGCCCTCCATTTAATGTATGGGGGCCCCACATAACCCTCCATTTATTATATGGGGGCCCCACATAGCCCTCCATTTAACATATGGGGCCCCATATAGACCTCAATTTATTATGGGGCCCCACATAGCCATCCATTCAATATAATGGGCCCCACATAGCCTTTCATTTAATATAATGTCCCCACATAGCCCTCCATTTAATATATGGAGGCATCACATACCCCTATTTCATTATGAGCCCAACCTAGCCCTTCATTCAATACATGGGGGCCCCATCTAGCCCTCTATCATATGGGGCACCACCTAGCCCTCCATTTAATATATGGGGGCCCCACCTAGCACTTCGTTTAATATACGGGGGGCCCACACAGCCCTAAATTTAATGAGAGCCCCACATAGCACTCCAGTTAATATATGGGGGCCCCACAAAGCACTCTCTTTAATATATGGAGAACCCCACACAGCCCTCCATTTAATGTACAAGGGCCCCACAAGGCCAACATTTAATATATGGGGGTCCTACATAGCTCTCCATTTATTATATGGGGGCCCCACATAGCTCTCCATTTATTATATGGGGGCCCCACATAGCCCTCCATTTATTATATGGGGGCCCCACATAGACCTCCATTATATGGGGGCACCACATAGCCCTCCATTTATTATATGGGAGCCCCACATAGCCCTCCACTTAATATATGGGGGCCCCACATAACCCTCCATTTAATATATGGGGCCCCAATATAGCCCTCCATTTAATATATGGGGGCTCCACATAGCCATCCATTCAATATATGGGGGTACAATATAGCACGCCAGTTAATATATGGGGCCCCCACTAAGTCCTCCATTAAATATATTGGGCTTCACATAGCCTACCCATTCAATATATGGGGACACACATAGCACAATTTCAATATAATGGGGCCCATATAGCCCTCCATTCAAAATAATGGGCCCCACAGATCCCTCCATTTAATATATGGGGGCTCGAAAATATGGGGGTCTAACATAGCTCGCCAGTTAATATATGGGGGCCCACACATAAGTCCTACATTTAATACATGGGGGCTTCACATAGCCCTTCATTCAAGATATGGGGGCACCATATAACCCTGCATTTAATATATGGGGGCCCCATATAGCACTCCATTTAATATATGGGGGGTTCACATAGCCCAATTTCAATATAATGGGCCCCACCTAGCCCTCCATTCAATATATGTGGGCTCCACATGGCCGTCCATTCAACATATGGGGGTACAATACAGCCCCCCAGTTAATATATGGGGGCCCCACTAAGTCCTCCATTATATATATAGGGGCTTCACATAGCCCTATTTCAATATAATGGTCTATTTCAATAAGATGGGTGACACATAACACCCCTATTCACTATAGGGGGACCCACATAGCCCTCCATTTAATGTATGGGGGCCCAACATAGCCCTCCATTTAATATATTGGGGCCCCACAAAACCCTCCATTTAATATGAGACCCATATAGACCTTCATTTATTATGGGGCCCCACATAGCCCTTCATGTAATATAATGGGCCCCACAGAGCCTTTCATTTAATATAATGGGCCCCAAATAGCCCTCCATTTAATATATGGGGGCACCACATTGCCCTGAATTTAATATATGGGGCCCCACATAGCCCTCCATTTAATGTATGGAGGCCCTATATAGCCCTCCATTTAATATAACAGGCCCCACGGAGCACTCCATTTAATATAACTGACCCCACATAGCCCTCAAATCAATATAATGGTCCACACATAGCGTTCCATGTAATGTAATGGATCCCACATAGCTCTCCATCTAGGGGTCCCATATAGTCCTCTTTTTATTATAATATACCCTATATAGACTTCCATTTGATATATGGGATCCCACATAACCCTCCATTTATTATATATGGGGGCCCAACATAGCCCTTCATTACATAAGGGGTCCCACATAGTTCTTTTATTATAATGCACCCTACATAGCCTTCTATTTAATATATGGGCCCCACATAGCCCTCCCATTAATATATGGGGCCCCCACATAGCTTTCCATTTAATATATGGGGACCCACATAGCCCTCCACATAATGTAAGGGGGCCCCACATAGCCCTCCATTTAATATATGGTGGCCCCACATAGCTCTCCATTTAATATATTAGGCTCCATATAGACCTCCAATTATGGGGCCCCACATAGCCCTTCATTCAATATAATGGGGCCCACATAACCCTCCATTCAATAGAATGGACCCCACATAGCCCTCCATTTATTATATATGGGGGCCCAACATAGCCCTTCATTAAATATAAGGGGTCCCGTATAGTTTTTTTTTTATTATAATGCACCCTATATAGCCTTCCATTTAATATAAGGAGACCCATATAGACCTCCATTTATTATGGGGCCCCACATAGCCCTTCATGTAATATAATGGGCCCCACAGAGCCTTTCATTTAATATAATGGGCCCCAAATAGCCCTCCATTTAATATATGGGGCCCCACATAGCCCTCCATTTAATATATCGGGGCCCCACATAGCCCACCCGTTCAATATATGGGGACACACATAGCACAATTTCAATATAATGGGCCCCACATAGCCCTCCATTTAATATATGAGGCCTTCACCTATCAATCAATTGAACATATGGGGGTCAAACAGCCCGCCAGTTGATACATGGGGGCCCCCAAGTAGTCCTAAATTTAATACATGGGGGCTTCATATAGCCCTTCATTCAATATATGGGCCCCCCCCATAGCCCTGCATTTAATGTACATAGCTCTCCATTTAATATATTAGGCTCCATATAGACCTCCAATTATGGGGCCCCACATAGCTCTTCATTCAATATAATGGGGCCCACATAACCCTCCATTCAATAGAATGGGCCCCACATAGCACTCCATTTATTATATATGGGGGCCCAACATAACCCTTCATTAAATATAAGGGGTCCGTATAGTTTTTTTTTATTATTATAATGCACCCTATATAGCCTTCCATTTAATATATGGGGCCCCACATAGCCCTCCAATTAATATATGGGGCACCCCACATGGCTTTCCATTTAATATATAGGGACCCACATAGCCCTCTTTTTAATATATAGGGGCCTCACATAGCCCTCCATTTAATATATGGGGGCTATATGTAGCCCTATTTCAATATAATGGGCCCCATATAGCCATCCATTCAATATATGGAGAACCCCACACAACCCTCCATTTAATGTATAAGGGCCCCACATGACCAACATTTAATATATGGGGGTCCTACATAGCTCTCAATTTATTATATGGGGGCCCCACATAGCCCTCCACTTAATGCATGGGGGCCCCACATAACCCTACATTTAATATATGGGGCCCCACATAGCCCTCCAATTAATATATGGGGCTCCCGCATAGCTTTCCATTTAATATATGGGGACCCACATAGCCCTCCACTTAATGTAAGGGGGCCCCACATAGCCCTCCATTTAATATATGGTGGCCCCACATAGCTATCCATTTAATATATTGGGCTCCATATAGACCTCCAATTATGGGGCCCCACATAGCCCTTCATTCAATAGAATGGGCCCCACATAGCCCTCCATTTATTATATATGGGGGCCCGTATAGTTTTTTTTTATTATGCTATATAGGCCTTCCATTTAATATATGGGGCCCCACATAGACCTCCATTTATTATATGGGGCCCCACATAGACCTCCATTTAATATATGGGGCTCCATATTGACCCCCATTTACTATGGGGCCCCACGTAGCCTTCCATTCAATATATGGGGGCCCCACATAACCCTCCATTTAATATATGGGGCCCCCCACATAACCCTGCATTTAATATATGGGGGACCCACATAGTCCACCCGTTCAATAAATGGGGGACACACATAGCCCAATTTCAATATAATGGGACCCACATTGCCCTCCATTCAATATGATGGGCCCCACATAGTCCTCCATTAATATATGGGGGCTCCACCGAGCAATCAATTGAACATATGGGGGTCTAACATAGCCCACCAGTTAATATATGGGGGCCCCACATAGTCCTACATTTAATAGGGGCTTCACATAGTCCTTTATTCAATATATGGGGGCCCCACATAGCCCTGCATTTAATATATGGGGGCCCCATATAGCACTCCATTTAATATATGGGGGCTTCACATAGCCCAATTTCAATATAATGGGCCCCACCTAGCCCTCCATTCAATATATGGGGGCTTCACATAGCCGGCCATTCAACATATGGGTGCCTCCCACAGACCTCCAATATATGAGGGTTCCAACATAGTACTCAATTTAATATATGAAGGCCCTACTTTGCCTTCCATTTAATATAATAGGCCCCACGGAGCACTCCATTGAATATAACTGACCCCACATAGCCCTCAAATCAATATAATGATCCCCACATAGCCTTCCATTTAATATAATAGATCCTACATAGGTCTCCATTTAATATATGGGGTCCCCACGTAAGCCTTCATTTAATGTATGGGGGCCCCAGATAGCCCTCCATTTATTATGGGGCCCCACATAGCCCTCCATTCAATATAATGGGCCCAAACATAGCCCTCCATTTTAATATATCGAGGCATCACATAGCCCTATTTCATTATAATGGGCCCAACCTAACCCTTCATTCAATACATGGGGGCCCCATCTAGCCCTCAATTTATTATATGGGGACCCACATAGCCCTCCATTTAATATATGGAGGCCCCACATAGCCTTCCATTTAATATATGGGGGCCCCCACCTAGCCCTCCATTTAATATATGGGGGCCCCCACATAGCTCTTCATTTAGTATACGGGGGGCCCCACATAGCCCTAAATTTAATATGACAGCCCCACATAGCCCTCCATTTAATATATGGGGGCCTCACATAGCCCTCTATTTAATATATGGGGGCTATATGTAGCCCTATTTCAATATAATGGGCCCCATATAGCCATCCATTCAATATATGGAACCCCACACAACCCTCCATTTAATGTATAAGGGCCCCACATGACCAACATTTAATATATGGGGGTCCTACATAGCTCTCAATTTATTATATGGGGGCCCCACATAGCCCTCCACTTAATTCATGGGGGCCCCACATAACCCTACATTTAATATATGGGGCCCCACATAGCCCGCCAATTAATATATGGGGCCCCCACATAGCTTTCCATTTAATATATGGGGATCCACATAGCCCTCCACTTAATATATTGGGCTACATATAGACCTCCAATTATGGGGCCCCACATAGCCCTTCATTCAATATAATGGGCCCCACATAGCCCTCCATTTATTATATATGGGGGCCCAACATAGCCCTTCATTAAATATAAGGGGTCCCGTATAGTTTTTTAAAATTATAATGCACCCTATATAGCCTACCATTTAATATATGGGGCCCCACATAGCCCTCCAATTAATATATGGGCCCCCCCCCACATGGCTTTCCATTTTATAGGGACCCACATAGCCCTCCATTTAATATATGGTGGCCCCACATAGCTATCCATTTAATATAATGGGCTCCACATAGCCTTTGATTTAATATAATGGGCCCCACATAGCCCTCCATTTATTATATGGGGAACATAGCCCATAATTTAATATATGGGGCCCAACATAGCACTCCATTTAATATATGGGGGTTCCACATTGCATTCCAATTAATATATGGGGACCACACAAAGCTGTTTTTTTAATATATGTGGGTCTCATATAGCCCTATTTCCATATAATGGACCCCACAGGTCTCAAACAGCTATTTCATATAATGGACGTGGGGACATAGCCCTCCATTTAATGTATAGGGGCCCCACACAGCCCTCCATTTATTATATGGGGCCCCACATAGACCTCCATTTAATATATGGGGCTCCATATTGACCCCATTTACTATGGGGCCCCACATAGCCCTCCATTCAATATATGGGGGCCCCACATAACCCTCCATTTAATATATAAAGGTTCCCACATAACCCTGCATTTAATATATGGGGGCCCCACATAGTCCACCCGTTCAATAAATGGGGGACACACATAGCCCAATTTCAATATAATGGGACCCACATTGCCCTCCATTCAATATGATGGGCCCCACATAGTCCTCCATTTAATATATGGGGGCTCCACCGAGCAATCAATTGAACATATGGGGGTCTAACATAGCCCACCAGTTAATATATGGGGGCCCCACATAGTCCAATATTTAATACATAGGGGCTTCACATAGCCCTTTATTCAATATATGGGGGCCCCACATAGCCCTGCATTTAATATATGGGGCCCCATATAGCACTCCATTTAATATATGGGGGCTTCACATAGCCCAATTTCAATATAATGGGCCCCACCTAGCCCTCCATTCAATATATGGGGGCTTCACATAGCCGGCCATTCAACATATGGGTGCCTCCCACAGACCTCCAATATCTGAGGGTCCCAACATAGTACTCAATTTAATATATGAAGGCCCTACTTTGCCTTCCATTTAATATAATAGGCCCCACGGAGCACTCCATTGAATATAACTGACCCCACATAGCCCTCAAATCAATATAATGATCCCCACATAGCCTTCCACTCAATATAATAGATCCTACATAGGTCTCCATTTAATATATGGGGTCCCCACGTAGCCCTTCATTTAATGTATGGGGGCCCCAGATAGCCTTCCATTTATTATGGGGCCCCACATAGCCCTCCATTCAATATAATGGGCCCCACATAGCCCTCCATTTTAATATATGGAGGCATCACATAGCCCTATTTCATTATAATGGGTCCAACCTAGCCCTTCATTCAATACATGGGGGCCCCATCTAGCCCTCAATTTATTATATGGGGACCCACAAAGCCCTCCATTTAATATATGGAGGCCCCCACCCACCTAGCCCTCCATTTAATATATGGGGGCCCCCACATAGCTCATTTAGTATACGAGGGCCCCCACATAGCCCTAAATTTAATATGAGAGCCCCACATAGCCCTCCTTTAATATACTAGATTGTGGCCCGATTCTAAAGCATCGGGTATTCTAGAATATGCATGTCCCCGTAGTATATGGACAATGATGATTCCAGAATGCGCGGCAGACTGTGCCCGTTGCTGATTGGTCGAGGCAACCTTTATGACATCATCATCGCCATGGCAACCATTATGACATCTACGTTGATACTGTGCCCGTCGCTGATTGGTCGAGGCCTCGCGGCCTCAACCAATCAGAGACGCGGGATTTCCATTATGACATCATCGTCGCCATGCTGTGCCCGTCGCTGATCTACGTTGATACTGTGCCCGTCGCTGATTGGTCGAGGCCTCGCGGCCTCTACCAATTAGAGACGCGGGATTTCCAGGACAGACAGACAGACAGAAAGACAGACAGACAGACGGAAAAACCCTTAGACAATTATATATATATATAGATGGGGGCCCCACAAAGCCCTCTTTTTAATATATGGGGGCCTCACATAGCCCTCCATTTAATATATGGGGCTATATGTAGCACTATTTCAATATAATGGGCCCCATATAGCCATCCATTCAATATATGGAGAACCCCACACAACCCTCCATTTAATGTATAAGGGCCCCACATGACCAACATTTCATATATGGGGGTCCTACATAGCTCTATATTTATTATATGGGGGCCCCACATAGCCCTCCACTTAATATATGGGGGCTCCAAATAGCCATCCATTCAATATATGGTGGTACAATATAGCACGCCAGTTAATATATGGGGCCCCCACTAAGTCCTCCATTAAATATATTGGGGCTTCACATAGCCCTATTTCAATATAATGGACTATTTCATTATAATGGGCGCCACATAGCCCTCCATTCACTATATAGGGGCCCCACAAAGTCCTCCGTTTAACCCCTTCACCCCCGGAGCTTTTTCCGTTTTTCCGTTTTCGTTTTTCGCTACCCTCCTTCCCAGAGCCATAACTTTTTTATTTTTCTGTCAATTTGGCCATGTGAGGGCTTATTTTTTGCGGGACGAGTTGTACTTTTGAACGACATCATTGGTTTTACCATGTCGTGTACTAGAAAACGGGAAAAAAATTCCAAGTGCAGTGAAATTGCAAAAAAAGTGCAATCCCACACTTGTTTTTTGCTTGCCTATTTTGCTAGGTTCACTAAATGCTAAAACTGACCTGCCATTATGATTCTCCAGGTCAGTACGAGTTCATAGACACCTAACATGACTAGGTTCTTTTTTACCTAAGTGGTGAAAAAAAATTCCAAACTTTGCAAAAAAATAAATAAATAAAATTGCGCCATTTTCCGATACCCGTAGCGTCTCCATTTTTCGTGATCTGGGGTCGGGTGAGGGCTTATTTTTTGCGTGCCGAGCTGGCATTTTTAATGATAGCATTTCGGTGCAGATACGTTCTTTTGATCGCCCGTTATTGCATTTTAATGCAATGTCGTGGCGACCAAAAAAACGTAAATCTGGCGTTTCGATTTTTTTTTTCATTACGCCGTTTAGCGATCAGGTTAATGCTTTTTTTTTATTGATAGATCGGGCGATTCTGAACACGGCGATACCAAATATGTGTAGGTTGGGCTTTTTTTTTATTGATTTATTTTGATTGGGGCGAAAGGGGGGTGATTTAAACTTTTATATTTTTTTTATTTTTTTCACATTTTTTTTTACTTTTTTTTTTAACTTTTACCATGCTTCTATAGCCTCCATGGGAGGCTAGAAGCAGGCACAGCCCGATCGGCTCTGCTACATAACAGCGATCATCAGATCGCTGTTATGTAGCTAAAATGCAGGTGTGCTGTGAGCGCCGACCACAGGGGGGCGCTCACAGCCACCGGCGATCAGTAACCATAGAGGTCTCCAGGACCTCTATGGTTACAATGGAGGAGCATCGCCGACCCCCGATCATGTGACAGGGGTCGGCGATGCGCTCATATCCGGCCGCACGGCCGGATGCGGTAGTTAAATGCCGCTGTCTGAGTTTGACAGCGGCATTTAACTAGTTAATAGCGGCGGGTGATCGCGACTTCACCCGCCGCTATTGCGCGCACATGTCAGCTGTAAAAAACAGCTGACATGTCGCGACTTTGATGTGCGCTCACCGCCGGAGCGCACATCAAAGCGGGGGTCCCGACATGTGACGTACTATTACGTCACATGTCGGGAAGGGGTTAATATATGAGGACTATACATCGCCCTTTTTCAATATAATGGGCCCATAATAGCCCTCCATTCCATATATGGGGCACCCACATAGCCCTGCATTTAATATATGGGGCCTCACATAGTCCCCATTTAATAAATGGGGGTCCCACATAGCCTACCCATTCAATATATGGTGACACACATAGCCCAATTTCAATATAATGGGGCCCACATAGCCGTTCATTCAATATATGGGGCCCCACAGAGCCCTCCATTTATATGGGGGCTCCACCTAGCAATCCATTTAATTTATGGGGGCTTCACATAACCCTCCATTTAATATATGGGCGCCCTACATAGCCCTCCATTTAATACATGTGGGCCCTACATAGCCCTCCATTTAATATAACAGGCCCCACGGAACACTCTTATCAATATAACGGTCCCCACATAGCCTTCCATGTATTATAATGGATCCCAACATAGCACTCCATTTAATATATGGGGTTCCACATTGAATTCCATTTAATATATGGGGATCGCACAAAGCAGTTTTTTTTTAATATATGTGGGTCTCATATAGCCCTATTTCCATATAATGGACCCCACAGGTCTCAAAAAGCTATTTAATATAATGGACGTGGGGACATAGCTCTCCATTTAATGTATAGGGGCCCCACATAGCCCTCCATTTAATATATGGGGCTCCATATTGATGTCCATTTATTATGAGGCCCCACATAGCCCTCCATTCAATATAATGGGCCCCACATAGCTTTTCATTTAATAAAATGGGCCCACATAGCCCTCCATTTAATATATGGGGGCTCCACATAACCCTGTATTTAATATACGGGGCTCAACATAGCACCCATTTAATTTACGGGGGATCCACATTGCATTCCATTTAATATATGGGGACCACACAAAGCGGTTTTTCTAATATATGTGGGTTTCATATAGCCCTATTTCCATATAATGTACCCCACGGGTCTCAAATAGCTCTATTTCATATAATGGACCCCACATAGCCCTCCATTTAATATATGGAGGCATCACGTAGCTCTATTTCACTATACATGGGGCCCCATCTAGCCCTCAATGTATTATATGGGGCCCCACATAGCCTTCCATTTCATAAATGGGGGCCCCCACCTAGGCCTCCATTTAATATATGGAGCCCCCCAACTAGCACTCCATTTAATATATGGGGGCCCCCACATAGCCCTCCATTTAATGAGAGCCCAACATAGTCCTCCAGTTAATATATGAGGGCCCCACAAAGCTCTCCATTTAATATATGGGGGCCTCACATAGCCTTTCATTTAATATATGGGGGCCACATGTAGCCCTATTTCAATATAATGGGCTGCACATAGCCCTCCCTTCAATATATTGAGGCCCCACACAGCCCTCCATTTAATATACAGAATCCACACATAGCCCTCCATTTACTATAAAGAGGGCCCACATAGCCCTCCAATTATTACACGGGGCCCCGAATAGCCCTCCATTTAATATATGGGGCAACCACATAGCCCTCCATTTATTTTATCGGGCCCAACATAGCACTCCATTTAATATATGGGGGTTCCACACTGCATTCCATTTAGTATATGGGGACCGCACAAAGCGGTGTTTTTAACATATGTGGGTCTCATATAGCCCTATTTCCATATAATGGACCCCAAGGGTCTCATACAGCCCTATTTCCACCCCTCCATTTAATGAGAGCCCCACACAGCCCTCCACTTAATATACAGGGGCCCCACAAAGCTCTCCCTTTAATATGGGGGGGCCCACATAGCCCTCCATTCAATATAAGGGGGCCCCACATAGCCTTTCAGTTAATATGGGATGCCTAAAAATAACTCTCCATTTAATATGGGGACCCCAGAAAGCACTATTTTAATACAATGGGCCCCACATAGCCCTCCCTTTAATATATGGGTGCACCACATAGCCCTCCATTTAATATATGGGGGCCCCAATAAATTTATTAATTTATTTAATATAATGGGACCCCAGAAAGCCCTATTTCAATATAATGGGCCCAACATAGCCTTCCATTTAACATAATGGGCCACAAATAGCCCTCCATTTTCTATATGAGGGTTTCACATCGCTGTTTCACTATAATAGGCCCCACGTAGCCCTCCATTCACTATATGGGGCACCAAATAGCCCTCCATTTAATATACGGGGGCCCTACATAGCCCTCCATTTAATAAACTGGGGCCCCGTAAAGCCCTCCATTTAATATATGTGTGCCCCACATAGCCCACCATTTATCATATGGGGGACCCCACATAGCCATCCATGTAACATACGGGGTCCCTACATAGCCCTCCATTTAATATACAGGGTCCCCACATAGCTCTCCATTTAATATACGGAGGCCCCGCATAGCCCTCCATTTATTATACGGGGGCCCCGAATAGCCCTGCATTTAACATATGGTGGCCCCACATAGCCCTCCATTTAATATATGGTGGCCCCACATAGCCTTCTGTTTAAAGGGAATATGTCACCTGAATTTGGCGGGCTATGTAAATGCCCAGTTTTTGTTCCGATAGGCAGTGTTTCTTCTTTATCCCTCCACCCCATCCTTCCCCGCTGTCCGCAATATTTTCCGGAATTGGAGTAGGTGTCCTCCATAGTTCGCACGTGCGCAATGCAATCTTGTCTCACGCACACGCAGTATGCTTTGCCCATCTGTGGGCAAAGCCGAAAAGCATTACTGCGCATGTGCCGGCGCACTATGTCCCGGAACACAGAGAAATACTTCCGGAACATAGTGCGAACAGCGGGGAAAGATGGGGTGGAGGAAAAAAGAAGAAACACCGCCCATCGAACCGCCAATACATAGCCCGCCAAATTCAGGTGACAGATTCCCTTTAATATACGGGGGCCTCAGCACAGCCCTCCATTAAATAAAAAGGGGCCCCACATAGCCCTCCATTTAATATGGGTTGCTCAAAAATAGCTCTCCATTTAATATGGGGACCCCAGAAAGCACTATTTTAATACAATGGGCCCCACATAGCCCTCCCTTTAATATATGGGTGCCCCATATAGCCCTCCATTTAATATATGGGGGCTCCACATAGCGATTCATTTAATATATGGGGGCCCCACATAGCACTATTTATTAAATGAGGAACCAAATAGCCATCCATTTAATATATGGGGACCCCAGAAAGCCCTATTTCAATATAATGGGCCCAACATAGGCTTCCATTTAACATAATGGGCCACAAATAGCCCAACATTTAATACATGGGGGTTTCACATTGCTCTATTTCACTATAATGGGCCCCACATAGCCCTCCATTTAATATATGGAGGCCCCACATAGCCCTCCATTTAACCCCTTCCCGACATGTGACGGTATAGTACGTCACATGTCGGGACCCCCGCTTTGATGTGCGCTCCGGCGGTGAGCGCACATCAAAGCCGGGACATGTCAGCTGTTTTGAACAGCTGACATGTGCCCGCAATAGGCGCGAGCAGAATCGCGATCTGCGCGCGCCTATTAACTAGTTAAATGCCGCTGTCAAACGCAGACAGCGGCATTTAACTACCGCATCCGGCCGTGCGGCCGGATATGAGCGCATCGCCGACCCCCGTCACATGATCGGGGGTCGGCGATGCTCCTCCATTGTAACCATAGAGGTCCTTGAGACCTCTATGGTTACTGATTGCCGGTGGCTGTGAGCGCCCCCCTGTGGTCGGCGCTCACAGCACACCTGCAAATCTGCTGTGTTGCAGCGATCTTATGATCACTGCTGCATAGCAGAGCCGATCGGGCTGTGCCTGCTTCTAGCCTCCCATGGAGGCTATTGAAGCATGGCAAAAGTAAAAAAAAAAAAGTTTTTAAAAATGTGAAAAAAATAAAAAAAATATAAAAGTTTAAATCACCCCCCTTTCGCCCCAATCAAAATAAATCAATTAAAAAAAAACCCAACCTACACATATTTGGTATCGCCGCGTTCAGAATCGCCCGATCTATCAATAAAAAAAAAGCATTAACCTGATCGCTAAATTGCGTAATGAGAAAAAAATTCGAAACGCCAGATTTACGTTTTTTTGGTCGCCACGACATTGCATTAAAATGCAATAACGGGCGATCAAAAGAACGTATCTGCACCAAAATGCTATCATTAAAAACGCCAGCTCGGCACGCAAAAATAAGCCCTCACCTGACCCCAGATCACGAAAAATGGAGACGCTACGAGTATCGGAAAATGGCGCAATTTTGTTTTGTTTTTTGCAAAGTTTGGAATTTTTTTTCACCACTTAGGTGAAAAATAACCTAGTCATGTTAGGTGTCTATGAACTCGTACTGACCTGGAGAATCATAATGGCAGGTCAGTTTTAGCATTTAGTGAACCTAGCAAAATAGGCAAGCAAAAAACAAGTGTGGGATTGCACTTTTTTTGCAATTTCACTGCACTTGGAATTTTTTTCCCGTTTTCTAGTACGCGACATGCTAAAACCAATGATGTCGTTCAAAAGTACAACTCGTCCCGCAAAAAATAAGCCCTCACATGGCCAAATTGACGGAAAAATAAAAAAGTTATGGCTCTGGGAAGGAGGGGAGCGAAAAACGAAAACGGAAAAAGCTCCGGGGGTGAAGGGGTTAATATATGGGGGCCCCACATAGCACTTAATTTAATATACGGGGGCCCCACATAGCCCTTCAATTAATATACGGGGGCCACACATAGCCCTCCATTAATAAATGGAGGCCTCACATAGCCCTCCATTTATTACACGGGGACCCCACATAGCCATCCATTTAATATACGAGGGCCCCACATAGCCCACCATTCAATATATGGGGGCCCCACATAGCACCCCATTTAATTTATGGGGGCCCCACATAGCCCTTCAATTAATATATGGGGACCACACAAAGCCCTCCATTTAATACATGGGGGCCCCACATAGCTCATTTAATATATTGGGGCCCCACATAGCCCTCCAATTAATAAATTATTATAATGGGCACAACAGAGCCCTCCATTTAATACAAATGACCCCAAATAGCCCTCAATTCAATAATGGTCCCCACATAGTCCTCCATTAATATAATGGGCCCCACATAGCTCTCCAGTTAATATATGGGGCCCCAAAAAACCTTCCATTAAATAAATGAGGGCCTCACATAGCCCTCCAATTAATATATGGGGGATCCACATAGCCTTCCATTTAATATATGGGGGTCCCACACCACACTCCATTTAATATATGGGGTTCCCACCTAGCCCTCCATTTAATATGGGTGGCCCAAAAATAGCTCTTCATTTAATATGGGGACCCCAGAAAGCCCCATTTCAATATAATTGTCCCCACATAGCCCTTCATTTAATATATGGTGGCCCCACATAGTACCCCAATTAATGAGGGCCCTACATAGCCCTCCATTTAATACATGTGGGCCCCACAATAACTCTCCATTTAATATAATGGGCCACATATAGCCTTCCCTTACCAGAGCCACCGAAGCACTCCCTTTTCTCATTGGCGTGCCAACGCAGCACACCCTTTTCCCGTTGGCGTGCCACCAGAGCACACCCATTTCCCGTTGGCGTGCCACCGGAGCACACCCTTTTCACGTTGGCGTGCCAACGGAGCACACCCTTTTCACGCTGGCGTGCAACCGGTACTCTTTCCCGTTGGTGTGCCAGCGCATCACACCCTTTCCCGTTGGTGTGCCACCACAGCACACCCTTTCCCGTTGACGTGCCACTGGGGCACACCATTTTCCCGTTGGCGTGCCACCGGAGCACATCCTTGCCCGTTGGCGTGCCAGCGGAGCATACCCTTTCCCGTTGGTGTGCCAGCGGAGCACACCCTTTCCCGTTGGCATGCCAGCGGAGCACACCATTTCCCGTTGGCGTGCCACCGGAGCACACCATTTTTCCGTTGGCGTGCCACCGAAGAACACCATTTTTCCGTTGGCGTGCCACAGGAGCACACCCTTTTTCCGTTGGCGTGCACCGGAGCACATCCTTTTTCCGTTGGCGTGCCACCGGGGCACACCCTTTTCCCGTTGGCGTACCACCAGAGCACACCTTTTCCCGTTGGCGTGCCACCGGAGCACAACCTTTTTCCGTTGGCGTGCCACCGGGGCACACCCTTTTCCTGTTGACGTACCACCGGAGCACAACCATTTCCCGTTGGAGTGCCACCGGAGCACACCCTTTCCCGTTGGTGTTCTAGCGGAGAACACTTTCCGGTTGGCCTGCCAGAAGGGCCCAATACTTACTTGGTCTTTTTGCTTACCACCGGAGGTATCCATCTTGGGCTTTTCAGCCTGACACCGGGGTGCTCTCTGGCCTGTTTGACTACCACAGTGGCACCCATCTTGGGCTTTTTATTCTACCACCATGGTACATTCTCTGACATTTTTATTTACCAGCGTGGCCCACATTTTGAGCTTTTAATTCTGCCACCGGAGAACACCCTTTTCCCATTGGCGTGCCACCGGAGCACGCCCTTTTCCCGTTGGCGTGCCACCGGAGTACACCCTTTTCCCGTTGGCGTGCCACCGGAGCACACCCTTTTCCCGTTGGCGTTCCACCGGAGCACACCCTTTTCCCGTTGGCGTGCCACCGGAGCACACCCTTTTCCCATTGCCATGCCACTGGAGCACATCCTTTTCCCGTTGGCGTGCCACCGGAGCACACCCGTTTATCGTTGGCGTGCCATCGGAGATCACCATTTCCCAATAGTGTGCCAAAATAGCCCTCCCTTCAATATGGAGACCCCAGAAATCCCCATTTTAATATAATTGGCCCCACAAAGCCCTCCATTAAATATATGGGGGACCCACATAGCCCTCCATTTAATATATGGTAGCCACACATAGCCCTTGGGCTTTTCAGCCTGACACCGGGGTGCTCTCTGGCCTGTTTGACTACCACCGTGGCACCCATCTTGGGCTTTTTATTCTACCACCAGGGTGCATTCTGACCTTTTTATTTACCAGCGTGGCTCACATCTTGGGCTTTTTAGCCTGCCACTGGGGTGCATACATTGGCCTTATTGCCAACCACCAGGGCGTCCATCTTGGGATTTTTACCCTGCCACTGGGGTATACGCTCTGGCCCTTTTGCTTACCACCGGGACACTCATCTTGGGCTTATTAGCCTGCCACCGGGGTGCTCTGGCCTGTTTGCCTAGCACCGGGCCACCCATCTTGGGCATTATATTCTGCCACCGGGGAGTGCCATCTGGCCTCTTGGCTACTACCGATGCGCGCACCCATATTGGGCTCTTTAGCTTGCTACCGGGGTGCATTTTCTGGCCTTTTTCCTTAACACCGAGCTGCCCCTCCTGAGCATTTTAGCTTGGTAACGGGATGCACTTTCTGCCTACCACCGGGGCACCCATCTTGAGTTTTTTATTCTGCCACCATGGTACATTCTCTGACATTTTTATTTACCAGCGTGGCCCACATCTTGTGCTTTTTATTCTGCCACCGGAGAACACCCTTTTCCCATTGGCGTGCCACTGGAGCACGACCTTTTCCCGTTGGCGTGCCACCGGAGCACACCCTTTTCCCGCTGGTGTGCCACCGGAGCACATCCTTTTCCCGTTGGCGTGCCATCGGAGATCACCATTTCCCGATAGTGTGCCAAAATAGCCCTCCCTTTAATATGGAGACCCCAGAAATCCCTATTTTAATATAATGGGCCCCACAAAGCCCTCCATTAAATATATGGAGGCCCCAAATAGCCCTCCATTTAATATACGGGGGCCCCACATAGCCCTCCATTTAATATATGGGGGCCCCACATAGCCCTCAATTTAATATAATGGGCACAACAGAGCAATCCATTGAATTTAACTGACCCCTAAATTCAATAATGGTCCCCACAGTCTTCCATTTAATACATTGGGCCCAACATAGTGCTCCACTTAATATAATGGGCCCTACATAGTGCTCCATTTAATATAATGGGCCTCACTTAGCCCTCCATTTAATATAATGAATCCCACATAGCCTTACATTTAATAAATGGGGGCCCCCACATAGCCCTCCATTTAATATATGGGGGCCTCACACAGCCCTAAATATATGGGGGCCCACTTAACCCTGCATTTAATATAATGGATCCCACATAGCCTTCCATTTAAAGTAGTGGGGACTCACATAGTCCTCCATTTAATATAAGTGCGACCAACACAAACCTCCATTTAATATGAGGGGCCAAAATAGCACTCCATTTAATATGGGGACCCCACATAGCCTCCACTTAATATATGTGGGCCACATAGAGCCCTCCAATTAATATATGGGGGCCCACCACATAGCCCTCCATTTAATTTAATGGGCCCCACAGAGCCCTCTATTTAATAGAACTGACCCCACATAGCCCTCCATTCAATATAATGGACCCCACATAGCCTCCAATTTAATATCATGGGACCCACATAGCCCTCCCAATTAATATATGGGGGTCTACCACATAGCACTCCATTAAGTATATGGGGGCCCCACATAGCCCTCCATTTATTATGGGTGGCCCAAAAATAGCTCTTCATTTATATGGGGACCTCAGAAAGCCCTATTTCAATATAATGGGCCACACAGTCTTCCCTTACTAGTGCCACTGCAGCACAACTTTTTCCCATTGGCGTGCCACCAAGACACACCCTTTTCCCATTGGCTTGCCACCGAGCACACCCTTTTTCCGTTGGCGTGCCACCGAAGCACACCCTTTTCCCGTTGGCCTACCACCAGAGCACACCTTTCCCAATGGCGTGCCACCGGAGCACACTTTTTCCTGTTGGGAGTGCCACCGGAGCACACCTTTTCCCGTTGGCGTGCCACCGGAGCACACCATTTCCCGTTGGCGTGCCACCGGAGCACACCATTTCCCGTTGGCGTGCCACCGGAGCACACCATTTCCCGTTGGCGTGCCACCGGAGCACACCATTTCCCGTTGGCGTGCCACCGGAGCACACCTTTTCCCATTGACATGCCACCGGAGCACACCATTTCCCGTTGGCGTGCCACCGGAGCACACCCTTTCCCGTTGGCGTGCCACCGGAGCACACCCTTTCCCGTTGGCATGCCAGCGGAGCACACAATTTCCCGTTGGAGTGCCACCGGAGCATACCATTTTCCCGTTGGTGTGCCAGCAGAGAAAACTTGTTGGACTGCCAGAAGGGCCCGATACTTACTTGGCCTTTTTGCTTACCACCACGCCGGGGTGCTCGCTGGCCTGTTTGACTACCACCGTGGCACCCATCTTGGGCTTTTAATTCTGCCACCAGGGTGCATTCTGACCTTTTTATTTACCAGCGTGGCTCACATTTTGGGCTTTTTACCCCGCCACCGTGGTACGCTTGGTAACGGGGTGCACTTTCTGCCTACCACCGGGACACCCATCTTGGGCTTTTTATTCTGCCACCGGGGCGTGCCATCTGGCCTCTTGCCTACCACCGGTGCGTGCACCCATATTGGGCTCTTTAGCTTGCTACCGGGGTGCATTTTCTGGCCTTTTTTCTTACCATAGAGCTGCCCCTTGTGAGCGTTTTAGCTTGGTAATGGGGTGCAATTTCTGCCTACCACCGGGGCACCCATCTTAGGCCATTTATTCTGCCACCAGGGTGTATTCTGACCTTTTTATTTACAAGCGTGGCTAACATTTTGGGCTTTTTACCCCGCCACCGTGATACATGCTCTGGTCCTTTGCTTACCACCGGGACACCCATCTTGGGATTTTCATTTTGCCACCGGGGTGCATTCTTTGACCTTATTTACCAGCGGGGCGCCCAACTTGGGCTTTTTAGCCTGCCACTAGGGTGCATTCATTGGCCTTATTGCCAACCACCAGGGCGTCCATCTTGGGATTTTTACCGCCACTGTGGTATACGCTCTGGCCCTTTTGCTTACCACCGGGACACTCATCTTGGGCTTTTCAGCCTGACACCGGGGTGCTCTCTGGCCTGTTTGCCTACCACCGTGGCACCCATCTTGGGCTTTTTATTCTGCCACCATGGTACATTCTCTGACATTTTTATTTACCAGCGTGGCCCACATTTTGAGATTTTAATTCTGCCACCGGAGAACACCCTTTTCCCATTGGCGTGCCACCGGAGCACGCCCTTTTCCCGTTGGCGTGCCACCGGAGCACACCCTTTTCCCGTTGGCGTGCCACCGGAGGACACCCTTTTCCCGTTGGCGTGCCACCGGAGCACACCCTTTTCCCGTTGGCGTGCCACCGGAGCACACCCTTTTCCCGTTGGCGTGCCACCGGAGCACACCCTTTTCCCACTGGCGTGCCACCGGAGCACACCCTTTTCCCACTGGCGTGCCACCGGAGCACACCCTTTTCCCGTTGGCGTGCCACTGGAGCACATCCTTTTCCCGTTGGCGTGCCACCGGAGCACACCCGTTTATCATTGGCGTGCCATCGGAGATCACCATTTCCCAATAGTGTGCCAAAATAGCCCTCCCTTCAATATGGAGACCCCAGAAATCCCCATTTTAATATAATGGGCCCCACAAAGCCCTCCATTAAATATATGGGGGACCCACATAGCCCTCCATTTAATATATGGTAGGCACACATAGCCCTTAATTTAATATAATGGGCACAACAGAGCCCTCCATTGAATTTAACTGACCCCTAAATTCAATAATGGTCCCCACATAGTCTTCCATTTAACATAATGGGCCCCACATAGTGCTCCATTTAATATAATGGGCCCCACTTAGCCCTCCATTTAATATAATGGATCCCACATAGCCTTACATTTAATAAATGGGGGCCCCCATATAGCCCTCCATTTAATATATGGGGGCCTCACATAGCCCTAAATATATGGGGGCCCCACTTAGCCCTCCATTTAATATAATGGATCCCACATAGCCTTCCATTTAAAGTAGTGGGGCCTCACATAGTCCTCCATTTAACGTAACTGCGTCCAACACAAACCTCCATTTAATATGAGGGGCCAAAATAGCCCTCCATTTAATATGGGGACCCCACATAGCCTCCACTTAATATATGTGGGCCACATATAGCCCTCCAATTTATAGGGGCCCACCACATAGCCCTCCATTAAGTATATGGGGGCCCTACGTAGCCCTCCATTTAATTTAATGGGCCCCACAGAGCCCTCTATTTAATAGCCCTCCATTCAATATAATGGAACCCACATAGCCTTCCATTTAATATCATGGGACCCACATAGCCCTCCAATTAATATATGGGGTCCACCACATAGCACTCCATTAAGTATATGGGGGCCCCACATAGCCCTCCATTTAATATGGGTGGCCCAAAAATAGCTCTTCATTTATATGGGGAACCCAGAAAGCCCTATTTCAATATAATGGGCCACACATAGCCTTCCCTTACTAGTGCCACCGCAGCACACCCTTTTCCCGTTGGCGTGCCACCAAAACACACCCTTTTCCCATTGGCTTGCCACCGGATCACACCCTTTTTCCGTTGGCGTGCCACCGAAGCACACCTTTCCCGTTGGCGTGCCACCGGAGCACACTTTTTCCCGTTGGCGTGCCACCGGAGCACACCTTTTCCCGTTAGCATGCCAGCGGAGCACACCATTTCCCGTTGGCGTGCCACCGGAGCACACCCTTTCCCGTTGGCGTGCCACCGGAGCACACCCTTTCCCGTTGGCATGCCAGCGGAGCACACAATTTCCCGTTGGAGTGCCACCGGAGCACACCCTTTTCCCGTTGGTGTGCCAGCGGAGAACACTTTCCTGTTGGACTGCCAGAAGGGCCCGATATTTACTTGGCCTTTTTGCTTACCACCGGAGGCACCCATCTTGGGCTTTTCAGCCTGACACCGGGGTGCTCTCTGGCCTGTTTGACTACCACCGTGGCACCCATCTTGGGCTTTTTATTCTGCCACCAGGGTGCATTCTGACCTTTTTATTCACCAGCGTAGCTCACATCTTGGGCTTTTTACCCTGCCACCGTGGTAAACGCTCTGGTCCTTTGCTTACCACCGGGACACCCATCTTGGGATTTTCATTTTGCCACCGGGGAGCATTCTTTGACCTTTATTTACCAGCGGGGCACCCATCTTGGGCTTTTTAGCCTGCCACTAGGGTGCATTCATTGGTCTTATTGCCAACCACCAGGGTGTCCATCTTGGGCTTTTTACCCTGCCACTGGGGTACACGCTCTGGCTTTTTTGCTTACCACCGGGACATCCATCTTGGGCTTTTTAGCCTGACACCGGGGTGCTCTCTGGCCTGTTTGCCTACCACCGGGGCACCCATCTTAGGCATTATATTCTGCCACCGGGGAGTGCCATCTGGCCTCTGGCCTACCACCGGTGCGCGCACCCATATTGGGCTCTTTAGCTTGCTACCGGGGTGCATTTTCTGGCCTTTTTACTTACCATCGAGCTGCCCCTTGTGAGCATTTTAGCTTGGTAATGGGGTGCAATTTCTGCCTACCACCGGGGCACCCATCTTGGGCTTTTCATTCTGCCACCAGGGTGCATTCTGACCTTTTTATTTACCAGCGTGGCTCACATTTTGGGCTTTTTACCCCGCCACCGTGGTACAAGCTCTGGTCCTTTGCTTACCACCGGGACATCCATCTTGGGCTTTTTAGCCTGCCACCGGGGTGCTATCTGGCCTGTTTTCCTACCACCGGGGTACCCATCTTAGGCATCATATTCTGCCACCAGGGAGTGCCATCTGGCCTCTTGCCTACCACCGATGCGCGCACCCATATTGGGCTCTTTAGCTTGCTACCGGGGTGCATTTTCTGGCCTTTTTCCTTACCACCGAGCTGCCCCTCCTGAGCATTTTAGCTTGGTAACGGGGTGCACTTTCTGCCTACCACCGGGACACCCATCTTGGGCTTTTTATTCTGCCACCGGGGAGTGCCATCTGGCCTCTTGCGTGCACCCATATTGGGCTCTTTAGCTTGCTACCGGGGTGCATTTTCTGGCCTTTTTTCTTACTATAGAGCTGCCCCTTGTGAGCGTTTTAGCTTGGTAATGGGGTGCAATTTCTGCCTACCACCGGGGCACCCATCTTGGGCTATTTATTCTGCCACCAGGGTGTATTCTGACCTTTTTATTTACCAGCGTGGCTAACATTTTGGGCTTTTTACCCCGCCACCGTGATACTTGCTCTGGTCCTTTGCTTACCACCGGGACACCCATCTTGGGATTTTCATTTTGCCACCGGGGTGCATTCTTTGACCTTTTTATTTACCAGCGGGGCACCCATCTTGGGCTTTTTAACCTGCCACTAGGGTGCATTCATTGGCCTTATTGCCAACCACCAGGGCGTCCATCTTGGGATTTTTACCCTGCCACTGGGGTATACGCTCTGGCCCTTTTGCTTACCACCGGGACATCCATCTTGGGCTTTTTAGCCTGACACAGGGGTGCTCTCTGGCCTGTTTGCCTACCACCAGGGCACCCATCTTAGGCATCATATTCTGCCACCGGGGAGTGCTATCTGGCCTCTTGCCTACCACCGATGCGCGTACCCATATTGGGCTCTTTAGCTTGCTACCGGGGTGCATTTTCTGGCCTTTTTCCTTATCATCGAGCTGCCATTTGTGAGCATTTTAGCTTGGTAATGGGATGCAATTTCTGCCTACCACCGGGGCACCCATCTTGGGCTTTTTATTCTGCCACCAGGGTGCATTCTGACCTTTTTATTTACCAGCGTGGCTCACATTTTGGGCTTTTTACCCCGCCGTGGTACACGCTCTGGTCCTTTGCTTACCACCGGGACACCCATCTTGGGATTTTCATATCGCCACCGGGGTGCATTCTTTGACCTTTTTATTTACCAGCGGGGCGCCCATCTTGGGCTTTTTAGCCTGCCACTGGGGTGCATTCATTGGCCTTATTGCCATCCACCAGGGCGTCCATATTGGGACTTTTACCCTGCCACTGGGGTATACGCTCTGGCCCTTTTGCTTACCACCGGGACACTCATCTTGGGCTTTTCAGCCTGACACCGGGGTGCTCTCTGGCCTGTTTGCCTACCACCGTGGCACCCATCTTGGGCTTTTTATTCTTCCACCATGGTACATTCTCTGACATTTTTATTTACCAGCGTGCCCCACATTTTGAGCTTTTAATTCTACCACCGGAGAACACCCTTTTCCCATTGGCGTGCCACCGGAGCACGCCCTTTTCCCGTTGGCGTGCCACCGGAGCACGCCCTTTTCCCGTTGGCGTGCCACCGGAGCACACCCTTTTCCCGTTGGCGTGCCACCGGAGCACACCCTTTTCCCGTTGGCGTGCCACCGGAGCACACCCTTTTCCCGTTGGCGTGCCACCGGAGCACACCCTTTTCCCGTTGGCGTGCCACCGGAGCACACCCTTTTCCCGTTGGCGTGCCACCGGAGCACACCTTTTCCCGTTGGCGTGCCACCGGAGCACACCCTTTCCCGTTGGCATGCCAGCGGAGCACACAATTTCCCGTTGGAGTGACACCGGAGCACACCATTTTCCCGTTGGTGTGCCAGCAGAGAAAACTTTCCTGTTGGACTGCCAGAAGGGCCCGATACTTACTTGGCCTTTTTGCTTACCACCGGAGGCACCCATCTTGGGCTTTTCAGCCTGACACCGGGGTGCTCTCTTGTCTGTTTGACTACCACCGTGGCACCCATCTTGGGCTTTTTATTCTGCTACCGGGGAGTGCCATCTGGCCTCTTGCCTACCACCGGTGCGCGCACCCATATTGGGCTCTCTAGCTTGCTACCGGGGTGCATTTTCTGGCCTTTTTCCTTATCATCGAGCTGCCATTTGTGAGCATTTTAGCTTGGTAATGGGGTGCAATTTCTGCCTACCACCGGGGCACCCATCTTGGGCTTTTTATTCTGCCACCAGGGTGCATTCATTGGCCTTATTGCCAACCACCAGGGCGTCCATCTTGGGATTTTTACCCTGCCACTGGGGTATACGCTCTGGCCCTTTTGCTTACCACCGGGACATCCATCTTGGGCTTTTTAGCCTGACACAGGGGTGCTCTCTGGCCTGTTTGCCTACCACCAGGGCACCCATCTTAGGCATCATATTCTGCCACCGGGGAGTGCTATCTGGCCTCTTGCCTACCACCGATGCGCGTACCCATATTGGGCTCTTTAGCTTGCTACCGGGGTGCATTTTCTGGCCTTTTTCCTTATCATCGAGCTGCCATTTGTGAGCATTTTAGCTTGGTAATGGGGTGCAATTTCTGCCTACCACCGGGGCACCCATCTTGGGCTTTTTATTCTGCCACCAGGGTGCATTCTGACCTTTTTATTTACCAGCGTGGCTCACATTTTGGGCTTTTTACCCCGCCGTGGTACACGCTCTGGTCCTTTGCTTACCACCGGGACACCCATCTTGGGATTTTCATATCGCCACCGGGGTGCATTCTTTGACCTTTTTATTTACCAGCGGGGCGCCCATCTTGGGCTTTTTAGCCTGCCACTGGGGTGCATTCATTGGCCTTATTGCCATCCACCAGGGCGTCCATATTGGGACTTTTACCCTGCCACTGGGGTATACGCTCTGGCCCTTTTGCTTACCACCGGGACACTCATCTTGGGCTTTTCAGCCTGACACCGGGGTGCTCTCTGGCCTGTTTGCCTACCACCGTGGCACCCATCTTGGGCTTTTTATTCTTCCACCATGGTACATTCTCTGACATTTTTATTTACCAGCGTGCCCCACATTTTGAGCTTTTAATTCTACCACCGGAGAACACCCTTTTCCCATTGGCGTGCCACCGGAGCACGCCCTTTTCCCGTTGGCGTGCCACCGGAGCACGCCCTTTTCCCGTTGGCGTGCCACCGGAGCACACCCTTTTCCCGTTGGCGTGCCACCGGAGCACACCCTTTTCCCGTTGGCGTGCCACCGGAGCACACCCTTTTCCCGTTGGCGTGCCACCGGAGCACACCCTTTTCCCGTTGGCGTGCCACCGGAGCACACCCTTTTCCCGTTGGCGTGCCACCGGAGCACACCTTTTCCCGTTGGCGTGCCACCGGAGCACACCCTTTCCCGTTGGCATGCCAGCGGAGCACACAATTTCCCGTTGGAGTGACACCGGAGCACACCATTTTCCCGTTGGTGTGCCAGCAGAGAAAACTTTCCTGTTGGACTGCCAGAAGGGCCCGATACTTACTTGGCCTTTTTGCTTACCACCGGAGGCACCCATCTTGGGCTTTTCAGCCTGACACCGGGGTGCTCTCTTGTCTGTTTGACTACCACCGTGGCACCCATCTTGGGCTTTTTATTCTGCTACCGGGGAGTGCCATCTGGCCTCTTGCCTACCACCGGTGCGCGCACCCATATTGGGCTCTCTAGCTTGCTACCGGGGTGCATTTTCTGGCCTTTTTCCTTACCATCGAGCTGCCCCTTGTGAGCATTTTAGCTTGGTAATGGGGTGCAATTTCTGCCTACCACCGGGGCACCCATCTTGGGCTTTTTATTCTGCCACCAGGGTGCTTTCTGACCTTTTTATTTACCAGCGTGGCTCACATTTTGGGCTTTTTACCCCTCCACCGTGGTACACGCTCTGGTCCTTTGCTTACCAAAGGGACACCCATCTTGGGATTTTCATTTTGCCACCGGGGTGCATTCTTTGACCTTTTTATTTACCAGTGGGGCGCCCATCTTGGGCTTTTTAGCCTGCCACTGGGGTGCATTCATTGGCCTTATTGCCAACCACCAGGGCGTCCATCTTGGGATTTTTACCCTGCCACTGGGGTATACACTCTGGCCCTTTTGCTTACCACCGGGACACTCATCTTGGGCTTTTTAGCCTGCCACCCGGGTGCTCTCTGGCCTGTTTGCCTAATACCGGGGCACCCATCTTAGGCATTATATTCTGCCACCAGGGAGTGCCATCTGGCCTTTTGACTACCACCGATGCGCACCAATATTGGGCTCTTTAGCTTGCTACCGGTATTCATTTTTTTGTCTTTGCTTACTACCGAGCATTTTAGCTTGGTAACGGGGTGCACTTTCTGCCTACCACCGGGGCACCCATCTTGGGCTTTATATTTTGCCACTGGGTACATTCTTTGACCTTTTTATTTATCAGCTGGGTGCCCATCTTGGGATTTTTACCCTGCCACTGGGGTATACGCTCTGCCCTTTTGCTTACCACCGGGACACTCATCTTGGGCTTTTTAGCCTGCCACCGAGGTGCTCTCTGGCCTGTTTGCCTACCACCGGGGCACCCATCTTAGGCATTATATTCTGCCACTGGGGAGTGCCATCTGGCCTCTTGGCTACTACCGGTGCGCGCACCCATATTGGGCTCTTTAGCTTGCTACCGGGGTGCATTTTCTGGCCTTTTTCCTTACCACCGAGCTGCCCCTCCTGAGCATTTTAGCTTGGTAACGGGGTGCACTTTCTGCCTACCACCGGGGCACCCATCTTGGGCTTTTTATTCTGCCATCGGAGCACATCCTTTTCCCGTTAGCGTTCCACTGGAGCACATCATTTGCCGTTTGCCTGCCAGAAGGGCCCAATACTTGGCCTTTTTGCTTACCACCGGAGGCACCCATCTTGGGCTTTTCAGCCTGACACTGGGGTGCTCTCTGGCCTGTTTGCCTACCACCGTGGCACCCATCTTGGGCTTTTTATTCTGCCACCATAGTACATTCTATCACATTTTTATTTACCAGCGTGGCCCACATCTTGTGCTTTATTCTGCCACCGGAGAGCACCCTTTTCCCATTGGCATGCCACTGGAGCACACCCTTTTTCCGTTAGCATGCCACCGGAGCACATCCTTTTCCCCTTGGTACGCCACCGGAGCACACCCTTTTCCCGTTGGCGTGCCACCGGAGCACACCCTTTTCCGATTGGCGTGCCACCGGAGCACACCCTTTTCCGATTGGCGTGCCACCGGAGCACACCCTTTTCCCGTTGGCGTGCCACCGGAACACACCCTTTTCCCGTTGGCATGCCACCGGAGCACACCCTTTTCCCGTTGGCAAGCCACCGGAGCACACCCTTTTCCGATTGGCGTGCCACCGGAACACACCCTTTTCCCGTTGGTATGCCACCGGAGCACACCCTTTTCCCGTTGGCGTGCCACCGGAGCACACCCTTTTCCCGTTGGCGTGCCACCGGAACACACCCTTTTCCCGTTGGCGTGCCATCGGAGCACACCCTTTTCCTATTGGCATGCCACCTGAGCACACCCTTTTCCCGTTGGCATGCCACCGGAGCACACCCTTTTCCTGTTGGCGTGCCACCGGAACACACCCTTTTCCCGTTGGCATGCCACCGGAGCACACCCTTTTCCCGTTGGCGTGCCACCGGACACACCCTTTTCCCGTTGGCATGCCACCGGAGCACACCCTTTTCTCATTGGCGTGCCACCGGAGCACACCATTTCCCGATAGTGTGCCAAAATAGCCCTCCCTTTAATATGGAGACCCCAGAAATCCCTATTTTAATATAATGGGCCCCACAAAGCCCTCCATTAAATATATGGGGGCCCCACATAGCTCTCCATTTAATATATGGGGGCCCCACATAGCCCTTCATTTAATATATGGTAGCCCCACATAGCCGTCAATTTAATATAATGGGCACAACAGAGCCCTCCATTGAATTTAACTGACCCCTAAATTCAATAATGGTCCCCACATAGTCTTCCATTTAATATAATGGGCCCCACATAGTGCTCCATTTAATATAATGGGCCCTACATAGTGCTCCACTTAATATAATGGGCCCCACTTAGCCCTCCATTTAATATAATGGATCCCACATAGCCTTACATTTAATAAATGGGGGACCCCACAGAGCCCTCCATTTAATATATGGGGGCCTCACATAGCCCTAAATATATGGGGGCCCCACTTAGCCCTCCATTTAATATAATGGATCCCACATAGCCTTCCATTTAAAGTAGTGGGGGCTCACATAGTCCTCCATTTAATATAAGTGCGCCCAACACAAACCTCCATTTAATATGAGGGAACAAAATAGCCCTCTATTTAATATGGGGACCCCACATAGCCTCCACTTAAAATATGTGGGTCACATATAGCCCTCCAATTAATATATGGGGGCCCACCACATAGCCCTCCATTAAGTATATGGGGGCCCAACGTAGCCCTCCATTTAATTTAATGGGTCCCACAGAGCCCTCTATTTAATAGAACTGACCCCACATAGCCCTCCATTCAATATAATGGACCCCACATAGCCTTCCATTTAATATCATGGGACCCACATAGCCCTCCAATTAATATATAGGGGCCCCACATAGCCCTCCAATTAATATGGGTGGCCCAAAAATAGCTCTTCATTTATATGGGGACCCCAGAAAGCCATATTTCAATATAATGGGCCACACATAGCCTTCCCTTACCAGTGCCACCGGAGCACTCCCTTTCCCCGTTGGCGTGCCACCGGAACACACCCTTTTTCAGTTCGCGTGCCACTGAAACACACCCTTTTCCCGTTGGTGTGCCACCGGAGCACAGCCTTTCCCGTTGGGAGTGCCACCGGAGCACACCGCTTCCCGCTGGCAACCTGCATGGCCGTACATGGGCACAAGACGTAAGGGTGCCCATTTCTAACTCTAAAAAAGATGCATTTTTAGGAGCTCTTGGGCTGCGAAGGGGCCCATATATTGTTTTTGCACAGGGGGCACTTTCTGACTGTGTCTACCTGTGGCCCCTAACCAGGTAATCATGATTTTAACTATGGTGGTTTAGGGGAACCTCAGGAGATGACCGCACTGTTATTGAAAAAAAAACTCTATACAAAGACCAGCACTAATATTACCGCCATATGGTGACATATAGTGGTAGATACCAGTGCTGCAGAATATATAGAGATTATAGTACAGTAACAGATAGTGACTTACAGCTGATGTTCCTTCTGGCGGAGTCATTCACTTTTCCAGTCTTTTCCATCTGGCCCAGACCGACATGTCGACTTCTCTAGCCAAGGTTCATCTGCAGAGATTACAATAAAGACACATCTGACTTCTCACATTTCCAGCACTGTTCACATGTAGAATCATGAAATCCTAGATTGTTGGAAGGTACCTCCAGGGTCATCGTGTCCAACGCCCTGCTCAATGCAGGATTCACTAAACCATCTCAGACAGATGTCTATTCAGCCTCTGCGTGACCAATTCGTTGAAGGAGAACTCAGCATCTCTTGTGGCAGCCTGTTCCACTCATTGCTCACCCTCACTGTAAAAAAGGTTTTTCTAATATCTAATGTGTATCTTCCATCCCATTGCTTCTCGTATTTCCATGTGCAAATGTATTCCTGACCTGCACAAACTCCTCATCCTGCTGATACCCCAATACTGAGCCGCTGCTGCCGTATGAGTCTCTATTACTGCACCTGTTGTGTGGTACAAAAACAGAGCTCCTCTTATTGCCCCTCATAGTAATGCCACCACTGTGCCCTTACATCGTAATAATGCCTCGTGTGCTCTCTAGATGGTAATAATAATGTTTAAGTGCCCACTTATCATTTAATAATGTCCCTTGAGTTCGCCATGCATAACTCCTCTGTATACATTATGCTGGGCCCACAGCTCCCCTATACACGGTATGATGGGCCCACAGCTCCCTTATACACAGTATGATGTCCCCCAGAGTTACTCTATACATATAATGATGTCCCCATTGCTCCTCCAATACACAGTATAATAGTTAATAGCGTTCTGACACCGTGCGGAACCTGCACGGAGAGCCCCTCTGCCGGAAGGAAATTAACTTTATTCCTCCTGGCAGCCTTGCTCTTCCAGTTATAGGGGTTGCGCTGGCACGGTTTTAGTCACCGGTCTGTGTATAGAGAGTGGCAGCTGTAACCTCACTTTTGCACTGACTGACAGCCACCTCAGCACTGTCTGCCACCCAGTAGTTACCCTACTGGTGCCCCTATAAATAATAATGCTTAAGTTATTTACCATCAGGATGCCCATTTTGGGCTTTTTGGCACTTTTTGCGCCTACCACCTATGCGTCCATCTTGGGCTTTTTAGCTTGCTATCAGGGTGCACTCTGTGTCCTTTTGACTACTACAAGGGCACTCATCTTGGGCTTTTTAGCCTGCCACCAGTGTGCTCTCTCACTTATTTACCTACCACCGGGATGGCCATCTTGGGCTTTTTACTCTGCCACTGGGGTGTACCATTTGGCCTTTTCACCTACCACCAGAGTGCCCATCCTGGGCTTTTAAGCTTGCTACCTTGGTGCACTTTTTGCCTACCACCAGAGCACCCATCTTGAGCTTTTTATTCTGCCACTGGGATGTGCTATTTGGCCTCTTGCATACCACCGATGCACCCATCTTGGCGTTTCAGCTTGGTACCGGGGTGCACTTTTTGCCTATCACCGGGGCACCTATCTTGGGCTTTTTAGCCTGCCACTGGGGTGCACTTTGGGCTTTTTTTGTTTTCTACAGGGGCGCCCATCTTGGGCTTTTTAGCCTGCCACTGGGGTGCACTTTGGGCTTTTTTTGTTTTCAACAGGGGCGCCCATCTTGGGCTTTTTAGACTGCCACCGAGATGCACTCTTAGGCCTTATTGCTTACCACAGTGTGCACTTTTTGGCTTTTTAGCCTGCCACTGGGGTGCACTCATTGGCCTTATTGCGTACCACCTGGGCGACCACCTTTTTTTACTGCCACCAGTATGCGCTCTCTCGCCTTTTTGTCTACCACCGGGATGCCCATCTTGGGTTTTTTATTCTGCCAGAGGGGTGATTGTTTGGCCTTTTTGCCTACCACCAGTGCCGTGCATCCTGGGATTTTAAGCGTGCTACCGGGGTGCACTTTTTGCCTACCACCAAAGGGCACCGATCTTGGGCTTTTTATTCTGCCACCGGAGTGCATTCTCTGACCTTTTTACTTACGATTGGGGAGCCCATCTTAGACTTTTATTCTGCCACCGGGGTGTGTTTGGCTTTCCACCGGTGCACCCATCTTGGGCTTTTTAGCTTGCTACCGGGGTGCATTTTTTGGACTTTTTGCTTACCACCGGGCCGTCCCCCTTGGGCATTTTAGCTTGGTACCGGGGTGAAATTTTTGCCTACCACCAGGGCACCTATCTTGGGCTTTTTATTCTGCCGAGGTACATTCTCTGACCTTTTTATTTACCAGCAGGGTGCCCATCTTTGGCTTTTTAGCCTGCAACTGGGGTGCACTCATTGGCCTTATTGCCTACCATCAGGTAGCCCATCTTGGGTAATTTGTTTTGCCACCGGGGTGAATTATTTGACTTTTTTTTATTTACCAGTGGGGTTCCCATTTTGGGCTTTTTAGCCTGCCACTGGAGTGCACTCATACACCTTTTTGCCTACCACTGGTGCGCCCATCTTGGGCTTTTAGCTTGCTACAGGGGTACACTTTGTCCTTTTGCCTACTACCGAGGCACCCATTCTTGGGCTTTTTTGACTGTCACCAGTGTGCTCTCTCGCCTATTTACCTACCACCGGGATGCCCATCCTGGGCTTTTCAGCCTGCCACCATGGTGTACTGTTTGGCGTTTCTTCTTTACCAGTGTACCCATCTTGAGCTTTTTATCCTACCACCAAGGTGCACTCTTTGGCCATTTTGCCATTGGTGTGCCGTCGGAGCACACCTTTTTCTGTTGGGGTACCACAGGTGCACATTCTTTGCCACTGGGGTGCACAAGAGCACACCCTTTGCTGTTGGGGTGCCACAGGAGCACACCAGTTGCCGTTGGGCTGCCACAGGAGAACACCCTTTTATTATTAAATACAAAATAAAAGAAATTAGTAAAAAGACAGGGCGAAGGAAGGCCTCCAAAATAGGGAGGAAGCAGCAAATTAAAGGCAAGACACCTGAACTGTAGGGTAGAGGGATTGAAAATTATAGCATGGGACAATCCCAAAAATAAATACTGAAATTAAAAGTTACAATGTTAACTACGTGAAGCCCATTTTGTGCCAAAAAAGTTGCCTCAAGAAACTTTTTTTTTGCCCATGCAAAGTAAAAGAAGTCTCATAAGCAGGTTAGGAGCCCAATTGGTAAGAAAATACAATTTTTACAATACTTGTTATCAATCCACATTCAGCAGTCCAACAATGACAAACAATCCCCTATACAGGCATTGTGTAATTTGAGTTACCTAGTATGGGTACAGTGATACCGTGGGACAGTGTGGCTGTGTGGCTAGCGGCTTCCAACCCTGCGCCAGACGAGTACCGTTTCGCAAATAAGCTTCTTCCTGGGCTCCATATAGCCCAACATTTAATGTAATAGGCCCCATATAGCCCAACATTTAATGTAATGGGCACCACACAACCCAACATTTAATGTAATGGGCCCCACATAGCTCAACATTTTATGTAATGGTCCTCATATAGCCCAACATTTAATGTAATGGCAGGCACAGTACTGTATAAGGCGCGCACCTCTGGCTGGGGAGCACATATAGCAAGCAACAATAAAATAGTCAGTGCCCAGTTCCTCCCTCACACCACTCCCCTTGGTGATGAACTAATTGGGATGCCACGGCCGGCCAATGCTTATTAAAGGGGAAGGGTCCTACGGCCACACCTACAGGGGTTAAATCCAGCTGTCCGTGTCAGTAAATTCCTCTTTCCCTTGACGGACACCTGGAAGCTTTTGTCGCACCCTCCCTCCCTTATAGTGGTTAATGGGGGTGAATGGCCATACTAACCAGTGGAGAAATGTAAATTTGTAATTTATATTGTAATATTTAAAATAAAAAAAAAAAGTATATATGTGTATATATAACTAACCATGTAACTTTATTAAGTCACAGCAGAAGAAGCAGAGGAGGGCAAAGGTTCGTAACCGCTCGTTGGGCCAATTCACCAGTCGTTCATGGACAGGAGCTCGGCGCGAGCCGCCCGTTACGAAATGTAATTGCCTTTCTCTGCTTATGTAATTAATAAACTGTGACCAACCTGTTCAACACACTTAGGACTGTGTGTGTTTCATTGCGGGATTGGTGGGAGGGGGGAAGGCACTGGTTACGACACGCAGGTCTCCACAGTCTAGGCCTCACACAGCCCTTCATTTAATACAACAGAATCCGTGGCAATTAAGGAGTTAACAGGTGTTAGAGGCAGTTTTGACTGTGTGAGACAATCAGCATCAACTGGGTATGATCCATGCTCAGCCCACATGAAACACAGGAACCAAAATGTGCCATTAAGGGGTTAATAAAGGTCACAGATTTATGGCATCTACACAACCTTTCCAATATAAAACAGTCATTCAAAATGTAAACCTGCTTACCCTTCGCTGTCAGTATGAATAGTCAGTCTGGTAATATTGTCAACATGCGCTTGTACCTCTCTTCTGGATTCCTAATAAATGGAGACATATAAGTTTCTGCTTATTTATTCATACTTGTTTTCTGTTAGAAGTATCCTTTCATGTCTATACGGGAAATTTCAACAACTGCTTGCATATAGTGATTGTACAGTAAGTGATTGTATGAGCAGAGGAGAACAGAGACCAGCAATGGTCATAACAGGGGAATGGGACTCAAAGATATGCGTATATATAAATATACGTTCATTATTTTCTATCAGGGAAGCCAAAAGAGGGTATTTTATTGGGCTTACAGTCATGTGGGTGACACTGTATGTTGGTTCAGTCTTCAAGCTAGCTGTCAGCGCAAAGCTCTGGGATTTTCTCAGGGAGCTACATGATGTCAGGGCAGTTCAGCCCATCCTACAAACTGCAGTGAACAAAACTACTGGGCAGAGTTTTATGACTGAACCAATATCCAGCACCACCCGCGACTGAAATCCAGAGATCTACATAGAAGGGTAGTACAGATTAAACGTGTTTTTTACTTATATATTGAGACATGTGCATTAGCAGACACATGTTACAGATGAACATTATATTGCCTCTACAGCATTTAACCATCCAAATATATGCGGTTGAATGCAGCATCGGGATAAAAAATTCAATTTATGCATCTATATAATTGCCTTGTAATGTTTTCATTTCCTGTTCTGTCCAGATGTCACAGTATCCCAGAATTCCAAGCGGAGGAAAGGAAGTTCACCGACTGCCATATTGGGACACCCAAGTGATGGGTGTGTCAATGTGGAAACTGCTGCTGGTACCAACCTATTGCGCGGTACCACCAGTGGAACACCGTCACACCACACACACTCACACGCAGCCTCTTGCGCAGTACCACCAGCGGAACACCGTTGCCGGGATCAGCCGAAAGATTCATTGACTGCTGCCATCTTTGTACAGGAGGAGCGCATGAGTTTTAACCCCTTCATGACCTTGGGATTTTTCGTTTTTCCGTGTTCGTTTTTCACTCCCCTCCTTCCCAGAGCCATAACTTTTTTATTTTTCCGTCAATTTGGCCATGTGAGGGCTTATTTTTTGCGGGACAAGTTGTACTTTTGAACAACATCATTGGTTTTACCATGTCATGTACTAGAAAACGGGAAAAAAATTCCAAGTGCGGTGAAATTGCAAAAAAAAAGTGCGATCCCACACTTGTTTTTTGCTTGGCTTTTTTGCTAGGTTCACTAAATGCTAAAACTGACCTGCCATTATGATTCTCCAGGTCACTACGAGTTCATAGACACCTAACATGACTAGGTTATTTTTTACCTAAGTGGTGAAAAAAAATTCCAAACTTTGCTAAAAAAAAAAAATTGCGCCATACTCCTAGCGTCTCCATTTTTCATGATCTGGGGTCGGTTGAGGGCTTATTTTTGGCGTGCTGAGCTGGCGTTTTTAATGATTCCAATTCGGTGCAGATACGTTCTTTTGATCACCCGTTATTGCATTTTAATGCAATGTCGCGGCGATCAAAAAAACGTAATTCTGGAGTTTCGATTTTTTTTCTCGTTACGCCGTTTAGCGATCAGGTTAATGCTTTTTTTTTATTGATAGATCGGGCGATTCTGAACGTGGTGATACCAAATATGTGTAGGTTTAATTTTTTTATCCGGGTCCTGCAGGGAGAACTTCCGGGTCAGGAGCAGGCTGCAGCTGCAGCTCTCTAAACCTGCAGCGATGAGTGAGATCGCTGATCTCACAGAGTGCTGTACAAACTGTGAGATCAGCGATCTGTGATGTCCCCCCCTGGGACAAAGTAAAAAAAAAACAAAATCCACGTTTAAAAAAAAAAAAAAAATTCCTAAATAAAGAAAAAAAATATATATATTATTCCCATAAATACATTTCTTTATCTAAAAAAAAAACCCAAAAAAACAATAAAAGTACACATATTTAGTATCGCCGCGTCCGTAACGACCCAACCTATAAAACGGTCCCACTAGTTAACCCCTTCAGTGAACACCGTAAGAAAAAAAAAAAAAAAACGAGCCAAAAAACAACGCTTTATTATCATACCGCCAAACAAAAAGTGGAATAACACACGCTCAAAAAGACGGATATAAATAACCATGGTACAGCTGAAAACGTCATCTTGTCCTGCAAAAAAAGAGCCGCCACACAGCATCATAAGCAAAAAAATAAAAAAGTTACAGTCCTCAGAATAAAGCGATGCCAAAATACTTATTTTTTTTCTATAAAATAGCTTTTATCGTATAAAAGCGCCAAAACATAAAAAAATGATATAAATGAGATATCGCTGTAATCGTACTGACCCGACGAATAACACTGCTTTATCAATTTTACCAAACGCGGAACGGTATAAACGCCTCCCCCAAAAGAAATTCATGAATAGCTGGTTTTTGGTCATTCTGCCACACACAAATCGGAATAAAAAGTGATCAAAAACTGTCACATGTCCGAAAATGTTACCAATAAAAACGTAAACTCGTCCCGCAAAAAACAAGACCTCACATGACTCTGTGGACCAAAATATGGAAAAATTATAGGTCTCAAAATGTGGAGACGCAAAAACTTTTTTGCTATAAAAAAGCGTCTTTTAGTGTGTGACAGCTGCCAATCATAAAAATCCGATATAAAAAACGCTATAAAAGTAAATCAAACCCCCCTTTCATCACCCCCTTAGCTGGGGGGGAAAAATAATAAAATAAAAAAAAATGTATTTATTTCCATTTTCCCATTAGGGCTAGGGTTAGGGTTGGGGCTAGGGTTAGGGTTGGGGCTAGGGTTAGGGTTGGAGCTAAAGTTAGGGTTAGGGTTGGGGCTAAAGTTAGGGTTGGGGCTAAAGCTAGGGTTAGGGTTGGGGCTAAAGCTAGGGTTAGGGTTGGGGCTAAAGTTAGGGTTTGGATTACATTTACGGTTGGGATTAGGGTTGGGATTAGAATTAGGGGTGTGGTTAGGGTTACCGTTGGGATTAGGGTTAGGGGTGTAGTTGGATTAGGGTTTCAGGTAGAATTGGGGAGTTTCCACTGTTCAGGCACATCAGGGGCTCTCCAAACGTGACATGGCGTCCGATCTCAATTCCAGCCAATTCTGCGTTGAAAAAGTAAAACAGTGCTCCTTCCCTTCCGAGCTCTCCCGTGCGCCCAAACATATGGGGTATCAGCTTACTCGGGACAAACTGGACAACAACTTTTGGGGTCCAAGTTCTCTTTTTATCCTTGGGAAAATAAAAATTTGGGGGGCTAAAAATCATTTTTGTGGGAAAAATAATATTTTTTTATTTTCACGGCTCTGCGTTGTAAGCTGTAGTGAAACACTTGGGGATTCAAAGTTCTCACAACACATCTAGATAAGTTCCTTGGGGGGTCTAGTTTCCAATATGGGGTCACTTGTGGGGGGTTTCTACTGTTTGGGTACATCAGGGGCTCTGCAAATGCAATGTGACGCCTGCAGACCAATCCATCTAAGTCTGTATTCCAAATGGCACTCCTTCCCTTCCGAGCTCTGCCATGCGCCCAAACAGTGGTTCCCCCCAACATATGGGGCATCAGCGTACTCAGAACAAATTGGACAACAACTTTTGGGGTCCAATTTATCCTGTTACCCTTGTGAAATTACAAAACTGGGGGCTAAAAAATCATTTTTGTGAAAAAAAAATATATATATTTTCACGGTTCTGCGTTATAAACTGTAGTGAAACACTTGGGGGTTCAAAGCTCTCAAAACATCTAGATGAGTTCCTTAGGGGGTCTACTTTCCAAAATGGTGTCACTTGTGGGGGGTTTTAATGTTTAGGCACATCAGGGGAACTCCAAACGCAACATGACGTCCCATCTTAATTCCAGTCAATTTTGCATTGAAAAGTCAAATGGCGCTCCTTCCCTTCCGAGCTCTGCCATGCGTCCAAACAGTGGTTTACCCCCACATATGGGGTATCAGCGTACTCAGGACAAATTGTACAACAACTTTGGTGGTTCATTTTCTCCTGTTACCCTTGGTAAAATAAAACAAATTGGAGCTGAAATAAATTTTGTGTGAAAAAAAAGTTAAATGTTCATTTTTATTTAAACATTCCAAAAATTCCTGTGAAACACCTGAAGGGTTAATAAACTTCTTGAATGTGGTTTTGAGAACCTTGAGGGGTGCAGTTTTTAGAATGGTGTCACACTTGGTTATTTTCTGTCATATAGACCCCTCAAAATGACTTCAAATGAGATGTGGTCCCTAAAAAAAAATGGTGTTGTAAAAATGAGAAATTGCTGGTCAACTTTTAACCCTTATAACTCCCTAACAAAAAAAAAAATTTGGTTCCAAAATTGTGCTGATGTAAAGTAGACATGTGGGAAATGTTACTTATTAAGTATTTTGCGTGACATATTTTTGTGATTTAAGGGCATAAAAATTCAAAGTTGGAAAATTGCGAAATTTTCAAAATTGTCGCCAAATTTGTTTTTTTCTCAAAAAAACGCAAGTTATATCGAATAAATTTTACCACTAACATGAAGTACAATATGTCACGAGAAAACAATGTCAGAATCGCCAAGATCCGTTGAAGCGTTCCAGAGTTATAACCTCATAAAGGGACAGTGGTCAGAATTGTAAAAATTGGCCTGGTCATTAACGTGCAAACCACCCTTGGGGGTGAAGGGGTTAAGGTCAAAATTGTTGTGAATTCCACTCTTGGGCTCCCTCCTGTAAGTGGCACTTTTGTGAGTTCTGCTCTTGGGCTCCCTCCGGTGGTTTTGAGTGGTATGGCTGCTTCTTGGATTTAGCATCAGCAGCTGCTTCCACTGATCGTCTTTCTGGCTCGGCTATTTTAGTCTGGCCTTATCCCTCAATCAATGCCAGTTGTCAATTGTTCCTCAATTGTTCCTGCTTGGAGTCACGGCTCTTTTGGATTTCCCTGACACTCTGACCTGTTCAGCAAAAGATAAGTCCTTGCTTGTCTTTTTGCAGTCCACGTGTTGTGGACTTTATTGTTCAGCACATTCTATGTTTTTCTCATTTGTCCAGCTTATCAGTATGGATCTATTCAGCTAAGCTGGAAGCTCTGGGCAGCAGATTTTGCCCTCCACACCTTCAGTCAGGTGTGGAGATTTTTGCATTCTCTGCGGTGGACTTTTTCTAGTTTTTATTATTGACCGCACAGTGTTCTGTCCTGTACTATCTATCTAGCTAGAAGTGGCCTCCTTTGCTACATCTTGTTTCATTCTGCGTATGTCATTTTCCTCTCCACTCACAGTCATTATTTGTGGGGGGCTGTCCTATCCTTCGGGGATTTTCTCTGAGGCAAGATAGCTTTCCTGTTTCTACCTTTAGGGGTAGTTAGCTCTTAGGCTGTGACGAGGTGTCTAGGGAGAGACAGTTACATCCCACGGCTACTTCTAGTGTTGTGTTAAGATCAGGAACTGCGGTCAGTATAGTTACCACCTGCTCAGAGCTAGTCGCATGTCGCTCCTAAATCACCAGTCCATACCAGTACAACAGGCCAAAGATGAGTTGAATGCATCTCAAAAGAAGGAAAAGAAAAAGTTCTGAGCCATTTTTTTTTCTCTAGTCTGTTTTGTCTTTTTTCTTCCTCTTAATCTCTGGGTGGTTCAGGATTTGGGCGCGGGCATGGATGTTCAGGGTTTGTTTTCTCGTGTGGATCAGCTTGCTGCAAGAGTACAGACTATCCAAGATTATGTTGTTCAGACTCCGGCTTTAGAGCCTAGAATTCCTACTCCCGATTTGTTTTATGGGGATAGATCCAAGTTTTTGAACTTTAAAAATAACTGCAAATTGTTTTTTGCTCTGAAACCCCGTTCCTCAGGTGATCCCATTCAGCAAGTTAAAATAGTTATTTCTCTGCTGCGTGGTGACCCTCAGGACTGGGCATTCTACCTTGGGTCAGGGGATCTGGCATTGCTTAATGTAGATGCATTTTTTCAATCGCTCGGATTACTGTATGACGAACCTAACTCTGTGGATCATGCGGAAAAAACCTTGTTGGCCCTGTGTCAGGGTCAGGAAGCGGCAGAATTATACTGCCAGAAATTTAGAAAATGGTCTGTGCTCACTAAATGGAATGAGGACGCTCTGGCAGCAATTTTCAGAAAGGGTCTTTCTGAAGCCCTTAAAGATGTTATGGTGGGATTTCCCACGCCTGTTGGTTTGAGCGAATCTATGTCTCTAGCCATTCAGATTGATCGGCGCCTGCGCGAGCGCAAAGTGGTGCACCATATGGCAGTGTCCTCTGAACAGAGTCCTGAGCCTATGCAATGTGATAGGATTTTGACTAGAGCAGAACAGCGGGGATACAGGCGTCAGAATGGGCTGTGTTTTTACTGTGGTGATTCTGCTCATGCTATTTCTGATTGCCCTAAGCGTATTAAGAGGGTCGCTAGATCTGTTACCATCAGTACTGTACAGCCTAAATTTCTCCTGTCTGTGACCCTGATTTGCTCATTGTCATCCTTTTCTGTCATGGCATTTGTGGATTCAGGCGCTGCCCTGAACTTAATGGACTTGGAATTCGCCAGGCGCTGTGGTTTTTCTTTGCAGCCTTTGCAGAGTCCTATTCCTTTGAGGGGTATTGATGCTACACCGTTGGCCAAGAATAAACCTCAGTATTGGACTCAGCTGACTATGTGCATGGCTCCAACACATCAGGAAGATTGCAGTTTTCTGGTGTTGCGTAATTTACATGATGTTGTTGTACTGGGTTTTCAATGGTTACAAGTACACAATCCAGTGCTGGATTGGAAATCTATGTCTGTCACTAGTTGGGGTTGTCAAGGGGTGCATAGTGACGTTCCTTTGATGTCAATTTCCTCTTCCCCCTCTTCTGATGTTCCTGAATTTTTGTCAGATTTCCAGGATGTATTTGATGAGCCCAGGTCTAGTTCCCTTCCTCCACATAGGGACTGTGATTGTGCTATTGACTTGATTCCTGGCTGTAAGTTCCCTAAGGGCCGACTTTTCAATCTGTCTGTGCCAGAGCATGCCGCCATGCGGAGCTATGTAAAGGAGTCTTTGGAGAAAGGGCATATTCGGCCATCTTCGTCACCATTGGGAGCGGGATTCTTTTTTGTTGCCAAGAAGGATGGCTCCTTGAGACCCTGTATTGATTTTCGCCTTCTTAATAAGATCACGGTCAAATTCCAATACCCTTTACCTTTGCTTTCTGATTTGTTTGCTCGGATTAAGGGGGCTAGTTGGTTTACCAAGATTGACCTTCGAGGGGCATATAATCTTGTTCGTATTAAACCGGGTGACGAATGGAAAACTGCATTTAATACGCCCGAAGGCCATTTTGAATACCTTGTGATGCCTTTCGGGCTTTCTAATGCCTCTTCTGTACTTCAGTCCTTCATGCATGATATTTTCCGCAATTATCTTGATAAATTCTTGATTGTGTATTTGGATGATATTTTGATTTTTTCCGATGATTGGGAGTCTCATGTGAAGCAGGTCAGGATGGTATTCCAGATCCTTCGTGATAATGCCTTATTTGTGAAGGGGTCTAAGTGCCTATTTGGAGTTCAGAAGGTCTCTTTTTTGGGGTTTATTTTTTCTCCTTCGTCTATAGAAATGGATCCTGTTAAGGTCCAAGCCATTCATGACTGGATTCAACCCACATCTTTGAAGAGCCTTGAGAAATTTTTGGGCTTTGCTAATTTTTATCGCCGTTTTATTGTCAACTTTTCCAGTGTGGTTAAGCCCTTGACCGATTTGACGAAGAAAGGCGCTGATGTGACGAATTGGTCCTCTGCGGCTGTTGAGGTCTTTCAGGAGCTTAAACGCCGATTTACTCCTGCCCCTGTGTTGCGTCAGCCGGATGTTTCTCTTCCTTTTCAGGTTGAGGTTGACGCTTCTGAGATTGGGGCAGGGGCCGTTTTGTCACAAAGGAATTCTGATGGTTCCTTGATGAAACCGTGTGCCTTCTTTTCCCGAACGTTTTCGCCTGCGGAACGCAATTATGATGTCGGCAATCGGGAGTTGTTGGCTATGAAGTGGGCATTTGAGGAGTGGCGACATTGGCTTGAGGGAGCCAAGCACCGCGTTGTGGTCTTGACCGATCATAAGAATCTGATTTACCTCGAGTCGGCCAAGTGGCTGAACCCTAGGCAGGCTCGATGGTCCCTGTTTTTCTCCCGTTTCGATTTTGTGGTCTCATATCTTCCGGGATCTAAGAATGTTAAGGCGGATGCCCTCTCTAGGAGTTATTTGCCTGATTCTCCTGGAGTCCTTGAGCCGGTTGGCATTCTTAGGGAAGGGGTGATTCTTTCTGCCATCTCCCCTGATTTACGGCGGGTGCTTCAGGAATTTCAGGCTGATAAACCTGACCGCTGTCCTATGGGGAAGCTGTTTGTTCCTGATAGAAATTACCTTACTTGTCCATCTGAGGTCCATTGTTCGGTGTTGGCCGGTCATCCTGGGATTTTTGGTACCAGAGATTTGGTTGCTAGGTCCTTTTGGTGGCCTTCCTTGTCGCGGGATGTGCGTTCTTTTGTGCATTCCTTTGGGACTTGTGCCCGGGCTAAGCCTTGCTGTTCCCGCGCTAGTGGGTTGCTTTTGCCTTTGCCGGTCCCTGAGAGGCCCTGGACGCATATTTCCATGGATTTTATTTCGGATCTTCCTGTGTCCCAGAAGATGTCTGTTATCTGGGTGGTTTGTGACCGGTTCTCTAAAATGGTCCATTTGGTACCTTTGCCTAAATTGCCTTCCACCTCTGATTTGGTTCCATTGTTTTTTCAGCATGTGGTTCGTGTTTGCATGGCATTCCGGAGAATATTGTGTCTGACAGAGGTTCCCAGTTTGTCTCTAGGTTTTGGCGGACCTTCTGTGCTAGGATGGGCATTAATTTGTCTTTTTCTTCGGCGTTCCATCCTCAGACAAATGGCCAAACTGAGCGAACTAATCAAACCTTGGAAACCTATTTGAGATGCTTTGTGTCTGCTGATCAGGATGATTGGGTGGCTTTCTTGCCGTTGGCCGAGTTTGCCCTTAATAATCGGGCCAGTTCGGCTACTTTGGTTTCGCCTTTCTTTTGTAATTTTGGTTTCCATCCTCGTTTTTCTTCAGGGCAGGTTGAGCCTTCTGATTGTCCTGGTGTGGATTCTGTGATGGACAGGTTACAGCAGATTTGGACTCATGTGGTAGACAATTTGACGTTGTCTCAGGAAAAGGCTCAACGTTTTGCTAACCGCCATCGGTGTGTTGGTCCTCGGCTTCGGGTGGGGGATTTAGTCTGGTTATCTTCTCGTCATGTTCCTATGAAGGTTTCTTCCCCTAAGTTCAAGCCTCGGTTTTTTGGTCCTTATAAGATTTCTGAAATTATCAATCCAGTGTCTTTTCGTTTGGCCCTTCCAGCCTTTTTTGCCATCCACAATGTTTTCCATAGATCTTTGTTGCGGAGATATGTGGTACCCGTTGTTCCCTCTGTTGATCCTCCTGCCCCGGTGTTGGTTGAGGGGGAGTTGGAATATGTGGTTGAGAAAATTTTGGATTCTCGTTTTTCGAGGCGGAGGCTTCAGTATCTTGTCAAGTGGAAGGGTTATGGCCAGGAGGATATTTCTTGGGTTGTTGCCTCCGATGTCCATGCCGCCGATTTGGTTCGTGCTTTTCACTTGGCTCGTCCTGATCGGCCTGGGGGCTCTGGTGTGGGTTCGGTGACCCCTCCTCAAGGGGGGGGTACTGTTGTGAATTCCGCTCTTGGGCTCCCTCCGGTGGCTGTAAGTGGCACTTTTGTGAGTTCTGCTCTTGGGCTCCCTCCGGTGGTTTTGAGTGGTATGGCTGCTTCTTGGATTTAGCATCAGCAGCTGCTTCCATTGATCGTCTTTCTGGCTCGGCTATTTTAGTCTGGCCTTATCCCTCAATCAATGCCAGTTGTCAATTGTTCCTCAATTGTTCCTGCTTGGAGTCACGGCTCTTTTGGATTTCCCTGACACTCTGACCTGTTCAGCAAAAGATAAGTCCTTGCTTGTCCTTCTGCAGTCCACTTGTTGTGGACTTTATTGTTCAGCACATTCTATGTTTTTCTCATTTGTCCAGCTTATCAGTATGGATCTATTCAGCTAAGCTGGAAGCTCTCGGCAGCAGATTTTGCCCTCCACACCTTTAGTCAGGTGTAGAGATTTTTGCATTCTCTGCGGTGGACTTTTTCTAGTTTTTATTACTGACCGCAGTGTTCTGTCCTGTACTATCTATCTAGCTAGAAGTGGCCTCCTTTGCTACATCTTGTTTCATTCTGTGTATGTCATTTCCCTCTCCACTCACAGTCATTATTTGTGGGGGGCTGTCCTATCCATTGGGGATTTTCTCTGAGGCAAGATAGCTTTCCTGTTTCTACCTTTAGGGGTAGTTAGCTCTTAGGCTGTGACGAGGTGTCTAGGGAGAGACAGGAACATCCCACAGCTACTTCTAGTGTTGTGTTTAGATCAGGAACTGCGGTCAGTATAGTTATCACCTGCTCAGAGCTAGTCGCATGTCGCTCCTAAATCACCAGTCCATAACACAAAATAGGCTGGGTCATGAAGGGTTTAAAGAGAGGTACCGCCTGTACCTCCAGCTCACTATCAATGTGCCAAGGGTATATTATGGTATTATGGGAGATAAAAGAGGCTGGGGTTATCAGAGACAGTTGTAGCCCCTGGGCAGCTCCGTTAGTCTTCGTTAGAAAGAAAGATGGTACATGAGAATGTGTGTTGACTACAGGCAGATTAACCGCATTACACACACGGGCGCCTACTCGTTACCCAGAATTGAGGAATCATTAGCTGCACTGAAATCCGCTATTTCTCCACCTTAGAGCTCACCAGTGGGTATTGGCAGGATCCCGTGGCAGAGGCGGATAAAGAGAAAACCGCCTTCACGACCCATGGGCCTCTCCGAGTTCAACTACATGCCATTCGGACTTTGCAACGCACCGAGGACGTTTCAGAGGATGATGGAATGCTGCCTAGTACATAAAAACTTTGCAACTGTTCTGCTGTACCTGGATGATGTCATCATCTTCTCTAAGACCTATGAAGACAACTTGAAGCACCTGGCCGAGGTGTTCGAAGTCCTGTCCAACATTGGCCTGAAAGTGAAGCCGTCTAAGTGCCACCTGTTGAAGCCCAAGGTGCAGTGCCTGGGTGGCGTGGTGAAAGCCGAAGGTGTGGCACCAGACCCTGACAAAGGCACCGTTATCCGGGACTGGCCAAGACTCAACACCATTCATGAAGTATGGCAGTTCCTCGGTTTGATAGGCTACTACCGGAGATTCGTCAAGGGCTTCACCAAGTTAGCCGCACCCCTGCAACACCTTCTGGTGGGCCAATCTCAATCTAAGAAGGCCAAGAACAAGAATCCTCCGTTCGAGTGGAACGACAGGCCAAAGTGTTTCACGAATACTTTGTCGACCGCACGGTTACCCTGAACAAGTGCTCACCGACCAAGGCCCAGCCTTTGAAGCAGAAGTGTTCCAGAAGTTCTGTAACGGGCTGCAAGAAAATCAGGACGACACCGTACCATCCACAGACAAGTGGCATGTGCAAGAAAATGAACAAGGTGGTAACTGACCTGCTGAAAACCTTGCCCCTGGAAGAGCGAAACCAGTGGCCAGAGAAGCTGTCGGATCTGGTAGATCTATACAACCATATCCCGGTAAACTCCACCAACTGCACACCAGCCTACTTAATAAGAGTGAGGCCTGGCAAGTTACTCATTGACCTGGATATGGGAGCCTAACACCTGAAGCAACAATGCAGACTGGGATACAGAGTAGCAGCAGTAATACCTCAAAGTGCAAGAGTGCGTGGAACGAAGTTTGTTCCAAGCCAGGCAGAGACAGGAAAAGAGCTACAACCAACAAGCTCCGGCTATTCGTTTAGTACTGGGAAAGCAGGTCCTCAAAAGAAAGAGGCGGATGCACAAACTAGATGATCAGTGGGAGGCTGAACCATACACCGTCATGCCTTCAAACTTTGATAATACCAAGGTATGTCTCATCAGTGTCAAGGGATCATATGAAGGTATGCCCTGACCAATTGAGAAACAAAGAGGAAGACCAAGATGCCCCTCAACCCATAGAAGAGGTGGAAGAGAAGATCCATAATATTCTTGGAGACTTTCCCCAGTCTTGGAGAAGAAAGAAAACCTACCCCATGCTAGCGGTGAATCTGTCAGACCCATGGTGAGTCTAAGAAGTCACAGACGGTTGCCCAGTTTGCAAGTAAGGTGCAGGCCTACCCATAGCACAGACACTAGTGGGTCCATAACAGTAACAACTAACATCTTAGACCAAGCAAGGTCATGAGAGATACCTGTACTGCGTAGATCCACCCGTTGTACCAGAGGTCGGGTCCCAGCCCGGTATAGGGACTTAAATGTCAATGTATTAATAATGTAAATAAGTTAAAAGTGTGTAAAATTGCAACCGTTAAGTGTATGAGCGAACAGAGACTCTGTAAGAATTTCTGAAGCACTCTATTTTACCTGTTGAAGGACAATTGAGCCACAGGACTATGTGTGTCCAAAACCTTAATTGTACATAGTTACCAACTGGGTTCAGGACTAATTTTGAACTTTGGTTTTTGTAACTTTTATTTTTGAAATCCTGTAAACTGTTACAATTGTTCCATTGTTTGTTATGTTTATGTTTCCTCAGTCCAGGAGTACTGAACTTCACTAGGGGGAATGTGGCACCCCAGGAGTCCGGTTGCCACAATGGCATTTCCTCCCTCACAGGGGGTGATGTCATGCTTGGAAGCAAGGAGGGCTCCCCCTATCAGGTAAAATCAGCATGCAACACAGCTTCCTACTCCAGACCAGAAGGGGGAGCGCTAACACCTGATTTCAGGGGAGCGTCCCTAAGTTCTGGCCTGGAGGCAGAGTGAGTTTGTTAGTCTGAGGAGGAAGAGAAGTCAGGAGGACCTGAGGGATTGGGATTGCGACTGAGCTCACCTCAGGACTGAGAGCCGAAGATCGAACACCGAAGTCCGTGATTGTGTGGGGACTGCAGGACTAGCAACTAAACCCGGAGGGCAGGAGTTTGCAGGTCTTCTGGCCCAGCTGACACCGAGTCACAGCAGCATTCTAGAGCCCAGAGTCACAAGGGATTGACACCTGGAACAGACTCAAGCTGCCTGCCATGAGGGGAATGTTCTATTTAATGGACAGACAGTGATAGGGGCTTGTGGAGAACTTAAGGCATATCAAGGACCTAGGGAGCAGAGCAGAGGGAAGGCCTCCAAATCCACCTGGCTAGGTGGATCCTGAAATGCTTCCAGACTGCCCGGACCTCCATGACCACCTGTCACCAGTGCCCCGGATTGCCCCTGCAATTAAAGGTAAAGAAACTACAGTCCATGTGTCCTCCCATCCTTTCCTGCACCCCAACGTCCACAATCCTTCAAAAACTGTTCTGGTAGCCCTGGGGCACTACTCCACCTGTGGGGACGATTAAAACACAGCAAAGACCACAGATATGGAGAGTATATCTCGTATATATTATTCTCAATACAGAGATGAAAGATTATTGGTATGCTGTGTAGATTGGTGACCACCGCCACCTAGTGGAAGAAAAGGCCCAAACCACCCTACCAAGGATTACCAAAGAATATCAGAACAAAAGGTCTTTATTTTGAATATATAATTCATTTAACATATACAGGAGTACACATCGTATACACATATACACATCGTAAAATATCATAAAAACTACATCATATAAAAACCAAACACAGGACCAAAAAATAATTGCATAAAATATGCAGGCCACGGTATCCTTTATATTATCTGCTGTCCCTCACCCACACTGCTCTAAAAAATATATCAAGACTCAATTATAAAGAGATAAAGTGCAAAAAGATGTGCTATACTTATGTATGTATTGCATAAGTACTGTGCAAAAAACGCAAAAAATCTCAAAGAAATCTTTAAAAGTGCAAAATAGTGCTTCTATAGCCACCATATAGTGTGCTAATCTGCACAAGACAATTCCTTAAAAGTGCATAGTGCCCAAAAATATATATTTATTTGTATATATATATATATATATATATATATATATATATATATATATATATATATATATATATATATGGTGCCAAAAGACAGCAAAAAAGTGCACAGTGCCACAACTAAATCACACAAATGTGTGCAGGCTGGAGGGGACAAACAATAGTTGTCAGTATATTACCTCTAAGCTGGCCGGGTCCTGTGTTGGCGCACCCCAACGCGCGTTTCGGACACTTTTCCTTCGTCAGGGGGTCCTGACACAGGATATATTTTTTAGAGCAGTGTGGGTGAGGGACAGCAGATAATATAAAGGATACCGTGGCCTGCATATTTTATGCAATTATTTTTTGGTCCTGTGTTTGGTTTTTATATGATGTAGTTTTTATGATATTTTACGATGTGTCGTTACTCCTGTATATGTTAAATGAATTATATATTCAAAATAAAGACCTTTTGTTCTGATATTCTTTGGTAATCCTTGGTAGGGTGGTTTGGGCCTTTTCTTCCACCTGTGGGGAGCAGAACCATCTCAGCTGCAACACCATCGGCCCAAGCTGTCCCCTTAAGCAGCGTCGGCCACCCACTGCCAAACACCACAGGTGACGTCACGTGAAATCCCCTACAAACCTTCCTTCACCACTTTTATTGTGCGCCCAGGGCCATGACCCAGGTCACTGATGCCGTGACCACCCTAAGAACTGTCCGACCCAGTTCAGAGTGCCCCACGGCCCTGGCAGACGTCGCAGTAGCATAGCACTAGAGCGCTGGTCTGCGTTCCAGCGACCAGAAGTATTCTCAGATCACGTGATTGTGATGGGGGTGTCTGTGCAGCGATCGCATATAGGAGGTATGAAATTGTTGCGACGTCACAGTGTGTGACTTTATCCGGCATGCATTAATGCAACCGTAAGCTTTGCAGCCATTGTATCGCAAATTAAGTGTAGTAATATTGCGGTTCAACAAACCGGAAGTCACCGCCGCGTGCGTTCCAAGAACTGGAAAGGCTAGTTTGGGACGTTCACTTGACTACATACTTGCCTCATGGAGGAATCTATCCTATACCATGTTATCTGTAAGGATCTTCCAATAGGAAGTGGTGAGTTTTTTCTAAAGACGATTATCTACCGTATATACTCTAGCATAAGCCGAGATTTTCAGCCCATTTTTTTTAGGCTGAAAGTGCCCCTCTCGGCTTATACTTGAGTCATTGTCCCAGGGGAGTCGTCGGGGGAGGGGCGGCTGTCACATACTCACCTGCTCCTGGCGAGGTCCATGCATCTCCGATGGTCTCCGGGTGCTGACAGCTTCTTCCAGCGTTGAGCGAGCCATATTCATTACTGCTCAACGCTGGAAGACGCTGTCAGCACCCGGAGAAGACCATCAGGGAAGCTGCCAGGGACTGCGCCGGGAGCAGGTGAGTATAATGGGGAGGGTGAGCGGCATTGCGCGATATTCACCTGTCCACGTTCCACCGCCGGGCTCCGTCTTCAGCGTCCTCTGCTGTAACGTTAGGTCAGAGGGCGCGATTACATGTTTAGTGCGTGCCCTCTGCCTTAACGTCAGTGCAGAGGACGTTGAAGACGGAGCCCGGCGATGGAACGAGGACAGGTAATATTGCAAGTGTCGGGGGCCTGAGCGACGAGAGGTATGTCCTTTTTTTAACCGCAGCAACAGCATATGGGGCAAATATCTCTATGGAGCATCTTATGGGGCCATAGTCAACATTTGTGCAGCATTATATGGGGCAAATATCTCTATGGAGCATCTTATAGGGCCCTTATTAACCGTTATGCAGCACTGTATGGGGCAAATGTGTCTATGAAGCATCTTAAGTGACACTTGACATCTTAAGTGACAAGTGATGGTGAGTATGTACTCTATGTTATATGTACTGTATGTATGTACTGTATGTATGTACTGTATGTATGTACTGTATGTGGCATGTCACATGATGTCACATGTTGCATGCTGCATGTCGTCGCATGCTGCATGTCGTCGCATGCTGCATGTCACATGTTGGCGCATGCTGCATGTCGCATGTTGTCACATGTCGCATGTCACATGTGCATGTCGCATGATGTCACATGTCGCATGGTGCATGTCGTCGCATGCCGCATGCTGCATGTCGTCGAATGTCGCCACATGTCGTCGCATGGTGCATGTTGTCGCATGGTGCATGTTGTCAAATGTCGCATGCCGTCACATGGTGCATGTCGCATGCTGCATGTCGTCGCATGTTGCCACATGTCGCATGGTGCATGTCGTCACATGTTGTCACATGTCGTAGCATGTCGCATGTTCTATGTATGTATTGTATATGTGTGTTTTTGGTTTTTTTTACATTCAACACATTAGCCGGATGATGGGACTACTGTCCCATCATTGGCTAATGTGTCACTCACTGTCACTGTAGCAGGCAGAGCCCGATGGGACTTGTAGTGCCATCGGACGATGCCTGCACACAGAGACACCGCCGCCACCACCACCGCACAGCCCCGCAGACCCCCGCACACTCCAGCACCTTCGGCATAGACCTTCACCGCGCAGACCCCCGCCGTTGCATCGGCCGCCGCCGATGCAACGGCCGCACATCTCGGCACATGAGCGCAGCCGGCCAGCAGATCCCAGCACAGACACCAGCACAGCCCCGCCCGCCCCCAGCACAGCCCCGCAGGCAGCACACAGCCACGCCCACAGCCCAGTCACTCTTGAGTGACTGCTGCCTGTGGAGCCTTGGTCACGCCTGTTGCTGACGTCACGTCAATTTCCAGAGTCTGGAAATTGACGTGACGTCGGCGGAAATTTGCGGTGGCTGCAGCCTCTGGTTCATGTGACCTGGACTCAGCCGCTGCCATAGCGCCGCTCACAGGCGAAAACGGCAACAGAAAGTATTTACACAATTCATTAGGGGCCCCGGGGGGATACATTGGGGGGTTAACTGAAAGTAGTGGACAACCCCTTTAACCCCTTCCCGACCTTTGACGCCACGTAGGCGTCATGAAAGTCGGTGCCAATCCGACCCATGACGCCTATGTGGCGTCATGGAATGATCGCGTCCCTGCAGATCGGGTGAAAGGGTTAACTCCTATTTCACCCGATCTGCAGGGAGAGGGGGAGTTGTACTTCAGCCCAGGGGGGGTGGCTTTGCCCCCACGTGGCTACGATCGCTCTGATTGGCTGTTGAAAGTGCAACAGCCAATCAGAGCAATTTGCAATATTTCACCTATGAAAATGGTGAAATATTGCAATCCAGCCATGGCCGATGCTGCAATAGCATCTGCCATGGCTGGAAATCATGTTCTGCCCCCCCCCCCCCACCGCCCCCGATCTCTTCCCCAGTCCTCCGTTCTGTCCGGTACCCCCCTCCGTCCCCCTGTCTGCTCCCCCGTGCTCCTGTCCGCTCCCCCCGTCCTCCAATCCCCCCCCCCTGTGCTCCGATCCACCCCCCCACCACCCCCTCATACTTACCGAGCCTCCCGAAGTCGGTCCGTCTTCTCCCTGGGCGCCGCCATCTTCCAAAATGGCGGGCGCATGCGCAGTGCGCCCGCCGAATCTGCCGGCCGGCAGATGAGTTACAAGTACATTTTGATCGCTGTGGTAGGTTCTATCACAGCGATCAAAATAAAAAAAATAATAAATAAACCCCCCCTTTATCACCCCTATAGGTAGGGACAATAATAAAATAAAGAAAATATATTTTTTTTCTTTTTCCACTAGGGTTAGGGTTAGAACTAGGGTTAGAACTAGGGGTAGTGTTAGGGTTAGGGGTAGGGTTAGGGCATGTGCACACAGTGCGGATTTGGCCGTGGATCCGCAGCGGATTGGCCGCGGATCCGCAGCGGATTGGCCGCTGCGAATTCATAGCAGTTTTCCATCAGGTTTACAGTACCATGTACACCTATGGAAAACCAAATCCGCTGTGCCCATGGTGCGGAAAATTCCGTGCAGAAACGCTGCGTTGTATTTTCCGCAGCATGTCAATTCTTTGTGAGGATTCCGCAGCGTTTTACACCTGTTCCTCAATAGGAATCCGCAGGTGAAATCCGCACAAAAAAACACTGTAAATTCGCTGTAAATCCGCAGGTAAAACGCAGTGTTTAGGCACACAGGGGCTCTCCAAACGCGACATGGTGTCCGCTAATGATTGGAGCTAATTTTCCATTCAAAAAGCCAAATGGCGTGCCTTCCCTTCCGAGCCCTGCGGTGCGCCCAAACAGTGGTTTACCCCCACATATGGGGTATCATCGTACTCAGGACAAACTGGACAACAACATTTGGGGTCCAATTTCTCCTATTACCCTTGGGAAAATAAAAAATTCTGGGCTAAAAGTCATTTTTGAGGAAAGAAAAATTATTTTTTTATTTTGACGGCTCTGCGTTATAAACTTCTGTGAAGCACCTGGGGGTTATAAGTGCTCACTATGCATCTAGAGAAGTTCCTTGGGGGGTCTAGTTTCCAAAATGGGGTCACTTGTGGGGGAGCTCCAATGTTTAGGCACACGGGGGCTCTCCAAATGTGTCATGGTGTCTGCTAGCGATGGAGATAATTTTTCATTCAAAAAGTCAAATGGCGCTCCTTCCCTTCCGAGCCTTACCATGTGCCCAAACAGTGGTTTACCCCCCACATGTGAGGTATCGGTGTACTCAGGAGAAATTGTCCAACAAATTTTAGGATCCATTTTATCCTGTTGCCCATTTGAAAATGAAAAAACTGAGAGCAAAATAATTTTTTTGTGAAAAAAAAGTACTGTTTCATTTTTACGGATCAATTTGTGAAGCACCTGGGGGTTTAAAGTGCTCACTATGCTTCTAGATAAGTTCCTTGGGGGGTCTAGTTTCCAAAATGGGGTCACTTGTGGGGGAGCTCCAATGTTTAGGCACACGGGGGCTCTCCAAACGCGACATGGTGTCCGCTAAAGATTGGAGACAATTTTTCATTGAAAAAGTCAAATGGCGCTTCTTCCCTTCCGAGCCCTGCCGTGCGCCCAAACAGTGGTTTACCCCCACATATGAGGTATCAGCGTACTCAGGACAAATTGGACAACAACGTTCGTGGTCCAGTTTCTCCTTTTACCCTTGGGAAAATAACAAAATTTTCGCTAAAAGATCATTTTTGTGACTAAAAAGTTAAATGTTCATTTTTTACTTCCATGTTGCTTCTGCTGCTGTGAAACACCTGAAAGGTTAATAAACTTCTTGAATGTGGTTTTGAGCACCTTGAGGGGTGCAGTTTTTAGAATGGTGTCACTTTTGGGTATTTTCAGCCATATAGAACCCTCAAACTGACTTCAAATGTGAGGTGGTCCCTAAAAAAATGGTTTTGTAAATTTTGTTGTAAAAATGAGAAATCACTGGTCAAATTTTAAAACCCTTCCCGACCCATGACGCCACATAGGCGTCATGAAAGTCGGTGCCAATCCGACCCATGACGCCTATGTGGTGTCATGGCGGGAATGCTTCCCTGCGGGTCCGGTGACCGGGGTCATTCAAATGTCACCGTACCCGCAGGTGCAGGGGGACCTGTACTTCACCCCGGGGGGGGTGGCTTTGCCCCCCCCCCGGGTTTACGATCGCTCCTGGCGACCTTTTTTTAACCCCCTCCAGCTCTGATTGGAGCTAGCGTCCATGTGACGCTTGCACTCCAATCAGATGTGGAGGGGCGGAGAAAAACAGTGTCTGCCTCGCTCCTCAGCTTCATCCCATCCGTGGAAGCTGAGGAGCGAGGTGCCCGACTGTTCACCTGCCCCCCCAGACACCGCGATCGCTGCCGCCGCTGCTGCAGACCTCTTCAGAGCGCTGCCGCTGCCGCTACTGCCGCCTCCCCCACTGCTACCGCCTCCCCCACTGCTACCGCCAGCACCACCGCTGCTGCTGAGGACAGGTACCTCCACTCTCCTGTCCTCCACTCCCCCCAACCTCTGCTCCCTCCCCCCTGCCCCCCTGATCACCCCCTGCTCCGGTGATCACCCCCCCTGCCCCCCTTTATCTCACCTGCTGCTGCTCTACTTTCTTTTCTCCTACCGCCCCCCTGCGTCTGTCAGCCCCTCCTCCCCTGATGATCACCCTCTAAAGTGATCATCGCTAATCACCCCCTGCCCCCCTGATCACCCCCTACCCCCCCCCCCCGATCACCCCCTGCCCCCCCTGTCCACCTGATCACCCCCTTTATCACCTGCTGCTGCTGCATTTTCATCTCGCCTACCGCCCCCTGCGTCTGTCAGCCCCTCCTCCCCTGGTGATCACTCTCTTCAGTGATCACCGCTAATCACCCCCTGCCCCCCTGATCACCCCTTGCCCCCCCCCCCCGTCCACCTGATCACCCCTCTGCCCCCCTTTATCACCTGCTGCTGCTGCTGCGTTTTCATCTCTCCTACCGCCCCCTGAGTCTGTCAGCCCCTCCTCCCCTGGTGATCACCCTTTTCAGTGATCACCGCTAATCACCCCCTGCTCCCCTGATCACCCCCTGATCACCCCTTGCCCCCCCTGATCACCCCCTGCCCCCCCCTGATCACCTACTGCTGCCAGCTTCATCTCCATCTGACGCTGCATCTCCTCAGTCCCCTCCTGTCCCCCCACGCCTGACAGCCCCCCCCGCGCCTGACAGCCCCCCCCCGCGCCTGACAGCCCCCCCCCGCGCCTGACAGCCCCCCCGCGCGCCTGACAGCCTCCTCCTGCAGAAGAGTTTCACCAAACACTCGCACATACACACGCACACGCAACACTATAATAAAGTTTGGATTTTTTTTACACACGCACACACACCACACACACAATGTCCCGCTCATCCCAGTCATCCCAGTCACAAAGGCTGTACTCAGCTGAGGAGGCATATTCCTTTCTTGCCTCCGACGCTGATAGTGAGGGTGAGGACCCCACTTTTCTGTATTCCTCCCCCTCTTCCTCCTCCAGTGACACGGACTCGCCACCCACAAGATGTCGCAGGACGAGAAATCGCCCGGAGCCCAGCGGAGGAGAGCCGGAGCCCAGGAGAGGAGAGCCAGAGCCCAGAAGAGGAGAGCCAGAGCCCAGAAGAGGAGAGCCGGAGCCCAGGAGAGGAGAGCCGGAGCCCAGCGGAGGAGAGCCGGAGCCCAGGGGAGAAGACACACAGCCAAGGGTGAGTATCCCTCAACCTAGTGCTAGTCACGCCCAACCTAGCACTAGTGCCCCCACCTGGACCCCCGTCCCTGAAAATTTTGCTCCACGGATTCCTGATTTCATTCCCCAATCAGGAATCCAATTTGAGACTGCCAACCTCAGGGAAATAGACTTTTTCAAAGTCTTTTTTTCGGAGTCAATTGTCAGTCTCATGGTGGAGCAAACAAACTTATATGCCCTGCAATTTTTTGCCCAAAACCCAAGTTCATCATTTACTACTTAGAATCCCGTTGACTCCGTAGAAATGATGAAATATTGGGGACTGGTCCTTCACATGGGGATTGTGAAGAAACCAGAAATTCGCCAATACTGGAGTACTGATATTTTATATCAAACTCCAATATATGGCATGGTTATGAATCGCAAACGTTTTGAGGCGATTCATAAATTTCTTCATTTTAGGGACAACACTGACATCCTTCCCCGCGGTGACCCAAATTTTGATAGACTGTTCAAAATTCGGCCGGTCATCGAACACTTCAGCAACAAGTTTGCTGAAGTGTACATTCCCCAAAGAGAAATTTGTGTGGATGAATCCCTCGTCCACTTCAAAGGGCGGCTTCAGTTCCGTCAGTACCTGCCAAGCAAAAGGGCGAGGTACGGGATAAAGCTCTACAAGATCTGTGAGAGTACCTCAGGGTACACTCTCAGCTTTAGAGTTTATCAAGGAAAGGACAGCAGTATCCAGCCCCCAGAATGTCCACCCGCTCTGGGGGTGAGTGGGAAAATAGTGTGGGATTTGGTTCACCCACTGCTTGATAAAGGTTACCATCTGTACGTTGATAACTTTTATACAAGCATCCCACTCTTTCAATCCCTCTCTGCCAGAGCTACCGTCGCTTCAAAGTTCAAAGACAAAAGGGACGTCTTTTTCTTGACCACAATCCATGGTCCCGGCACCACGGCCACCACCGTTCGAGGTACCCCAGCACAGGTCCACAAACCGGACTGTGCCCTGGGGTACAACAAACACATGGGGGGAGTTGATCTTTCTGATCAAGTCCTCCAGCCCTATAGTGCCATGCGGAAGACGAAGGTGTGGTATAAAAAACTGGCTGTGCACATCGTACAAATGGCACTGTATAATGCATACGTGCTATCACGATGTGCAGGTCAGACCAACAACACCTTCCTTCAGTTCCAGGAGGCGGTGATAAAGGCCCTGATTGGAGGCGTGGAAGGAGCGGGCCCCAGCACCCCTGGAACTCAAGGATCCCGTATGGTACCAGGGCAACATTTTCCCTGTGAGGGGAGAGCAAAAAAAAGGTGTCGGTGTGCTATAAAAGGGGGATAAGAAGGGAATCTTGTTTCCAATGTGAAACGTGTCCCGACAAACCGGCACCGTGTTTGAATGAATGCTTCAGAATTCATCACACGTCCGTGGACTAGCCACATCCTGATATTCCACTACAGAACTCACCCACACCAGGCTGATATACACAACACCACACACACACAGCAACCTGACGTACACTACACCACACCCCAACCTGACCTACACTACACCACACACACCAACCTGACGTAGTGTGTCAGGTTGGTGTGTGCGGCGTAGTGTACATCAGGTTGGTGTGTGGTGTGGTATAATGTACGTCAGGTTGGTGTGTGTGTGTGGTGTACACTACACCACACACCCCAACCTGACGTACACTACACCACACACACCAACCTGATGTAGTGTGTCAGGTTGGTGTGTGCGGCGTAGTGTACATCAGGCTGGTGTGTGGTGTGGTATAATGTACGTCAGGTTGGTGTGTGTGTGTGGTGTACACTACACCACACACCCCAACCTGACGTACAGTACACCACACCCCAACCTGACATACACTACACCACACACACCAACCTGACGTAGTGTGTCAGGTTGGTGTGTGCGGCGTAGTGTACATCAGGCTGGTGTGTGGTGTGGTATAATGCACGTCAGGTTGGTGTGTGTGTGTGGTGTACACTACACCACACACCCCAACCTGACGTACAGTACACCACACCCCAACCTGACATACACTACACCACACACACCAACCTGACGTAGTGTGTCAGGTTGGTGTGTGCGGCGTAGTGTACATCAGGCTGGTGTGTGGTGTGGTATAATGTACGTCAGGTTGGTGTGTGTGTTTGTGGTGTACACTACACCACACACCCCAACCTGACGTACAGTACACCACACCCCAACCTGACATACACTACACCACACACACCAACCTGATGTAGTGTGTCAGGTTGGTGTGTGCGGCGTAGTGTACATCAGGCTGGTGTGTGGTGTGGTATAATGTACGTCAGGTTGGTGTGTGTGTGTGGTGTACACTACACCACACACCCCAACCTGACGTACAGTACACCACACCCCAACCTGACATACACTACACCACACACACCAACCTGACGTAGTGTGTCAGGTTGGTGTGTGCGGCGTAGTGTACATCAGGCTGGTGTGTGGTGTGGTATAATGTACGTCAGGTTGGTGTGTGTGTGTGGTGTACACTACACCACACACCCCAACCTGACGTACAGTACACCACACCCCAACCTGACATACACTACACCACACACACCAACCTGACGTAGTGTGTCAGGTTGGTGTGTGCGGCGTAGTGTACATCAGGCTGGTGTGTGGTGTGGTATAATGTACGTCAGGTTGGTGTGTGTGTGTGGTGTACACTACACCACACACCCCAACCTGACGTACAGTACACCACACCCCAACCTGACATACACTACACCACACACACCAACCTGACGTAGTGTGTCAGGTTGGTGTGTGCGGCGTAGTGTACATCAGGTTGGTGTGTGGTGTGGTATAATGTACGTCAGGTTGGTGTGTATGTGTGTGGTGAATACTACACCACACACACCAACCTGACATACACTACATACCTTCCATACACAACATGGTGTCCGCTAACGATTGGAGCTAATTTTTCATTCAAAAAGTCAAATGGCGCTCCTTCCCTTCCGAGCCTTGCCGTGCGCTAAAACAGTGGTTTACCCCCACATGTGATGTATCGGTGTACTCAGGAGATATTGCCCAATAAATTTTAGCATCCATTTTACCCTGATGCCCATGTGAAAATGAAAAAAATTGAGGCAAAAATAAAAATTTTGTGAAAAAAAAGTACTTTTTCATTTTGATGGATCAATTTGTGAAGCACCTGGGGGTTCAAAGTGCTCAATATGCATCTAGATAAGTTCCTTGGGTGGTCTAGTTTCCAAAATGGGGTCACATGTGGGGGAGCTCCAATGTTTAGGCACACAGGGGCTCTCCAAACGCGACATGGTGTCTGCTAAAGATTGGAGCTAACTTTTAATTCTAAAAGTCAAATGGCGCTCCTTCCCTTCCGAGCCTTGCCGTGCGCCCAAACAGTGGTTTACCCCCACATGTGATGTATCGGTGTACTCAGGAGAAATTGCCCAACAAATTTTAGCATCCATTTTATCCTGATGCCCATGTGAAAATGAAAAAAATTGAGGCAAAATAAAATTTTTGTGAAAAAAAAGTACTTTTTCATTTTGATGGATCAATTTGTGAAGCACCTGGGGGTTCAAAGTGCTCAATATGCATCTAGATAAATTCCTTGGGGGGTCTAGTTTCCAAAATGGGGTCATTTGTGGGTAAGCTCCAATCTTTAGGCACACAGGGGCTCTCCAAACACGACATGGTGTCTGCTAACGATTGGAGCTAATTTTTCATTCAAAAAGTCAAATGGCGCTCCTTCCCTTCCGAGCCCTGCCATGCGCCCAAACAGTGGTTCCCCCCCACATATGAGGTATCAGCGTACTCAGGACAAATTGGACAACAACTTTTGGGGTCCAGTTTCTCCTTTTACCCTTGGGAAAATAAAAAAATTGTTGCTAAAAGATCATTTTTGTGACTAAAAAGTTAAATGTTCATTTTTTCCTTCCATGTTGCTTCTGCTGCTGTGAAACACCTGAAGGGTTAATAAACTACTTGAATGTGGTTTTGAGCACCTTGAGGGGTGCAGTTTTTAGAATGGTGTCACTTTTGGGTATTTTCTCTCATATAGACCCCTCAAAGTGACTTCAAACGTGAGGTGGTCCCTAAAAAAAATGGTTTTGTAAATTTTGTTGTAAAAATGAGAAATCGTTGGTCAAATTTTAACCCTTATAACTTCCTAGCAAAAAAAAATTTTGTTTCCAAAATTGTGCTGATGTAAAGTAGACATGTGGGAAACGTTATTTATTAACTATTTTGTGTCACATAACTCTCTGGTTTAACAGAATAAAAATTCAAAATGTGAAAATTGCGAAATTTTCTAAATTTTCGCCAAATTTCCGTTTTTTTCACAAATAAACTCAGAAATTATCGACCTAAATTTACCACTAACATGAAGCCCAGTATGTCACGAAAAAACAAACTCAGAATCGCTAAGATCCGTTGAAGCGTTCCTGAGTTATTACCTCATAAAGGGACACTGGTCAGAATTGCAAAAAACGGCAAGGTCATTAAGGCCAAAATAGGCTGGGTCATGAAGGGGTTAACCCTTATAACTTCCTAGCAAAAAAAAAATTTGCTTCCAAAATTGTGCTGATGTAAAGTAGACATGTGGGAAATGTTATTTATTAACTATTTTGTGTCACATAACTCTCTGGTTTAACAGAATAAAAATTCAAAATGTGAAAATTGCAAAATTTTCAAAATTTTTGCCAAATTTCCGTTTTTTTCACAAATAAACTCAGAAATTATCGACCTAAATTTACCACTAACATGAAGCCCAATATGTCACGAAAAAACAATCTCAGAATCGCTAGAATCCGTTGAAGCGTTCCTGAGTTATTACCTCATAAAGGGACACTGGTCAGAATTGCAAAAAACGGCAAGGTCATTAAGGCCAAAATAGGCTGGGTCATGAAGGGGTTAAACATTCCAAAAATTCCTGTGAAACACCTGAAGGGTTAATAAACTTCTTGAATGTGGTTTCGAGCACCTTGAGGGGTGCAGTTTTTAAAATGGTGTCACACTTGGGTATTTTCTATCATATAGACCCCTCAAAATGACTTCAAATGAGATGTGGTCCCTAAAAAAAAATGGTGTTGTAAAAATGAGAAATTGCTGGTCAACTTTTAATCCTTATAACTCCCTAACAAAAAAAAATTTTGGTTCCAAAATTGTGCTGATGTAAAGTAGACATGTGGGAAATGTTACTTATTAAGTATTTTGTGTGACATATCTCTGTGATTTAATTGCATAAACATTTAAAGTTGGAAAATTGTGAAATTTTCAAAATGTTCACCAATTTTCCATTTTTTTCACAAATAAACGCAGGTAATATCAAAGGAATTTTACCACTATCATGAAGTACAATATGTCACGAGAAAACAATGTCAGAATCACCGGGATCCGTTGAAGCGTTCCAGAGTTATAACCTCATAAAGGGACAGTGGTCAGAATTGTAAAAATTGGCCCGGTCATTAACGTGCAAACCACTCTTGGGGGTAAAGGGGTTAAAGCATTCCAGAGTTATAACCTCATAAAGAGACAGTGAAATTACCAAAAACATTTTTGCCCTGAAAATTTTTATGTAATGGCACTTCAAAGCAATTATCACAACAGAATGTCCAACTGTGATTAGACTGTGGAAATAAGCGAAGAGGAGCATAAGATTCAATGCAAAGATGAACTTTTATTAATAATCATTAAAATTCTAGTACAGAATAATTAAACACAGAAATACCCAGTAGGGGGCACCTGGACCTAAATGCAGACCAAAATTCAGGGACAAGTTACTTGCTCAGGTAGAGATTAACGTAAATAATTATTTAGTATGATACATATGCACATACACTTAGGGTATGTTTCCACGTTCAGGAAACGCTGCGTTTTTGACGCGGCGTTGAGCAGCATGCATAAAAAAACGCAGCGTCCAGATGTTACAGCATAGTGGAGGAGATTTCATGAAATCCCGTCTCCACTATGCGGTAAAAGACGCATGCGGCACACCCGAGAAAACTCACATGCAGCGCGTCTTTTAAGAACGCAGCATGTCCTTACATTGCAGAAAAAACGCAGGTGACCTGCCAGTGACCTCAGGTGCAGATTTGGTCAGGATTTTACCTGCATAAAATCCTGACCAAATCCTGAAGCAATCCTGAACATGGACACATACCCTAAGGGTATATTTCCACGGTCAGGAAACGCTGCTTGTTTGACGCTGCGCAGAGCTGCAGCGTCAAACAAGCAGCGTCCAGATGTTCCAGCATAGTGGAGGGGATTTTATGAAATCCCGTCTCCACTATGCGTGGAAACCCGCACGCGTCGGCCCTGCGACTCCGGACATGCTGCGCGTCTTTTCAGATCGTAGCATGTCCGTACACCTTGCGGGGACGCAGCGTCCCCGCAAGGCATATCACAGGGCCCTATGGGACAGAGCGATCATCCTGGATGTGAAGAGTTAACACATCCGGCATGATCGCGTCCCAGAAAGGGGGCGGGGCTTAGCGCCGAGCGGCTTCGCCGCTGCGGCGATACCGCCGGCCATCCTGAACGTGGAGACATAGCCTTAGGCTACTTTCACACTAGCGTCGGTACGGGGCCATCGCCATGCGTCGGCCCGACGCATGCTGTGAAATAAAAGCACACCGGGAGCAGCGGATGCAGTTTTTCAACACATCCGCTGACCCATTGTAATGTCCGGGGAGGAGGGGGCGGAGTTTCGGCCGCGCATGCGCGGACGAAGATGGCGGACACGACGCACAAAAAAAAGTTACATGGAACTTTTTTTGTGCCGACGGTCCAACAAAACACGACGCATCCGTCACACGACGGCCATACGTCGTAATGCGTCGCTAATGCAAGCCTATGGTGAAAAAACGCATCCTGCGGGCAACTTTGCAGGATGCGTTTTTTTCTCCAAAACGACGCATTGCGACGTGCGTCGAAAGACGCTAGTGTGAAAGTAGCCTTAGGCATTTAGGTATAGATGAAAAGGAACACAACCAATAATGATAGTAAATGATTACACAAGCAAAGGTCTAAACAGTATCAAAAGGAATCAAGGGACCCTAGAGTAGGGGTCTCAAACACGCAGCCCTCATGCGGCCCCTCCGGCTGCTTCATGTGGCCCGCCGACACAGACCCTTTGATGATCGCGCTAGCTCCAGCAGCAGCCGACATCCGCGCTGTAGTGCAGTGTATTGCCGCGCAGAGACCGGCTCTCGGCACAGCACTACACGTCGGTGGCTGCTGGAGCAATATATGGGGGGGGGACCTGTCTGCAATATATGAGGGGGACCTGGACGGGGGACCTGTCTGCAATATATGGGGGGGACCGGTCTGCAATATATGGGGGGGACCTGGATGGGTGACCTGTCTGCAATATATGGGGGGGACCTGTCTGCAATATATGGGGACCTGGATGGGGTACCTGTCTGCAATACATGGGGGGGGACATGGATGGGGAACGTGTCTGCAATATATGGGGGGACCTGGATGGGGTACCTGTCTGCAATATATGGGGGGGGGACATGGATGGGGAATGTGTCTGCAATATATGGGGGGGGACCTGGATGGGGGACCTGTCTGCAATATATGGGGGGGACCTGGATGGGGAACGTGTCTGCAATATATGGGGGGGACCTGGATGAGGCACATGTCTGCAATACATGGGGGGACCTGTCTGCAATACAGTATATGGAAGGGAGGACCTGGATGGGGGTCCTGTCTGCAATATATGAGGGGGACCTGGATGGGATACCTGTCTGCAATATATGGGGGGGACCTGTCTGCAATATATGGGGGGGGACCTGGATGGGGTACCTGTCTGCAATATATGGGGGGGGGGGGGGGACATGGATGGGGAACGTGCCTGCAATATATGGGGGGGACCTGGATGGGGGACCTGTCTGCAATATATAGGGGGACCTGTCTGCAATATATGGGGGGGACCTGGATGGGGAACGTGTCTGCAATATATGGGGGGGACCTGGATGAGGCACATGTCTGCAATACATGGGGGGACCTGTCTGCAATACAGTATATGGAAGGGAGGACCTGGATGGGGGTCCTGTCTGCAATATATGAGGGGGACCTGGATGGGATACCTGTCTGCAATATATGGGGGGGACCTGTCTGCAATATATGGGGGGGGACCTGGATGGGGTACCTGTCTGCAATATATGGGGGGGGGGGGGGACATGGATGGGGAACGTGCCTGCAATATATGGGGGGGACCTGGATGGGGGACCTGTCTGCAATATATAGGGGGACCTGTCTGCAATATATGGGGGGACCTGGATGGGGCACATGTCTGCAATATATGGGAGGGACCTGGATGAGGCACATGTCTGCAATATATGGGGGGGACCTGTCTGCAATACAGTATATGGGGGGGACCTGGATGGGGGACCTGTCTGCAATATATAGGGGGACCTGTCTGCAATATATGGGGGGGGGACCCGTCTGCAATATATGGGGGGGCCTGGAAGGGGGACCTGTCAGCAATATATGGGGGGGACCTGGATGGGATACCTGTCTGCAATATATGGGGGGGGGGGACATGGATGGGGAACGTGTCTGCAATATATGGGGGGGACATGGATGGGGAACGTGTCTGCAATATATGGGGGGGACATGGATGGGGAACATGTCTGCAATATATGCTGGGGAAAAAGTACCTAATGGAAACCATACCAGTCAATAGTACCATGTCACAAACCCAAATCCTGGATTAATAATCAATTATAAAGGAGACTGGATAGGACCATAACGAACAAACTGCATATTCAATAAGAGCACAAATGGGTCCAGAAAAACGCAGTCACAAGTCCAGATTACAAATATACGAACAAACTTTATTTAAATATTTCAAGTGTAAAACAGCAGATTGGGAAATCCCCCAAATATGGCCGTTTTGTTACATTTGCGCATGTCCGTATTCTCTTCTATCATTCACACCAAATACGGCCGCTCTGTTACGTTTGCGCATGTCCGCCTGTACCTTCACTAAGATAGCGGCTCAGTGACTTCGTTTATTTATTATATATGTCATTTCCAGCTATGGTTATCGCAGTGCCGCTGCCCCCGGATCACATGGGGCCCCTGTTGTTCCGGGTTACACGAATCAGATACCATAAATTACATTCCGGGTACAAACATTTCCGGTCCTGCAAGTATAAATCTCAATCCAGTTTTACCTCCACATACCCCTTGAGAAAGGCATTCGCCGAAACGCGCGTCGGGGGGGACGGCGTCTGGTGCACACATATTTGTGTTACGGAACTACTGGCATGTATATATGTTCATTATGATTATCTTAATACATTCTAGTAGCTGTTGGTTGTTACTTAACTAATTATGCTTGAATATATACCATGTACCAACGCTACTATGATTTATTATTTATGATCTATATGTGTGCTCCTCTCTCTGTCCGATTATACGTGCTAAGGATGGCACAGGGGGATTTCCAAATCTGCTGTTTTACACTTGAAATATTTAAATAAAGTTTGTTTGTATATTTGTAATATATGCTGGGGACCTGGATGGGGCACATGTCTGCAATATATGGGGGGACCTGGATGGGGCACATGTCTGCAATATATGGGAGGACCTGGATGGGGCACATGTCTGCAATATATGGGAGGACCTGGATGGGGCACATGTCTGCAATATATGGGGGGACCTGGGTGGGGGACGTCTGCAATATATGGGAGGGCCTGGATGGGGCACAAGTCTGCAATAAATGGGGGGACCTGGATGGGGCACGTCTGCAATATGTGGGAGGACCTGGATGGGGCACATGTCTGCAATATAAGGGGGGACCTGGAAGGGGTACCTGTCTGCAATATATGGGGGAACCTGGATGGGGTACTTGTCTAACCTATGGGTTGACCTGGATGGGGCACATGTCTGCAATATATGGGGGAACCTGGATGGGGCACATGTCTGCAATATATGGGGGAACCTGGATGGGGCACATGTGTGCAATATGGGGAAATGGATGGGGGACATAACGACAAAAATGGGACCAGCATTACTACAAGATAGGGACCAGCATGGTACACATTACTAAAAGATGGAGACCAGCATGGGGCACATTACTATAAGATGGGGACCAGCATGGGGCATTACTACAAGTTAGGGACCAGCATGGGGCATTACTACAAGATAGGGACCAGCATGGGGCATTACTACAAGTTAGGGACCAGCCTGGGGCTTTACTACAAGATAGGGACCAGCCTGGGGCATTACTACAAGATAGGGACCAGCATGGTGCACATTACTATAAGGCCATGTGCACACGCTGCGGATTTTGCTGCGCATCCGCAGCGGATTTGACGCTGCGGATCCGCAGCAGTTTTCCCCAAGTTTACAGTACCATGTAAACCTATGGAAAAAAAAAACCGCTGTGCACATGCTGCGGAAAAATCCGCGCTGATAATTTTCCGCAGCATGTCAATTCTTTCTGCAGATTCCGCAGCGATTTTCAACCAGCACCAATAGGAAACTGCAGTTGAAAACCTGCAGAGGAATCCGCAGAAGAAACCGCAAGAAAATCCGCAGTGAAAACCGCAGTGATTTTGTACTGCGGATATTCCAAATCCGCTGCGGAAAAATCCGCAGCAGAATCCGCAACGTGTGCACATACCCTAAGATGGAGACCAGCATGGGGCACATTACTTCAAGATAGGAACCAGCCTGGGGCATTAATACAAGATAGGGACCAGCATGGTGCACATTACTATAAGATGGAGACCAGCATGGGGCATTACTACAAGTTAGGGACCAGCATGGGGCATTACTACAAGATAGGGACCAGCATGGGGCATTACTACAAGTTAAGGTACCTTCACACTAAGCGACGCTGCAGCGATATCGACAACGATGCCGATCGCTGCAGCGTCGCTGTTTGGTCGCTGGAGAGCTGTCACACAGACAGCTCTCCAGCGACCAACGATGCTGAAGTCCCCGGGTAACCAGGGTAAACATCGGGTTGCTAAGCGCAGGGCCGCGCTTAGTAACCCGATGTTTACCCTGGTTACCAGTGTAAATGTAAAAAAACAAACACTACATACTTACATTCGCGTCCCCCGGCGTCCGCTTCCCTGCACTGTGTGAGCGCCGGCCCTAACAGCAGAGCGGTGACGTCACCGCTGTGCTTTGCTTTCCGGCCGGCACTGACACACTCAGTGCAGGAAGCTCTGAGCAGCAGCGCGGACGCCGGGGGACGTGACAGACATCAGTGGGTATGTAGTGGTTTTTTTTTTACTTTTACAAAGGTAACCAGGGTAAATATCGGGTTACTAAGCGCGGCCCTGCGCTTAGTAACCCGATATATACCCTGGTTACCATTGTAAAACATCGCTGGTATCGTTGCTTTTGGTGTCAAACACGACGATACACGCCGATCTGACGACCAAATAAAGTTCTGAACTTTCAGCAACGACCGATATCACAGCGGGATCCAGATCGCTGCTGCGTGTCAAACACAACGATATCGCTATCCAGGACGCTGCAACGTCACGGATCGCTATCATTATCGTTGTAAAGTCGCTTAGTGTGAAGGTACCTTTAGGGACCAGCATGGGGCATTACTACAAGATAGGGACCAGCCTGGGGCATTACTACAAGATAGGGACCAGCATGGTGCACATTACTATAAGATGGAGACCAGCATGGGGCACATTACTACAAGATAGGGACCAGCCTGGGGCATTACTACAAGATAGGGACCAGAATGGGGCACATTACTATAAGATGGGAACCAGCATGGGGCATTACTACAAGTTAGGGACCAGCATGGGGCATTACTACAAGATAGGGACCAGCATGGGGCATTACTACAAGTTAGGGACCAGCATGGGGCATCACTACAAGATAGGGACCAGCATGGGGCATTACTACAAGATCGGACAGAATAGATGAAGACTGGAGGGCTCCGCAAATAAGTACCAACAAGGAAGGTTCACCGTGGGCCTGGATTTAACCCCTTCCTGACCTCGGACGGGATAGTACGTCCGAGGTCAGAAGCCCCGCTTTGATGCGGGCTCCGGCGGTGAGCCTGCATCAAAGCCGGGACATGTCAGCTGTTTTGAACAGCTGACATGTGCCCGTAATAGGTGCGGGCAGAATCACGATCTGCCCGCGCCTATTAACTAGTTAAATGCCGCTGTCAAACGCAGACAGCGCATTTAACCGGCGCTTCCGGCCAGGCGGCTGGAAATTAGGGCATCGCCGACCCCCGTCACATGATCGGAGATCGGCAATGCTTGTACATTGTAACCATAGAGGTCCTTGAGACCTCTATGGTTACTGATCGCCGGTAGCTGTGAGCGCCACCCAGTGGTCGGCGCTCACAGCACACCTGCATTTCTGCTACATAGCAGCGAACATCAGATCGCTGCTATGTAACAGAGGCGATCGCGTTGTGCCAGCTTCTAGCCTCCCATGGAGGCTATAGAAGCATGGCATAAGTAAAAAAAAAAAAGTAAAAAAAAAAAAGTGAAAAAAATAAAAAAATATAAAAGTTTAAATCACCCCCCTTTCGCCCCAATCAAAATAAATCAATACAAAAAAAAAATCAAACCTACACATATTTGGTATCGCCGCGTTCAGAATCGCCCGATCTATCAATAAAAAAAAGCATTAACCTGATCGCTAAACGGTGTAGCGAGAAAAAAAATTTGAAAGGCCAGAATTACGTTTTTTTGGTCGCCGCGACATTGAATTAAAATGCAATAACGGGCGATCAAAAGAACGTATCTGCACCGAAATGATATCATTAACCCCTTCACCCCCGGAGCTTTTTCCGTTTTTCCGTTTTCGTTTTTCGCTCCCCTCCTTCCCAGAGCCATAACTTTTTTATTTTTCCGTCAATTTGGCCATGTGAGGGCTTATTTTTTGCGGGACGAGTTGTACTTTTGAACGACATCATTGGTTTTAGCATGTCGTGTACTAGAAAACGGGAAAAAAATTCCAAGTGCAGTGAAATTGCAAAAAAAGTGCAATCCCACACTTGTTTTTTGCTTGCCTATTTTGCTAGGTTCACTAAATGCTAAAACTGACCTGCCATTATGATTCTCCAGGTCACTACGAGTTCATAGACACCTAACATGACTAGGTTATTTTTCACCTAAGTGGTGAAAAAAAATTCCAAACTTTGCAAAAAACAAAACAAAACAAAATTGCGCCATTTTCCGATACTCGTAGCGTCTCCATTTTTCGTGATCTGGGGTCAGGTGAGGGCTTATTTTTTGCGTGCCGAGCTGGCGTTTTTAATGATAGCATTTTGGTGTAGATACGTTCTTCTGATCGCCCATTATTGCATTTTAATGCAATGTCGTGGCGACCAAAAAAACGTAAATCTGGCGTTTCGAATTTTTTTCTCATTACGCCATTTAGCGATCAGGTTAATGCTTTTTTTTTATTGATAGATCGGGCGATTCTGAACGCGGCGATACCAAATATGTGTAGGTTGGGGTTTTTTTATTGATTTATTTTGATTGGGGCGAAAGGGGGGTGATTTAAACTTTTATGTTTTTTTTATTTTTTTCACATTTTTAAAAACTTTTTTTTTTTTACTTTTGCCATGTTTCTATAGCCTCCATGGGAGGCTAGAAGCAGGCACAGCCCGATCGGCTCTGCTATGCAGCAGTGATCATAAGATCGCTGCTACACAGCAGATTTGCAGGTGTGCTGTGAGCGCCGACCACAGGGGGGCGCTCACAGCCACCGGCAATCAGTAACCATAGAGGTCTCAAGGACTTCTATGGTTACAATGGAGGAGCATCGCCGACCCCCGATCATGTGACGGGGGTCGGCGATGCGCTCATATCCGGCCGCACGGCCGGATGCGGTAGTTAAATGCCGCTGTCTGCGTTTGACAGCGGCATTTAACTAGTTAATAGGCGCGCGCAGATCGCGATTCTGCTCGCGCCTATTGCGGGCACATGTCAGCTGTTCAAAACAGCTGACATGTCCCGGCTTTGATGTGCGCTCACCGCCGGAGCGCACATCAAAGCGGGGGTCCCGACATGTGACGTACTATACCGTCACATGTCGGGAAGGGGTTAAAAACGCCAGCTCGGCACGCAAATAATAAGCCCTCAGCCGACCCTAGGTCATGAAAAATGGAGACGCTACGAGTATCGGAAAATGGCGCAATTTTTTTTTTTTTAGCAAAGTTTGGAATTTTTTTTTCACCACTTAGATAAAAAATAACCTAGTCATGTTAGGTGTCTATGAACTCATACTGACCTGGAGAATCATAATGGCAGGTCAGTTTTAGCATTTAGTGAACCTAGCAAAAAAGCCAAACAAAAAACAAGTGTGGGACTGCACTTTTTTTGCAATTTCGCCTCACTTGAAATTTTTTTCCCGTTTTCTAGTACACGACATGGTAAAACCAATGATGTCGTTCAAAAGTACATCTCATCCCGCAAAAAATAAGCCGTCACATGGCCAAATTGACGGAAAAATAAAAAAGTTATGGCTCTGGGAAGGAGGGGAGCGAAAAACGAACACGGAAAAACGGAAAATCCCAAGGTCATGAAGGGGTTAAGCATAACAAAAGGCAAGACAAAGATCATGCCCACATATATAGGAACACCTCCATATATAACAGTATCAAAATTGTATGATCACACTACTTTTCCCTGAGGAAGCCGCGATTTGGGCGGCGATACGCATGGGAACCTATCCCACATCCTGTCTCCCCACTTCACATGACTTTATGCAGCATTTTATTGGACTGTGGGTATGAGGGGGTTTTGGTTTGAGGCTTGGGTTCTTATATTTTTCAGTTCCCTCTCTCCCTACCCCTCTCCACAGCTCTAACTTTTTCATACTCTGTCATGTGCTTGATGTCTAACTGCTAATACCATTGTGCCAAAATTATGCACCTTATTGTTGGGCCTGTATGGTACTGTGATATTTATACTATCATGCAAATTGCATAATGGGGCTCTGAGGACCTGTATCATTTGTAATTTGCAGTAATACCATTTTGACATCCTTGTTGTGGGTGACATGCTCTGTGGGTTGTCATTGCCCCTATACTAGGGCATGACATATGTATAGGTACTATTTACATATTTGCTATTTTTAAGTGTTTTGTTCTTCACACATATAATGTTCTTTGAGGTTTGCTAATAAAATACAATTTTGATACCGTTATATGTGGAGGTGTTCCTATATATGTGGGCATGATCTTTGTCTTGCCTTTTGTTATACAAGATGGGAACCATAATGGTGCACATTACTATAAGATAGAGACCAGCATGGGGCATTACTACAAGATAGTGACCAGCATGGGGCACATTACTACAAGATAGGGACCAGCATGGGGCATTACTACAAGATAGGGACCAGCATGGGGCATTACTACAAGATGGGGACCAGCCTGGGGCACATTACTACAAGATGGGGACCAGCCTGGGGCACATTACTACAAGATGGGGACCAGCCTGGGGCATTACTACAAGATAGGGACCAGCATGGGGCACATTACTATAAGATGGGGACCAGCATGGGGCATTACTACAAGATAGTGACAAGCATGGGGCACATTACTACAAGATAGGGACCAGCATGGGGCATTACTACAAGATAGTGACAAGCATGGGGCACATTACTACAAGATAGGGACCAGCATGGGGCATTACTACAAGATAGGGACCAGCATGGGGCATTACTACAAGATAGGGACCAGCATGGGGCATTACTACAAGATGGGGACCAGCATGGGGCATTACTACAAGATGGGGACCAGCATGGGGCATTACTACAAGATGGGGACCAGCCTGGGGCACATTACTACAAGATGGGGACCAGCCTGGGGCACATTACTACAAGATGGGGACTAGCCTGGGGCACATTACTACAAGATGGGGACCAGCCTGGGGCATTACTACAATATAGGGACCAGCATGGGGTACATTACTATAAGATGGGGACCAGCATGGGGCACATTACTACAAGATGGGGACCAGCATGGGGCACATTACTACAAGATGGGGACCAGCATGGGGCACATTACTACAAGATGGGGACCAGCATGGGGCACATTACTACAAGATGGGGACCAGCCTGTGGCATTACTACAAGATAGAGACCAGCATGGGGCACATTACTATAAGATGGGGACCAGAATGGGGCATTACAACAAGTTAGGGACCAGCCTGGGGCATTACTACAAGATAGGGACCAGCATGGGGCACATTACTACAAGATGGGGACCAGCATGGGGCATTACTACAAGATAGGGACCAGCATGGGGCACATTACTATTAGATGGGGACCAGAATGGGGCATTACAACAAGTTAGGGACCAGCATGGGGCATTACTACAAGATAGGGACCAGCATGGGGCACATTACTACAAGATGGGGACCAGCATGGGGCATTACTACAAGATAGAGACCAGTTCAAAAGGTGTATAGAGAAAAAAAATGGTATCACTAAAAATGTCATTTTGTCATGCAAATAATGCAGCCCCCGAAATTAAATGCTTTTCTGTGTGCGGCCCATATACCCAGCCGAGTTTGAGACCCCTGCCCTAGAGCCTAGTCATTGGTGGCCTTGCATAGAAAGTATAGCCAAATGTGCACCATAAAATGAAGTTATATACCTGAATTCAGATAGTCCGGTAGTTACCCTTCGCCCCAATGCACGTTTTGCCTGTAGCTTCTTCCGGGGAAGAACATATTTTATAGAACGAGGATTCTTAAAGGGAATCTGTCACCTCATTTTTCACTTATAAGCTGCAGCCACCGCCATTAGGGGCTTATCTACAGCATTTTGTAATGCACTGTAGATAAGCCCCCCGATGTAACCTGAAAGATAAGACAAACAAGTTACATTATACTCACCCAGGGGCGGTCCGGTGTGGTTTGTGTCCGATAGGCGTCGCAGGTGCGGCGCCACCCATCTTCACGCAATGACGTCCTCTTCCTTGTTTCTGTGACGGCTCCTGCGCAGGTGCACCGATTTCTGATTTGCCCTGTTGATGGCAGCGCAGTACTGCAGTGCGCAGGCGCTGGGCCTCTCTGACCTTTCCCGGCCCCTGCACACTGCAGTACTTTGCTCTGCCCTCAACAGGGCAGAGAATTACGCCTGTGCATGATCCGCGACAAAAGCAAGAAAGAGGACACAGACCGCCCCTGGGTGAGTATAATTTAACTTGTTTTTCTTATCTTTCAGGTTACATCGGGGGCTTATCTACAGCATTACAGAATGCTTCCTATTGGCGGTGGCCGCAGCTTATATGCGAAAAATGAGATGATAGATTCCCTTTATCCCCTTCATGACGGAGCCCTTTTTTGTTTTTGTTTTTCGCTCCCCTCCTTCCCAGAGGCATAACTTTTTTATTTTTCCATCAATATGGCCATGTGAGGGCTTGTTTTTTGCAGGATGAGTTGTACTTTTGAACAACACCATTGGTTTTACCATGCCTTGTACTAGAAAACGGGAAGAAAATTTCAAGTGTGGTGAAATTGCAAAAAAAGTGCAATCCCACACTTGTTTTTTGTTTGGCTTTTTTTGCTAGGTTCAACTAACTGCTAAAACTGACCTGCCATTGTGATTCTCCAGGTCATTCCGAGTTCATAGACACCAAACATGTCTAGATTATTTTTAATGCAATGTCGCAGCGACCAAAAAAAAGTAATTCTGTCGTTTTGAATTTTTTTCTCACTACGTTGTTTAGCGATCAGTTTAATCCTTTTTTTATTGATAGATCGAGCGATTCTGAATGCGGTGATATGCTAAATATGTGTATGTTTCATTTTTTTATTGTTTTATTTTGAATGGGGCGAAATAGGGGTTATTTAAACGTTTATATTTTTTTCATTTTTTTTTCATATTTTTTAAAACTTTTTTTACTTTTGCCATGCTTCAGAAGCTGGCACAACTTGATCGGCTCAGCCACATAGGAGCAAAGCTCAGATCGCTCCTATGTAGCTGAATTCCTGCATTGCTATGAGCGGCGACCACAGGGTGGCGCTCACAGCAATCCGGCATCAACAACCATAGAGGTCTCGAGGAGACCTCTGGTTGTCATGTCGACACATCGCTGACCCCCGATCACGACGGGGGTCAGCGATGTGCTCAATTCCGACCCCATGGCCGGAAGTGCTAGTTAAATGCCACTGTCATCGTTTGACAGCAGCATTTAACTAGTTAATAGCGGCGGGTGGATCGCATTTCCACCCGCTGCTATTGCGCGCACATGTCAGCTGTACAAAACAGCTGACATGTCCCGGCTTTCTCCAGGCACGTGCGCACGTTCAGGTCCCCTGGCTTGTTTACCATTTCGGATTTTTCCTCTTTAGGCGCCCCATACTTTGACACTCCAGTATAGTTTGTAATTGATAAAGGCCAGATGCAGCCGAAACGTTTTGCCTTGACTACATTAAAAGTAAAAAAATTCATCCTTAAGTTGAGTGCCTAGTTTATTTTGTATTACATCAGGAGATGTGACTGCTCTACCTGGCCTCCGGCGATACACTGACAGGAGGTAATCGCTCCCATACTGTATCACTGAGAGTTCACCAGAGTTCATCAGCTCCCATACTCTCACTTATGGTGGAATGGTATTAGTGATGAGCGAGTATACTCATTGCTCGGGTGGTCTCCGAGTATTTGTGAGTGCTCGGAGATTTAGTTTTTGATAACGCAGCTGCATGATTTGCGGCTGCTAGCCAGGCTGAGTACCTGTGTGAGTTGCTAGGGAATCCCCACATGTATTCAAGCTGTCTAGTAGCCGCAAATCATGCAGCTGCGTCAACAAAGACTAAATCTCCGAGCACTCAAATACTCGGAGACCACCCGAGGGACAAGTATACTCGCTCATCACTAGTAAGTATATGTTGGTTTATTATTTTTGATTGCTTGCAGGAGAGGAAGGGGTCAGGGATTAGTTGTTTGGTGAGTATGTACAGTGCCTACAAGTAGTATTCAACCCCCTGCAGATTTAGCAGGTTTACACATTTGGAATTAACTTGGCATTGTGACATTTGGACTGTAGATCAGCCTGGAAGTGTGAAATGCACTGCAGCAAAAAAGAATGTTATTTCTTTGTTTATTTTTTTTTTTTTAATTGTGAAAAGTTTTTTCAGAGGGTCATTTATTATTCAACCCCTCAACCCACCAGAATTCTGTTTGGTTCCCCTAAAGTATTAAGAAGTAGTTCAGGCACAAAGAACAATGAGCTTCACATGTTTGGATTAATTATCTCTTTTTCCAGCCTTTTCTGACTATTTAAGACCCTCCCCAAACTTGAGAACAGCACTCATACCTGGTCAACATGGGAAAGACAAAGGAGCATTCCAAGGCCATCAGAGACAAGATCGTGGAGGGTCACAAGGCTGGCAAGGGGTACAAAACCCTTTCCAAGGAGTTGGGCCTACCTGTCTCCACTGTTGGGAGCATCATCCGGAAGTGGAAGGCTTATGGAACTACTGTTAGCCTTCCACGGCCCGGACAGCCTTTGAAAGTTTCCTCCCGTGCCGAGGCCAGGCTTGTCCGAAGAGTCAAGGCTAACCCAAGGACAACAAGGAAGGAGCTCCGGGAAGATCTCATGGCAGTGGGGACATTGGTTTCAGTCAATACCATAAGTAACGTACTCCACCGCAATGGTCTCCGTTCCAGACGAGCCCATAAGGTACCTTTACTTTCAAAGCGTCATGTCAAGGCTCGTCTACAGTTTGCTCATGATCACTTGGAGGACTCAGACTGACTGGTTCAAGGTTCTCTGGTCTGATGAGACCAAGATCGAGATCTTTGGTGCCAACCACACACGTGACGTTTGGAGACTGGATGGCACTGCATACAACCCCAAGAATACCATCCCTACAGTCAAGCATGGTGGTGGCAGCATCATGCTGTAGGGCTGTTTCTCAGCCAAGGGGCCTGGCCATCTGGTCCGCATCCATGGGAAGATGGATAGCACGGCCTACCTGGAGATTTTGGCCAAGAACCTCTGCTCCTCCATCAAGGATCTTAACCCCTTCCCGACCCATGACGCCACGTAGGCGTCATGAAAACCCGTGCCAATCCGACCCATGATGCCTATGTGGCGTCATGGAATGATCGCGTCCCTGCAGATCGGGTGAAGGGGTTAACTCCTATTTTACCCGATCTGCAGGGAGAGGGGGAGTGGTGCTTCAGCCCAGGGGGGGTGGCTTCACCCCCCCCGTGGCTACGATCGCTCTGATTGGCTGTTGAAAGTGAAACTGCCAATCAGAGCGATTTGTAATATTTCACCTAAAAAACTGGTGAAATATTACAATCCAGCCATGGCCGATGCTGCAATATCATCGGCCATGGCTGGAAAACCTGAAGTCACCCCCCCCCCACACCCACCGATCGCCCCCCCAGTCCTCCGTTAGTCCTCCGGTCCCCTCCGTCCGCCTGCCGGCTCCCCCGTCCTGCTGTCCGCTCCCCCCTGTGGTCCGATCACCCCCCCTGTGCTCCAATCACCCCCCCTGTGCTCCAATCCACCCCCCCACCACCCCTTCATACTTACCGATCCTCCCGGTGTCCGTACGCCTCCTCGCTGGGCGCCGCCATCTTCCAAAATGGCGGGCGCATGCTCAGTACGCCCGCCGAATCTGCCAGCCGGCAGATTCCTTACAAGTACATTTTGATCGCTGTGGTAGGTTCTATCACAGCGATCAAAATAAAAAAATAATAAATAACCCCCCCCCCTTTATCACCCCCATAGGTAGGGACAATAATAAAATAAAGAAAATATTTTTTTTTCTTTTTCCACTAGGGTTAGGGTTAGAACTAGGGTTAGAACTAGGGGTAGGGTTAGGGTTACGGGTAGGGTTAGGGGTAGGGTTATGGCATGTGCACACAGAGCGGATCGGCAGCGGATCGGCAGATCGGCCGCGGATCCGCAGCGGATCGGCCGCGGATCCGCAGCGGATCGGCCGCGGATCCGCAGCGGATTGGCCGCTGCGAATTCGAAGCAGTTTTCCATCAGGTTTACAGTACCATGTACACCTAAGGAAAACCAAATCCGCTGTGCCCATGGTGCGGAAAATTCCGTGCAGAAACGCTGCGTTGTATTTTCCGCAGCATGTCAATTCTTTGTGCGGATTCCGCAGCGTTTTACACCTGTTCCTCAATAGGAATCCGCAGGTGAAATCCGCACAAAAAAACACTGGAAATCTGCTGTAAATCCGCAGGTAAAACGCAGTGCCTTTTACCTGCAGATTTTTCAAAAATCGTGCGGAAAAATCTCACACGAATCCGCAACGTGGGCACATAGCCTTAGGGTTAGGGTTGGAATTAGAGTTAGGGTTGGAATTAGGGCTAGGGTTTGAAATAGGGTTAAGATTAGGCTTGTGGTTAGGGTTACGGATAGGGTTAGGGGTGTGTTGGGGTTACAGTTGTGGTTAGGGTTGGGATTAGGGTTGGAATTAGGGTTACGGGTGTGTTGCGGTTAGGGTTGTGGTTAGGGGTTTGTTGGGGTTAGGGTTGTGATTAGGGTTATGGCTACAGTTGGGATTAGGATTAGGCGTGTGTTGGGGTTAGTGTTGAAGTTAGAATTGAGGGGTTTCCACTGTTTAGGCACATCAGGGGTCTCCAAACGCAACATGGCGCCACCATTGATTCCAGCCAATCTTGCGTTCAAAAAGTCAAATGGTGCTCCCGCCCTTCCAAGCCCCGACGTGCGCCAAACAGTGGTTTACCCCCACATTTGGGTTACCAGCGTAAAAAGTCAAATGGCGCTCCTTCCCTTCCGAGCCTTACCATGTGCCGAAACAGTGGTTTACCCCCACATGTGAGGTATCGGTGTACTCAGGAGAAATTGCCCAACAAATTTTAGGATCCATTTTATCCTGTTGCCCATGTGAAAATGAAAAAATTGAGGCTAAAATAATTTTTTTGTGAAAAAAAAGTACTTTTTCATTTTTACGGATCAATTTGTGAAGCACCTGGGGGTTTAAAGTGCTCACTATGCTTCTAGATAAGTTCCTTGGCGGGTCTAGTTTCCAAAATGGGGTCACTTGTGGGGGAGCTCCAATGTTTAGGCACACGGGGGCTCTCCAAACGCGACATGGTGTCCGCTAAAGATTGGAGCAAATTTTTCATTGAAAAAGTCATATGGCGCTCCTTCCCTTCCGAGCCCTGCCGTGCGCCCAAACAGTGGTTTACCCCCACATATGAGGTATCAGCTTACTCAGGACAAATTGGACAACAACGTCCGTGGTCCAGTTTCTCCTTTTACCCTTGGGAAAATAAAAAAATTGTTGCTAAAAGATCATTTTTGTGACTAAAAAGTTAAATGTTCATTTTTTACTTCCATGTTGCTTCTGCTGCTGTGAAACACCTGAAGGGTTAATAAACTTCTTGAATGTGGTTTTGAGCACCTTGAGGGGTGCAGTTTTTAGAATGGTGTCACTTTTGGGTATTTTCAGCCATATAGAACCCTCAAAATGACTTCAAATGTGAGGTGGTCCCTAAAAAATATGGTTTTGTAAATTTTGTTGTAAAAATTAGAAATCACTGGTCAAATTTTAACCCTTATAACTTCCTAGCAAAAAAAAAATTTGTTTCCAAAATTGTGCTGATGTAAAGTAGACATGTGGGAAACGTTATTTATTAACTATCTTGTGTCACATAACTCTCTGGTTTAACAGAATAAAAATTCAAAATGTGAAAATTGCGAAATTTTCTAAATTTTCGCCAAATTTCCGTTGTTTTCACAAATAAACTCAGAAATTATCGACCTAAATTTACCACTAACATGAAGCCCAATATGTCACGAAAAAACAATCTCAGAATCGCTAGGATCCGTTGAAGCGTTCCTGAGTTATTACCTCATAAAGGGACACTGGTCAGAATTGCAAAAAACGGCAAGGTCATTAAGGCCAAAATAGGCTGGGTCATGAAGGGGTTAAGATGGGTCGTCATTTCATCTTCAAACAAGACAACGACCCAAAGCACACACCCAAGAAAACCAAGGCCTGGTTCAAGAGGCAAAAAATCAAGGTGTTGCAGTGGCCTAGTCAGTCTCCTGACCTTAACCCAATTGAAAACTTGTGGAAGGAGCTCAAGATTAAAGTCCACATGAGACACCCAAAGAACCTAGATAACTTGGAGAAGATCTGCATGGAGGAGTGGGCCAAAATAACTCCAGAGACCTGTGCCGGCCTGATCAGGTCTTATAAAAGACGATTATTAGCTGTAATTGCAAACAAAGGTTATTCCACAAAATATTAAACCTAGGGGTCAAATAATAATTGACCCACACTTTTATGTTTAAAATTTATAAAAATTGAACTGAGCAACAAAACTTTTTGGTTTGTAAGATTTATGCATCTGTTAATAAATCCTGCTCTTGTTTGAAGTTTGAAGGCTCTAACTTATTTGCATCTTATTAAACCTGCTAAATCTGCAAGGGGTTGAATACTACTTGTAGGCACTGTATATTGCATTTAATTATGTAAATGTTTTGGGGGTTTTTTTTACAATTAAACACAGGCGCCAGATGATGGGACTACTCTACCATCATCGGCTCATGCGGTCACTGTCATATGTGACAGAAGAACAGAAGACATAGCCGGATGGGAGTAGCAGTCCCATAAGACGACGCCTGGGTACAGACACACACACACACACACACACACACACACACACACACACACACACACACACCCGCAGACAGACACAGACACGCACATATTCTCCGCCCACACTCTTCCTTCTTCTGACATCATTTCCTTTCTGAAGCATTTTTAGTAAGCAAATCCGCAAACCTTTTTACACCTGTGGTTTGGCTGCAGATTTAACTGACTCAATGTAAGTTAATGGGGGCAGATACGCTGCAGATCCGCAAAAAGAATGACATGCTGCGGAAAATAAAACGCTGCAAATCAGGACGGAATTTTCTGCAGCATGTGCACAACAATTCTGGATTCCCATTGATTAACCTTACTTGAGCAATCCTTTGCGAATTTGGTGCATTTCCACCCAGTAAAAACAACAAATCCGCGACATGTGCACATAGCCTAAGTCAGACCCGAAAAGTCTTTCCCTTTGCGGTGTCCTGGGGGTTGTAATGCGACACCCATTCACATGAATTACGCTACGATGTACCATACATAGTAACAGCACATAGTGATCTTTGGCCGTGTGACATGTGCTGCGGCTAAAGTCAGTAGCCTGGGTCTTACAAGGACAGGCACCCTACAGAACATGCCACCGTCAAACTCCTTGCATACCAATACATAAAAAATAAAATTACAAAATAATTGTTATTGCAGTAATCTTACAGATCTGGAGAATCCTGTTTCCAGGTTTTCTTTATCACACTAAATGCTATAAATAATTTTTTCACACTACTTTCCCCCCATTTTTCATTACATTATATGGTAAAATAGATGGTGTGATTGATCCTGCAAAATAACATGCTCTAGTACGACTATGTCAGAAAATTAAAAAGATATACATATGACTGTTGGAAGAGAAGGAAAAAGCGAAAGCGCAAACCAACAACCACCAGGTCAGGAAAGAGGTTAGGCTACGTTCACATTAGCGTTGTGCGACGCAGCGTCAGGCGCCGCTGCGTCGCCGCATGCGTCATGCACCCCTATATTTAACATGGGGGCGCATGGACATGCGTTGCATTTGCGTTTTGTGACGCATGCGTCGCTGCCGCGTACGCGTCAGGGCGCACAGGACGCAGCAAGTTGCATTTTTTATGCGTCCAAAATCAAGCAAAAAAAGGACGCATGCGTCACAAAATGCTGCGTTGTGCATGCGTTCACATTTGCGTTGTGCGTTGCGTCGCCGACGCTGCGGCCCACAACGCAAATGTGAACGTAGCCTTACAGGCTACATCTGAGCACTAATCAAAATCCTGTCAGGTGAAAGGGACCTAAAGGGCTTTCCACAGTTTCCAGCCGCACAGCGACCTCTACACAGGGGCTCGCAAGGAGGCAGAGAAGGATCTGTGCTAATCTAGACCTGGGCCAAACTGCGGGAACTTCTCACGTTTACTTTCCATAAAATTTTTTAAAATGGGTCAAGTAAAATAATGCAATAAAACAACATATATTACAAATAACAAAGCATGAAATAGGCTAAACGAATACTCTGCACAACTCTTACAGTAACTGCTCTACTAATCTGCAGGCAGTACTAAGCTTAGCATGCGCCATTTGCCAAGATGGTCGCACATTAATTTCCACCTCTGTATCTGGATACCATTTGTAAGTGCAATACAGAACGCCTGCCATTTTGCATAAACGTACATAAGATTAGCTCCATTAGCTTCATATTTATTTAGCTACTTCCAAAATTTGTCGGATTTGCTGCTCATTCCTTCACATAGAAAAATGAGGTGAACCGCTGCCATTTTGTGCCCGCTTTCCCGCCATTTACTGTTCGTGGGAGGAGTCTTGTGTTTTCCCGCCGTAATTGCCCGCAGTGTATGTCGTCGGCTGCAGTTGCAGCAGAACTGTGCAGTTATCATCACCGGCGACCCGTATAACAGATTTCTATGGCGCAGTTCTCACTTCTGCCATAATAAAACCTTTCTCGTGCACAGCCTCCAGGAGGACGGAACTAGCTACACTAAAAGTCTCTACCCCCGCGCTGTAGTGTAGCTAGCTAATAGTCATATGCCGCGCACTGCTCCGCTCCTCACCAGTTCCTGTAGGCTCCGTGCTGATGTCTTTCAGACATGGCGATGGGTTGTGAGGTGAAACTCTTCAGGCGGTTCTTTACGGTGCTGCTCATCTTCAGGGGCGCTGGCTGTAATGATGGCCGCCTCACAGCTCCTGACTTATTATAGGGGGGGCGGGACTGTACAGTGACACGTGTGAGGGGAAGGCTTGTCCTGTCATCTGTAACTGCATAATGGAGTCTTCCTACACCACTATGCCCAAGACACCGTAATGTACACAGCCCCATAAAATATAAGACCTGGCTCACTGATGGTTGTATTCATTAAAGGGAACCTGTCTCCCCCCTCAGGCGTTTGTAACTAAAAGAGCCACTTGTGTAGCACTAATGCTGCATTCTGACAAGGTGGCTCTTTTAGTTCTGGTCCCTGGCACTGCTGCAATAATCGTTTTTGAAATTTGTCCCTCATACTGTGAAATCGTCAGGCAGGTCTTTCTCCCCTAATCTGGGACCTCTGCGCGCTGAGCGCCTTCTCCTCTTCCTTCATTAGCGTCCCTGGCGCCTGCGCTGTAAGTTCGAAGGGCAGCGCAACTGCGCATGCCGGAAAAAAAAAATAACAGCGCAGGCGCCAGGGACGCTAATGAAGGAAGAGGAGGAGGCGCGCAGAGGCCCCGAGTGACGGCTGGGAGGCGTTTGGATTAGCCGGGAAAGGCCTGCCCCCCTGGCGATTTCACGGTATGAGGGACAAATTTCAAAAACGACTCTTTCAGCAGTGCCAGGAACAAGAACTAAAAGAGCCACCTTGTCAGAATGCAGCATTAGTGCAGCACAAGGTGGGTCTTTTAGGCTACGTTCACATTTGCGTTGTGCGGTGCAGCGTCGGCGACGCAACGCACAACGCAAATGTAAACGCATGCACAACGCAGCGTTTTGTGACGCATGCGTCCACTTTTGCATGGTTTTTGGCGCAGAAAAAACTGCATCATGCAGCGTCCTCTGCGCCCTGACGCATGCACCACAGTGACGCATGCGTCACAAAACGCAAGTGCAACGCATGTCCATGCGCCCCCCATGCGCCTGACGCAACGCTAATGTGAACATAGCCTTAGTTACAAACGCCTGGGGGGGGGGGGTGACAGGTTCCATTTAAAGTGTTATTCTTTCATGGGCAGATTGCAAAGTATTTGTAAAAACCAAGCAACTTTGCAATTAGCTTCTTATTAGGCGATTTTCTGAGCAGAACAATAAAAATAGTATTGAGAATACCAGCAGAGAATCTAGTGGGGACATGACACAAGTACACAAATTGAGGTAATTGTCCACTCACTCATGCTGGGAATACGGGAGAATCGTGACAGTGTACGCATTGCACGAGCGCCCGCACGTCAATAGTTAACAGCCACCAGCCAATTGGAGGCTGGCAGCTGACGTCAGCCGCAGCGCACACGTCGCCAGCGTCTGATGTCATTGTCAATCGCTGGCGAGTGCGCGTTGCTGGAGGGAGCTTTGCCGCTGGAGCGCGGACAGGTGAGGAGAACTAGGTTTTTTTTTTTTATTGCGTACGGCAATCCTAGGGGCCCGGGCCAGAATGCTGGACACTGGGGGCAGAGATGCTGGACACACTGGGGGCAATATGCTGGACACAATGGGGGCAATATACTGGACACACTGGGGGCAATATGCTGGACACACCGGGGGGCAGGATGCTGCACACACCGGGGGCAGGATGCTGGACACACCAGGGGAAATATGCTGGACACACTGGGGGCAGGATGCTGGACACACTGGGGCAGATTGCTGGACACACTGGGGGCAATATGCTGGAGACACTGTGGCAATATGCTGGACACACTGAGGGCAATATGCTGGAGACACTGGGGCAGATTGCTGGACACACTGGGGGCAATATGCTGGACACACTGGGGGCAATATGCTGGACATACTGGGGGCAATATGCTGGACACACTGGGGGCAATATGCTGGACACACTGGGGGCAGGATGCTGGACACACTGGGGCACAATGCTGGACACACTGGAGGCAATATGCTGGAGACACTGGGGCAGATTGCTGGACACACTGGGGGCAATATGCTGGAGACACTGGGGCAGGATGCTGGACACACTGGGGGCAGAGATGCTGGACACATTGGGGGCAGAGATGCTGGACACACTGGGGGCGGAGATGCTGGACACTGGGGCAGAGATGCTGGACACTGGGGGCAGAGATGCTGGACACATTAGGGGCAGAGATGCTGGACACATTGGGGGCAGAGATGCTGGCCACTGGAGGCAGAGATGCTGGACACATTTGGGGCAGAGATGCTGGACACATTGGGGGTAGAGATGTTGGACACATTGGGGGCAAAGATGCTGGACACTGGGGGCAGAGATTGGAGACAGATTGTGCAGGATCATGGGGCAGGAGGGATACGATGGAGACTGATGGGGCAGGATGGGGAGATCATATGGGGCAGAATGGATACTCGTGAGGGCTGGATGGGAGAACATATGGCTGGAGCCAGGAATGAGATACTTTCATGTCGGACGCTGTTCAGACCAGGTCGTTCGACAGACAGCGGTAATTCCGCTTTTGACCACTATGTGCTCATTGGCGTCGGCTAGATTTTATCTAGCTGGTCCGGGGTTAATTTACCTGATGCTCGGATTGGAAGCTGGGCCATGCCCATTGCCTTTAAATAGTTCTCCTGAACATTGGGCGTCGCCGATTATAGCTTCTGTCTTGTGCGTTGTTATCTCGGTCTGGAGTGGTGAGCTAGTAGTTGGAGTATCGTTGCTGGTGGTGTATTTCCCTTTGTCTTATTCACTCCTTCCTATATTTGTATTTATTTTGCCCTGCGCATTTATAGTGTATTCCTGAGTGACTGCGGCGTGGTGTATATTTTCCGTTATCCTTGTCTGTTCTAACTGTGGGTATTGGTGTATGATGTTTTCACTGGGTGGTGGGAGGTGGTTTCAGCCTAGGGTTGAAACAGGAGACAGGGCGAGGGTCGAGGCCTAGACATGCACACCATCAGTGTAAACTCTAGGTAGAGGGTGAGTCAGGATTTCCCTAGTCTGAGGGAAATTGCAGGGGCCCGGGTTATTAGCTCTTGCCCACCTAGTCTCCCCGTGACAGATACACGGGGCCAGGATGGGGCATATTATTATTACCATAGGGGCTAATTAAGGGATATTATTACTGCAGTGATGTATTTATTTTATTTTTTGAGGACACTGTTTTAAATGGGGGGCGGTCCTGTTACTGTGTAGAGTGACACTAAGTTGCCTCTTTTTCTTCATGTGGTGTAATGTATAAGATGGGAAAAATTAAGTAATGTATGGAGCTGAGCTCCAGATAACTGTGTTATTTCCTGCAGAGACGAGTCCTGGCTGGATGAAGTGATGGCGGTCTGTGCTGGATGAAAGATGAAGGACTTCACCTAGAGGTGTCACTGTTGAGTCAGTGTTACCTATACACTGACACTATACACTATATACTATATACAGAGGTCCTGTGCACAATGTCACCGATGATCACTGTATTACCTATACACAGACACTGCATACTAATTAAAGATCTCTTGTGAATACTGGCACTTAGGCCGGCATCACACTCAGCGTATGTAAATACGGTCCGTTTATTACGGCCGTAATACGCAGAAATGTTCCCAAAATAGTGATCCGTATGTCATCCGTAGGCAGGGTGTGGCAGCGTATTTTGCGCATGGCATCCTCCGTATGTAATCCGTATGGCATCCGTACTGCGATATTTTCTCGCTGGCTTGCAAAACCGACATCTAATGGATTTATGTGCTCAAATGTTCGTTAAAACATATATACAGTATGTATATATATATATATATATATATATATATATATATATATATATGTCATTGAGACACACACACACACATATATATATATATATATATACTGTATTTATATTTAATTCAGCGCGAGATATGTGAAAAGCCGGTAATTCAATTGCCGGCTTTTCATTTCTCCTTCCCAAACCCGACAGGATATGAGACATGGTTTACATACAGTAAAAAAAAAAAAAAAAGCGATCTGTAATTCTGTCCTCTGATGTGATCGCACATCAGAGGACAGAGAAATAGGGGGATTCGGGGACCCTATCATACTCACCCGGTGTCCCTGGGTCCTCCTGCGTCTCCTCCTGCCGGCCGGCTTCTTCCTCGGGAAAGAAAATGCCGGGCGCATGCGCAGTGCGCCCGCCATCTGCTGCCATCTGCCGGCCGGCAGGAGAGACGAGTTGGGGCTAAAATTAGGGTTAGGGCTAGGGTTAGGGCTAGGGTTAGGGTTGTGCGGCGCTTACAACGCTAGCGTCGGTGCGTCGGCCCGACACACTGCGATGGGCCGAGTATGACGCTAGTGTGAAAGTAGCCTTAGGCTTCTTTCACACTTGTGTCGGTACAGGGCGGTCGTAATGCGTCAGCCCAACGTACCGACACACGTTGTGAAAATTGTGCACAACGTGGGCAGTGGATGCAGTTTTTCAATGCATCCGCTGCCCAGTCTATGTCCTGGGGAGGAGGGGGCAGAGTTATGGCCACGCATGTGCGGAAATGGCAGACGCGACGTACAAAAAAAAGGTTACATTGAACTTTTTTGTGACGACGGTCCGCCAAAACACAACGGATACAGTGCACGATGGACGCGACGTGTGGCCATCCGTCGGTAATACAAGTCTATGGGCAAAAAAGGCATCCTGTGGGCACATTTGCAGGATCCGTTTTTTGTCCAAAAAGACGGATTGCGACGGATGCCACACGACGCAAGTGTGAAAGTAGCCTTAGGGTTAGGGTTGGGGCTAAAGTTAGGGCTAGGGTTAGGGTTAAATTTAGGGTTAGGATTGGGGCTAAAGTTAGGGTTAGGGCTAGGGTTGGGGCTAAAATTAGGGTTAGGGTTGGGGCTAAAGTTATGGTTAGGGTTGGGGCTAAAGTTAGGGATAGGGTTGGGGCTAAAGTTAGGGTTAGAGTTAGGGTTTGGATTAGGGTTGGTATGGTTACGTTTGGGATTAGGGTTGGGATTAGGGTTACGTTTGGGATTAGGGTTGGGACTAGGGTTAGGGTTGTATTGGGATTAGGGTTAGGTTTGAGGTTAGGGTTGAGATTAGGGTTAGGGGTGTGTTGGATTTAGGGTTTTGATTAGGGTTATGGTTAGGGTTGAGATTAGGGCTGTTTTGCGGTTAGGGTTGTGATTATCGTTAGGGTTGTGATTAGGATTATGGATCGGGTTGAGATTAGGGTTAGGGGTGTGTTGGAGTTAGGGTTGGAGTTAGAATTGGGGGGTTTCCACTGTTTAGGTACATCAGGGGTCTCCAAACACGACAGCCAATTTAATTTTGCGCTAAAAAAGTCAAATGGTGCTCCCTCCCTTCTGAGCTCTGCCGTGCGCCCAAACAGTGGTTTACCCCCACATATGGGGCATTAGCGTACTCGGCATAAATTGGACAACAACTTTTGGGGTCCAATTTCTCCTGTTACCCTTGTGAAAATAAAAACTTGGGGGCTAAAAATCTTTTTTTGTGGGAAAAAAAATATTTTTTTATTTTCACTACTCTGCATTATAAACTTCTGTGAAGCACTTGAGCATTCAAAGTTCTCACCACATATCTAGATAAGTTCCTTAGGGGGTCTAGTTTCCCAAATTTGGTCACTTGTGGGGGGTTTCTACTCTTTAGGTACATCAGGGGCTCTGCAAACGCAACATAACACCCAGAGACAATTCTATCAAAGTCTGAATTCCAAAATGGCGCTCCTTCTTTCCGAGCTCTGCCTTGTGCCCAAACAGTGGTTTACCCCCACATATGGGGTACCAGCATACTCAGGACAAATTGGAGAACAAATATTGGCTTCCAATTTCTCTTGTTACCCTTGTGAAAATAAAAACTTGGGGGCTAAAAAATCATTTTTGTGGAAAAAAAAAATATTTTCTATTTTCACTACTCTGCATTATAAACTTCTGTGAAGCACTTGGGCATTCAAAGTTCTCACCACATATCTAGATAAGTTCCTTGGGGGGTCTAGTTTCCAAAATGGGGTCACTTGTGGGGGGTTTCTACTGTTTAGGTACATCAGTGGCTCTGCAAACGCAACATAACGCCCGCAGACCATTCTATCAAAGCCTGCATTCCAAAATTGCGCTCCTTCCCTTCCGAGCTCTGCCGTGCGCCCAAACAGTGGTTTACCCCCACATATTGGGTACCAGCATACTCAGGACAAATTGGACAACAACTTTTGGGGTCCAATTTTTCTTGTTACCCTTGTGAAAATAAATATTTGGGGGCTAAAAAATCTTTTTTGTGGGAAAAAAATATATTTTTTATTTTCACTACTCTGCATTATAAACTTCTGTGAAGCACTTGGGTATTCAAAGTTCTCACCACATATCTAGATAAGTTCCTTGGGGGGGTCTAGTTTCCAAAACGGGGTCACTTGTTGGGGGTTTCTACTGTTTAGGTACATTAGGGGTCTGCAAACGCAACATAACGCCAGCAGACAATTCTATCAAAGTCTGCATTCCAAAACGGCGCTCCTTCCCTTCCGAGCTCAGCCATGCGCCCAAACAGTGGTTTACCCCCACATATGGGGTACCATTTTGGTACCAGCATACTCAGGACAAATTGGACAACAAATTTTGGGGTCCAATTTCTCTTGTTACCCTTGTGAAAATAAATATTTGGGGGCTAAAAAATCTTTTTTGTGGGAAAAAAATATATTTTTTATTTTCACTACTCTGCATTATAAACTTCTGTGAAGCACTTGGGCATTCAAAGTTCTCACCACATATCTAGATAAGTTCCTTGGGGGGGTCTAGTTTCCAAAACGGGGTCACTTGTTGGGGGTTTCTACTGTTTAGGTACATTAGGGGTCTGCAAACGCAACATAACGCCAGCAGACAATTCTATCAAAGTCTGCATTCCAAAACGGCGCTCCTTCCCTTCCGAGCTCAGCCATGCGCCCAAACAGTGGTTTACCCCCACATATGGGGTACCAGCATACTCAGGACAAATTGGAAAACAACTTTTGGGGTCCAATTTCTCTTGTTACCCTTGTGAAAATAAAAACTTGGGGGCTAAAAAATCTTTTTTGTTAAAAAAAAAAATATTTTTTATTTTCACGACTCTGCATTATAAACTTCTGTGATGCACTTGGGCATTCAAAGTTCTCACTACAGATCTAGATAAGTTTCATGGGGGGTCTAGTTTCCAAAATTGGGTCACTTTTGGGGGGTTTCTACTATTTAGGCACATCAGGGGCTCTCCAAACGCGACATGGCGTCCGATCTCAATTCCAGTCAATTTTGCATTGAAAAGTCAAATGGCGCTCCTTTGCTTCCGAGCTCAGCCATGCGCCCAAACAGTGGTTTACCCCCACATATGGGGTGTCGGCGTACTCAGGACAAATTGTACAACAACTTCTGGGGTCCATTTTCTCCTGTTACCCTTGGTAAAATAAAAATTTGGAGGCAAAAACATCATTTTTGTAGAAAAAATGCGATTTTTTTATTTTCACGGCTCTACGTTATAAATTTCTGTGAAGCACCTGGGGGTTTAAAGTGCTCACCACACATCTAGATAAGTTCCTTAAGGGATCTAGTTTCCAAAATGGTGTCATTTGTGGGGGGTTTCCACTGTTTAGGCACATCAGGGGCTCTCCAAACGTGACATGTAGTGTTGAGCATTCCGATGCTGCAAGTATCGGGTATCGGCCGATACTTGCTGTATCGGAATTCCGATACCGGGATTCCGATACTCTTGTGGTATCGGGTATCGGGTATCGCAACAACATTAATGTTAAAATGCGTAAAAGAGAGAATTAAAATAAAAAATATCGCTATACTCACCTCTCCGACGCAGCCGGGACTTCAGCGAGGGAACCGGCAGCGTTGTTTGTTTAAAATTCGCGCTATTACTTGGTTACGTGAATTCCCGGCTTGTGATTGGTCAGGTCGGCCATGTTGCCGGGACGCGGACCAATCACAGCAAGCCGTGACGAAATTACGTCACGGCTTGCTGTGATTGGTCCGCGTCCCGGCAATATGGCCGCCCTGACCAATCACAAGCCGTGACGTCACGGGAGGCTGGACACGCGCCCATTTTAAAATGAGCGCGTCCAGCCTCCCGGCTTGTGATTGGTTGACCGCGGCGCAACCAATCACAAGCCGTGACGTCACGGGAGGCTGGACACGCGCCCATTTTAAAATGAGCGCGTCCAGCCTCCCGGCTTGTGATTGGTTGACCGCGGCGCAACCAATCACAAGCCGTGACGTCACGGGAGGCTGGACACGCGCCCATTTTAAAATGAGC